>NW_028262354.1:12500-1212500 GCF_047370975.1 Nipponia nippon
GGTCTTAGAAGGCCGTTTGTGTTGGTTTTTTAGTTTGTTTTGGTTTTGTTGGTGGACTTCCGGTGTCATTGGAGGAGTTCCGTATCGTAGAGCACGACTTCCGGCCTCGTCTCGGTGGTCTGGAGGTCCTGGTCGGTGATCCGGGAGGACTTCCGGTGTCGTCTCGGTGGTCTGGGGGTCGTGCTCCGTGATCCGGGAGGACTTCCGGTTGCCTGTGGGTGGGATGGAGGTCCTGCTTGGTGATCTGGGAGGACTTCCGGTCTCGTCTCGGTGGTCCGGAGGTCCTGCTCTGTGCTCGGAAGTCCTCCGTCGGCCATTTTGACGGTTTGTGTGAGTTATTTTTTTCCCATGGTGGTTGCAATTTTGTAACCCTCTGTGCTATGTGTATAATTTTTTTTTAGTGGTGTTGGTTGCATTTCTGTGAGTTCAGGGGTTTTTTTGGTGCAAGTGGTGGTGAAGAAAATTTTTTGATGTAATTTGCATAATTAATTGGTGCATTTGTGTAAGGAGGTGGCAATTGCTTTTCCACCTGGAAGCAGTGGATGATTATTATGATCTGTGTCATTACTATTGTAATGATTGATTACTTCCAGGTGGAAGGGGAAGTATGTAAATTTATATACTGTGTGTTAAAGAATTAAAAAAAAATAGGAATAAAAAAGTGTCTGGTGCAGCAGTAGAAATGGGCTCCTACCCTGGGAATAACATTTTTTTTAATTTATTTTATTTTTACTTAATTAGTATTATTCCCAGGGAGTGTGCCATTTTCTACTGCTGCTATTGCTTTAAATAATTTTTATTGTTAACAAATTTGTAGTTTAGAATTTCAAATAATAACTAAGAACTACCACCACAACCAACAAAGACAGGCAAAGACAGACACAAAGAAATTAAAGTGTCCCCCACCAGAAAACTAAAGTTTAGAAAGACAGAGTCCCACCCAAAACAAAGACCAGCACCAGAGGACAGACACAAAACAAAAGACACAGGAGACCAAAACACACACAGCAGCTTTATTAGTACCGTTTCTAAACTTTTAATACAGACACAAGAAACAAAACCAACCCAATTTCAACTTCTTACAATGGCGTTCAAAGTTTGCATACAGACATAGCATACAAAACAGACCAAAGTACACCTCTAAAACAGGTTATCATCAACAGAGACATAGGATACAAAACTAACCTATGGACGCTTTGAAAATGGTTGTAATAACGGTTTACACACAGACATAGGATACTAAACCTTGAGTACATCCAGTTCTGAAGTTTCCTTACCATCATAGAATATAAGGTTTTGTCAGGTTGGTTTTGTGACAACCGTTTTCAAAGTTTACATACAGACATAGGATACAAAACAGATCAAACCTCAGAGTGGACTATGCTCACTGTGTACTTTGATTACAGACATAGCATACAAATCCGGACCAAACAAAACTCGAGGACTACCATTTGCAAAAAGTTTTAATAGAGACGTACGATACAACACAGATCTGAGTACACCTTGAGTACATCTGGGTCTCAAGTTTCCGTACGGACTCAAAAACCAAAATAGGCCTGACAAAACCTCAATGGCAACTTTATTAAAACCGTTTCTAAAGACGCAAGAGACAAACCAGACCTACCAAAAACCTTTATTACAACCGTTTTCCAATTTTAAATACAGTGATAGGATACAAAACCAAACCCAACAAAAAAAACCCCACACCTTTATTACAACTAGTTCTGAAGTTTTAATACATAGGACAAAACCAGACCCGACACAAACCTTTATTACAACCGTTTTCAAAGTCTCCATAGGGACACAGGACACAAAACCAACCCTACAAAACTCCATGACAACCATTTTCAAAGTTTCCCTACGCACATAGGATACTGAACAGATAAAACTAAACCTGCAAGCCAACCCTTTTCAAAGTTTTATTACGGACCTAGGATACAAAACAGATCAAACTCAACCTTTATGACAATCACATCTACAGTTTTATTACAGACTCGGAAGACAGAATGCACCGAACAACAACTACTTTATTACTACTTTAAAACTGGTTTTAATAAAGACACAGGAGACGCAACCCATCGACAAACTTCATTGCGACCGCTTGTAAAGTTTCGCTACGGACATAGGATACAATACCAACTGAAGAGAGCTCTATTACAAACGTTTTTGAATTCTAAATACGGACGTAAAATACAAAACCGACCTACCGAAACTTCGCCGCGACCGTTTTCAACATTTAAATACATACATAGGATACAAAATACATCAAATGGCACCTTAACGATAACAGGTTTCTAAGTTTCGATACGGACTTGGAACGCAAAGCGGACCTGCCGAAACATTTAGGACAACTTTGTTAAAACCTTTTCATTTTAATGTACCTTAGAACCCCAATCGTGGCAAGCTTTGCTATTACTTCAACACCAAATGGAATATATGTATATTCAAAGTGAAGGGAACATATACATCTAGACAAATATGGACAATAATAAGTTGGAACAAAATACTAGGGGGAAAAAGGGAGACCCTCCCATCGAGTCACAAGGTTCAGAACGGACCCCCTTGCTTTCTAGGCTCCTTCTCGGAGAGGAGCCTAGGTGCAGCTGGATCCAATCCGAGTCCCAGACTTGGTCAACGGTTTATGGCTAAGGATTATTCTGCTCCAGCGGCGCTTTAAGGGGGGTTCACAATCAAGAAAACATTGCTGGAATTTAACTATACCTAATCATTGGTTCATTTACCATTTACAAAGGATTTACTAAATATCGGTATCGGGACGCACACGCACGCTAGGCCTAGTCGTTGCTCTCAAACTCTGCGATATACTCGCAATAAGCATATATAAAGGTACCTAGTACAAACTCCCCTCGAGTTCCTTGAAATACTTGCATCGCACAATGATATCAACAGGCGAAGGTCGGCTCTCGAGGAGTAAAAGGCGGAGTAGATCGGAATTGCTGAGGTTCTCCAAAAAACCAAAAACCAACCCTGCTGATGGAAAAATTAAATTCCAACTAGAATTTTTCCATCTTCACGTATAAATGTCTGAAAAGCAAAACTTTAAACTCCACACAGACCTTGTAAAGGAACAAAAATCCACCACGCATTCACAATAGGTTAGATGCATTCAAAACACACCACTCATTCAACTACCGCACGAACCGCACCTCGGTCTCACCCCATCCGTTCTGACGCCCGCCTGCCGCAACGCACCATCACCCCGCAGCTGCCGTGCGCCCCGGGAACGGTGTTCTCAGGACACTCGAAAAACCGCCCTGCCTGCGAAAACCCCAGCCCGAGCCTGACCTCCACCCAAACTTTGGTGAGGATCATCGCCTCGCAGAGCGGCCGGGACCGGGGGAAAAAAAACCCAGCCAAGGGAGAAAAAAAAAAATCCCCTGGCTGGGGTTTTTTTATTCTCATTTTATTTGCATGGAAAAATTACTCTCAACATGAAATATAACCTGCAATAAAATACTTCACACATACAAGTTTAGGCACATTCACAAACTAAATGCTCCTTTGACCGCCACACAATCATAAAAGGTTAGATGCATTCAAAACACACTGCTCGTTCGGCTACCGCACAAACTGCACCTCAGTCTCACCCGATCCCTTCTGCCGCCCTCACGCCGCGACACACGGTCGCCCTGCATCTGCTAGGCTCCCCGGGAACGCTGTTCCCGGTGGCCTCGAAAAATCGCCCTGCCTGCGAAAACCCCGGCCCGAGCCTGATCTCCACCCAAACACTGGCGACGAACATCACCTCCCAGAGCAGCCGGGACCGGGGAAAAAAAAACCAGCCGAGGGAGGAAAAAAAAAAAAATCCTCCAGCTGGGGTTTTTTTATTCTAATTTTATTTGCATGGAAAAATTAGTCTCAACATCATCTACTACCTGCAATAAAATACTTCACACATACAAGTTTAGGCACATTCACAAACTAAATGCTCCTTTGACCACCGCTTGCTCAAAACACAACCGTTGCACCGCCCACCTGCCACTATGGCTCCTCACCCAGCTTCTAGAGCCGTCCCTGGAACGCCCTTGCCATGGGCCTCTAAACAACATGATGGATCCATACCGTTCCCGAGTTCCGGCTTCCTTTTCGGCAAGCCGAGGAAGACGCTTCGCTACGTACCCCAATCCCGCTCCTTCATCGCTTGGATTTGTACCCTCTGGTAAGACTCGCCTGAGGCTTTTCTCCAGGGATCCAAACAGCACTGGGGCACCTGCTAAAGACAATTAAAAGGGACTGTAGAACACACTTGACAATACCTACCAGCTATCAAAAAAAAAAACCCACACCATACCCAGATGACCTGCACCCAAACAGGCCACCCTAATTAAACCAGGGAAATCAAGTGACCTGGATGCTGACCAAACCCCAGATACCCCTGAAAAGCACCTCCCACCTGGCTCTGCTCATCCCCATAACACATTATTAAATGAGCACAACCTACTGACAGGTTGTCAGTCCAAGATGACTATACAACATTTGCCTCCCCAGTCTAGGTATAGCAACACATTAATCATAGACTATTATGGCTATTCCACCTACCCCCTGACTCCACACCCCCCGGGGAGGGCGCCTCCAGGCCACACACACACTCTCCACAGAACGCTACAAACAACATCCTTCAAAGATGAGAGAGAACTCTTGGCAATACGAATGACACCCGGATGGAAGATGCCATCCGGCAAGAAGACCTGCAGGACCATAACAGCGATGTGACAAGGCTCTACAGTAAACCTGGAGACACAGTGGAACACCACAGGCCCCGACAAGAAGTTATTCTGAAAACTGAGAGGACGTAGGTGCAACAATCCCGGCTTCAAGACCTAAGAACATAAGGACGCAGGCAAGAAAGCCCAGTCCACAAAAATGGATGGCAAGAGAGCAGAGCTGCTGACGCACCCAAGAATGATGCCTCAAAAGAGGACCTCCCGGAAACCTCCGAGACATCAGACCGATCCATGCCGCATGATTGCAATGCCAGAAAAGAAGCATCCGATTGGCACTATGCCCATAAGTACAGGCATTCCAGATGCTAGGGATGACACCCAAATCACAACACGAGACTCATGGCACCCTCCTCAGGTGCAAAGACAAAATCAAGACCTCATAAATGCCAGAAAAGAAGCGCCCGATCAGCACTGAGTCGACAGATACACGCATTTGAGATGCTAGGGATGATGCCCGAGTCACACCACCTGAGGCGCACAGCACCCTCCTTGGGCACAAAGGCAACATCGAGACCCAACAAAGTCCTAAGACACGGAAGACACACCACACAAACTGCACAACAGCAGACACAGCCTGGAACCGCCCTGCCCGGCACACGCTGCCATCCTGCTGAAGACCAACCCGCTCCCTTTACCTGCCCAGAGGGCACTGTTCCCAGACAGCCCTGTCCCCTGCGCTACGCTTGAAAACCCCATCCTGCAATGGCCAACCTCGCACCCTCCCTCCCCCGACCCCTCTCCGGCACCGGAGCCTCAACGTAGCTTGCAGATGGCCACGACTCTGAATCCATCCTGGACAAGGAAAACCACCCTCTGCCCGCTGGATTCAGCCCGCGGTCACCAGGTTCCACTCCACCATCTGCAAAACAAAAACAATGCCGTCAGTCAGCATCACTTCAGTCAACACAGAGCTACTGCATAACACCCGCCACCTCCGATGTGCCAAGGCATGCCGCTGAACCGCTCCGTACCTATTCCAGAGTCAGACGCCGTGGCTCTGGTCGCTTCCAGCACCTAGGGTACAAAGAGACACAAAATGACCTATGCGCTTGCCAAAAAAAAAAAACCACCAGCCCCACGCTCCCTACTACCCTGCTCACCTCAAACGCTCCTCCGCTTCCAAAGGCGGCCCGCACAGAGCCTGCAAAACCAAAGAGCAACACTGCAACTCCGTGGCCGTACAACACTTGGCTATTAGACACCAACCCAAACCACAACCACCTCACCTTCCAGGAACGCTCGTCAGCGGGCGGCATTGCCCCTCCAAACGGCACCTACAAAAACCAAAGCAAAAAGGCACTCCCTGAAATACTGCCCAAAACCGCAGCCTGCCCACACCTATCCCCATCTCCCCCTCCTTTACCTTGAACAGCTTGCCTCCCCCGCCGCTGTCACTTTGGGTTCCCGCTTGGAGGCTGACGCACCACCTGTAAGATGCAAACAACGGCGGTTGCTTAGAACCGGACCGGCCACACGCAGCACCTGAAAAATAACCGCTCCTTCAGCCCACCGATCCCCACTCACCTTGCCCGAGTCAGCTCCAGGGCCCATATCCCACATGGCTCCTCGCTTGGAACCTTCACATTAAAAACAAAAAAACCCAAAAACGTCAGAAACACCATAAAGTAGTCAAAGAACCACCAGTCACATCTTCCCTCTAACCCCTCAGCTACCCCGTCCAACCCGACTGAACCACCTTTGCCTCAGCAGTCTAGGCGGAGCAATGCATTAACCACAGACTCTTCGCACTACTCCACCTACCCCCCGACTCTACACCCCCCGGGCAAGGCAGCTCCAGGCCACACGCACACACGCCCCGACGATCCACAGCGCACTACAAACAACGTGCCTCAAAGAAAAGAGAGAGCTCTCGGCAATAAGAACGACACCCGGACGGAAGACCCCGTCCGGCAAGACCACCTGCGGGACCGTGACGGCGATGCGATGAGCTTCTACGGCAGCCCCAGAAAAGGAGTGGAACGTCACGGCCCCCAACAAGAAGCTATTCTGAAAACTGAGAGGATGTAGGCGCAACAATCCTGGCTTCAAGACCTAAGAACGTAAGGACACAGGCAAGAAAGCCCAGTCCGCAAAAACGGACTGCAAGAGAGCAGAGCTGCTGACGCAGCCGAGAATGACGCCGCAAAAAAGGACCGCCCGGAAACCTCCCAGATGCCAGACCGATCCACGCCGCACGTTTGTAACGCCAGAAAAGAAGCGCCCGATCAGCACTGAGTCGACAGATACACGCATTCGAGATGCTAGGGATGATGCCCGAGTCACACCACCTGAGGCGCACAGCACCCTCCTTGGGCACAAAGGCAACATCGAGACCCAACAAAGTCCTAAGACACGGAAGACACACCACACAAACTGCACAACAGCAGACACAGCCTGGAACCGCCCTGCCCGGCACACGCTGCCATCCTGCTGAAGACCAACCCGCTCCCTTTACCTGCCCAGAGGGCACTGTTCCCAGACAGCCCTGTCCCCTGCGCTACGCTTGAAAACCCCATCCTGCAATGGCCAACCTCGCACCCTCCCTCCCCCGACCCCTCTCCGGCACCGGAGCCTCAACGTAGCTTGCAGATGGCCACGACTCTGAATCCATCCTGGACAAGGAAAACCACCCTCTGCCCGCTGGATTCAGCCCGCGGTCACCAGGTTCCACTCCACCATCTGCAAAACAAAAACAATGCCGTCAGTCAGCATCACTTCAGTCAACACAGAGCTACTGCATAACACCCGCCACCTCCGATGTGCCAAGGCATGCCGCTGAACCGCTCCGTACCTATTCCAGAGTCAGACGCCGTGGCTCTGGTCGCTTCCAGCACCTAGGGTACAGAGAGACACAAAATGACCTATGCGCTTGCCAAAAAAAAACCACCAGCCCCACGCTCCCTACTACCCTGCTCACCTCGAACGCTCCTCCGCTTCCAAAGGCGGCCCGCACAGAGCCTGCAAAACCAAAGAGCAACACTGCAACTCCGTGGCCGTACAACACTTGGCTATTAGACACCAACCCAAACCACAACCACCTCACCTTCCAGGAACGCTCGTCAGCGGGCGGCATTGCCCCTCCAAACGGCACCTACAAAAACCAAAGCAAAAAGGCACTCCCTGAAATACTGCCCAAAACCGCAGCCTGCCCACACCTATCCCCATCTCCCCCTCCTTTACCTTGAACAGCTTGCCTCCCCCGCCGCTGTCACTTTGGGTTCCCGCTTGGAGGCTGACGCACCACCTGTAAGATGCAAACAACGGCGGTTGCTTAGAACCGGACCGGCCACACGCAGCACCTGAAAAATAACCGCTCCTTCAGCCCACCGATCCCCACTCACCTTGCCCGAGTCAGCTCCAGGGCCCATATCCCACATGGCTCCTCGCTTGGAACCTTCACATTAAAAACAAAAAAACCCAAAAACGTCAGAAACACCATAAAGTAGTCAAAGAACCACCAGTCACATCTTCCCTCTAACCCCTCAGCTACCCCGTCCAACCCGACTGAACCACCTTTGCCTCAGCAGTCTAGGCGGAGCAATGCATTAACCACAGACTCTTCGCACTACTCCACCTACCCCCCGACTCTACACCCCCCGGGCAAGGCAGCTCCAGGCCACACGCACACACGCCCCGACGATCCACAGCGCACTACAAACAACGTGCCTCAAAGAAAAGAGAGAGCTCTCGGCAATAAGAACGACACCCGGACGGAAGACCCCGTCCGGCAAGACCACCTGCGGGACCGTGACGGCGATGCGATGAGCTTCTACGGCAGCCCCAGAAAAGGAGTGGAACGTCACGGCCCCCAACAAGAAGCTATTCTGAAAACTGAGAGGATGTAGGCGCAACAATCCTGGCTTCAAGACCTAAGAACGTAAGGACACAGGCAAGAAAGCCCAGTCCGCAAAAACGGACTGCAAGAGAGCAGAGCTGCTGACGCAGCCGAGAATGACGCCGCAAAAAGGACCGCCCGGAAACCTCCCAGATGCCAGACCGATCCACGCCGCACGTTTGTAACGCCAGAAAAGAAGCGCCCGATCAGCACTGAGTCGACAGATACACGCATTCGAGATGCTAGGGATGATGCCCGAGTCACACCACCTGAGGCGCACAGCACCCTCCTTGGGCACAAAGGCAACATCGAGACCCAACAAAGTCCTAAGACACGGAAGACACACCACACAAACTGCACAACAGCAGACACAGCCTGGAACCGCCCTGCCCGGCACACGCTGCCATCCTGCTGAAGACCAACCCGCTCCCTTTACCTGCCCAGAGGGCACTGTTCCCAGACAGCCCTGTCCCCTGCGCTACGCTTGAAAACCCCATCCTGCAATGGCCAACCTCGCACCCTCCCTCCCCCGACCCCTCTCCGGCACCGGAGCCTCAACGTAGCTTGCAGATGGCCACGACTCTGAATCCATCCTGGACAAGGAAAACCACCCTCTGCCCGCTGGATTCAGCCCGCGGTCACCAGGTTCCACTCCACCATCTGCAAAACAAAAACAATGCCGTCAGTCAGCATCACTTCAGTCAACACAGAGCTACTGCATAACACCCGCCACCTCCGATGTGCCAAGGCATGCCGCTGAACCGCTCCGTACCTATTCCAGAGTCAGACGCCGTGGCTCTGGTCGCTTCCAGCACCTAGGGTACAGAGAGACACAAAATGACCTATGCGCTTGCCAAAAAAAAAAAAAAACCACCAGCCCCACGCTCCCTACTACCCTGCTCACCTCGAACGCTCCTCCGCTTCCAAAGGCGGCCCGCACAGAGCCTGCAAAACCAAAGAGCAACACTGCAACTCCGTGGCCGTACAACACTTGGCTATTAGACACCAACCCAAACCACAACCACCTCACCTTCCAGGAACGCTCGTCAGCGGGCGGCATTGCCCCTCCAAACGGCACCTACAAAAACCAAAGCAAAAAGGCACTCCCTGAAATACTGCCCAAAACCGCAGCCTGCCCACACCTATCCCCATCTCCCCCTCCTTTACCTTGAACAGCTTGCCTCCCCCGCCGCTGTCACTTTGGGTTCCCGCTTGGAGGCTGACGCACCACCTGTAAGATGCAAACAACGGCGGTTGCTTAGAACCGGACCGGCCACACGCAGCACCTGAAAAATAACCGCTCCTTCAGCCCACCGATCCCCACTCACCTTGCCCGAGTCAGCTCCAGGGCCCATATCCCACATGGCTCCTCGCTTGGAACCTTCACATTAAAAACAAAAAAACCCAAAAACGTCAGAAACACCATAAAGTAGTCAAAGAACCACCAGTCACATCTTCCCTCTAACCCCTCAGCTACCCCGTCCAACCCGACTGAACCACCTTTGCCTCAGCAGTCTAGGCGGAGCAATGCATTAACCACAGACTCTTCGCACTACTCCACCTACCCCCCGACTCTACACCCCCCGGGCAAGGCAGCTCCAGGCCACACGCACACACGCCCCGACGATCCACAGCGCACTACAAACAACGTGCCTCAAAGAAAAGAGAGAGCTCTCGGCAATAAGAACGACACCCGGACGGAAGACCCCGTCCGGCAAGACCACCTGCGGGACCGTGACGGCGATGCGATGAGCTTCTACGGCAGCCCCAGAAAAGGAGTGGAACGTCACGGCCCCCAACAAGAAGCTATTCTGAAAACTGAGAGGATGTAGGCGCAACAATCCTGGCTTCAAGACCTAAGAACGTAAGGACACAGGCAAGAAAGCCCAGTCCGCAAAAACGGACTGCAAGAGAGCAGAGCTGCTGACGCAGCCGAGAATGACGCCGCAAAAAGGACCGCCCGGAAACCTCCCAGATGCCAGACCGATCCACGCCGCACGTTTGTAACGCCAGAAAAGAAGCGCCCGATCAGCACTGAGTCGACAGATACACGCATTCGAGATGCTAGGGATGATGCCCGAGTCACACCACCTGAGGCGCACAGCACCCTCCTTGGGCACAAAGGCAACATCGAGACCCAACAAAGTCCTAAGACACGGAAGACACACCACACAAACTGCACAACAGCAGACACAGCCTGGAACCGCCCTGCCCGGCACACGCTGCCATCCTGCTGAAGACCAACCCGCTCCCTTTACCTGCCCAGAGGGCACTGTTCCCAGACAGCCCTGTCCCCTGCGCTACGCTTGAAAACCCCATCCTGCAATGGCCAACCTCGCACCCTCCCTCCCCCGACCCCTCTCCGGCACCGGAGCCTCAACGTAGCTTGCAGATGGCCACGACTCTGAATCCATCCTGGACAAGGAAAACCACCCTCTGCCCGCTGGATTCAGCCCGCGGTCACCAGGTTCCACTCCACCATCTGCAAAACAAAAACAATGCCGTCAGTCAGCATCACTTCAGTCAACACAGAGCTACTGCATAACACCCGCCACCTCCGATGTGCCAAGGCATGCCGCTGAACCGCTCCGTACCTATTCCAGAGTCAGACGCCGTGGCTCTGGTCGCTTCCAGCACCTAGGGTACAAAGAGACACAAAATGACCTATGCGCTTGCCAAAAAAAAAAAAAAAACCACCAGCCCCACGCTCCCTACTACCCTGCTCACCTCAAACGCTCCTCCGCTTCCAAAGGCGGCCCGCACAGAGCCTGCAAAACCAAAGAGCAACACTGCAACTCCGTGGCCGTACAACACTTGGCTATTAGACACCAACCCAAACCACAACCACCTCACCTTCCAGGAACGCTCGTCAGCGGGCGGCATTGCCCCTCCAAACGGCACCTACAAAAACCAAAGCAAAAAGGCACTCCCTGAAATACTGCCCAAAACCGCAGCCTGCCCACACCTATCCCCATCTCCCCCTCCTTTACCTTGAACAGCTTGCCTCCCCCGCCGCTGTCACTTTGGGTTCCCGCTTGGAGGCTGACGCACCACCTGTAAGATGCAAACAACGGCGGTTGCTTAGAACCGGACCGGCCACACGCAGCACCTGAAAAATAACCGCTCCTTCAGCCCACCGATCCCCACTCACCTTGCCCGAGTCAGCTCCAGGGCCCATATCCCACATGGCTCCTCGCTTGGAACCTTCACATTAAAAACAAAAAAACCCAAAAACGTCAGAAACACCATAAAGTAGTCAAAGAACCACCAGTCACATCTTCCCTCTAACCCCTCAGCTACCCCGTCCAACCCGACTGAACCACCTTTGCCTCAGCAGTCTAGGCGGAGCAATGCATTAACCACAGACTCTTCGCACTACTCCACCTACCCCCCGACTCTACACCCCCCGGGCAAGGCAGCTCCAGGCCACACGCACACACGCCCCGACGATCCACAGCGCACTACAAACAACGTGCCTCAAAGAAAAGAGAGAGCTCTCGGCAATAAGAACGACACCCGGACGGAAGACCCCGTCCGGCAAGACCACCTGCGGGACCGTGACGGCGATGCGATGAGCTTCTACGGCAGCCCCAGAAAAGGAGTGGAACGTCACGGCCCCCAACAAGAAGCTATTCTGAAAACTGAGAGGATGTAGGCGCAACAATCCTGGCTTCAAGACCTAAGAACGTAAGGACACAGGCAAGAAAGCCCAGTCCGCAAAAACGGACTGCAAGAGAGCAGAGCTGCTGACGCAGCCGAGAATGACGCCGCAAAAAAGGACCGCCCGGAAACCTCCCAGATGCCAGACCGATCCACGCCGCACGTTTGTAACGCCAGAAAAGAAGCGCCCGATCAGCACTGAGTCGACAGATACACGCATTCGAGATGCTAGGGATGATGCCCGAGTCACACCACCTGAGGCGCACAGCACCCTCCTTGGGCACAAAGGCAACATCGAGACCCAACAAAGTCCTAAGACACGGAAGACACACCACACAAACTGCACAACAGCAGACACAGCCTGGAACCGCCCTGCCCGGCACACGCTGCCATCCTGCTGAAGACCAACCCGCTCCCTTTACCTGCCCAGAGGGCACTGTTCCCAGACAGCCCTGTCCCCTGCGCTACGCTTGAAAACCCCATCCTGCAATGGCCAACCTCGCACCCTCCCTCCCCCGACCCCTCTCCGGCACCGGAGCCTCAACGTAGCTTGCAGATGGCCACGACTCTGAATCCATCCTGGACAAGGAAAACCACCCTCTGCCCGCTGGATTCAGCCCGCGGTCACCAGGTTCCACTCCACCATCTGCAAAACAAAAACAATGCCGTCAGTCAGCATCACTTCAGTCAACACAGAGCTACTGCATAACACCCGCCACCTCCGATGTGCCAAGGCATGCCGCTGAACCGCTCCGTACCTATTCCAGAGTCAGACGCCGTGGCTCTGGTCGCTTCCAGCACCTAGGGTACAGAGAGACACAAAATGACCTATGCGCTTGCCAAAAAAAAACACCAGCCCCACGCTCCCTACTACCCTGCTCACCTCGAACGCTCCTCCGCTTCCAAAGGCGGCCCGCACAGAGCCTGCAAAACCAAAGAGCAACACTGCAACTCCGTGGCCGTACAACACTTGGCTATTAGACACCAACCCAAACCACAACCACCTCACCTTCCAGGAACGCTCGTCAGCGGGCGGCATTGCCCCTCCAAACGGCACCTACAAAAACCAAAGCAAAAAGGCACTCCCTGAAATACTGCCCAAAACCGCAGCCTGCCCACACCTATCCCCATCTCCCCCTCCTTTACCTTGAACAGCTTGCCTCCCCCGCCGCTGTCACTTTGGGTTCCCGCTTGGAGGCTGACGCACCACCTGTAAGATGCAAACAACGGCGGTTGCTTAGAACCGGACCGGCCACACGCAGCACCTGAAAAATAACCGCTCCTTCAGCCCACCGATCCCCACTCACCTTGCCCGAGTCAGCTCCAGGGCCCATATCCCACATGGCTCCTCGCTTGGAACCTTCACATTAAAAACAAAAAAACCCAAAAACGTCAGAAACACCATAAAGTAGTCAAAGAACCACCAGTCACATCTTCCCTCTAACCCCTCAGCTACCCCGTCCAACCCGACTGAACCACCTTTGCCTCAGCAGTCTAGGCGGAGCAATGCATTAACCACAGACTCTTCGCACTACTCCACCTACCCCCCGACTCTACACCCCCCCGGGCAAGGCAGCTCCAGGCCACACGCACACACGCCCCGACGATCCACAGCGCACTACAAACAACGTGCCTCAAAGAAAAGAGAGAGCTCTCGGCAATAAGAACGACACCCGGACGGAAGACCCCGTCCGGCAAGACCACCTGCGGGACCGTGACGGCGATGCGATGAGCTTCTACGGCAGCCCCAGAAAAGGAGTGGAACGTCACGGCCCCCAACAAGAAGCTATTCTGAAAACTGAGAGGATGTAGGCGCAACAATCCTGGCTTCAAGACCTAAGAACGTAAGGACACAGGCAAGAAAGCCCAGTCCGCAAAAACGGACTGCAAGAGAGCAGAGCTGCTGACGCAGCCGAGAATGACGCCGCAAAAAAGGACCGCCCGGAAACCTCCCAGATGCCAGACCGATCCACGCCGCACGTTTGTAACGCCAGAAAAGAAGCGCCCGATCAGCACTGAGTCGACAGATACACGCATTCGAGATGCTAGGGATGATGCCCGAGTCACACCACCTGAGGCGCACAGCACCCTCCTTGGGCACAAAGGCAACATCGAGACCCAACAAAGTCCTAAGACACGGAAGACACACCACACAAACTGCACAACAGCAGACACAGCCTGGAACCGCCCTGCCCGGCACACGCTGCCATCCTGCTGAAGACCAACCCGCTCCCTTTACCTGCCCAGAGGGCACTGTTCCCAGACAGCCCTGTCCCCTGCGCTACGCTTGAAAACCCCATCCTGCAATGGCCAACCTCGCACCCTCCCTCCCCCGACCCCTCTCCGGCACCGGAGCCTCAACGTAGCTTGCAGATGGCCACGACTCTGAATCCATCCTGGACAAGGAAAACCACCCTCTGCCCGCTGGATTCAGCCCGCGGTCACCAGGTTCCACTCCACCATCTGCAAAACAAAAACAATGCCGTCAGTCAGCATCACTTCAGTCAACACAGAGCTACTGCATAACACCCGCCACCTCCGATGTGCCAAGGCATGCCGCTGAACCGCTCCGTACCTATTCCAGAGTCAGACGCCGTGGCTCTGGTCGCTTCCAGCACCTAGGGTACAAAGAGACACAAAATGACCTATGCGCTTGCCAAAAAAAAAAAAAAAACCACCAGCCCCATGCTCCCTACTACCCTGCTCACCTCAAACGCTCCTCCGCTTCCAAAGGCAGCCCGCACAGAGCCTGCAAAACCAAAGAGCAACACTGCAACTCCGTGGCCGTACAACACTTGGCTATTAGACACCAACCCAAACCACAACCACCTCACCTTCCAGGAACGCTCGTCAGCGGGCGGCATTGCCCCTCCAAACGGCACCTACAAAAACCAAAGCAAAAAGGCACTCCCTGAAATACTGCCCAAAACCGCAGCCTGCCCACACCTATCCCCATCTCCCCCTCCTTTACCTTGAACAGCTTGCCTCCCCCGCCGCTGTCACTTTGGGTTCCCGCTTGGAGGCTGACGCACCACCTGTAAGATGCAAACAACGGCGGTTGCTTAGAACCGGACCGGCCACACGCAGCACCTGAAAAATAACCGCTCCTTCAGCCCACCGATCCCCACTCACCTTGCCCGAGTCAGCTCCAGGGCCCATATCCCACATGGCTCCTCGCTTGGAACCTTCACATTAAAAACAAAAAAACCCAAAAACGTCAGAAACACCATAAAGTAGTCAAAGAACCACCAGTCACATCTTCCCTCTAACCCCTCAGCTACCCCGTCCAACCCGACTGAACCACCTTTGCCTCAGCAGTCTAGGCGGAGCAATGCATTAACCACAGACTCTTCGCACTACTCCACCTACCCCCCGACTCTACACCCCCCGGGCAAGGCAGCTCCAGGCCACACGCACACACGCCCCGACGATCCACAGCGCACTACAAACAACGTGCCTCAAAGAAAAGAGAGAGCTCTCGGCAATAAGAACGACACCCGGACGGAAGACCCCGTCCGGCAAGACCACCTGCGGGACCGTGACGGCGATGCGATGAGCTTCTACGGCAGCCCCAGAAAAGGAGTGGAACGTCACGGCCCCCAACAAGAAGCTATTCTGAAAACTGAGAGGATGTAGGCGCAACAATCCTGGCTTCAAGACCTAAGAACGTAAGGACACAGGCAAGAAAGCCCAGTCCGCAAAAACGGACTGCAAGAGAGCAGAGCTGCTGACGCAGCCGAGAATGACGCCGCAAAAAAGGACCGCCCGGAAACCTCCCAGATGCCAGACCGATCCACGCCGCACGTTTGTAACGCCAGAAAAGAAGCGCCCGATCAGCACTGAGTCGACAGATACACGCATTCGAGATGCTAGGGATGATGCCCGAGTCACACCACCTGAGGCGCACAGCACCCTCCTTGGGCACAAAGGCAACATCGAGACCCAACAAAGTCCTAAGACACGGAAGACACACCACACAAACTGCACAACAGCAGACACAGCCTGGAACCGCCCTGCCCGGCACACGCTGCCATCCTGCTGAAGACCAACCCGCTCCCTTTACCTGCCCAGAGGGCACTGTTCCCAGACAGCCCTGTCCCCTGCGCTACGCTTGAAAACCCCATCCTGCAATGGCCAACCTCGCACCCTCCCTCCCCCGACCCCTCTCCGGCACCGGAGCCTCAACGTAGCTTGCAGATGGCCACGACTCTGAATCCATCCTGGACAAGGAAAACCACCCTCTGCCCGCTGGATTCAGCCCGCGGTCACCAGGTTCCACTCCACCATCTGCAAAACAAAAACAATGCCGTCAGTCAGCATCACTTCAGTCAACACAGAGCTACTGCATAACACCCGCCACCTCCGATGTGCCAAGGCATGCCGCTGAACCGCTCCGTACCTATTCCAGAGTCAGACGCCGTGGCTCTGGTCGCTTCCAGCACCTAGGGTACAAAGAGACACAAAATGACCTATGCGCTTGCCAAAAAAAAAAAAAAACCACCAGCCCCATGCTCCCTACTACCCTGCTCACCTCAAACGCTCCTCCGCTTCCAAAGGCAGCCCGCACAGAGCCTGCAAAACCAAAGAGCAACACTGCAACTCCGTGGCCGTACAACACTTGGCTATTAGACACCAACCCAAACCACAACCACCTCACCTTCCAGGAACGCTCGTCAGCGGGCGGCATTGCCCCTCCAAACGGCACCTACAAAAACCAAAGCAAAAAGGCACTCCCTGAAATACTGCCCAAAACCGCAGCCTGCCCACACCTATCCCCATCTCCCCCTCCTTTACCTTGAACAGCTTGCCTCCCCCGCCGCTGTCACTTTGGGTTCCCGCTTGGAGGCTGACGCACCACCTGTAAGATGCAAACAACGGCGGTTGCTTAGAACCGGACCGGCCACACGCAGCACCTGAAAAATAACCGCTCCTTCAGCCCACCGATCCCCACTCACCTTGCCCGAGTCAGCTCCAGGGCCCATATCCCACATGGCTCCTCGCTTGGAACCTTCACATTAAAAACAAAAAAACCCAAAAACGTCAGAAACACCATAAAGTAGTCAAAGAACCACCAGTCACATCTTCCCTCTAACCCCTCAGCTACCCCGTCCAACCCGACTGAACCACCTTTGCCTCAGCAGTCTAGGCGGAGCAATGCATTAACCACAGACTCTTCGCACTACTCCACCTACCCCCCGACTCTACACCCCCCGGGCAAGGCAGCTCCAGGCCACACGCACACACGCCCCGACGATCCACAGCGCACTACAAACAACGTGCCTCAAAGAAAAGAGAGAGCTCTCGGCAATAAGAACGACACCCGGACGGAAGACCCCGTCCGGCAAGACCACCTGCGGGACCGTGACGGCGATGCGATGAGCTTCTACGGCAGCCCCAGAAAAGGAGTGGAACGTCACGGCCCCCAACAAGAAGCTATTCTGAAAACTGAGAGGATGTAGGCGCAACAATCCTGGCTTCAAGACCTAAGAACGTAAGGACACAGGCAAGAAAGCCCAGTCCGCAAAAACGGACTGCAAGAGAGCAGAGCTGCTGACGCAGCCGAGAATGACGCCGCAAAAAAGGACCGCCCGGAAACCTCCCAGATGCCAGACCGATCCACGCCGCACGTTTGTAACGCCAGAAAAGAAGCGCCCGATCAGCACTGAGTCGACAGATACACGCATTCGAGATGCTAGGGATGATGCCCGAGTCACACCACCTGAGGCGCACAGCACCCTCCTTGGGCACAAAGGCAACATCGAGACCCAACAAAGTCCTAAGACACGGAAGACACACCACACAAACTGCACAACAGCAGACACAGCCTGGAACCGCCCTGCCCGGCACACGCTGCCATCCTGCTGAAGACCAACCCGCTCCCTTTACCTGCCCAGAGGGCACTGTTCCCAGACAGCCCTGTCCCCTGCGCTACGCTTGAAAACCCCATCCTGCAATGGCCAACCTCGCACCCTCCCTCCCCCGACCCCTCTCCGGCACCGGAGCCTCAACGTAGCTTGCAGATGGCCACGACTCTGAATCCATCCTGGACAAGGAAAACCACCCTCTGCCCGCTGGATTCAGCCCGCGGTCACCAGGTTCCACTCCACCATCTGCAAAACAAAAACAATGCCGTCAGTCAGCATCACTTCAGTCAACACAGAGCTACTGCATAACACCCGCCACCTCCGATGTGCCAAGGCATGCCGCTGAACCGCTCCGTACCTATTCCAGAGTCAGACGCCGTGGCTCTGGTCGCTTCCAGCACCTAGGGTACAAAGAGACACAAAATGACCTATGCGCTTGCCAAAAGAAAAAAAAAACCACCAGCCCCATGCTCCCTACTACTCAGCTCACCTCAAACACTCCTCCGCTTCCAAAGGCGGCCCCCACAGAACCTGCAAAACCAAAGACAAACACTGCAACTCCGTGACCATACAATATTGTCTATTAGACACCAACCCAAACCACAACCACCTCACCTTGTGGGAGCGATGGTCAATATGCAACATTGACCATCCAAATAGCACCTGCAAGAACCCAAGCAAAAAGGCACTCCCTGAAATACTGCCCAAAACCGCAGCCTGCCCACACTGATCCCCATCTCCCTCTCCTTTACCTTGAACAGCTTGTCTGCCCATCCTCCGTCAATCTGGGTTGGCACTTTGAGGCTTATGCACCACCTGTAAGACCCAAACAACAGGGATTGCTTCCGAGAAGCGGACCTGCCACACACAGCACCTGAAAAGTAACTACTCATTCAGCCCACCAATCCCTGCTCACCTTGCCAAAGTCAGCTCCGGGGCCCATATCCCACATGGCTCCTCGCTTGGAACCTTCACATTAAAAACAAAAAAACCCAAAAACGTCAGAAACACCATAAAGTAGTCAAAGAACCACCAGTCACACCTTCCCTCTAACCCCTCAGCTACTCTGTCGAACCTGACTGTACAACCTTTGCCTCAACAGTCTAGGCATACCAACACACCTCCACAGACTTGGCGCTATGCCACCTACCCCCTGACTCTACATGCCCCAGGCAGGGCGGGTCCAGGCCCCCCCACACACACACACCCCCCGACGCTCCACAGCACACTACAAACAACATACGTCAAAGATGAGAGAAAACTCTTGGCAAGAAGAACGACACCCGGACGGAAGATGCTGTCCGGCAAAAAGACCTGCAGGACCGTGACGGCGATGTGATGAGGTTCTACAGCAGCCCCAGAAAGACTGGCATGTCACAGCCCTCAACAAGAAGTTACTCTGAAAACTGATTAGACATAGGCACAACAATCCCAGCTTCAAGACCTAAAAACATAAGAATGCAGACAAGAAAGCCCAGTCTGCAAAAATGGACTGTAAGAGGGCAGAGCTGCTGAAGCAGTTGGGAATGACGCCGCAAAAAAAAAAAGGGCTGCACAGAAACCTCCCAGATGCCAGGCCTATCCACACCCCACTCTTAAAACACCAGTAAATCACCTGATCGGCACTATCCTGATGGGTACAGGCATTCGAGATGCTAGGGATGACACCCAAATTGAGACACCTGGAGTGCATGCCACCCTCCTTGGGCACAAAGATGACATCGAGACCTGGGGAACATCTAGAGACACAGAAGAAGACAGACCACATAAACTATGCAACAGACACAGCCTGGAACCGCCCTGCCCGGCACATGCTGGCATCATGCTGCTTCATTTACCTGCCCAGAGGGCACTATTCCCAGACAGCCCTCTCCCCTGCGCTACGCTTAAAAACCCCATCCTGCAATGGCCAACCTCGCACCCTTACTCCCCCGACCCCTCTCTGGCACCGAAGCCTCAACTTAGCTTGCAGATGGCCACGACTCTGAATCCATCCTGGACAAGGAAAACCACACTCAGCCCCCTGGATTCATCCTGTGGTCATAAGGTTCCGCTCTGCCATCTGCAAAATACGACCAATGCTGTCAGTCAGCATCACATCGCTGAATACAAACCTTTTGCACAACATCCACCACCTCAGACAGGCCGCGGCGTGCCGCTCACCCGCTCGGCACCGACTTCCCGGTCGGACACCACGGCTGTCATCACTTCCAGCATCTAGGATACCACAACACACAAAAGTACCTTTGCGCTTCCAAGAAATAACCGTCCCCTCGCTACCTACTACCCAGCTCGGCTCAAACGCTCCTCCACTTCCAAAGGCAGCCCCCACAGAACCTGCAAAACCAAAGACAAACACTGCAACTCAGTTGCCATACAATTATTGGCCTTTAGGCACCAGCCCACCTCACCAACACCTCACCTGCCAGGACCGCTCATCCATGAGCAATATCACCCCTCTAAATAGCACCTGCAAGAACCCAAGCAAAAAGGCACATGCTGAGATATTGCCCAGAACCACAGCTGGCCCACACCGATCCCCATCTCCCCCTTCCTTTACCTTGAGCAGCTTGCCTCCCCCGCCTCTCACTTTGGGTTCCCGCTTGGAGGCTGACACACCACCTGTAAGACCCAAACAACAGGGGCTGATTAGAACCAGACCTGCCACGCATACAGCACCTGAAAAATAACCACTCTTTCAGCCCACTGATCCCTGCTCACCTTACCCGAGTCAGCTTTGGGACCCGTATCCCATGTTCCTCCTTGGTCAGAACCTTCATGTTAAAAAAGTGTCAGAAACACCATAAAGTAGTCAAAGAGCCACCAGTCACATCTTCCCTCTAAATCCCTCAGGTACTCTATTCAACATGACTGTACAGCCTTTGCCTCAACAGTCTAGGCACAGCAACACATTAACCACAGACTTTTACTGCTATTCCACCTACCCCCTGACTCTACGCCCCCGAGCAGGGCAGCTCCAGGCCAAACAGACCTACCCTCCACGCAACACTACAAACTACACGCCTCAGAGATGAGGGGGAACTCTCGGCAAGAACAACAACACATGGATGGAAGACACTGTGGAGGAAGACAACCTGTGGGACTGTGAAACTGATGTGACAAGGTTCTATGGCAGCCCCAGAATGAGAGCTGAAAGTCATAGCCCTTGACAAGAAGTTGTTACTCTCCAAACTGAGAGGACATAGGCACAACAAGCTTCAAGACCTAAGAACGTAAGGACGCAGACAAGAAAGCCCAGTACGCAAAAAAGGATGGCAAGAGAGCAGAGCTGCTGATGCAGCCGGAATGATGCCGCAAAATAGGACCTCCCAGAAACCTCCGACATGCCAGACCGATCCACGCCACACACTGGTAACACCAGAAAAGTGCCCAATGGATGCTACGCCGATGAGCACAGGCATTCGAGACGCTAGGAGGGACAACCGAGGCTCATGCCGCCCTCGTTGGGTGCAAAGGGGGCATCGAGAGCCAAGGAATGCCTAAGACACAGAAGATGCACCACACAAACTACGCAACAACAGACACAGCCTGGAACTGCCGTGCCTGGCACACGCTGCCATCCTGCTGAAGACTAACCTGCTCCCTTTACCTGCCCAGAGGGCACTGTTCCCAGACAGCTCTCTCCCCTGCACTACCTTTAAAACCCCTTCCTGCAATTGCCAACCCTGCACTCTCCCTCCCCCAGCCCCTCTCAGGCACCGGAGCCTCAACTTAGCTTGCAGATGGCCACGAGTCCAAATCCATCCTGGACAAGGAAAACCACCCTCTGCCCGCTGGATGCAGCCTGCGGTCACCAGGTTCCTCTTCACCATCTGCAAAGCCAAGGCAATGCTGCCAGTCAGCAGCACATTGGTCAACACTGACCTTTTGCACAACATTCACCGCCTCAGACAGGCCATGGCGTGCACCTCACCCGCTCCGCGCAGATTCTGGAGTCGGACACCACGGCGGTCATCACTTCCTGCACCTAGGATACCGAGAGACAGAAAATAACCTTTGCGCTTGCCAGATATCACCGGCCCCACGCTCCCTACTACCCAGCTCACCTCAAAGGCACCTCCAGTTCCAAGGACAGCCCCCACAGAACCTGCAAAACCAAAGAGAAACACTGCAACTCAGTGGCCATACAATACTTGGCTATTGGACACCAACCCAGCCCACCACCGCCTCACGTTCCGGGACCGCTCGTTGGCTTGCACCGTCGCCCCTCCGAGCCTAGGTGCAGCACCTGCAAAAACACAAGTAAGAGAGGCATGTGCCCCAACCCACGGCCTGCCCACACCAATCCCATGTCACCCTCCTTTACCTTGACAGCTCGCCCACCCCGCTCCCATCAGTTTGGCTTGCTACTTTGAGGCTGACGCACCACCTGTAAGACCCAAACAACAGGGGTTGCTTAGAACCGGACCGGCCGCACACAACACCTGAAAAATAACCGCTCCTTCAGCCCACTGATCCCTGCTCACCTTACACAAGTCAGCTCCGGGGCCCATATCCCACATGGCTCCACACTTAGAACCTTCACGATAAGAAAAAGATAGAAACCATACTGTAGTAGAACCAGTCACATCTGCCCTCTAACACCACACACCAACCCACCTTCTTACAGTACTGATCTCGCCTCTCCTTTGTCACGCTGGATGGCTCATCCTTCTACATCTGCAAATCAAATAACACCACGCAAGTCACGGGGATGCTGAGCAATACCTTAACAATTCCAGATGTCTTGTTCTCATTTAGCAATACCATCTACAGACCAACCACAGCCTACTATGGAAAGAAATATATAACTCAAATATTAAGGCCTACACATACAAGCCTTAACACCTTTGAGATTCATTCCACTCAAGCAGAATCAGCAAGCTTGTACTCTAGCTGCCTCCCTGAGATCGCTACAGTCATCCCCTTGGCACCTGCCTAACACTACAATAATTGCTGTCCTCACCCACTGCCAACAGCTACTCAGTCCAAGATGACTATACAACCTTTCCCTCAACAGTCTAGGCAGAGCAACACATTAACCTTAGACTCTTATCGCTATTCCACCTACCCCCTGACTCCACACCCCCCGGGGAGGGCGCCTCCAGGCCACGCACACAGACCTACCCTCCACGCAACACTACAAACAACGTGCCTCAAAGACGAGGGAGAACTCTCAGCAATAACGACACCCAGACAGAAGATGCCACAGAGGAAGACGACCTGTGGGACCATGACAGCCATGTGAGGAGGCCCTATGGCAGCCCCAGAGAGAGTGGAACGTCACAGCCCCTCACAAAAGGTTACTCTCAAAAACTGAGAGGACATAGGTGCAACAAGCCCGGCTTCAAGACCTAAGAACATAAGGACACAGGCAAGAAAGCCCAGTCTGCAAAAGCAGACGGCAAGAGAGCAGAGCTGCTGACACAGCCGAGAATGATGCCACAAAAGAGGACCACCCGGAAACCTCCTAGATGCCAGACTGATGCATGCCGTATGCATGCAACACCAGAAAAGAAGCGCCTGATTGGCACTATGCCAACAAGCACAAGCATTCAAGACAGTAGGGATGGCGCCCAAGGCACATGCCACCCTCTTTGGGTGCAAAGATGACATCAAGAGCCAAGGAAGTCCTAATACACAGAAGACAGACCACACAAACTACACAACAACAGACACAGCCTGAACTCCCCTGCCCAGCACATGCTGGCATCATGCTGATGAGTTACCCGCTCCCTTTACCTGCCCAGAGGGGACCGTTCCCAGACAGCCCTCTCCCCTGCCCTACCTTTCAAAACCCCTTCCTGCAACTGCCAACCTTGTCTCCTCACCCCCTTCCCAGTGCCAGCCCCTCAACTTATCTTTCAGAGGGCTGGGAGTATGCATCCATCCTTGACAACACACACATCAGCTAGTTGATGTTTTCCTGTGTCCCCAGGTTCCCCTTCCTCATCTGCAAAACAAAACCCCATAGCACCAGCAGTAAGAATCGTGACTGTGGACACCGACCTCTTCCACACCACCTTCACCCTCAGAAGCACCATGGCATTCCGCTCGCCTCCTCCACACCGATTCCAGACTTGGTGGCTGCGGCCATCATTCCATGTGGTGCCTAAGATGCTAAGAGACACAAAATTACCTTTGCACTCATGAAAAGTCACTAGTCCCACACTCCTCCTCTGTACTTCCCACCTCGCCTCCAATGCTCATCCAATTCCAGAGACGACCTGCACAGAACCTGCAAAACCAAAGAGAAAAGCTTCACTGAGTTGCCACAGGATACTCTTGGGCACCAACAGGCCTACAACCACCTCACCTTCTCGGACCTCTCAGCAAATTGCTGCTTCACTCCTCTGACACTACATGCATCATCTCCAACAATCAAAGCAAATAACGCATGCCGAGATACTACCCAAAACAAGAGCCTGCCCACACCAATTCCCATCTCCTGCTCCTTTACCTTAGCCGGTTTCCAGCGCTGCCTCCGCTGTTTCTGGGTTGCCACACTGAGGCGCAGGTACCACCTATAAAACCCAAACAAGAGGCGATGCTTAAAGCTTCACCTGCAATATGACACCTGAAAACTAACTGCTGCATCAGCGCACTAGTCATTGCGTGTACCCCACTTGATCCCAAAAACAGTCAGATAGCCAGCTTCCTCCCACACAAAACTCACAGCTTCCACAAATACAGAAAACAGAACAATGTGACACCAAACATAACAAAAACCTTACCCTCTAACACACTCTGAAAGCGATTAGTGCACCCACATAATAGATACTCACACTATCAACCCACATACCAGACTTCCTCAGGGTCAGACCTGCAAACACAAGAGGAACCCTGACGCTACCTCCCCAGATGCCCCAGAGCTGCATTACCCTCACAAAAATGAGGGTGAGGACAACTACAAAAGAAAAAAAAAAAAAAAAAAAAAAAAAAGAGGAAAGAGAGCCACAGGACCTGGTCAAAAGAAGACCTGACTTAAGAAGATCTGACTTAACCTGCAGGAATAAACAACAGAAATCCTGCAAAAAAAAATCTAACCAAAACCCAGAAAATATGAAACACCCAGGAAGCTCAAAAAAACAGAACATTGCACCGTGCAGCAACCGAGACTGCCCAATGGATGAAGCCACGAGGATGAGAGGTCCGCCACAAAAGCGACTTGAGACCCTTGAGCTCAATTACCTACAAAGCCCCTTGGGGAATCACAGCGGCAGTCTGCCAGTAGGAAAACCACAATAGCGTAACACAGCGACTCAAAGATCTAAAATGGACACCTTATGACTACAGAAACTGGTGCTAAAAACACTATAAATAAGAACATCATTGTCATGACCGATGTAGTAAAGATAAGGGCTGGCGACCGGAGGATCACGTGCTGTATGGAAAGAGTTAAGGGTTGACCCTCCCTTGTCTCTGCCCCTTATAACATGACATGCCTACTGCTGGGGGTATAAAGCCCAGGTCGGCTGGAGATCTGGCAGGATAGCCTTGATGTGTAGTGTTTGCTACAGACTGATACTAGAGCAAGCCTCATTGGACACTTAATGAAAAAGGCAAAAAGAGAAAAATAGAAAAAGCTTGCATGCCTAGGACCACAATAAAAGACACACCTCACGCTGGAGATTTAAGAGCACAAGTAATACACATCCTCTTCTCCAAGAAGTACAAGGGCAGACGGTGACACAAGCCTGTACTGGAAATAAGTGTCTAGTCAATGCCTCTAACAATTTCTGTTATGTTCTGATGGACAGTGAAGGGACAGATGCAAAAATTAGCTCAGGGAAAGAAGTAAGAAAGAGGCATGGAGGAACAGAGACCTGAGAGTTCCAGAAGGTATAATTTTTATGTACCTTAATGTACTTAAGGCTTTCTGAGATGAGACTTGCCTGACATTCAGCCCTGCATGTTGCTATGTGGAGGCCCAGGCAGTTTACGCTGCGTCTCTCGTGACATTGTCATATCTCCCATCAGGTGTGGGGAGACAAAAACAGAACAGACCTCAGCAAAATCCAAATTCAACTGCAAAACCCACCTGAGAAAGGCTGATGAACCTGCCTCACTTTCCCATCCACCCCTGGTCCCAAAACCTTGAGAAACCCCTTCTCTTCTCCTGAACTAGCAGGGAAGGATGCCCACTCCTTCCCAACAGCTCCCACCCTGTATTTCACCCCTGAACCCCCTGTGTTGTCCACTCCTTGGGAGCTGCTCTTCTGAACTGTGTTCAGCAAGCACATCTTACCTTTCATCTTCCCACAAACTCCAGGCTCTGCTACAGGCCTACAAAATAAGTGAAGTTCTGAAACTTATAGTCTATGTGGGACCTGCTGCAATCCACAAAGGTTCTAGGGACAACATGATACTCTGTTGGCAATCAGGAAAGGTGATTAACTGTTTCATACCCTGAAAGACACTATGCCTTATGCCCCTTCTGCTTTCTTGAAAAAACACTAAAACTCTATATACAGGTGCATACAAGATGCCCACCTTAACCCCTGCTAGATCATTTCACCATCAGTCCTATTAAGAGATAGTGTCAACGACTTGCATGGCAAAACTGGTGAGAAAAACAAGGTTCTAGCATCAATAAAATCAGGAATTCCAGAAGAATACAGTGCACTCAGAATAAAAAAAGATAACTCAAACTCAGACTATTAAATCATCTTGCCACCCCTGAACACCCAATACAAAATGGGCATCCAGGAAAAAAAAAAAAAACAAAACAACAAACTGCATACAAATAGACTTACTACTATACGTGCTTCTGAACCTTGACGAGTCCCAAAGCCCTTACCTCAAACAAGCACTTCTGCTTCTCTCAGTATCAAAATACACCTGCCTAAATAGCTGAGGCAGGTCAAAATCTGTAGTCAACTGAAGAAACAGCAGAGTACTGACACCAGAGAAGCCTGGGAGCAGAATGAGCTCCCTGAGCAGAGGCTGCAGCTCACATACCCCAGGCCCCACCCACCACCCTTCCCACATTCACCTGGGAAAGGGGAGTGGCAAACCACCAGAAGACATAAAGGCGACCGTAGGAAGAGCAGAGAGGTTTCTCCTATGCCTTGGATTTGCAACATGTGAAGCACTGAACAGACAAAATGACCCTTACTGCAAATGACAAGACCAACTCTTTGCTACAACTACATCTATTGCATCAGCGATGTGAGCAGGTAGGGAATTAAACATAATTTTTCTGGGGTATAGATAGAACAAGATGGATGTCATAGTAAGTTACGTAGGAAAGTAGCTTACTAAATGCAATAGCAATGTTGTTATAAAAAATTACATGCTTTAGTTTCCTATTAAAAAAACCCAAGATGTTATAGGGGTACACTTCATTTCTAACAAGACCACGTATGCTACCTATCTTCTACAAGAAGTACGTTCCAGATAAGACTGAATGACAAAGCGGAATTAGATCCTGTAAGAATCCCTTCTCAAAAATATCTCCGGTTACGAAGTAAATTATTTACTGTAAATCACTGACGGTTCAGAGTCACCTCGATGATCTCTCCAACAGACTCCCTTAACAGATCTAGATGAGTCCCAAAAGACAAAACACACAAAAAACCCAAAGAAATAAAAAAAAACGCATCAGAGGCTGCACGAAGCAGCCTAATTAACACCTAAGTAGCTAGAACAAATATAAATTGCAAAATACAACAAAAAACACCATGGGAGATGTGTCGATAAAAATAGACAAATGCTATCGCTTTCTCTGAAAAACTTAAGAGGAGATCTGAGCCGATGATAGTCTTTGGGGTACCAGCTACCAAATAGAAACTTACTACAAGACAAAAAAACAGACAGCTGTGGAGCACAAAGATGGCTTTGGAAAAGGTTCTGATAGAACAAGAGGCATCGTCACAGGAATTAGAGAGGTCCTGAAGGGGCCGGAGAGACCAAAGAAGTCTCGAGGATGCAGTGAGCTCAAAAGGGAGTTGAACAAAGTACAGATGTCCTTAGGGACCAGGGACTGAACAGAGGCGCACCAAACGGGTGACAGGGAGAGGACAGAAAGACCGACTGGGGTAACAGGTGGACTCGGGAAGGATTCAGAAAGGAAAAGAGGTGTGCAAAATGCCCTGCTGAGCTAAAACAGGGCTCTAGGGTGCAGAGGATGTCTCATGAGAGCTCGGCAAAGGGAGCGGAGGAGTCCTGAGGAGGTCTGAGAGACCAAAGAAGCCTCAGAGATAACAATGAGGAACTCTGAGGGGGATTTCAGCAAAGTACAGATATCGTCAGGGGGCCAGGGGCTGAATGAAGGCATCCTAAAATGGCAAAGAGTAAGATAAGAGCGCTCTGAAGTGCACCAAAAAAAAAAAAAAGAGCTAAAATGCTACAAGAGGGCTGTGGAATACAAGAAAGGACTCAGAAGGCATCGTTACAGAGAGTAGAGGAATTATGAGGGGGCAGGGTAAGGAAAAAAGGCTTGGAGACACAGTGAGAGCCTCGGAGTCTCAGGAGACCATCTAGACAAACTACAGATGACTAAGTGAGAGAGGAACTGAATGAAGAAACGCTCGATGGCAGAGAGACAAAAGAGCGCTGCGTAGCAAAGAAAGACGGGAGGCTCTGACTGAACGACAGAGATGGAAAGGGAGATACGGTGCTACGAGGTGCTGTAGAGAATCGGGAAGGTCTCGGGAGGTGTCGTGACTGTGAGGAGTGTTGAGGGGGGCTGACAGACAAGAGGTGGCTTAGGACGATCATCTGAGCAGAGTACAGATGCTCTCGGGTGGCCGGGGGCTGAACACTGGAATCCTAGGTAGTGTAGAGGAACAAATGAGTGCTGTACAGCTCAAAGTGCTACAAGAATGATGTGGAGCACAAGGAAAGGTCTCTGGAGGCATCGTGAGTGGGAGAAAAAATGTCCCAAGGGAGCCAGAGAAACAGAAAAAGGATTGGGGGACATGATGATTAAATCCAGAGGGGATCTGAACCGAGTGAACGTGTCATCGGGCAGCCAGGGAACAAATAGAGACACGGCTAGAGAGAAGAAAGGACGGAATAACTGGGCTGGTCACAGATATGGACTCAGGAAGTCTTCTGAGAGAACAAGAGGGGTGCGAGGTCTGCTACAAAGCTAAAGGTGTGCTAAGGGCAACCTCAAAGGCATAGATAGGTTTCATGACACCATTAAAGGGGTCCTGAATGGGAGACATACAATGCGGACATAAATAGAAATTTGAAAAAGCGATGGCACTAAGGAAAGACAAGAAATAATTAAATATAAAGACAGCAAACAGAATAAAAGTAGACAGAAAATTTTAAAAGCAGCAGTGATTAAAGAAAAAAGGAACAAATAATTAACGGTGACGGCGAACTAAAACGGAGATGTAGAAATAAAATTTTAAAAGCGAGGGCACTAAGCAAGGAGAAGAAATAATTAAAAATAAAGACATTGAAGGGGAAGAAGTAGGCATAGAAAGAAATATTTTAAAAACGATGAGGATTAGGGAAATAACAGGAAAAACTAAAAAATAGGGACAGCAAATTAAAAGAGAAATGGAGAAAGAAAATTTTATTTTTTTTTTATTTAAAACACATGGAAATTTAACTTAAAAGGTGACAGGTACACAACACAGGAATAAATTAAAAAATATGAATAGGGATCTTGGTAAAGCAGACTTAGAATGAAAATTGAAAAAGCAATAGGGTTCAGGACAGACAGGAAAAAATAAAAAAACACAGTGATATGGTTAAAGTAGACATAGAAACAAAATTTTAAAAGCAACTGGGTAAAGGACAAGCAGGGAAAAAAATTAAAAATGGGGACAGAAAACTGGATAAAAGTTGACATAGAAAATTTTCAAAGCAAAGGCATTAAGGAAAGACAAGATTTTTAAAATAAGGGTAGGGTGACAGAAACATGGGAAGAAAATTTTAAAACTGAGCCATTAAGAAAAGACAAGAAAAAATTACAAAATAAGAATAGGGAGAAAAATACGGAGAGAGTGGAAAGGTAGCAAGAAAGTTTAAAAAGCAACTGGGTTCAAGAAACATATGCAAGAATTTAAAAAATAGGGATGAAGAGCTAGAAAGAAAGTTTCAAACACTTGTACCCATCGGGTATAAGAAACATAGGCATGAATTGAAAAATAGGGACAGAGAGCCCGATAGAAGGAAAGCGTGGTGGGTTGACCTTGGCTGGCCACCGGATGCCCACCAGGCTTCTCTATCGCTCCCCCTCCTCAACAAGACAGGGGGAGAAAATACAAGAAAAAAGCTTGTAGGTCAAGATAAGGACAAAGAGATCACTTGCCAATTACTGTCACAGGCAAAACAGACTCAACTTGGGGAAATTAATTCAGTTTATTGTCAATCAAAATCAAGAGTAGGATAATAAGAAATAACAAATCTCAAAAACACCCTGCTCTTTTTTCCTGGGCTCATCTTCACTCCTGACTTCTCTACATCCTACCCCCGAGCAATGCAGGGGGACAGGGAGCGGGGGTCACAGTCAGTTCATCACACATCATCTCTGCCGCTCCTTCCTCCTCATGCTCTTCTTTTGCTCCAGTGTGGGCTCCTGTCCATGGGGCCACAGGTGCTGCCAGGAGCCTGCTCCAGCGCAAGCTCTCTGTGGGGTCACAGCTTCCTTCAGGCACATCCACCTGTTGCGGCACGGGGTCCTACATGGGCTGCAAGTGCATGTCTGCTCCACCGCGGACCTCCACGGGCTGCAGGAGGATGACCTGCCTCACCGTGGCCTTCACCACAGCCTGCAGGGGAATCCCTGCTCCGGTGCCTGGAGCACCTCCTCCCCCCGCTTCTTCACCGACCTTAGTGTCTGCAGGGCTGTTTCATGCTCATGTTTTCTCTATCACAGCTTCTGCACAGCATTTTTTTACCCCTTCTTAAATGTCCATCCCAGAGGCACGACCAGCACTGCTGCCAGGCTCAGCTTGGACCGGCAGCAGATCCACCTCGGAACTGGAACTGGCTGTGCCCGACATGGGGGCAACTCCTGGTGTCTTCTCACAGAACCCACCCCTGCCCCACACCAGCTAATAAAACCATACCATGTAAACCCAATAGAACAGCAATTGGCAGAGAAGGGGGACTGAAAAATAGGGAAAGGGAGCCACAGGAGAAAAAAAAAAATAGCGATGGGCTACAGGCCAGAGAGGAGGAAGTGACAGCAAACCAGAGAGACATGGAGAAAAACAAAGACTAATGATGGGCCCCAGGCAGAGAGAGAGGATTTAAAAAAGGGGACAGTGAGGTGGACAGAGATAAACTGAGAAATACCAAAATACCTTGATGAGCTGAAGGGTAGAGAGAGAGGAATTAAAAAATAGGAACGTGGAGCCAGACAGAGAGAGGTGGGGGGATGGGAATTGTGAAGGGCTAAAGGGCAGACAGGGAGAAATTGAAAAAGTTGGGATAGAAAGACAGACAGATAGATGGAGAAAGACAAAAATAGTTATGGGCTGCAGGACACAGAAGATGAAAAAGAGAGGGACAGGGAACAGGAGAGAAGCACAAAGAGAAAAAGAAAACAGAGAGGTAGAACAGAAAGAGGGGGACTCTCTGTCTCAGGGATACAACGAGCTCAAAAGGGAACTGAAGCATGAGGGCGCACAGAAACCCACCTCAGGGGTGCCCCTGCAGCTGCCATTACTTGTGGCGCCTAATATACCAAGAGACGCAAAATCACCATTGTGCGTGTAAGAAATCACCAGTCCCGTGCTCCTCCTCTCTACTACCCCCATCTCCTCAAATGCTCATCCAATTCCAAAGGCAGCCCACGCAGCACCTGCAAAACCAAAGAGAAAAGCTTCACCGAGTTGCCGCAGGGTACTTTGCTTTCAGGCGTCAACTCGGCCAGCAACCACCTCACCTTCTCTGACCGCACAAAGTGCTGCTTCACTCCTCTGATGCTACATGCATCATCTGCAAAACTCAAAGCAAATAACGCATGCTGAGATACTGCCCAAAACAAGAGCCTGCCCGCACCGATTCCCATCTCCTGCTCCTTTACTTTGGCCGGTTTCCAGCGCTGCCTCTGCTGTTTTCAGGTTCCCATGTTGAGGTGTGGGTACCACCTTTAAAACCCAAAAAAACAAGGAATGCTTATAGCTTCACCCACAGTAAGACACCTGAAAAACACCTGCTACATCAGCCCGCTAGTCATTGCTCACCATGCCCGAGTCAGCTCCAGTGCCCATATCCCACATGGCTTCACACCTTCAAAATAAAACAAAAACCCCAAACCATAGCTAGTCATATAGCCACCAGTACCACCTTCCCTCTAACACCACGCACCAACCCACCTTCTTCCGGCACTCACCTCACCTCTCTGTCGCCCTGTACAGCTCGTCCTTCTGCATCTGCAAAAACAGTAGGATCAAACAAGTCACCCAGATGCTGAGCAATAGCTTAACAGTTCCAGTGGTCTTGTTCCCATTTAGGAATACCATCCAGAGCCCAACTACAGCCTGCCATTGAAAAAAAATGCACAACTCAAACATTAAGCCCTACATATACAAGCCTTAACACCTTTGAGATTCGATTTGCTCAAGCAGCAGCACTCAAATTGAGTCTCCCAGATGGCTCCGATCATCCCCTCAGCACCTGCAAAACACTATGGAAATTACTGTGCTCGCCTGCTGCTGATGGCTACTTGCTCTGAGATGGCCTGTACGGCCTTTGCCAGGACAGTCTAGGCATATTAACATTAACCATAAACTCTTAGTGCTAATCTTCCCTTGACTCTACCATTGCTACACCCCAGGCAGAGCAGTTCCAACCCAGACACACATGCACACAGACCAACACTGCACACAACCACTACAAATGACGTGACCCAGAGATCTGAGAAAACTCTCAGCAAGAGGAATGAGTCCTGGCCTGGATATGCCGTTGGGTGAGAAGATCGATGGGGTCGTGAGAAAGAATCTACAGCAGCCAGTGATAAAAAGATATATAAGAAGATATGTCTGTAACTGGGACGATGGATGCGTGAGAAGCCAGGCTTAAAGACCTAAGAACGTTAAGACGTAGGGATCAAGTCCCAGAAAAGGGCTCCGGGAAAACAGACCGCTCTTGATGCTGACACTGCCTTAATCACCACCACAAAGAGTTACCATCCATAAACTTCTGATATGCGAGACACACAAGACAGCTCTACGTGTTAAACTTACAGTTCGAGAAAAGAAGCACTCAGTTAGCATTACGCTAATGAGCTGACACAGGCTGGACCTGCCCTGCCCGGCAGACTCACTCCGCTTTTACAGAAAGGACCCCACGCCCTTTCTCTGTCCAAATGTGCCCAATCTCAAACCGCCTTCTCCATTACACTGATCTTACAACCCCTGCCTGCCCCATCTGCGCTTCCCCCACCCAACCGACCACCCGCACAAAGATAGCATTGGGCCCTTGACTTGCCTTTCAGAGGGCTGGGGGTCAGAAGCCATCTTTTACGAAGACCACATAGGCTACCTAGGATGTCACTGCAATCACGCAGATCCTCTTCCTCATGTGCAAACGTGGAGTACCATCAGTCAGCATCACACCGGTCAACACTGACCTCTTCCGCAATGAGGCCCTCCTCAGAAGCACCGTGGCATTCCGCTCATTCACGGTCTAATGCCAGACGTTGTGGCCAGCATCACCCGTGGCACCTAGAAAACTCAAAATATAAAGCAACCATTGTGCGTGGAAGCAGTCACCTGCTCAAACAATTCTACACGTCTCAAAAATAACTGCTGCTATGGTTTCTGTTCATTGCTCAACTTGCCTGACAAGCTCAGGGTGGACATTCTGCTTTGTCTGTAGTTTTGTGAGTTGCTTTACACCTTCAAAATGGAGCGTTAACTAGTGGCATAGGCACTGACAGGCACATTCCCTCCATCGTTACGTGTCAACCTACCTTTCACAAAGCTCTGCTCACCCACCTCATCTCTTCAGTGTCCAGCTCCCTACTGTGCATTTGCAGCAACGATAATACAAAGTCAAGTGGATGCTGAGAAATACCCTAGCAAACAGTGAACCTTCCCCAGTCTGACTTCTTCGCTCCACTAACCTTATCGATTCATGCTTTACGCTCCAACCTGCCAGGCGGACACAGCAACATCAGTGAGTTCAAAAAAGACAAACATTAATACCCATAAGAGGTAGACACCCTTCCCTCTTCTTTCCCCTGCCCCAGTAGCCACATCCCGGACTTATGCTTTCTCCCAGCCCCCTAACAGGGCTCCGCTCACCTCCTGTGCTGTGCCTCCGGGGTCAGCATCCGTGTCAGGCACCCACTTGTAGTCGGTCCTTCTCTAGTGACTCAGGAACCATAACTTTCAATGCCAAGCCTGCCTTGGGAAAATGCAGAAAGGCACACAGATGTTACATACTGCTTTCCAAAAGAAAGAACCCACCATGCAAAACAGCCTAACAGATCTCTTTCTTTGACTGACTTACACACTCAGGCAACACAGAGACTCCAAAAGCACAAAACCCAAATGACCGACCTCAACCCTCATCACGGCCCATGACGCCGTCTGCTCGCCTTCACTGTCACGCCTCGCTCGACTGTCCTGCTTAGCCCAGACCTGTTACTTAAACTGCAAGATTAAGTCAAACCACCCACCGACACACAAAAATTACACTTACTGCCAGATGACTCCAATATAGACAAAGACCGATAAGCCAAAGACCAAAAGAGCTACAAGTAGCAAATGACCATGGCTGGTGTAATGACAGACTCTTCCTTTATGTATAACTAACTCCTAAACTCATGCTCCATGAACTGCAGCATGGAGAACCCCTCGGTAGACAGCATGCTCACATGAGAGTGCTGACATATATGGGATAGGACACTGGACTGCCTGAAGCTGCTTGCATCCACAATGCTACTATTAGATAACACTGCACTATGAAGCCTGGGAGCAAAGGGAGGCGCTGGGGGCACCACAAAGCACACAGGGAGGCGCTGGACACCTCAGAGTTCTGGAGGGTATATTTTAATATATCTTAACGTGCCTGATGCTTTCCAAGATGGGACTTGTCTGATATTCAGCCCTGGACATTGTGATGTGGAGGCCCGGACAGTTAACACTGCATCTCTCGTGACTTTGTCACATCTCCCATCACCTGTGGGGAGACTAAAATAGAACAGACCTCAGCAAAACCCAAATTCAACTGCAAAACCCATCTGAGAAAGGCTGATGAACCCGCTTCACTTTCCCAACCATCCTCCAGTCCCAAAACTTCGAGAAACCCCTTCTCTTCTCCTGAACTGGCAGGGGAGGAAGCCCACTCCTTCCTGACAGCTCCTGCCCTGTATTTCACCCCTGAACCCCCTGTGTCGTCCACTCCTCAGGAGCTGCTCTTCCAAGCTGTGCCCCGCATTCTGTGAGCGCCTCTTATCTTCCATCTTCCCACAGACTCCAGGCTCTGCTACAGGCCCACAAAATAAGTGAAGTCCTGATGCTTATAATCTATGAGGGGCCTGCTGCAAGCTGCAAAGGTTCTACAACACGGTACTCTGTTGGCAATTGAGAAAGGCAATGAGCTGTTCCATACCCTGAAAGACACTATAGCTTATGTCCCCCTGCTTTCTTGAGAAATGCTGAAACCCCATATACAGATGCATACAAAATGCCCACTTTAACCCCTGCTAGATCATTTCACCATCAGTCCTATTAAGAGACAGTATCAACAACTTGCACAGTACGCAGCAAAACCGGTGAAAGAAAGAAGGTTCCACCTTCATTAAAGTCAGGAAGTCTGTTACAAAAATATTCAGTGGACAATGGGTAAACTCTAGGTTTGCTTTATTTCCAGGCGACGATATATCGATGGACCACCTCCACAGAGTCCAAGAAAATACAAAGCACTCAGAAAAAACAAACAAACGAACAACAAAACATACTATTAAACCATCTTGCCACCCCTGAACATCCAATACAAAATTACTGACGTAAAAAAAAAAAAAAAAAAAAAGACTGCAAACAAGTGTACTTTCTATTATATCTGCTGCTGAACCTTGGTTGGTCCTGAAGCCCTTATCTCAGACACCTCCGCTTCTCTAAATGTCAAAACACACCTGTGCAAAGACCTGAAGCAGCTCAAAAGCTTCAATCGACTGACAGAACAGCAGAGCACTGACACTATAAAAGCCCAGAAGCAAAATGAGCTCCTAGAGCAGAGGCTGCAGCTCATATGCCCCGGGCCCCACCCACCACCCTTCTCACATTCACCTGGAAAAAGGAAGGGGTGAACCACCAGAAGGTGTTCAGCCGGAGAAGTGGCAGGGAGTTTGCTCATGTGCATTAAAATTAGAGCGTGCAAAGCACTGAACAGAGAAAGCAACCCTTCCTAGAAACAAGGATGCTACAGCCAGTGCAGACCGATGAGGAGCTGCGGGGCGAAAAAGCTGATGGTCTCCAGGGGCGGGGCCTGTCGCTAGGGGTGGTGCCCTTCCCACTGCCGGGCCGCCTCCAGGGGCGGGGCCTGTCGCTAGGGGTGGTGCCCTTCCCCTGCCGGGCGGCCTCCAGGGGCGGGGCCTGTCGCTAGGGGTGGTGCCCTTCCCACTGCCGGGCTGCCTCCAGGGGCGGGGCCTGTCGCTAGGGGTGGTGCCCTTCCCCTGCCGGGCCGCCTCCAGGGGCGGGGCCTGTCGCTAGGGGTGGTGCCCTTCCCACTGCCGGGCTGCCTCCAGGGGCGGGGCCTGTCGCTAGGGGTGGTGCCCTTTCCCTGCCGGGCTGCCTCCAGGGGCGGGGCCTGTCGCTAGGGGTGGTGCCCTTCCCCCTGCCGGGCCGCCTCCAGGGGCGGGGCCTGTCGCTAGGGGTGGTGCCCTTCCCCTGCCGGGCCGCCTCCAGGGGCGGGGCCTGTCGCTAGGGGTGGTGCCCGTCCCCTGCCGGGCTGCCTCCAGGGGCGGGGCCTGTCGCTAGGGGTGGTGCCCGTCCCCTGCAGGGCCGTCTCCAGAGAATTTTATAAACTTTATCAAGTGAAACACAGGCTGGGGGACAGACAGGAAAGAATTAACAAATAGGCACATTAGATGGAAGAAAATTAGCCATAGGAAAAAAAAAGCCTCATGTATTAGGAAAGGCAAGAAAAAACTACAAAATAAAGAAAGGGTGACAAAGAAAGAGACATACAAAGTAAATTTAAAAAACAATGGGGTACACAACAGATCAAAAACTATTAAAAAATAAGGAGAGGGAGCTTGATCAAAGTAGTTGAAAAAAAAATTTCAAAAGCAACAGGGCAGAGGACAAACGGAAAAAAAATTAAACACAGAGACAGCAAAGTGGATAAAAGTAGACACAAAACCAAAAATTTTAAAGCCAAGGGACTAACATAGGAAAGAATTTTAAAAATAGCAACAGTGAATTAAACAAGTGAAGACAGATAGAAATTGTATAAAGCAACCACACTAAGGAAAGACAAGAAATAATTAAAAAAATAAAGGCAGTGAACGGGATAAAGGTAGACAGAAAATTTTAAAAGCAACGGAGTTTAGGGAAATAGAGGAAGAAATTTAAAAGTACGTGCAGCGAACTAAAATGGGGACCTAGGAAGAAAATTTAGAAAACAAAGGCACTAAGGAAAGAGAATAAATAATTAGAAATAAAGACATTGACGGGGAAAAAATGGACACAGAAAGAACATTTTAAAAGCGATGGGGATTACGGAAATAAAGGGGAAAATTACAAAATAGGGACAGCGAAGTAAAACAGATGTGGAAAGAAAATTTAAAAAGCAAAGACACTAAGGAAGGACAAAAAATAGTTAAAAAATAAAGACAGCTAACAATAAAAGTAGACAGAAAATTTTAGAAACAAACAGGATTAAGGAAATAAAGAAAAAATAATAGTGAAAATAAACTATGATAGAGAAGTAGAAAGAAACGGAAAATCTAAAAAGTGATGGCAAAGAAGCAACAGAAGAAATAATCTAAAAAGATAGTGAAGGAAAAAAATAGGCATAGAAAGAACTTGTGAAAAGCGAGATGAATTCAGGAAATGAAGGGAAAAACTAAAAAATAGGGACAGCACACTAAAATGGAGACGTAGAAAGAAAATTTTAAAAGCAACGTCACTAAGGAAAGACAAATAATTAAAACAGAAATATAGCGAAGTAAAGACAATGAATGGGATAAAATGAGACAGAAAATTTCAAAAGTAATGGTGATTAAAGAAATAAGGAAGAAATTAAAAAATAGCAATGGCAAACTAAAGCATAGACATAGAAACAAAATTTAAAAAACAAGGGCACTAAGGAAAGACAAGATATAAGAATAAAGAGAGCAAAATAAAGACAGGGAATGGGATAAAAGTAGAAAACTTAGTGGCAGGGATTAGGGCAATAAACAAAAAAAAATTTTAAAACAGGGATAGCGAACTAAAACAGAGATGCAGAAAGAAAATTTAAAAAGCAAAGGTACTAATATAGACAAGAAATAATTAAAAAATGAAAACAGCAAACAGAATAAAAGGAGACAAACTTTTAAAAGCAACGGCAATTAAAGAAACAAGACAAAAAGTAATAAATAGGAACAGCGAACCAAAACAGAGACATAGAAATAAAATTTTATAAGCAAGGGCACTCAGGAAAGACAAGAAAAAATAATTAAAAACTACCGACAGCGAATGAGATAAAAGCAGAAAATTTTAAAAGCCAAAGGATTAAGAGAGGAAAGCGCTAAAAAATAGCGACAGCAAACCACAACACAGACACAAACAGAAATTTTTAAAAGCAATGGCACTTAGGAAAGACAAGAAATCATCAAAAAATAAAGACTGTGAACAGGATAAAGGTGGGCATAGAAAGAAAACTTAAAAAGCGATGAGCATTAGGGAATAAAGGAAAAAAAATATGAAATAGGGACAACAAAGTAAAACAAAGATGTAGAAAGAAAATTTTAAAAGCAACCACACTAAGAAAAGACAAGAAATAATTAAATATAAAGACAGTGAACGGAATAAAAGTAGACAAAAAATTTTAAAAGCAACAGTGATTAAAAAAATAAGGAAAAAATTAATAAATACCATCAGCAAACTAAAATGGAGACATAGAAATAAAATTTAAAAAGCAAGGGCACTAAGGAAAGAGAAGAAATAATTAAAAATTAGGACATCAAAGGGAAAAAAGTAGACATAGAAAGAACATCTAAAAAGCGATGGGCATTAGGGAAATAAAGGGAAAAAATAAAAAATAGGGACAGCAAACTAAGAGAGATGGAGAAAGAAAATTTGATTTTTTTTTTTCATTTAAAACACATGGAAATATAACTTCTAAAGTGACAGGGTACACAACACAGGAATAAATTAAAAAAATAAGGATAGCAAACTGGATAAACTTTGACATAGAACATTTAAAATGCAATGGCTTTAAGGAAAGGCAAGAATAAATTAAAAAAATAAGAATGGGGAAAAAGATAGAGACACATAAAAGTAAATTTAAAAGGCAACAGGGTACACAACACAGGAAAGGATTAAAAAATACGGACGGGGAGCTTGATCAAAGTAGACATAGAAAGAAAATTGAAGAAGTGACAGGGTACAGGACAGACAGGAGAGAATTAGAAAATAAAGACAGTTAACTGGATAAAAGTAGCCACAGAAACAGAATTTAAAATCGATGGAGTATAGTATAGACAGGAAAAAGGAAAAAAAAAAAAAAAAAAAGGACAGGAAACTAAATAAATGGAGACATAGAAAGAAATTTTTTAAAGCAACTGGGTACAGGACAGAGAGGGAGAAATTAAAAAAAGGGACAGAGAATCGGATAGAGGGAGACATAGAAAGACATTTTAAAAAGTGATAGGCTACAGGAAACACAGGATAGAATTAAAAAATAAGAACAGGGATGACAATAGAGGGAAACATTGAAAGAAAATTTTAAAAGTGACAGGGTATATGGAAGAAAGGGAGGAAATAAAATTTAAGGAAAGGGACCTAGATAAAGGGAATTGTTGAAAGAGAAATTAAATAGCAATGGGGTACAAGAAATATAGAGAAGAATTAAAAAAATCAAGAAAGGGAGTGTAGTGGTTTAACCCCAGTCAGCAACTAAGCACCACACAGCCACTTGCTCCCCCCTCCCTGCTCCACCCACCCCACCCGCAATGGGATGGGTGAGAGAATAAAAAAAAATAAAAGTAAAACCTGTGGATTGATATAAAGACAGTTTAATAGGACAGCATAGGAAGAGAAAGTAATAATAATAATGATGATAAAAGAATATACAAAACAAGTGATTCACAATGCAATTGCTTACCACCTGCTGACCGATGCCCAGCGCGTCCCTGAGCAGCAATCGCTGCCCCCTGGCCAACGCCACCCAGTTTATATACTGGGCATGATGTCATATGGTATGGAACAGCTCTTTGGCCAGTCTGAGTCAGCTGTCCTGGCTCTGCTCTCTCCCAGCTTCTTGTGCACGGGAAGCTGAAAAGTCCTTGACTAGTGTAAACACTACTTAGCAACAACCGAAATATCAGTGTGTTATCAACATTATTCTCATACTAAATCCAAAACACAGCACTATACCAGCTACTAAGAAGAAAAATAACTCTATTCCAGCTGAAACCAGGACAGTATCCATCCCTTATTCCATACCATTTACCTCATGCTCAGGTCCCATGCTATCCAATACATCCTCATTAACCATCACCCCCTTCCCATCCTTTGATACAATACACAGGTATCATTCCCTTAGTCTATGGACCACCCCTGTGAAATGTCTGTAAAATGTCCATAAGTGTCCACAAAATGTCCATTGAGTTCATTTAGTCCATGACTTTGGGCTCCATCTGTGATGGTGGTCACTCAGGACAGGAGCAGTGGTGTGTTGCATGGAGTTATTGGGCACCAAAGCCAGCCCAGGTTGGGTCACTGCTGCGCTTGCATTGCTTCTTGTAAGACTCGTCCTCCGTTGGTTCAGGTGGTTCCTACTAGAGTAAATCCTGTAACATACAACTCAGATCATGGGTTACAACAATTTAAAGGTATATCCATTACAATCTCCACCCCTGGTCCCTTTGGGCCAGGTTATAGGGTTTAACATTGCAATGAACTCCTCCCCGTGCTTCTAGCCCAGCTAGCAACAAGGGATTCCTGCTATAGTAATTCCCGTAACATGCAACTCAAATCCCAGGTTACAACAATTTCAAGGTACTTCCATTACAATCTCCAGCCCTAGCCCCTTTGGACCAGACCATAGGGTTTAACATTGCAATAAGCTCCCCTTGCCCCTGCTCCAGCTTGGGCTTATCCACAGACTGCAGTCCCTTAGGGTTGTGCCTGCTCCAAGTGGAGCCTTATTTATGAGGCACAGTCTCTTCAGGGGTATACCAGCTTCTCTTCAGGGTGCCCTGGGGCTTTTCCCAGGCTTTGCTGAAGCCCGCAAGGGGCCCCGCCGTCTTCCAGAGCTCCAGGGCTTTTCCCAGGCTTTGACAAATACTACAAGAGGCCATGTTGCCTTCCAGAGTATCCCGAGGCCTTTGCAGGGCTTTGCTGAAGCCCACCAAGGGCCCTGCTACCTTCCAGCGTGCCCCAGGGATTTTGCCGGGCTTTGTCGAAGCCTGCAGGGGCCCTGCTTCCTTCCAGAGCGCCCCAGGGCTTTTACCAGGCTTTTCCAAGGGGCCCTGCTTATCTCCAGGGTGCCTTGGGGCTTTATCCCAGCTTTGCTGAAGCCCACAACGGCCCCTGCTGCCTTCCAGAGGGCCTTGGGGCTTTTGCTGGGCTTTGCTACAGCCCGCAAGGGGCCCTCCTTCTCTCCAGAGTGCCTCAGGGCTTTTGCTGGGCATATTCATAGGATTTCTGGGAATTCGTTTACATAAACATGAGATTTCCAGGAACTTATTAGCATATGTAAATATCCAATTCACATGCACAGTCATCTCTCGTGGTGGTCTTCAAGTGGTCTTTGGGGGTCTTCCAATGAAGGCTCGTAGTTGTCTTCACTGTGCTCGCTGATTGACCCTTGCTTCTGCGCAAACTCAGTCCTAGGATCACGTAGACATTGTCCTTCAAGACTATTGTTGCCATTCTTCTGTTTCTTCCTATCTTCATGGTTCCGTGCATCTATTCTCCCAAGGCCGAGTTGTCTGCAACGAGATTATCCCGGAGCCCCCCTTATCTTATGACTGTTCTTCTAGCTACTCCCTAAATCACATCAAACTGTAAGGTATTCACAACATCCTTAAATCACACCAGGGTGTCTTCTGATCTAATTAAGTGACTAAGGTATTTACAACATCTTTCTTGCTCTTGTGGTTTTTAATCCTTTCAGCCCTGCCTCTCCCTAGAGTGAGCTGGGGCTTTTGTCAGGCTTTGCCGAAGCCCACAAGGGGCCCTTGTGCCTTCCAGGTGCTCAGACTTGGATGAATAACTTCCTTATGTCGAGAGGGAAGCAAATTACACCTCCAGCTGAAGTCAATCTCCACAGGCTATCTGTAGCAGCAATATCCCAAACCCTCAGGGCTGAGAAACTTTCCATCCTTGGACAAAGTCAGTTTCCCAGTGAAGGCTTTGGGGTTCTCACAGACGAAGCTTAGGGATCCCACGCCCCTCCAGATGGGGATTCATTCCTGGGAGCATGAACTCACGATGCCAACTGAGGTGGGTCTGGAGGACTAAACAGAAGATTTCATGCAAGCCCCCTCTTCAGTATAGCTTTTAAGGGGATCCCAAATGTCCTCTTTGGAGGGAATTCCAAATATTCCACGGGCAGAAAGCAAAGTCTTCCTGATTCTGCCAAAAGATGGGAAACGTGTTACAATTAGCAGCAGATACACCGCTTTTTAAGTAAGATGTATGTTTGCACACATCATCCATGCATAGCCATCTAACAAAATCTACCAAAAAGAGTACCCTTACTAGGAAGAAGATTCTGCAACATAAACATGATAGGTCTTACTCAGGTTAATTTTAGTATTTGTGTCCTACGGGAAATGGCAATAATTCATTTCACTGCTTGCGTAGATGTTATACATGTTCCTCATTCTTCCTCACCCTCCTATGCATGATTGGTTGTTTGCTTTTTCCGCAGATATCCCCAAATGAGAACTTCTTTTCTTCTTCCAGGGAGAACAGGAATCCTCGCACTTCCTCGTCTCATGAGCAGAGCACGAGGGCAACCTTCTCCCTGGAGAGATAAGTGGGGAGCTGAAGGCTTGGGAACAAGTATGGAACTGAAGGAACTTTTGGAAAAGGCAAAAAGGAGCTGCACGAACTTCTGAAAAAGAAACCAAGGAAGACCAAAAATGCAGCCAAGAGATCAGGACATGCCACTAGCAGGGACTGTTTTCAGGTGTTCTTATTAATGAGGAAGTGAAGTCCCTGGTGTCTGGAAAAAGGGAAATATTGCACCCAGTTTTAAAAACGGTAGAAAGGAGGACTCTGTGCCTGGGAAGATCATGGAACAGATCCTCCTAGAAGCTGTGCTAAAGCATATGGAGGACAGCGAGGTGATTCAAGACAGCCAGCATGACTTCACCAAAGGCAAGACCTGCCTGACCAACCTAGTGGCCTTCTGTGATGGAGTGACTACATCAGTGTACAAGGGAAGAGCTACGGATGTCATCTATCTGGACTTCTGTAAGGCCTTTGACACGGTCCCCCAGAACATCCTTCTCTCTAAACTGGGGAGCGATGAATTTGATTGGTGAACTGTTCAGCTCACTAACCCTCACCAAGGAGAGCTGCTTGGCGGAAAAGGATCTGGGGGTGCTGGTGGACAGCCAGCTGAACGTGAGCCAGCAGTGCACTCAGGTGGCCAAGAGGGCCAATGACATCCTGGCTTTTATCAGAAATAGTGTGGCGAGCAGGACCAGGGAGGTGATAGTACCCTTGTACTCGGCACTGGTGAGGCCGCACCTCGAGTACGGTGTTCAGTTTTGGGCCCCTCACTACAAGAAGGACATCGAGGTGCTGGAGTGTGTCCAAAGAAGGGCAACGAAGCTGGTGAAGGGTCTAGAGCACAAGGCTGGTGAGGAGCGGCTGAGGGAGCTGGGGGTGCTCAGCCTGGAGAAGATGAGGCTGAGGGGAGACCTCATCGCTCTCTACAACTACCTGAAAGGAGGCTGTAGCCAGGGAGGGGTCGGTTTCTTCTCCCAAGTAACAAGAGATGGGACGAGAGGGAATGGCCTCAAGTTGCGCCAGGGGAGGTTTAGATTGGATATTAGGAAAAATTTCTTTGCTGAAAGGGTAGTCAGGCACTGGAACAGGCTGCCCAGGGAAGTGGTTGAGTCTCCATCCCTGAAGGTATTTAAAGGACGGATAGATGTGGTGCTCGAGGACATGGTTTAGTGGTGGACTTGGCAGTGCTAGGTTAACGGTTGGACCCAATGATCTTAAAGGTCTTTTCCAACCTAAACAATTCTATGATTCTAACCCACATAGGAACTTCTCTCTGAAGAGTATATGAAGCATCCAGGACAAGCACCCTTCCTCTAACTTCTCCACCATAACTTTTCCCGCTGCAGCAGCATGGAAAAGTCCTCCAGCAGTCCCCACTGAAACCCATTCACCTACCAATCACAGCTGCACTCAACTGCAGCTCCCGTCTTTCTTTTCTCACTACTGATAGCAATGATATCACGTAGGAAGTTACATACTAATAACTTAGAACATCTGTGAAAGAAAAAGAAGAGTCAGTTTGCTACTTAGGAAGATGAACCCCTACGGGGATGTGGAGGTGTTTGCCAGCAAACATGCATCTTTAAGTAAAAAGATGAAAAATAAGAGCATTTGCAAAGAATTTCTATAAGGTGGCAATTCAGAATATAGACCTGCTTTTTTTGCCACACATTTGGAAAAAAAAAAAAAACCGACCACATTTATCACAGGAAATATCAACAGAAGGCTCTAAACCACTGCCTAAACACCTGATTTCTATTGGAAAGCACAGTACTTTTCTTAAGAAGGTATCAAAGATGGGACCCATGAGCAGTATTAGGGGAACAAGTGGGGTTAAAACACCTAGCTATTCAGGAGATACCAAAAGGAATGAAGAAAGGTGAATATGATGAGAGAGAGATGCTTTAGAAGGGGAACACATGACTGTTAATGTGCATCAGCTGTAGAGAGGGTGTCGTGAAAAGTCATTATCTTCCCATCTGAAACCCTCAGGGGTGTTATAAATGTAATGGATTGGGACCTCTAAAGGAACGTGCATTAAAAGAAAAGAGACACCTGCCTGGAGATCATCTCTGCCGGGACTCGAACCCGGAACCTCTGGATTAGAAGTCCAGCGCGCTCGTCCATTGCGCCACAGAGACCTCACTGTGAGTGCAATATCAGCACCAGAACTGAAAAATATATCCCATCCCCCCATCCCCCCCCCCCCCAGCATCACTGGAGGGGTCTCAATATCCCATTCTCATGGCATGGCACTGAGGCAGTGTGAAAACCCGGTGCAGAGATCGATCTCCCTTGCAAATCAACATCTCTAGGCATCCCTTTCTTCTACAGGGACAGGCAATAACTCTGGGTACGATCTATATCTCACTTAGCAGCAGGGATGCAGCAAAAACCTGGATGCAGGCTTGTATCTGCGTCTCTGGAAACCTTTCCGCAACATCTCTAGCTCAACTGAAGGCAGAGTTAAATCCTGGAGTAGAGTTAATTGCTGCATCTCTCTCAGCATCATCACAGCATCCTCACTGCAGAAGCTAAGAAAGATAAAGATGAAAGAGGATTTAGCTTACAACACTGAACGCTGACAATGATGAAGAAAGCTCTGTTTGTCATTATGAAAAATGCAGAAACCTGTGGTTTGAGCAGGAAAATAAAAAAAGCAACTATCATGTTTTTATTCTAAGCAAGCTGTCAATCAAGGGTTTAATGTTTCTCTATGTGCATCTTCCATTGGAAAAAAATTAAGACAACTTCAAAACAACAGGAAATATCCTTTTACATCCGCTGAGCTATTGAACAATTGATCAAACTCTGTGACATGATTCCTTGCTGTGAACAAACATATTTTGCATTTCTAAACTGCATGAGTTTTAAAGTATTGTTTACTCCCAAGCATGCTCTTAATTTGGGACAAACGTGAAAGGAGAGATGCTAACTGCAATACGACTTGTTTAGAAGTATGAACGCTACCTGAGACTATGAGCTTTTACCTCAGGGTTGATGTGACCTGAAGACCCAACCTAAGCCAGCTCTTACCAGCTGAGAACACCCAATACCAATGATAAAACAATAGATTTACCCTTCAGTGGAAGCAGGCGTATAACTACAGCCAGAACCGCAACCAACCAGAATCTAGGATAAACCCCACTACCACCTGTACAGGACATCAGTTTAGACCAATGAAGATCATCACACCGCTGACCATATGTGTGTACCACCTGCACGGGACGAGCACATACTGATCCTGCATGGGACAAGTACGTATCGATTATGCAAGCAACAGTAACCAATTAGCCCATCCCTTAACATGAAAAATGTGATTGGTCTATACAACTGTATTGTCACATATATAGTCCCTGCTTCCCTCTGCACCTGTGTCCTCCATGCATTAGGCTGGGGCACCGCTATGCACATAGCTAAAATATAAGAGAATAAATTCCCTTGGTAATTCTATGCTAAGTATCTTGCCTCCCTCCTTGGCTGGCAAAGAACTGACTTTTACACAAATTCGGCTGTGAAGTCACATGGTGCTAATGAGAAGAGGCACAGCACTAACAACCTCAGCACATCTAATGCAAAAGCAAAGAACTTGGTTTTGCTTTTACTGATGCTCTGGGGCTTTGGAAAGGTTTACAGTTGTCTTGACAAGTAAAATCCAGCCAGAAGTGGTGGGAAAGAAGGCAGGGATTTAACTTCTATCAGACAAAACCCTTCCTGTTGCAAGAGATACCCAGTAAATCGATAATCCTTGAAATAAATTACTCTGTGAACCAACTGTAGTGCCAGTGTAGTGCTGTAATGCCACCAGTACCTTGAGAAAACTCAAAGTCTAGAAAACACCTATCTACAGGGTGAATAAAGGCTGCGCTTAAAAAAGCCATATAATAAATCTTAGACAAAGTTATAAAGCACCAATATAGAACAGAAAGGAAGAAAAAAAATCTCACACAGCCTGTGGCTGCACTATGTGTGTTCATCATTGGAGGAGACGACCCCAACTCTTTTAATATGATTTTGAGAGGCTGCACCTCAAAAGCCGTGCCTATTTTGAAGTCACTAACAGTTTTGCCAGTGAGTAGAAAATCTGGAGATGAAGTATTAAATTGCACAAACCCCAGAAGAATGACTGTGGCTTTATGGGCAGCCACATCCTGGGAGTCAGAGGGCAGATGGGTTTTGAAAGAACCCGCGTTCCTCCTGATTGCAGCTGGACTGGGGCTTGTTGCAGCTCTGCAACCTGCCTTTCCCTTCTGACTGCCTGTGCTCTCATACATCTTCTGGTAATACAAAGCCCAGCAGCATGCATGCCCAAATTTTTACCAGCCAACCAGCATGCAACATCTGGAGGAAAGCCTGCTCCAATCAGCTCTAATTGTACCAGAAACAGGAAAGGTCCAGGAGTTTGAGCAGGTCCTGGTGAAAATGACACATTTCCAACAGAGAAAGTATGGGGAGAACCACTCGCTGCAGGGAAATGGATGTACCACAGGCTGCACCCCCCAAGAGCACCCCCTGATCAGCAGCACTGCTAGGCGCACCACCAGAGCCCTCTCGCCTTCTCCCCGTCCTTGTCCCAGCACACACCCGTGCTGGCACAAGGACACAGCCACAGGCCACACGGTGCCAAATGCTCCCCACTGAATGCTAGAAAGCAACGTGCAACTTTCAAATCCTCGGGCCACCTGCCAAGCATCTTTGTACCTTCAATAATTTGGCCAGTCTTCCCCAAGGTACTGACTGTCCCTCTGTTATCTCCGTATGTGACGTACTTGGAAAGCAGAGACTGGAGTGAGCAGCATAGATGCAGGTAGGTTATTTTTGGTGCTGGGGAATGCCACTACACCCATTTATGTGGGAAGAGATGACAATGAAATTCAGTAAGCTGGGCAGCAAGTTTTGAGGCAAGAGCAATATCCATCTTTAGAGACAGAGAGGGAGGTGTTTACAACATGAGTGTCCCCCACACACAGAAGTGTGATGGGAGTGAAAAAGCTGCAGAGGGTTCAAGCAAGGTGCAAACTGGCCCCCAGCTCATCCCTGATCACCTTCCAGCATCAAATCATTTGCTGCAGACAGGAAGAACATGGGCCACAAGCAAGGATGCAGTGGACCAAGGTGAACCAAGATAATTTACCACCTTACAAACAACTGGGACAGACCTTTTGCAAGACAAAGACTTAAGCAGTAAGATGGCTGCTGAAGCATGTCTTACTTGAGCAGTAAGATACCGCCTCATGTGAAGTTGCTCTAGGGCAGCATCGTCAGCACTAAGAGATTCAAAAAATCTCTTTGCACACCTAAATAAACAGCAATAGAAAATCCATATCAGAGCTAGGACTGTTTTGTGGTATCCATGGCTAAAGGTTTTATAGTATACACAACTACCCTATTACCTAAAATAAAACCTTCTCCCAGAGTCACCAAAGAACCAGTCCCACCAAGCTAAAGCTTTAGAAGCTGCACGCTTGCAGCTGTATATCCACAATGGGGAAGGGTTTTCCCTAAATCCTTACAATTTACAAGGTATATTCTTGTCTTTTTCCTAAACTTGTAATCCCTTCTTTATTGCTTTTTCGTTTGTTTGCCAGCCATGTCAGAAGCACCCAAAATGCAGCCAGGTACCTTGCGCTTGATTTGACCACCACATCACATGCATCTTCAAACCCTCCAGTGCCTTTCTGAGCCTCGCTTTGTCTGCTGGACTGTGACTGGGCTCATCTAAAAGATGTTCATCGGTGACTCCTGCATTTTGCTGCCCCTGATAATTAATATGTCATTGTGAGACGGAGCCAGTTTTGGAAGCTTTTGCCTTCGGTGCCATGGGCTGGCATTCGTGGCTCTACTGAAGCTTGCTGGGCAAGGGCACAGCTCAGCACATGGCTGATTTTCTACAAGCTTACAGTTAAATTACAGCGGATGGTCTTTTAAAAAGCAGCTCAGCTGTCATCTTAGTACCTGACTAACATATATAAAAACACTTTAATTTGCATTTTGCTGGAGTTAATCCCCACAGGAGTTATTTTTGCATCCCGAATAAGATAGATGAAGCAAGAGGTCATGACTAGCTCCTGTCGGGAGGCTGAAGCCATAACCATCAGGGTAAAAAGAGGAGAGGGAGGAGCTGACATTTCTAGGGAGCAGGTTGGATCCCATCCACAAAGTGGAAAATCGAAACTGACACTGACCCATACGAGGGCCCAAGCAAAGATGCTCTATACTTGTAATTGCTGTTGTGAAAATCATTGCAGGGCTGAGAGACTGATGCCACGCAAAGAAAGCAGAGCATCAACACAGACTAAAAGATGGCAGGGACAGAAAAGGCAGATCCTAGTAGAAATCCGAAATCTAACACCCTTTGCCTACAGAGCACCAATTTAAAAGTTGTGGACCAGAGCGTCCCCCTTTAGCCTGTTTCTCGGATGGAGCAGAGTGAGTTGGCTGAGACCAGATGCTGGAAATTAGGAGCATCACCTGGGTCTCCCTTGTCACCACCCACAGCAGCATATACCCAATGGGGATCTCAAGTGAGCAGTCAGCGAGCAGTCACACTGGGGGTGTCCAGCATGGGTGGATTTACTCAAGAGGCTGAGAACATATCCTCAGCTGGGATCCTCAAAATGGCTGCAGGAGGGAGGGACACCCCAGGCTGGGTGTCCAACACAGACCATGTTCCCAGCTCAGGGCAGTGCAGAGGAAACGCTGTCCTCTATCTGGCATACCCAGAAGGGCTGAGCTCCGGCCTGGCAGCACCTGGGGTGGCCAAGGTCAGCTTTGCTGTCATCTTAGCAGGGGTCAGAGCCCGTGCGTAAGCCCCCTTGGTCATCCACGCCACCAGCTCTTCAGGGACAACTGAGATCTGGTTGGCACCCCATCCCTACTGGCTTGATGTAACTGTGGAACACCTAATTTTGGTTCTCACTTGGGCACTGGGAATGAAGCCAACACTGCACTTAGAAGTGAAGCCACCTGCAAAGCAGCAAACAGCCTGCGCAGAGCTCAACAGCCATTGGAGACGCTACCCCGCATCAGCAGATGGAGATCAAATCAGGAACTGGGGAAAAAAAAGAACAAACCTTTCCTCCCAACCGTGCAGTTGGCGGTACCACAGCCCTACAAACAGAGGAGATGGGACCTTCCAGACCCCAGGCCTGGAAACCTCTACCACAAAAAACAAGGACAAAATCCTCCCCCTCACTGTTCTACAAGGACTTTCCAAAACTTAATATTATGCTATTAGCGGCAATATCAACAACATGCTACTCGGGCACATACTTAAGTAGGGAGGATGCTGTGACCCTAGTGTTCCTCAGCCTGCAAGACAGATGCATCACGCAGGATCCAAACTAGCAGAGGCCGTGACAATGCACCTTTAGAAACATTCACAGAGTCTGCTGGAAAGCAGGTTAGGTGCACTCCCACCATTACCCATCAAGAAATGCCACCTTCCATGCACACACGTACGACTATGGACACATAACCAAATTTCATATGCAAATTTCATCAGCAAGATGGTGTTTCTAAGAAATCTCTGCCCCAGAGCCTATAACAACAATACTTTGATTTGAAGCATCCAGAAGGCAAAACCAGTCTCTCCTTCTTTATTCTTCACAGAAAACTGGTATTAGCATGACACCCAAAAAGCTTTTAGGTGTGATGGAGTTTCATGTCTCTGGCAGGACAGAGCCATTCATGATGCATATATTCAGGGCAGATTTTATGGTCAAGGGACTGGAATGTTTCCTTTCTTCCAAGGAATGCTGATCCACCTAATTCTAACAAAAGCACCGTATTATTTTCACTAAAAAAAAAGAAAAAGTAGTATTTTACCCCTAAAATGACTTCTTTAGCTGCAAATTGCCATCCTCCCCCAGTGCTATGCTTCATGTATCGTGGTGAATGCACAGTGCCTCAGTTTACCATGCACACCTGGCTGTTGGGACAGCATGGGCACAACCTGCCAGATTTCTCCAAGAGCAGCAGATCGCTCCCAGCCACTCCCAGAGCAGGGTATGGCAGTGACACCCACCCAGCGGCTCCCAGCGCCAGAGCAGGCAGCGCTGTGCCAGCTGCTTGCCCAAGCTCTGCCAAGTCCCTTCCACCTCAGGCTCTTTCTAATCTCAATGTTTCAGGTTTTGTCTCTTTTCTCTTAAAAACGAACAAACAAACAAAACCCACCCACAAAAGCACTCACAGGATGTGTCTAGTAACGCCAAATCCTGTCTATCACTTACGCTCGTTACTCAGCCTGATGTATCCACCTCTGTAGGAATTGCAACCACCTCTGCTGCTCCCGGGTCCTGCCTTCAGCTCTCTTTTCCTTCCAGCAAGTTGGTATTTTCTTGGTGCCCGTGTCCCCTCCACACCCACCCGGCACACTGTTTCGGCCCGCTCAGGTGTCTCCTGAGTCAGCCCCAGCCACGCTTCTCCTGCCATATCGGTGCAGGCCTCGCTCGCTCCAGGAGGCAAAGCTTCCGCGCTGGCAGGGCAGTCTGTGGCCAGGCGAGGGGCCTCTGCAGGCGCTTTTCCTGCGCTTCAGGCCACGCACAAAGCCCCGTGCTGGGCTGCGGCGCCTCCGGCCACGCACCCGTGGCTCCGTCCTCTCCCCTCTCGCTCCAACTTTCCCCAGGTCTGTCTCCCCGCTCCGCGGCTGGGTTCGCCTGCGCCTCTTCTCCTTGGATTGCTCCCTCCTTTCCGGCGCTTCCCCCTTCCCGTGCACTTCCCCGCGCTCCCTTTGTCCCCCCTCGGACTGCCCTTTCCGCCCAGGGCGGCCCGGCGGCCGGAGTTTCCATGGGGATGGAGGCGGTGGCTGGGGCTCTCCGCGGCGGGGAAGAGCACAAAGGGAAGGGGAGGACGGAGGAGAAGGGCTGAGGAGGCAGGGTCGCGCTCCCGCAGGCCCAGGGGATAACGCACCCCCTTCCCGCGGGTGCCGGCCAGGGACTCGGCACGCAGGCAGCCCCTCGAAGGCGATTTACCCACTGGGACCTGTTTGTTGGGGTTTGCGGTTATTTTTCCCTTCCAGCGGAGGGAAAAATAACAAAAGACAAACGAAGCAAAATACAACGTGGAAAGTTCTCATCCCCGGCGTGGCTGCAGGGGCTGCACCTGCAGCCAGAGGCACAGAGGAGAGGAGCCGCTTGCTGCCGCGATGGAAGCAGCAGAGCAGTAAAAAGAGTGACTGCCTCTACCTAACGTGGTTTGCCGTGCAGATGCACGATGGGCAGGTGGAATAAATGCTGGGGCGTAACAAGAAGCAAAATGCATAAGCGACACCCTCTGTTGTGGCCACGAGCTGGGGCTTTGCTTTAATTTATGGTTCTTGCATTATTCTCTTTTTTTCCTTGAGGAAGAAAAGAATAAAAATTAAGAGGTATCCAACACAAAGGGAAGGTAAAAGTGCGGTCTCTAAGGAGGTTTAGTCAGACAGCAGGACCAAACTGCCTCTGCAGATCCAATTCATGGCTGTCACCTGGCATCGCTGACCTCTACCTTAGCAGAAAGGACCGAACGGCCATGTCTCATTTTCACAGCCCTTATCCCTCTTAGCATTACAGCTCTCACCAATCTGTCTGCAAACAGTTCCTCTGCCTATACAGCTGGGGCTCTGGGAGTCCTGCCCTTCCTCCTCCTCCTCTCCACAGAAAAGTTCCTTTACTTTAGAGGCCTACATGGAAATTAAATGTGTATACACATCTCTATCCAGGTAGAATGAGATAGTTACAGAAAAGGCTTCTATTTCCAATTGAAATGAGAAAGAGAAAATTTGTGAATTAAGAGAAAGGTGCAGCTATTTCTGCTCTGCATGATGCACTTAGGCCAGAAGATGGTGAAGATGAAGAAATGTTTTTTTTTTTTTTTCCACTCAGTGCAAGCAAAGAGGGTGTCAAAGATGCTCCTAAGACCAAGCAGCTTTTTGTCAACACATCCAGATCAATCACATCCAAGAGAAAATACATAACTGGCCAACAGAACATCAAGAGGATCCAAGTTCCACTAATTTCTGGACATTGTAAAGCAAAGGGGAAAGCTTGTATGAAGCCAATATTTCTGGAGACTTAAAAGGATTCTCAGTCACAAGCCTGTCTATCTCACACCTCTCACATGCAAATTAACTATATTATCTCTAACTAACTGGGGATAAATTTATCAGGTTGTGAGTTTGCTTATAAAGGTGATTAACTCCAGATTTTCCCCTCTCTCTCTTACAGCCTGCTCATGTCAGCTGTATTTCACCCTTGCCTGTAACAGCCTTGTTCTCTGCCCCATTCCTTTAGCTCTCCACTCACATGCACACACTCCTCACAGGGAAGCACTGACATGGGAGGGGAATCTGAATTACACCCTACAAGGCTGAATGTCTGTAACAAGTAAGGCTTTTAATCTGGAAATGCACAACGTTTATATCAAGACACTAGAATGCATCAAAATTGGGTAAAAATGAAGCAAAGAGTAATTATAAATAGAAGATCATCGACTTAACACTTAACTCTTCAACATTTCACAGTGGTTAATTTTAATCTTTTAGGATTGAACTTTTCTATCAGTTATTTAAACGTAAAACTTACTAACCGCTTATAAGGCTTGCAGAGGGCATGACGGCTGGAGGGTGGGGGGTAGTAGAGAGGATGGACCCCTAGGTGGGTCTCTCTATGTACTGGCAAACTCAAAACTGTTTGTTTCGATATGGGCAAATATAAGGATCGGTGCGTGGGGTCACAGCAAGGCACACAGCCCAGTAGCTCGCTGCTGCCAACCGCTGTTGAAAAAAGGCTATAAATCCCAGCAAGTATGGAGCACCATTTCTCCAACTGTTTTTTAGGGACCTTCTGAGTCAGAAGGTGCATTTTAGCATTTTTTTTAGGGGTTTTCTTCCTTTAATGTTCCCAGTCACTCAGGAACTTCTAGCACTCAATGTAGCAAGGACTTCTGCCATCCTGCCCAGATGTCCTAATGCCTTGTCTTCTCCCTTCCATTCCCAGTTCCTCTCATCCCAGAGTGTCACCTCACTTCCCTTGAGCTCAGTTTTCCAATGGCTCATGTCACCTGCTACAGTCAGGTAGCTCATTTCCTGCCATGGGTGGCTCCTACCAACACTTTCAGAGGTGTATGGAAAGAAAGCACCTGTGGTGTGGAAGCAGCTCTTTATCAACTGAGTCAACCCACCTGCAGCTGCAGCAGTACCTCCCCACATCAGACTCAGCACCCTCCCAGTCAGTACTAATTAAAAGCCAAGCAAGGAGCACTTGCTTTGGGTGGGGCTGGGCTAAATGATCTCCAGACTAACACAGGCTACTCAATGATGCTATGGAAGGTTAGACCTCAGGCTGGGAGATGCATCTCAAGGGGGAGGGGAGGGCCAAAACCCAGGGCAAAGCTATGTGGCTCATCCCATCCTGTTCCTTGGAGAGGTGCCTACCTGCTGTTTCCCTGAGGAACATCTGCAGCTCAGCATCTTCCCAAGCCTGATGGCTCACTTGGAGTGTGACTGTTGCAGTAACAGGGAGAGCATAAAAAATTCCTCCTCCCTCTACATGAACTGAATGTGCCTATTAAGTCCCCAGTTGCACTGTGGCCAGGTCCCAGGAGACCAATGTCGCCACATGCCAATGTCTCCATTTCCAAGTACGAGGAAGGCAAACTGTTGGGCAGCAGCATAGATGCAAGTATAGCATCTGCCTTCAGTCGTCCCTCTGCCAAAAAGGATTCAGAGGGTGGCCAGCAGATTTCGAAGGATGGAGAAAGCAACAGGGAGACACATCGGCAGCAGTGGCAACACATTGCAAATTCTTCACATAGGTTTCACCTGTGAAACTCATTGCTGCAGGACAGCAGTGGGCCCAAAGATCTTCAGGAGGTTGAAACAAGCCCTGGGTGTTTATCTGGCTAGCAGAAATCGGCACAATCCTGCTGATGCTGAACAGGAACAGCAGGATTGCTTTCTCCTGTCATCCAGAGAGGAGAAAGATCCCTGCTTGGAAGCTGGAATCCCAGAACTGGCGAATGAAATTACTCTGGAGGACACCAACTTCAGGAGAAAGGCGATGTATTTAAATACTGAGGCTAAAGAGACTGGAAAGGGGGTACTCACAGGTATCCAAAGCTCTTGTGGCTGGTTTGCAGAACCAGAGGGTGTTGCCCACTGATGCCCTGCCAGGACTCATGGCTGGACAAGAGGCCACAAGAGTCTGCATGGTGTGCTGGATGTCCCCTCTGCCAGGTCTCCATTTTACTGTGGCTCTGTCCCTTCTGCTGCTGGTGGGAGGGATCTCTGTAAACAATGCTGTGTCAGAAGAGGCTGAACTGCTCTTTTATGTCCTCTTTACCATTCCTGTTGGAGGAAGAGCCTTTGGAGATCCACAACCCAACCTCCTGTTCAGGGCCGGACTTCCACCAGTACTAGATCATATTGTGGGATGCCCTGACCATAAAGAGCTTTACAGTGAGTCTTAGTCACATTTATTCCCTCTGTAACATCCCCTTATGCTGTGCTTTACTTGTTCTGTTCCCATATATGTCCACTTGGTGCCACTGTTACTCCATGTTTCTCCTCGGTAGCAAAGCCAGAGGTGTGAGAGCCTGTAGCAGAGCAGAAAAAAAATGTCCAGGGCAAGCCAAACAGAAGGAATTTTTGGAAAATAAAATAGGGTTGTCACAAGACCTATAGAGACAGTTACTGCAAAGTTTTCCTACAGCAAGACCATTTCTTCATGCAATGGAGAGGTAGAGGGGTGCTCGTCCTCCAGCTCACCTACCTGGCCTTGGGAGCTCAAGCACTAAAACAACATCAGATCTAACTACTCCATCAGCTGTTTAGGATATCCTGAGAGTGCTTGGACACCCTGGAGACAGGCAGCTGGGGGCTGAGCAGGAGACTAGCAGTCTCTGGGGTAGCTCAGGCAGGGACTCAGTGCCTCTGGCTGAGCTGAAATGGGACTCCTGGGCCCATGGGCTGATGGTGTGGGGTGAGGCTGGCCAGAGTCATTAAGGTCTATTAGTGCCTTCAAGGCCACTGCCATTGTGGTGAGATAAAATGCAAGCTCAACTGGCACCTCCTGGCCCTTTCATCTAAGCTAAGCACGATATGAGTACTCACAAAGTAGTGTGCTTCTGCCTTCACGTCTGCAGACCAAAGCTGTTCCTTCAATCAAAATGAAGAGATTGTCCCCAAACCTTGTTGGAGAGGTCCCCTCTGATCTGTTCAAAATGGTGTGTGTTAAAGAAAAGCGCCTGAGCAAGGCTTTGGGCTCAGGAGCTGATACTTTGGAGGGGATGTCCTGGTAGATTCAGGACCAAAAGGATGAGGCTCACCTCCTTAGCCAGTGGCAAGCTGGATCAGGCAGCTGAAGGAGTCCAGAAATGGCTCAGCATAGGTAAAGGTGCTTCCTGCCTGCATAGTCCAACACTGCAGTAAGGTAAGGGTTTCGCAGACAGGCAGCATCTCTGAAACCCTTTTCAGGGCCGTTTGCGGAAGATCTTCCAGTGCACAGGGAGTAGGTACAAACTGGCCCAGAGACGGTCCTGCAGGGGCAAGCAAAGTTTATCCACAAGAAATATTCATTTCCCAAGGCCTTGGAGGACATGCACCCATCTGATCCTTTGCTCTTCACTGTCCCTTGTATTCCCCAAGTCCAGCATGAGCATCCAAGGGGAACGTGAGTGTGAGTTAGGATTTGCTGTAGCCTGATAGGGGCGAAGCTCCATGTCTCAGGTTGTGCCAGGGGTGGGACTGAGCATGTATTGCCAACAGGCACGTACTCAAACACACAGAAACAGCCAGCCACAGTAATCAACACAGGCAGAGAACACAGTACTCCACAAACAGCACCAATGGCCTCATGCTGTTCTTCTCTCCAGCTGATCAGGATGAAAGTCCATTAGTGGAAAACACATATAAACATGTAGATCCCTTCAGTAACTTATGGTGTAAATAAGGCCTAAAAGAAGCTTGCACATATAGTATGTCAACATAGTTCCCTTTATCAGACAAACTAGCACCATCTCATAACAGCAAGTGAAGCTGAACTTGCAATCATATAATTGTTATAATTATATGCTTAATATTAGCAGATGCTTTTTGGCATCTTGCCTAGTTAACGTTACAATAGAACAAATAGAAACACCATAATGGGATGAATAAACATGAGCAATGTCTGTAGCAGCATGAAGTAACAGGGATGAAGCAGTTCACCTCTTTGTTGATAAGATCTCAGCGGCAGTCCCAGATCCAGGCTTGACACCACAGCTGGAACTGGCATGGGCCAGTGCAATCAGGCACCTACAAGCACAGATGGGAAGAAGTCCGAATCCTCACAGGGCATTGTCCTGATCAGCAGCTTTTAACAGGCTGGACCATTAGTTGCCAGCTCCAGTTCAGTGGAAAGGGGAATGATCTCCCCACAGCCCTCCCAAACTGCAGCCTGGGGTTCATATGATTCCTATTTTGCTGTCAATGTAAGATGACATTATCCTGCTTCTTCCTAAATACATGACTTCAACCTAAGATTTTCTAGCTCTTTAACAACAGTTTTAGCATTTGCAATCAGTGAGATATGCAATGCCGCTGCAAGGATTCCTTTTCTTTTTGAGAGAGATATATGTGTGTGTGTGTGTATAAAATAATTCGCACTGCTAGCTCTGCTTGGCTGTACAGCTTTTCACTGATATTTGAGATTCCTAAACAGCAACCCATATTTCATAGCTTATTAATAGCTACTGCTGCCAAATTCTCCTTCTCCCATTTTGAAGAATACATGAATTTTGCTTCACTTGCAAGCCTATTGTATGGTTTGTGACTGCAGCTCTCCTGGACCACACTCATAAAATGTTGTGACAATTTGCATCATCTCTGCACAGCTTATAAACCTGGTTTTAGTTGTTTTGAGCTATCTCTGTCTCTGTGAGTTATAGAGATCCATGAAAGATCAGGACAAGCAAGGCATTGACCACTCAGCAAGGAGTCAGCCACACATGCTGAGCATGGAGCACATCCAACCCAACTAAGGGCTGCACCAATGAAAGACCTACAAGCTAAGTTAGGACAAAGCTAGTGCATTTATTAATAGTGATTTCTAAAGGCAATTGCACCTGCTGACCTTGAAGGTCTCTGCCGACCCAATATATGCTCCTTGTCTGCAAACTCAAGGAGTTTGGGGAAAGACTGGGGGAAGGTGTGTGCTCTGGATGTGATAATCAAGCCCTGGTGACAGCTCAATTTATCATTGGGCAAGTTTCAGCATTTTGACTCAGGAGAACATTCCCCCTTGTCATTGCTTGCTTTTTACTCCCAATGAAAAATCTCCGATGAGATTCCCAGCGACGGTTCTCTTTGCATTCCTGATGCACACTCAGCTAGCCATGCAAGTCTGTAAATAATTGAGCACCCGTCATTCCCTTTGCAGTCCCCACCAGCACCAGCTTAGTTTGCTCTCAACAGCAAACATTTAGTGAGGTGATCAATCCAAAAAACTCTTAATTTGGATAAGAAAATTAAATGCTTTTCCCAGATCTTGTATCTGATTATCTCTGGCATCCATTCTGCCTTTCTTAGACAGCCTTTCTCAGGGTAATTATGGAGGATCAGAGAAGCAGTTCAATTAGCTACAGCTAATGCTTCGTATTAGCATTTTGCTGGAGCTTGTGTAGTTTTTCAGCTGAACCAGCTAAACAAGCACAAACATTCACATATGAAAGCTCAGACAAAAACAGAAACAAAGGAACAGGGAGAATGTCAGGAAAACCACAGAATAGCATGAGCAGCAGGGGCTGGCTGCAAACATGGGCAGTATTATCACACAGCTCTCAGGGCATGGATGCAACGCCTGGGCTTTGGGAGCTTCAGCATCTGGACAGGAGCACATTTGGGTCACGGAGCACAGCTGGAGCCTGCTGTCATAAGGGAGCAAGTCTTAACACCAGATCAGATGTCCAACAGGACAAAAGACATACTCAGAGGACCTAGGGGAAACACAGTGCCTACTGTGGTGCATCTATGTTCAGACACCCGAACTGATCCCTTGCTGCTCTGTACAAAGTTAGCGCCTCTTTTGGAAACATGAGCTCAGATAAGGATAGTCCATTTTGGATACCCATCTCCCACCCACTGTGTTGAGTCCTTGGCCACACAGACTCCACATCAAATAATTTCATGAACTTGTCAGCCTTTGCCTTCACATCAGCCACCTCTCCTATGCCCACTCTGCCCACCAGAAGCTGCTTCACAGCATCCTACTTCTGATACTAGAAAAGTTAATTCAGTTTTCAGTGCAAATGCATCCTGACTGCTTTGTAATGTGTTCACATTTGGGAGCGTAGTCCTCTGGCTTAAGCACCTTCCTCTGGTGTTTCCCACCCCAACTTCTTTTCAGGAAGCAATTAGACACTGTTGTACCCTGCAGTTTGTGAGGTCTAACACACCAAATACTTTTATTCTTTTTTTCCTAGGACTGGCTGTCACTCTCCCTGTGCATTAGGCCCTGCAGCTCCTTCTTGTCTGTGCTAATTGCTGTGGTCATTTTAGACTCTCCTGGATCACATACTCAACTCCCTTTTACTTTCTTCATCTTCTTCCTTACCCAAATTCTCTTCCAGTCAGTTCCTCCTCTCCTTTCTTTCCTTCTTAAAGGGTCTTTTCTTACTCCCTTCAAGAAATAGTGTTTAAATGAACCTTATGAAATAAACTACCTGTTTTGTGACTTCAAAAGTGGAAAGTCAACAGTTATTAACCACCTCCAAACATCTGAGAAGAAATCATGTACTGCAGGGGAGCAGTGTTCTCAGACAAGCATATTGGGTCTTCTGTTCCCCTCAGAAGAGAGTCTCCTATGACAATAACTCGTCTTTTTTTCTTAATGGAAGTAGTTGTCATGCAGGGCATAGGCTGGCTTAATCTCACCGACACCTCCAACCTCGATGGACCATCATCCTAACCATTGTTTGGTTCCACCTCCAGAGCCTCATACCTATTGTACAGGGGCACCTAGAAAGGTGGGGTAATCACAGAAGAGATGTGTCTGCTGCGCCGGGCAGGAACTTGCTGCCATTCCCCCCGTCCCTTAGGTCACTACGTTCTGCCAGGTGGAGAGAGGATAGGGAATACTTGGTATCAAGGGCCTGTCCCAGGGAAGGTAGGGTGCGGTTCCAGGAGTCAACCATCTTCTCAGACTCCCAGATACCCCTCAACCTACTCACCTCCTCCCAGAGCTCTGCCAGTAAGTTGAGGAGTTCCTCTCCCTGGGCGCACCTCCCACAAATGTGCTCACTGCTGCCATCAGGTACCAGTGTAGGAGTAGGGCACAGTCTGCAGCCTGACACCCAGGTAGCAGCATGGTCCCTCCAGAGCTCTGTCTGCAAAGCTGCATCAGTCGCAGACATAGCCTTCTGCTGGGTGGAGGCCATTGCTCCTTGATCAAGCCAGCAGAGTTACAGGAGACCCTCTTGTACACCCTGCTGGAGCACTCCACTGGAGCTTCTCATCTTGGCAGTCGAGCAGGCACCTGAAATTGCTAATGCGGCAGTGGGAAGAGAGAACCTCCCTCAAAGAGAAATGCAGGCTGTCATGGTGGTGCGGACCCCTCAGAGCAGAATCACAGATAGACGCTGCCTGAGAGACATGGCATTTAATAGAAAATAGCAGTGTTTCCTGTGCGTGGAGACACCTGCATGTAGACATCTTGATTTACAAGCAGAGTCCCAGCTGACAGGACAGACCTAGGAGTACTCCCCACTATCAGGACAGTGCATCACAAAGATGGACGAGTCTGAAACCTGCTCCCCAGCAAAGCTGTAGCATGCTCAGCAGCTGCGTTTGCACCTCTGACCAGGGCATCAGCCCATTGCAAAGGTGCAGCTCTCTGCCAGCATCCAGATCCTTCACTGATTGTGCCCTCAGCTTCTGTATTTGCCTTCCAGGCTGCCTTGGTTGCCTTCCTTTCTGTGTCATCTTCTGATGGGCTGCTCGCTACATTTCTAACAGCCTGGTGACAGCATCCAGCAAGGCTCTTCAAGCTCATTGCTATATTCTTCTACAGTTTTGCCTTTCCAGGCATTTCTAGGCTGACACTCTTCTGCACTGACAGCACAGAGGAGGAGAGGCAGCCTTTGCAAGCCCGCGGCCACTACTGATGAGGGGAGCATGGGACTGCAAGCGAGATATTTGTTGTTTAACTAGCAGTGCCCTGACTTCTGATGGTGGGTTTATTCTGCAAACCAAAGCTTTCCAGCCTTGCATGTCCCCAGCCTTTCTGTCTCCAAGATTCAATGAATTATCCAGTCTTTGAAATGAGGCAACTTCATAGCTTTTTACTTCAAGCTCCTAAGTCCTTTTTTTTTTTTTCTTTTTTCTTATTTATCATTAGCAGAAAGATCTGATAGAGTATTGTACTGGAAATTGTAAATTTTAGAAAGTTTTAAAATTTACTGGAGATTGACAGTCTGTTCACGGGGAAGGAAAACAGTCGTTCTGCACTGCAGCAGGAAAACAACCTCTGGGTTGAGATTGCAGCATTTCTATCAACATATGCTATCGGTGGCTGATCACAAGGGCACCACCATTTTGCCCTCCTCAGTCACACCATTTTTGGTGCTGATTAGAAGAACCAGATGTTTTTGTGGCATCTTGAGGTCAGATATCAAAGTGCAGAATGAAGAGCCTGCTGCCCAGTAGGGTGGGGTGCATGCACCTCGCCCAGCGTCTTTGTCATTCCCTTTGGCACATTCTGGTTTTATTGACCCGATTCTCTCTGTGCCACTTTTGTTATCATTTCTGGTGCATGCAGAGCTGAGGTTTGTTGTCCTGAAGCAGCAGGGCTTGACTGTTTCAGAGAGGAGGCAATGTTTTGTGGTGTGGGTAGAGATATCACAAGCCTCACAGACAGCTCACAGTCCTCTTCAGTAGAAATATCAGGGCATCTTCTAGGAAGCAGGTTCCCAGTCTCTTCAGTCCTCATGGACAGCCCAGCATCACATCTTTCGTTGGTAGTACCTGACTGAGCACCTTTGCCAAGCCCTTAAGGATGGCATTAAGGCAAAATAGTGTCACTTCTGCCACTTTGAAAGACTTTGCTCAGTAAGCGAGGGAGCAGCTGTGAGGGAAAGCACAAAGGCAGAATGAGATACTGAGGACCATCTGTGGCCTGCATGGTGAAAGCCTGCCCTGTCCTAGGAGATGGGGGCAAGAGGAGGCACCAGAGGATCAAGAGCTGAGAAGAAATCCCAGTCCTTTCTGGGGCTGCAACTGATGCTGTCAGGGCTTGTGCTAATGCTGCCAGGATGCTGCAACTTCAGGCCATGCAAATCCCTGAGCTCAGTGCCATCAAGGATTTCCATTTTTTCCCAGTGTGGCAAACGCTTAAGAGGTTTTTGGCATGCCCACGGTCTTCTGAGAGCTTAAGTGTGCCTAAGACTTGGCAGTGGGAGCGTGTCGGGAGGGGAGTCAGATGTGCCTGTTTTCACCTTGGCACTAGAAGCCCCTTGAATTTATCCCCTGGCTGCTCAGTCCAGCAGTTTCCTGTGTTTCCCCACTGTGTCTGTAGCTAAAGCAAATCTCAGATACGCCAATGGGGACTGTCGTGGTTTAACCCCAGCTGGCACCTAAGCACAACACAGGTGCTCGCTCACTCCCTGTGGTAGGATGGAGGAGAGAATCAGAAGAGTAAAAGTGAGAAAACTCATGGGTTGGGATAAAGACAGTTTAATAAGTAAAGCAAAAGCCACGCATGCAAGCAAAGCAAAACAAGGAATTCATCCACTACTTACCATCAGCAGATAGGTGTTCAGCCATCTCCAGGAGAGCAGGGCTCCATTATGTGTAACAGTTACTTGGGAAGACAAAACACCATCACTCCGAACATCCACCCCTTCTTCTTCTTCCCCCAGCTTTATATGCTGAGCGTGAGGTCATATGGTATGGAATACCCCTTTGGTCCGTTGGGGTCAGCTGTCCCAGCTGTGTCCCCTCTCAGCTTCTTGTGCACCCCCAGCCTACTTGCTGGTGGGGTGGTGTGAGGAGCAGAAAAGGCCTTGACTCTCTGTAAGCACTGCTCAGCAATAAGTAAAACATCCTGGTATTATCAACAATGTTTTCAGTACAAATCCAAAACATAGCCCTATACTAGCTACTATGAAGAAAATTAACTCTACCCCAGCCAAAACCAGTACAGGGACTCACACGATACAAGGGTGAGCAGCAGATGAAGAAGGGAGATGGATGCATGTGTCTATTGCTAACAGCAGCCATCTCTGAAATGGGTTCACACCAGCCTGTGCCTTGCAGTGCACAATCCTTGCCCAGAGTGCATGCATACAACACAGGGTCCTGCCTTATTAAAAATACTAACCTGCATCAATTAACTCTTCTAGTGCCTGTTCCCTGTACACCTATAATCGTCAGCTAAGACAACATATAACAGCTTGATATCAGGCTCTCAACAGATCCCTGAGCTGAGCCAAGACAGAAATAGTCTTTTCTGCCACATCCCTTCGACTCTAATCCCCATGTGCTTAATCCACACTGGTACCATGGAAGGTCTACGCAAGGCATGAACAGTACTGTAGGGACTGATGGGAGTTGGGAGACTGCGAGATATTATAAATCAGTGCAGAACTGGTGAACTCCTACAAAATCACCAAAAGGAGCCAGCCAGTTAAACCTGACCCACATGCCAGAGACTCAGGTCTTGAGATGGTTGATTACTGCTCTATCTCCTGGGGAATAAATCTCTTGCAAGGCAAAGGGCTGGCTGTCACTGGATGATGCAGAACCATGCTGCCTAGCAGGGGACGGCAAAGTTCTATTATAAATGATGGGCATGGGGTTTTCTGATGGGAATTTGCTCTCAAAAGCATGAACAAAAAAAATCCAAACAAATCCACTGCTGTGCGCATAGCTCCAGAGAGGACCAGGAACATATTTAAAGAAGGAATTTTGCAGTCATGAAATCCAGGGATAGCATCAGTCAGGTGGAAAATATACCCAGGGAGGTCTCAAGCAAGGGCCAGCCGAAAATCCTTGTTGCGCCTTGCACAGATTCCATCAGCTCTGGCAAACTGCCAGAGAGCAGAGAGTGAGAACAGCCAGAGCTGAGCACAGCATGTCAAATCAGCAACAGGGGAATTGATAAACCCCATAATAATGGACAAATTAGCCAGTACTTTGAACAATTATGATATAACAGGGGAGAGCCAAGTGGCTTCAGAGGACAACGTCATAACTCACAGTTGTAACAACGTTATCAGCAGTAGGGTTATTATGGGCAGAAAGGGTTGATTGGGCTAGGGAGCTTATGTCCTGGGATGATGTGGAGGCTAGACACACATCCAGCTGCGTGTAGTAGATCTAGAAGGATCTTCCACTGGAGCAAGTACCATTTTCCCAGGAGCAATGAAGGTGTTTCTGACTGAGATGAAACTTGAGGGATCCAAAAAGGTATAATGGCAATGCCCAATTACTCCTTTAACTCATGGCAAGGTCCCTGTGGCTGCTGGCTGCTCCCCCACTCTGGCCTCATGCGCTCCTCCTTGACCTTGTTAGGTGGCAAGCCCTTATCTCATCTCAGATGAATTTGTAGCATGAGCACCTCTAGGTCTGCCAACTGCTCTGGGATCCCAAAAGTTTGCAAGCAGTCCCTGTCTGCTTTGTCCTCCAGGAATATGAAGGTGCTCTGAACACACTCATCACTTCCAAGGCATTAACTGTTTCTTGGAAACAGACAGTTTTGGTCACAATGGATTAAAAGGATAAAGTCTGACAGTAACATGGGCTGCAGCACCTCCTTCAGAGACTCTGACACCATACTCAGTCATCAAAAATTAAATCAAAGCACTTCTCAAAAGACAGTGAACTCTTCTCTCCAGATGATGGAGCACTCACTCAATCCATAAGATCATTCTTCAAGTAGCTCATTAGCTTCCCTGGTAAAGCCATGCACCTTTTTGCCAATCTTCCTTCAGCTTCCAGCTGTTAAAGTGGGATGGTGTCTCCATTGCAGCCAGCACCCATCAAAAAGCACTTCTCGCCAGAGAGAGTCTGATTCTGGCTTCACCAAGAGTATGAGATAGCAGCATTTTGCATACGTGATTGGCACCTGAAACAGAACTCTCCTCAGAGTTTGCTGGAAAAAAATTATTGCATAGCGGCCGGAGTTTCTGAAGTGAGTGTGTTAGTGTATGGGATCTCACCATCTCATCCATCTGTATCACTCTCACAGGGAAACTGGAGATTAGTGCAACTTCACCAAAAGTTTCTTCCTAATGGGCTGTGTAACCCCTTTTATGTCTGTACAAGGCATCGATCTGAAAGGGATGGAGCACAAGGAAAGCCTCACATGAGCAGGAGGCACAGCTGTCTCCAACATCGCTCCTCTCTTGGTATAAAAATGCCTCTAATCCAGAGAAAATGAAGTGAAGGGAGCTCACCTCTCTCAGCCCTTTCAGTGCCTGGGATCAGAGGGGCTCCCCAAGGACCCAAAGAGTAGCTGGTGCTTAATTTAGAAACACCTGGAGGGATAAGACATTTATCCTGGTCAGCACATGAACTTTAACTGCTAAAAGCTAATAGACATAAGAACAGATTTCAAAGTGTCAAAGAAAAGTTACCTTATCACAGAGTATTCACAAATGCAGTCATTTTTCAGAGATCTGAGATAAAACAGAAAAACAAAGGTTATTTTTAAGCAAAAGGATCTCTTCTTTGTCCACCGTCTCTGTCAGAAAAGACTCAAGGGCAGAGTTTGAAGAATTTCTTGTGTAGGGAAAAGATATTTCTGGCCTAAACTGCTGCCAGTATTGCAAAGCAATGAAACGACAGTAACTTACAGATACTTACTAAGAAGTTAGATCTTGTTTCTTCAAGCTTTTTCCAGTGTACTGGTTTTGGCTGGGACAGAGTTAATTTTCTTCACAGTGGCTGGTATGGTGCTGTGTTTTGGATTTGTGACCAAAACAGTGGTGATAACACAGGGATGTTTTAGTTACTGCTGAATAGTCTATTTCTGATTTGGAGTTGGAATGAAAGGTAATGTTGTCATAGCAGATACTGACAAGCTACATCCCAGCCCATGAGCAATGTAATGGACTTTCCTGGCAACTTGACGTATGAAAAGTCATCTTTTCTGGCATCTTTGAAAGGTATCAGATGGAAGTCTAATGTCTGAACAATCCTGCACCATCAGTGCATCCCTTCTTCCCAGGCTCAACTTCACTCCTGACTTTATCTCCTCCCCACAAGCAGTGCAGGGGGATAGGGAATTGGGGGGGGGGGGGGGGGGGGTGTTCATAACGCATTGTCTCTGCTGCTCCTTCCTCCTCACGGTCTGATGCTGCTCCAGCATGGGATCCCACCCACGGGAGGCAGTCCTTCACAAACTTCTGCAATGTGGGTCCTTCCCATGGGCTGCAGTTCTTCACAAACTGCTCCAGGTTGGGTCCTTTCCATGGAGTACAGTCCTTCAGGAATGGACTGCTCCAGCGTGGGTCCTCCATGGGGCCACAGGTCCTGCCACAAAAACCTGCTGCAGTGTGGGCTCCTCTCCATGGGGCTGCAGGTCCTGCCAGGAGCCTGCTGCAGCACAGGCTCTCCACGGGGTCACAGCCTCTTTCGGGTGCATCCACATACTCTGGCATGGGGTCCCCCACAGGCTGCAGGGTGCATGTCTGCTCCACCGTGGACCTGCCTGGGCTGCAGGGGGACAGCCTGCGTCACCATGGTCCTCACCACAGGCTGCAAGGGAATCTCTGCTCCGGTGCCTGGAGCACGTCCTCCCCTTCTTCTTCAATGACCTTGGTGTCTGCAGAGTTGTTTCTCTCACATATTCTTACTCCTCTCTTTCGGCTGCTGTTGCACAGCAGGGGTTTTTTTTTCCCTTCTTAACTATGTTATCATATCAACATCAGTGATGGGCTCAGCTTTGGCCAGTGGTCTTGGAGCTGGCTAGAATTGACTCCATCCAACATGGGGGCAGCTTCTGGCATCTTCTCACAAAAGTCACCCCTGCAGCTCCCCCACTACCAAAACCTTGCCACATAAAGCCAATACATGGGCTTATTAATAACTCTGTAAAATTCTATGGCTTGTTTTATACTTGTGGCCAGGCCACATGATCTTGTATTTAATACCTGGTGTCTCTGCAGGCACCCAGCTCATCTCCAGTGCTGGAAGGCAGTAATTTGGCTTTTACAACAGGGTCATTTTCCTGCATTTGCCCACCTTCCTCTGGAGTTTCTCATTCTGCTGCCAGAGTCCAGATGTCACAGGTGCAGCAGTCTCTGTCAGTGCCTAGAAAAATCCACCTGTTTTTCTTATAGACCTTTTGGAGAGCTTCAGTCTCCCAACCATTCACCACCTAGCATTTAATACAAGTTGAATCTCCTCAGGATGCATCATTGCAACATCCCTTACTACTGGAATTGCCAAAGCAATGGAGAGTCCCTTGAACAGAGATGCGACAGGTTTGAACTGATAAGTGATTGCTTTCTTCTTCTCTTGCAGTTGGAGGAGATTGTCACCTAAGGAACATGATAGCAAGGCAGGGCTGATAACAGTGCCAGCTAGTTGATGATCCAGGCAGGCAGCCCCTGAAGACTAGGGTGGGATGTCCAGACAGAAACATGCTTCAATTTCTCTTCTCAGACTGAGACATCCCAGATAAAGCCCTTATCTGGCCATTTCTCAAATCAATATGATGCTTCAGTCTCATTCTCAGAGCACTGCAGGGGCAAGCACCTAGGGAATAGTGTTATCACATCATTCGCTACAGCCAGAGAAAGCTGGATTTTTCCACCCAAAGGTGAGTTTGGTAGGTGCAATCATGTCCCAGTTGCATGTTGTCACTGCCAGGTTTTAGCTTTGTGGTGTGCCACCACTCCAGGTAGGCTAAGGATGTCGGCCTGGGGATGCCTGCAAGGGGGATGCATCCGAGCAAAGGTAAAAATGCCCTGGGCACTCTCCTGGCTGCTGTGGGGTCCGGTGGAGCCCTCAAATATTACACTGCGTTTTTTCCCCTCTCCACCCAGAGTCCTGAAAGCGTACTTACAAACGGTCCGGCGCCTTTTCTGCCTGCCTTTGGACAGGAGAGGGCAGCAAAACGCACCTTTTGAAGGAAGGGAAAGCAGGTAGGAAGAGCACGAGGTCTCCATTTGGGGATGTTTTGCTGTTTGCTGTGAAAAATTTAAGTCAGAATCAATTTCTGTTGCTCTTACAAGAAGGGCTTACTGCAACCAAAATGTTTGGAGCAGAGCCCCAAACCGTGAATTTCCTCCCACCAGATACTCCCAAAGGCTGGGCCTTTTAAAAGATGTGATGCAGATGATGCTCATGTTTTGGGTGCCAGAGGGAGTCCACAGCTCCCAGCCTGGCAAATACCAGTCCCCTGCTTGAAGTGCAGCCTTGTGCTTCCATCTCCACTAGTAAACTAAGGAGTGTCAGATGTTCCTTGGCACAGGGACTCTGTCATCCTCAGTACTACATCATTTGAACAATTTCCAGCATGTTTTTGGCCATGCCGTGCCATGCAAGCCAGCTCTATCTCAATTAATTTCCAGGCACAGGGGAGGGACTATTCCCAAGAGGCTCTGGTTGGGGACATCCTACTCTGAAGAGAGTTTAATGGCGTAGATACAAACCCCACCATTAGAGTTTAGCCTCCATACCTGAGAGTGGTCCCAGGCATGTTTAATTTTCCAATACAGATGTGCTAATCCTGCTGTATCCCAGCACCCATCCTCAGGACCATTGTGATTCCCAGTCTGCATAGAGCCAAATTCAGAGCTTCAATGCCTCTTGCCACCCCTCCTGTAGGGATGCAGAAACTCTGCTGAGCCCTCATCACTAGGGCTGTCAAGCCCACTGGTGAGAGTCATCTATCCAAATATAGACAACCGCAAAGTAGATGTCTCCAATGAGCTCATCAGTTTTTGGTCCCTTTATAGCCAGTGGCAAGAAACAGGAATGACTCACACAGCAGTAGACACCTGTCCCAGCACGAGCTCACTCAACTTCAGGAGATGCCCCTTCCTCTCCACCGCCCTGCATGGCTCAGACACTGATCTCCAAGGTTTGGATGCTGAAATTCAAGCAGATGTATCCCATTCCCCGAAGCAACATGTCCCAGGATTGCTGACTGTTCTAATCCCTTCTGTGGAGTCTCAGGGACAGTCCTACAGACAGCCCATTGACCCCATAACCAGGGCTTAATTTGCCCTCCGTGACCTGCCTGGATGAGCTTCCCCAATCACACCCCCTGTATTTGTGCATAAACCTCATTTTCTCAAGACAGGCTAAAAACTAAGGAGAAAATATAACAACCAGAAAGTTCAACTAAAAGTACTACAAAACCTTTCTTAGTTGGTGCAGCTGAAAATAGAGTTGCTGGCACACAAAGGCTGCTCGTGGTTTAAAAAAAAAAAAAATCTTAACTGCCTTGAATGTATTTGTATTTATAGCTGAGAAAACACTGCTTCCCTTGCCGAAAGCCTGTGTAAATGCAACCGTTTGCTCAGTATGTGTGATGGAGAAGCGCGAACCCACCAGGTGGCTGCAGCGTTGCCAGCACATAGAGTTCATTCAACTTTCCGCATTCCTCCTGGGATTTCTGCAAGTGGGCAAGATGCAGAGCTGAGCAGCAGCAAAGGCGGGCAGGTTGTATCCAACCCTACAGGGGACAGTGCTCAAAACAGAGAGGAGCCCACAGATAGACTTTCAAATCCAGGGAAAAGCCAGCCTGAGGCACAGAGGTGGTTGGAAATTCATGAATGAGGCCAGATCTCCTCTGCTTTTAGACTGAAGTCAAGCTGATGACTGCAGCTGATCTCTGGATAGAGATCCGTATCATCCTGCCAGCACAAAAAGGACAGATTTTCAGATCTGCAGATGAAAATTACGGTTAGAGCTGAGACCACGCTCATCTGAGTGCTCTGGTGTTTGTAGGTAAGTGCTAGCTCTTTCAGTGTTATTGCTGTTGTCATTTTATCAGCTTGCTGCAATCTGCCTTTTTTCTATATTTGACTGTTTATAATTAGCCGGCTGGGTTTGCTACTCTCTCAATTTCGTTATTTGTTTCCTGACAGTTTTGGAGATGGCTCCATTTTAAATATATACTGTGCTTTAAGAAAAGAAACTCTTCTCCAGCTCTCTTTGAAGCTCAGCACTCTGGGGAGAGTGCCAGTAGACAGGCTTTTGGCTCAAAGAATATGTGTAATAAGGGACAATTAGGTGGCAGCAAACATTTAATTATCAAATGTATTGGTGCTTCTTACACTGCCTGAAGTTAAGCAGGTGCCTTATACAGAGGATTCTTCAAATATCAAATGTGAAAAATGTTTCAGAGCAAAACCAAATGAGCTGATGAATACATTTAGGCTATAAATTAGGCAGAGGTTTTTAGCAAAAGCCTGGAACAGGCTTCATATTGCATTAGCATCTGCAGGGACACTGGTTCATAGGTTAACACGGGAGACTGCGCACCCTGTCCTGTGGTAGAGAGGACCAGCTCCTGCCTGTACCGTGTTTGGGAAATGCCCCTGTCAGATGCCACTGACCTCGAGATACCAGTGTCCTGCTCGTACCAGTGGGGTTGCCCAAACCCACTTCACTTCAGTGGAGTGGATTGGCCGAGGCTGAAGCCACCAGACATGTCTTACCTTGTCCTAGTCATCAATGCCGCTCGCTGTCTCTCACCGGGCAGTGGAAAACACGCCAATTCCTGACACCCCTAAACTTCTTTCAGCTGTAAAGAGCCACAGGCTCTCCTGACTTCAGCTTGATGTGTAGGGTGGGATCAAACCTGGTGGGGAAGCTCTGAGCAAATCCCCTGCAATCCTTTCAAAGCCAGTGGGAAAGCAAGCTTGTTAAGTGCTGTTCATCTGTTGGACATTTCCCTGAACTGTCTGACCTTCTTTGCTGATGGGAGAAATCCCAGCACCTGGATGGAGAGAAGCAAGCCTTTGCCATCATGTGCCACATATCCACCCCATGTTTTTCAGAGACAAGGCTGACATTGCTCCCAGGGACAAGACAAGAATGAAACTGATGTATTCCAGGAAAACAAAGACATGTTCCTGGATACAAAGCAGGAAACAGATTTACAAAACTCCTTGCAGCTCCATTACATGCCAAGTCTTGTACACCTCACCACCAAAAAGAGAGGTCAGGCAGACCCCTTGCAGAGGGGTCATAGTTCCTGAGCCTGCAATACTGAAGGCGAGCAGGATTCCTCCTGAAGCTTTGCCAAGTGCTAGGTAGGAATCCTCTGCCAAAAAAGGGGGGCTTCTCCCATTCTCCACCCTCTGTTCTCCCACTCAGCTCTGCTACTCCAGACTCTACCAGAAATGACCATCTGCACTTGGGCCAGTCCAGCTTTGTGAAACATTTGAAAGAAAAAAAAAGGGTTGACTTAGACTGAGAGCTGTTAAGGTTACTTCTTAAAACAATTTCCCATACATTTTTGTAGTTCATCTGGGAACTTCTGTTCCTGCATCTTGCAAGGACAGAGGGACAGGCATTACACTTGCACATCCAGCCTCATAAATCTACACTGGGTCTCAGTGCTTCATACGTTAGGAGCTCTGTGTCCCTTTCTGCACTTTCTTTTTCCAGTCTCGGGATGGAGATGTATTTCTTGTGCTCCAGCTCAAGCCAATGGTCTCCTCACTCCTTGCAAAACAGTCCCCATGCCTGAGAACCCCAGCTATTTTGATTTGTCCCCCCTTCTCTGATTCTGCCTCCTTCATCATTTCAAGCACAAAACCTGGCCTGAGTACCCCAACATGGGTGGCATGTGTCAAGGACTGCCTGGTGTGTGCTACCTCCCAGAGTTCTCCTGCTGCTGCTTCATAGATGTCAAAGCTGGAGGCCTCTTTCCAATATCAGGTCTCCTGCACATTGCAAGCCAGCAAATCGAATCACATCCAGATCTTGTGCCATCTGGAGGCAGAGTAAGGGGTTTTTTGCCTTTTTTTTTTTTTTTCCCATTGTCAACTTGGGCTTTAAAAACCCCACCATGGCGGGAAACACTCACTTACCTCTCTTCTGATGGAGCATGGCTGCTTCTTGCAATGCCTGATCTCCCCTTCAACTTTCCAAACCTCCTTCCCAGGCAGATTCTCTTCACCCACCTCCTAGGAAAAAAACAAACACAAGCCCCTGCCTCACAGGCGGTCTCAAACCTTGCTTTTCAGATGGAGGTCCAAGTTGTCTGAGGTACTAAAGCCAAAATGGGCTCCTGTTCCCATGGTGCTCCCCTTGGTGCTGTGCACACAGCAAGGTCTCTCCTCTGCCTGCTTTCTGCTGATTCAGATACACAGTTCCCAGAGAGCAAAATCCCTTGGAGACGGTGCACAAGGGACACTTGCTCGTGGCTGGAGAGTGCAGCTAAAGCAAGCGTTAATTCCACTTACAGGATGAAATTGGCAGGAGAGCAACTGAATTTTCCATCCAGCTCTAAAGTGCCCTCAAAGTGATCTAATTTATCACTGCGGCAGCAGCAGCAGCCATTCAAATGCTCTCCCCAGCTCTCTGGCTTTGCAATCAGGTGACTTCATGTTAGCAGATGGGTCCAAGTTCTTTGCCTCCAGTTCTTGGGTCCTCACCAGATCTTGCAGTTGCCCTTTCAGCCCTCTGTTGTGCCGCTGCACCGTGGGTGGCTCTGACAGGCATAGACTCTGGGCTTCATGGTTCAAACCACCACGCTTGCTTAGAGGAGACTTCTGTCTGCCCAGGGTGTGTGGCTGTGGGTTTGGTCTTCAAGGAGTAAATGGCACTGGTAGGTTGTGGTGGGCTGTGCTTTTTTTTCCCTGTGCCCTGGTGAGAGAGGAGCGGAGACGAGCAAGGGATCTGCCTCTTTCCTTGAAGCAATAAAGATTCATATGTAGAGTCCCTGTCTCAGTCCTTGAGAGCACGCAAATCTCATAGTAGGAAAGATGGGTCTGTCCAGGATGTGCCATGTGCTATACTGCATACGAGAGAGCAGAGACTTCAGGGCACCTGTGAATACAAACAGCCAAGGAGGGGGCACGTGAGGTTGGAAGAGGGGATGTAAGAAGTGTAGGATAGGGAGGGTGCAGGGACAAGCACTGGGTGAGGAAGAGGGAGGAGGATTTGAACACTGAAGGTTGGGCTTTTTTGTGAATAGTGCATGGACCAAATATCTCAGTCTTATGTCCCTGGGACTCTGCTGACATTGCTCACACGCCCTTCAGTGGGAGCAACTGTTCACTAAGTCTAGGTTGGAGTAGAATTTAGCTCGTATAATTTTAGGTGTGGTTCAGCTGATCAGATGGATGTGTCTGACTACCAAGTGAGATGGCTCAACAGGTCCCAGTGACTGAGACCCCGCACCCTTGGATATACCTTCATTTAGACATGCAGAGCTAGATTCAGTCACTGAAACATCAGCAGCTATCCTCACTCCAAATGCCTAAGAGTACCTGAGACATCCCCACCACGACAGCAGCTGGACATCTGAGCTGCGCCATTCTCTCTGCTTCTGCCAGACTCCTGCTATCCAGTTTACACTGCGAGCTCAGAGGAACACACAGCCGATAGACGGAACAGGATAGTCCCTCCCACGCTCACAGGGGACACCAGCAAAATGTATCCAGCGCGTCCACATAACCTCAGGGCTCTCCGAGTTATGTGCTGCAAATCCAGTGCATAATTTCCAGCTTTCATCTTGAGTTTTCTCATTTTTACCCATATTTCTTCTTTCATCATTTGTGAAGGCAAATAAATGCAAAAAAAAAAAAAAAAAAATGGAGAGATGGATGAGCATTTGGGAGCAGAAACCACCAGTGTGTCAATGCCTGTCTTAGGAAAAAGGCAACTGGAAGAGATACAGAAGGATGGTAAGATGCATGCAGACTGAGGGACACATGGCTCTGACTGGAGTCACTGGGGTCTAGGGTACCTCATCAACCCTCCCCATCCTCTGAACAACCTCCAACACACACACAGTTTCCTACCCAGAAGTAAGCCTGAGTGTGATTGAAATAACAGCATCCCTACAGCTCAAGTGGCAACCGGCTTTTCCTGAGCATTGAGCTCAGAAAAAGGATGAGACACAGAGACTACAGCCTTCTGGAGAAGTCTCAAGAAGAACCAATCAGTGCTTCTGCCAGAAGTTACAGCAGAGATGAAGCTCCAGCACAGCCATTCTGCTCACACACAGACCACTGAAAACCAATGCAAGTTTAACCATTGGATCTATGCAGAGCCCAAGACCAAATGCTGTAAGCCATCACTATCTTCCTAACTAGCAGGTAGGACGTGGTTACCAGCGTGGGACTCACACAACCTAACATAAATCATCAACAGAGCAGATGTGCACATCTGGCCCCAGTGCTGGGGTCCCTTCATTGTATTGCACTTCACCTTGGGATGGCAGGACTCAACACCCCCTGCATATCTCTGTTGACTGGCACAGATGTGCAGGGCACAGATGGGGATGCCTCTTCAGTGGACGACTGTTAGCAGAGACATAAACCCACTCTTCCTGCATGCTCCATCACCTTGAGCTGTGTACACAACACCTGCAAGTCATCTATGCAAAGATAAGCCTAACTTGATCATCAGCCAGAGCTTTAGCGTAATTATGAGCTGTTTAAGCCTCAGGTTCAGGTTTCAGTAATGGCTTTTCAGGGAACTAACAGTATATAACAACATAACTAATGATGCACTGTACTTAGAATATGCAAAGGACCTCATTTTGGGTAGCTACCTACAGCACCTTTTGACAATAAGAACCTGTGTGACTGGGTATCTTCTACTAAGAGGACAGTATGTCTCTTATTTGTGTACCAAAAGTTTCAATTTAGCCTACCTCAGAAGAGACCCAAGGGAAGAAGAACATTTTGCCGCCTGCAGGAAACCAAGTACCACCCTTTCGCACTGGTATGAGACATAAGTTTGGTGTGTGGACAGCTCTGCATTTACCAAAGGCCAGGCATGCTGATAAAACACCTGAGAACAGGCCCCGTGCTTGGAGAGAAACGTCTTTTAGAGCAGTTTCTGACACGCATGTAACTCCCTCAAACAGCATCTTGTGCCCTCTGGACACATGGGCCAAAACTCCCAGCCTAATTTCTCCTCTGACGAGAAATAGATAGAGAGGGAGACACTGCTGCGATAAATCACCGCCTCAGTGAGGTCTCTGTCACTGCCACACATGATGTCCTCATAAGCAAACTAAAGGAACAAGATCCAGCCAAAGGCAATACCATTTTATGAGGTCTTCTGGATGCTTGTAACAAGGTTAACCTGTCAGGGTAAGTTCAGTGGCATCAGCTCTGCTCTTCTGTTAAGATCCGTGACATGAACTGCAGCTGCTCCACAGAGATTAACAGAAATATAAGAAATATGGCATCTCCCTCAGGAATGCAAGAAATAGCTCTGCTGCAAGACACCAGCAAAACATCCAGAGACAATGATCAGAGACTTCTAATTATCCTAGTCTATAATAATTAATTGAAATGAGGAAGTACATATGCAATATGAAAACAAAGGGATGTATTGAGGGGGATTTACCAGGGCATCTTCCCCAGCTGTGGACAGGTACGACAGAGGAAAGTCTTCTCCAAGCTGAACCATGCCTGGGAAAGGAACAGGGAAGGAGTCCACCTCCAGTGGGAAGAGGGGCAGGGGTGGACCAGGCTGGTGTTACTCACTCGTGACTCAGCCACACTAACAACACACAAAAACACCCACCCTAAAAAACCCCAACATGGCAAAAGCTGCGAGTCAAAGAAAAAGAGGGAGTTGCGGGGGTTTTGTTTGGAGAACCAAGGAGACAGTCTTCAGGGGATCAAAACCCACCCTGAAGGAGATGAGAAGCTTGAATTTGTTTAGATGTCAGCCCCAGAGCAAGGCTGAAGAAATGGCCATTGAGCTGTATTTCTATGACGTGAACTAATTAAAACCCAACACGGAAGCGCAAGTGCTAAGGCAGTTTCCCTGTTTCAGAGCCCCGCAGCAGAGACCACACAGATGCCTTCTGAAGGCCACAAGCACCATATTGACATTGCACAGCCATGGCATGGGGCACTTCCACCTGACACAAGGAAACCGGAGGAACACACACGTAGCAATGATATAAGGAGCATGCTACCATCACCAATGCCCCCATGTGAGGCCAGCTCAAAGTTACAGTGTGCGATTCAAATAAGTAACTATGACGCCACAGGAGAACACTGGGAGGTAGAGGAGACAGCCAGGCAGGACCTCTTTCTGTGTGTCGCATTTCTTGTGCTCTTCTCTGGGAAGTGGGGAGGTGGAGAAAAAGATGAAAGTTTTATTCAACGCATCTTGAAAGTTTGCACAAAGGGAATTCTGTATTTGAACAGCTGTGGTCAAACAAAAGTGTGGGCTCAGCTCAGAAGTAACACGTGGAAATACAGAACTGAGAAATACTGACCTTTTCCAAGTCCAGTGCTCTTCTCCATCGTCTGCTTCCTCAAGCTGTTTTCTGTATTGCAGTAGCTGGGTAAGAGCTGTATGGACAGCATGTTCTCTGCACTAGTGGTTTCCAAATCTATTTCCTGCTAAATTGCATCATCAGTGCTTTCTTCACCTTACATTTCTTCAATTTTTTTCCTCTTGTTTTTGCCTCTTGTCACACCTAGTGTTGCTTTTGCCCATCCCCTTCAAACACCCATCTAGATTATGAGCGAAGGCAAAAATTTCCTGCTCAGCAGCAGGAGGTGGCAAGAGCATCCCAAGAACTGAGAGCTGGCCCTGGTTAGCAGAGAGAGGATGGCAATTACTGTACTCTTAAGCAGAAAGAAGGTGGGCCAGGCCAGGACAGTGCCAGATGGCTGGGGCATATTTTAGCAGCGATGCATTCTTCATTCTCATCCGTGCACCATTTGCAGCAAGAGCAGGGCATAATGAAACCCCACATGAAAGACCGTAAGGGCAGCTATGTTGGTGCAAAGGAAGACGACATGTCCTACCAGGGTTCCTGCACCTCTCACAGGGAAGAGTAAGCCATCCCCACACTACCATCCCAAGACCTGCAACAACCCATCTCCCACAAGGTGGGTGCAGCTGCTGGGCCCCTCCACAGCCTGGAGGGGTGACTCCATCCTTCCACCCCCTGACAGGGCTTCAGAAGGGGCTGGGGGGAGTCCAGCCTCCACCTCTTACTGCTGCTCTGCTACCCATCAGCCCATCTCTTCCCTTTCTGCCCCCATGCTCATTTTACTGGGCACTTCCCCCCCAGTCCCTCCTCCTTTACCAGGTTCACTCAGTTTCCACCGTCCTCTTCTGCAGCCTCCCTGTTCCTCCCACGCTCTCATGTGCATTTCTTCCTATTGCCATCTTTCCTCAGACCCTGTGTCTGTCCATAGTCCCCTTCTGCAGACAGAGAGCTGCTGCCCCACATCCCTCCTAAAATCTCCCCCCAGATGCTCACCACCATGAGGCACATACCAGCCTTTCTCTGTGCAGAAGTAGGGGAAAGCCAAGGAAAGAGGGTCCCTTACCCTCTCACTAGCGCCTCTCTCCACCAACTACTCCTCTTTCAGCTCTGTGGCTGAGATGATCGCTGCCAGAGACCCCTGACAATTGGAAGACATGAGCGTTGGAGCAGAAACCAGACACATTGGAGCCTTTCCTCAGGCACAAAGGTGGGACACAGAGACAAGGCTTTTTTTGCAGCAACGAAGTGTGGAAGAGATGCAGTGAGAGAGGGGCTGGAGCGTGAGAGCTCAGAACTGGAGATTTCACTGAGGTCGTCCACTAGAAATGTATTCATCTCATGGTGATTCCTCATTTATAATTACACTGAGACCTAGCAGTTCACTGGGCTTACAGTAGTATCGTTGGTGCTCCAGTTGCTCAGTCATGTGATGCTCAGGCAAGTGCCTTACAGAATTCATCAAATCACACTAAAGTTTTTATCATTCAAGACTGCAATTTCAACAGGAAAAGAGAATACGTGGTGGATGTCGAAGGACAACTATGCTATCATCAGAGATGAGCTGTGGAGCATACAGCCTTTGTGAAATTTTCCCACATGGTGCAGATGAGACTGGATTTACTGCGGACCTTTGCTGCCCTAAACCTTGTACAATAGCTTCATCCTCCCAGACTAAATAAAACAGGTGCAACGCACCTTGGCTTTGATGGGGAAAGAGAGAGGTCCCCCTCTTTATTCTGGAAAAATAATGACATAAGACTGCCAAGGTCCTGGAACAGAGACACCATGCCACAATTTACACACTAAATACAATATGAACTAATGTAGAGATTGCCTTCCTAACCTCACAACGATGACTTCAAATGTCTTTATGTGTGTAAGAGGGTGCAATCATGCTTTTTATATTCACCATCACACACCATTTTTCAGCAACACCCCAATGTACAAACCCATTTTGTCTCTTTATCAACTTGCAATATTGAGGTGAAATAGGCTCCTGAGCCCAGGTGCAGGGTTTGGGGCACCCCCAGGCGAGGCCAGTCAGGGCCATTAAAACCCGTTGGTGCCCTCAGGGCCCCCACACAGACACATGTTTTTCAAAAAAGGATGGTCACACATAAATGCTGCTCAAAGGAGGGACATGCATGTTTGCTGTTGCCTTTCTACATATGGCTAACGTTTTTCTGCATCGTTATATCTTTTTTTTGCAATGTATTGTGAAAGCATAGCTCAAACATTTTACATGTAGACAATTTTCAAAAGCCCTGTCTGGCATTCACTGTAATGAAAGGCAGGATGTATCTGCTTAAACCTATTGAAACATTTAATCACAGATTGGCTCATCTGAGAAACAGTATGCAAACTGGAGAAAACATTCAGATATCTATGCCTGTGTGTATGACAGGACTGAAACTGAGGCTGGGCATGCACACTTCATTTTGCCCCTAAATTTGTCATTTTGAACCCAGACAACTTTCATCCCTGTTCTGGGGCTGGCTACATAATCCAGACCTAGAGAAGCTTCCCAAGTCACTCTTAAATCAGGCATTTATCATGGTTCATCTGAAGCAGTTATTTTAGAAAGACACCCCAGGGAGGGATTCAGTTGGCTGTTTATAGATGCTTAAAATACAGCCACCTGCATTTCATCCAGGCACCCAAAGCTCCCTTTACTGTCAGTGGAGGTAATGGGTGCAGGTCATGTCATCCTGAAGTAGGCATCTAAAATAGCTTAAATGATTCTTAAATGAACTACATTCCCAAATGTAATTTAAAGATGCAAAAAGATAGCAAATGTATTGCTTCCTTTAGGATATGTTCTCCTGATAGGTTCCCCTCCTCGTTAAATGTCTGAATCATATTGTGAGCTTGAAATTGCTTAAAATCTTTCATCCCTGAGTCTTAGTACATCTCTGCCTGTTATATTAAATATTCCTCCACTCGCGTTCTTTGCTCAGTACATAAATAGTGCACACAGTCAAGTAACTTCCCAACCTTTCCCTTGCATTGCCTCCTTTCCATTTCATGCTAAATCCTACAGAGGCAACAGTGCCTGGAAGCTGTTCTTCTAATATGACATTTCTTAGCTTTTTATTTGTTTTCTTTGAAAAAGCCAACATTGGACATGTAAAAGAAGGAGCTCTGGTCTCCACTACTGGGAAATTTTGCTAGCCACTAGCATTTGAATTGATTGGCCACCAAAAGAAAAAAACTGCCCCAAACCTTACAGCATAGAGGCAGAAGGCTAGAGAACATCTTTCTTTGTGCAGGAAAAGGATTTGATAGTGGATATGAAGCAGGAGAGGCATAAGGGGACTTCTTGCACAAGCACAGGTCTACACTCTAAGCAAGCGTAAAGTTTTCTGTCCCATCTTGCCTCAGCATCTCCAGGCACTTTGTATGCTCATCAGTCTGGTGACACTTTCAGAATTTATGGTCTCTGCCCTTGGCTTGGTCTGGGTCAGCACTTTAAATTTCAACTCCAAGGCATGTGCATTCAGAGACAAATCATACTGTTTATTTATGACACCTGGAAACAGCTGGACTGTTCCTGTTCAAAGTTCTAAAGAGCATTTTTTTTTCTCCCCCTCTCCAGGAGGATTACCACAGAGCAATACTTTCTGTAAGTTTTGATCCACACCAAAAAATTATCTGAATGGAAACCATTGTGCAGCTCTGGAGGAGGCAGACCCTGAGGTTGCTGCAAGATTAGTGATCTCAAGTCATCCCACCAGCCTGAGAAAAGCTGCCTCCTTCCAAAGCGTGGTACAGCTCCTGCAGGTTAGGAAATAGCACGGAAATAGCACCCCAGCCCAGATGCAAACCTAACTTTGTGCCTTTAAAAATCATGTGCAAAGAGGGATCAGACGTGAGGAATGTGGAAGGGTTTGGAGGAGAGACAGCAAGATGTCAGACCTTCTGAGAAGCAGGTTGCCATGGAGACTGGCTCATTTAACCCAATAAGGGTCAGGCAACCCTTCATGTTCAAGCTAATTTAATTAGAGGTGGGAAGGATGAGCAAAATAAATTGGCACAGACTTCACTTCAGGATGCTGTTCCTCAGGCTGGGCAGGATTCATGATGCCAGACTTCAGCTGGGCATCTCAAGCATCACAGGGCCATTTGTAACCAAAGACGGCCCTTGGAGAGGAACGAATCAGAGAGGAAGGACCAGATGCAGAGGACACCCCAGGGGGAAGGGGGGGAGATAGCATTTGCAGTACCTCTCATCCCTACACCTGGCTGCCACAGGCACATCTCTCCTAGGATGAGGGAGCTTCCAGCTGCACTAGATGCTCTTGATGGGCTCCTTGCCTGAGCCATTGGTAATGTGGCTTTATCTCCCTTCTGAATTTGAAATGTGGATAAAGCAAAGCTGGCAAGGTAATTATTCCTCACTGTCAAACATTGCTCTTGGTTTGCTGTCTGCAGGCAGCTGGAGAGTGATGAATCCCTTTGTATTTGCAGCAGCCTTGGATTTGCTCCAGGAAAAGGTGCAAACAGGCAGGGAAGTTTTGTATTAACATGCCCCATCGGCATAGATTTCACTGTTACTGCATCTAAGCCAGAGAAAGGGGCTCATCCGAAGTGAGAGGGCAGCTAGGGCCCAAGTGTGAAAACAGCTCAGTGCTGAAAATGCAAATCTTCAGCACAGAGAGCTGATGTCAGACTCTCAGAAGACATCACCAGGCACCCAAAAAATTCTGTGCCCTGTTGAAAGCCTGGTCCTTAATGCCACTTTAAGACTTTGACAGCTTTCTCTGCTATAGCAGCGTCACTGGGAGCTTTACTTGTTACCACTGACCACCTCCTTCCTGGCACGCTGCCTGCAGCTCTTCACCTTCCGTCTGAAGGTGTGCTCCCCGTACAAGGCTTAGAGCTATCACCCGCGCATTCCCTCCCCTCCTCTCTCTCTTTCTCTCTGACCCCTGATACCTGTTTCTGCTCTAGTAACACACAAACCCAGAAAGGTTGAGGTTGGCAGGACACTTCTGGAGATCACCTAGTCCAACCCCCCTGCTCAAAGCAGGGTCAGCTGGAGCAACTGGAGTTGTTCTTGCTCCCAGCACGTCACCAGTGCCATCACAAGGCACAGCCACCCATGGCAGAAGGTGCTGCACTACAGGCTCAGGCACGGTTGAACTGTTTCCAGTGCCAGAGTGGGAAGATCACCAGAGCATCTCACTACTGTTTACGGTCTCCGTCCCTCTGTTGATGGCCAGATGGCACAAGGGGATACTGTGCTCTTGGATGAAAAAACACACACCCCCCAGTCAGCTGAACTCTCAACACCTTTAAACCATCACTAACTGGAAACAGCTCACTGAGTTAGTGGCTGAGGCCAGTGTGAGCCAGTCCTCCCCATGCCCCCAATACAGATGTCAGCTTCAGGCAGAAATAAGCCTGCACCCTCAACTCCAAAAGCAGCCCTGGGCCACCCACACAAACAGAGACACATTTTTAGGCAGAAAATTCCCATCCAGTACATACCTCTTCCCATTCATCAACCATAGGATCGGGTTTATTGCTTAGTCCAGTGTTTTGGCAGCTCAGGACCTGTTTCTGTGGCAGGAAGGACTCTTTCTTGTTTTTTTTCTGTTAAAAAAAAAAATATATATATATCTTTCCCTTTTCTGAATCTTGTCCAAATTCATTCACTGGCCCTCTGCCTCTCTTCTGAATGACTCCATGGGAGTCCTTGAGTCTCAGCATTATTATATTTTATTTATACAGCACAATAAACGTACGTGGCACTTTTCAACATAGATCAAACAGCAAGGTCCATTTTCTGATATGTGTACAATTTGATTCAGAAAAACACTGTATATAAAATGCAACAGTCTCCTGCCCTGAATAAGCTGAACTGTACTGGTGAGGAGACTGAAGGTTCTCTGCTGTATTTCCTCAACCCCTAAAGTTGAAACAAACAGAAGAAATCCCTGTCTGTACACAAGCATTTTATTTTGAATGGCCCCTGGTGACAGCCCCGGGAGCTGTTCAGATTTACACTGATGTATCTCCCTGCTGCTTGTGCCAGGCACGTCTTTCAGGTCCTGATGGATACATTGGTCCTCACAAGCAGCCGCAGCAGTGATTCAGGGATCCTGCTCCAAAGGTTTTCACCAGTCAGACCACATCAGGTACCCAGACAGCAGCCACCACCAGGAGAAAGCAGGAGAGCACAGGCAGGAAAAAAATGCAACCAGGAGACAGCAGCGCTCTTTCTTGCTGGAAACTGTTAAAAACCACCACCTTGGAAGGGCTGAACACTCTGGGACAACTTCAGCAAAGCACAAAGCACCAAGCTGGGGAGTCCCTTGAGAGGAAAATGGTGAGAGAGAGGCCAAAAGCAGTTCTCTGAGCACCCAAGTGCTCTCTGCTGTATGCCCAGCAAAGCACAGTACATTAATTAATTAGTGAATTGGATAATTTTGGAATCAGTCTAAGAATATCTATTGATGAAGGACAAATAATAAGTTGTCAGCATCGCACAAGTTTTCCAAAGAGTGCTTCCTCTGGGCACAGCTACACTTACCTAAACAAATAAGGTGAGTAAATGCAAGGCTCAGATAAACAAATAAGAAATGCAGTGCCTAGAGGCATTTGTGCTTCCCCACAGATGCACTAGATGAGCTTAATCCAAAGCCTTTTCCTCCCTCAAGCTGGTGAAAAAATCTCTCCCGGGTTTCAGAAAACTTTAACACTAACCTGACCTCAGCACTGCTCTGAGCACAAGGTGCCAGGCGTCAACTGGTGAGATCGCTGTAGCTTCTTTACCCTTGGCTGTAACAAAAGCCATGGTGTCAGTGCGGTTTGCACCGTCGGTAAGATGTTAATGCCATGCAGCATCACAGAGGTGACAATGTTACAGCAGCCCTGGGATTGCCTTGCAAGGAATCATGACAATTGTTCATTTCTGTGCAGCACTGAATATGTTCTCAGAGGTTGAAATTATAAGCCTAAATCCATCTAAATTTTCTAAAACACTTTTGGGCTGGGGAAATCCATACTTTTCAAATCACAGGACTCAAATGATATCCCATAGCTAGGCACATGGGGGGTTTGTTGGTTGGTTGGTTGGTTTTTACCAAGTGACCCAGTGTAGAAAGTTCAAAGATCCCCCATGACACAGAGGATTCACACTGTTGATGGAAACAGGCTATTGCCCCAGGCAGCAAAACCACAGGGGCTTTTAATGTTTTTAAAAGGACATCATTGACTGATGACTGAATGTTAACCTATAGAGGAGCAATCCTCAGAGGCCATCACTACAGAAAAGTTATTGTAAGGCTGTTGGCACAAGGCACATAAACACGCTACAGCAACCTGCCAGAGCAAGGTGTTCCAAGCACAAACGTTCCTTGGACACGACTCAGCCGCTGCATCATGAGGTTACCTGCATGGTTTAGGGCTTCAGGTACCCTTGGTTAGGTTCAGTCCTGCACACCTCACCTATGTGCACCACGGCATTTTATGGGGCTCCTTATGGGGGCTGGCTCCCCCCTCTCCCAGAGGCACATCCTGGAGACCTTGCCCCACTATACACGTCTCCAGTTGCGACACAAGAGCCCAGCTCAGTCACATGGCTATAAGAGACACTATCCCAGAAACAGACCTCTCCTGGAGAATTTTAGCGAAGGAAATCGGAATATAAGCACACTTAGGAACCAACTTGGTTGCTAAGGGACATTCATGCAAAGCCCAACCAGGAAAACCTAATGCAGGAGGGAAGCCCACAGTCTCTCTTCCCCCACCTCCTCCCATGCAGGCAGGTCACTGCTCGCAGGTCAGCCGCCCTCACGCCCACCCACAGGGGAAGATGCACCCAACCTTCTGCCCACAGAGGCTGCCCCCACAGGTAGAGGGGGCCACCAGAACAGCATCCTCATGGACAGGGGGTACAATTCCAAACAAGAAGATCAGAGCAGACCTGGAGCAGGTTTCCAGGATCAGCCACAGCACAGGGATCACCAGACAAGTCCAGTTCAGTCCAAGAAGTCAGAGAAGGAAGATCAACAAGGTGCATGGCCAGACACAGGTATACCTGCAGCAGAGCTCAGGCACAGAACAAGGGCAAGCATCTGAACCTCACTGCAGCTCCTCAGCAAAGGGCAGGAGCTCTTTCTCACAGCTTATCTATTTTCCCAGCAAGCTGGCCCAAGGTTACACAGCTGTGTCATATTAGACCTCACCTTGACCCCAGGCAGCCAAGCCCCTGGGGTGGGGGTGCTGTAGAGGCTTCAGTGCACTCAGGGCTCTGACACTGCAGCTAGATCTGCATGTGAAAATAAAATTAGTGCATAACTACCACGTGCAATTTCAAACCCACTCTGCAAACAGCAGTCCCAATCTGACACCAAGCTCCTGCACTGTCCTGCCACTCACAGGTCATAGCCAGGCAGGCAATTTAGCCTGCCACATGCATCATGCAGCCTGTAGGGCTCCTTCTGACTTGTTTCCAATTAAAAATGCTTCACACCTGCAGGACTGTGCAGCATATCAACACTGCAGTGCCCCTCCCTGCAAGGTATCCCCCATTTTGGAGACCAGCAGGAAACTTGGATATTAATCCTTCACAGCTGAAATGGTGAGTCCAAAGAGGGGGACTGCATGGCTGCTCTGCCAGCTCATCCTGAGTGCCAGGACGGCTGCTGTCCACACTGTACAGCTCCACAGGCACCCATGGTCACCCAGCGTTTCCGGGAGGATCCAGCACTATCACATTATTTGGGCAGTACTGTGTTAGGCAGAGGCCACTGAAGAATAGATCCAGTAAAAAGAGCCCAGATGGAGTCACAAGGATCCCTCCCCAATCTTCACAAGTCTCATGGGGACTTCCCAGTGAACGTGTTTCCCTGCCACATCCACAGATAGGAATTAGCGGCTCTCCCTGGGAGTGGTGTGAAATGCGGTGAGAGCTGATGGCAGCGAGTATCTGAACCTTAAACCCTCTGTTCATCTGGATACCTGGACCTATGCCACCATCCAGAAGGAAAACTGCTTGGACTGCTTGGGGCTGAGACCAGAGTGGAGGTCTCTGTGTCACCGCAGTGGCCGTGAATCAGTGCCATCTGCTGCTACGTGAATGTGGGACTGTAGGGCTCTCAGCACTCTAGCAGACTGAGAGTTTGAACACATACTGCCAAATTAGTTACAGAAATGTAATCACATCTATACACCAGAGAGACTGCTAACGGCTGACAAGTACGAGGAAGGCGAGGACTAGAGGTGTGCAGGAATGCAGATGGACTGGGACAGATCTTTAAAGCAGTTTAACGTTAATTGTTGGGAGAACTCCCCAGCTGATCCTTTTACTAGTGTTGTAGAGGGGGGCGGTTAGAGAAGTTAATCTTCAACAATTGCCACTTCACATCCTGCCTCCTTACTTGAGAAGGAGAAAGTATTTCATTATCTCTGTTATCAAGAAACATCTTCCTGCTGCTTTTAAAATGCAGAACAGGAATACCTATTACAATGGCTGGCTTTCCTCTGCTGAGACTGCCAAGTTAACTGCTTCCATGTGGGAGTGAGTCTGTGCCAGTGCTCGTATTCCTGTTATTCCTGGTAGAAATAAATAAATAAATATTCTCCCTTAATTCCTCCAGACAGATGACTGCTTCACGGAACTGTCAAGCTGTCACTCTCAGCAGAGGCTTCCAAAAGGGACAATGTCAAGTGGCTACATGCAGCCCCCCATACATTTTTGAGGCCAAACAGCACTGTTTAGCCAATCAGTCTGGGCTCCCAAGCCAGAGACAGGGATGCTCGCCATGGAAATCCTTTGTCCTTTCTACAACCCTGGGCTTAAATTATGATATCTTAGTGACATGTTGTACTAGAAGGAAGTCTGTGCAGGAAGAAGGTTCACAGTGAGAACTGGAGCCTACATGGACCATGCATTGACCTCCTTCCCATGCAACCATCGTGTGCATCTCCACCCCGTTACTGCCACTGCACCATGACAGTCGGAGCTTGTGGGGGGGGGGGTGTGTGTGTGCTGGTGCACTACACAACATCCGTTCAAGAAGCGCTTGACCTCAGCAGAAGAAAGAGTCATAAACAGTCAAACTGTATGTCTCAGTTCCCCTTGCGTGATCCTCTGTTAATACACTTTGCACCTTGGCATCTGTTTGCAATGCTCTTGGGGAACCTGATGAAAAGCAGGGAGGGGAGCAGGTGAGTAGCGTCTGTTGACCCAAGGCTCCAGGCTATTAGAAAACGAGACAGTGTTTAGCACATTGGAGAAAAAAGCGCGGGGGACGCTCTGTGCAGCCGGATCACTCCCAGGTGCACGTGCGCACGCACACACATAGTCAGATGTTTTATAGGGCAGTGGCATCAGCATTCACTTTACAACTGACCTAGATTGCTAATGCAATGAAGCCAAGGCCGCAGGCACTGCTCAGAAAGGCATGGTAACCAGCATACTCTCGGGGTGATGCACACTCACGTCAGTCCCGTGTCTGCTCCAGTGTGTGATCTGAATGGGGTCAGACATCAGGTCTGGTGGATTTTCCGCAGCTGGCCAAGTCCTTTAGAAAGCAGCTTCAGAAAAGAGAAAGGAAACAGGATCCAAAAAGTGACTCATGAGGAGGAATTAGTAACTCATTAGCTCTGGGGTTTAAGGGGAGAGTTTACTGGTCCTGTGGACCAGGGCAACATGCAACTCATACTAATCCAACCTCTTTCAAGTGGCAAGGGAAACCACCAAAAAGAGAGAAAAACCCCTTTCTCGATGGATTGACTCCCACCCAAGGGTGGGAGCTGCACCACTGGGAAAGCAGAAGGAGGTGGTGTACCCCCCTTCAGAGGTTCGGTGGCCGTTGTGATTGACTGAGACATTCTGAGAGGAGGAATCAGTCTTTATCTTTTACAGTATCTCAAGCTCAGATGGACCATGGCAGAGCATGCACCACCAGCTTGGAGCATGAATCTTGAAATAAAACCCTTTTTTTCATTTTGGACACAGTTTGTTGCTGATGTTGTTGCAGTACCACAAGTCCATGTTCTCCAGCACTTCTGATGGACTCTGAAGCATGAGATTCAAGTCAATGCGGCAGGTTGTTGTGGTTACTGCTCTGCTACCAGGGTTTCGGCCGAACACTCTGTGTTTGGGGCCAAGCATAAATATCACCTGAGGCCAGTGTAGTCACAGCCCAGTTGGGCTTTTGTTAGAAGTGCTGGAATACCGCAGGAGATGCACTGTACACCTTCTGAGATCACTGCAGGCCAGGCAGGATACTCCAGAGCATCTCAGCACCAAAAGCTTTAAGGTGAGCAGCTGAGCCCCAGACATCAACATTACTATGAACAAATCGCACCCCAAGGTCTATTCATAATATTGACATGGGGTGGGCATCAGCTCCAGACTCCAGAGCCTTCCACTTAGCGGATTGCACAACTGAATCAAGGCCCGAAACAGTGCAGAAGAGGGAGGATTGCATGTAACATAGGTGCAAAAGAAGACATGTCTGTCTAGTGTCTGGCACTGTGAGCAATGCTACCTCCTTCCAGCAGCTTGTCCAGGAGGTCTCTGGGAAGTCCTGTCCATACTGACCTTGGGGATGTCTTGGATACCCTAGATTATTTCAAATGGCTCTAAATGCCTCAGCTAATGAAACTCAGTCAGGCCCTGAATCCTCACCCCTCACCAGTGGACAAAAATCAGGTCAGGCCAAACCAGACACTGGATTTGTTGGGCACTCTCCAGACTCCGGCAGCTGCATTGACTATGTCTCCATTGACTGCAGTAGGGTGTTCAGACACCCAGCACACACATAGACAACCTCAGCTGGGTGAGTGATTATAGGTTTCCTCATCTGCAAAGTGAAGGTCTCTGCAGAGCTCCCAATTCTGAAGGAAATTTAAGGCATCTACATTTACGTTGCCTACTCTTAGCAAGATTAATCCCTCCTCCAATGCAAAATGCAAGAGCCTTCACCTCTCTGCACATACCTGCTGTATTTTTCACAAGCAGTCAGAGGAATAAAATGGGAATGAGTCATGAAGAAACTTCTTCCTGTAACAGTAACACATGAGCAGGGAGATGCACATTATTCAGCTTAGTTACTGGTATGGCAATGTCAAAAAAAAAAGCGGCCAACCACACAAGCCAGTGTCAAAGGTATTTATGACCTTCAGCCAACAAAGGTTCATGGATGAACCTCTGCAGCATCCTCTGCTGGCTCAGCAGTAGGATGCTCCATACTATGAAGCTCTCCTGACTCCACCGTTCTGCCCCAAAGCTAGTAATTATTTCTTGCTGTAGAGATACCCTGTATGGCTGCTGAAAACAGCTCTCAGCTATTCGGGATTTGCTTACTGATATCTTTATCAGGCTTTCAATACATTCAGCCCTTCCAAGGGTCTGTGTGTCTCGATCCTCAGTTACATCCATGCAGAAATTGTGTGTATTGTTTGGGATGTAACAAATAACAGCTGTCTGTAGCTATTCACCTTTTGCCAAATGAGTGTCCAGACATGAAATCGCACCAGATTGCATAAAATAGTAAAACCATATAGAAAGAGCGTAATAAAGATACATCTTCATGTTAAATCCAATCTAATTCTGTATTTGGTGATCTGCTTTAGTTTTGGAAGTCGCGGTGAATCAGTGCCTGCTAGCCAGATCTAGGCAGATATCTGAGACAGTTCTGTGTTGTGGCACTACGGGACTGCCTTTTCCAGTGCCCTGTTTTATCTGCATTTTAGTATATCAAAGATTTTTCATCCTTTTTCTACAGAGCTGTTTGCTTTGCTGGCTGAATTCAACAGAAGGAGGGATAGAGTTTGAACTACTGAGCTTTTACTCAACCCCAGTGTCTCTGAGCCCAGAGAGGGACTTCTCACAGGCTGGTATAGGCAATGTTTCTCTCGGGTTTTAGTTCACTCAGTCTGGCTGCTGCTAAAGTTGGACATCAGCCTTCAGTCCCAAATAGGAGAAGGAGTAGAGTTCTACCACCGAGTAGTTTTAGCAACAGTTTTACTGGGATTTTTATCTATCCGGTGGTTTCTTTACTGCATACAAACTCGCAAAGCTTTCCCTTGTAATGTTTTTACAGCCAGCCCAGAGCTCCCTGATGTGTTTGTAATGAGCCCCATGTATGTATAATTTAGGACGTGTTTAATCTCTCTGCCTCTGTAATAAAAAATTTACTGTTTTGGTTGGTTTGGGGCTTTTTCTAAAATATCATAATTTTTGTTTTTTCCAGGCTGACCCAAGAATCCCATGTGGTTGAGTCAGACTGCTCCAGTAGGCATAGGGAGTAATTGATGTACCAGAGATGATGACCTTTGTTGGGCTGAGACTGCATCTCTCTGTTATTCCTTTTTTTTTTTTTTATTTTCCTTGAAGTCCTGTCTGCATGTGGTTGGTTTGCATCCAGCCTGAGACGGATGGTGCATGGATTTAATGAGGTCGTGTTTTCCCACCAGTTCCATTTGTAGCCATTTCATGTTCAGCTCAGTAGTAGATTGAGTTAAAGGCTGTTTAAAAGTCTATGATGCAGACAAGCATTCTGCTCAATTTTTATTCTTTTACATATTTGTTAATAAGCATCTCCAGGACAAAGGACCAGCCCATGGTTCAATTCTTGGAGAAGAAGCCAATTTGGTACTCCTGGATTATGCTGTTGCTGCTGAGATACTCTGAGATCCTGCTCCTGACATGCAGAGCAAGCACATATCCTGCACAAGGGTAAAAACATCGTCATGGCAGTGTTAATGCTGTGAAAATTCAGGCAAACCTGCTGTTCTACTGAAGCAGAAACATTTTATGGAGACACGGAGAAGGGCATGAGCATCAGTGAAGAAGGGTGATTCTTGCCTACACTGGCCATTGCACACAGGGAAAGCCTCGGCTCAGGTTCCGTCTTGCCAGATCCGAGATGAAAATTTCTGCTTGGTCTCTTGCATAGGATGCAATTCCCTGACTAAATGGAGATGTCAGGAGCTATTATGTACCTGTCCTGGTAATTGCACAAAGAGAGACATAGCCAGGAGGGAGCTCCATTCAGATGAATTTGGAGATGTCTGTATCTCCAGCATGTCAACCTGCATCAGCTGTTTTGTAACCTTAAGGGCTTTCTGTGGCTACCCTTGGAAAGCACGTAGGAAAACTAATTCCACATACGCCTGGGGCCATAGACTATACATGTGCCGTGTTGTTCCCCCAAGCACTGGCAATGATGGACAACACGCACCTGAAAATCTGCGTGCTTCCCCAGGAGGTTAGTACCGTTGCTGTTGAAACTGTGGCTGTGGCAGACACCATCAACCCTCTGATGTTTGCATCATGGGCTCTAGCCTCTCTGTTACCCACATATGCCAGCACAGTCCAGCCTCATCTACTGTTTCACCACGGCAAAAACATACTAGAAGTCAAAAACTCCAAACCCATGCACAACTCTCCACCTCAAAGCTAACAGCAGGCTTAGGTCTGCAGGCAATGCACCCAGCTCCACACCGTAATGCCCAGTTGTACAATACTCGAGCCACACACACTCTTCATTCGCCCCATGGCTCATGAAAAATTTCACCTACAAATACCCCATGCACACCCAAAACACACAGCGCATGTGGAGAAAGTCAAACCTGGCAGCAAGTATTACAGTGACATGCGGCACTGCTCTGAAAATCCTGACACCTGTGGTGCATAGGCTGAAGTACAGCATCCAGCAAAACACACTGGCATCCAAGTCACGGGGCAGAGGCAATCTGCATGCCCAGGACACGGCACGTACACACAGTATGCACCTCCACATGTGCGCTCTTCCTACAGGGGAGTCAGGACTGTGAAACCAGCTACTGCTATTCCCAGGAGTCTTTCGTTTAAAGGCACCATAAAGGAAGAGCTCTCTGCCACATTTCTTTGGACTAATTGCCTTCGAAGCAATTTTACTCTAGGTTCCCTCTCGGCTACTGTCAGGTTATTCGTTTTCTCTGTCAAAACCTTTTTATTCACTGGGAATCTCAGCAGGGTTCTTCACTTGTTAATATTGCTGATTAAATTTCATAGTCTCTAATGTAAATATTCAAAGAGTCATTCCCTCTTCCCACCATTTAAATAGCACAGACCGTGCATTTACATACGTCTTGTACAGGAATGAATTGGATGGTACTAAATCAGAGCAGCTTGCACAGTGCACACACAGCTGAGGACAGATGTGATATCTGACATACATTCCCAAGCATGCTGGCAAGACCCCCAGACAGCCCTGCCTGGCAACACTGGGCTTCCCAACCCCACGGGCACTGGTGACCTGCCTGCTTAGCTGCCCCTCCTGCCCCCTGCGATTGCTACCTATCAGAAGGGATGCACGAAGCCTTGCATTTGTCTCCAGGACGTCCTGGCTGAAGTCCAGTCCTCACAAACCTGTGCAGGGAGGAAGCAAAGAAGGAAGAAGGTGAAAAAACCCTCCAGTACGTGTTGCATTTCATTACAAATAGCAAACCTCTGTGCTTCAAATGATGGCTGCAGGGCAGGCGAGGGCACCATGAACCAGGGTTTGGCACTTCTCCAGCCACTGGCATCTATTTCCTTTTCTGGCTCCAAACTCAGTCTTGGAAGGGGAGACCTGGGAAAGGATTGCACCCTCTGGCCCAACAAGTTGTTCTGTGGCTGAGCTGGTGATTTCAGACTGGAGTCTCCTCTCCACCATCACCATCTGCTTATCTTTCTCCATTTGCTATTTCATTCGTCTCCCTCCTGTAGTGCAAGGCTCTGATGTGTCTCCCCTGCCCTGAAAACCTCATGCCAGCGGTGGGAGAAGCCAGAGCTCCCTCAGACAGAAGCCAGACTGCAAGGGAGGGAGCCCTGTCCCCGCACTCGCAGTGCAGGACTCATTTCTTTGCAGGCTACAGAAATAATTCATCTCCTGCTTATAGGAGAAAGCTCACACTCCTTGAAGGGCTTTGCCTCTTGCGTTAACAGGAGTTGCTTACAGAGAGCACTTCTATAAAGGGGCATAGATCTTCGATGAGGATTCATTAACACACTGAGCAATGCCCAGCCAGCTGAGAGTTAAACGGGCAGCAAGGCTGCGGGAAGGTTATTTCCTCAGACCCATCCTACTTGATTGTTCAAAGTGCTGGGACAACAGAGCCCAGGAAGCAAGAGGGGTACTGAAGTGAGCCAGAGCCTGCGCCTCTTCTTGTTCCCTTACAGCATCTCACGGTTATCATTAGTTTATTATCACCTGGATCCAGCGCTGTATTTTCTCTCCTGTTCTTCACCATCAAGTCTTTCCGTCTGTTTCTGGAGAGAAAGAATGTCATTCTTTTCCCTGGCATACGAAAGACTATAAAACCTGGTAAGTATCGATCTCAGCTTCAACATCATCAGCCAAATACTGACATTGCTGAAACAAAGGGGAGCGCAGGCACAGTGTGTCACTCCTGCTGCTGAGGACAGCCACAAGGAGGTATGGCAAGATGGAGAAAAGCTGTTATTGATTCAGCTCCACGTTGCAAAGCCCTTCCCCTTCCTGCATTAAGGGCTAATTTTAGGCTGGGATGATTTGATAATGTGGTAACGTTCATCATGCAAACCCATTTCATTTCCTGTCCAAGGTGGACAGACATGGGGAACAAGGCTCCAGCAGAGCAGAGCAGCACTGGGTGTTGGGAAGCAGCAGGGTCAGTACACCTGGATGCCATCACAGCTTCATCTTGTGCCCTGCTGCTTCTCTGCTGATGTCTCTCCTTCTCCCATCCTGTCCCCAGATGCTCTGGCTTCCCTCCTGCCACAAGCTGGAGGTCTGGACGTAGGTGATGATACCTCCAGGAGCAGCAGCCCCTCTCCAGCAGTGTTGCCTGGTGCAAGTGAGGCCCCAAGGGGCTGTGCATCCTAGCAGAGGTTGCCCAGACCATGGGGTGAGCTGAAGTGCACTGGGGTGCTCCGCAGGTTTGCAGCCTTCAGTTTTCTTTGCACAGCAGCTAGGGCACAAGGTCAGTTATGAATCTAAAGCTTGTCCTGAAACCAAGTTGAGACTTGAATCCAGAACAAATTCTGTCATCACAGAGCTGATTCCAGTGAATCTGTGTCTAACTAGAACAGCATGTGCAGGAGTCTGGAACCAAGACAAGACTCTGCCCTCAGATGTTCCCTGGATAGCTGTGGAAAAGCACAGCAGTACTTGAGACGTTGCTCAATGAGAGGATAGAGCAGCAGAGCAAGCTCATCCCAGGGAGCATGCCCTTTCTTACCCCAAAAGAGATTTCACCAGTAAGAAACACCACTCCGAGCTGTGCTGAAAGTTGACGGTGTAGGTGGCACAGACCAGCCTAGCCACGATGTCCCAGCCCATAGTAGGAGCCTTGGATATCTGTTTATCTATATCAGGAGATCAACAGGTAGTGTTTGGTCCCTCCTTCCTGCTGCCACACTGCAAGCGCTGCAGAGCAAATGGCTGCGAGAGATGTCGGGCCAAGAGGAGTTGCACAGAGCAGATTATCCTCAGCCTTTCCCTGGACATGCAGAAAAGATGCGATGCTTTATCAGTGCAGGACAAATCGCAGTCCTTTCCACAGGCTCCTGGGAACAGCAGGGGAGGGCAATGCTCCCATCCCACCCCAGCATCACACCTCAGAGCCAGTGAAGCTGCAGTCACCCTCGTCTGTATGGCTTTGCCTGATGCTGTGGCTCTGATGCCAACTGAGTCACATTCTCATCAGACCCTGACTTAAATGACAGTGCAGAGCCTTGATGCTGTCTGGTCTGAGCAGGGCGAGGCTGCTGGCCCAAGCCCAGCCACTGGCCCTGCACACGTCCAACAGAAATACTGCAGATTGCCTGCAGCCAGGCAGGGGAATTAGAGATGATGGAGGAGCAGGGACTGGGCGGGAGCCAGGGGGAAGGGATGTGGCGAGCTCACAGATACCTGGTGCAGCATCCCTCTTCTCAAAGGGAAGCACCAGAAACGTGGAACAAGGGTATCCCTCTCTCATCCTGCCATGCTCACCCCAGCCCTGCTTCCCTCCCCACCACTGTCCTGGTCACTTCCAGCCCACCACCCCTCGAGGGACGCTCATAAGCCCATGCTTCTCCTTGCCCCATAAGACATGCCATGGTAGGGGTAGGGGGAAATGACTCACAGAATAAACAATTCTCTCAAAAGTCTATGTGAGCTCACCTGATACTTTGCACACCCAGAGGTCCAGAGCAGAGCTGCACAGTCATCTCCTGGGCTGTGCTGTGGCTGTTGGGCCTGCATGACATGGGCTGCATGAGCAGGGCGGCAGAGCAGGGTGGTTCTGCAACAGAAGGTGAGCCAGGAGCCAAGGGTGAGGACAAGGCAAGTGACGGCAGCAGCCACAGTGGCAAGGGGCAGGCTCTCATAACAGCCCAAGCAAGAAGGGCAAACCAAGCAGGTTAGGGTCAGGACTGACTGGGTATGGGGCTAGACACAGGCAAACCTGCCGTGTAGCTCAGTCAAGGACCAAGGGCAAGGGCTTGAGCTTAAATGCAGGTCCAACAGGTGCACAGGGGGAAAGGTACCTACCCAAAGTTTCTTGCAGCTTTTTCTCACAACTGAGCTGTTTTCCCTGCAGTCAGACCCAGCACAGTACAGATGGCCCAACCCCAAGGAGGGGGCGAAGAGGTTGCCCAGTTCAGTGCCATCTAGGTCCCGACCATGGGGGATGCCCAGGGTCTGGAGGTAAAAGTGGGGGAAAGGGGCAGCAGTGGCAAACTGGGGATCCACTGCTGTGCCTGCAACAGATGCCCAGCTCCAGGACTGGTCTCGGGGCTGTGGCAGCCCACGCCAAAGCGATTCAGTCGCTTGGACTGCTGTGCAGTCCCATGAGGCTGCACAGTCCCTGCACCACCGCACTCCTCTGGCAACTCTTCCAGCTTCCGCCTGCTCATTTACTCCAGTGCTAGTAAGAATGGCCTTGCAAGCATCACCACATCTTTGCAGAGCTTTTAAAAATTTGGCACAGGAATATGGAACAAGGAAGAAACATGCAGGGCAACTGGAGAGAGGCAGGTTACACCGGCAGAGCTCCTTAATGACCTGGCTGCCATCTTGTCAACACTGGATTGGTGCAGTAGAGCCTGTGTTCAGAAACCAGAGCAGTGTGAAGAGCAGCACTTTTTCCCCAGGGCTCTGTCCAGCCCAGTCCTCAGCAACCACAGACCTGAGCATCAAACCCAGAGTCAAGTTTCAAAAGCTCTGCCATTTTGGGGGTGAAGAGAGATTTGTTTTCATCATGGTTTGGACAGCCCTGTTCTCAGCACTGGCTGCCCCAAGACCAAGAGCATTTACCTTTCAGCAGTAATCTTCTTGACTCTTGGCATCTGGAGGCGTCGTTCCCAGCCAGGGGAAGGTGGAGAGGCGAAAAGTCTCTGTGCACTCAGGGCAAGCTGAGAAACCACAATCTGAGCAAACCTGGTTAACCTGCAGCTACTGCAGGCAGCAGTGAGCTGTTTGTGTGAGGAAGATTTCCAGGACTCTCCCTCCCATCGCCTTCGGTGCATGGAGCCCTGCTCAGGGACATCTGCCAGCTGACACCATCCTGCTCTGCTCTCAGTTTTCTGAGCTGCAATGAGCTTTGTCCCCACACAGTTTTCCGCACAGCTCCAGCTCATTGCACATGGGTTTGCAGCCCGCAGACAGACTTCAGCCAGGCCTGGCATTATTTTCAAGCTGAACCAGATTACGTTAACGATTTGTCTTTCAGGAAACAGTACCAAATGCTTCAAGTACATTCAACTATTTAATCTTCTGTCAGTAATGAGCCAGAACCACTAACTTTTACTGTGCTCTGTAATTCCTTCTTCTACAAGTAGTTCCATGGAACAGCTAAGTTTGCAATTTGGTATGAGAACACTTAATTATCATTACTGATACAGCATCATATGCTCCTAATTTGTGGAAATAACTTCAGAAACAAGCATATTCTTCAGGGATGAAACAAATCTGCTATTCCAGCTCTTTAAACATGGTAAAGAGGAACATGCTAGAATATCTTAAAGTACATCATTTGAGTCACACTTCCTTCAGTAACTTTCCCATTTTCAAATGGGGTCCTTAATTTCGGTTGCTCACCTCTAGCGAAGTGGGGTATAAGTTCGCAACTGTTGTGCACGAGGGATCAACTTGCAGCAGGTGGTAGGAACAGAGATAAATTCTCTGGAAAGCCACCCCAGTCTGTTGAAATTTGTGCCCCTTGTCAAAGGCCATTTGGAAACACAGATCTGTGTGTCCAGACAAGCCCGGATAACATGCTCTCTTCTCTCAAACACTCAGGCTCATTCCTGGTTTTAATCTGATAGGGGAGAAGGGCGTTCGCAGCAACAGCAAAAGAAGCAGGCTAGACGTGAACTGAGCACAACAGGGACTCCTGCAGAGACAAATTCTGGTTTTGAAGCAGCAGTGGCTCATGGGGATTAGTAACTGACTTGAAGAATTTAAAAACAGCCGTCTCTGGTCTGCCTATCACCATTTCCAACAGCAGACAGCAAGGGAAGGCTGTAAGAACAGGGTAAGCATCCTTGGCATGCTTTCTCATCCCCCAGTGACCTGTGGCTTGGGGATTTCCTAAGCCCAAGATGGTATCTTCAGGTTTAATGGCCCTTGATGCATTTTTCATCCATTAATTTGTCCAGCTGCTTTTTGAATCCACGCAGACTGGTAGCATCCACAGTGTCCTCAACTAACCCCCACGCCAAGTCAAGTATTTCCTTCTGGTTATTTACAAAACCAGGAAAACTTTGGAAACCAAAGCTCCTGTCCCTCCTTAGACACCCTGGAGCAGAGCCACAGTGCGGCTCTGGGTTCCAGTTTGATAGCAAAAAGGGATGTAAAAGTGTTGGGAGCCAGCCCCTGGCTAAGTGGAGGCAACACAAGGAAATGCACAAGGAAATGCTGCTGCTTTAACAGCCAGAGAAATGCAAAGTGATTGCAGAAATACTTACCGTTGCCCCTATCCTCAGCTTTGGTCCTCTGCTGCTACAGAGCTCCCTCGGAGGCGAGACTGACCAGGTCTCCAGCAATGCTGCTCATGCTGCATGTCCCGAGGTGTGCTGCTCTCTTGCACAGCTCATCCACTCGCCTCCCTTCTCCAACCCACACAGACTTCCCTATATCCCACTCAGGTCTCGTTACTCCAGACTCACATGCATCCCTGGAGCTCTTGGCTTTGTTGCTGACAACGGTCCAGACTCCTCTTCTGGCCAAGCTAGGGCCCCAAGCTGATCATCCCTCCAGTGATTTCGTCCCATAGCAAGGCATGGTCAGGTCTGGCACGGCTCTGAGAGTCATTCCTCCTCCCATAACAGGCTTGGCTCAGTCTGCAAGAGAGCATGTAACATAGGAGAGGAGAGCAGGACCCTGGGGCAAGAAGGATTCATCCCCTTCCTTGGTATTTCCTATTGCACACTGTATCTTCCAGCTTTACAACCTCCCTGGTGCTCTATTTATATCAAAGGAGTGTGCAGGCAGGGAGCAGCAAACAGACCTATTAGGGAGAACTAGGCTGCTATAAATAGTCCCATCAGTAATTAGCTGCAGAACTATTCGTTAAATAGGAAAGCATGTAAACAAGAACTGGAAACACTAGGGCTGAGGTACCTAAGCCATAGTCCATGCCCCACAAGGCCATGGGCTCTGAGCAATTTTAGAGTACTGCCAGAGAGCAAGAACAAGCCTTCTGTCCCAGACGGATCCCAAGGGGAGCACACAGCAAAAGCCAAGCAAGAAGGAACACAGTGCGCGGAACTTGAACGCCTATCTCTGGCTAGATGTCAGATTAGGTCCACTTTCACCACCACCTCCATCCATTTCCATGGACTGGAGAGCCACTTTGCTTGTCAATTTTTGACCCAATGCATCATTTCCAGCTAAAAAGCCAGCTGCCCTGCTGTGACCCAGGAGCCTCTGACTCTGGGCCCATGCCTACAGCAGGCTGGTGATTATAATTTGTGCCTGCAGAGGACAAAAGTCCTGCCCTGCCTGATGATCAGCAGGCAGTGACCCCTATAAGCTGCTGTGCTGTCCCGAGCAAGGAAGGATATCCGAGCACGGTGTATCCTATGTCCAGCATTGCCAGGACATGTCGCATGCCCTGCAGCAGTGCTATCAGGATGGGACATGCAGGTAGTACCAGCTGGGACCAACAGTTCACTCCTTGCCAGGGGCTGCCACCCCACCCTTGCTCCTACAGTCACTTTGCTCTCACACCTTACTAGGTTGCCCCACAGCCAAAAACCATGCCTGGTCCCAGCCACAGCGTGTGGGATTGTGCACATCGGCTTCATCTGCTCAGCCCCAGGTTGCAGACATCTCCTTTTAGGTATCTGCAAGAAGGTGCCTACAACTGAGCAGGTGTCTCCAGTGACAACAGTACAGACCCTGGGGAGTGATTTGCTCTCCAGCCTCAGTAAGTCCTAGGGGAGCTCAGGTCTCATGTAGACATGTTTGCTGTCCACACTTACGCATTGTCATCCACACACAAGGGCTGAATCCATCCCACGGCTTTCGCAACAGCTGGGGAAGAACAGGCTCCCCTTGTGCCTTCATCTCCTCCTGAGGGGGTGCCTGAAAGAGAAGGATATGTCACACCTTAGCACAGCATGAGGAGGCAGGAGCAAGTGGAGGAGTTTTAAGATTGCTCTGAAGCTGAGAAAACCTGCCTGGGAGCAGGAGCAGCCCCATAAGCAGTCACCCACCCCTCAGCCTGCGTGTGCCAGCCCTAACCAGGCAGCACACAAGAGCCTGGCTGTGCCTGGGGTGCTGTGCTCGCTCTGCTGGGCTGCAGTAGATGTACACGTTTGCCTACCAGATTGGAAACAGAACTGGGTTCCTGTGTGACTCAGACTCCTCTCTGGAAGGGACATGGCCCCAGTCCCGCATAGGCCATATGGCCCCAACCCAAAGACCTGGTGCCATTAGCAGTGTCCCTTTTCTGCTTCCCAGCCAGCTCAGCTGCACAGCCCTCCCACTTGTCCTCCCAACATGGGCACCAGCTCTGAGGCCATCAGGGCATAAATGACAGGAGAGAGATACGTTTGTGTCTTGCTCTTTATGGCCATTTCATTAGCGCAATTATGGTCCTCAAGAAAACCCAGGATGCATGCAACACTGCTCGGGCAAGCAGGCATGATTTGCTCCCTGAAGATGCATCAGGCAGGTGTGAAGCCCCAGCACGGAGGCTTCCCAAGCCCTGGGTCTCTGCCAGCCCACCCACCACCCGGCACTGTGCTACGGTTTCCGTCCGCCTGTTCCAGCCACCCCCTGCCTGTGTGCTCCCGGTTCTGGCCCCTGTACTTGCACTGAGCAACAGATTGCTCTGCCCCCTTCCCTGCTGTTCCCCGGGAGCACTGCAAGCATCAGCCTGGCCTGACGGGGCCAGCTGAGTGATTCACACTGATGGGCTTGGGGCTCTGCAAAGGGGGGGCTCCCAGAAGACCCACACGTCTCCTCCGTGAGAATCAGGAGGAAATCACTCACATCACCCTGCAGGAACATCACTTGAGTCAAGAATCATTGAGGGAGGAGGAAAACGTGTTTTCAGGCAGGACCTGCCACCACAGCTTCTGTTAAGGCTTTCATTTCCCAGAGCTGCTCCAGGCACTACTTAGCAGAGCAAGCGAGGTAACATCAGCCCAGCTAAGCAGTTTGTATGCTGGCTGGCTAAGCATGGGGAGAGCTAACCTGGGCCAAACATCTGCAGGACATCATGCTGGGCGGCTCCCCACCCTGCGGGGACCACTGGAGGGGAAGAGAGAGATGGAAGCTGCAGCTGGAGGAGAGCAGGCCCCTCACCAGCACTGTTGGATAGCACAAAGACTTTGGTGGAGGAGTACCTCACAGGGACATGCAACCAGATGCAGGCTGATTGCCTGGTGGCGTAAAGTAGCAGCACACTTAAGGACACTGAGGGAAAGCCATGCTGTACTGCTTCCCCAGTAAACTGTCAGCAAATTTCTGTAGAGACTAAGACTATGCTAAGCAGCCTGACCTGACTGCAGCCTGTGGACCACTTTGTTGGCTACGGCAAAGGGCTTGGCCCTAGCATCTGGATAAAAAGCCAAACATATCCCACGTGTGATACCCAGACTTTCAAACATGGCAAGTGTCTCCTTTGTCTGCAGAAGTCTACAGCCCAGAAGGCTTGGAAGAGCACGTGGGATAACTGACAGAGCCCACACGTGGTATAACACACCAGACCATCAGCCTGATTGAGAGACCAACAGGTCACCAAGAGCAGCTTGCTTTGCTGCTGGCTGGAGATGGTCAGGAAACATTTCCAAGGACCACAAGAGATCCACATGTGAGCACTATGAGGCAGAGATTGACTTGCCTGCATTTGGTCAGCAGCCTTTGCAATCTGATTTTGCCATTTGTTTTCTGCTCTCCTGTTGCTCTCTCTCTAAGTGTGTTATCAAAGAAAAGCCAATCCACATAGGCCCTAGGGTAATTTGGCTTCCCTTTAAGGAGCCTTTCAACTGAGAAGGGTTTGCTGGAAGTACTGAGCCACAAACAGTGCCAGAGAAGATGATGTTTAACTCCCGAGTCGCTTAGTTTAATGGCACACTGTGGCCAGGAGTTCCCCAGATCTCCAGCTGCGACAGGAATCATTTCATTCTCTTCATTCCGAATTTGCTCATTTTAATGCCTGTTCTTAAGGCACATTGCTTCCGCATCATGTCAGGAGCTCACATCTTCACTGTGTCTTAACTCCTTTCATATTCTCCCTCTCTCAGGCCAGTAATCTCAGCTTCCCAGACTCTGTTCCTAGCACAGCTTTGGGGACTCCAATGCGTGTGAAGAGGCATTTTTGTCACCACCCTTTACAGCGCTCCCATTTTCAATTCTGCCCCCTCACTCTGAATTATCCCCACATGCAGCTCCCTAAAGAGCTCTGCTCTGTTTGTCTGAAAGGTTTTCAGGCTCTGAGAGGGGCTCATCCATCAGCCAGAGATTTGGCAGCTTTCCTGGGACTGTCAGTTCCCAAGAACAAACAGCTGCAAAGGCACCATCCTCTTCCCGGAATCGGGGAGGAGCACACATGGCTTCAGCCCATTGCAGAGAAACAGCCAAGCACCAGAACTGCTGCCCTCGAGCCAGCAAAGCTGAGCTCACGGGCCATCTCTGAACCAAACTGGTCCCCTGCTCATCTCTGCTCAGCTTGGAGACAGCAGTGCTCTCCAGGCAGCATCTCCATGGCATGTTCGGACCCAGAGCTGAGCCGAGCATGAGATTGTGTGCTCCCATCAGGCACAGCCAAGGACACTGGACTCGTGTCCCAGGGGACACAAATGCTTGAAGCCACATACACAACAAGAGCCTACCCCTTTGCGCAGCCCTGTGCCTAAACCGTCGCTGTGAATCTGTCAGCTGCCCACCTCCATATGGAGGAGCCTGTGTCTAAGGAGCCTGTGCTGTCCACACACTTCTCCCGTGAGTCCTCCAGCTGTGAACACACCTTGCTCCATGCAGCAGGCACCATTCCCACACCTGGCACCAAGCCCTTCACCAGCCCAGCTCTACTGCTTGTCCAGCCAGGATGTCTCTTTGTACTAGTAAATCAAATGTGCCCAGGACTGTTCTCCAGCACTAACGTCGGCTGGCATCACCCAGCCCATGTCCAGGCTGTCAAACTCTCTTCAACCTCCACAAGTGAGCTCAACACACAAATTACCCCTGAGCACAGTCCCTGTCCAGCAAAACCTCCCCATGCTCATCCAGGAACAGTTTGGGAGAGCATGATTTGGCCTGAACCAAACCCATCTAGAGATGATAGCCATCCAGTGACAATCCCTTCACACTGTTTAACTCACTCATTTGGCCTCCATATCTGCAAGGAGAGAGCAGAGTTTTCCCCCAGGGTGGAAGGGAGAGTGCTAAGCTATGTGTCCTTGTGAGCCTCTGCAACGCGTCCTGCAGCATGGCCTGGCAGGGGAGGCAGACTGCGTACGTACCTCCAGGTACAGGGGATGCACCCAGGGTGTCGAGGATCGGTGGCTCAGCGAGTTGGAAGCAGGAAGATTGTGTTTACTGCCTCACTGGGCAAGAGTTGCACACCCACAGACGTCTTTAGCAGGTTCTTCTCAAGGAGGAGTCGTGCTTTTATATATTACACATCTGAGGAAAACCCACTCTCTGTGTTCTAGAGGAGTATACCACAAGGAGCACCAGGCCCCTTGGCTTGCCTCTTTTCCATCCTCACAACAGCCCTGGTGCCTTGCAGACCCTCATTTGCCTCCCACCCCACTGCACACACTGAAAGCAGGACAGGGCCATTGCTGAGCTCCCCTTTCCAACAGCAGTTTGGTGGTAACAGTTTGCAAGTCCCTAAAGCAGAGCAGAGTGGAGACAGACCAGAGGCCTGACATGAGCTCTGTCCTTTAGGGAAGGTTGCAGCTCACATATTCTCAACGCAGCTTTGCTTCTGACTGCTGGTGGGGAAGACAAGAGCTCGAGTCACAAAGATCCTTCCTTCACAGCACTTTTCTTCCCTCCAGCTCCTGTTGTGCCTGCCAGGACGATCGCTTTGGTATTTTTTTGCATTCAACCCTGAGAAGTCATATTTAACAGCTCTGTTATTATTCAGAGCTTACATAACTCTTCACACAGCAGAAAACTGTGCAGCCTCTTCACTACTGGCTCATCGTCCGCCAAACACCACAGGGCTTCTCCCTCCCAACATAAGAGGACCTTATTTGCACAGACAGCTTGGCACAGTGCAAAAGCATTCACAGCGACACCTTGGTCACCTTGAGTTACCGCAGCCCCTGGATCTTCTGCACACTCCTGGAGGGCCTCTTCCTCTAGGTCTTCCCTGCTTCCAGTCATCGTCCTTCCATTACCTGGCAGAGGCATCAAGGAGAAGCCAGGCTGTGGTGCTGAGAAGACTGCCAAGGGTGCTCCTCGGTTCTCCAGACAGCAGGGCCAGACCTCAAGTACAGCACAGGCTGTTCTGTCATGGTCTTCTGGGGAGCTGCACCCATGAGTGAGTCAGTCTGGATACCCTTGACAGAAACAACACAGGCTCTGGTGAGATGCACCATTGCCTATGGGGAGAGGGAAAAGCCCAGAGAGGAAATAAAGGGCTGGAGCTCATTACCTGGAGGAGCTGGGCATGGCTTGGAGGTGGGATGTCCAAGTGTCCTTAGCAAAGAGCCACCACCAGCTCTGAGAACAGCCATAGAGAAGAGCTATCTGAAGCAGGGCTGAGCCTCTTAAAGGGGATCCCAGCAGACTGGCATGGATGCTGGTAAGTCAGAGCTGTTTGGCAAAGACAGCCCTCTCATGAAGAGCATAAGTGCTTTCTTGGAAAGAGGGAATGCCAGCAGCAGCAGGTGGCTTACAGGTACCCATGCTGGGACTGACAGAAGGAGCAGTGTTGACTAGTATTCCTTAAACACAACAGCTAGACAGATTTCCACCCATCTTACCATACATTCAGCCTGTCCATACCTACCCAGCATGGCTATAAGGATGCTTTGTGACATCAGAAGCGTTGCTAAAAAATCACTATAAACAATATCCACTGCTCCCCCTTTTTCCGTACAGCCAGACATCACATCATAGGAGGTAATTGAGTTGGTCAGGCACGCTTGGTAAATCCCTGCTGGTTGTTCCCAGACATTTCTTGTCCTTTATGTGCCTGAAAACATCCTCCAGGAGGTGAAGCTCACCAGCCTGTAGCTCCCCAGATCCTCCTTGCCCTTCTTGAATGATAGTTCTAGGAAAGCAGCATCTGGCTGAGATTGCCTGGGGCAAACAGACACCCTGCATGCACACTGAGCACAAGAGAGAGCCACTGAACCTCACTGAAGGCCTGTGAAAGCCCCTTCCCCTCCCCTCCATGCAAGGGTACCTCAAAGAAGTCTAGAGCTTTTTTTTTCTGGAGCCTCTCTGGTCTCTCCCTTTGGGAACCAGGAACATTTTGCAGCAGATCCTGTGTTGCCAATTATGAGTATGCTGCAGTGATGAAGCGTTCTTCCTTACCATCCTCACAAACAAATCTTCATTGAGGTTCTCTCCACACTGACACAGGGAATTCAGAGCTGGCTAGGCTCAGCAGATGTGGCAGGAGGTGCTGGGACATCTGCAGCACAAAAGCATGTGGGGAGGAGACACTATTGAAAGAGGGAGAAATGTCCCTGGACCCAAAGGAGACCGTGCAGAGTTTTCTGCACCTCAGAAAGGCAGACAACTAAAGACAAGCCTGGAGGCAGTACTTTCTGCAAGTGGGCAGGGGAGAGTTAAATAAACCCTTTTTAGTCCTATTCAATCTGATCTGTCTCTTTGAGATATCTCTGTTAAGTATTTTAGCTCATATTGCAATAAAACCTGGCTTGTTTGAGTTTAAAAGCCTCTTGGTTCCTTTAAGAAAGTTGGCTGCAAGAGCAGATCAAGACAGATCACCACAAAGCTCTGGCCAGCTCTGCCTTCACATTTATTTGAACCAGAGCAATTCACCTGTCAAATAAGAGATGCCCAGAGCAAGCTGAAACACTTTTCGGTCTCCGGCAACTGTAAAAGAAGTCAAGGCATCACATTCAGCACCCATGGAGATGCCTATCCCTGCACACCTACACACAGGCAGCTTAACCCAAAGCTGACCAGTCACGGGTCAGATCTTCTGGGTGGCTGCAGTGCCTAAACATCAGCACCCAGGGCCACTCGAGATGCCCTGGGGCACTCACTACCCACTGCTGGAGGACGGGACGCAAGACCACATGGTCCACATCCCAGGCGCAGCCTGGGGCGGTGGGCACAGCGTGTGGGGCTTGCCCCATCAGAAGGGCTGGAGAGGGGAGGACAGGGAGTGACGCTGCAGTGCAGCCCAAGCCTGGCGTGCCCATCACACCAGCAGGACCAGTCTGCACCATGAGAGGTGTGCTCCACCAGGACAGAAGAGCAGCCTGCCCGTTCATTGCCACACTAATCCACTTTGCCTAGTTTCTGACACAGTTTCAGCCTGTTAATTTCTAACACTCCTCCTGGTTGTTGGAGCAGCCCTGGGATGACAGCAGTAAACACCTGTGTTTGGACAAGCCAGACTTCTTGTCTTCAGCATCTGCAGAGTTTTACAGTTTACGCTAAAATTGCCTTATTTAAAAGGATCCTTTTCTGGAATTACCGCTTGGTTTCTGGCACCTCAAGCCACTGTCTCAGGAACAGACCAAGCCCAGCTGAGCTCCTCCTCCAGGGAGCTGCAAATGAGCATGCTACCCACATCCCATCCCCAATCTGCAGCCCAGTGCAGTGTCCAGCAGCACCCCTTTTCACAGCAGAGAGCACTGAGTACGATCCCGTCTCCTGGAGCCCTTGCTCACCTGCTGATGGCAAACCAAGGACCCCCTGCCTCAAGGTGTCCAGACCCTGATATTAATTTCTACCAGTAGGCAATGGATCAGCTAACAAACAGCCATCTAGGAGTTAATATTTCATGGAGCGATTCCAGCAGGAATTATCACAAAATTTGTAGCTGGCCTAAAGTTGAAGCATTGTCAATACAAAGGTTATTGCACAAGAAGGGCTGCCTGATCTTGAGATCTGGAGCAACATCTCTCCAATGCAATTTAGCGGAGGAAAGGAACAGGCGCATGCTTAGGCGCTGATCCTAAGGATTTCTGCTCAAAAATGGGAGTCCATCAGAAATGACAGAACTCAGTTTGTTCAATGCCACAAAGCAAAGGCTAAGGAGAGGCAGAAATGCTTGCTATAAATACAACGGGGAAGTAAACACCATGGAGGGAGAGGACCTATTTAATCCAAAGCACAAATTGGCACAAGAATAAATAAATATAAATTTGCCATGAACATAGACTGAAAATTAATAGGATTCTAACCACCAGAGAAGTAATGTTCTGAAACAACCTTTTAACAAGCAAGAAACCATACTGATTTCAGGATGTTTTTTGAACCATTTATAGTTCATAAGAGGACAAGGACAATAGTGGACAACGCATTTAATGTCTTAGAAATCTGTGTATACAAACATTAGAACAAACAGGAGGAGCTCAAATTCTTCATACAAAGCAAAATTCTGATTTAATTGGCATAACAGGCTTGTTGGGATAACTTATGTCTGGAATATTAATATCCAACTCTATAGCTTGTTCAGGAAGGGCGAACAAGGAGAAAAAGGAGGATCTCAAGAGCATAGGTACATTCACTGAGTATGAGACTGCAGGAGGAAATAGTCTCTGAATAAGAATTAAAGAAGGAAAAATGGGTGCTACTAGAGCAGCGGCATACAGAAATTCAGCTAGGCAGAGAAAACAGACCAGCCATTTTAATGAGTGGTTCACAATATCATTCAAAAAACAGTATTTGGTGGTAGCAAGGGATTTTAGCTACTCAGAATTGCTTGACAGGGATCCTGTAAATCACTGATTGCTTGGCAAGTTTTATGACTGCATTGGCAGAACAGCTCTTATCCAAAAGGTAAAGTAGACAAACAAAAACCCTAAAGCTGAAGTTTTTTCTAGATTTGATTCTGGCCAAAAGGGAAGAAAAACAACAACAACAACAACAACAACAACAACAACAAAACCAGCTGCTTCATAAACTGGTAAAATCAGTGAGGAAGAGCCCATGGAAGGGAAATCTACACAGATGCTAAATAGAACTCGTGGTTACTTAGAGAAACAACAGCAACAAGTGAAAAGTATTCTGAGGAGTAAGCAGCAGGAGGAACTTCGTAAAAGACCAGCTTTTCAAAACTAGAAACTTTGCACTGACGTCAACCATAGGACAGAAGTGAAAAGAAAGGAAAAACACTTCAGATTACTTGGGATGGATAGTTAAGAACAGCACAGGGAATTAAGCACAAAGTCAGAGGGTCCAGGTGCTAAACAAGACACAGCCTCAGAGGACTCAAGAGGCACCCACGACTGCTCCGTGAGGCACTGGCAGTACGCAGAGTGTGACGGCAAGGGGTGGTCCAGCAATTCACCACGTAGAAATGCTGTCGAGAAGCGACAGTCACAAGCACGAGGCTCTTTTTGCTACAGCCTTTACTCAAAAGGGAGCTACTCCAGTTAGCTCCAGTGGCAGAAGTGTGAAATCTTCAGTGATACAAGGGAAGCAGATAACAGATCAGGAAGTTAATTTTTATATTAGCTGGCCTTGATGACTTTCATCATGGAGGGCTTCCAGACTTGCAGGTCCAGAGCATTCAGCAGTTTTCTCCAAGAATCCTCCTGACATCCCAGAGAAGATGCCATCTACAGGGATTTCCACACAGCTTTTGACACCATCTTGTGTGACATTGCTATAGATGAGGTAGAGAAAGTCTTGTAAGTTAAGCTTCTCTAAAACAAGTGCAAAACCATCTACTACTAAAAAAAAAAAAAAAAAATTTACTTGGGAGATGGTTTTAGCTCAAAATGGGAAAATATATCAAGAGAAAATCTGGCCAAGGCTGAGCGTTATTCAGTGTTTCATACCTGACTTTCATGATGGCATAAAGACTTTTCTTATTAAATCTGCAGGTGGATCAACTTAGAAGCCAGGATTAGAATTCAAAGTAACCTTGACAAATTAGGAGGAATAGTCTGCAAAAAATAGGCTGCAATTTAGGGAGGACACGTGCCCAGAGCCTATGCAAGAACAGCCCATTTCAGAAATACAGATTAGGGAACAAATAGCTTGATAACAGCTCTAACATAATATGGACAAAGGTGAATACCATATCAATACAACCATGCTGTGCTGGAGTGTATAAGCTTGCTTATAAGAAGGGGTTGAACAAACATCTGGGAGGAATTATCTTCTCCTGGGCCCCTAACCGCTCCCCTGCATAGGAATATTTTTCCTTATTTCTAGTCTAACCTTCCCTTAATGCAGCTTGTGCCTATCACCTCTCGCCTTCTCCATGTTTCCTGGGTATCTTTTTTCAGGGCTTCTTTTTATCCACTACTAGTAATTTTCCTTTGAACAATCCTTTGAATGCATTTACTTATTTTTAATGGCATTATGATGGTCTGAGCAAAGATGTGTTGCATTAACATGTAAATATCCAGTGTATTAATCTCAGCAACAAGGTGGATGCTAGGCATTTCATAAGGATGCTTTCTCCCACAAGGATGACAAAGTGTGTTTGTTTCTCTATAATTACAAGCAGGAGTACACCTCCACACTTCACACTTCAGCTCTGCCTGTCTATTTATTGCAGTTTTGGCAAATTCATGTGTCACCGAACAGGACCCTCTTGTTTGGTTTCTTGACTTCCCCCCCCCCCCCTCAAATTTGTCTATTTTGCTGTTTTTGAGGATTTTTTTTTTTTAAGCTTTCTCAAACTTTTGGTCAAGCATTTGTGTCCCTTCTTGCTGCAGCCCTTCATCATTTATCTGATCAAGGATATCTTAGGGAGTCCAAATTAAGCATTCCTCCTAAGCATTAAACCTGCAACCCATTTCAAAGGCTTTCTTGTGCCTCTTGCAATATCGAAAAAGTAGAGGATTCCTTCATCTTTAAGATCCTGGGAATTAATTCCCTAAAACACAGAGGGAAAAGGTGCAGGATGGGGGGACTGGGATGCAGTCCAAGTATCATTTGTGGTATCTATGCATTACATTTGGTCCTAGAGTACATTGCAGTATTAAGGTGCTGACATACTTGTTAGCCTTTACGGTGTATTAAATATGATATGCAATAGAAGAAAAGTGACTCTGTGCCCTAGAGAGAGAGAGACTTGTAAGCTTTTATGGTTATGGTGGCAGCGCAGGAGGCATATCCAAGACTACAGAGCTGCCCTGGCTGCAGGGCCAGCTCTGAGTCTGTTCACAGACCAGTGGCCCCAGGCGCTGAATCCCACCCTCAGCACAAATTTAAATAGCCTTAAAGATTACTTTTTTTTTTTTTTTTTTTTTTTTTAATTGAGCATCCGGTGCCTATCAGTGTATTTAAAGACACCCCAAGCCAATTCTGCAGCTATTGCTGAATACTGGTCCTGGCAAATTTTCTCCAGAGCAAACATGAGGAGTCCTGGCAGAGCCCAACACATGTGGTGAGGACTCAGTTTCCTACAGGTCCTTGTCTCCTTACAGATCTCCTTGCAGTGACTTTTTGTCCTGTGATGCTAAATTTGGGGCACTGGATGCCAGGGCACTGAGTGTGGCCAAGAACAACAAACAGCCATAAGACCTGCAGGATCTCTTTTAGAGCTTAGGATGCAGCCCAAGGACACAGGAGCTAGTGCAGGGCTGCACAGACAGATTTAGATTTGACTATCCTAAACAATACTGCACCAATGAAAAAATACTGCCACTCACAATTGCCTCCTTTTCTTGTGAATATGTTGAGTACTGCCAGCTCCAGCACAGATCTTCACACCACTTGACACTTAATTCCCCTTCCCCACGAAAACCAAATACTCATTCTAGTCTTTGATTCCCATCCATTAACATGCTATTAGTCCCTGCAAGTACTCTCCCCTTAATCTGTGACCGCTAAATTTCCTTCACAGCTGTCATAGAAGGGCTTTTCCCACACTTTTTGCATGTGGAAATATCCAGATATCCACTATCACCCAGACCCCATTAGTCAAATATCTGCTAATACCTTCTAGGACACTGCAGAAGCATGTCAGGCAAAATCCCTGCCAACACCACAACTGCCCATGTCTTAAGGCTGGTGATGTTTTCTGGCCACCTTTTCCTTTTTGCCTTATATATGAGTTCAGGCAGCTGGAACTGCTCTGATGAGTCTTTCTGCAAGCTTTCAAATCCATCCGTTCCTGATACTCTGCACTTCCCTTCATATCAGAGCCTCCAGAGTCGGTATTTAACACTCGTTAGCTTTTCCTGATTCCATTTTTATGTAAATACACATTTATCATGTTTGCCCGAAGAGAAAACATTTCCGGTTTCCAGTTCCCCAGTGCTGCCTAATGCTTGTGCGCACAGCATTGAAACGCTGTGACCCTTCTGTCAGGAAGACAGCAGAGGTTTTGAGAGGGGTCTAAAGCCAATTATTTTATTTACTGTATACTGAAGGGTAATGAGTTGGTTAAACTTGCCATTTGTGCTGCTCTAATTCCTTGGTTGCATGTCCAGCAGTGGCAGGCACGGAGACGGTCTCCATTCAACAGCACATCTCTGTGGAGCTACTTGGGAAAGAGGCAGGTGAGAGGATCACTCACAGGATAAGTGAGGTGAGAAGAGTCAGCAGCCAGAGATACACATGGGCTGGGACTTGGGCGCAGACCTGGGTTTGCTTATTAATCCTAGCAAAGGGTTTACTAAGCTTGCACGGAGAAAAATTTGATCCAAGAGAGCCTGAGACTGTCAGCTGGATTCTCAAGTTCCTGACTCCAGACTTCTTGCTTCCCAAGAAGATTATAACTGAGCAGACAGCCAAGGAGCTGACCAGACCGAAACATGAGGAATGGTCATGCATGATGCACAAGAGAAACTGATGTAGGCTTGCCAAAAGGACTGATGTGTGAGCACCAACCAGGAAGCATCACACCATCAGCACAGATGGACACCATGTTCTGCCTGTGCAGAGGGCTGGAAAACTTCTCAGCCTTCACAAGACCATTGTGAGACCAAAGACCTGTTTTCTCCTCCACAAAAGATGCCACAAAATTATTGCAAGTTCCCTTTAGACTGATCTAGTGACCCAGATTTCCTTGCAAATATTGCTCTCAGTAAGGAAGTCACACCTTGCTTCACAGAAAAGGAAGAACAAACCCAGGGGTGGCTTCCCACTTTTCAGGATGGGCAGAAATGCGACTCCCTTACAGGAAGAAACCATAGAGATAACTGAGAGCTCCTGTCCTCACTGAAGGCAAAAACCTGTGTGGACTGTATGAGAGTCAGCCAAAGCAGCTCTATGGGTGGAAGTGAGGAAGTGAGAACAGAGCCAGGAGGTCCAGCAGATGGGAAAAAAGGTAATTCTGTGCCAATATTTAGAAAGGTAAATGAGAAGACTTGGGTAATTACAGGCCTGTCAGTCGGACAGGGAATAGCTGGCTGTTCTATGGGAGTTCACAGAAAATAGACTTTATCAGCATAACCCGTTATGTTGATGGAATGATAAATCTGGGTGATAAAGGTAAATTAATAATTTAATGATAATTAAATGTGAAGAGCATTTCATTTGGTCCCATATGACATTATGACCATGAAACTCAAATGGTAAAATCAACATCACTCCTATAAAATGGACTGAAAACATCACAACCCGCAGGTCTCAACCTGCACTGAAAACATGCCACCACAAAGAGGTCTCCAAAGCATCCGGCGAAGCACAGCTCTCGGATGGATATGAACAAGTAAAACGGACACAATCTTAAATCGCATCTGCAAGATTCATCTCACCTAATCGTGGATATACCTAGTGCCAGCATCACCATCTCAGCTACCACGTCAGACTCCATTTAGAAACAGAGATCTCATTCGGCCAGGGAGAGCCAACTGAGGGGTTCAGCTCAAATTTGGACACCTACAAGGGAGCAGGATGTACATTTTCCTACCATGGTCAACGGAACTGGGATTCAGCTGCATACGCGTTGACTCATAGTCCTGCTTTGGATGCCTTGGGGTATCCCAGAAATCCGCACCATGCTGAGAGATCAAATACAGGGTCTATGGGAGACTCATGTCCAGGTGGGGCACCCTGGGGAATCAAAGATAGTACTTGGAGATTGGTATTAAGGCAACCAAACCAAGCCCTGGAGCTCTAGTTGGCAAGGTCTGGAGAGAGATTCAAGTGAAGCCAGTGTCTGCTCTGCAACCAAAATATGGATTCAGCTGCCCACACAGACGTCTGGTGCCGATTGAGATGCCCCAGGAGACCCAGCTTTGCCTCCAGCTGTCATTCCAAAAGGGCATGGGACTCCAGTAGGTCCTGTGTCACAACTTCCATCCCTGGGGTGACTTCTTATGTACTCCAGGACCTCTCACATCCCTGGACATCTCTGTCTGGGCAAGTAAACTCCACCTTACCCCATACGGACATCCCACACCAGGTTACTGGGAGCTGCACCGAGGCAGCTTTGAAGTACCTTCTTGTGTCAGCTTCACAAGCAGAGAGTTGCAGGGGCCTGTAAGAATGTGATATGCAGCTGCTGCTTCCAGGTAGGTACCTCTTGTCTTGCAGGCTCTGAGTTTTACAGGAAAAATCTGTTCCTAACAGCCCTGCAGTGTCATCTAGCAGAGCCAGCCATGGGTTGCTCCAGCTGCATATACCAATACGCAGGGCTTGGATTGATGCTGGAGCATTCAGCACTGCACATTGCCCATCAGCGCAATGGCATCCATGTCTGGGCCAGGCATGTTTTGAGCAGGGACTGAATAAGCTGCACAGTTACCTGCAGGTACGATCACATGCCATGATGCAGTGCCAGATGTATGCTCATTCCTCCTGTAGGTAGAAAGAGGCCTGCAGGTATCCCACTTCCTGGGCAGATATTCAAAGCTCTGGGACATTGCACACATTTATCTCTGCTTCCTGTTGCTGTGATTAGGCATGCTCCTAGGGAATCCAGCTGTTCAGGGCACAGGGACTCCAAGCAGCCTTTTTTCTGGTTCCCAGAGGGCCTCAGGGAAGAAAGGGTCATCTCACACAAGCTCCTCCGGGCATGCTCAGTAATTAATGCAGCTACAGGCACCGGTGGAAATTTATTCTCCTGAAAGTCAAGGTGCCAGGGAATACAGCGACATGAAACTCCAGGATCCTGTGACTGCAGGCAGTGGGTAATTCACATGGAGACATCAACAAAAGGACTGTCGCTTAGCCAGATGAGAGCCTGTCCTGGCTTCTCAGCAAGTCCAGGCGCAGCAAAGAAAACACAAGCACATCACTGCTAGCAAGAGCAGGTGCTAGATTACCACACCATCCCCTGCCCAGATTCCTGCTATGGTCTTCAAAAGCTGTTGGTTGATGGCAGATGAATGACAAATCCAATGGCTGTCAGCAAAGCTCTCCCCCTCCAGAGTCTACCCCAAAAGCTGCACCCAGCACTCACCAGCTGACCCTCCCATGGGACAGGCCTCATTTCTGTCATAACTCCTCCACAACCACGCAATAAGTCATTCAACAAGGAAGGTGGTGGCACCAGGAACAGGGGTAAATACCTGCCCTCTAGCTTGGCTGCTAGCTCAGACCTCAAGTTAAAAGGATGATAGTAACTGCAAACAATCTCAGATAATAAGCAATGAAACTGTTATCCCTTTTAATTTTACCATTGATATGTTTTCTAACATGGAGCTCTTTCCCAATGCAGAGGCCGGAGAGAGCAGTACATTTAGCAAGAATATAATGGGCTTGAAAGGTATTTGTCAGTGCTCGTTTCTCAGGTCAGCCTAAGTGTCTGTGCTTGAGAATTAATTTGTAAATAGGAGGTTTATAAATCACAAGTTCATCATCAACACACACACACTTCAGGAACTCGCCAAGGGTTATACAGGTGCAATCTGGATCCCTAATAACCTTTGGGCATGGGGTCTATTACCTCTTAGTGGAGGCAAGGGAAGAATAAAATCTCAATTTCTAGTTAGTCACAGAGATTTGATCAACACATTTGTGTTAATGATCTGTATAGTGCAAATTGCATGAAATCCAAAGAGACGCAGAGAAGACAACGTTACAGACTACAGGTGCCCAGAGCCCCAGTCCCACGCTTGGCCTCTAAGCTGCTTTTGGGAAAAGGAGCATTTTTGTTTCTTTGTGCAGCACCTAATATAATAAAGCCACAGCATAATATAATCGGGGTTCACTGGTGCTGCTGCTGGGCAGATACTAAATAGTCATAAGCAAGTGTGAGAGAACTGTAGCATATCCTTACCTGGCATGGTCAGACTTTGCATACTGTGCTTGCAAGTATATGTACTGCATGCTGCGATTAGTGTAGTTTCGGCACGGTAATTTTTCACACATGTCTGCAACAGAACAAGAGTGCGATTAATATACAAGATCCTGTGCAATTGCCAGCATCAGCAATTTAACTGTAGCACCTTGACTCCATCAGCACAGGGCAAGGAAGACGGGCTGACCAAGTGCCTCCCTTGAGGCAGGTCCTACTGCCTTCCCCAACCTTATCCTCAATTATCAGATTTCCACGGTTTTCTCCTCTACCATGTGGCAGCTCTTGTCTGAATGTGTCCCTAGCTACTCTGTCCATCTGCTCTGATGCAACAGAATAACCTCCTTCATGGGCCTTGAGTAACTGGGGGCAGGTAAGAGTTAAAATTCGGGTTTATCCATGCATTAGGACGTGTCCAGAGAAAGCTGTGCCCCACTCTCGTGGCTATGGCTCAAACAGCAGCACAAGAAGGCACAGGCTCTATTACACACTTCTGCTCTAACAAGATCTGCCATCTCTGTACTCCTCATCAGTACTCAGGGCAGGGTGGGGTTGGCATGCGGGTCCCTTTTCATGATCCCAAAACTCTGGGTAAATCCAGCTGCAGCCAAATCACCATCCACCAAAAGTTTTTTTGCTCAGATTCATGCAGACAGGAATTGGGGAGGGCGCGACCAGGGCTCTGCTGGTGCAGGATGAAGTGGTGCTGTTGTGAATAAGGCTGGACACATTACTCACCTGCACTCTCACATACAGTCCCATTTACTCTACAACTGCTCCTTTCCTGCATCAACCCCCTCCACAGATGGCCTTATGTGCAAAATGAAGCCCCATCCTCCAATGTTTGAGCAGAAGAAGAACACATCCACCTGTGAAGGCATCACATTTGCAACAAGTTAGGCCTTCACTTTGCCACAAATTGGGCAAAACCCCCTGTTTCGCCATCACACCTGCTTTGAGGATTTGTTTCTCAGTCTGGGAATTAAACATAGTAGAGCTTTCTTTAAAAGCTCTCCTCGCTCCATCAGAAGGGCCACTCGCACCACATTCCCAAGCAGGAACAGAAAATATCTTGTTGGGAGACCGGATTTGAGTGTAATCTGTCCTTATGCATGATGGAGCCACCAGCCCTTCTCCTCAACCACTCATTTTCAGACCAGATGCACCAGACCCAGCTTGCACTGGACCACTACCGCTTGTCTCACTGCTGCTAACACTTACAGCACCCAGCCACCCTCCCTGCAAGGACCCATGAGTCCCAATCGATAAAACCTTATTGCTGTCAATCCCACAAATGCTCATTGCCTTGCTCAGTCTATTAATATGTTTCTCCCAAATGCTCTCATAGCTCCAGGCTCCTCTATAACTGCATTTTTTGCACCGGCAACAGCTATACCCCTGCTCTGTGTGTCTGAACCAAGCATACCTCTCACCCACCGCTTCCCCTGCACCTTCAGGAGAAGGGAGAAGCCATCTCCGGAAGCACAAATTGGTGGGATAAGCTGCTGTTAGCTGAGCCCACTGAGCTCCCTTACTTATTCCAAGTGAACTGCTCACTTTGAAGGGATAAATAGTCTGATTAAACTAACAGCTCTTCCTTCCTCACAGTGATTCTCTTTGAAGGATATAGGTAAAGCCAGAGCAAGCACAATCTCTAGCAGCAAATCCACTGCTGACTCCTCCTGGGAGAGAGCCCTCTGTGCAGAACGGGAGGAGGAGAGCCAGAGCGGGAAACCTGGTGGAGCTTTGCTTTATATCAAGTAATCTCGTTATTGCAATTTCAGAGCTAAATGGTAAATAAGCAGGACTGCTGGGCAGTGCAGCAGGAAGCAGGCCTGGGTCACTTGCTAATTTAGCTGATATAAACAATAACCTGTGCCTGGATGGTCAGCGTCTGCTGCTGGTACAGACCTTTGGCATCGCTCAGAGTACCAGTGGAGCTGTGCAGCACAGGCAGACAGTCCTGTCATCTGAGGCCATATCCGGAAGTCCTGGGAGGGCTGATAGAGGAGCACTAGGAAAGATTAACAGCTAATTAATGTCAATCAGTACAGGTGTACTAACAGGCCTTATCAAATGAATAAGGAAACTCAGTAGGTCTGTTCTTGGTCTAACGCTCTCCTGTGTTCATCCCTGATGCAGAAGGGGAACAGTGGTGGGGAGGGCAGAGAGGATACAGAGAGCAACTCACACGGTGGCCTGGCATAAACTGGAAGCATCTTTATACAATCTGACAAGATGTAGAAACAATGAGGGTGATTTGCATTTTCCAAGGAGAATCAGTGCTCTTCAGTCAGCTCTGGGGCACAGCATTGTCTCACGTGGTCCTGCAGAGAAGGAAGAGCCCCCAGTGGGTATAACCTCGGTCCCAGTAGCCAGACTGGGCCCATATGTTGCTATTAGCATTTGTTCCCTTGTTTTTCTAGGTTTGAATACAGCATGTAAGGGATGACCATCCATCCCAGACTTCTTTCAAGGCAGGATCACACCCAAAACACCACTGCTGCATTCCCAGGCACAACAGATGCCTTTAATAATGCGTCAAAACTCCTTTATGCTTGCAGCTCAGATAGGAGGAACCACCCCTGCCTGTTCTCTCAATTTGCAGCATTTCTAAGTACCCTCCTGCCAATGAAGTGCTCAGCAGTTGTAGTGTCCTGGGTGGGTCTATCTCACTGACCCCACTCCTTCCCAGGTCCCGAGCCTGCCTCCCGGGCCAGGACTTTGCAGCCAGTTTGCTCTGAGCAGTCTCTGTCCATTCTGCCCCGCACACCTCTCATGGACTGGCTCTTTCGTGGAGCTCAGCACCTGCAGCACTCACCAGTTTCACGCTGACATGGTGCACTGTCTGTGCTCCACATCTTTATTTCCAGACAGATTAACCAGTCTTTTCTGGACAGCTACACATTACATTGTTTTGTGCTGCATTCCTGCACTGTTCAGTGCAGTTTGTATCTTCATCATTCAGTGTACAGCCTCAGGGCTTGTTTACTACACATCAAACCCTGCTCTGAATAGGGAATCTTTTGCTTCCTCTTGTGTTTTTCTGTTGCGCTTATCACCCGTAGAAGTAAGTCTGAGAAAGATCAGGGAGTTCTCACGGTGCCCTATGACATGAGGAGATATATTCTCCTCCTTCAACCTGGCTCCCAGATGTGCCTCTCTCAAAGGTAGTCCTTGGACATCCAGCAGCACTGAACTTCGCTCAGCACTCGCGCTGCTAATGCAGCTGTGGTTCTGCCCAGCTAGACCCCCTTCACTCACTACACGGTGCTCTGAGTGCAGCAGGTATTCTCAGAAGAAAACCAAGTTGTCCAGGAAATTAGAGCATGAATAGTACAGTTTGTTTGCCACAGGCAAAGATGAAGTTATCATATTTCTGGTATTTCCCAAGATCTCGGTTCTTGTCTTAACCCTCTCAAGGTGCTCATAACAGGGTAAGGTCCTTATCAAATATCTTAGCTTTCAAAAACAAGAGGGATGTGTCATGTCCTGCTACACTCTCCACTGAAGTGTGCCAATACAATAATCACAGAAAGATTTTGGTCGGTGTGGACACTGGAGGTCTCTCATCCAACTACCGGTCAGAGCAGAGCTGACGTCCTAGCTGAATTGCATCACTCAAGGCCTCGTGCAGTCAAGTGTGGAATACCTCCTAAGATGGAGATCCCACCACCTCTTTGGCCTCTGTCCCACTGTTTCACCACCCTAATGGGGAAGGCTGTTCCCTTATGACCAACCAGAAGTTCTGCTGTTCCAAACTGTGACTATTATCTGTTGTCTTTCAAGAGTCTGGCTTCCTCTCTATGACTATCCATTAGGTAGCATAAAACAGCAATTAGATCGCCCTTCACCTTTTCATAGCGTCTTCTTGTTTGCCGTATGCTTAAACCCGCAACCGTCTCTGTGGCCCTCCTCCAGACTTGCTCCTGTATGTTGATCTCTCTCCTGAACCGGGGAGCCCAAAATGGGACACTGGATGTGGCCTTACCAGTGCCAGAGTAGAGGGACACAGGGTCCAAAAAGGAAGCCACTAGTAGCTGGCCACCACTTGGACTTAGTACTGCTGATTGCAACTCTGTGAGTTGGTGGTCCAGCCAGTTTTCCACTGGAGTCATCTGTATCTCGTGAATTGAGAGACCATGTTAAACACCTTGCTAAAGCCAAGGTATGCAATATCCATTGCTCTCATCTGTTGTTTCCTCACACAAGGCAATCAAATTGGTCAGGCACAATTTGCTGCTGGTAACTCCACACTGGAGAAAGGTCAGGTCTTCCTCAAGCAGAACAAGTCATCAGCACCTTGAAGTCATTGCCAAGAAGAGTCTGCCATTCACAGTAGTGATTTCTTCCTCCTCAGTCTTGCGCACGCTTGGATTCATTTTCATGTGTTTTGCTAACACTGCCTTCTCGCTGGTTCCCAGCTCAAGTTTGGAAGTTGCCCAGTAGTCTCCTCCAGCTTAACTTAACATAAAGGGCTGTTGTTTGCTACACAGCAATGCCTGGGTTCACCAGCCCTTTAGCACATGTTCACAGAGCTCAAGCTACAGCAAGTCGGACAATAGTTACTGACCAACAGGCAACTGTTAAATGCAGCTAAAACCAGCTGAAGCCCAAACAAGGCCTGAGACTCCACACTGTCTGGTCAATGCAAACCCCCTGGCCTTCTGCAATAAAGACAACAGGAATATTATTGGGAAACTAATAAAATCCAATGCTCCCAGTTTGGTCTCTGACTGTGGAAGTGCCGTAGCTGCTTACTAGGACTGAAAGCCCTGCCCACCCACAAGGCCAAATGACATATTTGCTTTGCAGCCTTACAGTTGCTTTCCAGTGCTCCACGTGACAGCCCAGAGATGTCCCTAGATGTGCGCCATGCTCCATCGTCACACATTTGTCCATGGGGTCAAGCAGCTCAGCAGGGCCAGTTCAGTGTGGACTTCTTTCTTATTGCAGGTTTTCCTAGCCAGAAATTGAGAAAAAAAATGGTTCTACAACTAATAATAGAAGCTGTGAAGAGTTAAAATGTCCCAGGAGTAGAAGAAGCTTTGATTCATTTATCCACATAAAAAGTTGCTAATTATACTGAGTCCTATCTCTGTGGTAGAGCGGATTCATAACTCTGCCTTTGTCCTTGATGTGTTCAGCAGCAATGGCTAGATTTCGGACAGTGCACGGATGACAGTTGAGAAAAGAAAAGCAGTTACTGGGCATCCTTCAGGGAGGAGGGGCACTCGTCCGAAGCCTCAGGACCTCCAGAGATAGGTATTGAGTAAAAGCATAATCTTTGATGAATATACCCCGACACACATAGCTATAGCCATGGACCAGACGACCTCCCGAGGTCCCTGCCCACCTGAATTATCCCAGGAACATCTGATCTCGAGCAGGAGGGTCCATCCCCAGCAGCTCCCAGTACTGGGCTAGCATGCTTGCACAGCAAGGATTAATGTGCAAATGGGAACCCTGTCTTTTCACCATCATCAGAGTCAATAGCAGGCCTACACACTCCAGCTCGGCTCTGCATCCCGAACTCCCAGGCGTCTCCTGAGAGCTCGCACAACGGGAGAATGTGCAGGCACTTCTGTTAGGACAAACCAGTCAGCCAAGCACTTAAGCAGCACTCAAAATCTCCTTACATAACTTCCGAAACAAAGGCTGCCCATGCAGCCTTTCTATTTAGGCAATCAAACACACTCCCTCTTGCTCCCTCCCACATAGAGGGCATGTTATCATGACGGGTTTCTGCATTGCATTTCCACCTCGGGTTCCTGTAGAACACACAGACATGCACACGCACATAGGCTCTCTCCCTTGTTTTTATACAATGCCTGATTTGCAGTTCAACGCAGAATGTGGCAGATATGAGATGAGATTTAAAATGCACGTTATACATAGCTCAGGTAGTAACAATAGCAACATTAACAATGACCAAACCTGCTGCCATAAGCCACGTAGGCTGCGGGGACCACAATACGGAATAAAAGCTCTTGCACTCAGCAGTGTCAGAGAATGAGCCAACAGAGAGTCCAGTCCTCTCCCCAGACCCTGCACCCCTCGCAGCTGGCCAGGTGGTAGCAAGCTGTAAAGGCTGATTTGTACCATGTGCTTCAGAGGGCATCTTCTCAGGAAGAACACAGTGAGCAATGGTGATACGGACAAAGATGGAGAGTGAGCAAATGCAGTAGGCACTGGTGCTCGAGCTGGGCAAACATCTGAGGCCAGAAAAGACAGTGCTGTGCATGAAAGAGTTGGTCCTGCACTGCCCTGTGAACAGTGGTGGACAGGCCACAAAGACATTCCCCTGTGGGGAACTGGCACATATGAAAAATAAATGGCAAAAGCAGTGATTTTGCAGTAGGAGTAATTTCTCAGACCTTATGACCCACTTGTGCCAGCTTCCAAGGACAGCAGGTCAGCAGGGTAGGAAGGAGGGGGGGGCAGGGGGCAGAGACTCCTGCTTGCAGGGGCACATCAAAAAGCAGTAAAATCTACAAAGTAAATGCCATTCCTGATGTACTTCCTCCTCTCTGTGTCCTCTCTCTTTGCTTTCAGCCTCTCTCCATAGCAATGCCCACAGAGGAGTGATGGGTTATTCCAGCAAAATCCCAGACAAAGCTGTTACACTAGCAGTGGAGAGCTGCTGCTAGCACAGTGAAGGAGCAACCTCAAACACCGTGAGCCGTGGTGAAAAGGCTTTTTCTTGCTGGCTGTTGTTGCACATACAGGGTAAGGCTGCAGGTAATGGTCTACCATCCGGGGACGTGCTTGGCAAACCTATTCAAGCAAAATTTTGCAGCATTAATTTATCCAAAGAGAGAAGCCAAATGTGGGAGTCAGAGAACATCCCACTCAAATGCACACGCATGCACACTTGCTGCCTACATGGCTGATTTCAGCTCTGGATAAGGGCCAAATCCCCATCAGTGCTGTGAGGTCCCAGAAGACCAGAGCAAAGATGCTGCTCAGGGCTGAATGGGTAAGGCTTTCCCTCCAGCACAGAACAGCTCATACTGAAACACAGTACAGAAAACTGACGTAGCTCTCCCAAATTATTTTATTTTCCCACAGAAGTTTAACATCTAAAAAGGTAGTTTTAAAATCAACTTTCAAAAAACGAGAATCTAAAGTTTTAGTCACTGATAAATATTTTGGTTCTAGCTTTCCAACTGTGTCTGCTCCTATGAGAAAACAATGTTTGTCCTCATCTTGGGGTCAGGGCATTTTGTTAAAAGCACAGTATTTCAAACAAATCTTGCTTTTCCTCTGTGAGAGCAGCTGAGCGGTCCCATGACAGAAATACTTGCAAGTTCTTTGGTACAAAAGGAGAAGTGGCTTTCCAGGGCAGTACCACAGCAGCCACAGAGATCCCCTTTCTCAGGCTGCCAGCTGCAATGCTGCTCACAACACCATCCAAGAAGCACATGCTCTGCCTGATCCTCCCGCTGAGGTTAGCACAACCCTGAAAGCAAACTAAACCAAGCGGCTGTGCCAGCCCTTGTGGTTCTTACGGCTCCAACCTTGGGAGCTCTCACGCATGCATCAGAGGTGTTGACCTAGCCTAAGGCTCTTTCTCTGGCAGAAGAAAAAGCAGATGCTCTTTAGGATGCACACAAGTCTGGCCACTCTGCAAGCAGCCTCCTTGCTCTTCCCCAGCATCCACAGTTGCTGTATCAGGGATGTTAGAGATGTCCCTGCCTGCTGCCTTCAGTCTCTGCTGATGGACCTGTTGCCTCTGGAGTTTTCTGATCCTTTTTTGACCCTGCTGTTATTATCTTTCCTCTGCCTTCTCCAGCAGCAAGTTCCTCACTTTCACTTCCTGCTGTGTAAAGATGAACTTTCTTTTACCTGCTTTAAACCGCTCTCCTTCTAGACTCATCAAGTGCACATAGTTCTAGTGCTGTGGGATTTGGTGAATGACAGCTCTGCCTTCAACTCACTCACCACCTCCATGATGTTATAAACCTCAGCCACATTCCCCCTCTTACCACCTTCTCCCCTGCAAACTGGAGTTCGGGTCTTCGGTCTTATGAGGCAGCTGTTTCATCCCCTTGATCATTTTAGCTGCTTTTCTGCACCTCTTTCTAACTTGAGATGCAGAGACCAGAGGTACACAAGGTGCAGGAGAGCTGCAAAATGATGCCTGGTGTCTCCGTGAGGATGCCCAACATGCTGTTGGTTTTTTGGCTGCTGCTGCTGCACACAAAGCTGATGATTTCAGAGAACCACCGATGGCTCCGAGGACTCTTTCCTGTCTTTTCCTGTCTTTTCCTTTCTCTTCCTTCTTGAGCTGCACATGCCAGTTTCAAATTCAGTGTCACGCAGCAGAGTTTGGAGGGAGTTAAACAGAGGAATGGTTGGTGCAACCTGCTGTGGCTGCCTCCTGGAGCAGAGACCTCAGAAAGGGGCTGTATGCTGGAGTGGAGAACAGTGAAACCACTTGAAAACAGAGCATATTCTTAATGCAGACTCCTGCCCTGCAGGTCTCTGGCTTCCTGAGCTAAGGGTTTAGCAAGCACAGGGGGTAAGAGAAAAGCACCTTGGTGCCCAGGCTAAAGTCTACCACCCTGGACCTAGGTCTGGTTCCAGGTGAGCCCAGATGTTTCCAGAAAGACTTGGGATGGTCAAGGACAAGGGGGATTTTTCATATGAAGGAGCAGATTAGACATGTTGGGTATACACAAGAGTAATTAATTACAGGAGAAGCAAATTATTTCAGTGCTACCATACATGGAAGCACAAAACCCAGCTGTAACGGGAACAGTCCAAGCCTCCTCAGGCCATTTACCTCTACGGCAGATGGGGATTAGCAGCCTTCTAAGCCAGGCTAAGGACTCCACAGTTAAGGGCGTAGTTTGCGCTTATTTATAAGCCCAATTTCACAGCCTATATTTCTCAAAAAAATTCTTTGCATTTGAATTTCACACATGTTATCTGTGGCCAGAGCAGAATTTTGGAAAAATGTGAGCTGAACGGAGAGAGGAGGGATGAGAGAGAAGAGAGAAGAGAGAAGAGAGAAGAGAGAAGAGAGAAGAGAGAAGAGAGAAGAGAGAAGAGAGAGGGGAGAGGGGAGAGGGGAGAGGGGAGAGGGGAGAGAGGGGAGAGGAGAGAGAGGAGACAGGGCAGAGAAAGGAGAGAGGGTTTCTATTCCAAGAAATGTCTTCTCTGCAAACAGCTTGGCATTTATTGCTCTTGGAGAGCAATTGCTGATGGCCAAGGATGAGATGAACCCAAGGCTAAGGGAGAAAGAAGAGCCATCCTAATCCCACCAATTTCAGGACAGCTGGGTATCTGCTGAGTAAAACCTGCATTCATGATAGGAGAGTAAAACTGGGACAACCAGCAAGAGTTACTGATTAGTTCCTGGATACTAGAGCTCCAAAGGGCCAAACTCATAATTTAGCCCTAAGTCCAGGCCTTCATGGACTTCAGCCAGGGATTCCCCAAGCACGGCCCATCCCTCCCAGCTTGAAGGCCACACATCTTTTAGGAATGAAGACCCTAAATGACAGAGAAACCTTCACAGCATCCCAATGGTTGATATTTTGCACCCTCTTTCTCGTTTGAATCTATGCTTCACTTCAGCCACTTGACTCGAGCTCTTGGAACTTTCTTTCAAAAGCAGACTTTCTAGCCTCCAAATTTTATTTGTGGCTGTTTTCTCTGCCATCTCCAAACAGACTTTTAAATGGGGAAGTACTGTAGCTGGATGCAGCATCCATATGACAGGGATGAACGAAAAGACAGTTCCTCTTTCTGCTCTTATTCAGGGTTTTCTTGCATCCTTCCATCCATCTTTCTTCCTTCCATCCTTTGCCACCAACTCCCATCTCAAGCTCATACTTGTCATTTACACTTCAGGATCCTTAGCTCTCTTCTGTGTCGTCTTCTTCCAAACAATAGTCCCCACCATGTAAACATGAGCACCGGTTTTCTGTATGTCATTTTGCAATTACCCATACTGAAATGAACACATCGTGCTCAGCAAGTCCAATTCACCAGCCAGCCCAGATGACTCCATACAACTGAGTAGTTGCTACAATTTTCTTTTTTACTGATCCACTGTTTTTTCTCTGTATGACACATGAGAAAATAGTCCTGCAGCAATCACCCCCCATACCAACACTTGTGGTCATTGATAGGGCACCAAAACAAGGCAGGAGTAGCTGTACTGCATCAGACCAGAAGTCTCTCTGACTTACCAGTCTCCTTCCAGCTGTGGTCACAGGCAAATTCACAGGAACAGTAAGAATGAGGCAGGCATGTGTGACACCTTTCCCAATACCTTCCCAGTACTTTGAGTCAGACGTTTTCTACGTATTTGCAACCCTCAGCTCACCTCTCCTGCATTAACTTGTCCAGTCTCTCCTTGAACCCATGGTCTCTGCAAGTCTCCAGCACTCAGAAGGACTGACTATTTACTCCCACCTTACTTCTGACCTTTCAACCAATTATTTATACTTTCCAGCACTTTTCTTCTCATACTATGGCTGCTTATTTTCCTTACAGCCCTTAGTGAAGGACATTGTCTAAAGCATTTTGGGAATCCCAATACAGTCTGTTAAATAAATTGCTCTTGTCTGCCACATCAGAGAACTCTGCTGCCACTTCCCCCATGAATCATGTACATCCATTTGCCTACAAATACCATTCTGTGGTATTATGGGGTAAACGAAAATCAATCAGATCTTTTCTGGAGCTCTTTTTCAAATTTTCCATACTTCAGCCGTTAGATGCAAAGATGGTTTGAGAAAGCACTTGCACACCACCATTTCTAATTCAGCAGTCTCATTCTTGGCTTTCTCAAGAAGTCTGAAGTAAGACAACTAGCCCGGATGGTTTATCACTGTCCATTTCATCAATTGGATCCTTAATCTCCGCTCCAGGCTTTTCAGTTTTGAACATATCCTCTGATGAGTCCCCACGAAGGTTAATTACAGCATGGGAATCTCCATGTTTTCCTCTACAATCAACAATAATGCAAATAATTGCTTCAGCTTCTCTGTAATGGGCTCGTCTTTTCTAATTGCTCCTTTTATACTCTGATTACGTGCTGACTCTGTCAACTCCTTGGCACACTTCTTGTTTCTGATATATTTGAAGAAAATCTGCTCTCTTCTTCTTTAGCTGTTTCTCAGATCCTTTCAGCGTGCCACTTGGGCCAGGAGCTTAGTGATGCATACCCGATACAGGGACGCAGTACTACCATCATCCTATCTAGGTCCGGCCTTTCTTTCCACAAGGTTTCTCTGCTTTTTACTGGGATGGTTAGCCTGCACGCTTCCTTCAGTTTACAACCCTCTGTCAAACAACATCATTCGGCTTACGGTGCCTCAAGGATTGTCCGCCTTGCCCAGGTTTCCAGTATGATTGATGTGTTCAAGTCTTCAGTTAGAACCTGCCAATCCACTCCCCCATTTCCAAAGGCTCTTGGAGATCTAGAATATATCTGAATTTTAATCCACTGCGTAACTTTCTCCTAGGCTGTGCAACTGAGGCTAACTCTGTAATCAGACTGTGCAGCAAAGGAACTCAAATGCCCTACAGAAGCTTTAACATAGAGCATTAATACATTTACATATTTTCAACAGCCAAGTTTGTAATCTGGCCAAGAGATACCATTCAGGTTTGCAGTGCAGAACTTATTTACCACAGAGCAGAACTGGCAGGCATTAATCATGCCTGTAATCTGCTACAATCAATCTGTAATCTGCTACAATCTACTGTTTCCAGTGCTCCAGCAGATGACTTGGGCTGGAGGCAACCTCAGGTCAACAGCTCAGATACAAGGCAGAGCTCCACACCCAGCACTACAGCGTGCTTCAGCACACGTGCCGTTTCTCTGCAGTGTAGCTGAGACAGTACCATCCTCTCGCAAGCCAACACCCTGGCCACCAGCATCACCAGGACTGGGGCAGTTGGTCATTTAGACCCATAAAAGTGGAGAAGTCTGAGAACATTTGTCCCCAGATAGCTCTCTGTTGTCTTATTTTCTGGCAAGGTTGCTGAGGACCCTGTGTAACCACATGCTGGGGACATAGCTGCTTTAACCATGCAGAAGATGTTACACCAAGCAGAGCTGGCATGTAAAAAAACCATCTCATTTCACAGGAAAGCAAAACCAAGATACAGATTTGCCTGTTCAGTGGCTTGATGTTTGTCTTGTGTCACAGACTCAGTCATTCAGGAAAAAACATGTCATATTCCTGTTACCTGCTCCTTTGTCACTAGCCTACAGGCATGAGCCCAGGCACTGCAGAGAGGGTTCCTGCCCTCACACTCAAGTAGTGATTTCCTATTCATGTAGGAAATGCCACCATCCCCTTCGGGGCCCAGAGCAAAGAGAAGCTGTGAAACACGGAAAACCAAGCAGAGCAACCAGTAGTATCACCAATCCCAATGAGATACAACTTTGGGGACCACTTGTGCTGGCAATGGTGGGCAGAGAGGCCTTCTTACATGGACATACTAAGCAACTTTTCTATGTTCCCCCCAGTCCCACCAACTACTACGCCACATCTGTGCCTGAATTCATGTTGGTCCTTCGCCCATGGGCAAGACACACCAGCCTGTTCTGACTCACCCATCACTGAAAATGTAGAAGTCTCCATCTTGGACTGAACTTTCTGGACCGTGATTTTTGTCATGAACTCATCTAATCCCATTTTGAACACACTCTGCTTTCAACCCCCAGCATCATGTGAAGGTGTATTCATAAAGAGATGTGACTGGATCACATCCATCCCTGCACCCACTTCTCACGCAGTGGGAAATGGCAAAACATTTCCTCTCTCTCTCTCTCCCACAGATGTCTGCTACTCTCCCTTCAATTCACCCCATCCCAAGCTGGGCGCTACCCTGTAAGCCATCCTTTATAAAGAAGCCAGCTCTGGCCTCCTTGCCAGAGTTTCTGTACGTCCTCCAGTCAGCTCTACTGCCAGCTCCAACAGATACTATCGACACCCTGTACACACCACTCTCTTTCCTCTGAATTCAGCTTTGCATGTATTTGAATTGAATGTAATCTGCCATTTTATGCATGAGCATCATGGGACCCTCTTCAGCTTCTTGCATTCAGCCCTAGATTTGGCTCTCCTGAATCATTTTTTTCCCTACAAATTTGCCAGCTCATTATTCACAGTCTTCTCTGCATCCTCTATGAATGCGCTGATCGGCATGAATACCAGCACGGACGTCTGCACGCTGCCACCAGCACCCGCTGCCACTGTGAAAATGGGCTCGATACTCCTGTAAACAGTTATTAACCTATGGGCCTGCCTCTTTACCCCTTGAAAATTTAGTTTTCTTGTAGGTCACTGATGCAGGAACTCACTCAAAACATGCGAACCCCCGTGTACAAGTGTACTAACTGTACATCACTCTGGCCCACCAGCTCGCTCACACCTTCAGAGAGCTTGGATATGCTTCTGAGCTTTGACTTCCTTCGCTAAGAGCCAAACAAAACTCTTCCCCAATATACTGTATTCACTCAAGCATCTAATAAAATTATTCTACATTGTTGTTTCTAACAATTTGAGGCTGTTTGAACGTTAACTCTGGTTCCTAAATCAGTCCAGGATTCCTTTCACTCATTGACATCACACCCCTGCATCCCTTGAAGACTGGTTTAGGCACTAAAGCACAAGCCTGTTAGTAGTTGAACAGCTTCACTACTGCATTCCTCCGGCACTGTTGGGTGACTGCGGTCGGCCTGGGCAATGTATTGATTTGCTCCAAAACCTCTTTGCCAACACTTTGGTTTGAGAGAGTCCCTGAGCCCCATCACCCTCTGCACAGCAAATAAAGAAACCTTCCTGGGACACCGCTGCAGTGAGCAGTAACACAAGGAACTCATTTGCTTCTGCACGATAGCTTTGTTTTCTTCATGTGTCCTCCCTGCTCCTGATATGCACACCTCAGGACAGAGCTGCCTGGATGTCTTCCTGAAAACTGGCCTCGTAAAAGGACTTTTAACCTCTAAATATATATAGTGTCAGAATATAAATGAGAACAAAATGTCTCTTGAAACGGGAAACTCAGACCAGTGGCCCTGCGGAATGAATTTGTCCTTCAACTCAATTCGGGAACTTTGGGTGGCTTCCTGGTTTTTAAGAGACTTGAGTCCCTCCTGCAGCTCTGCAAAGGCTCTTTCTTCGCTGTTGAAGCCTGGCTGTTCATCGGCTCCCCAGTCCCCTCGGCATCTCCTGGTCCCTCGCCACATAGCACAATCTGCCCACCCCGGTTGTCCCTCTGCTCCTGCAGCCCCACCAGCTGCTCCAGACGTCACCCCCGACCCACCACTCACCCCCCAAGACCATGCAGTACATCTGTGACAGCAGAGAACAAGGACTATTGACTCAAGACCTTCATATGGCAGCTTTAAATATTCTCCATGGCAGAGCCAAGGATTTTACTCATTTAGCTGTTCCCTTTAATTTCCTTATAACTGGCTTCCTCTTTCTGTGTCATTTAAAGACTTTTTCAAATTCCTGCTGTTGCAGTCAACTTTTTTGGCTCTTTCCCCTCACAAGGATGTTGAATTTGAGTACATTACAGTCAGTATAAAAAAAAAAAAGCATATATTTGATAGTGATACATTGATCCAGGTTCTGTGTATTAGCCTGGAATAAATCAGAAGTTACTTCTCCCCTTGTAAGGTCTTTCACCGGTTGCTTCACAGATTGTCATTTATGATGTCTAAAACTCATTTTCTCCCCCAAACAGAAGCAGCTTCTCCAGCCTCAAATTTTGCCCAGTTGTTCAAGGCATTTCCCTGTAATAACAAAAATCTCATTTTCAGTAGCTGAGGATTGTAAAGCTGGATCTATAAAATGTCAATGTTTCATGGATTAAACCATTTTAACCAACAATTTATTTCACTTATTACATGCTTAGGTGACTAACTAGTTCCCAGTAACAGAGGAGTTTCGGGAGCTGGTGTTATCTTCCTATAACCAAGCTTTTGAATTCTGCTCTGAAGTTTGAGAGTTACCAAGGAGAAAGTTCTGTTACATTTGTCGTTTTTCTGTTAATTTTTATGCCAGCTTTTCAAAGAACATTTTCTTTTGGACTGGCATTTTGTATTGTTTTGTTTGTAGTTATTTAAATGCATTGTTTTGACATCATGTGCATTTATACTCAATACATCATTAATTGGGGTGAATTTCATTCCTTTGCAAAAATAAAATCTTCCAGAATAAATTCCTACATTATTTGCAACTTTTTCTACACCAAAGCTACACAAACCCACTGTTCAAACTGCAATGGAGACTACAGGGGGATCTTAGAGAGGACTCAAAGCTCTGCTGTACCTGTCCTACCAGTGCTTGGAAAAGCAGTCTGCACAACCCACAAAGAGCGAATTGCCAGCCAGGATTTGGAGTCAGCTCAGAGCTGTGCTGCAAGCCAGGAGCTAATAAATGTCACCGAGCCCGCACAGAGTAGATTAGAAATGGCCATTTGGATTTTGGCCATCAGCCCGCACAGTGCAGCCACGACACCTCTCTGAATTCCTGCTGAACGTGAACGGACTGTCAAAAAAGTTCATTTGTAATTTAAAAATTACCTGAGTGGGTTAATCTGCCTCAGTAAGTCACTCCAGTGGTCAGGACCTTATTCCAAATCCCAGCTGTCCTCTGCCAGCTTCCAGCCACTGGATCCTGCTCCAGTTCCTGCTGTCCGCCAGACTGGAAGACCTGTTAACAGAGCAGGATTTTTTGCTGAGACACTTAGGTACCATGGCTAAGTAAGACCTTAATGCTCTTAGAAATTCAATAGTTAAAGTAGATAAAGGTTATCTGATACTCCAGTGACCGCCAAGTCTTTGGTCACTGTGTCTCAGAACAGCACCATCCATCATTTGTTCCTCAACAGCTAATGCTACGTTCAGCCTTATTAAAGCATCTATTTACTTCCAGCTTAGCAAATCACCAGCCCTACCCTCCAACCATTTTGTCATCTGCACAGCGCATCAGAGACATTTCTGGTTTTTTCTGCTAGGCTTTTGGTGAAAATGTTAAATGCAGTCAGACCACAATACAGGTCATTCTAAGACTTTGCACTTTTAATTGTGAGGTCTAGAAGTTACAGAAACAAAGGACAGTGCTGAAAAATCTGAGAGCTAGTTGGATAAAGGGCTTGCTGCAATACAACAGACTATGCAGCTCATGGAGGTCAGGTTGAACCCACCATACAACCCTGCTGCTTTTGGGGTTTTGTATTCGCTCCCCACTCCTGTCTTTTTGGCTGCTCTGGGCTTGTTGCAGTCAGCCATGAATAAATCCTGCCTTGATGAAAATTGGTTCAAATGAGATAGCCCCTAAATGTATGAAACCCAAGCTCTGGGAGGAATCCCCAAGCACAGCCATCGGGTTCTGGTTCCTGACACACAGCAGAGCTGTGATCTGACTCACAGCAATGTGACTCAGGAGTAACTACCAAAGCCTTAACAGAAGCAAATCAAGGACAAGATATTTCTGTACAGAATATTTCTGTAAAATCAGCTTGGTTGCAGGTTAATGAGCTCGATAAAAGCCTGCACGGGTCTGGAACAAGCACTACAAATATCCAGGCAGTATGCAAATGTAGGTGAATTGCCCGGACCTTGATCTTGATATAAAAGGAGTTACAGAAGTCAAAAAAATACCAAAACATCTGGCTGCAAGCTCTGCAGGACAGCTCGAGCAAGCTGCAAAGAGAAGCAGTCAAATGTCCAGATGCAATCACATCCCCACAAGGCTCTATCTCCCCGCCCAGACGGCTGCAGAGAAGTGGCAGGCTCACTTCTTTGATGAGAGAGATCAAAATGGCATGAGACTCCAGCAAAGGTGCGATAACAGCAGATGATAGTAAGGGACTTGAACCACCCACATACAAACACGCGGCACAGTGGGACACAGTTCAGAGACAGAGTAGCTCCATGTTCCACACGCTGCTCTGTGCGATCGCTCACTTGGAGCAAGGAGAGGAGCAGGAAGAAGTGGGGAGGCCATTCTTGACTTAGCTTTAAGTGGCACACAGGAGCGAATTCATAAAGCAATAGTAGCTGAGATGCTGCATAATAGCAGCCCCAGTGCTGTTCAATTCAGCATTGCACAGGGAAGCCAGGACCAAACAGCAGCAAGTGACACTAAATGGAAGCAAATGCTAAAAATCAGTGTGAGGCTAATTAAGCAAAGCCTAAAGGGGTTTTGAAGAGCAAATCAGTAAAGGTATAAAAACAAACAACAGGGCTGAGCATGTCAAAAAGCCATCAGGAAAACATGGGGCCATTAGACTGTCAGAGGTTAAAGGAAGCAATTATGGTAGAGGAGGGTATTACAGAGATGCTAAATGACTCTTCTCCTTGTATCTTCTACACCTTCCCTGGAGATTTCTATGCCTTTGCAGAGCCTCCAGGGAGATACTATCCATAGCTGGGGTAACACCAAACATGGGCTAGGAAACATGATTGTTTAAAGTGAAATATGTTATTGAGTCCATTTGATGATTTAGAAGGCTTCATTCTCCGTCCATCCTCCAACCCCACTTCCAGAGAGAGTATCCATTGGAAGGACTACAAAGGAAAGGCAGGAGCTTCTGGTCTGATCCTAAAAGTCAGGAGACAGGTGGTAAGACACCAGAAAAGGCCAAATTCAGATAATCAGAGGGGAAAATCGTCTCCAGAGGTGTGATAAGAGAGCGGTCAAGCAGACTGGATTTTTTAGATCGGGGCGGAGGGGGAGGGAGGGGTGTGGAATTATAACTGGCATTGCTAAGGTATTTTGGAAAGTGTTTTAGCTCTACATTCCAGCTGGTCCCGGGTGGAAAGTTAACACCAAGGTGGTTTTTCTTCCTCTGTAGCATTAATATTAGCTGCAGCCAGGACATGGGGCTGGAAGGTTTTCACAGATGATCAGGGCTTGCAGTTCTTAAACTGATGTCAGTGGGAGGTGAGTGAGATCTGGTTGCTTCTGCCCAAGGGTGCTATACCTAAGTGGCGTAGATGAAAAAAACTGTCCTGCACCCGCAGTCTGTATGCCCATACTTTGCACAGTGCTTTACACTTGGCTGAAGGATGCTGCCAGACCACTGCTGGCACATGTGGGAGGGTCTGGAGGGCTCAAACAGCCCAGTTCAAGAGAGGCACATGCTCCCAGAGAGCAAGGAGACCCAGAGGCCAACACTGCTTTTGTAACACCCACCTTCACAGCCCCACATTGTCATCAGCAACAGAGAACCAGAAAGATTTCGGCCAGCAGGGACTTGTGGGGGTCTCTCAGGCAAAGCAGAGCTGAGGAGCACCATCCTTCCCGGGCATGGCAGAGTGAATTCCATGCAGGGGAGCTCCAGTTCCCGGGGGCTCCGGGACACCTCAGCAGAGGTGGCTGCGCGACATCAGCCCCCTTGGCCGTTTGTTGCCGCTTGTTAATGTTCCCTCCCCGGCAGTGGCAGATGCTCTGGGGCTGAATCACCGGGATTTGTTGTGGCGAGCGTCACCTCGGCACCTGCTGCACACTGAATACCTCCTCTTCCTCTACCTCTGGCCACCCTGCCCTTCACTGGCCATCACCTCTCAGGAGCAGCCTGTGTGATGGAGAGTGTGGGTGCTGCACCCAGAGAGGCAGGGGACAGCTGTCTTCTGGCAGCCAGGCTCTCTGCAACGCACCTGCCTTGCAGGAGACAGAGAAAGGGTTAAAAGCACCGCCTGGAGCTACTAAGCCTCCAGGCTGTGGCAGGGAGAGAGGGCAGGCTGTGGGGAGCAGGCTGGGGAGGCAGGGGGGCTCAGGGAGCCCAGCCATGCTGTAGCCAGTGCTGCGACAGGCAGGCAGAGTGCCCTCCCAGCCTCTCTCCTCTGTCGAGGGAACTGCGGCACAGCCCCAAGGGACACCACACTCCCACATGTCCTCCTCCAGCAAAGACATCTGAGGAGAGGCTGGGGGATCACGAAAGGCACCGAGAGACCCAGTGTCACCTGAGACCCTCCTCTGTGGAGGAAACTGCCCCCCCTGACTGCCACATGCAGTGCCAGGAGCCACCCACACCCTCCCAGGGCCCGACCCAGCATGGTCCCCTTCCACGAGCCATCTCACAAGACCCTTTCCAGCTTCCCTGCCACATCTCACCCTCCCACCGGAGCCTCCCTCACACACGAGGCCACGCTCATGCCTCAGAGAGGAGCTGTGCTTATATTCACTCTGCTCCTGGGGAAAGACCTCGTGTGAGCTGCTCTCACATCCCTCAGCTTGCCAGAGCCATTTTCCAAAGGCAGCCCCTTCTCCAGCTAAAGACCTGGGGACAGCCTCCCGTGGCCTCACTTGGCCCACGCTAGCCCCAAATCTGCTCCATGGGCTGTGGCTCTGCACCTGAGCACTGAAATCACAGCTGGGGCCAGCTGCCGCTCCTCTAAGGTCAGCTGGATGAGGCCATAACACAAGCAGCATCACCTTTAGGGCCACATCCAGACACAGGATGAAATTTGAGGCACAGAAGCGATCTGATCTGACCACCAGAAAGCTGTTCCTCCCACAGCCCCTTCCCACGGAGATTATGACTAACAGAGACATCCCTCTTGCACCGCATTTGTGCAGGAGAGCATCAGGGTGTGGAAAAGCTCAGCATAAAAGCATGTGAGGAGGAGTTTACACTGATGTGTGAAATGAACGTATGCGTTTGTTTCAGACCTACTAAAGCAAAAGTGGTTAATTTCTCCTCTAGGGCTGCAGGAGGGAGTCCAAGCTAGAAATGTTTGGCCTGGCATGAGCGAGTACTCGGGTTTTATCACCCAATGGATGATAACATGGATGGATAACAGTGGATAAAGGAGTTACCCGGGAGATGCCATGGGATAGCAAGGGCTGGATGCTGACTTTTAGGGACTGGCAGCCAAGGACTGGAACAAATGCGGACTTCACCCCAAATGCAATTCGGCTGCAAGTCTGAGCGAGAACCAGTTGTGGAACTGGGCGGTACATGGGCTGCTGCAGAGACAGAGAGGAAGTCCTCAACCCTGCGGACCAGAGACAAGCTGAGCCACCCTGATGAGCATGGGTCACACCCCAGCATTTCAGCTGTAGTCCTTCTGACCCCACAAAGCACTGAGGAGATTGTCCTGCATTGATCAAGCTGCACGCTGTCTGCTCGTCCATGCTCAACAGGCTGGCTGCAGGAGCAAGAAGAAAGGCAAAGCCAGGCCTTCAGCCACAGGAGCCACAGGAGTTGCTTCGCAAACAGACATATGCCGAGCATGTGGCATAGAGGAGAGCGATCCCAGACCGAGCAGGGCCAACTACCCTAGAGAGAAGCAATACATGGCAGCAGGCAACCCTGCCTGCTGCTGCCTCCATCCCATGGCCAACGTGAGCCGCCCATCGCTTAGTCTGGGGCTCTGCCACCTGCTTCCCAGACCCCAGACCCACCTGGAGAGTCACTGCACAGAGGGTCCTGGCCTGGCAGGCACCCTGGGCCGCCTTGGGGACACAGCGGCCACGGCGACACCGTCTAGGTGGCTGTGCTCCCGCGTAGGGGGCATAGCCACGGCGAGACAGGAGCTGTCCGCAGCCTGCCGCGGGCGCCTCGCTGGGGGCAGGCAGGACGCGGTGGGCTCCGACGGGGACAGGGCCGGGGCCCGAGGGAGTGCCCGGGCCCGCCGAGCCCCGGGGCCGACGCTCTGGGAGGACCCCTCTCGGGGCCGGGTGAGGCTGCGAGGCACGGGGCTGCGAGGCGCTCCGCGGCGGAGCCGAGACCGGGACCGCGACCTCCCCCAGACCGGCATCCTCTCAGCGCGGGATCCCCTTCAGCCCGGGATCATGACCGGTGGCGACACCGTGACAAATCGCGACTCCGCTTGGACCGGGCCCCCTCAGCCCGGGGGCGGGGCGGGGCGGGACGGAGACCACGGGCACCACCCGGACCCCCCCGCCACCGCCCCGCGCCCACCTGCCTCCCGCGGGGAGCCGCGCATGTGGAGCGCACCACCGCGCCTCGGGACGCGGGGGGGCCCGGCGGCCGGAGCGGGCATGTTTACACGGGGGCCGAGGGGGGCGGCATCGGCACGGCCCCCCCGCCCCCCCCGCCGCCGCGGCACGAATGGTCTCTTCCTCGCGCTCTATTTAATCCCCGCCGCTGCCGCACCACCGGCTCCAGTCCGGAGAGCAGCGCCGCGTCCGGTGGTGCCGCCGCCTCCGCGCTGCGGCTCGGCTCGCCCCGGTCCCGCGGGCACCCGCCGCCACCATGCTGCCCCCCGCCCTCCTGCTGCTCCTCGCCTGCCTCGGCGCCGCCCGGGGAAACCTCTCCCGCGACGGTGAGTGGCGGTACCGGGGCCGGGCGAGCCGCCCCCGCCCCCGCCCGCCATCACTCAGCCCCCAGCGGCGGGCGCCCCCCTCCCTCCTGCGGCCGGCGGTCCCGGCCGCGCGCGGGCCCCGCGGGGGGAGGAGGAGCGGGGGGGGACCGGCCGCACACGAGCGACAGGTGCGGGGGGCGGCGGCGCGCGGGGCTGGGCCGCGCCGGTATGTGGGTCAGGCGCGGCGGGGCCCGGCAGGTGCCGCCCGCCCCGCCCTGCCGCCCCGCCCCGGCCCTGCCCTCGGGGCCCGCCCGCGCCGCCGGCCTCGGGCGGGTGCGACTGCCGCGGGCCCGGGTGGCCGGCGGGGCTCAAGGTCACGGTGGCGCCGGTGCTGGCCGCCGTGTCTCCCCCATCGCCGCGTACCGCCCGGGGCGGGGCCGGGGCGGCGGAAGGTTCCAGACAGGCCCCGGCGGGCGGCGGCGGAGCCTGGCCCCTCCCGGTGCTGCCCGCGGCGCGGCGGGTGGAGACGCAGGGGGGCCCGGCGGATGGAGGCTTCCCGGTGGGGTAGAGCCGCCCGCCCCCGGGAGGATGGCGGGGGGCGGTGGTGACCCCCGGGGGGGGGAGGCAGACACCCCCGTGGGCGGGGGATGGAGCCCCTGTGGGGACGGCGGTGACCTCCTCGGGGTGGGGAGCCACTTCCCCGCGATGGGGCGTGTCCCCGGTTCCCCCGGCAGAGCAGGAGCCCTCGGTGGGAGCTGACCGGTCAGAGCCCCCCCTCTGTGGGGCAGCGGGCTTGAGAAAAGGCAGCCGCTCCCCATCCCGCCGGGATCCCGCCGCTGCCGGGATGTCTGGTGGCATCCCAGCGTCTGGTCGGTCCTCGGTGTGTGGGAGGCACGGGGCTTGGCTGGAGCATCAGCCCTTGAGACAAAGGGTGTTTACCCGCCATACGCCACCACGGCGGGCAGCGCGCTGCAGGGCGAGGCAGCTAGCAATGAAGTGCTGCAAAGCAAATGTGATTTTGGTAAGGGCTTGTCAATGGCAGCACCTTGTTTTCCATAGCCATTCAGCTGCGGAGTCCTTGCTGGATTGCCAGCGCTTGCTGCTTATGGCCTGTAATTCCTGTTGGGCTGCTGGCAGCTGTGTTTGCTGTGTTGGGAGTCGCTGGTTGTGATAAAATTGCTGCTGTTTGTGTTTGGATGGGGAGTGGGTAGTGGGGAGATGCAGTAGCTGTCTGGGGCCTGGCTTCTACCCCTGGTCTGCACATTGTGTTTTCGGGGTGTTGTAGAGGCTGGCAGTGGGAGAGGGTCCAGTTGCCATCTGAGTCCCTGCCCATGGCTCATCAGAAGCAGGGAGGTAATTCTGGCGTGAGTATGTGGCCCTGGAATCAAGGGTCCCAAGAGCTGTTGTGGGGGAGAGTGTGTAGTACAGAGGGTAAGAGGTCTGAAGCCGGCAGCCTCCTGCCTGCAGCTTGGGCTGCCCATGCTGGAGTGAGGAGCAAGCCTCCCACCTGCCTTCCCCATCAGGTGCCTCCCTTGTCGCCTGTCCCTTTGCTGGAGGAGGTTGCTGTCACAGGCAGAGCTGCTCTGGGGGTTGGTGGCTGCGTTCCCATCCACGAATCCCAGGATTTATTCTGGTTACGGTCACAGTCCTCCCACAGGAGCCCAAAAGAGTCGCTTGGGTGTGGGTGATGCTCAGTCCCATGGTGCAGGGATGTCCTGGCATCCTGTGCGTGGCAATGCTCAGTGCGTGGGTCAGAGCCGGGCAGGAGGGGGTGGCTGAGCAGCCTGACAAGTGCTCACATGAGGAGGGGTGGCCATGACCTGAAGTTGTGTGTAGTCCTAGGGCAGGATGCAGCCTGGATGATGACACTGCAAGATTTCTTCCAGGGCTGGCCTGCTGCTGTGGCCCAGCCCTGGCCACGAGCTGCCAGGCTCTCTGATGTCCAATGCAGTGAGACAAATGGACCCCCAAAAAGCCTTTGGGAGCAGAGGAGATGGATGGTTGGAAGAAGCTTGAAAAGAAGCTGCTGGCACATCTTTGCGGTCAGTGCCTTACCCTCATGCCCCTGAGCCATCAGCTCCCAGTGTGGCTCTCCAGCTAGGAAGGCCCCTCTGCAGCACCCTTTCCATGGCAGGGATGGAGTAGCTGTCTCCTCTCCTTGAAGAAATGCTCCTCCAGTGCTCTGGATTTCAAAGCTACAACCACAGCGGAGCCCAGCAAGAGCCCCTTGAAGCCTCCTGGATGCTGGAAGCGCTGGTGCTTCACACCAGGGCCATGTTTGTGCACTTGGCTGGTGGTGTGCTGATGTCGGCAGATTTCTGAGTGTTTGGGCTGGATGCGTGGTTGTCCTTGTTGTGAGGATTATTCCCCTCACGGAGTTATTCCACTGTAGAGTTGTGTAACCCTTTTGTTTGAACAGTGCCCTACTGTTGTCCCATGGGAAGCCATAATGTGCCAAAAACAGACTTGTTGGGGCTGGTTTTCCCTGTGCTTGGTAGCAACCTCATCCTGCTGTGGCACCAGCATTGCGGGCTCTGAGCATCGCTCAATGTGCAGCACAAGGAGCGCCACCATCCTGTGGCAGCGAGGGGAGAAAGCTGGGCAGCTTCAGTGGCACAGCAGGGAGCTGAGCTCAGGTCTTGCATCCAGTTACCTCCCACTGTACCAGAGCTGCTCCACTCATTGTGTGTGTTTCTCTTGCTGGGAGAAACCTCAATGTTGAGGGTTTTAGAGCTGGCCCTGCCTGACCAGGTATAGATGCCACAGCAGGAGGGCCAGGGCTGCTCTGTCTCCTCCTGTAGATGCTGAGGCTGGTTAGGTGGCTTGTGTCCATGCCTCCCTGTTGGCTGAGGAGAGCCTGGGGACCATCTTGAGATGTCTGAAGCTAAGTGAGGTAAGCTCCCTGCCTTGTGTTTGCAGAGAGGCAGGTTCAGGAGACTGTCCCCTTCCTGGAAGGTGGCTTCATCGTTCTGAAGCTGGTGGAGGTGTCTGCTCGGCCAGACCATGCAGGAGGAGCTTTCTCTGTCTTGGGGAAATGCCCTGTGCTTCCAGCTGGTGTCTTTTCTGTAAGAAGTCATTCACCCTGCCCTGCCTGTGTGGGAATGGTGTGTAGTGGTAGGAGCATAGGGCTGGGAGAGAGGTTCGGACTCCCACAGGGCTCTTACCATCTCTAGCCCTAGAGCAGATGATGGCTGCAGGTCCTGTAGTCCTGCTCCCTCAGGAGAAGCTCTGGGGAGATGTCAGCACTGGTCCTGAGCCAGCTCGCGGGAGGCCATGTGTGACTTCCAGCCTGTAGCATCAGCCCTGGGCATGCGGCAGGGAGACCCTGAGGAGGGAGCCCTGGTGTGCAGAAGTGGGACAGTGGAAGCCTGGTAGTTGTCTGAAGCTAACATAATCCTTTGCTGCTTATGGCAGTGCTTTTACCCAACTAATGTGCGCAAGTGCCCTGTTCTTACATGTCATTAGGGCTCACCATATGCTACAAGTCTCTTTCTGTGCCAGCACAAGCCCTTGACACTAGAGTGGAGGAAGTAGTGACATCCCTGATGAGGCGGTGGTGTGCAGGCATGAGAAGAGGGAGTGCGACCTATCTCCATCACTCGATACCTGGATGGCCTGATTTTGGATGACTGAACAGCTGCCTGGGGGAAGTGAGCTGTTCTCACAGCGGCGATGCAGCTGGGATCAGCATGTCAGCCAGAGGAGAGCATCCCTCTGCGAGCAGCCAGGCGGAGGGAGCCGGATGGGGAGCGCAAAAGCCGCCACTCAGCTGTCTGGCACAACGTGTTAGGCTCAACAGGCAATGCTGGATTTTAAGACAATGCATGGGATCAAGTGCTGCAGAGCTGCCCTGCCGCATACCCAGACGGTGAGGGGATCTGCTGGCACTGCTGCTGTGGGACAGGAATTTTGCTGCTGTCTCGATAACGCCTCAGGTTTTGGCGTGGTCTGTGACACTGAGGCCGGGGTGTTTGCTGGGAGTGCGGCGGCTTGGTCAGCTGGCCAGAGGAGAAATCCCCAACAGACTGGGGTGTTACTGCTGAAGCACGAGTTGAGTGCCTCCCAAGTGTGGGTACCTTTCCTTCTCTGGAAGGAGGTGGAGGGAAGCACCCTACTTGCCCAGGATGCCCTGCTAGTGAGGTCTCCTGCATGCTAGACGCTGCCTCTTCTCCCTCTGCCTGACGTTCTCACCTCGCATGGGGTGTTGGAATTGCTGGAGTAACTGGAGGCGTCTACATCTGGGTAGTCACCCTGGTGCTGGCATGGCCAGGCACTTAGCCAGACAGGAATCTGCATTAAAGTTAACATTTTTGTTTGTTTTTCACTAAGATGGTTATAACCTAGTTTTACCCTAGTCCAGAGTGTTGTGTGACCATTCAGGTCCTCGCAGCGTGAGGAGGGAAGTGGTGCAGGATGTGAACATGTGTCCAAGGTGTCTTTGGTGGCAGTGCCCGTGTGGTGGTCTTGGAGCTTGGTGGGCTCTACTTGCATGCTGCTGGGCTTGTTCTCCTGGGTCCCACATGTTTCCTGCTGTTAGAGCCACTGCAGAGCATGGTCTGCTTGTGCAGATGCCTTCTGGGAAGTGTTCTGCTCCCTGTGCTGGCATTTGGCGTGGTACCCCAGTGCCCAGCCTTGTCTCCATCTGAACTGCTCTCCATGCTCCTTTTACAGCCCAGGCAATGGCTTGGCCATGCAGGTTGTCTGATGCTGTGTCTGCACAGATTGAATTGCCTCCTTGTTGCTTGGCTCTTCAGTGACTCCATGGGACCTTGAAGGTGATGCCAGCACTGTTAACACCCACATAGTCAGATGTATCTGATCCTCCTCCTCCAAATTACTGGGTCAGCCCAGCTTGAACCATCTGGTCCAGTTCTCTCCCCTCTGCTCTTGGCCAGACACCTGCAGCCATGAAGCGATGCAGCAGCAGAGCCTTCATCACACAATGATGGTGAGGTGTAAGTGATCTCCCTGGTGCCCGAGCTCCTCTGTCTGCCTGCAAGGGCAGGTGGGGCATGAGGCTCTCCATCCTGCTCTGAAAGAGCTCCTGCTTTCACCCAGGGCAGTTTCAGCCCCTCTGCTGCTGTCGCAGCCAGTGCTGGGCTGTGCGGTCGCTGTGGCAGAGGGAGGGCCATGCTGGCTGCAGGGAAAGGAGAGGAGCCAGGCAGGAGTCGGATGCAGTAATGCTGTGTGTTGTGTTTGGGCAGCCCTGATGCCAGAAACAGTAACCCAGACGAGGCTACCTAAAATGAGCAGTCAATAACAGCAGAGGGAAGCGGAGAGCTGAGATGCTCGATGAAGGCTGGGCAGGAATGTGCTTAACCATTCCAGTCACCTGCCTGGCGTCACACTCCGCCTCCACTGTGATATGGGCTGAGGGTATAGGGACCAGAGTGCACATGGGCAGGCATTGGACACTGCAGCTCCAAACACTCAGGGATTGTGGAGGCTCCCTGGTGTCACAAGGATGTGCTGGAGGGCAGCAATGCTTGCCACAGATCCAGATGGCAGCATCTTTCCAGGTGACCCCGGAATTTGCCTGTGGCTGTGGAGCAGCGGAGCTGTGAGCTTCTCCTTGTTACTGCAGGGTCCTGCTCAAGGGTACCTGCCCCTTCCTCAGGTGATGCTCCAGGCAGTGCTCTATCTACAGATGCTTTTCCTCACCTTACTACACTTCAGACAGCATATTTACTGGCAAGCCCAATGTGGAGCATTAGCTTTTCCAGACCACTACTTTTGCTGCTGCTTTCATGCCGTCGTTTCCAGGGAAAGCAAGTTCTGACACTTCTGGTCTGAGTGGTCAGCAGCACAGAGAGCAGCAGACTTCCTGGGCCACCCGCTGCACAGATGCTGCACAGGAGCTGGGTTCACTTTCTCGGTCTGGAGACAAGCTCAGGGCTGACCATGCCAGAAAACAGGGCTTGTTGGGACCCCATTGCCCCACGCACCCTGGGGACCTGTTTTCAGAGGTGGGATGTGTTTGGTGGTGTCTGTCCCAGTGCTGTGCCCAGGGCAGCAACTCCTCGTGCTCCTTTCTGCTGCTGTCAGACCTGCACTCTGCTCTCCTCCCAGTCTGATGTGCGATGGAAGCTGTGGGAAGCTGGGCCCAGTGGTGCACTGTGCTGCTGATGGTGCTCCTGCCTTGGCTGCATGCTGCAGGGCGCTGCTCTTAGCTTGTCTTTAAACACCTTCACCCTGAGCAGGTGAACGCGGTACAGAGTCAGCATCATGGCACTTTCCTGGGGGGCTCTGTTTTGCCTTTCCGCATCTCACCAGCTTTGGTTTCTGGCTTTTTTTTTTGTCTCCCTGTGATGCTGGGGACTTCATCTCCAAAAGAAACAGACCATGTGACAAGAGATGACCTGGTGGGCCACAGCCAAGGCTGAGCGCGCTCCGTTCTCCCTGGGCATCCACTGGGATGTGGGAACTCCCTGCTGCAGCTGGGCACAACAGTATCCACTGTAGTCACCTGAAAGACCAGAGGGATTGAACCTGTATTTTAATCTTTTGAAATTACTTTTCCCTCCTGTCTTTCTGGGAAGTCAGGAGGAGGCGTTAGTGTGTGATGCCCATTGACAGGCATGCTGTCCCCTAGGAGGGGAGCAGAGCTGCCAGCGTTTCCCCATTTCTTATTTCTATTATAAATATCCTCTTAACACAACCCTGTGTGTTTAATCCTTGGGCAGTTGGGAGTAGCAGTTTCTCATGCCAGCTTGGACAGAGTTCTGCTGCAAGTGTTTAGATGCCCGCAAAGTAACAAGCGATGTACCAGGGCATCCGAAGCAACCATTTCTGAGACACCTCGCTGGGCAGGCAGGAGATCCTTAAAACAGAACTGTCAAAGCAAAGAGCTCGTTCCCTTGGCAACAGTCATGTTGGAGATTGGCCTTAGGGTAGGAGCTAAAAAACATGCTCAAAAAAGTAGTTATCAGCTGTTTGCTGTCAAACTGGAGGAGGGCCCTGGGAGAGGGGTCACCCTGCCTGGCTCGGCTCGCTGCTGCCCTGCACTGGAGGGAGGCCTGAGATGGGAGGGTCTGGGTGAGCTTGCTGCTTGTTCACAAGGGAATTTGTCCCCTCTTGGAGGGTGCCAGGAAAGCTCTGACACTGGGGGTGGCTGTCGTGGTGCTTGGATGATTTGTGGTGGCCCAGAACAGGGCTTTTCCCCCTCATCCCTGTCCTGCCCCTCCAAGGACTTGCCTATTACTCAGCAGGGTTGTGTGTGGCATGTGCCTGAGCTTGGGGTCTTGGCTTGCCCAGCTTTGGCCAGTGACTTGTGGGTCGGGGTGGCAACAGATCCTCTCAGCCATGGGATTGCCGGTGGCCTCAGAAGGAGGCAATCACCGTGCCTGGTGCCAGGATTCCCTGATGATGATGATGCTGCCTTTTGCTGAGCTAATTGGCCACCAGACCGGTGTGAATGTGCAAACACAACTGAGCAGAGCCGCCAGCGGCGGCTTGTGTTTGTGCTGCTGCCAAAGCTGCAGGCAGGAGCTGCTGCTGCTGCCATCAGAGGGGTTCCCCGGCTCCCTTGTCCCCCAACCAGCCTGCTCCCCTCCCAGCTCTCTGCAGGGGCTCATCTGGCCCTGGGGCAACTGGAAGAGCAGTCGATGTCTGGGGGAGACCAGGCTGTGTGCTTTGCTAGGGCAGAAAGCAGAGTCCTGCTGGTCCCAGAGGAGAGGCTGCTTCCCAGCTCCATTCTGATGCACGGTGGCAGAGGAAGGCTTGCAGCGAGGATGTACCCGAAGGCACGCAGGAGGGGCTCTGTCAGCTTGCTCTAAAAGCAGCCAGCCAGGGCTGGAGGAGGAGGGCATCCTGTAATCTGAGCGCTTCAGCAGCACTTGCAGCCAGTGTCTGTCTTCAGCTGCTTCTTTCTTGGCTGCTGCTTGATTGCTAATTGCTGGCCATGTTTCAGTTGCTTAACCCTGGTCAGGTGTCACAGGCAGCTGTCAGCTTTCACTATACCCTCGGGCAGGGTCTGTTGGGGAGGTGACTGCATCCCCACACCCTGGGAGAAGGATGCAGCTCTGCAATTTGCCAGTGGTGTTCAGGCCAAGTGTCCGTGCCCCTTGGACCAGGACTCTGCTGCTTTCACCTGCAGAGGGCTCAGGGCTGCTGGAGAGCATCAATGGGGTCCTGGAAGCTGTGACCAAAGTCTCCAGCGGGGTCTTCGGAGAACCCCAGCAGAAGCCCAGGGTTCAGAGCAGGCTGTGATGAGGAGCTGGGTCCTCTTGCTTTGCCCCTTCCTAGAGAATGCTCATGTACACGTCTGCTTTCAGAGAAATAATACAGAACTTGGTGTTTAGCGTGGGGAGTTGGGGTTTTTCATGTGGACCACACTTGAAGGTATGGAGCCCCTGCACTCGGCTGACCACTTCACTTGCAAGGAGCAAGCTCCCATCACATTGGGAGCTTGGACAGCAGGTCTCCTTGTCGCTCCCCCCATTAAGCTCTGGATCTCACACCCCACATCACAAGCCCCCAAAGCAGAGGGCTTGGCTGTTGAAGAGTGGCATGTCACAGCATCCCTGTCTATAAGAGATCTGGAGTTCAGAGCAGACTCTTAGAGGTTGTGTGTTTTCCGCTTCTAGCAAGCATTTGTGTTAATGTGACAGTCCTTTGTCACCCTGAGATCAAATCCCTTGCTTTGTGGGAAGGATCGGTCAGAGAGGCTGGCTGTTGTGCGCTGGAGGTACAAAGATGGGAGCTGACAGAGGGGCCAGGGGGAGGTTTTGGCAACAGAGGGTGCAAATGGGATTTGTGGATGGATTTGTCCCTGTGAGGGTGAGGAAAAACTCAGAAACTTCCCAAAGCGCCTGGATGCCGCAGCCCCTGTGGCCTTGCTGTGCTGGGGAGAATCGCCTGCCCAGCCTGAGGGTGGGGTACCCCTGCTCGCCAGGAGAGCAACTGGGTGGTGACACACAGGGATGTCCCCACTTCTAGTCCTCTCCTAGGTCAGCCTGGCTTCTTGCATCCCTCCCACCACCACCTTTTGATCCGAGCTTGTTTCAGCCTGCAGCCTGGCCCTCCATCTGCTCCCTTGACCTCCTGCTGCCTGTATCTTTCTCTGCCTTGCTCTTGCTTGTCTGGCACAGAGCCATCCCATCTTGCTAGCAGCCTCTTGGTGACAGCACTTGGTAAAGCCTTGCAGCCATGAGAGATGTCTAAATGCCACAGGACTGGAAAGGGAGCTAGCCCTGGAGGTGTGGCCAGAGGGCCCTTTGCCCTGCAGCTCCCGGAGGGATGTGTTGTCTGTCTGAGGGCTGGAGTGCACCAGCGAGGCTGGCTTCCACAGGCAGGCATGCAGGGAAGAGGAGCACGGGGTGGCATTGAGCAGATGCACTGAAACAAGAGCAGGTTGCCCCCCTAACAAAATCTGGAGCAAGTCAGCTGCCGGTGAGGAGGAGCCTGGAAGTTGGGCTCTGGGTATCCCAGACTGTGGATTCACACACCACTCAAACCAGCTTGCAAGCAAGCTTGCATAGCAGATGTCTGAGCCTGCTTGGCCGGGTTCGCAATCCACCAAGTTCAAAACTGCCACCTTGGCGAGGCTGCTCTGGTGTCACCACACAGGAAGGATGCCTCTGGCTGGAAATGGAGCTTTGCAGTTCATGGCTGATGAGTGAATTATTAACATACAGTCCTCAGAGAGGAGGTCACTTGCCTTAGAAAATGTCTGTGTCTACAAAGATAAATTGGATCTCTATGATGATGAAACTAGACTAAATCGAAAAGAATGAGGAAAATGACAAGTGTTTGTTTTTTTATTTTTGGGCCACGGCTGTGGACTGGAGGCATTTAAGGGATTCGAACAGTGGGTGTTTTCCTCTGGGGCTGCTTCTGGCCCAACAAAAATGCTTTTGCAGCCTGGAGGCAGGCTCAGACGGGCATGGGGTGGATATGCCCAGCAGAGGCTGGGAGAGGGTCCTGGCGGCTCCAGCTCCTGCCTGTCTCGACCACGGTTGCCACTGGAAGCGCCTCCAGCTTTTGGCAGGCCTCAGCAAACGCTCTACCCTGCTGAGGTTGGTGTGGGCAGCAGGGCATCCTCCAGACGCACCGTGAAGGCTGCTGGGCTGCAGTGCTCTTACCAGGCATTGCTCGCTGCTTCCCTGAGGGTGCTCTAAGTGAAACAGCTCCTGGAAGACAGAAGGCATGCCATGGCGTTTTGTTGCAAAAGCCCCTGGAGATGTGGTGCTGCAGAGGATTTGTGTGTCTGTGCATGGGAGTGTCCCAGGGCTGGAAGCAGCAGAGCTGTGGACCTTTGAGAAGGGTCTGTGCTGGAAGGGGACGTGCGTGCCGGCAGGTCCCGCTAGTGGGCTCAGGGAGCTGGGAGAGATGTGTACATCATTTTTTCCCCTCATAAATATGAATGCAGCCCCCCTGCAAAAATGCACAGGTTTAACTAATGAAATATTGATTTTTCTAGAGTGTGGTGCTTCTCTAATTTCACTGTGCTGACTGGCATCCAAAACAAACACAGGCAGCAGCTCTTGGCTGAAAACAGGAAGCCTGGTGAAGCCTTTGCTGTGGTGTTTTGTGGAGTGCCTGAGGTGGCTCTGCCTGTCCCTGGGTCTGAGGCAGTAACTGAGTCTTCAGTGTCCCTGCCTGCGGGGGGTCTGGCCTCCTCCAGGAGGATGCCATGAAGGGAGAGCCGGCTCCTCTGCCTTCCAGGAGACCTCACTGCTGGCTTGCCATCTGCAAAATAACTTTTCACCCTATTGCAGGATGATGGCAGGGGCCTAAGGTGGCCAGTGAGGCTTGGGTGGCCCCTGGGAGCTGGGAGGTGTAGATCTGAGGGATCTGCTTTCCACTCCTGGAGAGGAGAGCTATGAGCACAGGAGAGCCATTAGCTGTGCAGGAGCGGGGGTCCTGGGCTGGCTCCACCTGCCAGAGCCTAGCACGGCACAGGGAAGGCTGGATTCAAATACCGTGTGCTTTTCCTGCCTCACCTCATCTCCGCAGAGCAATGCTGGCATCCCTGGGGCCATGCACTCGTCTCCTTTGCCCCAGCATGGGAGCAGGAGCTGTCTGCTGGTGCAGCCTGGTGCCAAGCCCTGCCAGCATGCTGGGGCTCGGGCTACGCAGCCCCTCAGACCATGGCGGCAGGGCAACCCCAGGGGCTGCTTTGACCATTGCGTAGTGTCGCAGAAGGAGGGTGAGGGGACTGTGCCAGCCCAGGCTGTCAGGTGGCAGTAGCTCTGCACTGGCAGCAGTCGCTGGCACGGCGAGGGCGGATGCTTCCCTGAGTGTCCAGCACCTGTCCCCGGGCTCATGGGGGCTGTTTTAACTGGTGTGCCAGGAAGATCTGAAAGCTTTTGCTGCAGCCAGCTTTCCAGAGCATCCTCACTCTGCTCCGCCTCATGCCTCTGAGCCCCTGGGATGCTGCCCAGGGCCCCTCGGGGAGCTAGGACCCCTGTGTGACGGGTGCCTCCTTTCTCATAGCAGCACGTCTCACGATGCTGTTGAACGGCTGTTGTGGTGTGAGCAGGGAGGCCTAAGCTGCCCTTCATCTTCCTTGGGAATCCCTAGGATCTGACTGGGAGGATGCACTGGGCCACGCCAGGGCTGTGGAGCTGCTGGATTTAGGAGCAGTCAGAGTGCGTGAGGCATATTCCTTCTCAGTGTGCTGCTGTCCCCAGCTGTGGGATGGCAGCTTTGCCCCTTGTGCCCCACTGCCTGCCCTACCAGAGGGGGTCTTGCCTGTGAGGGCAGTGGTGAGGCTGGGGAGAGATGGGGACCCCGCCCTGTTCCTCGTGGGCTGTGGCAGGAGCAGAAGGGGGTGAAGCTCCCTGTGGTGGGACTAGCTGCTCCTGGAGTCTTGCCGCTCCCTCCTCTCCTGGCCCCATGGCAGCTCCCATGGTGGCCCTGCCCCTATTCTGTCAAGGGCCAGCAGGTTACAGCCGCAGTGGTTTTTAATTAAATCAAGCCGCACTGGCGCAGTGGCCCAGCCGTGCCCATCTGTTCCTCCAAGCTGTCGGGTGCGTGGCGCAGAGGCAAGCTGAGTATCTAGGTTGTGCCGGAGGGCACAGTGCAGGCTCTGCCGCAGGGGCTGGCATGGGGCTGTGTCCCCCACCCCACATGAGCTGCCAGCACGCACCTGCAGGCGGGAGAGCCGGATGCGACTCTGCAGCTCTTGCAGAAGCGTGGTCTCCAGGGGGTTGGAGACCCATCTTGGTGGTCCTGGCTGTACAGCTGTGAGCTGGGGAGGGAGAAGGGAGGTCATCAACAAGGCCAAGTTGGAGCTTCGATGGGTCCGTGCAGTGCCCTGTGTGTCACCCAGCACAGGGGTGCGGGTGGTGTTGCCTGGCCCCTGCCCTGGGGGAAACACACCTTACTCTGTTTAACATTTCCCCACACTAATACCTTAATGAGGCCAGTGCTGTGGCAGGCAATGGTAATTGTGTTAATTAAGAGATCCCGCTCATTCTGTGTGAGTTTTAGACCCTGTCTTCAACTGCATCTGAATTGGAGTGTTGAGTTTGGACAACAGTGGCTTGCAACAGCCTAATCCCCTAATTATAGCAGCAGCAGCACAAAGGCATCGTTAACCAAATTAAAACAAGCCAATCTCCCCAGTCAGGAGGAGCAGATGGAGAGCCATGGCCTCAATCCCTGGCTGAGCTGCAGACCCCAGCGTGTGATGTGGCAGAGACGTGTCCCCCACAGTGGAGGCAGGGGTCCTGCTCGCCCAGCGCCATCCCCAGCATCGGGGTCCCAGTGGTCCTCACAGAAGCTCCTGCCATGCCTGGGCCTTGAGTGAGCTGGAAATGCATCAGGGAAGAGCCTGGGTTGCCATCAGCAGCTGGGAACAGGCTGTGGAGTGAGGCTCGGGTGCTCTGGCCAGCTGGTGTGTGGGGAAGGCTTGATCACCGCCTGTAAATGTCTGCAGGGAAAGAGATGTGAACCAGAGGTTCTTCAGCCAACCGAGCAGGAGTGTAGTGACAGCTGAGGGCTGGCCATCAAACCCAGGCAGGTGGAGAGGAGCAAAACTTCAATAGCAAGCAAGAAACGTTAGCATTAGTGATGGGGAGTTTCCTGGGGCTGGAGAGAGTCTTTACCCTGGGAATATTTTTAATCTGAATTTGATGCATTGCTGGTAATCATGGCTGCTGGGAGTGGGCAGGGAGGGATTAATGCACTTTCCAGCCTGGGCTTTCCTGGAATTTAACACGAGCCAAGCGGTCCCTGGGAAGCCCGGCAGCCTCGTCCTCCTGCCCTCCTCCAAAACCTCTTCGCTCCTTTCTGCTCCCTGCAATAGCTTTGGGGAATTTGCAATGTGAGCAAAAGAAAATATTTCCTTTCACCATTCTGAGTGAAAAATAGGGAAATTGAGCCGAAGCTGCTTCCACCCCTCTCCTCCTGATAACTGGAGCTTCTCCCAGGCAGTGAGTATCACACAGGAAAACAAGCCCGTGACATGAGGACTGCACTGCAGGGCTGCGTGGGCACACAGGCAGGATCACCCAAGGCTTGGGGGTCCTGAGGCTGAGTCCCTGCCTAAATGTGAGTAACTTGGGCCAAGATAGAAGATGTCACTTTGTGAAGCCCCGTGTCCAGCACATGAGCGAAGTGCAAATAGCAGCAGTGGCATCCGTGTTCCTCCCTCTTGTCCATGTGGCTGCCTGTGGACCCAGCTGGGTGAGGAGAGTGCGCAGCCCCCAGGCTGGAAGAGCCAGTGTCCCCCTTCTCCCTGTGCAGCTCAGCTCACTGGCACATCAGCTTTCCCAAAATAGCTGTCCTTGGGACAGGCGGGGGGGTTATGTGATCCTGTGGCTGCTCTTCTCTGCCCTTGGGCTGCTTGGCAGCGTGGAGCCCTCTGAGGAGCCTGAAGGAAGCAAAGGACGATGTCTTAGGTCAGGGAACACATTCTGGGAAGGGGCATGCACAGCCCAGGAGCAGCATGAGCAAGGGAAAATCCCCTTAAGGAATGACACGGAGAGGAGGCCACTGACTGCACCCCCCAGGCTATGCTCAATGGACTGCGGATGCTTTTGCTGGAGGTAGGGGTGGAGATGGCCGGTGGAGCATCCCATTGTGTGGGGTGCTTGTCATGGAGGCACCACCGGTGCGAGCCCTGGCTTGCCAGCACTGCCAGGGCAGTGGAGCAGAGCTTGCTGCCTCCCCCGGTGCCGTCAGCTGGTGCCTGTGCTGGTGCTAGGCTCTCTTGCTGCCTCCTGGCTTACCCCTGCTTCTGCCTGGATCTGCTCACACCTGGCGGGCACCAGCTGCCTGGATCTTCCAGCAGCCCCAGGGGCTGTGCTCGGAGCCAGGCCTGACACTGATGTCTCTGTGCAGGTTGGCATGGGGCTACTGCCTGGGGACAGGAGCATTCTGGGAGCTGCTGACCCAGCAGGTGCTGCAGGTTGGGCAGCAGGATGGATCCTGCCCACTGGTCCTTGCTTCTGCAGCTGTAGTGGGGCCGTTCCCTGCTGGGGAATGGGATCGCAGTGGGAGACCCGGGCTGACACATGCCGGTGAGCAGGTCCCTGTTGTCCCCAGGGCGTGCAGGACGGCTCCGCTCCAAACACACTGCCTGTGCAACAGAAACCCCTTGTCCCTGGAGAGGGACACGCACCCACAAACGCTTGTGTGCGTGCACACATTCATGCTCGAGGGGCTGTACAGATGCTCCCAGATATACACACATGCACAATAGCATACTTGTGCTGACAGTTTCCCTGGATCCAGCCAGACCTCTAGCAACACCTGCTCCTCTTCCCCATGCCCTTCCACGCTGCCACCAGAGCAGCTGAGCCAGGGTGACCCAGTCCCCCTACCCCAGTCTGTGTAGCCCGGCCAGCCAGGGCTTGGGGTCAGCTGGAAAAAATGTTTGTCCCAAGCGAGCTGTATTCAGCCCAGCACCGGAGCCCTGCTTGTCACAGGGTTCTCTTGGTTGCTCAATGATGCTCATGCACACCTGGGGAGAGGCGATGCCCAGGGCCCCAGCTAATCTCTCCTGTCTGTGTCCAGAGAGCCAGCCCACGACGTCGGACGAGACTGTGGTGGCCGGTGGTACAGTGGTGCTCAAGTGCCAGGTGGAGGATCCTGATGACTCCTCACTGCAGTGGTCCAACCCTGCCCAGCAGACCCTCTACTTTGGGGAGAAGCGAGGTACATGCACGGGGAACTGGGGATGGGAGAGGGCTGCCTCAGGGAGAGGAGCCAGCTCGAGGGCCAGAGCAATGGTGAGGCAGAGGGAAAGTGGACCAGGACCCGTGGTGCCCCAGAGGGTGAAGTTCCCTCCTGCTCCCCACCTATAGCGATGCCACCAGGCAGAATACGAGCTAGCAGAGGGATGTGGTGGTACTGAGACTCACCCTGTTGTCCCTTTTTCCCCAGCCCTGCGAGATAACAGGATCCAGCTGGAGAGGTCCACACCCAACGAGCTGACCATCAGTATCAGTGATGTGGTGCTGTCAGATGAGGGGGAATACACCTGCTCCATCTTCACTATGCCCGTGCGGACTGCGAAGGCCCTGGTCACCGTGCTGGGTAAGCCACCAGTGGCAGCCCTGCCCCTGCTCCCGATCTTCTGCCTGCTACTGCCCTGCCTGCAAGATGCTGTCCATACAGCCATTCATCTCTGCTACTCCCCTATCCATACCTGTTAATTTATCCTTGCCGTGTTTATTGACATGTGTCTGCATGTGCGTCCATCTCTGGGTGGCAGCACACACACAGCTAATAGGCTGTTGTATTTCTTGCCTCCTCCTCTACCAGGAATCCCCCAGAAACCCCAAATCTTTGGCCATGAGCAGCCCATTGATGAGGAGAAGATAGCCCGGCTGACCTGCCGGTCCTCTGGCAGCAAGCCTGCAGCCCAGCTCCGGTGGAAGAAGGGCAACAAGGAGCTGAAGGGTGGGTGCCCAAGGGACTGGGGTGGCTGGGGAACACCGTGGAGGGAGGTGGGGCATCAGGGGTTGCAGATGTGCCCGGTGCTGGACCACAGTGGCATTCTGTGTTACTGCCAGAAAAGGGATTGGGGACAGGGTGTCCCCTGCTCAACACACGTTAGCCTCATGCCTCTGCTGGGGTACTGTGTCCATCAGCTCTAATGGTCCCCTGTCCCCACAGACGAAGGCACTGAGGTGGTGGAGGACCCCAACGGAAAGACCTTCACCGTGAGCAGTCGGGTGGAGTTCCGTGTCACCAAGGAGGACAACGAAGCCGAGGTGACCTGCACCGTGGACCACGAGTCCCTGCAGAACTCCGAGAGGTCGACCACGCAGAAGCTGCAGGTCCACTGTACGTGGCGCGTGGGGATGACGTGACAGGGCCACGTGGGGAAGGGGACAGGGCCGTGGAGGGGTGGGAGAGATGGAGGAGGCCTCAGCATCACCACAGTTCAGCAGACATCACACACATGGCCCTACCTTTATACGTACATACAGCCACCATGCATACACACATAGAAGCTCATCGGCCTGCGTACACAGTGGTCCTGTCACACATAGGGGCACTGCACAGTGACACTTTCCCTGTGCGTGCATGCCCTTGGTTTCCCCTGCCTGTCCCTGTCCCCTGTGTCCTGCCTGTCCCCGTCTCCCTGCGACTTGTCTGTGCCATCCCCTGCCCTGCCTGTCCCCATTCTCCTTGTCTTGCATGTCCCCTGTGATGACGGGCTGAGGGACGTGGGAGCTTCACTGTGCACCCCCAGAGTGCCAGCCTCCACTCCGGTGCACCCTGCCACCCACAGGTGCACTCACGCTGCACCACTGCACACACAGAGCTGGGGCCGAGGCAGGGGGCAGGGGCAGGGTTTTGGGGTGCTGGCAGGCCCCTGCACAGTGTGGGGCAGGGACAGGCAGTCACCCAACTGTGCCTTCCCTCCTTTTTCAGACAAGCCAACAGCGAAGATCGAGCCTCATCCCCAGTACCCACGGGAAGGCGAGAAACTCCAGCTGCAGTGTGACGGGCAGGGCAACCCCATGTAAGGTCCCGCCTTGCCTTCCTCCTGCTCAGCCCCACCAAGCCCTGGCCAACTCATCCTCCTGCTGCCAGGCTCCTAAAACCACCGCTTAGCCCTCCCCAGAGCTTGGGCAGGGCATCACAGGTAGCATTGTGTGGGCTCAGGGCCAGGCACTGGCCTTGCATCAATGCCAGGTAGGGCTGGGCACCCCATGGAGAACAGGCAAAGCCACTGCCCTCTGCCCAGAGCAGCAGATCCATCCTGGCTCATCTCTAAATGGGGTATTTCCCTTCTGCTTAAATACTCCTTTGTTGCCCCCTCCACTGCCCAGCCAGGGAGTCTGCTCTGCCCCAGCCAGCCCAGGGTGCTGGGATGGGCAGCAGTGCCTCACTGCCATCCCGCTCCACAGCCCCCAGGAGTTCCTGTGGGAGAAGGAGGGCAGCGATGCGCCCCTGCAGCTGAGCTCTGACAGCGTCCTCATCTTCCCCTTCCTCAACAAGAGTGACAGTGGCACCTACGTCTGCACAGCCACCAGCTCCATGGGCAGCGTCGTGGCCAAGTACAACCTCGACGTCAGCGGTAAGCCCAGCATCACCCGGCTTCTCCCAGCAGCTACTGGTTGGCACAGCTGCCTCCATCCTGGCTGCGTATCCCCGTGAAGGGGTGCATGGATCCAGGGAGGGCTGTGGTGGGAGGGGGGCATTGTGGCGCAGGGCAGGTGTGCGCATGCAGCTGGGTCCTGGTGCATTCGCTGGCAGAGCGCTGCATCCCCAGCTCCTCCGGCCACATCCAGCCCCCCTATCCTTCCCTGCGCTGTGCAGGGCTTCTGCCTGGGGCCGAGAAGGGCAGAGAGCAGTGTGGGGGAGTTGAGGCAGGGACACAGCACAGCACAGGCTGAGCTCAGTCCCTGTTGCCTCCAATGGGGAGTGGGAGAGGGTGAGATGGGGGAACTGCAGAGGCTGCAGGCGGGACTCTGCTGGAGTCTCTGAGACAGGAGGAAAAGCCAGTGCTCCCGAGCCTGTTGCAGGCAGCAAGCTTCTGTGTGTCGCCGCCACGAGCCAAAGAGGATTTCCAGATGGTGCCAACCCCTCCAAACCACGAGGTGCCCTGGCAGCCCTGTCCCAAGCTTCTGGAGATGGGCCCCATGGCTTGCCCTGAGCTGCTGGAGCTGTAGGCTTGCATTGCGTCCCGTGTCCCCAGAGCGTATCACCACTTGACACCCGTCCTCGCAGGTGGCAAGGTGGGAAGGTGCAGCACCCGCCACCTCCCCACGGTGCTGTCCCCTCACTGCCTTCCCCTGCCCCGGCCGTGCCCTGCTGCCATGTTTGCTGTCGTTGTGCCCTGCTACCAAGCGCTGTGTGTCATACGTGGAGCAGAGCTGTGTGCTGTGCAGGGCTGCGAGCGCTTCTCCAGCCCGTCCCCAGCTGGTGGCAGTGCTGCCCCAGCGCCTGCGCTCGGCACCCCGCCCCTTGCCCGGCAACTTTCCCGTGTTGGTAGGAGCCTGTTTCCCTGTGTTTTTGGCCTTGGATTTGGGGTTATCCTCCTGCCAAATCTTTTGCCATTTCTGTCCTCTCTACCACCCTTGAACTTTCCATCTTCTAGCACTCCTACATGCTCCAGCTCTTTCCTTTCCCATCCCCTTTCCCTCCCCTCCTGTTTTGGGTATTCTCAGCATCCTTCCCCTCCAACGTGGCTGTGGGTAGAGGGAGTGCATGGCAGCAATGGCACCTCGGGCACCCTGTCCCCCGAGTCCCTCTCCTCTGCCTGCCCAGAATGAGTCCTTAAATGCCCAACCTTGTGCAGTCGTTCCTTCGTTACCCCTTGTGTCCCTGCCATCGCCCTGAGTGTGGGGTCTGCACAGGGAGCTGGTTCCTGAGCCCGGCTGTGAGCACACAGCAGCACCCACAGCCCTCTGTACCCATCCAGGAGCACAGCAGCCCCCAGGGTGCTCAGCACCCATCCATGGGCTCACAGCAGCATCCAGGGTGCTCAACACTGTCCACGAGCACACAGCACCTGGAACACTAGTGTCCCTTACCCGCTTGGTGTCACAGCCCCGGGCAGAGGAGCTCCACATCTAGGTTCGGTTCCCCTCGTCAAATCCACCTTCTTTTTCCCCAGAGCCACTCAGGTCTTGGGCACCATCACTGGAGCAGCCGCCTTGCCCACCCGAGCCCTCGAGCCTGCCTGCCGCAGCAGCCACCTTGCTCGGCAGTGAGGGAAAGCAGGGACGGAGTGGTCCCTGAGGGTGTGTGTAGGAAAGTGTAGGTGGCGCCTCACGGCAGGTGACACTTGCCAGCCACCGCAGTCCCAGGGCTCCTAGGCAGGAGGGTCCCAGTGGGGTCCTTCACGGAAGAAGGGATGACCAGGGGTCCTGGCAGGGTAGGAGATGGGGGAAGATGTTCACAGCAGTGTGTCCCAGAGGACGATGGCAGGAGAAGAGGAGCAGGACCCATGGCCCAAGAAAGGGGTCGTGGAAGGAGCTGCTGAGAAGAACAGGTCCCATCAGGCTGGGGGGAGCTGGTGTCCCCTCCGATGGGCTCTGTCACGCCTCACTGGCACCTCCCCAGGGTTGATTCGTGTCCCTGTGTTTTTGTCGTCTTCCCCAGATCTTTCCCAGCTCCCCACCCCACACGTTCACTCCACTCCAGCCCCTCCGCCGGGCTCTTCCCAGCCCATCTCTCATGCTTCCATGGCCACCGCTTCATCCTTCACTCCAGCTCCCATCCAAGGTACCGTAAGCTCCTTTTCTCTCTCTTTATGGACCCGCTACTCCCCAGCTCAGCGGGAGAAGCTCCACAGGAGGATGGTGGCCCAGCCCTGGGCCAGGGGACACCCTTGCCACATCCCAGGTGCCCAGCCAGGCTCCAGTCCCTGTGCAGCTGCTTGTTGGCGTGTGTGGACTCTGCAGCCACCATCTCAGCACTTCAGGGTGGTGGTATGCAACAGAAAGAGCCAAGGCCCCAGAGCCTGGGCTGCGTAATGGTCCTTCCAGCTCTTCCTGGCAGGTTGTGGCAGCAGCTGCCTGTGAGCTGCAACGTGTGCCTTGTGTCCATGTGAGATGTCGTCCTTCTGTCGCCTCCCCTGTTGTCTTTCCCACCCCATCCTGTCCGAATGCCTCCTCTGAATGTTCCTGTGGCTCTGTCCCCTCCAGGCTGATGGGGCACAATGAGAGTGGACTGGAAGGAGGATTTGTCCCTGTGTACCACGGCTAACGCAGGATCCCAGTGCAGACTGCACTACAAGATGCAGCTGACTTAGGACTGGCCTCAGAGTCCCACCTTCTTCGGGGTGCCCTGTGCTCCTAGGGTGCAGTGTGTGGCCATGCCAGCCTGCACATCACCTTCTTGCTGTCACAGCACAGGGGAAGAGTGAGCCAAGCCTGGCTCAGCCGTGTGCTCAGCCTCCTCTTCTGGGGCAAAAATCCCACCGTGAAGGATGGGGTGGTGGGATCATGGCTGTGCCTGCAGGCGGGTACCACAGGCTGCACAAAGCATGTTGCTGGTGCTGCTCCCTAGGGCACGTTGCAGGCAGCCAGGCACAGGGATGGGTTTGCCCATTGCAGCTCTTCTCGGCTGCCTTCTCGCCCAGGCAAGGCTCCCAGCACAGCTGTCGGGGCTCCTCTCGGCTCGCTCCCCACAGGAGCTGGCACCAATGGCCATTGCTTTCCCCTCCTTGCTTTCCCTGCTGCCTTCCCTTTTCTTACTCCCACCTTGACAGTTCTCATCTGCAGCAGGATCGAGCTGATGGCACTGAGCTGAGCAGGATTGGGGCCTGCCTACAGCCCTGAGCAGTCTGTGGGATGAGCAGCAGCCTCTGTTGCACAGCAGAGTCCGCAGTGTCTCCTTCTCTCTGTTTTCTCTCCCTTTGCCATCTGGGCAGATGCCAGCCCGGTGCCCTCGACCTCCAGCACATACCATGCGGTGATCGGCGGGGTGGTTGCCGTCATTGTCTTCCTCCTGCTCAGTCTTCTCATCGTGTTGGGACACTACCTGATCAGACACAAAGGTATGGGGTGGGGGAGCTGCACAGTGGGGTCACGGAGCCAAGACCCCTGTGCTGCGTCGGCGCAGGCAGCACAGGGCGTGCTCCCCCCTTGGTGGGTCTCTGGGAGCAGGGCTACGTCCCCAAAGCGAGCAGGCAGCATGGGGCAGGGGTGAAGGGAGGCAGCTCCCCGTCCTGCAGACCTGTCCCGTGTCCGGAGAAACCCAGCGCAGCCACCGGAGCCCTCCTGGGTTTGGGGGCTGCTGCCCATGCCCATGCTGGCACCAACCCCAGCATGGAGATGTCCCAGGGAGTCCTTGGAGCTGGGCAGCACCAGGTGGAGGCGGCTCCTTCCCCATTTCTCTCTCTCTCCTTCATGGCTTGGTACCCACCGCCCCAGGACTGCCTGTGCCACTGTCCCTGTCTGTGCCTGACCCCACCTCCTCCCTGTCCCTGCCTTCCTCACCATCCCCTGAGCCCTCCGCCTTTCTCTTCCTCCTTCTCCTCCACCATTTCCATCTCCCCATCCCTGGACTTTTCATCCACCCAGCAGGTATGTGCATAAGACACGGGGAGACGGTCACATCCAGACATCGGCAAAACCCAGCAGAGGTGATGTGTGAGTAAGAGTCCCCCATCCCTGCCCTCCAAGCCCAGCAGAACTGCCGCTGTCTCTGCCCCACACCATGCCGGCTCCAGGGGCAGTCAGGAGCTGGAGCCTCCTTACAGATGGCAGTTTTGCAGAGAAACCTTCCAGTTTTCTGAGAGGGAATAGGGACAGGGATGCAGGGAGGGGCAGACAGTGGGGAGGGCAGGAGACGTGCCTGGAAATGCAGGCAAGGGCTGCTGCCTGTAACGGGGGAGGCAGTTTCATCTTCTGGCTAGAGACGACTGTGAAAGCCTTGAGCAGCCCAGGCGAGGCTCAGTCCCTGGGCAGGGCTTGTCCCTGGGCAGGGCTTGTCCCAGGGAAACCAGTGACTTTTCCATTTCAGGCCAAACCCAAAGGACTTTCACCTCCACTTTCCAGCCAGCCCTCAGGCTCTGCCACCGGGGCCCCTCCAGGCAGCCCAGCCTCCCCCTGCTTGCGTGGGAGCAGGGTGCCGGCAGGGTCCCCTGTGACGCCAGCTCCCTCTCCTCCCCCAGGTACCTACCTGACTCATGAGGCCAAGGGGTCGGATGATGCCCCAGATGCCGACACGGCCATCATAAATGCAGAGGGCGGCCAAGCTGGCAGCGACGACAAGAAGGAGTATTTCATCTAGGGGCGTCGAAGAGAGTGAGAAATGGAGCCAACAGACCCCGATGGCAATGGAAACCAGACCACAAACCCCACTCAACCCAACAGATTTTCTCGCACGCCCGGCATGGGCAGACAGACGGACAGAGGGATGGCGGGGCAGAGAGCAGAGAGCGACCGGCCTGAGACATGATGCTTCTTCTTGAACTTGTACAAAACGTTATTACTATGAACAGCGAAAGCCCCGGCCCCGTTTGCTTGCTTGCACCTCCATCCCTGCGACGGGCGCTCGCACAAAACACAGACCAACCAGTGAGTGAGCGACTTTCCTTCTTCCTTTGGACCTTTGCTTTGGTTTCGTGGCTGCTCTTTGCTTTGGGCCCTTGGTTGGGATGTTGGGCTGGGGTCGATGTAGCTCTTTCCTTTGTTTCTCTCCATTTTGGTTTCTTTGACATCCAAGGATAAAATCAGCTCCAGGCTCTGGTACAAGCTCGGGGCAGCTAGGCAGCCCCTCTGTCATGAACGCTCACCCCGTGCCTCCCACTGAGAGCCGGGACCCACATTCCCATTGCTCCCCCCAGCCTCGCCTGCTCTGTGATGGCCCCAGCCCCAGCTGGGACAGGGACCACGGCCAGCGGGACAGGAGCAGGATGCCAAGAGGCAGCACCTCTGCCTCCAAGGTCTTGGTGCAGCTGGGGTCAAGCGGGGAGGGACCCCAGGCCCCTGCCCTGATTTTATCCTTGGTGGTTCTTGTCGAACAGCGTCCATTCGGGAGGATAGCTGTCCTCGTGCAGTAGATGTGTGAAGGGGGGGTGAGCTTCCAGGGTGGGAACTGCTGAGGCCCCCAGAGAGACTGGGAGCTGCCAGGCACTGCAGCTCCCTGGTCCCACCCCAGCGGGAGGGGGGAGGGCAGAGGTTTGGGGGCGAATCCAGAGAAAAAGCCCCAACTTTACAAATTCTCAGATTGGAAACGTGAATTTAAACCATCTATTGAGATGTTCAGTGCAGGAGGCCACCTGTCCTGGGAGCACCAGGCAGAGCCAGGGGAGCTGGTGGGCCTGTGGCCATCGCCACTTCCCTCTTTGCTGGGCTGGCTCTGGGGCCCCCGGAGCCTCTGGAAAGGTAGTTTAGACCCTGGGAGTGGCTTCAACCAGAGCTGACACACTGGTGGCACCACGGGAGCTGAGCTGGAGACAACCTGCTCCCCAGTGCAAGCAGCCCCAAGCAGCACGAGGCCTGGGATTCTTCTGGCCAAGGAGATGTGCAGCGAGGGGCTCCACTGGGGTCTGCTTCTTGGAACTGTCTGTCCCCCTTCCCTCCCCAGCCCCTTCCCAGGGCAGGTGTGAGCTTGGAAAAGGCCATTTCCCTCTCGGCTCCAAGGGCTGCAGCCAACAGCAGCTGAAATGCCTGGGTTTAGTGTCTCAGTAGTTTGGGGGTCTCCAAGGAGGCTTGGGGGAGCTTGCCCTACCTCCTAACTGTTTCACTATCTCTTCCAAAACAAAAACAAGAAGCTTTCCCAACCTCTCCAGCATGTCCCCAGGGTCCACTTGGTGCACCCCAACCGCACACCCAGAGGATGGGGCTGCAGGGGGCTACGCACTCCAGCATCTGCAGGACACCCCTCACTCTTGGGATGAGGTTTTCCAGCTTCCCAGGATCCCAGCGTCTCTTGGTCTGGACACAAGGGGTTTGCAGGAGCCGCCCTTCAGCTGGGCACCCCTTTGATTTCAGGTTGTCTGGAGGAAGAGACCCCTTCAGGAAGGAGCAAAAGCCCTTGGTGGTGTGGGTAACCTCACCTTGGAAGCAGAGAAAGAAGTTGTGTCCTCCACTGTGGGGTACCAGGTGCCTGTGGGGCAGGTAGTGTCACTCCCATCCAGACCCTGCGAGCACGTGACACGAGGAGGATGCCCACGGGGAAGCCATCGCAGAGCGAGCAGGGCTGGAAGGGGGCTGGGGCCAAGCAGACGAGGAAGAAGAGGCATGGTTCTGTGGCAAGCACAGGGTGTGAACGAGCGATGCATTTGTGGCAGGTGCACAGATGTGACTAGGTTCACTGTGGCTAAATTGTGTGTCAGGAGCACGCAGGCAGCAGGGTGTTAGCACCTTGAGGGAGAAGTGCACAAAGCCTTTGTGGTACATGGCGAAGAAAACCTGCGGTTTTCTTGATGTTGTTCCTCCCTTCCCATCTCTTTGGAGGAGGACGTTGGCCTGGAGTCCCAACGGTAGCTCCGAGCTCGTTGTGAGGGATGCAACCATTGCTGCCGGAGATAACACTACAGATGTCGATGCTGTTAACTACTCCACTGCACACTGAGCATGTATGAATGTGTGACCTGATGCTTCGCTGAAGATCTTTAACATCCACTATCGAATAGACATAATTCCTTCAAATAAAAATGCAAGGACATGTTTTCAAGTACAATTTAATCTCATTGTAAGTCTACATGCTGTGGATGGTTACAAAGAAAACCCCAACCCAGGGGTCTGGGAGGGAAGGGGGTTAACTGGTCCCTAGGGAAAGGGAGGTGGGAGCTGAGGTTGGACAGGGAGGTCTGTGCCCCTTTGAGGCAGTGTGGGCACGGCTGTGGGCAGTTTCTCCCCAGCACTGCTGCTCCAGAGCTGCTTCAAGGGCTGGTGCTGGTGGTCACCACTTTGCCCTGGTGAGAGAAGTCAGGATTTGGCCTTTTTGAGATGCCGCATGGTATGGGACGTGACAGGATGCAGCACGGGGAGGACCAAGCATGGGCAGGGCATCGGGGTGGGACCTGCTGCCTGCGGCAGACATCAGCAAAGGATGGGCTGGGTCTCACCCCAGGTGGGCCCGTTGTCCTGCTACAGCCACTGCGAGAGGCTGAGCTATGGCTCCAGGCGTCGCAGGTCCTGGGAGTGGTAGGAGCAAGAACATGAGGCTGCGTCTGTGAGCAAGAGCCAAAGGGCTTTGGTAGATGCAAGGGAGCAGTAGACCCACTGCTGTGGGCACGAGGGCAAGGGAGAGTCCACGTCACATGTGAGGGGTGACACACCAGATCACACGTGTAAAGACAGAGATGGCGTGGGATGAGCGCGAGGGGCGATGGGGACACCATCATGAGGCTGCGATGGGGCACATCACGGCGTAGGAGGGTGCAGTGATGGTGCACCCACCCTGCTGCCAGTGGAAGGTATAATGGGATACACCATGTCATGAGCGTGATGGAGAAACGACTTCGCAAGTTTGAGGCCCTGATGAATAGATCATGTCACGGGTGTGAGGTGTGGTGGGAAATGCCGTTTTGGGAGTCCAGGGGCATTGGTGGGGTACACTGTGTGTTGAGTCTTTTGGGGTGATGAATACACGGAGTCACAGGTGTGCAGAGGAACAGGTACACAGCCATGAGTGGGGGCACGATGGGTGTCAGTTGTGAGCTGCACCACACCATGAGTGTGTTAGGGTGATATGAGGGGGGGTGATGGGGTACACCCTGTGTTGAGTCTGGGGCACATCCTGTTGTACGTGTGCATGGCGCTGTGGTACACCAGGTCAGGGCTGTCAGGGAGGGTTGGGTACACCATGTCATAAGTGCAAGAGGTGATGTGGGTCGAGTGAAGGGGTGAGAAGCTACACCTTGATGCTAGCATAGGGGTGACACCACACACCATCAGTGGCGCAGGGAGGCAGTGGGGTACATGGTGCCATTGATGTGGCTGACAGTGGATGCGCTGCACTGCAGAGGGAAGAAGCAAGGGGGCAGGCGGTGCTCCTGGGGTGGTGACGTGAGGGACACCCACACGCTGTCACATGGGAGAGAGCCACCAGGCTCCTGTCCCCTCCCTGCCAGCGCCCAGCAAAGCTGGGCGGTGTCACCGTGTGGCTGGAAGAGCCCAGGGCACCAGCCACCCCCCTGAGCCTCGGTGGCCCCTTCAGGAGCAGGGGGTCCTTGTTGGCCACGCGGGCCAGGGACCTCCAGCCCCATGTCCACCCTGTGCCACTACAGTCACCCATGCTGGGCCGGGGCATCTGAACTGGGATGCAGCCAGGGCCAGTGCTGGGGGAGCAGGGAGGATTCAGGACCCTGTGGCCCTCGTTTGCAGCCAGGCCTGTTCACCCCCCCACACTGGCCCTGGCGAGGCTCCGGCCGCTTCCCAGCCCGCACTGAACTCTCAATAGACACGAAAGCCATATTTGTAGGGAGCTCTGGAGATGCCATGGGGCGGCAGCGGGGCAGGGCAGAGGACGGTCTGTGGTGTTGTGCTGTGTTCTTGTATGTACATAAAAGGGAGACAACGAACATCGATGTGACTTTATAACCTTTCTAATATCCTGTGCTAAACTCAGAAAATAATCCTATAAATATATCTGAATTACACACGTTACCTGCCTGCGCGTCTCTGCTTCTGCCTGTGCGCACCAGATGCTGCCGGGGACTGGGAGATATGGCCATGTCCCCCCCAGGGTGAGGGGGAGCCAGGGGCATCGAGGCCAGGGAAGGGGGCAGAGCTCAGCCTGGTGGGGGGACATGGCTCACCCCGGTGCACAGCATGGGAGGGATGCAGCTGAGCCCATCACACAACTTACGGAAGCATAGCTCAGCCCCCTCAGCCCCCCTCAAGCCCTTGACCCCTGTCACCCCTCAGCCCCTCAAACCACAGTCTCTATCAGCTGCCTGTCCCCAGACCCCCTGTGCAGACCCCCAGCCCTTTCACCCCCAAATCCCCCCACCTAGTCCCCCAGACCCCCACCGCAGACACCCAGCCCCTGACCCTCAGCTCCTCCCAAACTACCAGCCCCCCCAAACAACAGTGACTCTCCATCCTAACCCCCTGAGCCCACCCCCCCCGGCCATCCCACCCTCTGGGGATGCTCCCACCAGGCATGAGGGCCACCAAGTGCCACCGGCCTCTGCCAGTCCCCCACCAAGCTGTGCTTGCTGCCGACTGCAGCCCAGGGAGCCCATGATTCAGCCGCGGTGCCACAGGGTGACCCCGCAGGATCCGGCCTCCCATCGGGCATCCTGAGGAAAAGCTGTGGATTTCCTTGCTGTACGGGAGCTGGAAAGCACCGCGTGCCCGGGCTGTGCCACTGTGGGGGCCCCTCAGCAGCCACCCGCATCCTGCACCCACAACACCCACCCTATGCCCCAGAGCTGGGCTTGCACGCAGCCAGTACCCCTGGGATGAAACTGTACACACGCCTGAGTCCAGGCCAGCAATAGGAGCATCCGCACAGTCGGGGCGCCTGTAAATACAATTCCTAATTAATTTAAGGTGTTCTGCCAAGAAGTGGTTGTTTCCTGCTCGAGAAATTGCAGGCTTGTGCTGGTGGCTCACTGTCTTTACCGGCAGCGGTGGCCCGCCTGTTTCCTTCAGGCCCTAGCAAAGGGGATTGCCAGGCCAGGAGGGCTGCTACTAACGAGGCAGCTCTTATCTTGTTACCGCAGTTCTTTGCCTCCCTTTCGAGCAGGAGGAGTGGAGCCTGAGGGAGAGCGAGCGCAGCGGGCACTGCTGTGCAACGTGGCTCTTGGAGAGCATTCACCACTGTGCGTGGTGCCCACTGGAGAGCATGCACCCCTGGGCACAGAGCCCTGCAACGAGCATGCGCAGCTGACCGTTGGCTGCCACGCACAACGCCCACTGGAGACCCCAAACACAGAAGAGTGGGTGCTGTCCTGGGACACACATCATGGGCAACTGCATCCCGGTGGTGAGTGCCTCTCCCCTCCCCTGCTGCTTCTCCCCAGCAATTTCCCATCCTGCTGGACACGAGGGCTGGGGCCACATGGGTTCACAGGGGTGAGCAGAGCCATGGCTCACAGTGGATACCGCCAGCAAACACTCACTTGCAGACGGTGGGGTTTGCACTTACCTGCTGTGGGATTTTCACCCACCCACTGGGGGTCTGCCACCCTCCTTTGAGGCTGTAAGAAAATTTGTGCTTTCATGCACAGCGGAGCCAGCCCAGGATAATCCCGCACCCCCGAGGTATCAACTGCAGGCGGCCTCCCCTCTCCCCACAGCGTGTCCCTCCCTGATAAATCACCCTGCTCAACCTACACCAGGGCTGTACATGAATCCCCTAGCACCACCAGGACAGCAGCTCCATGGCAGGGAGCAGCAGCCCATTAGAGGGGATGTCTCAAGCAATGCTGTGGGATGCAGGCACCTGCGGTTGGCCAGGTACGTCCCTGCCTGACGCCCACTGGTCTCATTTGCAGAGCCCCAGCGTCCTGGAGAGCAAAAGCTCCCTGGACCTGCTGGAGATCATGAGCAACTACTCCTACGATGATGTCAACATGACCTCCCTGGACTACGATGCCGCGCCCTGCCACAACGAGTACTGTCCCCTGTTCCAGCGTGTGGCCCCCATCTTCCTGGCCATCACCTGCGCCGCAGCTGCCCTGGGCACTGGGGCGCTGCTGGTGGCACTGGCCAAGTGGCCCCATGCCTGGGGCTGGCCTCAGAGTCGAGCACTGGTGGGCCAGTTGGCAGTGGGGATGGGTCTCTTTGCTGGCCTGCTGCCACCGGTGGCAGTGGGCATCGGGCAGGGCTGGCAGCTGGGCACAGGGCTGTGCAGGCTCACCCACCTGCTGTGGCACTGGAGCCTCTTCGCACAGGGGCTGCTGGTGGGCAGTGGCTCCTGCAGCACCGCCTGGTGCCGCTGGAACCCCCGGAGCCGGCGGCTGGCCGTGGCCGTCTGGGCCGGGGCGCTGCTGCTGGCAACACCAGCAGCTCTTGCCAGCGGCACAGGGGCAGCCTCAGAGACGAGCTGCATTGGCCGGAATGTGGACATCCTCTCCCCAGCATACCTGCTGCACCTCACCCTCTGCCTCTGCCTCTTCCTGCTGCTGCCAGCAGTGCTGCTGGTGGCCACACTGGCTGCGCCACGGCTGAGGACGGGCTGGGAGCCAGGCATCAGCGTGAGCTGGCTCTTCTTTGGGCTCTGGGTGCCTTACAGCGTGGGGCTGGCTGTGGATTTCCTCCTGCATGCCCGGCTGCTGCAGCCCACCTGCAGCACCTTTGAGCACTTTGACTATGTGCTGGGGCTGAGCGAGGGGCTGGGGGTGCTGCACTGCTGCCTGGGGCCCACAGCACTGCTTGCTGCCCAGCTCTGCCACCGCAGGGCGGGCACCAGTGGCAGCTGCTGAGTTCCTGGCACTGCAGCCGAGGGCCTCACACCGGCCCGCAGCCCCCCGGCCCCCAGCACCCTCCTCTCTCCCCGCAGTGTCCCCACAAGCCCTGCAGCTTCTGCCCCATGGGCAACGCTCCCCCAGGACCCAGGGGAGGACAACGTGGGCCCATTATGTGCCAGGCTTAGTGCCTCTCCTCTCTCCGTCCCCTTCCTTGGGGTCTCAGCCCCACTGTTTGGGGCCAGACACCCCTATTTACTCAATGGAAATAGCCCTGGAGTGCCTCAAGCATCTCCCCAAGCCCCCGGGCGGTGTCAGCCCCAGGCTCCTGCACACCCATGGGGACCCACCAAGGCTCAGCCCCAACCCCCCCAGCTCCACGGAGACATTTCAGCAGGCAGAAAGGGCAGTGGTGATGTGAAGCGACGGGGGATTTTTCACTCCCTCCTGACAAGCCAAGATAAGCATCACGTCCAAGATCAGCCTGCGGGAATTATATACAATATATACGTCTGTCAAAGCCACTCGTCAAGCTCAGTTAATGGCAGGGGCTGGGAGGTGCGGGGGGAGGCACGGGGGTGACATCCATCACCTCTGGCCAGGCTCCCACGGGCAGAGGGACGGGAAGCGGGAGGGAAGCTCCTTGTGCTTCCAAATTAGCAGGAAAAGTTCATAATGAAGCTTTGCAGTCTATTAGCGGGAAGTGGGGTGATTTATATCCAGCACTGGAGGCATCTGATCCATGGTCCACGAGGGATGGCCGCGTGCAGTCACAAGGCATACAGGATGTGAAACGGCTGTGGACGGAGAGCTGAAGGGGAGGCAATGGAAGGGTGCGAGCCTGCAGCTGGGACCTGCCCATCCACAGGGTCCGAGGCCTGGCACAGCAGCACACGAGGAGCTGCCCCAGCTGAACCAAGCCCTGTGGGACCTGGGGGCTCATCCCTGGTAAACTGAGGGACTGACTCAGTGGGGAACAAACCCGCATTGTCCCCAAAAAGGGGGCGGCCACCTGTGGCCGAAAGCATCCTGCTGTTGCCCTGCCACCCGTGTCCCCCCCCAGCAAACCCGTGCAACAGCCCCAGATCCCCAGCCCAGACCCCCCCACCGAGCAGCCAGCCTAGCACCAACATTAGAGAGCCCAGAGAAGATGAAATCTTCCCCCTTCCCAACTAGGCTGCACCTGGGCAGGGGGCACAGCACACTGTGCGCTGGCCCCGTCTACTCGCAGGACACACAGACACCCTCAGAGGATGTCCAGACCACGGACACTCTCGGAGGACACCGAACCCTCAGCCACTGGCTTTGCTGTGGTTTCTTCTGCCACCTGGTGCCCACAGCTGCAGCTTCGGGCTCCATCCCTTTGGCCAGGATGGGGAGAGCAGAGGCTGGAGACATGCCCGAGAGCCGTGGGTCGGGGCGAGGGGGTCGAGGGCAGCTTCCCCTGTGTCTCTCGGACGAGCCCGGACCAAACCGCGTCATTCCCACGGGGGAAAGGGTTGCCCGGGGGGGGTGGGGGGGGGGGGTGAGACGAGAGGACCGAGGTGAAGCCACATGGCTGGGGTGCCCCCGCTGCCTGGGTGGGCACGCGCCTGGGGCACAGCGCCAAGGGCAGCCCCGTGCAGGCAGGTGACCTAGGGTCTTGCGGCATGACCGCGTGACGGTGTGAAATCGCTCCTCCCAGGCATTCCAGGCTGCTGGGGATGGGACTGGGGGGACACAGCTCCCCTCCCACCCTCCAGCCCATAAATCCAGTGGTCAGCAGCTCTGCACCAAGGCAGCTCCTCTCCCAGCACCAACCGCAGCACCCAGGACCATGGGCCAGCTGCAGCTCTGGCTTGCCATCCTGGCTGGGCTCTCGGGGATCATGGCCCAGGAAGGTAGGGGCAACGCTGGGGGACAGGAGCCAGCACAAGGCAGGGCAGGTCTAGAGGGGACATGGCAGCAGCTCTCAGAGCCCTCTGCTTTGTGCCAGAGCCTGGTCAGCAGAGCTGGAGGATGCTGGAGCAAGGCTGGGGTCAGCAGAGGGGACATCAGGGATGCAGAGTCACTCAGGGGGGACAGAGGAAGGCTCAGATGCAGTCAGAGGGGACTGCAGGACACTCCAACCTCCCACCGCGTCCCCTCTCTCGTCCCCCAGACCTGTACCGAAAGGTGTTTGTCTTCCGGAAGGACCCCAGCGATGCCTACGTAGTGCTGAGGGCCAAGCTCGAGCAGCCACTGCAGAACTTCACTGTGTGCCTGCGGTCCTACACCGACCTGACCCGGCCCCACAGCCTCTTCTCCTATGCCACCAAGGTGCAGGACAACGAGATCCTCCTCTTCAAGCCCAAGCCCAGCGAGTACCGGTTCTATGTGGGGGGCAAGTTCGTCACCTTCCGCATCCCTGAGGGCCGCGGGGACTGGGAGCACGTCTGTGCTAGCTGGGAGTCAGCCACCGGCATTGCCGAGTTTTGGCTCAACGGGAAGCCCTGGCCCCGCAAGGGGCTGCAGAGGGGCTACACGGTGGGAGCAGAGGCAGCCATCCTGCTGGGACAGGAGCAGGATGCCTTTGGGGGTGGCTTCGATGTCTACAACTCCTTCTCGGGCGAGCTGGCCGACGTTTACTTGTGGGACGCGGGGCTGTCCCCAGAGAAGATGCGAGCTGCCTACCAGTCCCTGCGCCTGCCGCCCGCTGTCCTGGCTTGGAAGAGCCTAAGCTACGAGGTGAAAGGTGATGTGGTGGTGAAATCCCGGCTCCGGGAGGTACTGGGGCCATGAAAAATGGCCAGGTCTGGGGCTGACGTGGCCTCAGCCCCCGCTTTCCCCTCCCCATCACCCCTTCACCTCTACAACCCGCCAAGAAGGTGCCTACTGCATGCGCATTGGGGAGCTCTGGTCGGGACGGGGCTTGGACAGAGCTGGGGGGGCTAGGGGCAACACTCAGCCTGGCAGGGACCCTCCAAGCACCAGCACTCGCCACCGGACCCATCGCCAACATCTAGGGCACCCTCTCCCTTCCCCATACCCCCCCCAGCTGTCCTGTGGCTGGCTCCCGCATGGGCAGGACACAGATCCACTGGCTCCCGCGCTGCCCAACCACATGTGAAACAGCAGGTCATTAGGGACGGGACAGCAGGGGCTCGGCACAAGCCCTTGGGGATGCGGGACCCATCCCTGATGCCCGTCCTCATGCCCACCCACCGTCCCCAGGCTCCCTGCCAGCCCGCTGGGTCTGCAGGCTCCCAGTCTGGCAAACCAGCCCCAGGCCCCTCACCAGATTGCCAAACAGTTCCCCCTCACCACTGGAGGTACAGCAGCCAGGCTCAGCAGTGCCATGGGGCAGCTGTGGCTCTGCGTCCTCACCCTCACAGCACTTTTCGGTCTTGCTGCCCCGCAAGGTAGGGGCGGAGGGACTCCACCGGGACCCCCTCTGGGTCCCATGGTGAGAACAGAAGGTGCAATGGGGAGCAGTGGGGAGCAGTGGGTGCAGCGGGTAAAGGGGGACATGCAGCAGTGGGGGCAGTGGGGAGCAGTGGGGCACCCTGAGCACTGCAGAGGGTGCAGTGGGTACAGTGAGGGGTGCAGTGGGTGCAGCGAGGGTGCAGTGGGTGCAGCAAAGAGTGCAGTGGGTGCAGGGGGAGGCGCAGGGGTCATGCAGTAGTCATGCAGTGGAGGAGGCACCTGGAGCTCTGCAGAGGGGTGCAGTGGGCACAGTGCAGTGCACTGGGGTGCAGGGGGTTGCAGCAGGGGTGGGAGAAGGAGATGCGATGGCAGCATAGCAAGAGCCAAAAGGGGCACCCTGAGCACTGCAGTGGGGGCAGCAGTGGGAGGTGGCAGGAACACAATGCCAGGCACCATGAAGCATGCCACAGGGCTGCAGTGGGGTTAGCAGTGGGGACTCGGGGATGCCACAGGCTGGTGCAGCTGGGCCCCAGAGGTGGGGACAGGGGGACAGAGAGACCCCTCCACCCAGCCTGTCCGTTTCCTCTGGGTGCTGCAGAAAATGTGACCACCCGGATCCAGGCTCACCCGCTGGCACCCACCCTATACCACCAGCTGATGCTCTCCTGCAAGGTCACGGGGGACCTCGGGTAAGGCGCTTCCCACCCTCCCATGGCCTCTGGCACAGCACCAGCGTGGGGCAAACAGGTTTGGCATCCCTGGCCCCATGGGCAGCAGGAGAAGAAAGGGCTGGGGAGGGAGGACCATGGTCCCTCTGTGTCCTCCCACCCCATGGCATGGCCACCCCCGGGGTGTCCACCCGCCTGACTGACAACCGGCCTGGCTCAGCCCCCAGGAGTTCCTGTGGGAGAAGGAAGGAAGCCACAACCCCCTGCAGAAAGGCCCCAACAACATCCTCCTCTTCCCCTCCTTCAACAAGACCCACTTGGGCACCTACATCTGCACGGCCACCAGCTCCCTGGGCACCGCTGTGGCCACCTACAACCTGTGGATAAACGGTAGGGAGGGGACCAAGCGGATGGCTGGGGACAAGGGCTCTTCCCTTCCTCCCACAGCTCGTGCTCACCACCCCCTATCACAGCCCACATGTGGCTGGTCTTGGTGGTGGAAGCCACCTCTGGGTCTGATGCTGGAGGCCACCTCCAGGTTGGTGGTGGCTTCCTTGCTGGCACGCTGCAACCCTGTTTCCCCTTGGGGGACTTGGCCAGGTGCCACTTCACCATGGCAGGAGCAGCCACCTCTTTCTTGCCTCTCCCAGACCTGGTGTACAACATGTTCGTGTTTCCGCAAAAGACCAAAAACTCCCATGTGCTGGTCAGGGCGAAGCCAGAGCAGCCACTGCAGAACTTCACCGTGTGCCTACAGTCCTACACGGACCTGACCCAGCCCCACAACCTCTTCTCTTATGCCACCAAGGCGCAGGACAACGAGATCCTCCTCTTCAAGCCCAAGCCCAGCGAGTACCGGTTCTATGTGGGGGGGCAGGTTTGTGTCCTTCAGCGTTCCCAAGCACATCACAGCAAGCGAGCACGTCTGCACCAGCTGGGAGTCCACCACTGGCATCATGGGCTTTTGGTTCAATGGGAAGCCCTGGCCCCGCAAGGGGCTGCAGAGGGGCTACACGGTGGGGGCGGAGGCGGCCATTGTGCTGGGGCAGGAGCAGGATGCCTTTGGGGGCGGCTTTAATGCCCAGCAGTCCTTCGTGGGGGAAATCTCATCTGTGTACATGTGGGACACGGGGATCTCCACCTCGGGCGTGAGGGTGGCCATGTACAACATGCTCGACAAAGCCCCCATATTCGGCTGGAGAAACTTCCCCTACAAGATCGTGGGCGAGGTGTACCTGAAGCCTTGATGCCCGGTGCGCAGCACGGGGCTGGTGCACTCCTGCGTGGTGGCCAGCAAGCCCTGGGCGAGCCATGACTGCCATGGGGGCTGTGTCCCCCCACCCCTTCCCTGCTGTGTAACCCCCCCCAAAGCCACCTGGCATCACATAAATGAAGAAATGGGTTTGAAAAGCAGCAATGGTCTTTGCCAGGGAAACTGAAGCCCACCAAAGCTCAGCGTGGCTCAGGGAATTAATTCGGGCTCAGAAAACTCGTCAGGGTGAGGAGGAAGGGGGACAACGGGGGAAAGGGCTGCCACCAGCTCTGGGTCCCGCTCCCATCCCAGGGACACTGGGGACACTGGGGCCGGGGACGAGTGGGGGGACAGAGAGGGGGCACTCCATTGCCCAGCGCTGGGGGACGTACACCCCCGGCGGCCCCCAGGCAGGGAGGGGGGCCAGGGCCGGGAGAGGCAGCCCCGGGGCAGCCCCGTGTCCCGGAGCCCGGGAGGGGGCAGCCCCGTGTCCCGGAGCCCGGGGCGGGGGGGGGCAGCCCCGTGTCCCAGAGCCCGGGGGGGGCAGCCCCGTGTCCCGGCGGCCGGCGCGGCCCCGCCGTTGGCGGACGGTCCCTGCCCGCCCGCGCCGCCGCTCTTGGCAGACGCTTCCCGGGCCCCGCTGCGCTCCGCTTCGCCGCCGCGCGGCCTCCCCGGTACGGCGGGGCGGGAGGGGCTCGGGCGCGCTGGGGGCGGCCCGCGGGGATCGGCCGGGCCGGGTCGGGCCGCGCCGGGACGGGCCCGGGCGGTGCGGCCTACGGCGGGGCTCCGGCCGGTGCGGGGCTGCCGCAGGGGGACGGGCCTGGTCAGGGGGACGGGCCCGGGGATCTCCGGGGGCCTGAACTGGGGGTCCTGGGTGCCTGGCCACGTGCTCTGGGGGTGGTGGTACGGGGGGTCCTGGGGGCCTGTCCAGGGGTCTGAGGGGGCCTGAGCTGGGGGTGTCAAGGGCCGGGCCAGGGGTCCTGGGGGGCCTGGCCATGAGCTCCTGGGGGGCCTGGCAGGGGTTCCAGGGGGGGCCTGAATTGGGCCTGGAGTTCCAGGGATCCTGGCAATGGTCTCCCGGGGGTCTGGCCCGGCCGGGGTCCCCAGAGCAGCCTTGTCCCCAGGGAATGTGGCGGCAGAGGCCCACAGTGCTGGTCCCCACAGGCAATGGGGGCGTCCGAGCCCCCCAACTTCTCGTGGGTGGTGGAGGGGCGGCTGGCGGGCCTGGCCATGCCGCGGCAGCCGGGACACTACCGGTTCCTGCTGGCCCAGGGCGTGCGACACCTGGTGTCGCTGTCGGAGTGGGCGCCCCCGCACCACGGCTGCTGCCCCACCATCCGGCTCCACCGGCTCCGCGTGCCTGACTTCAGCCCCCCGACACCCGAGCAGATCCAGAGTTTCCTGCAGCTGGTGGAGGAGTCCAACGCCCGCGGGGAGGTATGGCGGGGGGCACGTCACACCGGGGAGGCAGCGCCAAGGCGGGTAACACCGCAGGGGGGTGACACCGCGGGGTGGAGGAGGTGGCACCCAGGGAGAGGTTACACCAAGAGGGTAATGCCAAGGGGAGCAACGTCTGTAACACCAAGGGGTGATGCTGGGGGGCACGGGGGGGCTGCAGCAGGGACACCCGCACCCCTGCATGCCGGTGCCAGCTGACAGTGCGGCGCTGCTGGCCAGGCTGTGGCAGTGCACTGCATGCTGGGACACGGCCGGACGGGCACCATGCTGGCCTGCTACCTGGCAAAGGCACGGAAGATGAGTGGCAGCGACGCCATCCAGGAGATCCGGCGGCTGCGGCCCGGCTCCATCGAGACGTGGGAGCAGGAGCAAGCCGTGATCCAGTTCTGCCAGCGCGTTCGGTAGGTGCAGCCCCAGGGTGGGGAGTCCTGTCTCTATGTCAGCCCCTCCCTGTGCCACATCAGGACCACGGCTGCTGGTGTGCTGAGCGCAGCAAGTGGTAGGGGAGCTGCAGGTCCCAAAGCCCAGCTCGCCAGTGGAATCTGCCCCACCACAGCGCTGGAGAGGACAGCGAGGAGGCGTGAGAACAACCATCTCCCCAGGGCAGCGTGTGCCAGATGGGTTCGATGGAGATGGTCACTCCGAAATGGTGGGGGGTCTGTCCCAGCCCCAAGGTGCTGCCGTCTGTCCCTTCACGCAATAAAGGACTCTCATATGGCTTCTCTCCAGGGCTGTGTGTGACAAACTGGTGGGCAGCACACACGCTCGCGGCTCTGCCGGGCTCTCTGCCATCGCACTGCACTGCCTGGCTTGGTTGGCAGCTGTACCCCGGGCTGCAGGGCTCCTGGCTCTTGGGTCTCTGCCTGGCCTCATCCCTTGGGGAGCACGAGCGGCTCCACCTCGAGCACTGGTGGGCAGCCTCGGAGCTGGTCACCTGCCAAAGCAGCGATGCCACGTGGAGGGTGGCAGCCGCGTCAGTGCACGGTGGCTGGCCCGGGACATTGATGCTTAAGTGAAGCTTAGACGGAATTTAGGCATCTCTGTCCAAAAGTCCAATCCTGAAAATCTCTTCTCAGCTGCTCCTAACCTTGGTGGCATTTAAATCCTAAGTGCAAGAAGTGTCACCGTCCCCGTTCCTGGGTGCGCAGCACATGGCCGGGAGTGCCTGGCGCCCACTGGGCATGAGCACTGTGTCCGCACCCTGTGCTGGCAGGGCCCTCGCCTCTGCCAGGCAGCTCCACAGCCCCCAAACATTGCTCTGAAACCCCAAAATGTCATCATCTTCCCTCAGGAACCTTCCATCAGGGTGCTGCTGACAAAACAGCTGGGCCCTGCTCAGAGCCGTGGCTGGGGGCAACCGACCATCTCGGAGTGGCTGTAGCACCCTGGTGTCCCCCTTCCTGGACCCAACTCCTCCTGCAGGACTTGGGATGGGACCAGCGGGTATGGAGGAGGTGACCGGGTGGGGGGGGGGGGGTGCGTCTTTACTACAGGGTGTGGGGCACCACAAAAAGCAGGGGGTAGAAAGCAGCCCCCAGCTCTGCCTGCTGCCCCATGGCCCTTCCCCAGTGGGGATTCGGGAAGCACCCGTGTCCCACAAGCAATGCCATGGCTCTGGTGGGCTGTGACACCACACCAGGACATGGGGCCATCTGGGGGTGCTCGACTCTGCCTGCACCCCTTCCCTGGGGTACGAGTGGCTGGGGGGGGGGGCAGCCCTGTGCTGGGGGACAGGGATGGGGGGACAGGGATGAGGATGATGGAGACAGGGATGAGGACAATGGTGACGGGGCAGTGCCGTCCAACTGCAGCGCCTAAGCCCACGGGAGCCGCAGGATTCACATGGGCCCGTGAGATGCAGGAAAGCAGCTTAACTACAGAATTATTTACTTTAACTCCTCTTGCTTTAGCTCTGTCCTTAATAGTCCCCCAGGCTCAGGGGGCCGGGCCAGGCCGGGCTGACGGGGGGGACCACAGACCGCCCCTGCCCCAGGGAAGGGGGGCCGGCATGGGGGGCTTTGCCCCAGCATCCCTGACCCAGTGCTCAGTGCCGCTCCTGGGACTCAGCAGTGCCACAGAGCAGGGCTCAGCATGGCGTATGCAGTCCGGCATGGCCACACTCAGCCCTCGATGCTGGGCTCCCAATGCTGGGCTCCATCGTGGTGACAGAATGTGGGGGATGTCCCCTCCCCAGTCAGCCCCTGTCCCAGGAGGCTTTCCAGAGCCCCCGGCCTGGCGGGCAGCCCAGCTCCGGCTCAGCCTGGTGGGATGGGGACACCGCACCGGTGGCCGTCCCTGCGCCAGGGACGCATTTAGGATGGGATTAGAGAGGTGATGGCCGGGATGGGGAAGGGCAGGTGGGGAGCTCTGGCACATCAGCGGTCACAGGGGTGCCCCATGTTGGCACATGCACTGCCTTCTGGCTGTGGGGCTGCGCGTGGTGTGGCGTGGCACAACTCTGCATGACATGACATGGCATGGCATGGCATGGCTTGGCATGGCATGGCTTGGCATGGCATGGTATGGCATGGTATGGCAGGGAAGGGCTCGGCATGGCACAGCATGGCATGACATGGCTTGGCATGGCACAGCTCAGCACAGCAGGGCTCAGCCTGCGCCTGCCCTGGGTGAGCACCATGCATTGCCGATGCTCCCGGCCAGGTGGCATGCGGGCACACCTGTGTCACACACACCTGCGTCACGCACAGGTCCCGTGCCCGTGTCCCACGGGTGTATCGCACCCCCGCACCCCGCAGCAGCGTCCCACCCTCGTGCTCTCCACCCGTGTCGCCCTTCCCTCCCGCCGGAACTACAACTCCCAGCAGCCCTCGCGGCTCCCACCGCCCTGCTCCGCCATTGGTCGCCTCGGGGGCGCCCGGCTCCGGGCTCGGGATTGGCTGTCCCCGCGGCAACGGGCGGGGCGGGGCGGGGCGGGGCGGCGGGGGCGGGGCCTGGGGCGGCCCCTCCCGGCACCGCGGGTTTGTTTGCGGCCGCCCGGCGGCGGCGGCTGGAGCGGCGGGGACGGAACGGAGCCCAGCCGAGCCGAGCCTCCGCGGGACGGGCATGAGGAGCGGCGGGACGTGGAGCCGCCAGCGTCCCCCGCCCGGGGCCGGTGCGCCGTGGGCAGCCCGGCGGAGGCCGCTGGTCCGCGGGCCCTGAGGCGCCGGCCCTCGGAGACACCGCGCCGGCCCCCGGACAACAACTGCTGGCCCCCGGCGACCCGCCGCCGCCGCTCGGTCCTCCGCCGCCCGCCCCGTCCCGCCGGGGCCGCCGCGGGAGCCGCCTGAGGGGGGACCTGGGCTATGCGGTGGTGGCTGCGCGCCGCCGTCCTCAGCCTGCTCGCCGGCGCTGAGGGTAAGGGGCCGCCGAGCCGAGCCGGGGCGGGAGCCCGGGGCCGGGGCGGAAGCGGCCGCGCTGTCGGCGGGGCCGGTCTGGCCGGTGCTGGGCCCCCGGAACGCGGGTGGCGGCGGGGACAGCGCACGTGGTGCAGCTTCCGACGCCGCGGGGCTGGGGGCGGCCGGTGCCGCCGGCTGGGCAGGGGTCCGCGGGCTGGGGCGGGGGCAGCGTCCCGTCCCGCCGGCGGGGCTCACCCTGCCCCGCCTCGGTCCCAGCAGGCAGCGGCCAGAGCGAGTCCCAGGCCGTGGTGGGGCGAGTCGGGGAGAGCACGGTGCTGGGCTGTGACCTCCTGGACGCTCAGGAGGCCCGTCCCCCTCTTTATGTGATCGAGTGGGTCCGCTTCGGCTTCGTCCTCCCCATCTTCATCAAGTTCGGGCTCTACTCGCCACGGGTGGACCCAGAGTACATCGGTAAGTCCCACAGCAGTGGGTGGTTATGGGGTCCTGAGGGGCCCTCCTGGCCCCAGCTGCCGGGCTGGGACTGGCCCGGGGCAGGATGCGAGGCTGGCCAGGCTGGCTCCGGTGTCCTGTGTCCCTGCTCTCCTTGGCTGGGCCCCAGCCGAGGGCTGCTGCTGTCAGACCACATTAATCACGCTCCCGGGGTGGTGGGGAAGCACAGGACTCTCCCTCTGGCCCCGGGCAGCAGGAGGGGACCTTGTGGGGCTGGGGAGGTCCCCATGGCAGGGCAGAGTCCCCTCCTTGTGTAGCAGCTCCAGGTATGGCCAGAGTAGGAGGTGGAAGGGATGTGGACATCCAGCTCACAGGGAAGACACAGCCCCTGGCCCAGCTCGGCACCGGGAGGGATCCCCACCAGGACAGAGGTGGGAGAAGCCCCCCAGGCAAGAGGTTCCCGGCATGCCAGCCGTTGTTCCCATCACTGTGGCCTCTGGCTGCTGGGATCTCCCCAGCATTACCCACTTGGGAATGGGGATGGCTGAGTGCCCACCTGCCTGTGCATGGGCTGCAGCATCATGGCAATGCCTGCTGTGCTGCCCTGGCTCTCTTGTCCTGCCTTCTGTGCTAGACCAGAGCCGGTGACACCGGGATGCCCTGTGCCAGAGGCCTCGGGCACCTGGGCACTGCCATGCCGCCACCTTGGCCCATGCGGGTCGCTTGAAGGTTGAGCCTGGGGAGGGGATTTTGGCGAAGCTGCTAATTGGCGGTGCTGGTCTGGCTGGGATTTGGAGCAAAGCTGTGCTGGGTAAGGGCTGCAGCGTGGGAGGGGGATATTCTCCTCTTTACAGGATATTTAAAGTGAAGCGGTGGCAGACCTTGAGGGATTCCTGTGAGCATGGAGGTGAAGACAACAGGAGCATCCCTCGAGGACGGGGACGGCTGGGGAGGAGGGGAAGGGCTGGTAGCTGGCCGGTGTTTTGGCCCCAACAGCCTGTGGCAGTGATGCACCAAAAGGGATGGGGGGGGGCTGGAGAGCCAGACTGCGCCTAGGTCAGGAGCCTGCCCCTGCTGCCAAAACGGGCCCTTGCCTGAAAAATGCACAGCAGGCTGAGGTTTGAGCCAAACCCTCTCCTGCCTGGCCGCGGGCAGAGTGGTGCTGCCTCTTTCTAGGCTGTGTAGAAGACCGATTTCAGGGCACACCCCGGCCTCTCCCTGCTGCCAGCCCTCACGCGGGGCCACCTTCACTCTGCAGCCAGCCCCAGGCCAGCTCAGTGGGACCCTGCGGTGATGACAAGGCACCTGCTTTTCCAGGAGGCCCAGGCTGGGCTCCTGTTACCTGAGCCCGACATCGCAGGGCCCCTCAGCTGCAGGAGCTTGGGTTACCCAGAAAGGGCCTGGCAGCATCCTGCCTGCTCCTGCCTGCACTGCCCTCAGCCCTCCCCCTTATCCCTGCTGCCAGCGCAGCCCTGAGGGCTGTGGGAGCAGGTTGGGCTGCTACAGGATCAGCGCTGGGGGGATGTGCTGGGGGAAGGGGTTTGGTGGCAGTAATGAGGGCAAGGTGGGCGGGGGGGGGGGGGGGCGAGGGCTGGCGGCTGTCTCCATGGCAGTGGGGCGGCTTGTTTTCAATCCTCTGGGGAGTGGGAAGGGATGGAGGGAAGGGCAGGGGCTGCTCGTGCAGGGTAAGGGCGAGGGCAGCCCCTCCCAGGCAGAGCAGATCTGATGGCACCCAGAGGAGCCGGGGAGCCCCCGCTGTCACCCTCGTGCCTCTTGGGGCAATTTGGGGCATCCTGGGAACCAGGTGGGCTGCAGCCACCTCCGTGAGAGCCCTTGGGTTGCTTGGGGGAACAAGGTCGGCTCTCCTCCAGGTGCCACTGTCTCCTGCTGTTGGCTGATCTGGAGCAGGGCCGGTGGTCCCTGGCCTGGCTGCCTGCTTGGGCACTCCATCCCCGGTGGCAAGTGTGGCGGCTGGGGCTGCAGCCCCCTTTGTGTCCTTCTGAATGGCGGTTGCCAGGCACTGGGGGATGCTGGTCTGGAGGGCAGCAACGGTTTTGTTATCGACTGGGTGGTGGAAGAGGAGGAGGCTGGGGCCAGCACGGGGGATTAGGGGGAGGCTGGGGGGCGTCCCCGGGGCACTCTGATCACTTCCAAAGGGACCTTTGTTCAGGAGCCTGCTGCTCCCGCCCAGCTCCTGGGGCTGTGAGCTGGCAGCTGCAGGCAGGGATGGGGATTCCCAGAGCTGCCCTGCCTCCCCAGGGTTGGTGTGGGAGCCGGCTCTGGGGTGAGGGGTGGGAGGACCCCTTGTCCCACGGGTGTTTTGCCCATGGGTGGCTCCCATCCCTCTTGCTGTTCCTGCCACCCCCCTTCTGTTCGAGGTTTGCCAGGGGTGTTGCTTTGTGCTCCGAGTGAGGGATGCTGCCAGAGGAACCCAGATACGTCTGTTCCCAGCATCTCCTGCTGCAGGAGAGGCCATGGGTTGGAGCTGGCCATGGGGAGAGGCAGGAGGGGTGGCAGTTGTGATGGGTGGCTGCAGCGGCCAGAAGCAGCTCCGGGCACTGTTGGGAAGGGTTTGCATGTTTGTGTGCTGGGTTTGCACAGGGCTGGGTGGCCCCAGCACTTGACATGCGATCCTGTCCCTCAACTGCCTAGCCTCTGTGCCCAAACCAGCCTGCCTGGGTCCCACTGCTCCTCCTCTTTGCCAAGCTTGTTTGGAGGGATGCAGCCTACCGCTGCTGGTAGCACCTGCGCGGTGCCTGGCCTGGGCTCCGGTGGCTTGGGCAGCGCGTGGGGACCACCTGTGACACTGAACTCCTGGGTAGAGCTGATGGGGCTGGGGGGTGAGGTTTGGCAAAACTTGCTTTGTTGGAAACACTTCAGGAAGATGCTGGTGCCAGGGAGCTCTGGGATGTCAACAGGAGCATCATGGGCTGCTCCGATGCGAAGAGCTGCGTGCAGTGCTGCTGCCGCTGTGGCCCTGCTGTGGCATGCTGGGAGCAAGGCCACCATGGGCAATGACATGCTTGAGGCTAGACCCTCGCCCCCAGCCTGGAGCAGCTCTCCAGGCCATGGGTGCCTGCAGCGGGGTCGGGGGCATGTAGCTCCAGGGGTGCTGGGGCAGTGGGTCCACTGGCTGTGCACCCTGGCCGGGGCTGAGCCAATTGCCCACTGCACGCCTGAGCCGATTATGGCTCTGATAATAGCCCAGGGGATTAAAGGGCTGTGCTTGCTGTTGCTTTGTGCCCTTATCCTCCTCCTCATCAAAGAGGCCGTGGGGTGCGGAGCTGCTGCCTGTTTGGGGCGAGGGCCCCGTGGCCTGGGAGAGCCCCCCACCACCATGCCCCTCGGGTCTGTAGTGCTCGTCCCTGTGAGGCGGGCGAGGGGTTCAGCCTGACCCCATGCCGCAAGGAGAGAGGATGGTGCGGGTGTGCCCAGGGCTTAGCAAGACTCCTAAGGGTGAGATGGCTGGGGGGATCCCCAGGGGAAGGGTGGCTGAGGCTGCGGGGGGACAGTCCCTAAAAGGCAAGGGGGAAGGGTGCACGGAGGTATTTTGCAGGCAGGCTGGCAGCTCAAGGGGGAGGCAGAGGGGGCAGTGGGACCAGCTCTCTTGCCTAGCTGCTGGGAGCAATGCTCAGGGCACAGGGACACACCTTGCTGGCAGCTGGGGGGGTCCCTGCCAAGGCCACCCTATGCAGGGGCAGGGTCCACCACCACGTCCTCTTCTCTTTCCCCAACAGAAGCAGGAGGTGTAGTGCTAAATGTCAGTGTGACCAAACTCCACCGCAGCATGGCCCCCCTGGCTTTTGTCCCGTGGCTGTTCCCAGACCCCTGCAGTGCTGGCTGAGGCAGAAGAAGCCCGAGTGCAGCCTGGCCATGCAGGCAGACCCTGCTGCTGCCAAGTCGGCCAGTCAGCCCCATTCCCTGGGGAAGCTGCTGAGCCTGCGGCAGGGGCGAGTGCTGCGGGGGCAGGTAGCCCAGGGATGTGGCTGCCCCTGAGCTGGCAGCGCCGTCTGTGATGGCCGCTTCTGGGTGCACAGGTCGCGTCCGCATTGAGGAAGGTGCCTCGCTGCGCATTGACCTCCTGCGCACAGAGGACCAAGGCTGGTATGAGTGCCGCGTGCTCTTCCTCGACCGGCACACCACCGACGCCGACTTCCAGAACGGCACCTGGATCCACCTCACCGTCAACGGTACTAGTTGATTCCACCCTCGGTTGCTGCTCTGCCCAGCACCAGCCAAGATCTCTCAGGACTGGGACTGGATCCACTGGTCTTCCAAGACCAGTTGAGCCACACCTGGGGGTGAGGGTCTGGATTTGTCTTTACAGCACCCCCCACCTTCCTGGAGACCCCCCCTGCATTCGTGGAGGTGCGAGACCGGGACGCACTGAGCCTTACCTGCACAGCTGTTGGCAACCCCCAGCCTGTTGTCATCTGGAAGAGGAGTGACCTGGCTGTCCAGAGCGGGGGCACAGTGCAGGTGAGGATGGCAAACCCCCCCATGACATGTCTCCCACGTCCGCCAGGGTCTCATGGGGCAGCCAGGTGTGCAGAGCAATGCAACTCTGCTTGGCTGAAGAGTGGGCGCCCGTCCCCACCGTGGTGGCATCCACCTGCCACCGGCCCTGCCCACAGCACCACATTCCTGAGAGTGTCCTGTCCCTTGGTGACTGTGCCATGTGCCTGGTGCCATTGCAGGTGAGGAACGGGACGCTGAGCATCGCCGTTGTGGAGCGTGCCAGCGCGGGCACCTACACCTGCCATGCTTCCAGCAAGGAGGGCACCATCACCCACACCACCCGCGTGCTCGTGCAGGGTAAGAATGGGTACTCTCCCAGCCCTGGCCACGTGGACCTCCCCACTGGGTGCTGCCACAGGGCACAGAGGGAGCCATGTCATGGGGGTTGGTTTTGGGGCAGGGGCAGGTGCAGGTATGATGGGCTTTGGGAGCAGCTGAGGCTGTCCCCAGCCCTCACTGTCCTCTCTGCCCCACACTGCAGGGCCACCCATCATCGTGGTGCCACCCCAGAACATCACCGTCAACATCTCCCAAGATGCCTTTCTGGCGTGCCAGGCCAAGGCGTACCCAGGAAACCTCACCTACACCTGGTTCCAGGGCAGCAGCAATGTCTTCCACCTCAGGTACAGCAGGGACGGGGATGGCACCGAGGTGGCCACGGGCTCCTGACAGCAGTGCTGGGACCAGCAGGCTGCTGTGGCCCCGCAAAGCCTGGATCTGAGTGCAATGGGCTGGCTGGGTGTGTAGCAGAGGGGTTCACTCATCCTGGGGTGCTGGGGACTGTCCCAGCCGTGCTGTTCACCACTGCCCTCCCCTTCCCTTGTAGCCACCTCCAGGCTCGGGTCCGCGTCCTGGTGGACGGGAGTCTCTTACTCGAGCGAACAACCCCGGACGACGCCGGCAAATACACCTGCGTCCCCAGCAATGGGCTGTGGAAGCCGCCTTCTGCCTCGGCCTTTGTCACAGTGCTGTGTAAGAGCCCCGCAGCCCCTCGCAAGCCCAGGCCATGCTGTCACCAGCTCTGCTCACAGAAAGGCTGTGCTAGGCCAGCCCAGGAGGGTCCCCACAGGCTCTGGTGGGAAGGGAGTGCTCCTTCAGCTGCCACAGGGACCCCAGCCCCCTGCCGCCCTCACACAGGCCCCGACACCCTGTTTGTCCTCACAGATCCGGCACAGGTGACTACCATGCTCCCAGAAACCCACCTGCCCAAAGGGATGCAGGGTGTGATCCACTGCCCCACCAGGGCCAACCCCCCTCTGCTCTCTGTCAGCTGGACGAGGGACGGGCGCCCGCTGGAGCTGGACAAGGTACCACAGCTTGCACCCTCCCCTGCCTTCCCACCCCCCTGAGCCCCTCATCCTGACCCTGCACCCCCCTCTCCCAGCTCCCTGGCTGGTCCATGAGACCAGACGGCACCATCGTCATTGCGACGGGGAACGATGATGCGCTGGGAGTGTACAGGTGTACCCCGTACAACAGCTACGGCACTGCTGGCGAGTCCCAGCCCACGCGTGTCCTGCTGAAGGTGAGGCTGGGTGGGTGGGCACACTGCCCGAGCCCCTTGCCCAAGCTGCTTCCGCCCTGCTGGGCCGAGCAGCCCAGGTGTGCCGAGTGCCCATCGGCCTACCCTGCCATGGATCTGCACCCCATCCCGCGTGCCACTAAGCCCTGCACTGTGCGTGCCTGTCTTCCAGGACCCCCCTGCCTTCACAGTGCGCCCCAAGGAGGAATACTTCCAGGAGGTGGGTCGGGAGCTGGTGATCCCCTGCACGGCCCGTGGGGATCCCCCCCCAACTGTCACCTGGCTGAAGGTAGGAGCCGCTGCTCTGAGGAACGAGCTGAGCCCTTCTGAGAGGCGGATGCTGCTTTTGGTCTCTGGGGCATCATTCTAGGGCAGTCCCTGTGTCCGTGTCCCCGCAGATGCTGCAGGATCACATCTCTCCTGGTGCCTGCAGGAGAAGGGGCTCAGGGCACTTCGCTTGTGTTGCCCTCTAAGAAACCAGGGCAAAATCCTGCCCCTCAGTTCCTAAACCAGCCCCAGGGTGGTGGATCATGTCAAGTCCCATTTTCCCCAAGGGCCCGCTGTTGCAGGATCACTGCAGAGCAGCTGCCCTGGCCGTGCAGTGGGCTGGGTGGTCACCCACTGTCAGTGTGTCCATGCCTCTTTGTGCAGGTAGGCAGCGCAGGGAAGAGTGGCGCCCAGGTGGATGGGAACAGCAGCCTAGTCTTCCGCCCACTCGTCAAGGAGCAGCACGGGGTCTGGGAGTGCATGGCCACCAACCAGGTGGCCAGCGTCAGCACCACCACCGCCGTCCACGTGCTGGGTGAGTCACCGGTCCCTGGTGAGCAGGCATCGTCCATGGGTGCTGGGCTGCCTTGGGGTGGACAATACCAGGTGGAAGGGGTGGAAGGGCCCCTGCACAGCTGTTGTCCAAGCTACCTGATCTGATAGGTCTTCTCTCTGCTTCCCCTGCCAGGTACTAGTCCTCACGCTGTCACCAATGTCTCTGTGCTCCCGCTCCTGCTGGCAGCCAACATCTCCTGGGAGCCAGGGTTTGATGGAGGTTATTTCCAGAGGTTCAGCGTCTGGTACACACCACTGTGAGTCCCCGCTGTGGGCAGGGTCTGGTGTCCCAGCTGGGGCCCTCAGCTCTGGACTCATCAGTCCCGTGTCTCAGGGTGAAGCATCCACCCCAGGCCCATCGTGACTGGGTGTCGCTTTCGGTGCCCGTGGGGGCTCAGCACCTCTTGGTGGAGAATCTGCAGCCAGACATGAGCTACCAGTTCAGCGTTCTGGCCCAGAACAAGCTGGGTAGTGGCCCCTTCAGCCAGATTGTCACCTCTGTGCCCAGGGGTAAGAGGGGGCCCATGCATTCCCCAAAGCAGCCGCTGTCCCCCCGGAGCCCTCAATCACCTGGGAGGCTCCTGTTTCTGCCCTGCTGTCCCCCCCACATCAGCTCCAACACCAGCGTCCCATTTGTCCGCAGGCTTCCCAGTGACCACAGTGCCTCCAGAGCCGCCAGCCATGACCATGCGCGTCTTCCTGTCCCCGCCACAGGCTCTGACTGCCAATGAGACTGTGCGTGGGGTCCTACTGCAGTGGGAGCCCCCGGCTCAGTTCTCGGTGGCACTGAGCGGTTATGCGCTGGAGCTGCGGCAGGACAAGGGTGGCTGGGAGGTGCTGGACCGCTCTATCCCCAGCGCGAAGACCCAGGTCCTGGTGCCAGGACTCATCAAGGTGGGAATCTCACTGGTGCTCCCTGGCTGCGGGACAGCTCTGAGGGGACGCAGCAAGGGAGCGGGTCAGACCTGCGTTACTGCTACCTGGGGATGGGGCATCTGGCAATGCCTCAGAGCTGCTTAGCTCTGCAACTGTGTGGGCTGAGGTTTGGCTGGCCGTGGTGCCAACAAGGCTAATGGCCCTCTGCTCCCCCAGGATACTTTCTACGAGTTCCGACTGGTGGCCTTTGCTGGCAGCTACATCAGCGATCCCAGCAATACAGTGAACGTCTCCACAGCAGGTAAGGCCTGCGATGCCTTCCTGCCCTGGGGACAGAAATCAGAGGTGTAAAGCGCCCGGCATGGTCTAGGATCTTCCCAGACAGAAACCCCTTCATGCTGCTCCCACCCCAAAGCGTCCCTGCTGCTAGACCAGGGGACACAGCGCCCAGAGCAGGACCCACAAAGCTAACACTGCGGGAACGCCTATCTCCATGTGCGGATCTGGTGTGGCTTCGGTCTCACAGACTGGGTAGCATCCCTGCTCCTGGCAGCCAGCACGGTGGAGGGCACAGATCTGGCCGAAGGCAGACCAGCCCCAAGGGGCGAGAGAGCTGAGGCTTTGCTGTTTATCCCTGCGGTGCTGGCAACGGGAGGGAGGCTGTGCCTGCTGTGCTGGCATGCTCTGCAGGTAACTGAGCTTCTGACGGTGTCTCCTGTCTGGCCCAGGCATGGAGGTGTATCCGTCTCGCACCCAGCTGCCAGAGCTCCTGCCACAGCCAGTGTTGGCCGGGGTCATCGGGGGGATCTGCTTCCTCAGCGTGGCTGTAATCTTCAGCACCATGGCTGCCTGCATCATGAACCGCCGGCGTGCCGCCCGCATCCAGAAGCGAAGGCAAGGTAGGAGCCAGGTGGCTGGAGGCAGGCACCTGGATCCCAGGGCTCCCAGAGAGCTCGAAGCACCATGAACAGGGCAGCAGGACCCGGTGCCCAGGGAGGGGACAGGCCAGCCAGGGCTGGGGGGCTTACCAGGGTGGTAGTAGGGCTGAGTGGGTGCTGCTGTCTCCTCATCATCACTTTGAGTTGCTCGCTGTGTGATCCCCATGTGTTCTCATGACCTTCCAGATCCACCACTCGTCTTCTCCCCCAGCAAGAAGCTTCCACCTCCACAGTAAGTCATGCCATGCCACGCTCCCTCCTGTCCCGCTCCCTCCCTGTCTTGCTGCGCTCCCCATCATTCACTTGCTGCTGGCTGGGGGCAGAGGGACAGGCTGGGGGGCAGCTGTCCCCCTGCCCACCACTGTGGGCTGAGGGCTGGCCAGAGGGGGTGTTAGGAGCGGGATGCTGGGGTCAGGGTGTGTCCTGGGGTAGGGCTCCCCCGGAGTGCTCCCTCTGGGGAGTTTTGGCTGACGAAAGGATCAGAAAGCACAGGCACAGGTCTGTTGAGCCCGCAGCAGCAGTGCAGGATCACGGTACCTTCTGCCAGATGCCTGGCACGAGCCCTTCTGCCACAGGGGGCAGCTGGACAAGCCTGGAGCTGGGACAGGGGTGCTGCAGTGGTTCCTTTCTTCCTTACAGCAATTCTCGTGGCTCTGGTAGCCCAGACAGCACCGTGAAGCTGAAGCTGCAGCCGTCTCCCTATCGGAGCCTGCGCCGGACACTGCTGTGGGGTGAGAAGGCCGGCACCAGCCTGGGTCTCAGCATCGCCAGGGCTGGCTCCCGGTATGCCATGTACGAGAGCCATGTCGGGGAGCACGTGCCCCTGGAGCGGATCTGCCGTGGCCCCGATGGGCGCTTTGTGGTAGAGACCGACACGCAGCCGCAGGAGAGCAGCTTCGGGGCGCTGCCCTATGCCGAGCTGGAGCCATACCCGCAGCAGGACCCCCCGGGGCTGCAGCCTGAGCCCTACCTCCAGCTGCCCGCAGAGGAGGAGCACATCTGGCACAAGGGGGTCTCACTGCGCCCCCGGCCCACAGGGCAGGCCCGCCGGGGAGCCCGGACCACCAGCTACCGCCAGGGCCGCTATTTTGGCTATGGCAGCAGCAGCCCTGTAGATGAGGCCACGGCATTGTGCATCGTCAACATCAGCCCCGTGGCCTCTGCCACAACTCTGCCTTACAGCACCGTGGAGGAGCTACGCGACAGCCCCGGCAGCGCCAGGCCCTGCCAGACCACCACCAGCGCCCTGTGGGACTCACTGCCCCTCGAGGGCTCCCCCCAGCCACCCCTCAGCCCCCCACTCTCCCCCAGCCTTGGGTGCCACCAGCAGTTTGCCGGCCCCCCGACCCAGAGCGGGATCCTCCAGTACCTGAGCCTACCCTTCTTCAAGGAGATGTGCGTCGATGGTGACTGGCCGCCCCTGGAGGAGCTGGCTGAGCCCAGCCAGGCCAGCGGCCAGCCAGAGCCTGCCGCCAGCCCACTGCCTGGCCTGCTGGAGGCTGGGGGCTCCCCGCAGCACACAGGGCGAACGCTGTGCCCAGACTGCATTGACACATGTGCCAACACCATCTCCCCCTCAGCCCCTGCTTTCCTCAAGCCCCCTAGGCTCCTAGTGGGTCCTGCCAAGGCCTCGCTGCCTGGCACTGCTGCCTGGTCCGGCTCCCCCAGCTCTGGGGCCAGCCCATGGCCCCCTACCCAGCCAGCTCACTGCCTCCCTGCCAGCAGCGGCAGGACTGAAGCTGTGCCCTCAGCCGGCACCACTGTGCCCTCAGCTGGCACTGCGGAGCCCAGCTGGGTGCTGGGCAGGCCACCAGATCCTGCCCCCCTGGAGAAGCTGCCGCAGGGCAGTTTGACCAGCCAGAGCAGCGGCCGGGGCAGCGCCTCCTTCCTGCAGCCCCCCTCCCTGGCACCGTCTCTGGGGGGCAACTGTCTGGGTCCCCCCCTCGGGGACGGGGGCAGCTGGCACAGCGGAGGCTCGGCAGCGGAGGAGGGCAGGGCGAGGACAGATCTGGCACTTGGCGGCACTGGAAAGAGGTGAGCTGTGGGCACGATGCCGGGTACGAGCCAGCTCATGCCAGGGCAGCTCTCAGCCTGTCCCATGGGGCTTGGCTGGGGTGTCCCAGCACAGAGCAGCCCCGTTGCCTCCCAGCCCCTGCGGCACCCCAGCCACTGCTCCCTGGGGACACCCCGCTATGGGGTCCCCACCATCCCTGCCCCTGGGGACCACCCCAGCTCTCCCTACAGCAGCCCTGCCACCCCTCACACCCGCTGCCTGCTTCCCCCTCGGGGCATGCCTGTGTGAGGGACTGTCCTGACGCCCATCCTTGCAGGAGGAACACCTCAGTGGATGAGAACTACGAGTGGGACACAGAGTTTGCCCTGGAGTCGGACATCCTCGAGGCACTGCAGCTCTACCGCAGTGGGGACCCAGAACGGCCCGTCTCCACCATCGCCCTGCGCGACCTGGAGCGGCAGAGTGAGTGTGGCACCCCCGGACCCCCCGTCCGTCATCGCCCTGTGGGGCTGTCCCCCACCCTTCCCAGGCGATTGGGAAAAGGGGGTGGCAGGGCCCTTTGGCACCCACATCCCTGGGGGTGGCCCCGTGGGTGGGTGACGCAGCCGGACCAGACGCTGCCTGTCTCCCCGCAGTGCCTGGCGGCGGCTCCTCCCCAGTGAGCTCGGTGTCGGCGGAGGCGTTGGCGGCGGCGGATGGCCCCCCGGAGCGCGGCAGGGCCCTGCGCCAGGAGCTGGCGGGGTCCCGGCGCCGCAGGGAGGTGGCCCAACAGCGGCGGCAGCGGCTGGGCCCCCGCGGGTGCTGCGCCGAGCGCTTCGAGTTGGCCACGCTGCTCTAGAGACCCCCGGGACCCCCTGGGCCGGGGGAGGAGGACGTTGGGGTGCAATAAAGAGGCGTGAGAGCAGCGCCGGCTCGTGTGTAGCTGGGGGACGGGTGCCCCCCAGCCCCGGGGCACCCGGCCCCTCCAGGGTCCTGCCACACCGTCCCGGTGCTCCCTGCATCCCCTCCGTGTCCCACCTCCTCCTACCCCCACTGCATCCCCGCCCCCCCCATCCTCCCCGTGCTTTGCGCAGGCTCCCCTTCTGCTGTCCGCCCGCTGGGGCTCCCGGTGGCCCCCTCCCCGCCCCGGTGGCCCCGCCGCCCGACTGCGGGCGGGGCCGCGTCTGGCGGTGGCTCCGCGCGGGGCGGGGCTTGCGCGCCTCGTTGCCTTATATGGCCATGCCGCGGGAGCGCGTCACGGGGGCGGGGCCCCGGGCGCACTACGTCATCTCGCGGTGTTCCGGGGGTCGCTGGTGGGCTGTGCCGCGGGTCACACCGGGTCGCCGCGGGCTGTGTCCCGGGCCTCCCCCGCCTCTCCCCGGAGTCCCGCCCGTGTGTCACCCCCGCCTGCCCCCCCCACGTCCGCTCGTGTTCCTCCGTGTCCCTCTGTTCTGCCCTTCGGGGTAACGCTCGGCTCTGTCCCCCCAGACTCGCCCAGCGTCACGTCATGCCCCCAGTCCTGCGCTGTCTCCCCCCCGGCTGTGTCCCCGGGGTGCCCCCATGTCCCCTGCATCAGCCCCGCCCCTGTCCCCCAGGTGTCCTGCCTGTGTCACCCCCCCATCGTCCCCAGCTGCATCCCCCGAGCATCCTGCCCTATGCCACTCCCTCGGCAGCCCTGTCCCCCGGGGTCCTGTCCCCATGCCACTCCCCTGGGTCCTGCCCTGTGCCCCCCTATTCCACCCCTGGGGGTCCTGCCCCGTGCCACCCTGGCCCTGTGCCCTGGACCTCCTGCTCCCTTATTGCCCCATGCTCCACCTAGGGGCCCTGTCCCCAAATCACCCTGTTACCCCCTGTCTCTCCTGGCTGAGTCCTTCCAGGATCCTGCCCCTGCATCACCATTTTCCTGATCTCTGTGTCACCCCCATGGGAGCTGTCCCCCTGTATCATCCTCCCCCCCCCCCCCGCTCTCTGTGTCACCCTGGGCCTCTCCCCCATGGGTCCTTGCCCCCCCTGTGTCACCCTTAAAACTGTTCCCCTGCGACTGTGCCACCCTCATGCTGTCACCCCCTAACCCTGCCCCTATTTCTGCACCCCCATGTGACTCCCTGAACTTGTCCCCCCTATGTCACCCCTGTCCCATCCTGGTACCCTTGGTCACGTGCCACCCCCTGCCCTGGTCCCCTCATCTGTGTGTCCTACAGCCATGCACCCGTGTTGCTAAAGCCACAGGAAACCCCACTGGAAATCCCCGGGGGACACCCGCAACCCGGGCGGGGGGGGGCGGCATGGGGGACGACAGGGACAACACACATCCCGCCACGTGTCACCCGTAGGTGCAGGAGGGGCACCGGCTACTGGGGGGGTGGGGGCACTCCAAGGCCGGTCTCCACCATGACGGTGTCCTCATGACTGAGCTCCCAAGGATGGTGGCACATCGGGCTGGCTCAGGAGGGTGGGTGCTGAGCCCGGGACAGAATTTGGGTGCCGAGGGGTGGGTGGGGTCATGGGGCCGCCGCAGTGGCGGCCCTGCCACCCGTTCCGGAGGCGGATGGTGGCTTTGGGCCGAGGTTTTGTTTGTTGTTTTGGTCACGCTTCCTATGGAGACAGGACTTGTGCAAGCACCATCGTCCCTCCCTGTGCTGCCAGGGACACCACGGGTGCTGGGGAGGCCATGTCCCTGCGGGGCCTGCAGCCCCCCGAGCTGTCCCCCTGCCACCATGGCCAGGCCCTGGTGGTCCCCACCACCATGTCCACCGTGGTGACCATGACCTCTGCTACTGCAGCTGGGCCCTGTTGCCATCACAGCCTTGTTCCCCACTGCCACCATGCCGGGTTCTGTCTCCACCATGGTCACCACAGCCCCCATATCCCCTTGCCACTACAGCCCCTGTCTCCACCAAAACCCTGATGTCCCTTGAACACTATGGCCAGCCTGTCCCTACCACAGCCACCCTGTCCCTGCCACCACAGCCAGCCTGTCACCACCACAGCTACACTGTCGCCACCACAGCCACCCTGTCCTCACCTTGGCTGCCACAGCCATCCTGTCCCCACCACAAGCCCTGTGTCCCCCTGCCACCACGGCTGCCATGTCCCCACTACAGCCGCTCTGTCCCCCTGCCACCACATCCCCCCTGTCCCCACAGAGCCCCTCTGTCCCCCTGCCACCACGACCCCTTATGACCCCGCCGCCACGGCCCCCCGCCCATCCCGCGCCGGAGCCCGCTTCCCGCGGGGCCGGCGGGCGGGGCGGGGCTGCAACGGGGTGCGGTGGCGGCGCGGCCCCGGCCCCGGCCCGGCGGACCCGCCCCGGGAGCGGGCGGTACCGGGCCGCCCCCGGCCGCGCTGACATCAGCCGTGAAAAGGGCGCGGGCGGCGGCATCCGCCACTGCCGCACCGGGACCGCGGGATCGGCGCCGCAGGTAGGGAGGGGCGCGGGCAGCGGGCAGCGCCCGCGGGCACCGGGCGGCAGGTGGGGACCGGGACCCGGGATCGGGTGGGGACCGGGACGGAGATGGGGACCGGGACGGAGATGGGGACCGGGACGGGACCGGCCGCTCTGCCCTAAAATGGCCGGGGCCGCGCTGCCCCGGCGGCCCGGAGCGGGACCGGTCCCCCGGACTGCCCTCGCCCCGCCCCGCGCGGGTAACGGCTCCGGGCAGGGCCGGGCGCCGCGCCCGCGGAGCAGCCGGGACGCGCGGCCGCGCCCGGGAAGCGGGACCCGGGTGCGGCTTCCGGCCCCGCCGCTCCGGGCGCCCCGGGAGTGCGTCCGTCCCGGGGCTGCGGTCCCTCGGAGCCGGCTCGGCGGCCCCGGCGCCGGGTCTGCGCCTCGTCCGAGCCCCGGTGCCCTCCTCGCTGGCCCAGGGGTGGCCGTGTCCCGGCCAGGCTGGGTCCGGTCCCCTCCCCGGTGCTCCCCGGTGCTTGCGGGGTCCCCAGGGTGTCCCTGCCCTCCGTATGGTCACCTCCCTGTCGGCCCTGGGCTGGCTGCAGGGTCCCCAGAGAGGCTGTGTCCCAGCCGGGGGTCCCCTCCCCGCTGGCCCTGGGGGTCTATGTGGACCCCAGGGTGGCCGTGCCCTGGGTACAGTCCCCTCCCTGCTGCCCCCGGGCTGTCTTCGAGGGTCCCCAGGGTGGCCCTGTGCTGGCTGGGGTCCCCTCCCTGCTGGCACTGGGGAGGTCTACGGGGTCCCCAGGATGCCTTGGACCCAGCTGGGCTGGGTACAGCCCCCTCCCTGCTGGCCCTAGGAGACCAGGGTTCCCAGGCTGACTCTGCGGACACCCGGGTGACTGCATCGCAGCCGGGATCTCCTCCCCGCTGTCCCCGGGATGCCTGGAGGGTCCCCAGGTTGGCCGTGCCCCAGCTGCCCGGGGCATGGTCCCTTCCCTGCTGCCCCCGGCGCTGCTGTGGTCTCCCCAGGGTGGCGACGCCCCGGCCGGGCTGGGTGCAGCCCCTTCCCGTGCGGTCCCCAGCACGGCAGTGGTGCAGCTGGGCTGGGTCCGGCCCTCCCCTCCCGTCTGGGCAAGCCCCAGCTGTGTCGGGAAATCAGCCCTGTCTGCACCGATTTCAGCTCCTCTTTGTTTCCCAACCCGCTTGGCCCCCAGCCGGGCGCTCCCCGCGCTCCGGGAAAGCCGGCTCCCTCCCTGCGGGGGCTGCCCGTGCCCCGGGGAGCCCCACGGCAGCCGACGGCTTTGGGGGGACCGTTGAGCTGCGGTTGCGGGGTGGCCACAGCGCTGAGGCTTCGCACGGCCGCCCCACTGCTGCCGCCAGCTTCCCTGGGGGCTTGGGGTTGATTTGCCTCCTGTCCCAATGAGCCGGGGTGGCTTGTCCCCTGGCTGCTCCTGGTGACAGGAGTCCCGAGCCTGAAGCCAGGCGTGTGATGGGGTCGAGCTCTGTCCCAAACTGAGCCTCGTCCCCCCAGGTGTGGGCTGGGCTGCCCCAGGCCAGCAGCTGCCACATGTCCCCAGCTGGGGCTTGGGCACCGGGGCTGGCAGGGGCACCCACACGCCCGGGGGGAGCAGCCTGTGCTCCTGCTTCTGCATGCCAGGGTGCCCCCCCAAACACCAGGGGTGCAGAACCGGGTGCAGAAGGCAATGCATGGCCTGGGCAGCCCCACGTGCCCACTGCGTCACTGGTGGGCAGAGAGGGTCCAGATCACCCCAGGGCTTGGAGCACCCTGGCTGCATGGGCAGGGCAGCGCTGGTCGGCTCGCATCCCCCCCATGGGCACCTTGCACAACCTCCATCCTTCCCAGCACGGGTGGCACTGGCTCCGTGGCACCTTGGCAAGGGCAGTGCCCTGCCACAGGCCCCGCCAGGTCCGGCTCCCCTGCCAGAGTGGGGGCACCACTGCCGGCAGCCCCAGGCCCTGTGCTCCCGAGCCAGTCCCGGATCTGGCACCTGGCCTGAGCAAATGGGTGAGCTTCGCAAACAAGCTTCGACGGGCAGCGAGTGCCTGCCAAGTCTGTGCGCGCGCTTGACGGTGCCGAGCCGGAGGGACAGGGATGCTCGGGGCAGGGGGTCTGCCCCTGGCATTGAGGGGCCATGGTGCTGCCCACCCTGCCCAGGGTCAAATTGCCTTGTCGCCCTTGGGTGGGCATGGACCCAGCACCCACTCCTGGCCAGCTGGGCAGGAAGCAGGCGGGGCAGGGCAGAGCCCGGGCAGCGCCTGGCACAGGCGATAAGGCTCCGCGCCGGACATCCAGGCAGCCTGACTGCGCAGGATGGGGCTCTGCCACATCTGCTGGTGGGGAGCAGCTACCATGCCCACTGTCACCTGCTGTCCCCGAGGGCCTCCACCATGCTGCGGGCACGAGGCCATGTCTGTCCCATGCCGGATGCCCCAGTGCCACCAGGGCTGCTGACGGGGGTCCAATCTCTGCAGACCCCTCCGCCGTCAGCATGGCAAACCGGGGACCATCGTACGGCCTGAGCCGGGAGGTGCAGCAGAAGATTGACCGGCAGTACGACCCTGAGCTGGAGCAGGTCCTGGTGCGGTGGATCCTGGCGCAGTGCGGTGGGGATGTCGCACAGCCGGCGCCTGGCAGAGATGGCTTCCAGCAGTGGCTGAAGGACGGCACCGTGAGTACCCTCAGGGCCGGCTGGGGCGGGGGGCCGCCACACTGTGCCACTTAACCCCCGTCTCCCTCCCGGCCAGGTGCTGTGCCGGCTCATCAACAGCCTGCACCCACGGGGCCAGGCGCCGGTGGCCAAGATCCAGGCGTCTGCCATGGCATTCAAGCAGATGGAGCAGATCTCGCAGTTTCTGCAGGCGGCCGAGCGCTACGGCATCGCCGCCACCGACATCTTTCAGACTGTCGACCTCTGGGAAGGTGAGCGGCTGGGTGGGCGTGGGGGACAGGGATGGGGATGGATGGGGACAGGGCTGAGCCTGCCTGGGGCCTTGCAGGGAAGAACATGGCGTGCGTGCAGAGGACCCTGATGAACCTGGGCAGCCTGGCCGTGGCCAAGGGCGATGGGCTCTTCGTGGGAGACCCCAACTGGTTCCCCAAGTAGGTGGTGGGTGCTGAGGGGGGTGTCGGGCCGTGGGGTCCCGTGGGGATGCTGACACCCGCCATGCCCGCAGGAAGTCACAGGAGAACCGGCGCATCTTCTCCGAGGACAAGCTGAAGGAGGGCCAGAGCGTCATCGGGCTGCAGATGGGCACCAACCGGGGTGCCTCGCAGGCCGGCATGACAGGCTATGGCATGCCCCGCCAGATCCTCTGAGCGCCCGCACCACCCCCGGCTGCCCCCAGCATGGCCCTGCCTGCGAGGGGCCCCCCGGGGCTGGCCCCCAAACTGCCTTAACCCACCCCCGCGGACCAGCTGGGTGCCCCCCAGCCCGGGCGCCTGCCCCCCTGCCAGTATTTCTAGATCCAAAGTCTTTTTATATTATTATTATTTGGCTGGGCGGGGGCGGAGGGGGGGCTGCCACACTGCCCCCCCACCGCTGCTGTGCCCACTCCCCCCCAGTGCCTTGGGGGCCGCGGTGCCCCCCCAGCCCCACCGCTGTGCTGGGGGGGTGCCCCCCCTGCCCCCCAATAAACAGCTCCTCTTCTTTCCAGGCCAGGCAGTTGTGATGGGGGGGCCTGGGCTGGAGAGGGCGGCAGGGGGCCCCCGGGTGGGGGGAGCCCCCGGGCTGGGGGGGGCGGGACCTGGGCCCCTGGGTGGGGGGACCCCACTGCCTCACCCCACGGCATGGCGGCAGCCCGGCCACCTGGGGGGCGGGGCTAGCACGGAGGGGCGGGGGCGGGGGCGGGGATGGGGGCGGGGCAAGGGCGGGTGGGGTTGGCTGGGGGGCGGGGCAAGGGCGGGTGGGGTTGGCTGGGAGGGGCGGGGCAAGGGCGGGTGGGGCCGGCTGGGAGGGGCGGGGCAAGGGTGGGTGGGGCCGGCTGGGAGGGGCGGGGCAGTCGCTGCCTGCCCCCGTGGGGGCGGCGTGGGCGGTGGTCAACGGGGTGTGGCCGGAGGGCGCGGCCGGGCAGGGGGACGCGGCGTGGGGCAGGCGGGCGGGATGAGCGCGTGCTGCCTGCACCAGACCCCGCGTGCACCAACCCGCGCGGGAACGCTCCCGCGCGGCCCCAGCTCCGCCCCCGGGCGCGCGCTCGGGAGCGCCCCGCCCGCGCGGCGGTTGCCAGGGGAACGGGGGGGGGGCGTTGCCGTGGCGACGGTCGGCGGACGCCGAGCGCAGCGGGATGGTGAGCGCGGCCTGTCCCGGTGCACCGGGCCCGGGCCCCCCGCCCCGCGGCCCCCCCCGCCTCAGCCCGTGCGCCGCCCCTCTCCCGCTGCAGCCCGCCAACGTCCCCGCATCCCCCAGCCGTGCCCCCAGCCAGCCCCGCAGCCGGTACGGGAGGACGGCCCGGAGCACCGCGGCGGGTGAGGCGCTGTTCAGGGAGAGCCGGGTAAGGGGGCCGGGACACCGGGGGGCACCGCCGGCCGCCCGACCCCCTGCAGCGGGGTCGAGGGTGGCCGGGACCTCATCAGGCCGGAGCCAGCCCCATCCCGCCCGGGGCACCACGGTGCTGGGGTCCTGCCTGGTGCTCCCCAGCTCCCACTCGGGCGCAGGGGGCTGCTCGGCTGCCTTGGCCCCTCGCACTCCTTCTGCCGGGCCTCCTCCCACCCTGCTCGCACCAGCTCGCTCCCCGCAGGCTCTTCTCCACCACGTTGCCTCCACAGTCGCTGTTTTCCAGACCTCCCGGGTGAGGGACGTGGTCGCACCCTCGGCCAGCCCTCCCTGGCCCCTGCCACCTCTGTGCTCTTAACCCCCTGCCCCGCTGTGGGAGCCCGACCGTCCATTCCTTCTGGGAGGGTGCAAAATCCGCCCTCACCTCCTGGAGCCGCAAGCTTCCACTTTTCACAGGGTAATTGGTTAATTAGTGAGACAAAGGAGGCGAAACACACTGCTAAAGGAGAGGAGCCAGTGTTATGGGGTCTGTACATTAGCGGTTATTTCGTGTGGGATATACAGCAGTGGTTATTTCATGTGGGATATAGAGAGTCCTTGGAGCAGGGGCTGGAAGCTTCCAGAGCAGCTCGTTGCCAACATATTTAGACTTTCATCAGGGAGCTACGAAATCAGTCCCCTTGGAGACGAGGCAGAACTGCAGCAGGTCTCTGACCTCCTGGCCGGATGCCCTGGCCATTGAGAGAGGAGATAAACAGAGAGCAGTGGCTCTTTCCGGTCTTGTAAGGAAAAGGCTCGCTTCCTCCGCGCTCGTCCCTCGGCTGTCCCCGGCTCCCACAGGAGAGCCCAGGGGAGAGCTGCAGCCGCTGTCACTGAGGTGGATGATGGTATTTTCCAGGCAAGGGTGATGTTTGGACGTCCTTCCCCTGCTGCTGCTCCCCGCACCTCCTTCATCGACTCTCCCAGGTCCTCTCCCTGTGGCAGGCTGGGTTTATGGCTGCAGCCATTGCTCTCCCCACCCTTTGTGTCATCTTTGACACAGATCGAGGTACAAGGGCCAGGATGGATGCTGCTGGAGTTTGGCCAATCTCACGCTCACCGTCTCTTTGGCTGGTAAAACGTTGGGGGTATCTCCACCGCAGCCGCAGTACCTAGAACAGGCACTTGTCCCTCCATGGGGGTGTGTGTTTGCGGCTGTAATTTCCTCTCCTGGGTCTTATCGCTTGAAACAAATCTGTCCAAAGAGACTTGCCAAAACCCTTTGGCTTTTCAGAGGAGAGGAAGGAAGCATGTAATGAACATTACCTCCGCTCCCAACTGGAGGCTGTGCGGACGGTTTGCCTCGTGGGGCAGGAGGTTGGGAGCGCTCCCGGCAAGCGAACTGCTCCGAGGCTGCCGGGTCCATGTATCTCAGATGCCCTGTGAGCCGAGGAGCCCTGAGCAGGTTTATGATCTGTTATCCTGGAGGCCTCCAAGGCAGTTAGATAAAAATGTCATAATGCTCATATGGGTGTTAATTGAGTTCCCTGAGATTAATCCAGGTCTAGTCCAAGGAATTCTCCTGGCTTTGGGGACAACATGCAAGCTGGCTGTGGTGAATAACACCATTATCTTTGTTTGCATGGGTGTTTCAGTGCCAAACCCTTTAATTCAACAGCTCGCACTTGGGGCCCACGGTGGCTGGGAAGCTGCTCCAGTATCTGCCGTGCTGGGCTGCAGGAGGGCCCATGGTTTGGGGTCATCAGACCCGTAAAATGGAAATATTGCCAGCAGCAAGTTCCCAGGGAACTGCTCAGTGCCCGGCTGGCTGTAGGATTTGTTCCAGCAGTTGCTTACGATTTTAAAGCTGAACTGGTAAATGGAAGTACAAGGGAAACCACACATCTGTGTGTACCTTAGATTAGCTCTTGCAGTTCCCTGACCTGGGTGAGACTTTCGCTGGGATACCTACGCTATGGTTGGGCTTGGGGAAGCGACCCTGGGCTTGGGAAGCCGAACCTGCGCTACCGGGCGCGGGTGTCCTGGCAGGGGCTGTCCCACTCGGCTGCTGGAGGTTTGCTCTGCAGACCAGGGCCTCCTCTGAAATGCTCCTTCCCGTGGGATTGTCTGAGACCCTGGCAGGGCTTCACCCTGGGATGGAGGGATGCCTGTTCCTGCCTAGCGGAGGCCCTGCAGCCTGACCAGAAGTTTCTGTGGGGTGGCCCCACGAGCGTTGGGGACATCCCTTGGCTGCTCCCACCCCTCCGGGGGCACCCAGCACCCACCCTGCCCGGGGGGTGAGAAGTGGGGTCCCCAAGTCACCCCGCAGCCGGGGGACACTTCACTAGGTGGCAGTCTCAGCTCAAGCAAAGGGACTGGCACCAGTCCAGGCTGTACTGGAAGGACTGGTTTCTGCCCAGTGCTGTCTGCAGGTTGATGGCCCTGCAAGGCCAGACCTCAAGCTGTCCCCGCTTCCCCCTCCCCAGGATCCCCCTGCCAGCCCCCAGTGAGTTTGGGTCAGTCTGGGTCGGTTTTTCCTGAGTCTGTGGGGCTCAGCAGCACAGAGGTGCTGGTGGCCACAGGTGAGCAGGGCAGGGGCAAGCTGCCATCAGCTCAAGGTAGCCGAACTGATGCTTGAGCATTTGTGAGATTGTGCCCTGAGCAAGCAGCTATCAGCTCATTGCTTGCTTCAGATCTGAGTGAGAGACTGATGCCCAGATTTTTATAGTAAAACCTGTGCTGTAGGGGTATTTTTGGTTCTCCCCATGTCCTCATCAGGCCTTCGGAGTTGGGGCTGCTGAGGCAAAAAACCCTTCCTGTGTCCAGCCTTCACTGGCCTTGGTGGTGAGAGAGGGTGTTTGTCAGAAAGCATCTCGAGCTCATGGGAACCTGGGGGCCTCTCGTACCCAGAGCACCTCTGTGCCCAGGAGCCGGGGGCAGAGAGCTGAGCATGGGGCGGTGGCAGGAAAGCCGTAGGAAACACCGTCCTTTCTTGCAGAGCCTGCAGCAGTCGTGCTCTGGCAGCCCCATCGTGATCCTTCGCAATGTGCAGACTACCCCGAAAATGTCACCCGCTGTCGAGCACAAGCCCGAGACCATCCGTCTCATCACCAAGGACTTCATCCGTGACCTCATGTAAGTCTGTGCCCGAGTGGCAGCTCTGAGGAGCTTTCAGGGCTCTGCATGTCTGTCACAGCACCTTCTCGGTGCACAGAGCTTGTCCCGCCGCTTTCCGGGACATCTCAGGGGAGGAGGGATGGGTAGCAGCGCTCCAATACGCCTGGCTTGGGCAGCAATGGAGCCGGTAAGCGCTGAGCACTAGGTGTTTTACAGAGGCACTGAATCATCATAAGAACCAGTAAAAAGCAACATAAAAACTTCTCAGCAGCCAGAAAAGCTCCTTCTGGGCTGAGCAGCCCCCCCCAGGGTGGCACCTGCCCCCCATCATGTATCAAACGCTGCCTCCCATGCCCCGATACTGAAAAGGCCCGTGTGAGGCAGTGGAGCATCATCTGCAGCTCCTGCACACCAGGAGCTGTGTGTTTCTCTACAGGGATGTTTTATAAGCAAGGCTGAACTGTAAGAACCCAGGCCCTAATTACTACACCTCGTTAAAAGCCTGCAGCACATAGCCGAGAATAGAGCCATTATCCCAGCCAGCTCCAATTTAGCCTCATTTTGACCTCCCTAAATTTTCCTTGTAGTTATCGCTTGGTTCGAGGATCATCTTTGCTTCCTGTTTTGAACCTCTGTGTAATGCTCTTACACCCCATAAAACATGACACCTGCCCTGTGGATGGTTTGGGTTTGGGTTTTGTGGAGAGTGAAATGACACAGAGGCACTGGTTCAGGCTTTCGAGGCTGGTACCTGGTTTTATACGTTCACGTTCTCATTTAGCCCTGCTGACGAAGCTGAGGGCCAATTTCCAGATGTGTCGCATGGCCACAGCTCCAGCTGAAGCTGATGGAAACTGTTTATGCTGGCTTAATTCCTGAAAATCAGGCCCTAGACATCCCAGGCTGGTCACCCAAACACAGAGACGACTAAAGCAGTGGCCACTGTATCATTACTTTTATTAGTGCCGTTGTGACCATTAGCCATTCTTTAAAGCGTCCTGGAATCCGATGCTGTGATGCAGCTCTCGAATGATCATTATGCAGGTATCTGTTCATATTCACAAGGGTGGATGAAAGGTGACACACAATAATAATGAGTAAATTCTTAGTCCTGAACATCTTCAAAGTGCTCTATGCATGTGGTTAATATACGCTCCTACACCACACGCGTCACCATGGTATCTGAGTAATACAAAGAGTAATTAACTCCTTACAACTCCCCTGGAAAACAGCCCCGTATTATTATCCACATTTTTACAAGTGGGGAAATGGGGGCACCAAGAGCTTCAGTGATTTCCTCTCAACCACAGCATGAGTCACGGGCAGAGTTTGTGGCTCTGCAGTGTCCTGCAGAGCCGGGGTGACGGCTGGAAGGACACCTGCCAGCACTGACTGGCAGGGGAGAGGGTGCTCTGTGTTTGGGCAGTGTGGCGTTTCCTCGTCTTGTGCCGAGTGGATTCCCGGGGCAGCGGAGCCAAAACCGAGCTGTGCTGTGCAGATCTGGAGCCAAAGCAGGCTGAGTGTCACAAAACAGAATGAAAAGGCAGCTTCTGCACCCCAAAAATCTGTCCGCACAGAACAGAGGTTTCAATCTGGCATGCAGGAGCAGTGACAGTCAGTGTAGGGGCAGGGATGAGCAGCGTGTCCCACTGGAAAAGGGGTCAGGGCAGTGGTCAAAATTTTCCCAAATGAGAGCTGGGAAAGTCAAGTTGGACTGAAATACATTCAGCATTTTTTTTATTAGGGCTGACTAGGCCCATGCTGAATGTTTTGGGGTTTTCCCAGGAGGCCCCTGGCCACCCTGCCGAGCATCCTGTGTGTCCCCCTGGTGCATCACAGCCTGGTGCTGCTTTCACTGCACTTTCTGTTTCTTCCTCCCCTCCGACTGGAGAGTCGGGTCCCCACAGCTCAGGCACTTCCTGCATTGCTCTCAGGTGACTCCTGGTTGTGGAGCCGCTCCTGCCACGCCGATGTAGGCAGCCCAGGCAGGTCCCATGGCCAGGCAGGGAGGTCAGTGGGGCAGGGAATGGAGGGAGCTGTTGGAGACTCTGTGCCACTGATTGCTCTCTCTCTGTGCCCAGCGTCCCTGTGGAGAACCCAGCAACATCCCTCATTATTGGCCAGGAGGATTTCCAGCGCATTAAAGCAGCAGCTCAAGTCCTGACCAAGGAGGAGCATGAGGCCAAGCTGGCAGCCCTCAAAGCAGAGAAGGAAGCTGTTCTTGTAGGCATTTCCTCTCCTGCACCTTCTTTCCCTGCTTGCTGACAGGTCTTGGGCTGCGGGTGGAGGTGGATGCGCCCAGGTAGAGCCAACCTTGTGGATCAGAGACACGCCAGCTGGGGCTGTCCTCGGAGCTCTGCTCAGGGGCCACCACCTTAAGTCCTCTTTCACCCATGTTTTAGTGTGCCCATCGCTGCCAGGACAGCGTGCAGGGGAGGCAGCACGGCTATGTGTCTAGGGTCTCCTCTGATCCCCAGCCCAGCAAGGGCTCTGCAGGATTCCAGGGTTTGCCTGGTCCTTGGGCGAGGAAGGAATCCCACACTGGTTGCATCCAGCAGTCCCACACTGGTTGCTCCCCCAGCCCGTGGTGACCCCGGAGGCTGTGACGAAGCCTCTGTGTTGCATTTCTGCCACCCTGCAAAGGGAGTGGGGCATCTTAATAGCGGTGTGGGAAGGCGCTACCTAGCCTCTGTGCCATGGCTGGAGGACCCTGCCATGCCCTTCGGCTTCAGGCCAGCGATGCAGTGCAGTGGAGTGTGGCCCTTATGAGCCAGGCTGCCCCACAGCACCCTCGGGAAGGCTCAGCCTCCCAGGGCTGCCCCAGGAGGACATCCAGCTTTTGGCAGCCCTGCCTGTCCCCCCAGGAGGCGGTGAGCGAGCGCAAGAGTGCAGCAAAGCAAAGGGCTGTCCTGCAGCAGCAGACGGGGAAGCTGAGCGAGCTGGAGGAGGAGGCGCGGGAGCGGGCCCAGTACCTGCTGCAGCGGGCGAGCAGGATGCGCATGGAGCAGGAAGACGAGATCAAGGAGTTCAGCGAGGTAGAGCAGGGGGCTCCCTTGTGTCACCCAGCACCGCAGGACCTTCTGCAGATGTTAAGACCTGCCTGAGCTGCCTGCTCAGACAGGCTGCTGAGACCCCCCCGCCCATGAACTTCACCTAGCCACTCTGGACTTAAACCCTGCTCTACTTGTTGCTGCCCAGGGTCTTCCTCTCCTTCCCTTTTCCCCCTCCTTGTCTGTGTGTCTGTCCCTGCTGCCACTGCCAAGTCTGGCTCAGAGCCCAGGGAGACCTTTTGTCCCCACAGCTGATCCTCGGTGCCAAGTGCCACATGATCCGTGACACGCAGATCCTTGAGAAGCAGCTCATCGCAAAAGAGCTGGAGGAAGAAGAGAAGCGCCTGGCCAAGATGATGGAGGTGGAGAGGAAAAAGGCCGACGAAATGCAGGAGGAGCTGGAGCGCAGGAGGAAGCAGGAGCTAATCAGGTTTGCAAAAGAGTCCCTCTTCCCCGCGGAGGCATCCGTCCTCTTCCCAGGCCTTGTGCAGGAGCTGGGATAACCTCCAGCTGCTGGCTTCACACTGCAGCACGCCTCCCAGTCACAGTGGCTGGACCAGGCAGCGCAAGGCAGCAGACATACCACCTGATGTCCATGCCAGCACTTCTGCTTTTAGGAGTGGGACAGAGCCAGAGGGAAACCTGCTCTCTTCTTTCCAGAGGGAGGCAGGAGCTTGTGAAGCAGATGGAGCAGAACGCTGAGGAGCAGGCTATGAGAGCCGAGCAACGGGACCAGGAGGCACAGGAGCTGCTGGAGTACTTGGAGCAGTTGAAGATGGAGGACCTGAAGGTGTGACCAGTGACCCACGAGGGAGCAGGGGGGGCTGGAGTTAGATTTTCACCTTGTTGGAAGGGTGACCCAGTGGTGGGTAAGTCAGACTTGGTGTGTGGAGACAACAGCTGGCAGAATTAAAGCTCTAGTCTCTTGGGGAAGTTGAGGCATCCTCAGAAAGTGGCCCAAGCCCTCCCGAGCCCCGAGTGTGCTGGTGGGCCCTCAGGAAGGCACATGGGGAGAAGCGGAGGGAGTGCTCTGTGCTGCAGCGCTTGTCTTGTCACCCTCAGACCTTCTGCACCATTTTCAGGACTTGGAGCGGAGACAGGAGCAACAGAAGAAAATCCAGGCTGAGATTAAACGCATCAATGATGAGAACCAGAGGCTCAAGGAGGAGCAGCAGGAGCAGGAGAGGATGGCAGATGAACGGGTGCTCAAGTACCAGAGGCAGAAAATGGTAATAGGACTGAGTGTGTGCAGCACTGGCATAGGTTCAGCAGGCAGCAGAGGTGCTGCAAGGAGCTGCCACGAGGCTCTGTCCCACGCAGGAGCGTGAGGCAGAGTTTGAAGCTGAGCAGGAGAGAATCCGCCGGGAGAGGGAGAAGGAGACAGCACGCTTGAGAGCCATGCAAGAGAGGGCCCAGGACCAGCAGGCAGAGCAGGTGAGCAGCTTGCTGACACACGATGTGCTCCCATACTGGCTCACTCGCCACCTTCCTCATCACCACCTCAGCAAAGTGGAAGCTGTCCTGGATGTGGTGGGTCTACTGGGGCGTTGCAGGTCTGGACTGGGACCTGGAGCCAGGTGATGTTCTGGAGTAGTGCTGGCCATGACGCTGGGAGAGAGGCAAAACCACAGTCAAGTGCTTCCATACCTCCCCCCTGAGGGAAGCCCTCCAGGACCCCTCCAGCATCACCACTGTCCCCCTTTGGCAGGACGCACTGAGGGCCAAGCGCAGCCAAGAGGCTGCCGAGCGAGAGTGGCGACGCAAGGAGAAGGAGGCAGCGCAGAAGAAGACCGAGATGGAGCAGATGCTGAAGCGGAGTCGTCTGGAGCAGATTGCCCAGCGGGAGCACAGCATGGCTGTGCAGGTGCAGCAGGACCGCCACGAGTTCGAGAGGATCCTCAGGTGAGAGGAATGGTGCTAGGAGCCCACCAGTGAGATGGCCAGACCCTGCCTTGCAAAACGGGGCCGAGGGATAGGTGACGTGGTGGCAGGGGGACTGCTATGGGGGCTCCGAGCAATGAGTCAGCACAGTCGGTGGCTCTGGTGCTGGCCGAGGCCCCACGGGCAGGTTATCGGCATGTACAGGGGCTGGAGCGGGGCCTTTTACCTTCCCTGAGCTCTCCTGCAGGGCCCAGCGGGAGCAGATGGAGAAGGAGAAGGCAGAGGAAGCGCGGAGGGCACGTCTGCAGCTTGCCCATGCTAACGATGTCCGGCGCCAGATGCGGGAACGTCAGCAGCAGCTGGCGCAGGAGCGGGTGGCTGCCTTTGAGGAGTGCCAGCGGCTGGAGGAGGAGGCCCGCCAGCGCAGCCAGCGCATCGCCCAGCTCAAGCAGCAGAAGATGCAGGAGCTCAGGTGATGTGCTGCCAGCAGCCTCTTACTTCCCTGGTTCCCTGCATGTCCCTAAGTCCCTCCTGGCTTCCCACCATCTCCTGACCCCTGGGCCACCTCACAGGTTCCTTTGCATTCTCATCAAACAGGAGTCACTCCGGGGGCCCCAGTCCTAAAGCTCGGCTCTGGTGTAGCATAGGGTGCCTGATGATTTCTTCCCTCTGCAGAGCCTCCGGGATCCCTGAGAAGTACTGTGCCCAGGTGGAGCGGAGGGCCCTGAGCCGATCAAGCACAGCCCCTGGCCAGGCTCAGCCACATGATGAGAGGAGCTCCAGTTCCCCAGCCACTTAGGGGCTTCCATTTTCTTAGGCTGAGTTTTCTATGAACAGAGGTGTTTATGGAGCAGATGGTGTCTTTCATCCTTCTCTTGCTTCGGGTTTTTGGGCCAGGAGCTGCCCTTGGAGCTGGAGTAGCCCAAAGGCTCATTGTCCAACCTGCACCACTCCCAGGACAGAGATCACCCCTTGCCTGTCTCCCCACATCTGCTGGGAGAGAGATGTCAGAGGTAGCCCGTGTCCTCGGAGGGGCCAGGAGTATCTGCAGGCTCTCAGCACAGGTCAGTGTCACCACCAAAGCAGCTCGGAGCAGGGTGTGTGTTCCCAGCCCACACAGGGTGGCTCACGTAGGGTCCCCATGAGGCAAATGGGCTCTTCACACACACACAGCCCTGGCCCTGGCTGCCCACAGCTGCATCAGCCCTGGCAGTGCCACCCTCTCACTGAGGTGTTACCTCCGGGCCCTGCAGCAGTGGCCTTCTTCAGGGGCAAAGCAAAGAGACTGGAGCATGATGCAAACATTTAAAATCCATTTGGATAGGGACTGGCAGCTTCAGAGGGCCGGGATCCCGTAGGAGTGGCTCTGATTAATTGTCAGAGCAGCTGAAAAATAAAGAGAGCTGGCAAAGGTGAGACTGCCCAGGGCAGGGACGGCTCAGAGGATTCTGCTGTGAGCCCTGAGCCTCCTTCAGGCTGGGTAAATAGGGAGGACAAAATGCCCTAGACTCTTGTTATCTCTTCCCTGTCTCTTCTCCAGCTGCTGTGTGTCCCCATGTCGTGACAGAGCCAGGCACAGTGGGGCTGCACCACCCCTTTTGGAGCAGGGGCTGAAAGGCATTGCTGGTGCTGCAGGGTATCTGCCACCCGATCTCAAGCAAGCCCCTCGCGGCCACCAAGCTCTCTGGACCCCCTGCGGCCTCAGCACCCATGGCCGGCCCAGGAAGCATCTGCGGTGCTCTGCACCAGGCTCAGCTGCCTGCACCTCCATCCCCGGTCCCCAGCAGCCACATGCCAGCCATGTCACTCAGTCACCACCTTGGCCAGGCAGTCATAGCCTTGTTCTAGGCCATGCTCAGCCCAGAGGGTTTCAAAGCCACCACACTGGCCGCGCCAAAGAGGCTGTGACCACCAGCGAGCAGCCAGCCGGGGTGGAGTGGCTTCCCCACCCTTCCTGCGTGAGTGGGGCTCCCTGTGCCGAGGAATGCAGGAGTCACCAGCCAGGGAGCCAGCACTATGCCGGCAAGGAGCCCCGAGCTGCGGTGAGCCACGGCCCTGTCACAGTGGGAACGGCTCCTGTCACGGCAGGAACAGACCCCACCACACGGGAAGGGCCCCGGCAGGCGGCATCCCTCGCCCCGTCGGTGCTGCCCCGGGGCCAGGCCACGCACAGGGTACCTGAAATCACAGACGCGGTGAAGCACGTGCTGGGCTCAGCCCCAATTCCCAGCACGGGGCCGGTAAGGGTTAACTGGCAGTGGTGAGCTCAGCTTGGGGCCAGTAAATGGAGCAGCTCTTGGCCCCGGGGAGTGTTTGGGACTGTGGTGCCGAGCTGGGCGGTGCTGCCGAGCCGGCTGGGGCAGTCGTGGTCTGGAAAGCACCAGCATGGCCGAGCTGTGCCGCGGGGCATTGCACGGGTGAGCCAGACATGGGGCCTGACCCTGGCCCACAGCACCAGAGCAGCTCAGTGTGGGGGCTCAGCCATCTCAGCCCCTCCAAGGGACGCGGGCACAGAGAGTGCCCATGGCTGGGGGACCCACTGCTGAGCATCCCTGTCCCAACTCCTCCACTTGCTGCAGAGCATCCCTGTCCCCAGCTCCTCCATCCACTGCCGAGCATCCCTGTCCCAACTCCTCCACCTGCTGCAGAGCATCCCTGTCCCCAGCTCCTCCATCCACTGCCGAGCATCCCTGTCCCAACTCCTACATCTGCTGCCGAGCATCCCTGTCCCCAAATCTTCCATCCACTGCAGAGCATCCCTGTCCCCAACTCCTCCACCCACTGCTGAGCATCCCTGTCCCCAGCTCCTGCCCTCAGATCCCAGCAGGTTTTGACCCCTCTCTTCCTCCCCTCCGGCTGTCCCAGCCTCCTCCAACCACATTATATGTCCCCTCCGCTGTGCTGAGCATGGCCCAGGGTGTGTTGCCTCTGCTGCTGCCATGCCACCATGTCCCTGTGCAGTGAGCCATGGCCTGGAGCACCAGCCATGCCTCCACACAGTATTTCAGCAGTGCCACCGTCACCAGCATGGGCTTGGTGGGTGCCACGGTCCCCATATGGCCATGGCATCCCCATGCCCACTCACTGAGGGGGCAGGACCAGAGGAGGGATCTGCAGGAGCTTAAGCCCATGGTCAAACCACACCTTTAAGCTCTTCCAATTGCCCTGAGTCCTGCCCTGAGACCAAAATCCTTTCAGGACCTGCATGGGGTCAAGCTGGCACTTTCATGCAACTGCGGTGCTCGGCCACGCTTGGGCTGCTCCTGCAGGGTCCCAGGCAGCCTTTACCCACTGGCCACACTCATCCTGCCAGTGCCCCCACCAGGGTACGAGCCACCGGGCACCATGGGGTCCACAGGCCCCCTGATCCCTGCTCCGTTGCTCTGGGTGCCCCGGGGCATGATGGTGCCCCCTGCCCACGCTGCCTGCAGTGGGCCCCGGCCTGGGTCTGGCTGGATGGGAGCCCATAGCATGGTGATGCTTAATTACCAGGTAGGGAGTGGAGCAGGGCGGCATCGCTCATGCACAGCTTGGAGCCACTCAGTCATCCCAAAAGCATCCGCCCCACGGGGAGGAGCGCCCCGGCCCAGCATGTAAAAGCAGCCCCGCAGAGCCGGCTGCCTTGTCGCCTCGGAGCCTCCTCCGCTCCTGCTCCTCCTCACCGCCCGGCACGGCTGCAGCGTCATGGCAGGGCACGGCGCCAGCCTGCTCCTGCTCCTGGGTCTCATGCCAGGTAGGCGCTGATGGATCCCTGCACTTGGACCCACTCCTGCAGCAATGCCGCCAAGGATGGAGGGGTCCCTGCCCAGCCGCAGGGCACCCCAGAGTGCCAGATGCACCCCATGGTCAGCAGAGCACCTGCAGCTGGGGCTGGTCCTGCCCTGGCACCCACCTGTGTTGGCCAGAGCTGGGCAGGTGGCATTGAGCCCACTATGTCCCTTTGTCCTGATGCAGCTTCACAGGACCCAGCGGGTGCCAGCCCTGATGGGTGCTCAACCCCACTGGGACACCCAGCCCCTGCAGGTGCCCCTGGCAGATGGGTCCCTGCCCCATCCCTGCTTCCTGCAGGTCAGGTGCTATGGGATGTAGGGTTTGGCGTGCTCTCCAGCCGGCGTGATGGATGCCATTCTCTCCCCAGCTCTCCTCCTGGCCGTCAGGATCAACAGCAAGGGCCGGGAGGTGCTGTACCTGGCCAAGGGCGACTCGGTGAAGCTGGGCTGCCCCTACGTCCTCGAGCCTGAAGACAACGGTCCCCAGGGCGTGGGTATTGAGTGGATCCAGATCACACCCGAGCGGACTGGCCCAGAGAACGTGGTGAGTGTCACTCATCCTGGCAGCTGCCATCCCACCATGCAGGCAGGGCTGGGATGGACCAGATGGAGCCCAGCTGAGCAGGCAGGACCAGGCAGGACAGGCAAGGTCTGGCAGGGCAGGGAACAACCAGGCAGGGCAGGGAAGGACCAGGCAGAGCAGGCAGGGCTTGGAGGGACCAGACAAAGCCCAGCAGAGCAGGCAGGACAGGCAAGGTCTGGCAGGGCAGGGGAAGGTCCAGGTAGAGCAGGCAGAGCCAGGCAGGGTCTGGGAATGCTGGTCTGGGAAGGACCAAGCAGGGCAGGGAAGGACCAAGCAGGGCAGGGAAGGACCAGGCAGGGCAGCGGAGGAACAGGCAGGGCAGGCAGAGGCAGGCAGAGCCAGGCAGGCACAGGGCAGCTCATTTCCCTCCCCAGCCGGCAGCCTCTCATACCCCCATCTGGACCAGCCCTGCCCAGTCTCCCTGCTTGCCCCCCCCAGTTCCTGTCCTACCATGACCACCACGTCAACTACGGCAGCGGCTCAGGACTGCAGGACCGGGTTGCCTTTGTGCAGAACGACCCCAGCCAGTATGATGCCTCCATCCGCCTGGCCGACCTGCAGGTCTCTGACACTGGCACCTACCAGTGCCGGGTGAAGAAAAACACCGTGGCCGTGCATGAAGTCATCGTCACTGTGCAAGGTGAGCCCCCTACTGCCCCCCACCATGTCCCCTTCCCAGATGCCCTGGGAGGCCCCCGGTGGTCCTGACAGTGACAGTGTCCCTCTCCCTGCAGAGAAGCCAGCTACTCCACAGTGCTGGACCGAGGGGGAGCTGATAGAGGGGAGCAGCATCCTGCTGCGGTGCTACAGCCGGGGGGGTACCTCCCCACTCGCCTACCAGTGGGCCAAGCTGGCCGACGGCTACGGTGGGGGACGTCTGCCCTCCGGCACCATCCAAGGTAAGTGCTGGCAGGGCTGCACCCACCCAGGGGCTGGAGGGGAAACGCGGGTGCGGGGGATGCTCATGGGTGAGGTGTCCCTGTCTGTGGGTGCATGTGTTGGTGGGTACCTATGGCTGTTTGCACCCCGGTATGTGGGTGTCCGTGTGCACCTGTGTTCATGGGTGTCCATGTCTGTATGTGCCCTTGTCCTTGTGCACCCATGGCCGAGGGTGTGGGTGCTGGCAGGGGTGGGGCTGATGCGGCTGTCTCTCTCCGCTGCAGGACGTGCTCCTGGCGACCTGTTAATCCGTAGCCTGACAGAGGTGCACACCGGTGTCTACCAGTGCCGTGTCACCAACCGTGTCGGCTACTCTGTGTGCCAGATCAACCTCAACCTTGTGCCAAGTAAGTGCCACTGCGGCGGGGGGACAACAGTGCAGGCAGGGTGCTGCTGGGGACTGGCTCTGTGTGCCAGGGTGCCACCAGGGGCATGGTGACCAGTGGGCAGCCGGCAGGGAGGCCGGCGGTGACAGGCTGTGCTCCTGCTGCAGGAGGAAGGCAGGCGGGCATCATCACGGGCTCCATCCTGGGCTCTCTGCTGCTCTTCAGCCTGCTCGGGCTCCTCATCTGGGCTCTGATGTGCCGCTACCGTCGGAAGGAGTGCCAGCGGACCTGCAGTGACTGCAGGTGAGGGACATGGGGGCATGGGATGGGCACAGGGCCAGCGGGCACCAGCAGGTGCCACTGGGCACTGACGGGCATCACTGGGCACTACTGGGGACTGATGGGCACCCACAGGCGCCACTGGGAACCGATGGGCACCCATGGACACTGCTGGGTGCCACCAGGCACTGATGGCCACTGTGGGTCACCTATGGGTACCACCAGACAATGATGGGGACTGATGGACACTGACGGGCACCAATGGGTGCCGATAGGCACCCCTGGGAACTGCCAGGTACCAATGGACCCCAATGAGCACTGATGGGTGCCAGAGGGCAGTGATGGGCACTGATGGATGCTGATGAGTGCCACCAGCCACTGTTTGGCAGTGATGGAAAACAGTGAGGTGCCACTGAGCACTGCTGAGCATTGGTGGGCACCGATGTGTGCCACCGGCCACCGCCGAGCACTGATGGGTGCCACTGGGGCTCCCCTCTGCCCACAGGAGCAGCACCGGCGGCACCATGACCCGCCCCTGCAACGTCTGCACCCACCACAGCTACTCGCCCCATGGCATCAGCTACATGCAGTGCCAGCACGGCGACGGTGACGAGCGGGCGGCCGCCCTCATGTGCAACGAGGGCATCCGGCACCAGGTTGCCTGCCCAGCGCTGTAACCCCCCACCGACCCCATGCCCAGCCCCGATTCGGCTCCACGGAGGGAGCAATGGGGAGCCCAGAGCCGGCAGCATCACCGGGATCCGGTGCCACGCGGTGCAGGGCTGCACTGCCGGGGCTCGCCGTGCAAATTGCAGTCAGGAATTCAGCTCCCTCCTCCCCCCCCGAAACAACCCCGGCTTCCAGCAAACTCCGTTTGGGTTCATCAGTTTGTTTTGTTAGTTTTCTTTTTTTTGGCCCCTTTTTTGTATGTCCCCCCCCAGCCACAGCCCAGCTCTTGTCTTGGGGTGGCTCCTGGCCCCGCTCCCGGAGGCATCCCTCACTAGTGCAGCAATATTTATTTCTCTCTGGCCCGTCCCCTCGGCATCGAGCAGGGACGCGGCAGCCCCGAATTGCCCAAACCGGCTGCCTGGCAGCCTCCCGCCTCCGGCCTGGCGCCGCCGGTGCCCCTGCATTGGCTTTAGCAATTGGGTGTTATTCAAGCCGAGACGCCATTGGCACCAGGATTTGCAGTTTGGAACAAGAAAAAAATGAAAAGAAATAAACTAAAGTGAATTCAGTGCTGTCCTGTCGTGCCTTGCCTCTCCCCAGCTGGGCGCTCAGGAAGGTCCCGGGGAGTTGGCAGCACCGATTCACCAGAGCAGTGGAGGAAAGCTCGTCCTGGGATGGGTCACTCGATGCCATGGCAGTGGCAGGGCACCTGGCACGCTCCTGGCAGCACCTGTCCCACTGTCCCCGTGCGGACGCCGCTGGGTCCCATGGGTGTTTTCTGGGGCTGCTGCCAGGGCACGCTGCCACGTGGCCGCAAGTGCCCTATGTTGGCCAGGATGCTGGGCGAGCTGGGACATGTTGGGGAGCCATTGCCTGGGGGTGGCTGCGAGGCCCGGCAGGGCATGGGGGGAAGAGGGAGAGCCTCAAACAGGGAGCGCAGGCAGCCCCAAATGGCAAAGGTGCCCAGATCCAGGATGCCCTAACCCTAGTCTTAAGCCTAACCCTAATGCAATGCTGCCCATAACCCTAAACTTAATCCTCAGCCTGACTCTTGTCCTAAGGCTGACCCTAACAATAACCCATGCCCTAACCCTAATACTAACCCTAACCTGGGCCCTAGCACTGACCCGAAGCCCCATGTCAGTCCTAACCCTCATGTTAACCCTAATCCAGGTGCTAACCCCAATGCTAGTGCTAAGCCAATCCCTAATGCTAAACCTAACCCTACCCTAACCCCATACTGGCCCCAGGGCCAGGAGTGAGAAGGGGGACCCACGGGCCAGGGGCTGCCCTGGCCAAACCCGCGCCCCCGCCCTGCAGATGCCCCTCCTGCACCTATACCACCCCAGGCCCGCACCAGACCCGCACCAGGCCGGGAGAGGAGAGAAGGCAGCAGAGACAGAGCCGCATGGGGAAAGTTGCTGCTCCCTGTGCCGCTTCCCTCTCTCCCATGGGATCTTTCAGACTTGTTCCTCCCATGTCCCCGGTTTGCACCCACTGGTAGATCCCGGTGGCACCCAGTGCTTGGGCGACCATCTCCCCCTGCCCTCGGGATGGGGCTCCCTCGGCTTCGTCCTAACGCAGCCAGAGCCCGAACACTGACCCTGACCCAGCCTTAACTCTCTTACCCGACCCTGACCCCGCCATCGCTCCAGCCCTAGCCCGGGCTCCCCCCGCCCGCGGGGCACCGGCACCGGCACCGGCACCGGCACCGGCACCGGCACCGGCACCGGCACCGGCACCGGCACCGGCACCGGCACCGGCACCGGCGGGGAGCAGCTGGAGCTGACGTCACGGGCCCCGCCCCCGGCCCCGCCCGGCCCCGCCCGGCCCCGCCCCTCCGGCAGCGCCCGTCGTGGCCGCCAGGGGGAGCGCGCGGCGCGAGGTCACGCGGGGCGGTTGCCAGGGGACGGCGCGCGCGGCGCATGGCCGCCCGCTACGGCGCGGGGCAGGTGGGGGCGCGGGTGTCCCGGCCGCCCCGGGGGGTCCCGGCCCCGGCCCCGGCCCCGGCCCTCACCGGCCCCGCTCTCCCCGCAGTACGAGGACGCCTTCAGCCCCCACCACCTGCAGAACTGGAGCGTGCCCCGGCCCGGCCGGCAGGTACGCACGGCCCGGACCCGCTCGGGACCCCCCTCAGCCCCGGCCCGGACCCTCGGGACCCCCCAGAACCCCCCGAGACCCCGGCCTGGACCCCCCCGAGGCCCCCTGGGACCCCCCCCAGTCCCGGCCTGTACCCCTGGAACCCCCCAGGACCCACCTCAGTCCCGGCCCGGGCCCCCATGGGACCTCCCCAGCCCCGGCCATCGCAGGACTCCTAGGACCCCTCCAGCCCCACCCTGGACCCCCGGGAACCCCCCAGTCCCATCCCGGACCCCCCCGGGGACCCCTCAGCCCCAGCCTGGACCCTCAGGACCCCCTGGGACCCTTCTTAGCCCCAGCACGGACCCCCTGGGGCCTCCGAGCCCCCCCCCAGTCCCTGCCTGGACCATCGGGCCCCCCCGGGACCCCCCCAGCCCAGACCATCACAGGGCCACTAGGACCCCCCCAGCCCTGTCCCGGACCCCTCCCCAGGACCCCTCTGCCCCAGCCTGGACCCTCAGGACCCCCTGGGACCCCTCTCAGCCCTGGCCCAGACCCCCTGGCCCCCCCCACCCCTGGCCTGGCACCCCCCCGGGCCCCCCCAGCCTCGGCCTAGACTGCTGGGCCCCCCCAGGACCCCCCCAGCCCTGGCCTGGAATCCCCCAGGGTCTCCCCAGCCTCGGCCTAGACTGCTGGGACCCCCCAGGACCCCCCAGCCCTGGCCTGGAATCCCCCAGGGTCTCCCCAGCCTCGGCCTAGACTGCTGGGACCCCCCAGGACCCCCCTAGCCCCAGCCCAGACACCCCCGGGACCCCCCCAAGCCCAGACCATCGCAGGACTCCTAGGATCCCTCCAGCCCCAGTCTGGCCCCCCAGGCCCCCCCTGGCCCCCTCCCGGACCCCCCCTGGGACCCCTCAGCCCTAGCCTGGACCCTCAGGACCCCCTGGGACCCCCATCAGCCCTGGCCCAGACCCCCTGGACCCCCCTCAGCCCCAGCCCGGACTCCCCTGAGACCCCGTCCATACAGCCACCCCCTGCTCCCCCAGCGCCCCTTGCTGCGGGAGGGCTCCACACCGATTGTTGCCGACAACCGTGGGCACCTGCTCCCCACCGTGCCCCGCTCCCAGGTGAGCCAGATCCACGGGCACCCGTGGCGGGGGCAGAGGTGGCCGCTTCTGCCCCTCAGCCGGCACTGGGGCTCCCTGGGGCTGCAAGGCCCTCGCCAGGCCCCGCTCCCCCTCTTCCTCCCAGGCATCCCCATGGGGCAGGTTTGTGGGGACCTGGGAAATGCCGCCGAGGATTCCCCCGGCCAGGCTGGACCTGACCTCCCGCTCGGCCACCGCCGCCGCACGGCTCATTGACTGGATCCACCAACCCACTGCCCTGACCCGCGCCTGCAACGGCCTCCGGACAGAGATCACCGGGAAGGTAGGTGCCTCTCGCCGGCAGTCCAAGGACAGCACCCCAGCCCACCAGCAGATTTCAGGGGCATTTTGTACCACCCCAGGCCCGCACCAGGCTGGGAGAGGAGAGAAGGCAGCAGAGACAGAGCCGCATGGGGAAATTTGCTGCTCCCTGTGCCGCTTCCCTCTCTCCCATGGGATCTTTCAGACTTGTTCCTCCCATGTCCCCGGTTTGCACCCACTGGTAGATCCCGGTGGCACCCAGTGCTTGGGCGACCATCTCCCCCTGCTCTCGGGATGGGGCTCCCTCAGCTTCGCCCCAAATCCAGACTTATCACCCTGCTGCTGGCCGGGTGCCAAGGCCGCCGCGGCCACCACTGTGCCGGCAGGAGGAGCTCACAAGCTGCTGCTCTCCTCCCGGAGAAAAGCATCTGAGAATAGGGGCTGCCCTGATGCGGAGAGGTTCCCAGCACCCCTTTTCCACTCCCTGCTTCTCCCCGGGGACCACTGCAACGGTGCCTCATCCCTGGGCAGAGCAGCCCCTGCCCCGAGTGCTGCGGTGAGCCCAGCACAGAGCCTGGCCCTGCAGCAAGCCCAGACCCACTGGCCCCAGTGTTTCTGTCCGGTCCCCATCTTTGCACCATGAGCACAGCACACATCTCCCTCACACAGCCCCAAGAGCTTCAGTCAGACGTGCGACCGGCCAAGGAGCCTTCCCAAAGGAGCAGTCAGGCATCCAGCGAGGGCATCCAGCCCGCCAGGGCCTCTCCCGGGCCACCACTGGAGGAGCTGCCTGGGCCTGGAGCAGGAGCCACAGCCGCGGTGCCACTTTCCTGCGAGCCCGGCTGCACGGAGGTCCAGCTGAAGGCAGACACGTCCCTGGAGCCCCAGCTGCACACCAGCCTTGCTCCCAGCAGGCCAGGCATGGGGGACAAACCCCATGCTCCCAGCAGCCTGCTGTGACAGACCTCGGGTGAGGAAGGGGGACCTGTCAAAGCAGCCTGAGCGAGGCCGACACCGGGACAGCACCACATGTCCCACACTTTGTGTTCTCATGGCAATTGGAAAAATACAAGTTTTAAAAAAAATAAATAAATCCCCATGTTTGGTTTCAGTAGCTCAGGGCAGAGCCCCAGGCAGGTCCAGGCTGCATGGGTCTGCGCGGTGCTTTGTGTCAGACGTGGTGCCTTCTCTGGGCTGTATCTTGGCTTGTCCCGTTTAACAGCATCTCGTGCTGGAAACATGGGACCAGCCGCAGGCCTGGAGCCGCTCACGGCTCACCCGGCCTCTCCCCATGCCGACCAGCAGCAATCCCGCTGCTGCAGGCTGGTTTCATCCATTCCTTGACCAGAGTCTTGTGGGGGAGAGAGGCAGGTCTGGCCTCGTTTCCCGTGACTGGGAAAGCGGTGGTGGTGGGTCCGCCCCAGCCGTGGGGCAGTGCTGCCAGCCCCCTGCCACTGCTCCTGAAAGGAAAATAAAGTCTGTGAAGTACAGCCAAGAGATGCAGCGAAGTCTAACTTCGTTAGCAGCTGGCACACACCACAGAATAGCTCATTAGCGAGCAGAAGTGCGTTCCAAATAAAAGCCATTTCAGCAACTGCAGGAAGTAATTGGTTTAAAGCTAAAATATGTTCATTTTCACCCAGGAGAAGCTCTCTCCTGCTGGGGCATGTGGCTACACTGAACGGGATTCGGCAGTAAGTCTTTTCCCTCTGTCATGATGACAGCAGACTGCTTTTCCTCCTTTGTGATTTCTCATCTCCAAAGCTCCACGTCCCCTCAGGGCTGTGATGCCGTCTGCTAATTAAAGGAGTGGCAGATATGTAGGTCCAGCAGGCAGGCAGAGGAGCTGAGCGAGTGGGAGGGACAGGGCTCAGATCAGTGGCGGAAGTAAAAGCAATCGCATGGAAACAAGCCTGGCCGGCGTGAGGGATCTTGGAGAGCATTATTGGACCAGCTCCCCTCCTGCCACTTCAGGTCTCCATCAAAACTCCAATGAGGAGAGCAGATGTTCCCTATAAAGCCGACATTTTGCCGGCTGATGATGTGAAGGGGAAGGAGGATCCTTCCTGAAACAGAGCCGAAACCCTTGCCAGGACAGGAAAGCGGGACAGAGCTCCTGATGGGGAGCATTCTCTTTGTAAAGCTTTGCTCCCAGTGGCAAATGTTAAAAATTGGCCAATTTGAACAAAAAGCTCCTGAACCTTGTGCAGGCATTTGTACCAGCACAATCACAGTCCAGGTAGGAAATTCCTTTCTGCCAGGCTGGCAGCATTTCACAAAGCCAACCCCGCACCCGCCAGCTCCAAAGGTCAGGCACTACACCTGCCTCTAAACACTGCAAACAGTTTGTTTTTCCATCGCCCGGCTCCTCTGGGAAGTGGCGACTCCCCGGATCTCAGAGCAAAACACCCACCCCTTCCCAGCCGACTTCGCCTCAGTGAACAGTGTTGAGCACAGACAACAAACTCAGCGGCTCAGTATGAAGGATCAAGGCTGCTTTATTGCAAAGGTGGACAAGTGACAAGTGCTGAAATGAGAGCTGGTGGCAACACACGATGGGAAAACCACGTCCCTCCCATCGTGTCAGTGACAGAGTAACTTCCTAAGACAGGAAAATTGGATGTTTTCACTGGCAGGGGCTCCGGGGCCCTAAAGCTGGCTGAATCACAACATTTCAAGGATAAGTAGTGGGGACTGAACCTCTGCAGGTCTGAGCACCCCACCCCAGCTGGCTCACGCTACCAGGCTTGGAAAGCGCAGGGTCCCGCAGCTGGTGCGGCACCTGGACGGCACCGATCACCCATTCCCCTCACGGGTGCTGGCGTTGGCAGCTCCGCCTGCTCTCCCTGCCCTGGCACGGGCTGCCTCAATGGAGATGCTTGTCCTGTGACAGGCCTACACACGCACTACCAGCAGTCCCCGAGCCCACTCGGACCTGCGGGGAACAGATTCAGCATTGTCTCAAGCTTGGGGACAGAGCAGAGAAAAGAAACGCCCTGGAGTTTGCCTGGAAGAAGCTAGGCAGCTCTCTGTGAGCAATTGAACGTGCCAGGATCGGCTGATAATTTGTGCCCGGGACATCACCCGGGCTAATGAAAAGCAACTCTGATCATCCACGAGATTTGCGAGGAGGGGAAGCCTGTCCTCCCACTTCCCTCTCCACACACATCTTGAGGTGGGCCAGGACGGAGCAAATCTTCTGAAAAAAGGGAGGCCATCAACCAGGAGGTACCTTCACATTGCCGCAAGGCCCGCGGAGGAGAGCAGGGTCAAGATCAGGACCAGCACCCCAGACTGGTTGACCTGGGGGATCTTGAACCCCTTCCCCATGTCCCATGCCTGCAGGAAAGAAGAGACACAGCAGGGTTAATTCAACAGGGCTGGGACAGTCCCTGAAGGGGGATGTACCAGACGCAGGCAGAAAGGCACCATCTTTCTAATAAAAGCCATCAAGGCCACCCCAAAAAACAGCCTTTGCACCACCGGGTACAGACTGGAGGGAGGGCTACAAGCATCCATCACTGCAGGGCAACAGGCAGGGGTCTCCCTGGGTGGAGGCACGCGCGCGCCATGCCAGAGGAAGCTTATCCCCCACCAAGCCCCTGCAACTATCAGCAAAGCCACCCGTGAGCTCTCCCTAATCCCCAACAGCCACAGCATGCCAGGTTCACTTCAAAAGCGGCAGCTGCTTTCCACTTGCTTCTCTCCTGCTGACAGAAATAGGTTATAAAGCACGGTGCAAGCCACAGATCTGAGGCAGCGCTAACATCCCCGCGGGCAGAGCCAAGTGGGTGGGGATGAGCCTTGGCCTCCTGCACCTCTGTGTATGCCCCTGGGTATGGTGCGAGCTGTGCAGGCCAGGCTGAGCCTGGATGGCAGGGAGGGATGCTGGAACTGCAGCCCGGAGCTGGGTGTCCTCAGTTCCCAGATATCACAGGTGGGTTTGCATATCTCGCCTGACTTTGGTCAAGCGAAAGCGGGGTGGCTGAGGGCAGCCTGGGGAGCACACACCTCCTCCCAGCCTGCCAGCAAGCCCCCAGGGCTCAATGCAGAGAAGCACCTGGGGCAGAGGCACTAAACTGAACCTGCTCCCTCTTGACTCCCCTTTGGGGAGCCAACGCTGCTGGTTTCCTTCTCAGACAATTTAATTGGCATCCTAATATATACGTGCAGTCAGAGACTTCAGCACGCATTCGACTCACGATGCTCTGAACAAGCAGCAGGTTATGACTGCTCCATTTGCCCAACAGCGTCTCCACAAGCGAGCAGGGCTCAGCCAGCTGCAGGCCCCGTGCTCCGAGACTCCTCCGACGCGGAGTGCTTGAAAAGCAGATAACGAGCACTCACAGCACTGCCGGCTGGCCACCATCCGCCCCAAGGACCCACAGAGGGGGCTGCCCTCACAGCACACTGCTGTTGTTCACCCCAACAGCTCAGCCAGGTCCCTCCTGGCACTCTGACACGATCACCTCGTAACGGCTGCTCCCGGGTACAGGATACAACATCCAACAGTGCTCAAGTCCCGTGTTTCCACACTGGAAACACTGGGAGCCATCAGCGCCTGCAGCGCGAGCCCACGTCTGCAGCACAGCTCCGCACGTGATGCTCCCCCCGCCCAGAGCAGAAGGATCATGTCACACTCCGGGCCAGCTGCCTTTGCAATTTGCTCCCGTAAAACCTAACCTATCTGGAGCTACAGAAAACACAAAATCAACTACAAAAAGCAGCACGTCTTGTACTGTTCCCAGCAAGAAACTCTCAGTTCTCCAGCTCCCCCTCCTTCATCAAACACAGGAAGCTCGGCTGAACGGAGCTGCTTGTTCCGCACTTCAGCCCATGGCAAACATCACAGGTTACTTTCTTCGCAGGCAGCGCTGTCTGCAATCCTCTGCCACATGTCTTCTGGGCTCATTAAATACTATAAAGCACTTGGAAGATCACAGCGCAATGGCTGCATGACGAGGGTGAGATAACGAGCAACGGGTGGCACTTCTGCAGGGCTCAAGCTCGAGGCTCTGTGGACGCGTTCCCCTGGCTGTAACGCTGCTCCTGCCACCCCTCGTCCATCTCCCGCAGGTGAGGAGATGCGGGGGGATGCTTCAGCCAGCTGTGCCACCCGGTCAAGTACCAGCGTAGTGATGCTCTCTGCAACTTAAATGTACCCAAAAATAGCACTGAGGTTCTGAAGCACTTGAGGTGACTAATTCCCATTTCCAAGGGCACCTTCCCAGATGCCGCACCCGGCGCTCCCACAGCCGGCAGACACTTCACTTCCCTCGCATCCCCAAGCAGGCACACGGCCCCTCGCAGGGGCTACTCACAAGGTGTCGGACTCCATTCCAGGTGTGGTAGGAGAAGGGGAAAGCCAGAGCAAACTTAGCAGAGTAGATGAGAGCGGGCCCCAGGCTGAGCGACTTCACCATGGCCAGGTAGTGGGGAAACTGTTCTGGGAGCAGCAGGGCAGCCAGACCAAAGAGGGAGACTCCTGAGAAAGACAAAGCCCACAGGTCAAGCCAACAGAAGCATTACCAACCCCTAGCTGCCCACAAAGAGCCCCAGGCCACCTCTACATCTCTGGTTTGGTGACACAGCCTGAACCACCATCAGCTCATGGCAGCCTGCAAAGGAAGGAGGAAGGAGAAGGGCTCTGCCCATCCAGTGGCAGTGCCAGCTGCACTGTGACACTGTACCCTGGGGTGCTGAGGACTCAAACCGGGGCAACAACGCAAAGAATCTGGGTCCTGCACCAGGGGCTGCATTACTCATACAACACCCAGAGACCAAACTGGCATGAGCTCATGCAATTGCAGCCAAACCAGCCCAAATTCAAGGTTAAAGGGACAAGGAAGTTTGGAAATGTAAGGTGGCAGCTCTTCAGTGAAGTCCCCAGATGCACATCTCAGAACAGAAACCCCTCTGCCACCAGCCACTGACACAGGCAGCAATGTAGCAAGGCTGCCTTGATGGGGACCAGCAAAGGAACCAGCAAAGAGACAGCCTGACACGTGTGGCTGCACTAGCTGCAGCAGCTTCTCCTCCTCCTTTCTAGGCCAAGAGGGTTTCTCCAGATGGTGCTGCCAAAAGAATGGGAACGATCACAGCCAGCAGTCAGCCAATTCGCGATTCACCCTCCACTCAATAGCGCCTGATTACACTGCGGCACGCTAGCTCGAGCACCTCGGCTGAGGCCGGCACTGGCAGCCTGAATCAACCAGCTGCTTCCTCGCTCAGCCACTTGTCTCCTCAATGGCCTTTGTGTTCGCCCTGCAAGAAGTGCAGGAAGTCAGAGGCTCCTGTAATTATAGGCCTTGACAGAGCGGAGTTGAACACTTCCCCCTCCCCTTCTCCTCGTTCCTTTGTGCTCAATCGGCCTGGGAAGAGGACGATTTCCCCTCAGGCAAAGGCTGATGGATTGGAGCAGAAAGGCAACAGTGAACCTGCCAGCTCGGCCTGTCTCACAGCAAGCTGGACTGGACGGGGACCGCAGCCCACGGGGCCAGGCACGTCCTGAGCTCCTGGAGATAAGATCCCAAAGCTGGGTGGTGCCAGCACGGCTGCCATGCAATGCCCTGGATTCGCATGCAGAGCAAGGCATGCAGCCACCTCCAAGGAGCCAGCTGGGCTCACAGGGTGCAGGCAAAGTCACCTTGCTGTGCTCGGAGCAGGCAGCCATCAGCTGCTCTCCTGCAGAGGATGCATGCCGCTCTTCAGGAGGCAGAGCTGGGCACAAGCCGGCTGGCCTGGGAGGGGCAGAGCTGAGGCCTCAGCAGGGCTCTGCCCTGTGGATATGGGAGCAGGAGCACATGGGTGCCCTTTTCTAGGAGCCCAACTCCCAAGCCCTCACGGGAGGCCAGGCTGGGAAGGGCAGGCTGCAGCCCTCACTGCTCCCTCTCACTCTGGCAAGTGAAGAACACAAGTCCTCAGTCCTGCACATCTTTTCTGAGTTCCTTCACTCTCTGCCCTTCTGCAAACACCAACCCAGCTCCCCCCCCTCAACAGGGAGCAACCAGAGAAGCACCTTCCTGCTGCCATGAGAGGGCATTAATGGAAATAAAACAGCCTTTCACAGTTAGATATCCTATCACTTAGTCAAACCACGCACATCAAATTGCTGGAGGGAGTTTATCAGTTTTGATGCTGGTGCTGCCTTCTCCCTCACCGGGATCTCTGGGAAAGCAGCAGCCACTCCCAGGAAGCTCAAAAACTCCACCTGTGCCAAGGAAAATCCTGTGAGCTCTGCCTGCCTGTCAGTCTTTCCCACACACAGGGTCTCCTGTAAGGGTAAAACCAGCAAAAAACAGCCCCAGAAGAGAAGGGCTGAGAGCAGCAGATCAGCCTTTTCCAGGCTGGGGAAGGCCCCGAGAAAAGCACCCAGGCCAGGCCACAGTGCTTACAAAGGCTTCGAAGGCTTTTACGTGCAGAGGAGCATCACTGCCTTTGTAGAACTGGAGCCACTCACAGCACAAGAGGACAGAGAAATGGGGATGGGGAGATATTCAGGGGATGGAGAAAGGGAGAGGACAAAGTGCAGGTTTCCCAGAAGAAAACCCATTGCTGAAGCTGGGGACAGAGGAGAGAAAACGTCCGCCTGGAGTCACGTTTCCAAATCAGAGGGGGTCAGAGGGCTCTTCCCTCCCGCAGCCCCCGCCCTCTGTCACCACAAGCAGGTGGGAGATGCACGCACCTAAGCTCAGCACAATGCCGGTGCCCCGGTGCGTGATGGACATCGCCATGGGCAGGGACCACCTGCAAAACAACCAACCTCGTCAGCAAAACAGGGCACAACACCAGGGAGGCCTCCGAGGCCATCAGACAAAGCACAGCCCGTCTATTCCTAGACAGCTCCGTGCTGCTGGGCGGGTATTTCTGCACTCGGAGTTATTCAAGGAATCCAGCCAGAGCAAAAGGGGAGAGACAGGGGAATTTGCAGAGGCAGCTTGGGAATGGCAAATGCCACTGGCATGGGTTTGGGAAGGGGAAGGGCGTCTGCTGAGAAAGCTTAAAGGGAGATGAAACAGGAGAAGACTGTAATGCTCCTGTAGTTGAGGAACAAAGGGGCAGGGTTTGGGTATCCGGGCTCACAGATCAACGAGACAACCTGGAAAAGTGACAGAGGTGGCCCCAAAGAAGCCATCACCTTTCTGAGAAGGGAACCCAAGAGCCCCAAGTTGGCCTCCTGCCTCCACCCCCAAGGACCGCCAACTCTGCAGCGGATGCGCCATTCTGCACAACCGCCCCCCGTGGAGGCAGCTGCCTTTCAATGGCACATCTGGAAACACTGCCCTGCCCAAGCATCCCGAAGTGCAGCTCTGGGGGGACTGTACCCCTCCACAACACCCTGTATGAAAACAGTGAGTGTCATCAACTCCGTGGAGGAGGCTGTGATTCCCACACACAGCTCAGACTGTTCACAGCGCAATGTAGAGGGTTTCCCCGTCCTCTGCCTGAAGTGACAATGGGAAGGTGCACAGCCCTCCCACCCAAGGGCTGTCGTGTGCCAGAGGTGCCCCAGTGCGAAGCTGAGGAGGCCAAGAGGCTCTTACTTGTAAATAGTGACATGAGGGGACAAGGGACGATTGGACTTAGTGTTCTTCTCCCAGAAGCGGGCCATCTCCTCCTTGGCCGTCGTTCCCATCGGGACAATGCTGCAAAAGAAGAGGAGATGGGAGGTGCAGAGAGATGGCAGCGTTTTACCCCTGCCTGCTCCGCCGGGCTTTGCTGTGGCAGTTTTCCATCTTGCAGGATGTGAGCTCCTGGCTGACCTTGACTACAGCAGTACAAAGAACGGCTCCAGCTGTGCGTGGACACAGGCAAGGAGAGGAATCGCTGCCAGCTCTCTCAAGTGAATAATAATAATAATACGCAGGATGGGAAGCTGCTGCACTGGAATCCACTCAGACAGCGGAGCTGAGCCACCCCCCCTCAGCACCACCCAAATAAGGGTATAGGATATCAGATAACATATTATATAACAGTGATAACATGCAACCTGCTCTTTACTGCCACGGTAATTGCACACTGTACCAAATAAAGAGCTTGTAATTTAATGTTCCCGAGATTACACAGCAATTACACTTACAGCCCAATTTAGCAGAAAATAACTATTTCTCCCTAAGCCCGGCAGCACGAAGCATGGGAACAAGAGGGCTTCTGTGGCTCCCAGCCCTCCTCAGGTGCAAAGCTGTCGCACAGAGTGGCACAGAGGGGTGACAGGGGTACCACTGCCCCTGCAAGAGACCCAGGCCCACCTCATTAGCCAGCCAAGCTCTCCCTTCATCCCCACCCACAAGCCCTAACCCCTCTGTAATTAGGCTGTGCCCTCATGGTGGCATGAGGCAGTAAGTGCCCAGCTAAAACATGGCCTTGATTGACCATAATTACTAAGCGCACACATGCCCCAAAGCCTTAGACGGCATCCCTCGGGGAAGAGCTTAATCCCGTTACTCTCAGTAAAACCTCAGACTCACTGTCGCACAGAAAGGCTGGGGCCAAGCCGAGCCAGCAGGCATCGCCGACCAACACATCTGCAAGAAAGAAGACAGGAAGGCTTTGTGAGTGCCAAATAAACACCTGAAAATGCCAGCAAGATGGGGCCAGGGAGGGAATTCGCCACTTTGGTGGTTCATATCTTAAAATCAGTCTTAACACTGGGCTGTTCCTCCACAAATCTCTCTCTTACACGGAGCTCTTAACTAGAGTCTCTAGACTCTGCCCGGGGGTTCATTCTTTACGACACCCTGTAATTAGTCTGCTCAGCTGTAATATCTTGTTTGTAAGACAGACATAAACAGCACTCTAAGCTCACAGCTACACTGAGGCAGTCCATTTTTCACTCTCACTACAGCAATTATCAGGGCGGGCAGCACACGTCCCCAGAAACGTGCATCTGCCAAGCTCTGCAGAAAGGGCTGCTTCAGGCCACCGCTCTCCATGCGTCCAAGATGAAGACATCAACCCCCCTTCCTCCAAACACTTGTTTTCATTACAGCATTTCGCCGCTGCCATTCATTAAGCTCCGAGCACCGGCGAGATGGGAGGTCACTGTCACAGTGCAGCGTACGCAGCATTTCAGCCATGCTGAGGCTCGAGGCAGGAGGTAAAAAGGGATTTTGTGGTGCTCAAAGGAGTGGGTGCCGCTCTCTGCGGACCGATTGTAGTAACCGCGACTCTGACATTCAAGGGCATCTCTCCAGGAACGGGGAGGAACAGGCGCCCAGCCCAGCACAGCTCGAGCATTTGCACATGTGGGCTGGAATCTGCAGCGCCTGCTCCTCTCCAGGACAAAGCCTAACAGGCAGTGCTGCCTTTCCTGACAACACGACAAGAACAAGGTGTGTAATAACATTTGGTGTGCTCATCTGCAGCACAGTGACAAACACTAATTAATCTTCTCAAATGCACACGCATCTGTACCAGCATCTCCCGCTGTTTCATTAATAGCAGTAGATAAACGAAGCTCTGCTGCTTTTCAGTTGTCCTACAGCCAGTCTCGAGGACATGGTAGGAAAAACATCTGGAGGTCAGCTCTTCACCAGGTGTAAAGCCAAAACAAAAGTCATTATTATTAACCACTCCGAGTTCCTGTGTAAATGATCATTAGGATGTTTCCTTTCAAAATCTTCCATCGCGTTCAAAGGCTGGACTTGAAACACAGCAGGTTTTTACGAAGGCATCCCAGCTGGATGCATGAATTTTCGGCAATGCAGAATCCACCCCATGCTGCAGTGCAACACTTCCAATTGAAAACCCTTCTTTGAACTGTCTCTAGTTTATCAACGCCCTCCCTGAAGTGTGGCCTGACAGCAAGACCAAGAGCTTCAGGGGGACGCAGCAATGGCTGAGCCCAGCCAAACCTCCACCAAGCCCACCATCATGTCCGAGAGCAGCCGACAACAGATCCTCGGAGAAAAGTCTCAGGAAACACAGAGCAGCACCCCCCACCACATGCAGCTCACGCGCTTTCCGAGCCAGAGGGTGTCAGTACATAATAAATGTACTTTTTTCACCATGAAATTGCATTGTCACCTCCCAACCCCCCAACTTCCAGCACAAATTCTCACAGCTTAACCAGACGCAGAGAACCGGCTCCCTGCTTGTCCCAAGCCCCTGCAAACCAGTGCCAGCCACCACCTCCCGGTTCTTGGGCAGGGGAGAGGAGGTGAACGATAAATCTGTACCCGCGGACCATTAATGATTTATACACCTCGCTCATGCCCTCCTCGGTCCGCTTTTCCAGATTAAAAGGCCAAACCTATTTCATCTCTCCTTCTACAGAAGCCGCTCAACACCTCTTCTGGCGGCTGGGGCGGTGGAAGAGGGAGAGCTGGCTCCGAATCACACACAATATTCAAAATAAGAATGAAATCCACAACGCATTTGCATTTTTTCAAAGCTAAACTTCCCCGCAAGAACTCCCCATCCTCTTGGCTCAATTTTAATATTTTTTTTTAGATGCAAAGCATTACATCTTGCTTCAGTGCAATGACTATTGCTTGCAAAACACAGCCCTCCAGCTAAGCAATCAAGGTCACTCTGTACCAAGGACCTGTCCTCTTCATTATTTATCATTCTCTAAGTTGTTGCATCTTTTCCAGCTCTTCCTCCATCAACTTGCATTTCCTTCCAGATCACTGATAAACATGTTTTTTTAAAAAGAAGAATTAGCCCTAAAAGAGGATCCTCTGGACTCCCGCTGAGAGCTTCCCATGGCACCCCAACCAACTCCTGCTCGGCCCCGTGCCCGAGGAGGGTGGAAAGACTCAGGGGACCCCCAGGCGGTGTTAATTATCATGGATTTTACAGAGCGCAGCCGCTCACGCGGGGCTGGAGAAGGGCAAGAATAAAGCAGCAGCTCAAACGAGACGTCTATAAGCACCCGGCGGTGGAACAGCACTGGCTGCACACACCCCACCACGCAGCTCCGTTAACTCAGGAGGAGAATTTCAGGAGTAGTTGTGGGGGACAGCTCTGGAGCAGCTTCAGCTTAGTGTCATGTTGATAGACGTCGTTAACATTTATCCTGCAAGACAGGTCTATAAAAATCACTCGGATTTTGCCATGGAGGAGGCAAATGAGAAGCGATTATATATGCTTTTTCATCTGACAAGCAGAAGCAGACACGAGAGGAAGTTATCAGGCGCAGGCTTCAAACCAGAGCGAGCAACTTCTCTCTTGTTTTTCAAGCAGCAGCTGCAGGGCACCCACCCAAGCAGGTACTGAGCCCCCCCGCCTCTCCTGCTGCTGGCAGATCCTGCCTTTAAACAAACCCGCACACGCAACAAACAGTTTTCCGCAAAAGCATGACGGCGCCAACCGCTGCTAGAAAGAGAATAAATTAAGAGAATGAAATCCCAAACACCATCTCCAGGCTGATATCAAAGAGGAGAATGTCGGAAACGGGGGCTGGGAGGGGGAGAGCCACAGCCTCGAGGAGGCACAAAACTTTTCAGTGGGGGTGGTAGATGGGAAGAGGCACTTTCAGGCCAAGCAAACACAACGTCCTTCCCCATTGCTGCTCAGCACCACAGGCGTGGCAGGACATACTCCCGCAGGGGACCACTGAGCTCATACGAAGCCACCACCACCCTGTCAGATGGCCCTGCGAGGCGGGGGACACCCCGCCAGCACCGCCTAGGTGGTAACGTGGATGTTTGTCCACCCAGTCAAGGCCACCAAGAGCCATAGGAAGGACGGGGAGAGATCGCACGCAGAGAGCGGGAAGAAGCAGGACTGCCCTTATCAGCAGCAATAACCTGCTAGCCTCACCCACAGCCGGGCTGATCTCAGCCCCGCAGAGCGCTCAGACCTCGGTTCCCCCGCCGCAGCCCAAGGGATCCAGGCTCCTGCCCTGCCCTCACTGTTCGCAGCCCGAGGGCTGCCCCCGGGGGCTCGCTGCGACGGAGGGGCACGGTTCAGCGGCCCGAGGGGGCGATGCCTCACCGGCTCCCTGCAGCCGCTGGACCGCGAGAGGGGAGCGCAGGGACACGGTCCCCGGTCCCCCGCCTTGAACACAACAGGGGACGAGCCACAAAGCATCGGCTTTGTGAAAGGGAAACGGGCGCGCCCGAGGGCGGAGGATGGGGGCGGGATCGGGGAGGACCGGGCCTAGCCCGGGGGGGACCGGACCCGGGGCTGTCGCAGGTGGGGCGGCGTGGCCCGTTCCGGCACCGGGGGCCGTTACCCACAGCCGGGACGGGGGCAGGAGCCCGTCCCGGGACGGGGCACCCCACGGCTCAGCCTGCCCAGGGCTCCGTGCGCGGTTCCGGGGCGCCCCCGGCGCCGCGACGCCCCCCCCGACGGGCTGTCCCCGCCCGGCAGCACCGCGGCCCGGCCGAGCGGCAGGACCCGGCCCCGCCGGGACGAGACAACCGGCCCGCCCGCCCGCGGCGCCGCGCAGCCGCTCCCGGGGCCGCGGGTCCCGCCACGGCGCCCGGCCCGGCCCGCCCGGGAGTCACCTCAACGCCAGCGCCGCCATCTTGGAGCGCCCCGCACGCCGGAAGCGGCTGTGACGCACTTCCGCCCCCGCCGCCGGGCGCTGCCCGTTGCCCGCTGGGGCTGCCCGGTGCCCCCGCGGCGTCCCTCGCTAGCCCCGGCGCTGCTCCTTGTCCCCCCGTTACTCCCAGGGCTTCCCGTTACCTCCTGGGGCTGCCCACTACCCCCCCGTTACCGCCGGGACTGCCTCTTACCCGCCCCGTTACTCCCAGGGCTGCCCGTTACCCCCCTCGTTACCCCCCGGGGCTGCCCGCCCACCCCAGAGCTGCCGGGGGGCAGGACGGGGGCTCCCCAGCCCACCAGGACCCCCTTTCCCACAGCTGCAGCCGACGGAGGACATTGAAGCAGGAAAATGTCGCAGCTCCTGGGCGAGTCCCGTCCCCGTCCCCGTCCACCGCCCTCCCTTCCCCAGCCATGAACTCTCTGAGTCAAAAACCTGAGGAAAACCCCACTTTGGAGCTTTTCACCCCAAAACACCACTTGCCCCTCAGCCAGTGGCAAAGCAGGTGGGGGATCATCATGCAAATTCCTGCCCTGGGCTCTGCATGGAGCGGTGGCACTTAGGTGGCTCCCTGCTTCGCACCCCGCAGGGACGGACGTGCCCCTCATCCCGCGGCTGGAGCCAGCCGGCTCCGTGCCCAGGGGGAACATCCAACATCACCCTCTCAAAGGTGTGTTTTCACCCCAAAATGGAGCCGGAGCAGAGGCTGCTGGGAGCGCGCTTGGCCAAAGCTGGCGGTGCCAGCTGGGGAGCCCCACGCGGTGGGGCTGGCGTGGGGACCACACCAGAGGGTGCCGGCAGCCGGCCTGTGGCCGCGGAACAGGAGGGGATGAGCCGGTGGCCCGTGGCGCAGTCGGCGCAAGACCCCAATCCCCGCCAGGCAGGTCTATCCCCAGGACCAACCGAGGACCGTGGCTGTGTGCTGGTGCCCTCCGGCTCCAGCCACATTCCTGCCGAGCCACCTCCGCCGCAGTCGGGAATGTGGCCAGACAAAGGGCACTGTGTGCCCGGCCCCCCCACCGCATGCTTCCCCCTCCTCGCTCATCACCAAACTAAATGACCCCTTTCAGTCCAGGGCGCCCGGCATCCCCTGGGCCCCACCGCCCCGGCTGCCCAGCGCCCATTGGCCCGAGGCCGGGGCGCCGCTGGCATCATTCGGCGCTGCTTGCTCTTAAACCTCAGCCCCCATCCCACTGGCACCCTTCGGCACGCCGCCGGGCCCTGCACAACACCAGCCCTCCATGCGGCTTGGAGCCGGCCGGTGACAGGCAGCCACCATGTCGCAGGGTGCCAGGGGCAGCGGCAGCCTCCTCCTCCTCGCTGGGCTCCTCTCGGTGCTGGGTAAGCTGGGGACAGGGACGAGGGACCAGGGTTGCTGGTCTTGAAATCCTGATCCTGGATGCTGGGAGGTACCAGGGGGCTCCAGACCCTCAGGAGGTGGCTGTGGGTCTGGTGCCCACCCACACATCTGCTTTTGGGAGTGTCACTGGTGGTGGCAATCCTCTGTGGCCATGCTCCGGTCCCCATCCCCAGGCTGCAAGGAGAATCCCAGCACCAGCCAGCTCCCTGGGGACGGGATAGGGGTGCTGGGTGCCGGACCCAGCCCTGTCAGCATCCTCTGGCGTCAGCCAGCACCGGGACACGGTCCCCTTTGAACTGACCGTGAGGACACCAGGGCAGAGGCTCCCCACAAAGGCACCTGTGGTGGCACAAGTTCCAGTTCTTGTGCTTTCTCCAGGGCCAACAAAAGCCCTTTGGTGGCAGCATGGGGCTGGGCATGGGGCCAGGCATAGGACCAGCATGGGGGCACAGACCAGCCAGTGGCCCCAGTGATGGGCACCATCCCCATGCTGGGGTCCCCTGCGGGGCTGATGGGTTTGTGCCCCTGGCAGGGCCGTCCCCGACATCCTCCATCCACGTGTACACGCAGCGGGAGGTGTACGGCACCGTTGGCTCCCACGTCACCCTCTCCTGCAGCTTCTGGTCCAGCGAGTGGATCTCCGAGGACATCTCCATCACATGGCACTTCCAAGCTGAGGGAACCCGTGACAGCACATCCGTAAGCACCCGCTCCGCTTTGGGGTGCGGGGTGGCCCTGCCGTGCCCGGAGGCACCGTGACCCTGATGTCCGTGTGTCTGTCCCCATCGCTAGATATTCCACTATGCCAAGGGTCAGCCTTACATCGATGACGTGGGCACCTTCAAGGAGCGGATGGAGTGGGTTGGCAATCCCCACCGTAAGGATGGCTCCATCGTCATCCACAACCTGGACTACACCGACAACGGCACCTTCACCTGCGACGTCAAGAACCCCCCTGACATTGTGGGCAAGTCCTCCCAGGTCACGCTCTACGTCTTTGAGAAAGGTACGGCACCAGCGGTCCCCTCCCTGCCTCAGTTTCCCCGCTCTGGCCAGGGGGGCTGATGGGATGCTGGTGTCCCTACAGTGCCCACCCGCTATGGTGTTGTGCTGGGCTCCATCATCGGTGGGGCTCTGCTGCTGGTGGCCGTGGTGGTGGTCCTCGTCTATCTCATCCGCTACTGCTGGCTGCGGCGGCAGGCAGCCCTGCAGCGACGGCTGAGGTGAGCCCTACTGCCCGACCAGGGCAAAACCACCCCAAAATAGAGCTGCCAGGTCAGACTGGGGGGGTGGCCTTTCTGAAATGCCTTTTTGCCTTTCCACCCCAATTTTAGTGCCATGGAGAAGGGAAAGCTGCAGCGATCAGCCAAGGATGCGTCCAAGCGCAGCCGGCAGGTGAGCAATGAGGGCTTGGAGGGGGCAAAATGGCCTGGCCGGGGGGGCAAACCCCTCTCCTACCTTTTGGGGTGGGAGGAGAGGCTGTGGGGTGAAGCCCCCAGGGTGGGGGGATACCATGGCACCAACACTGCCCCATCCCTGCAGGCACCCGTGCTCTACGCCATGCTGGACCACAGCCGCAGCACTAAGGCAGCAAGTGAGAAGAAAGCCAAGGGAGCCCCAGGAGACTCCCGTAAGGATAAGAAATAGCGGTTAGCGGGCAGGGAAGGTACCCCGGGGGCGGACGCTGGGGGCACCCGGCCCCCCAAAGTCGTCATGACCATCGAGATGGAGCTGCGGGGGGAGGCTGCTGAGGCCACTCGCCCCGCGCCCGCTGTCCGCTCCCCCAGCAAGGGCAGCCTCAAGAGCGCCCTGATGCACATCATCAAGCCGAACTCGGGGACCTGACACCCGGCCGCCGGTGGAGGGGGGGCCAGGACGCAGCCCCCCCAGCTCCAGGAAGCGGCCACCCCGGGGCACGGGACCCGGCGAGGAGCGGGGTGTGGTCCTCGCCCCAGGTCCCCCAGCCTCGGGGATGCCCCACTGTCCCCCCGCCCCATTCTGAAGCCCCTCGGTCGGTACCTTCCTCTGCGCAACCGCTGCCCTGCCCAGCCCTGGGCACTGATGTAATTTTTCTATTTGAAGACACAACCACTGAATTTTGGGTCTGCCCCCCTAGGCTGCCTCGGTCCCCCCTCCCCAGGGACCTGCGGGGTCCCCACGGGACCGTGCTGCCCCCATCCCTCCCTGTGTTCCCCCCAAAACTACTCTCCGGGAGGGTTTCTCTGCCCCCATCGTTGCTCCTTTTCTGGCCGTTTTCTCGTCTCTCCCTGCGACCGAGCCCAGATGACGTTGCGGGGTGGCCCCTGCCCCGTCCCCTCCGTCCCGCTCCTGTCCCCCATTAACCCTCCCGCCCCATAACCCCCAGCCCTCCCACGCCAGCCGGAGCCTCGTGGAGGAGGAGAGGCTGCGGCCGGGCTGGAGGAGCTGCTGGTGCCCATCACCCCGGAGCCAGGCGCTGCTCCTCAACGTGTTTTTCTACGCCCTGTCCGTGTTCCCCCATCCCCACGGCGCCATTAATAAAACTCACATCTCCAGGAGCCCAGCATCCGCCCCGGCTTGTTCCCCGCTCGAGGTGGGGGTGTCGGGGGGGGGGCAGGTGGTGGCTGTGCACTTGTGAACTTGTTGCATGGAGGCCTGCCAGCTCCCGCAGAGAGAAGGGCATCACTGCCACCACGCCTTAGATTCCCGAGGGATGAGGCGATGTCTCGAGGGCATCCTCATGGCACTCCAGGCACCCCCCTCAGCTGGCAGTGGCAGTCCCTGAGGCCACCCATCATGGCTGCACCCCACCCTAGGGCCACCTTCCCCCTTGTCCTGATCAAGCCCTTGCATTTGCGTTAATTAAAGCTCACCCCAATTAAGGCAGAGGCTGAGTCTCAGGTCCTGCCCTGGGTGCACAGCCCTAGGCATGGCCATGTGGTGGGCAGGGGTCCCCCTGGGGCAGGCAGGGGTCCCTCTCCATGGCCATTGCTCACCCAGCGGTGACTGTCACCATCCTGGCAGTGGGGCTCAGCGAGGGGCAGTGGCCCCGGGGGGGGGGGGGGAGGGCAGTTGGGGTGATGGGTGACTGTGCTGGAGTGGAGTGGGAGCGCTCCCGCCCCACGGATTGGTGCCAGCCCGCAGCCCCATTGGACTCCGCATGGGAGCAGACCAGGAGCGCTCGCTCCCACACTGACACAGACAAGGCTGCAAGGGAGGGGCCCCTGCGCCGCCTCCCCCCGGCCCCACCGACAGGGCTATAATTGTCTTTTCCCTAATAAGTCTGTGGAGCAAGCTGGGGGCCAAGCCTGACCCCGGCGTCCCCAGGGCATCCCCTGGGCCCTGCCTTTCCCTTGGCTACCGACACTGTTTTTCTTTCCAGGGAGCTATTTCTGCCAACATGCTGCGGCTCCATGCCAGGTCCCAGCATCCCCAGTCACCCCATGGCATTGGGCACTGCAGGGACCGGTCCCACAGCCACCTCACATCAGAGCACCAAGAAACCCTGGTGCAAATCCCCAGATAGCTTCATTTTACCCACCCCAAAGCTCTTCTTTTGTCATCGCCAGCAGCAGCCCAGGTACCTCCTGCAGCTGCTCTCAGTGGTGCCACAGTGAGAGCCAGGGCTAGGAACTGCCACTGAAGCTGGCCACAGGCAAAACTTTGATGCCTAGAGGGATGCAATGCCATGAGGCCTTTGTCCCCCAAGGAAGAAGAGCAAGTGGCAGCATCTTTCATTGCCACTGCAAAGAGCAGCGCGATGGGAAACGAGGCCACAGCTCCAAGGGGCTGAGACCCAGTGGCTGATAAATTAAGTAGAATTTCACGGGGAAAACCCCAAATCAGAGAGTGATGGGAGATCCCAGGGTGAGGAAGAAGCAGTTCCCAAAGCGCCAGCCAAGGAGCCCCATCCCAAGGGGGGGATCCTCCACCCACATCCTGGGGATGCCCCTGCCTGTGCTCCCCCCAGGCAGGGACAGTCTGGCCCCGGGGACCTGCAAGGCTGCTTTTAACAGGGGGCTTCACCCTGTTCCCCCAGAGAACGGGGACCTGGGGGTCCCACCAGGTGGGGGACCGTCCCCACACCCCCTCCCACAGACCACTCGACAGCCAGCCCGGCTCCTCTTCCCGATGGTTTATTCTTTACACATGCTAAAAGCCTCCCCAGGGGAGGGGACGGTGACAATGACAGGAGGGTAGGGAGGGGGCAGTGCGAGGACAGGGAGCATCCCAGTGCTGGGCTCCCCCGTGGAGGGCTGCAGCAAGACCTGTCCGTGTCCCCCCTGCAGTGTCCCACCCCATGGGACCAGGACAGGGGCTTCCCTCACTTAGGGGACACCGGTGTCCCCCTACCCCGCACGTCCCCAGCATCACCACGGATGGCTAAATAGGGACTGCCCCAGGAGAATGGGCATTTCCATGCCATTCCCTCACACAAGGACCACCTCCACGCTGGGGGACACAGGACTCGGCCATCTCCCCCCCGACATCAGCCCCCCAGCTTCACCCGGGGTCCTGGCTCGGGGGTGAGCAAGAGATAGGGAAGGGCTGAGCCCCCCCCGGCCCCGCTCGCAGAGGACGGAGCAGCCCCGGCATGGTGGAGATCAGGATGGGGCCGTGCCCGCGTGCAAGAGAGGGACGCCCACTGTGGGCAGGGGGTTGCGGGACCCCACAGCCGCTCAGGGCCCTGACTCCTTCTTCCGCTTCTGGAAGCGGCGGAATTTGCCCTGGATGGCGAGCGCGGCTTTCTCCGTCTCAGGTGCACTCAGGTCAATGTCGATCTCCTCCTCCTCCTCCTCCACCTTTTTGGGGTCGACAGCTTTGGCTGGGGACAGGACAGGGACTGCCCTGGTTACAGCCTGGCACCCCCAGACTCACCCCAGCACCCAGGGAGCACCCTGAACCACCCACCACCCCACCCCTCCCCAGGAGAGGACACCTGGGGGGGACCCCATCACCCCCCCCAGGTGAGGGTCACCCTATCAACCCCCACCTCGGGTGAGGGACACCTGGGGAGGCACCCCCCCCAGGGACAGGGGAAGGACAGAGCAGGTCCCCAAATCCATCCAGGTGTCACCCCCCTCCCCATGGTGGGGATACAGATCCTGGAGGCTTGGGGGATGGGAGCAGCCAGCAGGGTCCCAGGCACCGGGGGTCCCGGGAGGGCATGGGACAGAGGTGACACTGGTGATGGGGCACCCCACGGGGTGCACCCCGCCAGTGCTAGGGGTCCTCACCTTCCTCCTGCCCGCCGGGGGCCTCTGCCACGGAGGGGGACTCATGGGGGCTGCGCTGCGGAGAGAAGGGGGTGCCCGGGGGTGACACGGGGCCCCCGAGAGCAAACCCGGACTGGGGGGGGGGGGCACGGGCTCCGCTTTCCCAGAGACCCCCCCCCCCCCAGCCACCGAGGTCCCCCCCCGCCTCCAGCCGCCCCCTCGGCTGCAGCATCCCTCCCCCCCGCCATTCCCAGGGCAGCGCCTCTCCCGGCCCGTTGCTAAAAATAAAGCAAAAAGGGAAAAACCCTTGTTCTGTTCGGCACCGGCACCGGCACCGGCACCGGCACCGGCACCGGCACCGGCACCGGCACCGGCACCGGCACCGGCACCGGCACCGGCACCGGCACCGGCACCGGCACCGAGCCCTCACCTCACTCATGTCGGCTCCGGTGTCGCCGCCACTCCCGGTGTGCGGCGCCCCGCGCTCCGCTGCCGCTTTTATAGGGGCGCGGCTGAGTGACGGCCGCGGGCGGCCAATGGGGCGCAGGGGCGGGGCCGGGTGGGGACCCGCCCTCCCGCGTGTCTCACCCCCGCCCTGAGCCTCGACGCCCCGCGGAGCCAGACTGGGGGGAACCGGGGGGAACCGGGGGGAGCCGGGGGGAACCGGGTGGCTGTGGCCTCATCACCCCCCAAGCCGCCACCATCCCGGGGCACCCGCAGGTGGCGGGTGACTCCCGGGGGGGGGAGAGGCCCTGCCCGGGGGTCCTGGGATGGGGACATGACTGGCAACTCTCTGCGGCAGCCGGTGATGGGGACCTTCCTCCAGGGCCACCGGTGGCAGGATGGCCACCACTGTGCTCCCCATCCCCTCTGGGCTCTGCCGCCCCGAATGCCTCCCCCAGCACCCACGCGTGTCCTTCTGCCTGCCTATCCCCAGTGTCTGCCATGTCTGTCCCTGCCTGTCCCTGCCTGTCCCTCCCGTGCTGCTTGTCCCCCCCATGTGCTGCCTGTCCCCGCCTGCCGCAGCCTCGCTCAAGTTCAAGGTTCAAACTCCACAGGGCTGCAGCTGGGAGGCGGTGAGGACGACCGGCCCCTTGCTGTGCAGCGACGAGCACCAGGCACCAGCCACACCAGCGCGCACCGGGTCCCAGGTACTGGCACCAACGGGCACCGTCCGCCTTTGGGGGCATCGTGCAGGCGGTTCAGCGGTGGCCGGGGCGGGAGGTCACAGCAGCGGGTGGGTGCACGAGGGTAGTGCACCGTGGAGCGGGGGGGACATGGTGGCTCCCAGGGGACACGTAGGGGACGGGGCGTGGAAGCCAGTGTCAGGGCAGCAGCCACGGGACAGGCAGTACTGCCTGCAGGGTGCACTGCCAGGTGTTGCTCAAGCGGGAGCCGCGGCACGTGTATGCACATGCACACCCCGCACACTCGTGCTTACCCACCCCATCCTGCAGACTCTGTCCTTGCTGCAGTCCCCCCGGTCCAGGCACCGTCATCCGCATCCCCGGCCATGTCTGTGTCGAGCGCCTCAGACATGGAGAGCAGCCCCCGCCCACTGCCGGGCTCCTGGGTCCCCGGAGGGAAGGACATGGAGCCCGGGGAGGAGAAGGTCTGCGCCGTGTGTGGGGACCGCGCCACCGGGTACCACTTCCACGTCATGACCTGCGAGGGCTGCAAGGGCTTCTTCAGGTGGGGGCTGCCACCACGGGGGGACCGGGGCTGCTCTGTGGCACCGGGCAGGAGCCAGGAGACAGGGTGGGATGGGACAGGGCGGGGTGAGATGGGATGGGGCAGGACAGGATGGGGAGAAGGGGACAGAGCGGGATGGGACAAACAGGATGGGACAAGACACATGGAGGGGGACGGAACAAGATAGGACAGGACAGGATCGGGTGGGACAAGACAGGATGGCTGCTGCTACCTCATGCTCATGGTGACAGCCCATGGGGTCTCACAGCTCCCGTGTTCCCCCAGGCGTTCCATCAACAAGGGCATTCAGTTCACCTGCCCCTTCGCCCGGAACTGCCCCATCACCAAGGCCAAGCGGCGGCAGTGCCAGGCCTGCCGCCTCCAGAAGTGCCTCGACGTGGGCATGCGGAAGGACAGTGAGTGCGGTGGCACAGGGACAGCGAGGGGGACATGGGGGGAGAGGGGATGGGGTGACAGAGGGGAGACCTGGGGAGGATGAGGAGGACATGGAGCAAAAGGGAGAGGGAGGACCTGGGTGGGAGAACGTGGGGCAAAAGGGGATGAGGAGGACCCGGGGGGGGACAAGGGAGACCCGGGGGGGGACAAGGGACAGAGAGGACCAGCCTGGGTTGGATGGCACAGGAAGACATGGGGGCAGAAGGGACAGGGCAGCCCAGGGGTGAGGGGACAGCAAGGGACAGAGGCATAGAGGTGACAGCAGGGGGGTGCGGGAGAAAGGGGACGAGGGGGACCCCCATGGGGAGAGGGGACCATGGGGCAGTGGCATCTCTGAGCACCTGGGGGGCCGGGGGGAGCTGCGCCACCGGTGACCCCAGTTCCTGGCCTGGGGGTGACGGTGCTGGCGGGGTGGCAGTGATCATGTCGGAGGAGGTGCTGCAGCGGCGGCGGGCACTGCGGGGGCAGCGGCGGCTGGCGCGGGAGCAGCCAGGGGGGCTGACGGCGGAGCAGCAGGAACTCATCAGCATCCTCATTGCGGCCCACCAGCGCACCTTCGACTCCAGCTTCTCCCAGTTCACGCACTACTGGGTGAGCGGGGACCCCCTGGGACCTGGCTGTCCCCGCGGGTGCCCCGGCACAGCACTGACACCCTGGCTGCCGCCGCTGCAGCCCGCTGTGCGCCTCTATGTCCCCAGCCTGCGGCCACAGAACCCACCAGAGCCAGGTGTCCCTGCCACATGGCCGCCAACTCCACAGCCGGACTGCCTGGACGAGGACGTGCTGCCTGATGTCTTCTCCATGCTGCCCCACTTCGCCGACCTCAGCACCTTCATGATCCAGCAGGTCATCAACTTCGCGAAGGAGATCCCGTCTTTCAGGTCCGTGGGGAGGGGGCATGGGCGGGAGACCCGCACCGCCACCCTGGCCCTGATGCTTCCCCTCACCCCCCCGGCAGGAGCTTGCCCATCGACGACCAGATCTCGCTGCTGAAAGGGGCCACCCTGGAGATCTGCCAGATCCAGTTCAACACCGTCTTCAACGTGGAGACCAATGCGTGGGAGTGCGGGCAGCACTGCTACACCATCCAGGATGGAGCCCTGGGTGAGGCGGGGGGGAACGGCGGCACCGGGGAGCAGGGGACAGCCATGTCCCCATCCTGGCTCGCCCGTCACCGACGCGCTCCCCCCAGCCGGCTTTCAGCAGATCTACCTGGAGCCGCTGCTCAAGTTCCACATCAGCCTGAAGAAGCTGCAGCTCCACGAGACCGAGTATGTCCTGCTCCAGGCCATGCTGCTCTTCTCGCCAGGTAGGGACAGTGACGGCCGCGGCGGGGTGTCCCCTCAGCCCCGCTGACGGCCACCCGCCCGTCCTGTGCCCCCAGACCATGCCAGCATCACCCAGCGGGACTTCGTCGACCAGTTCCAGGAGAAGGTGGCCCTGACGCTCAAGAGCTACATTGACCACCGGCACCCCATGCCCGAGGGCAGGTACGTGCCAGGGCAGTTGGCACGGCCGCAGTCCCCTCCGCCATGGGGACAACCACCAAGTCCGAGCCAGGCGCTTCTCCCCTGCCCCAGGTTTCTCTACGCGAAGCTGCTGCTGCTGCTGACGGAGCTGCAGACACTGAAGGTGGAGAACACGCGACAGATCCTCCACATCCAGGACCTGTCCTCCATGACGCCGCTGCTCTCCGAAATCATCAGCTAGAGCCTGCGCCAGGCCCCAGCTGCCGGCTGCGAGCACCAGGGCTCACCGGCTACCAGTGCACTTTACAGGGCAGAGTAAAGCTCCTTTATTTTTCCAGGCTCCGCGAGTGTGTGCACGTGGGCACTGCCAGCACCTCCAGCTGCCGCCACAACCCGGAGCCACCCCCTGCGCCACCTGAGGGAAACTGAGGCAGAGCAGCGGTGGGAACAGAGGGAAATGCGGTGCTGGGGCGAGGAGGACGGTGCGGGCGGGCGCCGGGGGGTGGAGGCCCCCAGCCCTGAGCGGTAGCCACTCCTCAGCCCGAAGGCGCTAACAGCCACCACGCGCTGTCACACTTCCAGCCACCACGCGCTGTCACACAGTGTCCCCTGGCCGTGAGGGACCAGGTCCCCCCTCCGCAGGCTCCCCCAGTACTGCGGCGCGAGAGCGGGGCCTGGCTGGCCCCCCCGTGGCACGGCACGGCGGCTCCCTGAGCAGGACGGTGGCATGTGCCACCTGCCCCCGCGGTCCCTCAGCCCACGATGACGCTGAAGCCGCAGTGGAAACGGTTCTTCCAGTGGTTGAGGAAGGCGCCCAGAGCCAGGGTGACAGGCAGGGGGGGCAGCTTCTTCTCCAGCACCCCTCCGACGCTCCAGTTACTGTCCAAGAGCCCTGCAGGGGGGACAGGGTGAGCTCCCGGCCAGCGCCAGGGGTGCCAGGTGCCGGCGCAGCTCCTCACTCACCTCTGAAGACCATGTTGGCCTGCGGCAGGTTGAGCTGGTAGCCAAAGGCGAAGGTGGTGTCCTGCAGCCGCGTATTGGCCTCCAGCTCCACCCCGACCTGCACCTGGGGGGCAAAAAACATGAGGCCCCAGGGGGAACGGGGACACACGGGGGACAGGGACGCATGGGGGACACTCACCTGCTCGTTGGCTCGGTGGTAGTAGCTGGCATGGGCGCCGCCGTACCCCACATTCAGTGTCGCCACCCACTTCAGAGCTGGAAGAGAGAAGCAAAGCGGAGGGCAAGGGGAGCCGGGGTGTCCCCCCGGGGCCAGCACGGCGGGCAGGACCCCCAGGGCCGTACCCACAGCCCGCTCGAGCGTGGGGCACCCGCGTACCCGTGTATTTGCCCGCCAGCGTGAGGATGGCTCCCTCCTCCCCGGGCCGCCGGTGATAAACCATCTCCCCGCCCAGGACCAGGCGGGAGGTGACACTCTGGAGGAAATGGGCCACCAGGATCACTGCGGGGACAGCACAGCCCTCAGCACTCGGCCCCCCTTGGGCCCGGCAGCTGGTGGGGGGACTCCCTGCTCACCGGACTCGCCGAGGAGGTCGGGGTTGCCCAGTGTGAGGGTGGCGGTGCAGTCATCCCCCCGGTACTCGCCGTCGAACTGCCACGTCACAAACTTGGCCTGGTGCGTCTGCGAAGGGACGGGCACCGCGGCGGGTCCTGCCACCGTCCCTGCCACCGCCTGGGGGTGACGGAGACGCGCCGGCACCCCCTGCCCCGGGGTCCTCTCCCGCCCAGCCCCACCTGGAAGACAGCTTTGGTGCGGATGCGCTCGGCCACGAGGTGCAGCACTTGGGCATTGAGGCTGCCGCTGTTGTCCATGTCCCCGACCAGCGTGGGGAAGGCCTAGGGACAGGGGAGGTCAGGTGGGGGGACAGGGACCGCTGACCCCAGCTTGAGCCGTAGGCTGGGACCCCCTCAACCCTAGGTAGCCCCCACCCATCCTGGTGCCATTTCAGAGCCTTGTGGCCGCCCCAGGGCCACCCACCGTCCCCGGGGCCACCCTGGGGCACAGGGCCTCACCTCAGTGGGGCTGAGCTGTCGGTCCCCCACAAAGGTGGCGTTGAAGTGGTAGCTGGAGAGGCCGAGGGTGCTCATGTGAACTGTGTGCGTCACCTGTGGGGACGGCGCGTCAGCAGGGGACGGGGGGCGGCCCGGGGGTGGCAGCGCCCCCCCCCTCCCGCACGGCCCCGCGGCTCCCCCTGTGTCCCCCTCACCTGGAAGTGGCTGCTCAGGGTCTTGTTGACGATCAGCTTCACCCCCTCCATCTGCTGTGGGAAAATCTCTGGGGGAGAACAGGGGCTGAGCGGGACCATCGCTGCCAGCCCCCCCCCGGCCCACTGCTGCCGGCCCCCCGGTGCCACCCCACCTCTCCGAGGGCCACCCACAGGCCGCGCCCCGCGCCCCCCAGCGCCACCGGGACCCCCCGCTGCTGCCGGCGCCACCCGGGGGCCTGGACCCGGTGTCCCCTCGGCCTCAGTGTCCCCCAGACCCGGTAGCTTCCCGAACCCGGTGCCCCCCGGCCCCGATGTCCCTCCGGACCCGGTGCCCGCCCCGTCCCCCGTGCCCCCCAGGCCCCGGTGACCCCCAGGCCCGGCGCTCCCGGGCCCCACCTTTGCACTGCCGGTGCAGCTCATCGAAGCTGCCGGGGCTGCCGAGCGGCTCCCCGCGGCGCGGGGCCCGGGCCGCGGCGGGGCCCAGCGCGTTGCCCATGGCCCGGCCCGGCCCTACGGCCGCCCGCCCCCCCCGTCCCCGCCGGGCGCCGCCATCGCGGGCGCGGGCGCCGCCACCGCCGGAAGCGCCTTCGCCAGGCCGCGCCCGCCTGAGGCCGCCGCCGCCATGTCGAGCGCGGGCAGCGCTCGCCGTCCATTGGCTGAGCCGGCGGGGGCGGGACCGCGCCGGACCGTGTCCCCCAGCCCCCCGGCGCCGCGCGGCGCTGTTCCGGGGCTGCCGCGTTCCGCCCCCGCCGCGCTCAGCCGGGGCGGCCCCGCGCTCCCACGCGTCCCCACGCGTGTCCCCTGTGCCCCTCCCCGTGTCCCCCGTGTCCCCACGCGTGTGCCCGTGCTCCTCCCACGAGTGTCCCTTGTGCCCCTCATCTCCTCCCTGTCCCCGCCCTCCGCATCCTGTGTCCCCCCTCGTGTCCCGTTCCCCCGGTGTCCCCTCTGTCGCCCTCCCTGCGTCCCTGGACCCCCCCGGCTCTGCCCCAATTCCCCCCGTGCCCCCCGCCACGTCCCCTCCCTGTGTTCCCCCCATTCCGTCTCCCCCCGCGTCCCCTGCCCCACGTCCCCTCCCCATGCCCCCTCCTTGCCCCCTGCCCCTCGTCCCTGGACCTTCCCCATGTCTCCCCCGCGTCCCCTGCCCCTGCTGCCATCAGCAGCAGCTTTCCTGGAAAGGGCTCGGAGGGGAAGGGGCCCCAGTGGCCCCACTGGCAACCCAGGGGACAGAGAGGTTTTGTCCCCGGTGCCGCCCAGGTGCCCTTTGGCCGCGTGTCCCCAAACAGTGCCAGGGCTGGCCCCTGGCCCCGCGGCGGGGTGTCCCCAGGGTTCCCCCCCACGGGTGCCCCCTCCGGGACCCTGCGGGGACGGCCCCTGCCTGCCCCGCGCTGAGTCACGCCGTCATGTTGGCGGCCGAGGGTCAGCGATAAGGCGGGCGATGACCTTTGCCCTGTGGGTGCCGGTGGCGGCCAGGGCAGGCCGGGGTGGGCAGCCCCCCAGGGTGCCCCCGCCAAGCTGGGACCGGGGGTGGGGCAGCCACCGGGACCCGCAGGGCTGGGGCAGAGGGGCTGGTGGGTGCTGGAGTGAGGGTACGGGGGGCCCTGGGGTGTAGGGGTCTCTGGGGGTCTCGCTATGCTGTGGGGTAACAGCGTGCCACGCAGCTGCAACACGCCATGGGGCCACCCTTGTCGCAGGGCCACCACTTGCCATGGGGCTCGAACATGCCACAGGGTAACCGTGTGTCCTGGGGTACCAACGTGCCACAGGGCCACCGCATGCCACAGAGCCACCGCATGCCACAGAGCCACCACATGCCACAGAGCCACCAGCCAAGCCCCCACTGTGGCAGCCCCAGCCCCCAGAGCTCCCCACAGCCCCAGTCCTGGGCCATTGTCACCCACCGTCCATGTCCTGCCCAGGGCCACGGGGCGTTGGGGACACAGGGACAGGACCTGGGGTGTGGGGCCACCCGTGGCGAGGACGAGGAGGGGCCATCCCCCGCAGTGACCCTTACCCCCGCCGTGTTTACCCAGGCTGTGGCAGGGGCCGGCACGGCCCCCCTGGCCCAGGGGCGGGAGCTGGCCTGGGGGATATAAGCAGCCCCCGAGGCGGCACCCACAGACCCGTGCCCCCAGAATCCTGCCCAGGTGAGCAGCAGCCGGCACCCAGCGCCCGGGCAGGAGGGGGCTGTGGGGCAGGGATGGGGATGGAGGTGCTGTGGGGTGGGATGGGACAGGAGTGGGGCAGGACGGTGCCAGTGGAGCCTGGGGGTGGGAGCAGGATGGCAGGGCTGTGGGGCAGGGATGGGGCAGGAGGGGGGCCGAGGTTCCACGGGGTGGGATGGGAACGCTGGGGCAGCGATGGGACAGGGATGGGGGGGTGGGAAGGTGCTGTGGGGCCGGAGAGGACAGGAGGGGACAGCAGAGCCATGGGGTGGGCCGGCCACCGCTGACCTGGCCCCACAGGCCCCCAGCCCTGCCAAGATGAAGGTGTTGGCGGCCGCCCTGCTGCTGCTCTGCGTCTGCCGCCTCCAGGCCGCCCTGGTGAGGCGCGAGACCCCGGCTGAGGAGGCCGCCCCGCCGGCCACCGACGACTTCTTCACCCGCCATTTCCAGTCCCTCTCCAACTTCATGACCAAGGACCTGCCCGAGAAGCTGCAGACGGAGGAGCTGCGCAGCCAGGCCGAGTACGGCAGGGGGACGGCGGGGGGACGGCAGGGGGATGGCAGGCGCCCCTTGGCTGCCCCTCGGCCGCCCCCCTCACCGGCTGCCTCTCCCCCAGGGCCTACCTGGACCGGGCCAACAAGCAGCTGGCACCGCTGGCCCAGGAGCTGCGGAGCAACTTCCTCGGCTTCTTATCCTCCCTGATGGACCTGGGCAAGGGCGAGGCGCAGCCCTGAGCCCCCCCCACGGCGGCCCCCGCGCCCCCCCTGTGACAATAAAGCCCTGGAGCCGCTGCCGCGTCCCCGGTGCTGTGGGGTGTGGGAGGGTGGGGGGCCGGGGAGGGAGCGCGGCTGAGACCCGACAAACTCAGCTCTGCCAGCGCTAAAGATGGAGGCGCCGGGGCGGTATCGCGCTCTGCCCGTGCCCCTAGTAAAGATGGCGGCGCCGGCCGGCCACTCCCCCCCGTCGCGTCACGCCCCTAAGCAAGATGGCGGCGCGGGGCGCAGAGCCTCCGTGAGCGTCACTTCCGCCCCGAGCCAAGATGGGGCGCTTCCGGCGGCGGGGAGATGGCGGAGGAGGCGGCGCGGCGGGCGGTAGCGGAGCTGCCGCTGCTGCGGACGGCGGCGGGGCCGCGGGACCGGGAGGGCTGGGCGGCGCGGCTGAAGGAGGAGTACCGCGCCCTCATCCAGGTGCGCCGCCACCGGCCCCGCCGCCTCGGGCCTCTCGGTTCCCCCCCGGTTCCCCGCCGGTTCCCTCCCCGTTCCCCCCCGGTTCCCCGCCGGTTCCCTCCCCGTTCCCCCCCGGTTCTCCCCCGGTTCCCCGGGCGGCCCCGCTCACCCCCGCTCCCCCCCCCCCAGTACGTGGAGAACAACAAACGCGCCGACAACGACTGGTTCCGCCTGGAGTCCAACGCCGAGGGCACCCGGTGGGTGAGCGGGGCCGGGGGGGCCGGGCCTCCCCCCGCCCCGGGGCCGCTCCGGTGGCCGGGGGGGCCCCGGGATTGAGGCGGGCGGGGCCGGCCGCCCCCGCCGTGTGTTGCAGGTGGTTCGGGAGGTGCTGGTACGTCCACGAGCTGCTCAAGTACGAGTTCGCCATCGAGTTTGATGTGAGCGGGGCGGGCGGGGGGGGCGCGGGGGCCGGGGGGGCCGCGGGGCCGCTGACCCCCGTGTGCCCCCACCAGATCCCGGTGACCTACCCCGCCACCGCCCCCGAGATCGCCATCCCCGAGCTGGACGGGAAGACGGCCAAGATGTACAGGTGGGGGGGGGTGGCAGGGCCGGGGGTGCCCCCGCGCCGGGGGAGGGCGGGGGTGACGGCTCCCTCCTCCCCGCAGGGGGGGCAAGATCTGCCTCAGCGACCACTTCAAGCCCCTCTGGGCCAGGAACGTCCCCAAGTTCGGCTTGGCCCATCTGATGGCGCTGGGGGTGAGTCGGGGGGTGTCACCCGGGGGGGGAGTGTCACCCGGGGGGTGTCCCCGCGGGGCCGCTCACCCTTTGTCCCCGCAGCTGGGCCCCTGGCTGGCCGTGGAGATCCCCGACCTCGTTGCCAAAGGCATCATCCAGCACAAGGAGAAGTGAGCGCGGTGGCGGGATGGGGGTGGGGTGGGGTGGGGTGCACCCCCCCCCCAGCTGCCTCTGCCGCCCTTCGCCGCTGCGCTGCTGCTCCCCAATAAACTCTTTAGCCCCGGCCTTGCCCCCGCCTGCTGCTCTGGGGGGTTCCGGGGGGGGGGGGGCCTGGCCCCGCCGCAGGCCTCGGGGGTCCGGCTGCCCTGCACGACGCCGCAGTAAGGCTTTACCGAGGGATGCTGTCGCTTTAAGGAGTCCGGGCGCGACGGCCCCTTTAAGAGGGGGGGAAGACGCCGCTCGGTCGCCATAGCGACGCGGAGGCGTCACGCGGGGGGGCGTGGCGCGGCGGCGGCGCAGGCGCAGTGGGGCGCCCGACGCCGCCGGGGGCGGGACGGCGGGCGGGAGGAACAAAGATGGCGGCGGGCGGTGCGGGAGTTGTTGCCATGGCGGCCCGCGGGAGGTGCGGCAGCGGCGGGCGGGGGCGGGGGGCGCCGGGGGGCTCTGCGGGGCCGAGGGGAGGGGCGGGCAGCGAGGCCGGGGAGGGGGGCATCGACCTTCCCCCCTCCCGCCCGGTGTCTCCCGGTACCGGGCAGGGGATGGGATGCGGGTGGGGGACGGTGCCCGCGGGGCGGGGGGTGACCGGAGCAGGGGACGGTGGCCGGGTGGGCTGGGGGACGGGGACAGGGCCGGGCGGGCCGGGGGTCCCCGCGCACGGGGTGGCCGGGCGGGGGGCTGGAGGCCTTTGCCACCGGCACGGCCGGGGCCCGTCGCTCCCGCCAGCGGCCGAGGCCTCGGAGCTCTCCCCGCGCCACGGCCCCCCGCGGCCGCACCGCGGCCATCGCCCTCCGCCGCACCCGCAGCGGGAAGGCCGTTCCCTGCCGGAGCCCAGCCGGCCGGCGCCCGGGACAGAGCCCCCACCGAGCCGCCCCAGCCGCTCTCCGGGGACAGGCATGGCCGCTGAGCCCCCCCGGGGCACCGAGCACCGGCAGCCTCCGCACGGGGCCTGCACCACTCAGCGCCAGGTGCCCCCGCGGAGCAGGAGCCGGGAGACGGCTGCCTCGGCACCCGGCCGCACCGAGCAGTGTTTCGGCAGAGCCCGGCTGCACCGAGCAGTGTTTCGGCAGAGCCCGGCCGCACCAAGCGGTGTTTTGGCAGAGTCCAGAGCGGGCAGGCGGGAGGAACCCGCTGCCGGTGGTGCCAAGCACCTCTGTGACTCGCCCACCGGCTTGGGAAGCGCAGCACAGCGCTCGCCTCCCCCTTGGTGCTGCGGCATCCGGGCGAAGGTGGCCGTGGGGTCCCCCGGTCCCGTCCGGTGACCTGGAGCGTCTCTTCTTGTGCCGTAGGGCCCCTGCTGACGGGACTCTCCAGCTGGCCGCTTGCCGCTGGGGGCTGTGAGCAGTGCTGGCAGACAGAGGTGCGGCGAGAGGTGGGTGCGTGGCTCAGTGTCCCCGGGTGCTGGCCTGGCACTGCCGGCATCAGCCTGGTCCCTCTCCCCGCAGGGCTCCCCTCTCGGCCGTCCCCACGATGCCCCAAGCCTCGGAGCACCGTGTCGGCCGGGCCAGAGACCACACTGTTGTCACCTCCCAGCCCAAGGCTGCTGCCAAGCTGCCCAGCGGGCACCGGGCCCTGAGCCAGGAGCGCCATGCTGCCACCCTGGCCTCCACCGCCGCCGCCAACGGGCTCTCCCCGGCCCCCAAGCTTCGCCTTCTGCCGCCCCGGCCCAGCCCACTGGATGACCGTGGCAAGAAGCTGGAGCTGGACCGGGGTCGGGCCTCGAAACGGGGGGAGGCTCTCCGTGGCTCGGCGTGCCGGCGGGGGCCCGTGAAGGCGGACCATGCGGTGCGGGTGCCCGGCTCTCCGCAGGCGGGTGCTGTGCTGGGCAGCGCCTCCTTCTCCCTGCCCGCTGGGGCCTCGCTGGCGGGGCGCGAGGCGGAGCGCCGACGGAGCAACCTGGCCCGCTCCAAATCCATCAGCATCGGGGACCTGAGCCAGGGTGGCGGCAGTGGCCGCGCCGAGGACGTGGCGGCGGTGCTGAGCCGGTTGGTGCTGAGGGACTGCGGCCACCAGCTGAGCGCTGGCTCGCTGGCGCTCAGGAGGAGCTCCTCTCTCCGGAGGGTCAACGTCTCCCCAGGGCTGGATGGGAAGCCCACTGCCCCGCTGCTCTCCGTCCGGCCCGAGGGCTGCCCGAGGACTCGTACTGCCCCCGACTCCCCGTACACCCACAGCCCCAGCGTTCTGGCGCCTGGCAGCCCCGCCGTGGGCCGAGCCCCGGCACCCGGCAGGACCGAGGAGAAGGCAGCAGCCGTAAGAGCCTCAGGATTTGTCCCACTGGTGGGACTTGCCCTTGCTCCCATGTTGCCCCCGGTCATGGAGCAGCAGCTTCGCTCCCATCGGGGTTGGTGACGCCGCTGGGGTGGGACAGTGGTGCTGGTCTCACCTCTCCCCGCTCTGTTCCTCCTGGGGGACCCCTGCTGCGAAAGGGTCGAGTCCCCTCGGCTCCGGTGGTGCTGGGGGCTACCCGGTACCATGCCTGTTTCCGCATCCGCCTTCTCCCACGGAGCAGCTGTCCCTTGTCCTCCACTCGCCCTGGGCCACATGTAGGGATTAGGTGCCCTGGAATCCCGGGGCCGGGCACGGGGACGCAGCTTGGGTCCTTGCAGCGCATCCCCCACTGGTGGCACGGGGGCTGCCCCCGGCCCTGCTCTCCCGCACCTTGACGGTGCAGCATGGGGCAGGCGGGCGTGTTTGCCTCTGCTCCCCATTCCCCAGGCACTCACTGTCCCCAAGGTGGCTCTCCCGCTAATTAATCCCCCCGAGATGAGCCTCCAGCAAGGCCCAGAATAGCCAGGGGAAATCGGATCAGCTAATGAGCTGTGGCTTAGAGAGGCGGAGAGGGCCCAGCGACGCCGGTGCCGCAGTCCCGTCCTGGTGCCCGGGTGGTGCCGGAGCCATGCCGGGGTTGCAGGGAGCCACGCTGGTGGAGCTGCCACGCAAGCTGCACCGCACCCTGCTCACCAAGCGGGAGCTGCAGGGCCGCGGCGCTGACATCTCCGAGTCGGTGGTACACACAGCCGTCATGGGGCTGCTGCTCGTCAGCGGCGAGGTGAAGCCTCCAGGGCTGGAGGGCTGTCTGTCTGCCTGTCCGTAGGAAGCCGAGGGGTGGCCGGAGGGCTTTGCTGCGTAGGGACAGGTCTCACTGCTGTTCCTTTCTGTCCCCGCAGACCCATCACACCTTGCTGCTGGGCTCAGGCCACGTCGGCCTCAGGAACCTGGGCAACACGGTAAGCGCCCGCGTCCCCCGAGCCCACCCACCCCTCTGTCCTGGGGCATCCAAGGGACCCGGGGTCCCCCTGGGCTTGCATTGGCCGTAACCAAGTGGTTCCCTCCTGCGGGGGCCGGCGCATCCCCAGGGATCCCCCAGCGCCTTGGGGGTCCCCACAGCACAGCAGGGTGCGGCCAGGGGGGCAAGGAGACAGTGGGGGACATGCCAAGGCCCAGTGACCCCCCTTGCCAGGGCATCACCACGTCCCCACCGCTCTCTCCACAGTGCTTCATGAACGCTGTGCTGCAGTGCTTGAGCAGTACCAAGCCGCTGCGGGACTACTGCCTGCGCCGGGACTTCCAGCAGGAGCAGCCCCCCGGCCCCCGCGCCCCCCAGGAGCTCACCGAAGGTGGGACGGGAGCCCCCCGCAGCTAATCCCCCTCAGGTCTTACATAAGCCCTGCTGGTGCTGACACCCAGCATGTCCTGCGTCCCTGCAGCCTTCGCCGATGTCATCGCCGCCCTCTGGCACCCCGACTCCTCTGAGGCCGTCAACCCTGGGCGCTTCAAGGCTGTCTTTCAGAAATACGTTCCCTCCTTCACCGGATACAGGTGAGGCTTCGCCCCTCCCGGCCCCAGGGGACCCTCGCAGCTCCCTTGCCTCTGGGGGGGCCAGGGGCAGCGGTGGGCGCCACGGCTCCATCCCACCGCAGCCAGCAGGACGCGCAGGAGTTCCTCAAGTTCTTCATGGACCGGCTGCATGTGGAGATCAACCGCAAGGGCCGCAGGACCCCCAGCATCCTCTCGGATGCTCGGCGGACCCCCGCACTGGAGGACCCTGAGACACTGAGGTGAGGGGGAGAGGGGTCCCGAGGGGGGGTTCTGGCCGTGGGGATGCAGCCCGACCCGCCGCTTTTCCCCACAGCGACGATGAACGCGCCAACCAGATGTGGAAGCGATACCTGGAGAGGGAGGACAGCAAGATCGTGGGTGAGCGCTGAGGGGTGGGGGTGACCCCCCCAGGCCCCTCGGGGTGCCCCTCTCTGCCTGGCCTCACACCCCGCCCTCGCCCCCAGATCTCTTCGTGGGGCAGCTGAAGAGCTGCCTGAAGTGCCAGGCGTGCGGCTACCGCTCCACCACCTTTGAGGTCTTCTGCGATCTCTCCCTGCCCATCCCAAAGGTAAGGATGGGGCAGAACCCCCCCGGCCACCCCCTGGCCACCCCCAGCCCCCTGCCTGACCCTCTCCCCCCGCAGAAGAGCTTTGCTGGTGGGAAGGTCTCGCTCCACGACTGCTTCAGCCTCTTCACCAAGGAGGAGGAGCTGGACTCGGAGAACGCCCCGGTAAGAGGCTGGGGCTGGTGGCTTGGCACCCTGCGTTTGGCACCCCCGGCCCCCTCTCACTGGCGCCATGCCGCCAGCAGGTCTGCGACAAGTGCCGGCAGCGGACGCGGAGCACGAAGAAGCTGACAATCCAGCGCTTCCCCCGCATTCTGGTGCTCCGTATCCTTTGGGGACCAGAGGGTGGGGGGCCAGGGGAGAGGCCTGGGACCCCCGGCGCTGCCAGTGCTCATGGTGAGGGGTGCGGGGGTGTCCCAGAGAGCGGGGTGCCGCCCCTCCAGCCTCTCGGGGCCGTGTTTCCCTTGACGCTGCCCAGACCTGAACCGGTTCTCCACCACCCGCTACTCCATCAAGAAGTGCTCCGTCTTCGTGGACTTTCCCCTGCAGCAGCTCAACCTGCGGGAGTTCGCCAGCGAGAAGGCGGGTGAGGCGCGGCGGGGGGACGCGGCGGGGGGGACGCGCCAAGCCCCGGGGGCAGCGCTGAGCCCGGCCTCCTGCCGCAGGCAGCCATATCTACAGCCTCTACGCCCTCTGCAACCACTCGGGCAGCGTCCACTACGGCCACTACACCGCCTTCTGCCGGGACCCGGCCGGCTGGCGTGTCTACAACGACTCCCGGTAGGTGCCCCCCCCCGACCACCCCCCACCTCTCCCAGGCCCCGCGCCCGGCCGATGCAGGCGTGGGCTGAGGGTGCCGCCGCAGCGTCTCGCCCATCAGTGAGAACCAGGTGCCGTCCAGCGAGGGCTACGTCCTCTTCTACGAGCTGGAGGAGCCCCCCGGCAGGAGGCCCTGAGCCGCCCCGGCCCCTCTCAGCGGGGGGCTGCCCCCTCCCCGGCCCCGGGCCGCAGCCCCCAGCCCCCCCCGGCGGGGCGTGGACAGAAGGCGGGCGGCCGCAGCCCACGCTGCCCCAGGCGGGACTTTTGTGAATAAATTTACTAAAAAAACCCCAAAAAGCCGGAGTTTGGAGGTGTGAGGGGCTGGCCCTTGGCTGGAGGTGTGGGGGGCGGGGTGCGAGGGGCGGGACTGGAGGCGAAGGGGCGGGGTTATAGGTAAAGGGGCGGGGCAATGTCAGAGGGGCGGGGCTTGGGGGTTAGAACCGACGGGTGGGTGTACTTTGGGGGCGGGGCTTATCCATAAGGAGGCGTGGTTAGTGGCAGAAGGGGCGGGGCCTGCTGCAGGAGGAACGGGGCTCATGGCTGGGGGCGGGGCTTGTCGGGCGGGGCGGGGCGCGCTGCCGCCTGGCCCTGCCCGGCCGCCGTCGCGTGCCGGCGGGCGGTCCCCGCGCCTGTCCATCAGGGGACAGCGTCGTGCCATTCGCGCGCCGCGCAGCGAGCCCCGCCCTCTCCCCTTGTCAGTCGTTCAGAAGGGGCGGGGCCTGTGGAGCCCGGGCTCCGGGAGCGGCCGGGCCGGGGCGTCCCCCGATGCCCGGCGCTCGGCCAGGCCCCTCATGCCGCCGACCGTGGCCGTCGTGGGGGGCGGCATCAGCGGCCTGGCCGCCTGCTACCACCTGGCCCGCGGCCCCCGCCCGCCCAAGGTGAGCGCCGGCCCGTGGCCGCGGGGGCCGGGCTGTCCCTGGTGGCTTTGTCCCCTCCCCGGGCTCCCCGGCCCCGGGGTGACCGTGGTGTCCCCAGGTGCTGCTGCTGGAGGCCAGCGCCCGCCTCGGGGGGTGGCTGCAGAGCACCCGCACCGCCGACGGGGCCGTGTTCGAGCACGGGCCCAGGGGCGTCCGCCCCGGCGGGGTGGTGGGCACCGACACCCTGCACATGGTAGGGGGGCCAGGGGGGCGGGATGGGGCGTCCCGGGGGCTTGGTTCAGGGTGCCAGAGGGGTCCCAGGGTGCTGGGGTCCTCTCTTGGGCAGGGTGCTGGCGGTCTGGGGGGCCTGGTCCAGGGTGATGGAGTCCAGGGGGTCCCTGGGTGGGTGCTTGGGTCGGGGGGGGGGGGTCCCTGGATGGACCTCGGGGCTCCGGGGTCTGGAGGGCACAGGGGTCCCAGAGTGCAGTGGTCGGGGGGCCCTGGGTCCGGCTGCAGGGTGCTGGAGGGTCTCTGGGTGCAGGGGTCCCTGGGTGGGTGCAAGGGGCTGGGGGCCCCTGGGTGGGTGCCAGGGTAAGGGGAGGTCCCTGGGTGGGTGCAGAACACCAAGGTCCGCTGGCTCCTTGGGTGGGTGCCAGGGTCTGGCCGAGGCTGCCCCCGGGCAGGTCCTGTGCCTTCCACTGTGCCCGTGTCCCCCCGTCCTGCCCGTGTCCCCACAGGTCTCCGAGCTCGGCCTGGAGGGTGACGTCCTGCCCGTCCCCGGGGACCACCCGGCCTCCAGGAACCGCTTCCTCTACACCGGCGGGGCCCTACACAAGATGCCCTCGGGCCTGGGGTAGGTGCCCGCCCCGGTGACACCCCGGTGCCACCCGTGGGCCGCCCTCCCCTGAGCCCTCGGTGTACCCAGAGGCCTGCTGCGGCCAGTGCCCCCCTTCTCGCGGGCGCTGCTCTGGAGCGGGGTGCGGGACCTGCTGGCGCCAGCTGGGACGGAGTCCGACGAGAGCGTGCACGCCTTCGTTCATCGCCGCTTCGGCCGGGAGGTGGGCGCCTGCACTGGGCGATAGTGCCGGGGTCTTATCAGGGCCCAGCAGGGGCCGGGTGGGGACCGGCCTCACCCCACCATGTCCCCGCAGGTGGCCGACATCGCCGTGGACAGCCTGTGCCGGGGGGTGTTCGCCGGGGACTGCCGGGCACTGAGCATCCGCTCCTGCTTCCCCACGCTCTTTGAGGCCGAGCGGCGCCGGCGATCCGTCCTGCTGGGGCTGGCGCTGGGCTCCGGTGAGCGCCGGGCCGGGGGGAACACGTGGTGGGGGAACACCCCGGTGCCACCACTGTGGCACACAGGGACACTGGCATTGTCACCCGCAGGGAAGGAGTGCGGGGCCGAGTCAGGGCTGAGCCAGCGGGCACGGGCTGAGCGCTGGAGCCAGTGGTCGCTGCGGGGTGGGATGGAGAGCCTGCCCGAGGCGCTGGCGGCCTTCCTGCGCCTGCGCGGCGTCGAGCTGCGCTGTCACACGCCCCTGCGCCGCCTGAGCCGCCGCCCCGACGGCCGCTGGCAGGTAGGGCCCTGGGGTGGGGGGTTCCAGGATGCCTGGGTCCCCTTCCCAGTGCCCCCCACCGCCACCGCTCTCCTTCCCCCCAGCTCACCCTGGCAGACGGCACCGTGACGGCCGACCACGTGGTCAGCGCCCTCCCGGCCGCAGGTAGGGGTGGGGGTGCCCTGACACCTGGGTTCCCCCTGGGTGGGGAGGAGGGGGGAACCCCCCCTGATGTTCCCTCTCCTCCCAGCCCTGGCTGAGGTCCTGCCAGCCGAGGCCGAGCCGCTGGCACAGGAGCTACGGCACATCCCGACTGTGTCAGTGGCCGTGGTGAACCTGCAGTACGAGGGTGTCGCATTGCCTGTCACGGTAAGAGCGGTGCCCACGCGTGATGCCAGCACCCACGGGTGTCCCCATCCTGCTCATGCTGCTACTCTTGCCCAGGGCTTTGGGCACTTGGTGCCCTCCTCCGAGGATGCCTCCCTCCTGGGCATTGTCTACGACTCAGTGGCCTTTCCCCAGCACGACGCCACGGGGGCCGCCTCGGTGCGGCTGACGGTGAGCCACCGGGAATTAGGGGGACAGGGATGATCCGTGGGGGGCTCACGGTGCCACTGGTGCCATATAGGTGATGCTGGGAGGCGCCTGGTTCGGGCAGAGCTTTGGGGACCCGGCGACAGTGGCGCCGGCACTGCTGCTGCGGCGGGCACAGGCGGCCGTGCGGGAGCAGCTGGGCCTGGAGCCGGCCCCGACCCGCTCCATCGTCAGGGTGCACCAGGTGGGTGACGGCACTGCGGGGCGGGGGACTTGGGGGGGTCCCGGGGGGTCTCACAGGCTCACCGGCTGTTCCCCCCCAGGCCTGCATCCCCCAGTACACACTGGGCCACTGGCAGCGCACAGGTAAGGTGCGAGTGGGGCGTGGGGGTCCCCTGGCCCCCGCAGAGGCGCCCACCACCTGTCCCCGTCCCCACAGAGCGCATCGGCAGCTTCCTGGCGGAGCAGCGGCTACCCCTCAGCCTCATCGGGGCCTCCTATGCCGGTGTCTCCGTCAACGACTGCATCGCCAGCGCCAAAGCAGCCGTCGGGCGGCTGCTGGGTCAGCTGCACTGAGTCCCAGCATCCCCCCGTCCCCTCCCGGCATCAGGCAGCCCCACGGCAGTAGGACAAAGTGTTTTTTTAATTGAAAAACCCTTATAAAGGTCCAGGGAGCAGCTCATAAATAGAATAAATAACCATGCGCTGGCAGTGCAGCCTGTGACCGTCTTCAGGCACCCATAGCCCTCGGGGAGATGGGGCTGAGCAAGTCCCCGCACCCCTCCCCAGGGGGTGCCCCCCAGTACCAGGCACTGGCCCCACGGCCAGCAGTTCCCTGGGTGGTTGCCCGCAGGGCTCGCTGCTCCCCTCAGTCTCTCCAGAGAGGCCATGGTGTGACCAGCCTGGCCACAGCTCCCCTACCCCACACACAACAGGGGTCCCTTCCTGGCGCCAGGTCATGGCAAGCAGAGTCCATGTGGGGCCGCGGTGGCCAGTGGCTAGCGGGTGCCCTGCGGCAGGCTCTGGTTGTCCGCATGGGTGGGCAGGGCCCCCTCCTCCTGTGCCACAGCCGCACCAGCACTGCTCTCCAGGTGGACATTGCCCTCCCCGGCAGCCTCAGCGCTGTGCTGGGTGATCCCCGGTGCTGGCGGGGAGCTGGCACCACCCTGGGTGCCGTTACCCGCCAGCGGCTGCTGTGCAGTGGCCGTGGGCAGCCGGGGGGACAGGGACAGCCCCTGGTCCCCCCACCCCACGGTGTCCCGGGGCAGCTTGCGCAGCATCTCCTCCCGGAAGAGGCTGGTGCTGCTGCGGTACCTCTGGCCCTCGTGGCCCGGCACCGGCCCCCTGCGGCCTCGGCCGGCACGGGGGTCCGTCCCGATGTCCACCGTGAGGTTGGTGTACAGCGGGTGGAGGTGCTTGGCCAGCAGTGTGTAGGTGAGGGAGTTCATCCCATCCTGCGTCCACATCCGCTGCGTGCGGATCAGCAGGTCGAACCTGGAAGAGACAAGGGAGGGGGAGCATCACCGCCGAGCTCCCCACCAGCCCCGCCGCGCCCCCGCCAGCCCCCCAACCTGTGGGGGTTCTCCTCGTTGCCTTTGTCGCTCTTGTGCTTCACCATCTTGTAGTGGCCGATGGAGATGGGTGGGCGGGCGATCTTCATGCCAGCCAGGCGCACCCTGCGGATGAGCCTTCCCATCACCCGAGGGTGCCAGGGCGCGGGGACGCCGTCTGCGTCCCCCCTGGTGTGGCAGCAACAGCCCCCACAGGCTCAGCCCGCGTGGTGATGCCATCCCAGGGCCCGCTAAGCGGCCGGTGCCTCCCAGTGGGATGTGAACGTGGGTGACAATGAGACCAGCAGGTCCCCGCAACATCCTACCTGGTGGCGATGTCATCGTCCTCGCCGCCCCAGCCCCAGTACTCGTTGGGGAAACCGTTGATCTTCATGTACTGGTCGGGGGTCAGAGCCGAGACCCCCCCGAAGTACTGGGGGTACGGCAGGCTGCGAGAGGGGGGGCAGACGCTGAGTCCAGGCCAGGGCCGGTCCCCTCGCTCCCGGCTCACCCCCAACCACAGTCACTCACCTGTATCCGAATTTATTCATGGCGATGGAGACATGTTTGGGGTTCCAGGGGTCGCAGGTGTAGAGGTTGTGGTCGTTCTCGGGGATGAGATCGACATCGTGGAGGAAGAGACAGTCCCACTCCTCATCCTTCAGTGCCTCCTTCACCCCCACGTTCAGCAGCTTGGCCCGGTTGAAGGTGGAGTTGCCTGCCTGCAGAGAAAAACAGTTGGCAGCAGCAGCCCTCGGCACAAGCCCAGGGCCTGGCAAAGCCCCCAGTGCCGGGCGAAGCTCCTGGCGCCCGCCAGTCTCACCTGATGCACGACATAGATGCCGTACTGGAGCTGCTGGCGCTGCAGGAAGGGGTGCAGGTAGTAGAGGAGGTGGCCCAGGTGGGTCTCGCGGTTGCGGTGGGGGATGATGACGGCAGTGCGGGACCGGGGCTCGCAGGTGGAGGGTTGGTACCGGCCGCCCTCCCGCACCGCCGGGTTCTTCGCCTGGATCTGCTCCAGCGTGGGCACCCGGCTGAAGCTCACCGTCAGCGGGCCGACTGCGCGGGGGGGAGGCAGGGGGCTGGCGCGGGGCGGCGGGACGCGGATCCCCGGGGCCGCTCCCTCCTGCCCTGAACCGCGGGGAGCCTCCCCGGCCCGGCCCGGCCTGGCCCGGCCCTGCCTGCCCATCCGGTCAGTCCGGGCTGGCAACTGCGGGGCCGGTTCTTCCCCCGGGGCGGGGGCGGCGCCCGACCGCGGCCGCTTGCCCTGCTCGGGGCGGCGGCCCCGCACTCACCGAGGAAGGGCGACCGCTCGGGGCAGAAGGGCAGGGGCTGCGCCGGGTCGGGGCGGGCGGGCTGGCGGGGCAGGAGGCGGCTGAGGTTGGCGTAGACGTCGTGGGTGCGGGAGTAGTCGAAGACGGGCCCGGCGGCGCGGCCGAAGAGGGAGGTGAGGTTGCGGAACCCGCCCAGGGAGAAGTAGGCGACGAAGGCGAACTGGCAGCCGACCAGCAGGGCCAGCGTGCAGGGCCGCTCCAGCAGCCGCCGCAGCATGGCGGGGCCCGGCCCGGACCGCCGGGGGTCCGGATCACCGGGGGCGGCTGGGGGCGTCGAGGGGGCCGGGCCGCATCGCGGGGCGCTGCGGGGAAGAGGAAGGGTCAGGCCGGCGGGGGGAGCCCGGTCCCCCCGTCCGGAGCCCTCCGGGCCCCCGGTACCTGCGGGCGGCGGGAACGCCTCAGCCCCGCCCGGCCGCCGCCGCCATCTTGGAACGGATTGAGAGCTAGCACGGGGCGGGGTGCGGTGACGTAAGGGGGCGGGGCCTCCCTGACGTGACAGGTGTTAAAGGGGCCGCTTCAGGTTCCTGCGGGCGGGGCCAGGGGGCGGGGGCGGGGTGGGGACAGGGCCCCGCTAGGGCAGGAGGGCCCGGGGCGGTGCCGCCCAGGCTCCTCGGGTAGGCTGGGCCCCGGGGGTCCCGGCTGGCGGGGAGGCGAGGCGAGGCGAGGCGAGGCGAGGCGAGGCGAGGCGAGGCGGGCTCCGGGCGGGCGGCGGGACCCGGGACCCGGGGGAGCCCGAGCTGGCGGCGAGGGGCGGAGCTCCGCAGGTACCGCCCATAGGGGGCGTGTCCAGCGCAAGCCCCGCCCCGCCCCGTCGCCGCGACAACCGCGCACGCCACCGCTCCCCGCTTCCGCCCCTTGGTCCCGCCCTTTCTGTGACGTCGTGGCGGGAGTGCGCTCCGATTGGGCGCGGCGCAGAGCCGGAAGTGGTGCGGCGGGGGCGCCATGGCGATAGTGGCGGCTGTGCGGTGCGGGGTCCCCCGCGGCGCTCGCCGCTCGCTGGTCTCGGCCTGGGCTGCGCCGGCCGCGCCGCGCTGGCCCGCGTCCTGCCGCAGCCCGCCCGGGTGCCCCCAGGGCGCGGGGGTGTCCGTCCGTCCGTTCCCGCCGCGCGCCCCCGCTCCCCGCAGCCCCTGGCGCCCCTTCCGCGCCGCCGCCTTCGGCCTCACCGCGCGGCTGCTGCGGGCCTGCCGCCCCCCGTGAGCGCCCATCCCCGCGGAGCCGGGCAGCGGGGCCGGGTGTCCCCCACCGCGTCCCCCCCGGCCGTGGTTCCCCTCCCCGACACCGCCGCCGGCTTCTCCGAGCTGCGCCGCGGGGCCCCGCGGGAGCCCGGGTGGGTGCGGCCGGGGAGACGAGGAGGGGTCGGGTGGGGGAGGCCGGGGTGAGGGACCTCGGCGGTCGGTTCCCGCCGAGCACCGTCCCGGCAGAGCCGCCGGTCCGGCCTACCGCCCACCCCGCGCCCACCGTTGCCACGTCTGCCACCGCTGCGTACGCCGCAGGGACCACCACTGCCCGGCGGCACCTCTGGCACGGCCCCTCGCCGGGGCACAGGGGGCTCCGCCGCGGCTCGTTCCGGTCCCCGGGCACCGGAGAGTGCTCTGAGAGAGGGCCTGGGATGGCAAGACCCCCGCCACCTGTCTGTCTGTCCGTCCGTAAGATCAACAGCTGCGCCGGGGAGTTAAACCAGAAATACTTCATCCAGTTCCTCTTCCACACTGGTGAGTGGTCGCTTGGGGGTCCCCGTTCCCCGTGGGGCAGCCCCACTCCTGGATGCCCTGGCTGGGCTCCGTGGGCAGCGGCTGGGCGATGGGGTAGGCACAGGGCTAGGGGCTCCTGGGGGGGACATCGGGGTGCCCAGCCCCACAGCAGCAGGCAGGGCTGAAGGACATGGTGTGGATCAGGGGGGTGCTTGCTGCCTGCACGCTCGCCACTCGCTCTGTGCCAGGGCTGGCCGGTCTCTACGCCGTGGGCTGGTGCTGGCTGCCTGGCTGGGACTGGCAGGTAGGAGCCCAGCAGGGATGGCGGCAGGAGGGGACATCGCCAACAACCCCATCCAGACGTGACAGCACAGGGGTCCCGTCTCCCTCCTCTGCGGAGGAGCTCGCATTGGAGGGGAGGACCAGAGTGGCGGTGCTGTGGCGGGACCCTGGGCGCAGCGGGGACAGGCTCTGGGCTGCCCCACGTTGGCTCCAGCCCCACTCTGACCTGTGGCTGCTCTCCCAGGGCTCACTGCATCATCCTGCTGCTGGAGTCCCTTCTCTTCGGGGCCTTCATCGCCATCGTGTTTTAGTACCAGGTTAGCGGGGCGGAGGTGGTTGGGGGGGCACCAGGGCAAGCGGGGGTGGCTGCGCGCTGGCAGTGACATCCCCATCGCCCCCAGGTCATCTCGGTCATCACGGATGAGACGCCCCTGGAGCAGCTCTGCAAGCGGGGGCTGAAGGAGACAAACCGCGAGGGGCCGCACCCTCTGAAACCCAAACTGGCGCTGCTGTGGAGGTGTTCGGGTGAGGTGCGTGGGGCTGGGGAGGTCTGCAGGGCCAGGGCCCCCAGCGTGGCTCAAGCCTCTCTCCTTCCCTGTGGCCAGGCTTCGTGCTCTGCTGGCTCTTCCCCTGGAGCTGCAGCCCTGCCGGGCACGGGCCCTGTGTACAGCCCCCTTCCCAGCCGCTACGTCTGAGCTCCCCACGGCCAGAACACAGGAGGATGCTGGAAATGCGCCGACAGCAGCTTTGCGCTGGGCCATGGAGCCGCAATGGAGCTTCACCACCTCTGTGCCCAGCAGTGTGAACCATTTGCTCCTCCCAGGGGTGAATCTGCCACCCCCAAAGCCTGGGCACCTGCCTGGCAACACCGAGCCAGCACAGCGGTGAGGTCCCAGGGCTCCCCGGCACAGTGGGCACCCGGCCCCACCATCCCTGAGGTGCAGGGCTCTGCGAGGTCTCAGGGGCGGATTTTCCACCCCAGGACGTCTTTGGGGTGGGCTGTTATTGTGGCTGGGCCCCGTGTGCCCACAGCTCCGGCTGCGACCTCGGGAGACAGGTACAGACCTGCAGCCGTCCCGAGGGGCTGCGCATGGCCGGGAGGAGGCACCCAATAAAGTCCCGTTCTGGGCAAGCCTGGTGGCCCCCTGTTCTTGGGGGGCGAGGGGGTGCCGGTGGCACCCTGCAGGGGAAAGACGCTGGGGCCGTGCTGGGAGCAGTTAGGGAGGGTTAATGCAGCCGCAGCTGCGTCCGAGAGACATCGCTGTGCCTGGCACCGCCGCGCTGATCACCACACGCCACACCAGTCAGCTCCATAAATAGCTTTAAATAACAATGCTGCAATAAATTACAGCTGGGTGGCTGAGCCGGGGGGGGGGCCGCAGCCGGGGCAGGGGGCGGCGTGGGGAGGGGGGGCCCTGGGGCCTGCCCAGGGGGTCGCCCCACTCTGCCCACGGAGGGGCTGAGGTAGATGCGGTTACCTGCACTGGGGCTTGTCCCGTGCATGGCACGAGCCCGCCAGGGCTCTGCCGAGGGGCAGCCTGACACCATCCTGTGGACGGTGCCCCCGCTCCCGGCAGGCAATAAATAACCAAATAAATAGGCACTGTGGTGGTGCTGGGATCGCTCCCCGGCAGAGCCATGTCCTGGCCGGACTCGTGCTGCTACTTGTCACGCCAGCGGCTCCTGAGAATCTCCAGGATCTCAGCTTTCTGCTTCTCCCAGGCCACCGATGGGTGTCTCTGCGCCCGTGGCACAAAGAAGCTGTATTTCAAGCGTGGCGGGCGCTGCTCGTCCACCACCAGTGCCTGCAGCACCAGGGGCTCGCGCAGCGGCCCCCGGCCCGTCAGCGTCTCAGTGGCCGCCGTGGCCCCGCTGTAGCGCAGGGTCACGCCGCCCGCCAGCACCACGTCGGTTGGGGAGGGCACCAGGACATAGCCACCGTTGAGCAGGGAGCCGCCGGCCGGCCGCCGCAGTGCCAAGAAGACATCCTCGCCACCCACCGCCGAGATCTGACGGACCAGGAGGTGCGTGGCACCCGCCGGGATCGTCACCACGTCGTTGTAGCCGTAGCTGTGGAGCACAGCAGGGTTGGAGGAGGGATGATGGCAGCCTGCAGCTGGCACCCCCCCGCCCCAGCATCACCGTTGGGGTGCTTACCGGGGTTTGGTGAAGGAGCCGTAGACCTTGGTGCAGCTGGAGCCATTGCCACCACACATCATGCACTTGTCGAACTTCTTCTTGGAGCCAATGATGCGGTCGCAGCCGGCGGGGATGCAGCGGCCCTGCACGCACACCCCCGTGCTCTCGGGGGAGCAGGGCGTCCCATCGGCCACCTGCGGCACAGCGTGGCCTCAGCGCCCACCGGTGGCACCCCGGGGCGCGCGGCGGGTGGGGGGATACTCACCCTTGGCTGCAGCACGTGGTAGTAGCCCAGGGTATGGGACTGGCAGGTCAGCTTGCACTGGTCCCGCTCGGAGACGCCACTGTAGCGCGGCACCCAGTCCGTGGGGGCCGGGAGCCCCTTGATGAGGTCGGGGCGATGGTTGTAGGCGGCACATTGCTCCTCCCGGAAGGTGAGGGCTGCCAGCGGTGGTGAGGCACAGTCAGCACCGGCGGCAGCCCCCAGCTGCCCTGCAGCCTGCTCTGGGGACCGGTGCCATCCCCGCTCCCCGCCCCTGGCCGGCCTCACTCACGGGTGCTGCCAGGACACTCCTCCACGTTGCAGGACTGGAAGCGGGTGCGCTTGCCCTCGCAGTACCGGCCGCCGTGGCGAGGCGCCGGCGTAGTACAGTTGCGGTGGGAGAGCTGGATGCCGCCGCCACAGGTCCGCGAGCACCCACCCCATGGCCCCCATGGCCCCCAGCCGCCATCCACAGGCGTCTGCAGCCAGAAAACACAACAGGGGGTTAAACTGGTGCTGGTGGGTGAGTGCCCACCCCGCTGCCCCCCACACTGCCCCACCGGGACTCACGGTGAGCTCCTGCATGCGGCTGACGCTGACGCAGAGCCCGTCCATGCAGGCTCTGCCTGGCGCGCATGGCGTGCCGTCAGCCCAGGGGAAGTGCTTCGTCTGGCAGACAGAGCGGCCGCCGACGTGGCCGGTGCACCACAGCGAGGCACAGGGCGGCTGCAGGTCGCCGCAGTGCCGCGAGTCGGGCCCAAAGGCGAGCTGGCATTGCCGCAGCACCGGGTAGACGCTGCCCGGCAGCGCCGAGGGCAGCTGCAGCCACTCCAGAGGCTTGTTCAGGAGGCACTGACCTGCCGGGAGGTGACACCGCTGCACAGGGCGTTCCCCAGTGGCGCCAGGATCCCCCACTCCGGGCCCCCCTGTGCCAGGTCCTACCGTGGCCATTGTCCAAGAAATCGGTGATGAAGCAGGCGCTGCATGGGGACCACATCTCACCGGGCTCCAGCGAGGAGAGGACGGGAGCCATCACATGGCGGGTGGCTCCAGAGTGGCTGTTCAGCTCCCGGCAGTGCTGGGAGGTGTCATGCAGCATGTTGAAGACGTGACCTGCGCCGGGGGACAGCGGTGTCAGCCCCAGGGGGGCTCGTGGGCAGCAGCAGGTCACCCCCTCCTTCCTGCTGGCCCCCACCACTCACCCAGCTCGTGGGCGGCTGTGAATGCCGACTGCAGCCCGTCATCCTCCACGATGGCACAGCTCCGCTCGGGGTCACAGATGGTGCCCACGTCGGCCATGCCCAGTGTGTCGCAGGTGGCCGCCCCACACAGGTCCTGGGGGCAGGCAAGGTGTGGGGGGGGGCTCGGGGCACCCCCAAACCCACCCAGCACCCAAACGCCCTGGGACAGGCCCTGGGGACCCTGCCAGCCCCCGAAACCCATAGACACCCCAGGCCAGCACCCAACCACCTTGGGGGTCACCCAGTGACCCTGCTGGCCCCCAGCCACCCTGCAGGGACCCCGAAGAGCCCTGCAGCTCCCCCCAGACCTCCCAGAGCTTCACCTGCCGGGTGAAGAAGATGGCGGTGTCAAAGTGGAGGGAACTGTCCTCGTCGGGGACATTGAGCCCCTTCTGCCACTGGCAGAAGTTGCGGAGCATCTGGGCAGCATTGGAGGTGATGGGGGGCCCGGGGGTGCCCTGGCCCAGCACCACCAGCCGCGTCACCCGCAGCTCCACCAGGTTGCCCAGGCTGCCGTGCCGGAAGGACCGGGCAGCCGCCGCCAGCACCGTCAGCAGGTACCGCCGGAGCCCCGCGCCGTGGAACCGGGCCATTGACTCGTCCGCTACCACCAGCATCTCCACGTACCGTGGCACCGAGGCGAAACGCTGCCGGGAAGCGGGGCGCTGGGGCAAGGGACCGGCGCCAGCCAGTGCCCCCCAGTGCTGGTGACACTGTCCCAGTGCCCCCCAGCTCCCCCTGCCCCATGCCGGTGTCCCCCAGTACCGTGTCCAGTCCCGTCCCCATGCCAGCCCGGTGCCCCTCATCGCCCCTGGGCCCCGCACCAGCCCACACCAGTGGCCCCCCTCTCTCCCCGCAGGCTCCCGGCTGCCCGCGGCCCCGGTCGCCCCCTCGGGCGGGTCCCGGCCCTGCCCCCGGAGGCGGAGGGGAGGCCCCGCCCGCCCCTGGCCCAGCCCATGTCCGTCTGGTCCGTCCCGCTCCGTCCCGGTCCATCCCGGTCCGGTGTGTCCCGGTCCATCGTGGTTCACCACGGGCCGGTGTGTCCCGGTCCATGTCAGTTCATCCCACCCCATTCCGGTCCATCGCGGTCCGGTGTGTCCCGGCCCATCCCAGTCCATCCCGCCCCATCCCGGTCCGGTGTGTCCCGGTCCATCCAGATCCATCCCAGCCCATCCCGCTCCGCCGTGTCCCGGCCGTACCTTGGCTCTCCTCGGGGCCAGCCCCACGCGGGACCGTGTCTCGGCTCCCTCCGGTGCCGTTACGGGACACGAGGGACCGGGGGCGGCCCCGGCAGCGGCGACAGCGGCGACCAGGAGCGCCAGGAGCGCGCGGCGCATGGCCCGGGCACCGCGACAGCACCGCGACACCGCGACAGCGGGAGGCGACAGCGGGTCCCCGCCGCCGCCGCCTTTTAACGGGCGGGAGAGGCGGCCCCGGGCGGGCGGGGCGGAGCGGGGCAGCCCCGGCGGCGGGGGAGGCCCCGGCCCCCCCGGACCTTTCCGGGAAGGCACAGCCGGGTCCCCGGGGAGCGGGGCCGGGCCAGGGGATCCCCCTCGCTGGGGCCCCCGCACCGGGACCCCCATGCCGGGATCCCCCTCACCGGGATCCCCTCACCGGGACCCCCACGCCGGGATACCCTCACTGGGAACCCTGTGCTGGGACACCCCTCACTGGGACACCCCTCACTGGGATCCCCTCCCTGGGACCCCCCTCACCGAGGCCACGGCAGGGGCCAGGGTCTGAGGTGTCCGGGATGGGCATGGGGCTGGGGGCACCCCAGGGGGGCTCCCCCACCCTGCAGCACCCGCTGCCCCTTGATACCCCACTGCTCCATCCCCATCCCCTCCATCCCTCCTCATCCTCTTCATCCATCCCTGTCTCTTCCATCCCTCCCCATCCCCTCCATCCCTGTTCCTTCCATCCCTGCCTGTCCCTTCCAACCCTCCTCATCCTCTTCATCCCTGCCTGTCCACTCATCCTCCTCCATCTCAACCCATTCCAGTGTCAGCCCGTCTGTCCCCTCCCCATGTCCGCACTTCCCAGCAAGGCCACCCGCTGTGTCAGACCCCGAGTCACCTCCTGGCCCCCAGCCCGGCCCGCATCCTGCTTCCTCCCTTCTCAGAAGGACGGGGCTGGGCCCGGCTGCTTTTCCTGCCCTGGCACGCCAGCACCCCTGTCCAGGGCTGCCCTGCGTGGCCCTGGCCGCTGCCATGTGGGTGCCGGTGCTGGTGCCATCCCCGGCCATCCCCGAGAGAACAACAGGGTGACGTGGCCCTGCACAAAGGGAGCCGGCGGCGGCCGGTGCCGCCGCACAAAGGGCCTCTATGCTGGTGCTGTAGTGGTGCTCAGCTGCACCCATGGGACCCCACCGGCACCGCGGCTGGGCCTGGCCGGGACAGCACCCGCCCGGCACCCACCCATGCCCGGGAGCAGCGTTGCCGGTGGGGCGTGGAGCCCACCCGGAGCCCACCACGGCCCTGGCACCTGCCGTGGCCGGCACATGCAGCATCCGCTGGGCTCCAGCATCTGCCACACTCAGCATCCGCTGGAGCCAGCATCCCATGGGCCGTGGCATCCGCCGGAGCCAGCATCCCATGGGCTGCGGCATCCGCCGGAGCCAGCATCCGGCACAGCCAGCATCCCTGGGATCTGACATCTGCTCTGGCCGACATCTGCCACCTCTGGCCTCCCCCACATGCAGCTTCCGCCACCTCTGGCATCCCCCAGCTCCAGCATCCCCCAGCTCCAGCATCCCCCAGCTCGAGTATACGCAGCTCCAGTATCCCTAGCTCCAGCAACCCCCCAGCTCCAGTACCCCCAGCTCCAGCATCCCCCAGCTCCAGTATCCCCAGCTCCAGTATCTGCCAGTGTCAGCATCTTCCAGCTCCAGTACCCCCAGCTCCAGCATCCCCCGGCTCCAGCATCCTCCCAGCTCCAGTATCCTCCCAGCTCCAGTATCTGCCAGTGTCAGCATCTTCCAGCTCCAGTACCCCCAGCTCCAGCATCCCCCAGCTCCAGCATCCTCCCAGCTCCAGTATCCCCAGCTCCAGTATCTGCCAGTGTCAGCATCTTCCAGCTCCAGTACCCCCAGCTCCAGTATCCCCAGCTCCAGCATCCTCCCCAGGTCCAGTATCCCCAGCTCCAGCATCCCCCCAGCTCCAGTATCCCCAGCTCCAGTACCTGCCAGTGTCAGCATCTTCCAGCTCCAGTACCCCCAGCTCCAGCATCCCCAGCTCCAGCATCTCCCAGGTCTAGCATCCCCCCAGCTCCAGCATCCCCCCAGCTCCAGTATCCCCCAGCTCCAGTATCCCCCAGCTCCAGCATCTCCCTGCTCCAGTATCTCCCCAGCTCCAGCATGTCCCAGCTCCAGCATCCCCCAGCTCCAGTATCCCCCCCGCTCCAGCATCCCCCAGCTCCACCATCTCCCACAGATCTGGGGTCCGGACCGTGGGGCACCCTTGGGTGCTGGCAGGGGCTCAGCATGGGGGGGCTCCTCCTGGCTCAGCCTCCCTGCCCGGGGCCCGATCCAGCCCCAGCAGGGTGGCCCTGTGCCGGGGGGGTGGGGCTGGTGGCCAGCAGCCAACATCTGGACAGCATCACCCCGTCACCATGACTCATGCCAGGTCGGAAACAGCTTTGACGTGGGGGCCGGCCGGCTGCTGGCGTCACCGGGATGGTGACGCAGGACGAGGCCGTGGAAGCCGGTGTGACCCTGCGGCTGTGGGGACATGGTGGGGGGGACAGGGGACACGGAGGCTCCTGGCACAGCTGGATGGTCCCCATGTGCCCTGGGGGAGGGCACATCTGGATACCAGAGCTGGGGAATCCCCAAGGGGGGGGGGGGGCTGGGGGTGTGGGGCGGGCAGGGGGGACACAGGACAATTTTGGTCACACCTCCCCGCCCCAGCACCCGCATGGGGACACCGTGGGTGTCAGGGGAGGGGACAGGGGCCACCTCCGTCCGCAGCGGTCCCCAAGTGGGGAGGCCTGGGGACATGTGTCCCCCCGCCATCCCACCGGGACACCCCGCTCCTCCTTCTCCTGGCGCCTCCTGCTTGCCCTGTTCCCAACACTCTGTCCGCTCTGTCTCCTCTCCCCTCTGTCCCCGTCTCCCCTGTCCCCATCCCTGTCCCCCTGTCCACATGTCCGTTCCCACCGGACCGCCCCGTCCCGCAGCCAGCCGCTGCCCGGCACAAAGATGGCGGCGGCCTCGGCGGCCGTTTCCCGGCTGTTTCCCTTAGTAAAGATGGCGGCGGAGCTGCCCGTAGTCAATATGGCGGCGCGGCAGAGCTTCGACTGCCCTCCCCAAGCATGGCGCCCGGCCCCGCCTCCGGCGCGGCGCTGAGGGCGGGGCGGCGCACGCGCAGTGCCAAGGGCAAGATGGCGGCGCTGCGGGCGCTGGGGCGGCTGCGGGCACCTTCGGGGCTGCGGGCGGCGGCGGCGGCGGCGCGGCTGGGGCCGGCCCCGGCCCGGTGAGAGCGGTGGGGAACCGGGACCGGAGCCGGGACCAGGGGGGCGGGGCCTAGGCGGGGGGCGGCGGGGCCTGGGCCTGGGCCTGGGCCTGGGCCTGGGCCTGGGCCTGGCCCCCCCCTCACGGCCCGGCCCCGTCCCGCAGGGCACGGCAGTGGCAGCCCGATGTGGAGTGGGCCCAGCAGTTCGCCGGCGCCGTCATGTACCCTAGCAAGGAGACGGAGAAGTGGGTGCCGCCGCCATGGAACGGTGAGAGGCGGTGGAGGGCGTCAGCAGCCGGGGGGGGGACCCGAGGCCCTGGGGGAGCCCGGGAGGGTGAGGCCGAGGCCCTGGGAGAGCGTCGGGCGCCCTGGGGGGGTCCTGGAGAGGCCCTGAGGCCCTTGGAAGGCCCCTTTGGGGTCAGGCCGAGCCCCTGGGGGGTGTCAGGTGCTCTGGGTGTGAGTCGAGGCCCTGGAGGGTGCCCTGAGGCTCTTGGGGGGCCCGGGGGGGGGGGGCAGAGGCCCTGGGAAGGGCCCTGGAAGGACGTCGGGTGCCCCGGGTGGGCCCTGCAGGGGCCCCAAGGCCCTGAGGGGATGTTGGGGGCTCTTGGGGGTGCTCAGAGCCAGACTGAGGCTCGTTGGAGTCCCTGTGGGTGCTCAGAGCTGTCTAGGAGGCACTCAGGGCCCTGTGGGGGCTTGGTGGTTGTCAGGTGGGGGTTATATGGCACCGGGGGGTGCCCTGGGTCAGTCTGGGGCTCATTGGATGCCTGCTGGTGCCTGGGACTCAGGGGAGGCACCAGCCCAGTGGGTCCTGGGGGGGTCTGGGGGTGTCCTGGGTCCCTGGGTGCCCAGGGGTGCTGCTTGGTGGGTGCTCGGGGCTGGACTGGGGCTCACTGGGTGCTGGTGGTTGCTCTGAGACTGGTGGGTGCTCAGCAAGGACTTGGTGGTTGGGGGGTGTCTTGTTCTTCTGAGTGTCCCGTGGGTGCCTGGGTCTCGGGGGAGGCAGGTGTACAGGGCAAGTTCCCTGGGAGCTTTAGCCCCATCCGTGCCCCCTGAGCTGCTGCGAGATGCTCCTGCATCAGGCCCTGGTCAGGCTTTGAGCTTCTCATCCCTCACTTCTCTGTGCTGGCTCTGCAAATCTTCCTGCGCCCCGTCTCTGCCGAGGCCTCGGTCCTTCCACCTACGCAGCATCGGGAAGCTGCCTGGCTCCCTGTGCTCTGGGAATAGCCGCCGGCCCAGGCTGAGCCTCCTGGGAGGCAGCAGGAGGCCCTTGGACCTGTCCCAGGGGTCTCGTGTTGGGCTGAGATGGGAGCTGGCGGTCAGCACGTTGTGTTCCTGATGTCCAGCCAAGCCCTGAGCTCAGCTTGGACGTTTGTCCAGTGTCTGTTCTGCGTGTCTGTGCTGCCGGGAAAGGCCGAGGGCGCTCAGGGGCAGCAGCGCTGCTGAGGATGGATGTTCCTCCCTGCATGACTCTCCTCTTTCCTCCCCCGAGCAGACAAGGACCCTCTGGCTCACAAGAAGGTCTCGAGTTTGACCATAAACTTTGGGCCCCAGCACCCGGCTGCCCATGGGGTCCTGCGGCTGGTCATGGAGCTGAGTGGGGAGACGGTGAAGAAGTGTGACCCCCACGTTGGCCTCTTGCACCGAGGCACCGAGAAGCTCATCGAGTACAAGACGTACCTCCAGGTGAGGCACAGCGGATTCCCAACCCTTCCCCATCTTGGGGGCTGGTGTTTGTCCACAGGGAGAGCGAGGGGTGTCCTTTTTGGGTGAGGAAGCTAGGAGGTGAGGGGCTGTTGGTGTCTGCCTGTCTACAGCTGTCTGATCAGATACATCAGCAGCCTCCTCGGCGCGCGGGGAGGGGATTTATTTGTCTGTCAGATTTTGCAGCAGTGTTTGTAAACAGACTGTGCTGATTTATTGTCCCAATCGGGTTTAACCTTTCCACTGGCAGGAGAAACGGAGCTTGAAATAGCCCAGGGTAGCGGGGGAGCGCCGCCTTGGCTGGCCGCTGCAGCTCGGGGCAGCGCCATGACAGCCATGCTCAGCTGCACAGCGGAGACGGTTCTCAGCTGACGTCTGCTCAGAGTGCAGGATTAGGGCCCTCCCAGTGTCTATGAACCGGAAACTCTTGCAGAGGGACGTTGTCTATCTGTCTGTCTTCACGCCTTATCCTAAGGCAGTGCTGTCTGCTCCAGCCTGGGGCTGCTTTCAGGGCTGCTGCTGTGCTTGAAGCGCCCCGAGCTGGGAAGGTGCTGTGCCTGGGAGCCATGTCCCGGCGCTCCTCCATGTCCCGGTACTCTCTGCCTGCGGTGAAGCCTTCGAGTGCTCCTGGCAGTCCCAGGCCTTTGCTGCCTGGCTGTGGGTGCCAGCAGCCACCGCTCAAGGCTGTTTCTTTCGGCAGGCGCTGCCCTATTTCGACCGTCTGGACTACGTCTCCATGATGTGCAACGAGCAGGCCTATTCCCTGGCCGTAGAGAAGCTGCTCAACATCCGCCCACCCCTGAGGGCTCAGTGGATCCGAGGTGAGCCCGTCCCCGAAATGTTTCTGTGGGGGCTCCAGCTCCCGTTTTTGAGGCAGGTGCTCCTGCCTGCTCTCCTGAGGGCTCTCAGCTTTCCAGGGGCTCAGACCCCATTCCCCCTCCCCAGAGAGGCTGGAGGTGCTCACCCCTCTGCGCCCCCTCTGCCCCCAGTCCTCTTTGCGGAGATAACCCGGCTGCTCAACCACATCATGGCCGTGACCACGCACGCACTGGACATCGGGGCCATGACCCCCTTCTTCTGGATGTTTGAGGAGAGGGAGAAGGTAAAGGGCAGCGTGGCTGTACCAGGGGATCAGCGGGCGGGGATCTGGGGCTCGGTGCTGTCTGCAGAGCCATGCCAGCATGCAGCGGGATCTCTGCTGTCCCCGCAGATGTTCGAGTTCTACGAGCGGGTCTCGGGGGCGCGGATGCACGCTGCCTACATCCGCCCTGGCGGGGTGCACCAGGTAAGGGCAGCCACGCCATGCCCTGGCTCCCTGCAGAGCCCCTCTGTTCTGATGGGGATGTGTGGGGTGTCCCTGTGTGCGCGATGGCCCCTCTGGTGCCTCCCTGCCCCCATCCCTGGTGCCGCTGGCCATGCGCGGGCTGCCCTCCCTCTCCTCCTGTGCAGGACCTGCCCCTGGGGCTGATGGATGACATCTATGAGTTTGTGAAGAATTTCTCCACACGGATAGATGAGGTGGAGGAGGTGAGGCGGGATGGCAGCCGGGCTTCTGCTCGAAACCTGGGAGAGAGGGACAGTCCCTCTTTCCCAGCACCCTGAGGGCTGGGGTCTCGCGTTGCCTGTCCCCTGGGCACGACCAGCGCGGGGTTATTCCTCCTGCAGCAGCAGTGACAAGGTGACACGGGTCAGGAAAGGGGGTGCACAGTTGGGGAGAGGCACCCGGCTGAGTAACACCCTGCTGTCTGCAGATGCTCACGAACAACCGCATCTGGAAGAACCGCACGGTCGACATCGGGGTGATAACGGCAGAGGAGGCTCTCAACTATGGGTTCAGGTGGGTCTGGTGGCTCCCAGGGATGCTTGTGGGGGGTCTCAGCCTCCTGCCACCCCCCTGCTGTGTTGTCCCCTCCCAAGAAGGATTGGGGTTGAGTCCAAAGAGCTCAGCCCGAACTGCGGGAGTCCCCAGTGCCAATCAGAGCCGTCTTGGGGACCGATGACACTGGTGACTGTCAGGGCAGTGCTACCCGGTGGCCGCAGCATGGCGTGAGCTGGCTGGCTTTGCCTGCCTGATGTCCCCAAGCCATCCTCCTGTGGCCACTGCTCAGGGTGGCGGGGTGTGCGCAGGCAGGGGATGTGTGGCCGCTTTCCCCTGTGTCAGGGTCTGCTTTGGGGTGCGGGGAGGGCCCGGAGCTGGCGTGGGGCTGGGGCCAGCGCTCTGGGTGGGCTGCTCACCCACCTCCCTCCACCCAGCGGGGTGATGCTGCGGGGCTCGGGGATCCACTGGGATCTGCGCAAGACCCAGCCCTACGACGTCTACGACCAGGTGGAGTTTGACATCCCCATCGGCTCCCGGGGCGACTGCTATGACAGGTACATCACACGCTGGCTCCGACGGGGGCCGTGGGGAGGTCTCGGCAGGGTCACGCCTCCTCCACGGGCCTGCGGTGAGGCTGTGGGTTCCCCGTGGTGTCCCTGCCACACAGGGCGCAGATCCCGAGCGGTGTTGGGGTCCCACAGATACCTGTGCCGTGTGGAAGAGATGCGACAGTCCCTCCGTATCATCCTCCAGTGCCTCAACAAGATGCCTGAGGGGGAGATCAAAGTAGACGATGCCAAAATCTCCCCTCCGAAGCGGGCAGAGATGAAGGTAAAAACGCTTCTTTCCCACGTTGGGCCTCGCCGCCGGCTACGTGTCAGCGCCGGTGAGCAGGAAATGCGGTTTGGTGTGTCGGAAGTGCTGAGGATTTTGCTGGTGTTATCTGTTGCCATGTCTGACCCCCAGCTTGGCTGCCCCTCCTGCGTGCTGCCCCTGCCAGGTCTGGCAGCACATGGGCAGGGAGGGCGGCTTTGTGCTGGGGGCAGGTTCGCTGCCTGCTGCAGCTGCTCCTGAGCCCTGTGGCAGTCTGGCCGCGCACCGTGGGAGGGGATCTCCCTTCCCCAGCTCTGCCAGGCCTGGCCCAGCTTGGCCAAAAAGCCGTCCTGGTGCAGGCAGGAGCTGGCAGAACAGAGACCAGCACAGAGGAGACCTGGCAGCTGCCCTGCCTTATCATTCCACGCGCTCGTTATGGGCAGTGGTTGTGTGAATGTGGCCACCACCCCGGTTCCCACACTTTGCTCCCTGTCACCAGCTGCCGAGGCGCAGGCAGGAGACGGGCAGCGTTTTCTGCTTGCGCCCGGCTGCACGCCCTTGGTGACAGTGCCCTCCTCTCCGCAGACCTCCATGGAGTCCCTGATCCATCACTTCAAGCTCTACACAGAGGGCTACCAGGTGCCCCCCGGAGCCACCTACACGGCCATCGAAGCCCCCAAGGTGCCACTTCTCACAGCGTTATGGGGACAGTGGGCTCTGGCATGGTGAAGGGTGTCCTGGTTGCCCTGCACCCCTCTTGGGGACATGGCGGTGCTCCTGTCACTGGCTGGGTGGGCTGTCCTGTTCCCAGGACTCTGCTCTTGCACTGGGCTGGTGTTTGAGGGATGGATGCTGCTGCTGGGAGGCAGACCCTCAGCCCCCTAACAGTGTCACCGCATCACCGACCCTGTCCCCGTGTCCTTGCAGGGTGAATTCGGCGTCTACCTTGTCTCGGACGGCAGCAGCCGCCCCTACCGCTGCAAGATCAAGGCGCCTGGATTCGCTCACCTGGTAGGAGAGGCTGGGGCGGCCGGCAGCATCGCTGTGCCGGGGCCTGCGGCGAGGGTGGGATTTGGGTTGGAGGGGACAAGCGCAGCCTGGGACGAGCTTTCTTTCCCTCTCTCCTTGCTGGGCTCACTCCAGCATGGGCCCAACATGGTGGGCTGGGGCAGGGGTCTGTGGGCCACTGCCGGCATGTCCCCTGGCGTACCTCTGGGACCCGGACTTGCCTCTCGTGCCTCTGCCGCTAGAGCTGGTTTCCTTTCTCTGTTGATAACTGACCACTTCCCCTGTCCTCCCTGCGGCTGCGCTGGCGGGGGCAGCACCCCCTCGCTGCCTGCCCCCAGCCGCAGGGGGGAGCAGGCCCCACTGCCAGCATGGCACCCGCTCCGGAAGCGGTGAGCCAGGCCGGGTCCCACTCGCTGCTCCGCCATTGTGCAAACCCGGGAGGTAGAGCTGTCCCCCTCCCGCCTCGGCAGGCCTGGGGCCGGAGTGGTGGGTGCTCGGGGGGGGCTCCAGCTTGATGGGGGTCCCTGTGCTCTGCTGCAGGCCGGTCTGGATCGGATGTCGCAGGGCCACATGCTGGCAGACGTCGTGGCCATCATTGGTACGTCCCCTCCTTGGGCTGGGGGCTCCCGTGGCCATCGGGGGCCTCCTTCCCTGTTCTGGGGGGCTGATCATGCCCTGACCCCTCTCTCCCTCCCCCAGGCACGCAGGACATCGTCTTTGGGGAAGTGGATCGGTGAGGCAGCGGCCCCAGCTGGCCCCGCTGTGCCCGTCTCCTGCTGTGTGTGCTGCTCCGGGCAGGGGGACCCCCGGCCCCCCTGCACCCCCCTCATCTGAGTCAAATAAAGACTAAACCGGGTCCTGCCTGTCCAGCACTTCTGTCCCTGCCTCAACCCTTGTCCTCTAGCCGAGACCTGGTGAAACCCTGCTCTTCCTCCCTTTCCCACGTGAGGCTCGTGGTCGGGAGCTTCCCCTTCCCGTGGTCGCAGCCGTCTCCGGGTGGAGGAGCCCGCAGGGACCTCCGGGGTTTCGCCTCCACCACCCCGGGTTCGGGTGCTGCCAGCACCCACAGCCTGCAGACCTTCCCCGACAGCCTTCATCCGCCCGGGGCTGGTGGGTGCTCCCACAGCCCCCTGGGTGACTGGAGCAGGGCCCTGGTGCTGGGGTACCACGCGGGCTGGGGCGGGCGGGGCACAGGGAGGGCGGGTGACACTTGGGGACAGCTCGCCTGGCCCTTGAGCAACGGCCCCACTGCCCTTTGCGGGAAGTGGGGACGGCTGCGCCAGCCGGTTCCCCAGCGCGGCCGGGGCTGGAGGAGAGGGGAAGCGAAGTGGGGGTGGCGTGAGCCGGCGGGGAGGAAGGCACTGGCTCCGCAGTCACTGACTGCGGCGCGATAGCCCCAGCGCGCCGGTCCCCGCTCGGAGGGATGGGTGTCCACCTACTGCTCACTGCCGCCCTGCTGCTGCTGCGGACCCCGGCGGCAGGTGGGGACGGGGATCCTGCGGGGATGGGGAGTGGATGGGTGGGCGCATGGCCCTCGGGCTGGCTGCTTTGATGGCGTCCTCGTGCCTTTGGGACAAGCCGGGATCCGTCGAAGCCCCCCTGGGGTGCTCGTGGCACGGAGGGGCACCCCAGGGAGGGTCCCAGGGGGTGTCGGGGCTCTCTGGCGCTGTCTGAGGGGACGTTGGCGCCGCCTGCGACCCCCCGGGACCCTCCACCGTTGCTGGCGTGCAGAAAGGGGCGATGCTTGGAGGCGGCGGAGCCAAGTTCTCGGCGGCCAGGACAGGTGCAGGATCTGTCCCGGGGCGATGCTGACCCTGGGACCCCCTCCTGCCCCCCTCCATCCTCCCCAGAGGCCCTGATGGAGCCGGAGATGTGCTACGTGCTGGACGCCATCCTCTTCATCTATGGCATCATCCTCACCGTCCTCTATTGCCGCCTCAAGGTGAGCGCCAGGATCTGGCCTGTGGCCACCTGTCCCTGGCTCAGGGACCCAATTAAATCCGCTTTTTGGGGGGGGACCCCCGGGGAGGCTACAGCGGGTGCCCCAGGGCTTCCCCACCCAGGCTGGGGCTTTTTCCTCTTCTTACTTTTTTTCTTTTGCTTTTGGGTGACCCCCTCACCCCCCTGCAGTTCCTGGCTCACCGAGCATCGCGGCAGGGACCTGGCAAGGAGGTAATGGCGCTGTCGGCAAAGGACGTCTGGGACTGGGGAGGTTTGGGGCTGGGGTCCCCCGGGAGGGACGGGCCCTCCCAGCCAGCACCCATCCCCAACGGTGCTGCAGCTGTGGAAGGGGACAGCGAAGAGGAACTGGGGGGGCTCTGATGGTCCTGGTTTGGGGGGAAGAAAGCCAGGAAACCTCATGGCTTACCCCTGCTTCCCCAGGGAGTGAGGGGAGGGGTGCAGGGGGCTGGGGGGGGCTGTCTGTGTGTGTCCCTCCCCCCAGCTCTTTCTGTTTCTCTTTCTTTCCTGGAGCTGAAGGAAGAAGCCATCTACACCGTAAGTCAGCCTGGGGGTGACGCATGCCGGGGGGGGGGGCTGTCCCGGGGGGGCCCTACCCTTGGCTGCTGTCCCTGGTGGGGTACCGTGTCCCCTGGGGTGCCTGCATCCCACTTGGCGCCCCATTCTGTGGGTGCCCCACCCCATGGGGGTGCCCTGCCCTGCAGGTGCTGTATCCCATGGGTGCTGTAACTTGGGGATGCCCTGTTCCCTCTGCTCCACGCCCCCCCTTGGGAGCACCCACCCTGGGCGCAGCCCCCCACGACAGCCCGCAGCCCACCGGGGCACATCTTGGGTGGGAAGCCGCCGCGGTGGGGTGACAGTCTGGAGGGGGGGTGGCAGAGGGTGGCAGCTGGGGGGGGACAGGCGCCCTGTAACCCCCTCTCCCGCACAGGGGCTCAGCGGTGAGGGCCAGGAGATGTACGAAACCCTCGAGATTAAACACTCCTGACCTCGTCCTGCCGCCGCACTACAGCCACCCCTCGTCCCCCCGTCTGTCCCCAGCAGCTGGAGACACCCCCATGGCCCCCCTGGCCTCCCCCTCCTGGGACTGTGATGGAGAACGAGAGCTTTTTACCCCTGCAAATGCCTGGTTTCAGCCCCAAACCGCCTCTGGCTGGGCACAGGCACAGCCCGAGTGCCGCCGTGGGGCTGGGACCCCAGAGCCTGGGGGGGGCTGAAGCTGCCCGGGGTGCGTGGTGCTGCCCCCCGCCTTCTGCTAATACCCCCCCCCCAGTAAAGCAGCACCATGCGCAGACGGGGCAGGCCTGTTTCTGTAATGTCAGGGCGAGAGCTGGGGACAGTGATGGTGGCAGCAGCCCCTGGTGGGGCTGGATGTGGCGTAGGGCCAGGGACGGTGGCACCAGCTGCCAGCAGGGGCGGGCACCCACCAGGGACAGGGACAGCGGCACCATCTCCCGCTGGGGACAGGGACCCCCTGGGGGCGGTGGCACCATCTGACGGGGATGGAGCCCATGGGGACAGGGGCACTGGGGATGGGGACGGTGGCACTGGCTCCCAGTGGCAGCTGCCGCGTGTTTCTGGGTGGAGGAGATGCTCCCAGCAGAGAAAAACACCATTTCCACCTGTTTAACCAAAAAGCTGCATTTTGGGGCCAATACTATGGAAACGGCTCCTGTGGCCCCCCCAGCACCCTCGGGCGTCTCGGCACCTTTCTTGAGCCACAGCCGGAGCCCAGCACCCCCGAGCCTGGGGGGTCCCAGCTGGGCCGGGATGGGGGGACCTGCTGGAGGGAGGGGGGGAGAGGAAGGGGGGGCAGCGGGGTGCTGGGAGCACTGTGGAGTCCTGGCAGGACTGGGGAGCCTCGGGGAGCACTGGGAGGGGGAATGGGGGGCACTGGGAGCATTGGGAGCACTGGGAGGGGGAATGGGGAGCCCCTGGGAGCACTGGGAGAGGGAATGGGGAGCTTCGGGGAGCACTGAGGGGGGAGCACTCGGAGCGCTGAGAGGGGGAAAGGGGAGCCCTGGAGAGCACCAGGAGGGGGAATGGGGAGCCTGGGGAGCACTGGGAGGGAGAATGGGGAGGCACTGGGAGCACTGGAAGGGGGAATGGGGAGCACTGGGCGCCCTGTAGCCCTGGGGCTCCCCCACTCGGGACCCCCCCACGCGGGCTGGGCTCTGCTGGCCCGGATCGGGCCCCAGGCAGAGCGGGCGCCCCGTGGGAGCCGTGGGTTGGGTGTGCGGGGCTTTGCCCGGGGGGGGGACCCCGGGGTGCAGGGGCCGCCCCAGTGCTCCCAGTGCCCCGCGGCTGTCACGGGACGTTCTCGTAGGCGTCGCTCGGGAGCCGCAGCCGCGCGTGGGGGCCCGGCAGCACGGCGTAGGTGACGGGTGGCTCCGGCGGGGGCTCGGGGGGGGCCCGGGGGGCCCGGGGCCGGGCCGGGGAGGTGCCTGGAGGAGAAGCCGGTTCGGGGACCCGAGCTGGGGAGGTGACACGCGTGGGCGGCGCGTCCCTCCGCCCCGTACTCACCCCCGCCCTGCTCCGTGACCACGATGTCGGCGTACACCACTTCCCCGTTCCCCGGCGCCTCGGGGGGGGCGGTGGGCTCCGGCCGGCGACCCCCGGGCTCCGGGGGGGGCGTAGGGTCCCTGCGGGGACAAGGGGACGCCTGGGTGGGGGCAGACCGGGGCGGGGGGGCTGCTGGTCCAGCCCCGGGGAAAGGGGCTTCGCTGTCGGACCCCCCCACTCACCTGCCCTGGCTGTTCCCCGCGGCTGCAAGGCAAGGGGGGGCGTGAGCGGCCCTGGGGTCCTCGGGACCCCTGAGACCCCCGGGACCCTGAGTCAAGGGCCCCGGGGCTCAGCCCTGCACACCCAGGAGGGAGCGGGGACCCCGGGACCCCCAGGACCCTGAGCTGGTGGTACCAGGGACTCGGATGAGACAGGCAGACATGGGCTGCAAGCAGGAAGACCCCCCTAAGGCACCCCAAGACCCCTCAGGACCCCCAGGACCCCAAGCCAAGAGCCCCGGGGCTCAGCCCTGCATGCCCAGGAAGGAGGGGAGACCCCCAAGACCCCCCAGGACCCCAACATGGCAGTACAAGAGACTCAGCCCTGCACACCCAGATGAGAGGAGGAGACATGGGCTGCAAGCAGGGAGGGCCCCCAAGACCCCCCAGGATCCCCCAAAATCCCTCAGGACCCCTGGGATCCCGAACCAAGGGCACTGGGAGCTCAGCCCCAGCCAAGACAGATGATGTGGGGTGCAGCCCCATTGTCCTCCCTCAGCTGCTGTGGGGGGCTTTCACCCCACCTGAGAACACCAACTCGGCCCCCAGCCCCCCGGTGTGGGCCACCCACCCGCACGGTGCCGGCGCCGGAGGTGCCAGGCCATGGCAGCACCGAGCAGGAGCAGGAGCAGGAGGGACACGCTGAGCCCCACAGCCACGTCTGGGGACAGAGCGGGGACGAGCCGGTGTCAGTGTGCACCCCAGGGGGCTGGACCCCCACAGGAACCCCGGGGAGGGGGTGGATGAGTGTCGCCCCCACCTGTGTCCCGTCGCTGCCATCGCCGTCCCGGCTGCATCACCGAGAGGACCAGCGCCGGGCTGAGCACCCGGAAGATGCGGTGGGTGCCAAGGCGGTTGGTGGCCAGGCACTGGTAGGTCCCGGTGTGCGCTGGCTCCACGGCCTCCAGGGACAGGACAGGCCCCGAGCCCAGCTCCTGCCCATCCCGCAGCCAGGTGAAGGTCACGGGTGCGGTGCCCGCCCGCACCGAGCAGCTCAGGTTGAGGCTCTCGCCCACCAGCACCGATGGCTCCATCCTTGCCATTGTGATCGTGGCACCTACCACCGGCACTGCCAGGCAGAGAGACAGTGCTGAGGTCAGAGCAGTGGTGGTGGCTGTCCCCCAGCATGGGATGAGGTGATGCTGTGGGTGGGGGACACCCAAAGCCGGAGGGTCCCGCTCACCCAGGACGGTGACCCACAGTGGCGGGCTGTTGGCTGCAGTGCCACCATTGGTGGCCGTGCAGTGGTAGCGGCCGCCGTCCTGGTGCTGCACGGCACGGAGCTCGTAGCGGGGGCCTGTGGCCAGCGGCGTGGCCAAGCCTTGCCGATGCCAGGAGAAGGAGAGGGGCCCCGTCCCCACGGCCACCAAGCAGCTCAGCACCAAGCGGTCGCCCTCCACCACCTGTCCCCTGGGGGGCTGTGCCACCAGGGACACCCCCGATACCGGGACCCCTGCGGGGAGGAGACGGGAAGGGACAGGGGACCCAGGCAGGGGTGGGGGGATCTGGGGAGGGATGGAGGGGGCCCCAGGGAGGGATGTGGAGACCTGGGGAGGGATGGAGGGACCCAGAGAGGGATGGAAGGAGCTGAGGAGGAATGTGGGGACCCAGGAAGGGGTAGGGGGACCTGGAGAGCATGGAGGGACAACAGGGAGGGATGGGGGGACCCCAGGGAGAGATGGGGGGACCCAGGCAGGGATGGGGGGACTCAGAGAGGGATAGAAGGACCCTGGGGGGGACGCAGGGACCTGGGGAGGGATGGGAAGACCCCAGGGAGGGACAGAAGGACCTAGTGAGGGATGTGCAGACCCAGGGAGGGATGGAGGGACCTGGGAAAGGATGGGGGGACCCAGGAAGGGATGGGGGGACTCAGGGAGGGATGGAGGGACCCCAGGGAGGGACAGAAGGACCTAGTGAGGGATGTGTGGACCCAGGGAGGGATGGAGGGATGTGGGAAGGGATGGGGGGACCCGGGGAGGGATGTGGAGATCTGGGGAGGGATGGGGGAATCCCAGGGAAGGATGGAGGGACCCAGGGAGGGCTCCAGGGCCCCAGTACATCCCCATCCCTCCTGCACACTCACTGCGCACCGTGACAGTGACCGGGGCGCTGTGTTTCCGCACGCTGGCCGTCTCCGTCTGCACCTCGCAGGAGTAGTTCCCCGAGTGCTGCAGCCCCACGGCCAGCAGCTGGAGCTGGGGGGAGCCCTGGGGCCCCCCCACCACTGCCTCGTCCCGGTAGAAGAGGTACTGGAGGCGGGTGAGGGGCCGCAGGGGGCTGAGGTGGCTGAGGCAGCTCAGGGCCAGGGGGGCTCCCTCGGGGGGCTCGGCCGGGCCCTCCAGGCGCAGCACTGGCACCGAGAAGAGCTCTGGGAAGGAGCCGGGGGGACAGTGACAGTGAGCCCGCTCGGGAGGGGGGGCTGCACCCCACCGTGTGGGTGCTGGGGAGCAGGCGCTCACCTTGCACCGTCACCAGTGTCGATCCCTCCCAGCTCAAGTAGTAGAGCAGGGTGGCCTGGCAGTGGTAGCGCCCGCTGTGGTGCAGCTGCAGGGGGGGCAGAAGCAGCTCAGCTCCCTGGGAGGGCCCCCCCAGCACCTCCTGCTCGTGGAAGAACTGCACCTTGGTGATCTTTGTGTTCTTCCAGGCCCGGCAGCGCAACGACACCATGTCCCCCTCCAGCAGTGCCTGCGCTGGCACCTGCAGCACCAGCCAGTCTGCAAGAGAGGGCCACGGCGGCCGGCACGTGGGGATGCAGCCGGTGGGCTCCCATTGCATGGGGATGCACCCAGTGATGCACAGGGATGCACTGGTGTGCACGGGGATGGGGTCCTGGTTGCACGAGGGGCAAGAGGCTGTGAAACAGAGCCCACCCAGAGCCCTTGGGGCACCCATCCCGCCCCTCACCATTTGAGAAGCTGACGGTGACGGCGGGGCTGAGTTCGGCACCGGGGATGCGGCACTGGTAGCTGCTGCTCCCAGGGCGGTCTTTGGAGACGTGGATATGGTCAGATTCTGACCGCCACCAGTACTGCTCATTGATGTACCAGTCGGTGGGGCCAGGCACGCCGGAGCCCCAGCAGGTCAGCGTCACCTTCTCATTGAGGAACACCGGCATCCAGGGGGGGTCCAGCGTGACCTGGCTGGGCTGGGCACCTGCAGGGTGACAGGGGACGCCAGCCTGCCGGGGCCACCATGGGTGTCTGGGGACAGCGGCATTGGGGACCGGCAACAAGGACTTACCAGTGAGGCCGAGGGCTTGGGCTGGAAGGGAGAAGGGGAGAGGGGCTGGGTGGGGGCTGCTGCCGCAGGGACACCAGCACCTGGGGGATGGGGTGCAGGGGCTGTCCCCATGATGCCACCACAGAGACACTGGCACCCATAGGAAAGGGCATGGGGACGGTCCCCAGGACAGCTGGGAAAGCCCAGGGGACGCGGCTGTGTCAGAGCCGCCCACGAGCCACATCTGTGTTGCACGGCCACCCCGGGCTGGTGCAGGGTGTGGGGACACCACAGCAACCCTGGGCTGGTGCAGGGTGTGGGGATGCTTCCACCAGCCCCATGGCACCCGCCCCCATGGCCCCATCCCCATGGCCCTGTCCCCATGGTCCCTTTCCCATGGCACCTCTCTCCTTGTCCCCATCCCCACAGCTGCCCCAGCCGCATGGTGCCAGTCCCCACATCCCTGTCCCCATGGCTCCATCCCCATGGCCCCGTCGTTGCCATGTCTCCAACCCCACAGCCCTGTCCCCATGTCCCCATCCCCACAGCCACCCCAGCTACATGGTGCCAGTCCCCACATCTCCATCCCTGTGATGCCTATCCCTCCAGCCCTGTCCCCACAGCCCCATCCCTGTGGCCACCCCAGCCCATGGCCCTGGGCACGCCGGGGGTACAACCCTGTGGGCTGGCTCTGCTGGTGTTTGGGACCTTGGGAGACCCCGCAGCCATGCTGTGCTCCTTCCCCACAGGCCGGCTGGTCCCACCGGGCTCTGTCTCAACCCGCTGCTCCCCAAAGCAAGGAGGGGTCTGGGCACCCATCCCCATGGCATCAGGCCCCCTGCCAGCCCCATGGCCCGTGCCCGGGCACTCACCCCAGAGGAGCAGCGCCGCACTCCTGGCCATCCTGGCACGCTGCTGCGTGCTGGTGGGGCCACCTGACATTTGCGTAGCGGCTATTTGGGGAAAGGGGAAGGAAGCGACTTCCGCGTCCCCGGGGCTTTGCCCCAGCCCCAGGGTACATGTGCCTGGTGGCACGTGGCGGGGATGCGTCGGACACCTGCGAGGGACGGGCTTGGGTATGGAGGAGCCGCCGGCCCCTTCACCCAGGAGGGTCCCTCTGGGCACCAGGACCCTCTAAGGACATGGGGCACGAGCAGCCCCATGGGTGTCCTGCACTCGTGAGAGGCTGAGAACCTGAGGGCTGGAACCCCGAGAGCTGAGACTCCAAGTGCTGGGACCCTGAGAGACTGGGACCCCAAGAGTTGGGACCCCAAGAGCTGGGACCCTGAGGGACTGGGACCCCAAGAGCTGGGACCCTGAGAGCTGGGACCCTGAGGGGCTGAAACCCCAGGGACTGGGATCCCCAAGCGGCTGGGACCCCGAGGGTTGGGACCCCAAGTGGCTGGGACCCTGAGAGCTGGCACCCCCAAGAGGCTGGGACCTCGAGGGCTGGGACCCCGTGGGCTGGGACCCCGAGAGCTGGGACCCAGGGACTGGGACGCCGAGAGGTGAGACCCCGAGCGCTGGGTCCCCCAAGGGGCTGGGACCCCGGGGACCGGGACCTCGCGGGCTGTCACGGCTCCCCGCTGCGTGGGCGGGGGGGTCCCGGCTCCCCGGCTCGCGGGGTCCCGCCCCGCCCCGCGCACTGCGGCGCCGCCTGGCGGCCGCTCGGCGGAACCGCGCTGCGAGGGGGGGCCGCGAGGGGCGTGGCTGGGGGGGCGTGGTCACGGAGGGGCGGGGCTCGGCGGTCCCGCCCCCCGGCGGAGGCGGAGGGGGCGCGAAGATGGCGGCGGAGCCGGGCCCGGGCCCCGACCCGGAGCTGGAGGAGCTGCTCGACAGTGAGCGGGGCCGGCGGGGGGAACGGGGGTTGCGGGGGGCCGCGGGGGTGCGGGGGTGCCGGGGGCTGTGGGGTGCGGGGGGCCGGGGGAGGCTGGGGACCTTTGGGGTGCAGGGGGTCTGGGGGTCATTGGGGTGCAGGGGGGCGGGGGGTCATTGGGGTGCGGTGGAGCTGGGGGGGTTATTGGGGTGCGGTGGGGCTGGGGGTCATTGGGGTGCGGTGCGGCTGGGGGTCACTGGGGTGCAAGGGGGTGGGGAGTCATTGGGGTGCGGTGGAGCTGGGGGGGTTATTGGGGTGCGGTGGGGCTGGGGGTCATTGGGGTGCGGTGGGGTTGGTGGTTGCTGGGGTGCAGCTATTGGGGCACAGCGGGGAGGGGGGTGTCGGGGCCGGGCAGGCGTTGGGGTCTGTGGGGCGCAGCGAGGCGGGGGGAGCTGGCATGTGCCCCGGGATGGGGGTCATCGTGGGGTGCAGGGAGCTGCTTTGGGGACAGGGGGTGCCCAGGGCCCCCCCTCAGCCCGGCCCCTTCCCCAGGTGCCCTGGACGACTTCGAGAAGGCCAGGCCTGCCGCCCCGCCGCCGCCGCCGCCGCCCCCCGAGGCCCAGCCCTCGCCCAGCGCCGCCGCCAAGGTGCGACGCTGCCAGGATGCGGCCGCCGCCCTCGCCCCGGCCCTCGGGGTGGGGAGACACCATCCCTGCGGCGGGGGGGGGCCTGACCGTGCCCCTCTCCCCAGGCCTCCCTCTTCGCCTCGCAGGAGAAGTTCTTCCAGGAGCTGTTTGAGGGGGAGCTGGCCTCGCAGGCAGCGGCCGAGTTCGAGCAGGCCATGCAGGAGCTGGCCCGGGAGGAGCCGCACTTGGTGGAGCAGTTCCAGAAGCTGTCGGAGGCGGCAGGCAGAGTGGGTGAGTGGGGCCGCAGCCCCTTGGCACCGCCGCCGGTGGGTTTAAAGAATGCGGCAAAGGCGGCCGCCCTCCCTGGCGGCTAGATCGGTTGTGCCAGAGACAGTGTGTTACAGCCCAGTGAGCCCTTGTCTTGCCGGGAGTGCACCGGCGTCCAGATCGGCCCTGGCAGCCTCATGTCTCGCCGACAGCCAGGACACCGAGGTCGTGGCAGAGCGAGTGGCATGTGCCAGCCCAGGGTGGGACGGGGCTTTGGGGGCAGCGAGGGGTTCCCCACCATGCTGGGCAGTCTTGGTTTGGCTCAGGGCCGGTTGGCACCTCTCCAGTGTTGCGGCGCCGGGCATCCTCCCGCACGCCAGGAGCTCCCCCAGCCTTCCTGCCAGCGGCCGGCCCCGTGGTGGAGCACGGTGGGGGAAGGTTTGGGGTCTTTTGGGGGCAGTCCCGGTCCTGCAGGCCCCTGGGACCCCCATTTAGGAGCGGGGTCCCCAAAACAAGACCCTGACCCTTGCCGGGTGGGGTGCCCCAGTCTGCCTGGCGTCTCCCCGTCCCTGACCGGCGTCTCCTGATCCCCGCAGGCAGCGATGCGGCGTCGCAGCAGGAGTTCACCTCCTGCCTAAAGGAGACGCTGAGCGGCCTGGCCAAGAACGCCACCGACCTGCAGGTACGGCCGCCCCCCTGCCAGCCAAGCGGGGTTCCCCCGGGGGTGCCCCCCATCCTGGGGAGGGGCTGACGGTGTCCTTGCAGAGCTCCTCGGCCTCAGAGGAGGAGCTGGCGAAGGCGCTGGAGGGGCTGGGGCTGGAGGAGAGCGATGGCGAGAGCAGTGTCCTGCCCGTCATGCGGAGCATCATGCAGAGCCTGCTCTCCAAGGACGTGCTCTACCCCTCGCTCAAGGAGATCACTGAGAAGGTGGGGAGTCCGCTGGCGCCGGAACGGGGTGGGGAGGTGCGGCGGTCCCAGCCTGACCCCCCGCCGTCCCCCTGCAGTACCCCGAGTGGCTGCGGCAGCATGGCGAGGCGCTGCCAGCTGAGCAGTACGAGCGGTACCGGGCGCAGCACGGCGTGATGGGCCGCATCTGCCAGCAGCTGGAGGGCGAGCGGCCGGGCGAGGGTGAGGAGGAGCGGCGGGCACGCTTCGAGACCCTCCTCGACCTCATGCAGCAGGTGAGTGGCGGGGGGACGGAACCCCCGGGACCCCGGTGCCACCCTGACCCCCCCGGGCCCCCAGTGCCACCCTGACTCCCCTGTGTCTCCCCCCCAGCTGCAGGACCTGGGGCACCCGCCCAAGGAGCTGGCCGGGGAGTCGGTGAGTGTCCCCGGGGACCCCCTGCGGGGACGGGGGTCCTGCCCGGACCCCCCTGGATGCCTGGTTCCCCCCGCTCACCCTCCCCTCCGCCTCGCAGCCCCCCGGCTTCAACCTGGACCTGCCAGCAGCGGCGGGTGGCGAGCAGTGCCGCCTCATGTAGCGCCGGCGGCGGGACGGGGGCGTCCGCGGCCCCCCGGTGCTGCGTGCTAAGGATGGCCCCCTCCTCGTTACCGACTGATTAAGACCCCGACAAGGATGAGGATGAGGATGAGGACGAGGAGGCCAAGCAGAGCTGAAGCCATGGCCGCCGAGGAGCAAGGCTGGACGCGGCAGCCCCAGCTCCGCCGTCCCGCACCGTGGGGGTGCCGGGGGCGGCTGTGGGGGCCGGGGGGCCCAGCGCGGGGTGGGGGCGTGGGGACCCCAGCCCTGGGGACGCGTGTGTCTGTCCCCTGATGTCCCCAATAAATCTGTTGGCAACTACACCAGCTCCCGCCTGGGGAAACTGAGGCAGGGGTGGCCGGCAGCACCCTGCCGAGATGTGGGGGGAGTGGGGTGACCCTGCAGTGACGGGGGGGGACCCCGAGTAACACGGCAGGGGAGGGGGCGTGTGAGACCCTACAGTACCATGGGGAGGACATGGGACGACCCTGCAATAACATGGGGGGGCACAAGGTGACCCTACAATAACACGGGGAAGGGGGCACGGGGGGGACCCTGCAATAACATTGGGGGGCACAGGGCGACCCTGCAGTGACACGGGGGTCGGGGTCGCCGCTGCCATGGCGACGGCGGGGCCGGGGAGGCGCTGTCGCGCAGCGGCCGTTGCCGTAAAGCACTGCCGACGGCGCCGTAAAGCGTCGCGCGGAGGCGGTGCACTAAGATGGCGGCGGCTGGGCCCGGAGCCGGTGGCGGAGGAGCAGCCGGCGGCCGCGGGGCCCGCGCCTGAGCGACGGCCGGGAGCTGCCGGGAGTCGGGTCGGTGCGGGGCCTCCCCTCCCTCCCCCTCCCCGCCCTGACCGGCGGTTCTAGCCCCGGCTCCGGCGGCCCTCCCCTCCCCCACCCGCCGGGCGGCGGGGCCGGGGCCGGGGCCGGGGGCGGGGCCGGGGCCCGCTCGGGGCCGGGCCGGGCCGACTCCTCCGGGGGGGGCCCAACTCAGGGGGTCCCGCCGCCCCCGCGGTGTACCAGGCCTTTGGGGGCGGCTGGGGGGGCCTTGATACCTCCGTGGGGTCATCGGGAGCTGGGGGGGTCCCTGCTGCCCCCAGGGCTCCCTGTGCCTTTGTGGGCGGGTCTCTGTTGCCCCCAGGTGGTCGTTGTGCCTTTGTAGGGGGGTCCCTGCTGCCCCCGGGGGTCGTTGTGCCTTTGAGGGGGGTCCCTGCTGCCCCCGGGGGGTCGTTGTGCCTTTGGGGGGGGTTCCTGTTGCCCCTGTGGGGATGCTGTGCTTTGGGGTGGTGTTGGGGTGGGCTCTTTTGGCCTCAGGGCTGGTCCCTGTTGCTCCTGGGGTGTCACCGTCCCTTTCAGGGTGTACTGGGAGGTCCCTTCTGCACCCAGGGCTGGTCCCTGTTGCCTCCATGGCGTTGTTGTCTCTTTGGGGGACACTGAGGGGACCCATGCCATCCCCAGGTGTTGCCCTGCCTCGGGGGGGTGCTGAGGGTCTCCTCCCACCCCCAGGGCTCCTCCGCTGTTGCTCCCATGGTGTCATGGTGCCCTGGGGGGGGGGGGCACTGGGGGTCCTTCCTGGCCCTAGAGCTGGTCCTGCTGCCTCGGTCACAGCAGGGAGCTCGGCTGAGGGTCCCTCCTGCCCCCCAGCTCCAAACCTCGTTGTCCTTGGGCCTTCCTCACTCCCTCCCTGCCAGGACAGTCCCCGTTGTCCCCTGGGGGTGCACAGGGAGCAGGGGTCCCCAGGACAGGCACGGCCGGACCCTGTGCTGCCGGGCTTTAACCTGTCGTTTCCGTCAGCTGCCAGCGAACCTCCAGCCGCGGCGCTCACTGCCCGCGGCACTGCCGCCGCCGTGCAGGTGAGTGGGCCACCCTGCGTCCGGCAGCACTTGCCTCGGGTCTGTCTGTCCTGTGTGTGGCAGAGGTGGACATTTGGGCTGCGTCTGCCTCGGTCTCCTTTGCAATGCTGGATTATTCGTGTCGGTGGCGCGGTCCTGGGCTCCTCCAGCTGCTCGCCCCTTTGCTCTTGTGGGATTTCTCCTTCTAGCCAGGTTTTCCTTGGCCTTGGGACCACCGCTTCCCCCTGGGGAGCCGAGGGCCTCCTTTCTCCCAGGCGCTGGACGGGAAAGGGGCAGCGCTGTGTGCTGAGGCAGCCAGTGCTCATTAGCCGCAGTTAATTAGGCCCTGCCTGCACTGGGAGTGGGTTCACGCTGTCCCCCGAGGTGCTGGGGGAGACAGGGCTGTGCTATGGAATAGCTGGGAAAAGCGGTGGGGAGGTGGGTGCTGCATCCCCCAAAGAGACACTGCCGTGCCCAGGGTGCTCCAAGATGGGGATTCTGGACCTCCGTGTAATTGCAAACGGGAAGCTGCTTAATTAGCGTTGTCACTAGGACCTGCCAGGCTCCCAGGTAGGTTTGTAATTAACTAAGGCTCTCCCAAGTGCGGCCCACTGGCAGGTTTCTGCCCACGTCTCGGCAAACTGGAGGCGCCCGGCTGGCCTCTTTCCTGCGAGGGCCATTCGGGGTGGAAACCTGCTCATTGTGGGAGGTTCAGTTGGGGGTTTAAACCCCCCAACAGCATCTCGGGGGGAAGGAAGGCTCCTCTGTAGCAAACAAATGAGGTTGCCTCCGTCCAGGTCTGATGAGAAAACTTTCCTTAAATAGAAGAGGCTCAGCTGAGCCCAGCGTGACACGTGCGCCAGAGGGACCCGGCATAAACACAGGCATGAGGCTGCGCCGTGGTGTCCTGTGGGTGTCTTGACATGCTGGGGTGTTGGAGACTGAGGTGAGGGGCTCTCGGTGTGTCGAAAATGCCCCGTGCTCACTCCTGGCCCCGTTGCTCCTCTGCTTTATGTCGCCCGAACGCGGACCAAGTGCCCGTGGAGCCTGGCTATTCGGGTGTTTATATAGCTATGTAAATATTTTAATGACAGATCGTTCAGGGACGAAGCAGCTGAGAGCACTGCGTTTCCAGCCATAAAGCGTCTGGGTTGGCGATGCCGCGGAGCGTGGCCAAGTCCTTCGGGCATTGCGGAGTGGAAACCGAGTGCCGGTGCGGATGGATGGCGGATCTCGGGTGGCAGCGAGGGGCTGGAGCTGCTTGCCGCACAGAGCACGGCCTGTGTCCTGCTGGCTCATGGCATTACAGGTTGGGGTAGCAGCTCGGGATGGAAAGGACCATCTCCTGGGCACGACTGTTGGAGTTGCTGACCAGTATCGTGCCGGTTTGGGGGCTTGGAGCCTGGCAGGCAGTGGGTCGGTACAGCGGTGTGAGCCCCGGTGTGCTGTGCCAGCAGGATGCTGAGCCCTAGGCGCTTGCTCAGTGGGTCAAGGCCGTTCCTGCCGCAGGGGGAGGAGGCGGCAGCGGTGCTGTGGCAGCACCCGCAGCTTGATCCCGGCGGCCGCAGAGGCTGCCAGGAGGCTGTGGCATGCGGAGGGATATTTTTAGGGTCCTCGCAAGGGTGCTGGAGAGTCAGGCTTCGAGCATGTGAAGCTGGGAGCACTGATCCTGTCCAGATGTTGACTCCAGGGAACTGCAAAACCCACGTGTCAGCTCCCGGGGTCGCACTGCGCAGTGCCCTGGAACTGGGCTGGATTCGCTGGCTCCGGCTGCGTGCCCCCAGGCATTGCCGACTTGGCAGGGAGACCTGGTCTGGCGCTGGCAGCTCAGTGACAGGCTCAAATCTTTCGCTGAGGGCTCAGGGCTCTCGGCGGGGCTGACCGTGTCCCAGCTCCCTCCGATCCATGCTGAGCAGTGTCTTGTTGCTTCCGTCAGTGCTCCCCACTTTGGGGAGGTGGAAGCGATACCTTCGGCGCCGTCTGCGTTTCCAGCCACCAGTAACTTGAGCGCGGGGTTCCCCCATGTCCACCTGCTGCTGGTTTATCCCTGCCTGAGCTCTCAAGTGCCGACGCCATGCCGTGCCGCGGGGCTGCTGGTCGACGCATGCTTTAATCTCCCTGCCACGTGAACGGCTTCGGCGCCTGCGAGCGGAGCTGGTGGGTGGCTGGGGAGGCTGATGCAGAGCTGTCAGAGCCAAGCACCCAGCTTGGCTATCCATCAGTACCGGGCAGCTGACATGGGCTGGCGTTGTGCTTCCAGGCATAGAAGATGGCTAGGGAGCCCAGTGTCCCCCACGGTGTCACTGGTGCTGCCAGAGGCCACGTCTGTCCCTGCTGTCTGCTTCACCAAGGCAGCTGAGGGCTTTTTTTCCCCTCAGTTCTCTTAATTTCCTAGCAAGGTTATGGTCCTCCGGTGTGGGTGAATGAGACGTGAAGTCAGGCTAATTATTTGGTAATGGATTCCTCTCCTCTGAAAGCACGTTTCTTGTTCCTCACCTTTGTGAAAAGGCTGCCGTGAAACGGTGTTAATGACAGATCTGAATAGGTAATTTGGCAGAGGAAAATAGCTACCAAGGAGCAAAGTCCAAACCTGGTTCTTTTTGTATGTGCAAAGACCCTCCCAGTCCCTTGGATTAATAATGCTGCCGAAGGCAAAATAACCAGCGGAGGGAAAGTTGACCTGTTGATGGACTTTCTGATCTCCTGACTCAGGCGGCAGGGACTTAAGCCATAGCTGAGCACTGCGGTGTTTTGAGCCTGTTCCTTAGTCATCTGGCGTTACAGGCACCGTACGAGGGACAGAGTCGCCTTGCCACTTAGAGCAGTAAATTAAAAACAGTCCTGCCCCAGCTCCTGCCTGGTCCTGCCCGTGTGCCCACAGCCCCCAGGGACAGACCTGGCCAGGCACGGGGCACCGTCTGCGGCATCGCGAACTCGCCGGCTGAGCGAGCAGGAGTCGCCCCCACCGCAGCGGTGAGTAATCCCCTCGCAGGGCTGAGCCTTGGCGCTTTGCGGGAGGTGAACACCCGCTCTCCTCCCTGCCGTGCCGCCGGCATGAAGCCTTCATGTGCTGAGAGCCGCTGGTGCTGGAGGGACGGGCTCGGCACTGTGTCTGGCTGCCGCCGCAGAGCAGAGATTCGGCGGGTTTGGGCAGGGGAAAGGAGGGCTGAGGCTCTGGGGCAGCTCTCGTCCCCGGCTTTGCGCTTCAGCCCTTTCCTCCTCCTCTCCACAGTATTAGTGGTTTTAAAGTGATTTTATACAGGCTGCCAGCACCAGCTGGGGAAGAGTTAAAACTGAAGCTGCAGAAAACACTTTATTTTTCTTCTGTACTACAACTCTTGTTACTGAGGAAGCAACTGCAGTCGGCTGAAGCTTGCTGGTGTTTTCAATTGCATAAACTTGGTTTCCTTATAAATGCTGCTATGCTGTAAGAGCTTTTATCACGCTTCAGCCAGAGCCAGCCCGGCTGCCCAGGCCTTCCCCGGGCACCCCGGTGGTGCCATTGGGCAGTGACGGTGGTGGTGGCCCCTGCTCTATCGCCCTGCAGCTGTACCTGTGTGTCGGCAGCTTCAGCGAGCCCCACTTGCCTGCTAAATCACCCATTTCTTAGAGAGGAGCCATGCTCGGGCTTGGACTGGCAGTGACAGACCCAGCCTGGGCAGAGCCTTTTGCCTTCTTTGGCTCTCTGGGGTTCTGCTGGTGTTAATTCCCAATCTAACAAGGATTAGTTTCTGGAGTCTTTGCTGTAATTGGAGTTAATGATGTTCTGGCTTCGGCTTTTCCCTGTGTGTAAACGGGGAACTTTTAGCAGACTCCCTGATACTGGTTAAGAGCAAGCAGCTAAACCAAGTATGAAAAAGTCTGACTAAAAATAGAAGGAAAGTAAAGAACGAGCAAAGCATAAATAATTTTTTTTTTTTCCCCTCCACCTTGGCAAAACCTCTGCTGCTCGTGACTCCAACATGTTTCCCTCCCGTGTCTCGGTGTAACCCGGCGAGGTGGCTCTGCCGGCAGGTGCTCTCACCAAAAGCCACCTGTGTCCACTGGCAACCGATGGGCACCGCGATCCTGGGGGGGGGTCCGCAGTCCCCGGGCGTGGAGGCAGCGCTGCTTCGCAGCTACAGCCCTGCGGGAGCTGCCGCTGCAGCGGAGGGGGAGCTGGGGCTGCTTTGGATGCCGTCCTCAGATGCAGTGGGGCTGTCACTGCTCCTGCAGCCTGTGCCTCGCCTCCCCATGGCAGCCAGCTCTCCAAAGCAAGGGCTGGAAAATGCCCGGGAGCCGAAAACATGCTCACCTTCGGTTTTCCATGTGCTCACGAGGAATTGGTGAACCTCTCCTGGAGCAACTGGAAATGCTGGGGAGATTCTGGCCTCGTCACCTGGCTCTGCTCTTGCCTGCTCCCTGGGAGAAGGGAGGTGCCGAAGGCTAAAGCTTGCTCTTGGGGGAGGCTGGGTGGGCTGGCCAGGTGTCCGGGGCTGCTGTACTGTCTGTGGTGTGGTGGGAAACGGCCCCTCGGTGAGGCCGGGAGGATTTTGTGCATGGAAAGGCATTTAAAAATCTGTCACTGGAGTTAAAAAAACCTCTTGAGCAGCTTTTAACTGGCTGCCTATGGTCTGCAGGTGCCAAGAAGTTTCTCGATACTGTGACTTGCTGCCTTCCCAGCCACCTTGCCTCGTCTGCCCTACTCCTGCCTCCCTGCCTGCCCCGAGCCAGGGGTGCACGTTGTGCAGCTGCCTTGCTGCAGCAATTGCTGCCAAGCTGGAGTCAATACCTCCTCCTTCCCCTGAGTGTGGCTGGGGATCGCCAGTCGGGAAGAGCCCCTCTTATTGCGAGAGGTGAAACGGGGTCCGGGCGCAGGCAGCGGAAGCCAGGAGCCATCCTGCAGGCAGGAGGAGAGGCAGTGCGGCAGGTCACAGATCTGCTTCCCTGCTGAGTTGACGGCTTCTGAGCAACTTAGAAACTGGAAAGGAGTTTCGGGGATGGCAGCGAGCAGCCCTGTTACCCAACCATGGGTGTCTCGGTGGAGGCCGAGAGACGTCACCATTTGCTGTGCCCTTGGCAATAGCCGATGAGCTTTTGTTGTCGTGCGCACTCACATGCATTGAGTGTGGTTGCCCAGCCTGTAGCCATGTGCGTGCTGCTTCCTCCGCCGATTGCATTTTCCCTTAGAAAGCGGTGCTCTCCAGACCAGCCCGCGATGCCGTGGGTGCGCGTGCGGCTCCGCCGACACAGGGACAAGGCAACACATCCCTGGCTCGGCAGACTGGCCATGGCAGGGATGCTCCAGCTTCTGCTCTCTCCCTCTCTCACGTGCAGGGTGAGCGCTCTGGAAAACGTGATGTCGGATAAAGGGAGCAGCATGGAGGGGAAGACGGACATAGTGAATGGTAAGAGTGCCGGCAGGGACCAGTCTCCCCGTGCCTGGGGTTTCCTGCTGGGGAGGCTCATGGCCTTGTCTGCACCACGCAGGCAGCTTGTCCAGCAGCCCGGAGGAGATGTCAGCTGAGGAGGGCCGAGAAACCTCCTCCGGCATTGAGGTGGAGGCCTCCGACCTCAGCCTGAGCCTCACGGGAGACGACGTGGGGCCTAACCGCACCAGCGCAGAGAGCCGGGACACAGACACGGAGAGCTCGGGGGAAGAGAAGGACTCTGACAGCATGGATGACACGGGCCACTACTCCATAAACGAGGAGAACCGTGCCCTTGACCGGTCGCACTCGGAGGAGGAAGAGGAGGAGGATGAAGAGGAGGAGCAGCGGTCCCACCGCCGCGCCCAACGCAAGCGTGCCAACCACGACCAAGACTCCTCTGATGATGAGCAGGCCCTGGAGGACTGGGTGTCCTCGGAGACCACGGCGCTGCCCCAGCCCCGCTGGCAGGCGGTCCATGCCCTCCGGGAAAGGGAGCTGGGCTCCAGCGCCCGCTTCGTCTACGAGGCCTGCGGGGCCCGGGTCTTCGTGCAAAGGTTCCGCCTCCAGCACGGCCTGGAGGGCCACACGGGCTGCGTCAACACCCTGCACTTTAACCAGCGCGGCACATGGCTGGCCAGCGGCAGCGACGACCTCAAAGTGGTGGTGTGGGACTGGGTCAGGAGGCAGCCGGTGCTGGAGTTCGAGAGCGGCCACAAGAGCAACGTCTTCCAGGTGAGGAGCATATGGGGAGGGTCCTCGGAGGGCTGGGGGTGATGGAAGATCCCCCACGGTGGGTAGATGCCTGCTCTAGAAGCATGTAATTTCAGCTGGACGGTGCTGTGCAGGGCAGGAGAAACGTGTCATTAAAGCTAAGGGCTGCTGGAGGAGTCCAGCCGCTGTGCGGTGGTAACTGACTGTCAAAACCCACTGGTGTGCCCTAAAATCCGCCATCTCATGGAGCGCTGGCTGGGGACGGTGGGGTGAGGTGGCCTTGTGTCCTGCAGCACTTCCCCCTGCTGCTCCTCTGGCCCCGGTGAGCAGCGGGTTTGGGAGCAGCTGTGGGCATGAGCCATGTTCAGAGGAGGCTGTGCCGTGGCAGGCAGCCTGGTGTGTGGGCAGTGCAGTGGCTCTGCCACCGCCAGAGGGGCCTGGAGGGCCGGGTTTGCCACTGCCACGGCACAGCCTGTGCTTGGAGGGACGCTGGCACCACCAGCATCTCCGCCAGGCTCCCAGCTCTCCGTCCTTGCCAGAAAGGGCTGGGATGATTGCTCAGAGAGCTCGGCCTGTCGAGCCGAAGCTTCGCAGTCACTGCCTGCAGATTTGAGCATCCGGGGCTTGTTGGGGTCTTGCAGGGGTGCTGCCCTTGATTTCTCTCCTATTTCACCCTGTTCCCATCCACGAGCCCCTGCCCTGGTGTTGAAAGCTACCCTTCCACTTACTCTCTTCCAGGCCAAGTTCCTCCCCAACAGCGGCGACTCCACTCTGGCTATGTGTGCCCGGGACGGCCAGGTCCGGGTGGCTGAGCTCTCCGCCACCCAGTGCTGCAAAAACACCAAGCGCGTGGCACAGCACAAAGGAGCTTCGCACAAGGTGAGCCCAGACCAGCCTGCGGAGGGGACGGGCAGCAGCTGGGGACCCCCGAAACACCTGGGGACCATCCTGGCTCGATGGCTGCCAGAAATAGTGCAGGCAGAGCTGTTGCTGTGGAGGGACCGGTTCTTAAATGGTTCTTTGTAATTGCTGTCACCTCTGAGGGTGACAGGGAGGGTCTCTGTGCCCTGCAAAGCAGTGATATGAACACTCAGCTGTGGGTATAGAGGGCTTGATGCTGTGTTGGCTCCTGTTAATAGCCGACAGTTTACTGGGAGAAAGGGATCTTGCCACTTTGTTGGGTAAAAAGGGAACCAATGCCCGAGTATTTATCTTCCAGCTGGCCCTAGAACCGGATTCTCCATGCACTTTCCTATCAGCAGGTGAAGATGCTGTAGTCTTCACCATTGATCTGAGACAAGACCGGCCCGCCTCGTGAGTATTTCTCTACCTGTTCCCACTGCCCGGACTGGGGAAGCTCCAGAGGGAGATCCGGGGTCCCGGGGGGCTGCCCTGCATGCAGGTGGTGCTCAGTTGCATAGAGCTGAGGGTCCCGCCTGTGCCACTGCGTTTTCATGGCAGCGTGTGCCTGTTTAATGGGCATAAAGTGGGAAAACGGATATTTTTTGGCTTTCAAGCAGTGTTGTCTTCCCTGAGGTGCAGGGTCAGACCAGAGAGCTTTTTGATGGCTGGTCTGGGGCTGGCCATCTCATGCGAGGATACGGATATGAGCCTTGATAATTAGACAGGTGTATTTGAACGCTTGTCCTCCCCAGGATGGGTCCCTGTTCAGACAGGAAACAGAAATAATACCGGTGTGGCAGGTTCCTGCGCAGGTGCGCCTGCCACGGTGGCTGCCAAAGGCTGCCTGTCCAGCGCCCATTTACCCATCCCAGGGGCAGCACTGGGGGTCCTGTGCTCCTTCTGCGCAGTGAAGTGGCTGATTAATCACAGCACTGAAATCTCTCCATGCTGGCAGCAGCTCGGAGTTCGCGGTTTGCATGACTCGCTCGTCGCATGAGCGCTATTGCAGTTAATTGAAAAACAATAATTAGCGAGCAGCCGGGTGGTGCGTGCTGGATCTTAACCCGTATCGCCGAGAGATCTGTCGTTTCTGACAAGCTTCCAAAATAAATCCGTGGCGGGTGTTCAAACAGATGCCTGGTTTTGGTATCGTGGTACTTTTCCAATATAGCGGCGTATTATTTTGAAGATGATCCTGCTTAAAACCGAGGGCTTCGGCGCTCGTCTCCTGGTGCTTTGGTTTTATTTGTATGCGCGAGTGCTTTTGGATACAGCCTTAAACCCATCTGTTTCATAACCAGGACAAAAACTGCTGGGGCGTTTCAAAACAGCCACATTTAATCCTCGTCCCCGCTCCCCCCCCGATTTGCTGGGTCTGTTTCAAGCGGAGTCTGTTGGTCAGTAGGCTGGCGTGGGTCTGTGCCTCCTCTTTCTTCGTGGGAATCCACACTGCTGTTTGGGTTTGATGCTCGCAGGGTATTGTCACCCTGTGAGTGTGAAACCGCTCTGGAGGCAGGGTTTGCAGGCAGACTGTAGGCAGCTCCCATCTTTCATTAAGCCGAATGGTATAATTAGAAGAAAGACAAGCTTTTGAGCTGGCTGTTCCCTCTTGAGGATGCTGCCTCAGTTTGTATTCGTGTCTGCAAAGCCGAAATATTGAGCTCCTGGGGGAGGGGGGATGGTGTGTGTGTTGGATTTCGTTAAATCTGGGCCTTATTACAGCGAGACGGGTAGGGGAAAAATAACAGCAGAGCATTTCTGCTCTGGAGTTAATCCGATTCTGCCCTCGCCGCTGCCTGTCCAGCTCCGTCGGGCTCGAGGTCGGGCCCTGAAACCCTTCAGACATTTTGGAGGAAAGTGCTAGGCAATGATTTCACTCTGCACCGCTTGAGTCGCAGACAGAGCATGTGCTCGCTTCAGCTGGGAGGCTGAAATGGTTGGGTGGTGTTTTTTTCTGTTGTTGGTGTGTTGTGGTTTTTTTTTTTTCTGGGAGTGAGTAAGAGACTCGCGCAGCTCCTGCTTTTCCCATCTGGACCCTGTTTTGAATTCGAGGTGGATTTTTTTTTTGTTGTTATTATTTTTCCTCATATCTTAAAGGAAACTGGTTGTGACAAAGGAAAAGGAGAAGAAAGTGGGTCTGTACACCATCTACGTGAACCCAGCCAACACCTACCAGTTTGCTGTGGGAGGCAGAGATCAGTTTGTCAGGTGAGTCTGTGCTGGGGACCCAGACTGAGTCCCCAAAGCGGACTTGAACATCTCCATGGGGGCTCAGTTGGTACCTCCGCAAGCTCTGAAATCTCCGATGTCCCTCCCAGAAACGCTTGTGGTTTCAATTATTAATGCCTTCACAGCCTGTTCTCCCATAAGCGGCAGGAACACAAGCGGGATTAATAGCGAAGGATTTGGATCCTTTGAGGTTTAGCCCTGGGATTCACTGTCCAGCCTGCCCTGAAGCCAGGAGATCCTTAGGAACTAGCAATGCTCTTAATGAGCTTCTGATAAACCTCCTCTCAGTGCCGCACCTGTGGGTGGTGCCCGGTGGGCATCGGAGACAAGATTGAGGCTCAGGGAGGGTCTTGGTTTCAGCGGGACCGAGCTCCTTAAGTGACAAATGCAAGGCCCCCGGCCTTCAAAACACTCTGGGCAGCCCCCTGCATGAGACCAGGCTGTGTCCATGTGTCTGGCCCCTCGGCTCCCTGCATCGGTGCGGAGCTCCCCCCCAAAGCCAGTGGATTTTAAGGTGCAACTCGTGTGGTGTCTATTTTGGGCAGAGGCAAATCGTGTGTGCACGAAGCCCGCCTGCTTCCCAGCTCCCCGAGAGCGAGCAGAGCTGCAGCGTCGCTTGGCTCCCCGAGGATGCGTAGGGGCCACTTCTCAGGGAGCTAGGGGACGCCGCAGCCCCGCCGCTGGGATCGCTCATGCGGCGTCGGCTCCCCGGAGCGCCAGCCACGCGGGTGTCTGGTGTGCAGGCAGCAGCTCCTGGGGCGCGGGGCATGGAAACGCTTAACACATGGGCTCGCAGACTGCTCAAACAGCAGCGCCGGTGCCTCGCTAGCTTGGTAGCTTTCAGAAGAGCCTGGGATTGTTGCTCAAAACACAGCCTCCCCTCCTTCCCGCTCTCTGCTCCTCTTTCTGTCCTCTGCGCGTATCCAAGTGCCTCCTCTCCCCCAGCTTCTCCGGCACTGGGCAGCTCCTGGTGGGTGCCCGCGTCAGGGAGGCTCGGGGAGGTTGGGGACCCGGAGGAGCCCAAGCCAGCCGAGGAACAAGCACGGTGGCAGTCACGTCCCCCTTGCAGAGCAGCCTCCGGGCTGACGGAGCCCCGAATGCAGGTCTCAGCCTCTGTGCACGCAGGCTTTGACGTTGTCACGTGCCACCGAGCCATGCCTCCGACATAACAGGAGGTGACATTAAGCTGCTTTGGCCGAGACTTCTGCCAGTCCAGGCCGCTCGCAGCTCTGCAGATCCCTTGGCGAGGGCCAGAGCGTCTGGCCAGCATCGGGGCAGATCATGGTTTGAGGGCTGGCTCAGATGTGGCGTCTGCATGGTCGGGGAGAGCTGCCGCGCTGCCACTCTCCTCCTGCCCCGGCCCTCCATGCCCGTCGGCTCGGCATCCCTCGTGTCTCGAGTGAGTACCAAATGCCTGCCATCCTTCCCCCAGGATTTACGACCAACGGAAAATAGATGAGAATGAGAACAACGGAGTATTAAAGAAGTTCTGCCCTCACCACTTGGTAAGTGGCTTGATTTCGCAGTGTACCCGTGTGATGGGCGGCACCGGGGGTCCCTCCCCTGCAGGGACGTGGCATGGGAGAGCTTGCGGGCGGGGGGACCAGCAGAGGACATCACGCGATGGCCGTCGGCTCTCGGCTGCCTGCGTGGGTGGGTGGCAGCCCTGTTGCAGCGCTGCAGCTCACGTGCCTGTCTCCTTTGTGCCAGCCAAACCTGACGCAGGGTGGGCAAACCTGTGGGGGTAACTGCGTCCACTGCGGGGTGAGTGCCAGGCAGCCAGGTCTCCTGCTGGCCGCAGGACTGCCCGTGCCAGCCTCACCAGCAGGACCAGCCTTCGCCCAGCTCCCGTAGCCAGGCTGGTGGCAGCGATGCTCGCTGTGGAGTGAGAGCCTGTGATGAGGCCTGGGCAGACCTTGCCGTCCAGATCTGTGGAGCGCTCCCTTGGGAGCCTTGTGTAGGAGCAGCTGAGAAGCGCTCTCTGGCCAAGTCCCTCGCAGGCTTCCTGCCTGGAAAACAGCTTGAGAGGACAAATGAACTGGCTGGGCTTTGGTTTTTTTCCGTAACCCAAATCTTCCACTGTCCATAAAGTCCCATCTTGGTGTAGGAAGAGGCAGCGATTTTATGCTCTGACTTTAAAGCCCTTGCAGAGCAGTGACTCGCAGGCTGAGCTCTCTAAGCAGGCGCGTGGCTGGCGTAGGTGTGCTGGCATGCTGTGGGAGGAGATGGGAGCAGAGCTGTCTGTGCTTTCTGTAGGTGAACAGCGAGTCCAAAGCCAACATCACCTGTCTCGTCTACAGCCACGATGGCTCAGGTGAGTGACTGACCTGCAGCGGGGCTGATGGGCGAGTCGCAGGTGGCCCCGGGCTATGGCATTGCGGGATGGAGCCGTCCTGGCCTGGGGAGGCACCGTCGGGCACCTGGGGGGCTTGCGGCACACCTATCCCTAGCAGAGAGACCACCTCCGCCACATGCTCCCTGCTAACACCCGTCTCTTCCATCCTACACCAGAGCTGTTGGCCAGCTACAACGATGAAGACATTTATCTCTTCAACTCCTCTCACAGCGACGGAGCGGAGTACATCAAGAGATACAAGGGACATCGCAATAATGCCACTGGTAAGGACTGGCTGGGACGGGTGTGGGGGCAGACCCACCCCCCGGCAGGCTGCATCCCGCGCCACAGGGGGCTCGGAGGCTCTCCCCAGGTCACTGTCAAACTCCCGTCACCACCGTGTCCTCTTCCCCGGCAGCCAGCGGGTCCAAGCTCGCTCTGGCTTCCCCCTCCTTGCACCCACAACCAGGCTTTGGGGCAGTCTGGAGGTGGGGGGCCGTCCCCAGAGCAACCCGGAAGAATAATTGCCTGCTTTTAGTGTATTTCTGCAGCTCCCTGTGTTCCATCTTCCTCTCAAAGACCCTTAACACAAACTTGGGCTTGCAAAGAATGAGCTATTATGTGTCTGGGGACGGAAGAGATCCACGCTGGTAACCCTGGAAACTCGCTGGCTGCCAGGCAGGAAGCGAATTCATGGCAGGGAGCGCTGCCCGGCTCCTGATGGCCTCGGGCTGCTTGTTTCTCTCCTTTCAGTGAAAGGTGTCAATTTTTACGGCCCGAAAAGTGAGTTTGTGGTGAGCGGCAGCGATTGCGGCCACATCTTCCTGTGGGAGAAATCATCCTGCCAGATCGTGCAGTTCATGGAGGGCGACAAGGGAGGAGTGGTGAGTCCCCGCCACCGTGCTGCCCTGCTCCTCCGCCACCTGTGTGCTGGGGTTTATGTCTGCATCCAGCACAAGCTGCTGCCGTGTGCCTGCACAAATTTGCTGCCGCTTTTCGTGTTTTTTCTACCGAAAGCCAAGCAGAGTCCCCGCGGGCTCCCAGTGCCCCACATGTGGGGTGCTCAGCACTGCCACTGCCTGCGGAGCAGCAGTGGGGATGGCTGAGGCAGGCTGGCGAGCGCCGTGGCACCTCGGAGGTCTTCTGGTGTATGAAATCCCACGGGGATTTCACCCAGATGCCCACGGGGTGCTTGTCGCCGAAGGAGGGGTGGGAATGTGGGAGCTGCTGCTGTCCAGGATGGGACAGCCCCCTACCCATCCCCGTGGGGTCTGTGGGGAGAGCTGCGTGCTCCTGGGCCGGATCCGAGCACTGCTTCCCGCTGGGCGTGCAGCTGCATCCTCACCCAGTCACATCCAGGAAAGGGACGCAGCTGCACCAGGGCCGGCCCTGTGCCGAATTTCCCAGGCTCCGGCCAACGGCGATCAGGTCCCGAGTGGCCACTGCCTGCGCTGGCAGCGGGATCCGTGCACGGTTTCGGCTCGGAGCCGGCAGATGCTCGGTCTTGCGCGCCACCCCAGCAGTCAGTGCCTGTCCCCTGCCAGCGCAGGGCTGGGAGGGGACGGGATGCGCTGGTGGCACCCCTGGCTCCTGGGTCGGGGCAGGCAGAGGGGTAGCAGGTTTTGGGTCGGCGTCGAGGGGGACAGCAGGTTCCTCGCTGGCGTGGGGATGGGTGGCAGAGCCCTGCCCGCTGCTCCCTCCCGCTCCCGGCCAAGCCGGTCCCCGCTGTGCCACTCCTCCGCTGGCCCCACAGTTGCCTTTTGTCTGGGTGGCCGCGGCCCTGTGCCAGCTCCTGGCGGCTGCTGGCACCGCCACCCCCAGCCGGCAGAGCCCGTGCGGGGCTGGATCCGGCCCGAGGACCTCCCTGACAGCCGGAGCTGGGCTTCAGCGCCCTGGGATGGATGTGGCCCCTTTCCTGTTGGGTTTGCTGCCAGGGCTGGGTTCCCCACTTTCATTGCACCCATTGCTTCTCAGGGTGCACTGGGCTCCGTGCCCCGTGAGTTACTCGGGGGCACCCCAGACTTTGGGGTTTGCTTGTGGGGGGTGGCGTGTGTGTCCCCCTTTCCCAGAATCAGAGCGTGGGGACACTGGGGGTGTCAGCCCCTCTCACTGCCGGGGGGTCCCGTGGGAAGCCCACCTCACTGAGCCCTACAAGGGCTCCCCATCTCCCCTCGCGCTACTGTGCGAGACCCTGACCCGAGGGCAGGGTGACGGGCTGGAGGGCCACCGGGGAGCTTGTGAGTGCCGGGGTCGGTCCCAGTGCCTCGTTTGGGGTGACCCCCCCACCTCTCTTGCCCCCAGGTGAACTGCCTGGAGCCCCATCCCCACCTCCCTGTCCTGGCCACCAGCGGCCTTGACCATGACGTCAAGATTTGGGCGCCCACAGCGGAGAATCCCACCGAGCTGGCTGGCCTCAAGGAGGTGAGACCCAGAGAGTGAGGTGGGGGATGTCAGAGGGCTGCGGGGCTGGGGGTTTCTCCTGGCCCTGCAGCCCCCTGACCCCCCCACACCCCGCCTGGCCCCAGGTGATCAAGAAGAACAAGCTGGAACGGGACGAGGACAGCCTCCACCACACCGACATGTTCGACAGCCACATGCTCTGGTTCCTCATGCACCACCTGCGACAGAGACGCCATCACCGGGTAGGTGCCGGGGTCCCCTCCGTTTGTCCCCCCCACTCCTTTGCCCGCTGCTCCCCCAGCCCCTTCACCCCCTTTCTCTGCCCGCCCCCCCCCGGCAGCGCCGAAGAGAGCCGGGAGCGCCGGACGGCGACTCGGACGAGTCTCCCAGCTCCTCCGACACCTCGGACGATGAGGAAGAGGGGCCGGACCGGGTGCAGTGCATGCCATCGTGAGCCCCCCTGGCCGGGGTGGGGGAGCTCCGGGCACGCATCATCCCTACTAACACTTTGAGCTTTGTATTGACTTATTAAGGACCCCCCACTCCCCGTCCCCTCCCTCCTCATCCTCGCAGCCCCCCCGGACTACCGGAGGTGGCACAGCCTCAGCCCGGGGCTCCCTTCCCTCCCCAGGACCCGCGCAGAGAGGGGGAGGCTGGGGCATTTTTGTACTAACGTGGCCCCCCAGTCCCCTCTCCCGCTCTTCTGCGGGGGACCTGGCCCCCTCCCTGGCATCGGCCCTCGTGCTCTTCAGGGCTCCCCCTTCCCCGGGGACTCCGGCCCCCCCGGGGGGGCTGCATCCCCACCTCCCTCCCTCTCCCCCCTGGGGGTGTTTGCAGAGAGATGCTTGTCTAGTTTGTACATATCAGTGATTTGCACTTGGTTTGGCCCTTCTCCGCCCCCCGGCCCCCCCGGGGCAGCGGCCGGAGCCCCCAGGAGCCGGGAAGGTCCTTTCATTTTCTGTTACTTTTAAGGAGATCTCTTCTGGGGGGGGAGCGGTGGCGAGGGCTCCCCATCACTGTTAGAGGCCTAATTTTATATGTATTAAAACCAAATCGAACTCGGATGTTATCAACTTAAAATTATTGTAAAAGTTTGAATATATATTATATATAAATGCAATAAAAACCAACAGAGAGAGGCGGAGGGCTGTGTGTCCCCTTCCCCGGGCTCCCCGTGTCCCCAAGCTGTCCCCAGCCCTGGGGCCAGCACATCCCCAAGCCCCCCCTCCTTCCGGAGAGGTGTATTTTGCCCCTTTTTGCCATGTTTTCACCCAAACGCCCCCTCACAGAGCCACGCGACCCTCCAGAGCAGCTTTCATCTCCATCTGTTTATGAGAGATCTGTACACAGTCAGCACGGTCGGGGGGGGAAGGGATTGGGGGGGGTAGAGGGAGCAGGGAGGGTCCCCCCAGGGGCTGGGGGACACTGGTGTGTCACCCGTCCCCTTTCTGCCCCCCCAGGATCTCACTGGGGGGTGGGGGGTCCCAAACAGTCATTTTGCAACAAAAGACACAGTTTTTTGGGGAAAATGAATGTGGTCCCTGTCCTGGAGACAATAAATAGGGGGGGGGACACAAGAGCCGGCGGCCGCACACAGGCGCTCTGCGGGTTTTAGCTTTTATTAAATAAAATATATTAACATATACTCTCTCCAGTGCCCCCCCCTCGCTAGCCCCACCCCGGTTAGTAGCTAGAGCTGAACCCCAAAGATCCCTCCCACGCACACACTAATGGGGCTGTGCCTGTTTTCCCAGTTCAGTGCCCCCTCCCTCCCAGTATGGCACTGGGAGAGGCTGGAAGGACACCCTCTCCTCCCGCCAAAATCAGTCTGGCTGGTTTGGGGGGGCTGCCGCTTCTGCCCCCCCAACCAAAGCGGGGCTTTGGGGGGTCCTTCCAAAGGAGATTTCCCCAATGCCCCGGGGGGGGCGGGGGTCGTCGTCCCCCCCCCCCCTTGGACATCACCACCCTGCACAGAGGTTCCTGCTGCCTCACCCCCCCCATGTCACCTCCTCATCCCCCCACCCACCGCAGCCCCTGGGGGGGGACACTGCTGCCGTGCCCCCGCCCTCCCTGTGGGGCTGAGGCCTGACAAACTCACACCATCCGCCAGCCTGCCTGGGGGGTCAGGAAAGACACCCCCCCCCCTCCTGCTCAGCCCTGCTGCTCGCCTCCCTCCCGACCTGCCCTGTCCTTCGTCCCCACGCCCCCGTGACGCTCGCTTGGGTCCCCGTCCCCAGCCCTGGGGTGGGGGTGGTCCCGCTGCCTGTCGCCCCCCCCAGCCACAACTTGGACTGGGGGGGGGTCCCTGTTCCTGTTGTCCCCCCTCCCAGTGAGGGCTTGGGGGGGGGTCCCCTGGGAATAGCAAAGCGCTCCCCCCACACGCACACCCACACGTGCACACCCACGCACACGCACACGCACACGCAGAGCCGCCCGGCCCCCGGCCCCAGCGTGGGGGGGGGGGCGTTAAGACTTTGTTAGTGACCGTGCCGGCCCCCCCCGCCTGCCCGCGTCCCGGGGCCAGAGAGGTGGCAGGGGGACACGGGGGGGGGGGGCACAGCCTTCCTCCTCCTCCTCCTCGCCCCTCCTCAGGCTTTCTTGGGCGGGGGGGCCAGTTTGATGATCTCCTCTTCCGAGGGCTGCCGGATGATGTCTGCCGAGACACAGCGGGGGTCAGTGGGGGCCTCTCCCTGTGCCCCCTCCCCCCCAAGCAATCCTGTCCCTGCCCCGGGGGTCCCTGTCCCTGCCCTGGGGAGCGGGGGGGTCCCTGGCCCGGCGCGGGGGGGCTTACCCTTGTACTTCTTGGCACTGGGGATGCGGGTGAGCTTGGTGTCCACCTCGTCCTCCTCGGAGATCTTGAGGACCTGGGTGCGGTACTGCACCACCATGGTCAGCAGGTCCGGGCGGCGTGAGATCTCGAAGATGTGCTCGATGTACGACAGGTTGTCTGCGGGGACGGGGACGGGGACACGTGCTGAGCCACCCGCGCTCAGCGCCAAGGGTGCCCGAGGACAGGGACAGGGATGGTGATGGGAACCACGGCCGGGGACAGGGAGAGGGCAGGGGACGGGAGCTGGGGACAGGGACAGGAGACAGGGAGCAGGCAGGGATGGGGACCAGGGCAGGGGACAACAATCCCAGGGGACAGGGACTGGGATGGGGACTGGAAGATGGGACAAAGGACAGGAACAAGGGCTGGGATGGGGACCAGAGCATGTGGCAGGGTCCAGGGTGGGGACTGGGGCAGGGGAGAGGGATGGGGACCAAGGCAGGGGACAGGGAACAGGGATGGGGACCGAGGCAGGGGACAAGGGACCAGGACCGGGAGCAGGGCCAGCAGCAGGTGACAGAGATGAGGAGCAGGGACAGGGACTGGAACCAGGAGAGGGGACAGGGACAGGGATGGGGACAGGGATAGGGGAAGTGGCCAGGGTGGGGACCGCAGGGGACAGGGACAGGCAGAGGGGTGGGAACAAGGGCAGGGAACAGGGATCAGGGAGGGGACAAGGATGGCGACCAGAACAGGGAAGAGGGGAAGGCCAAGGCCAGGCCCGGGGGGTCATGGACTGGGATGGGGATCAGGAGAGGGGACAGGGATCAGACCCCAGGGGACAGGTGATGGGGACAGGGATCGGGAGCGGGGACAGGGACCAGGGCAGGGGCCAGGGACAGGGACCAGGGCAGGGAGCAGGGGACCAGGATGGGGACGAGGAAAGGAGGCAGGGGACTGGGATGGGGACCAGGCCAGGGGACAGACTGGGAGCAGGGCAGCAGCCAGAGCTGGGGACCAGGGGAGGGACAGGGATGGGGACGGGGGGGCCCAGGGCCACCCGAGGGGGTCTCACCTCTGTCCAGCTTGCTGTGCTTCTCCAGGAAGGCGAACCAGTGGTGGCTGGTGGCGATGGCCTCGCTCTCCTCGCTGGGGATGTCCTCCTTGCAGGCCGACTTCAGCTGCTCCAGGTCCTCAGCCGTGATGTTCTGGGCCAGCTCCTCCAGCAAGCTGCGGTACTCGGCCATGGCTGGCACCACCCGTGTCACGAGCTGCCCGGCCTCAGCCGCTGCCCCCCCACGCCGCGGCGCCAGCCGGGCTCCGCTGGCCCGTGACTCATGTGATGCTCACGGGATGTGACAGGGACGGGGGGACGGCGGCGGCTCTGCTGCGTGTGGCCCCCCCGGCGCAGGGGAGCTTCACGCAGCCCCCCCCATTGCACGGGGCTGCTTGAGCGCCCACCCTGGCTCGGCAGTGACGCCCCCTTCGCACGCTCACCCTGCCCTCGCACAGCCCCCCATCGCACGGTCCGACCCCCCCGGCACGGCACGGCCCCCCTCGCACACTGCCCACGCCCCCCCCTCGCAGTGGCCCTGGGCACCCTGGGGTGCAGGGACCGGGGCACCCCCAGGGCCAGGCCCGGGTGGGGGGGTGGGGGGGGGTCACACCCTGTCCCCCATCTCCTGTTGCGCCTCGGTTGCCATGGCGACCGCTGCCACCCACCCCAGGGATGCGGTTGCCGTGGGGATCGCAGCATAACTCCCCCCCCCCCCCGGCCGCTCCTCAGGGTTCTCCCGTGTCCCTCCCCGGTGGTGGCACCCGTGGGTGCTGGGGTGGGGACCCGGGCACCCCACGCGGGCCACACAGACACGGGGGGGACGCGGACACATTGGGGGGGGGTACGCAGGACACGGACACGCCGCTACCCACCGCGCTGCTCACCCCCGGCACGTGCACGCATGCGCGCTCCCCCCGCACACGCACACTCGTGCCTACACCCGTAAACACCCCCCCACGCAGACACCTGCACCCGCAGACACCCGCCCGCACCCCGCACACCCGCACTCCCACGTGCGCACACGCGCGCACCCGCACCCGCGCACCCGCTCCCGCTCCCGCGTGGTGCCCCCCCGCGCGCACACGCGTGGCCAGGCCGTGTCCGGCCCCTTTAAGGCAGCCGATGACTCAGCCCTTGGCCCGGACGCCCGGGTCCTTCGGGGCGGGGGGGGGGGGGGGGGGCGTGGGGGCGGGGACCCCCCTTCCCCCGCTCCCCCCCCCCGGGGCCGCCCGCCCCTTCCCAGCCCGGCGGGTCCGGCCCGGGTCCCCCCGAGCCCCCCCGAGCCCCCCGCGCCGCGGCCCCGGGTGGGATGGGGGGGGGGGGTGCCCCGGACCCCCCCCCGCGGGACCCCCCCATTCACCCTTCCCATGCAAAGCGGCTCATGAATATGCACGAGGGGCGTGGCCCCACGGGGCCCATTCACAAGGGCGGGTGGGGGGCGCGTAATCCCGCCGCGGGGGGGGCAGGACACGGGGGGGGCAGGACACGGGGGGGCCGGTTCCTTCCCGCCTTTGTCTCCCACGCTCCGGCCAGGTGCGGGGGGGGGGGGGGGCCTCCAACCACCGCGTCCCCCCCGTGATTTTGGGTGGGTGGCGACAGCGGGACGGGGAGGAGGGACCCCCCCGCCGCCCGGGGACAAGGGGCCTTTGTGCCGCGGGGAGCAGCGCGGCGCTGGCCGGGGCCGCCCCCCCCGGGCCCCCCGGGAAACCGAGGTACGGCCCGGCCCCACGGGCACGGCCCGGCCCCACGGACACCGCCCTCCGGGCATCCAACCGCGGCGTGGGCACCGCCGCGCCCCGCGGGCATCGTTCTGCCCCGCGGGCACCGCCCTGGGCCGCGGGCATCGTCCTGCTGCGTGGGTACCGGCACCGTCCTGCCCGGGGGGGCCCACCCGTGTCCCGGCCGGAGCAGCATCCCCCGGGCCGCACATCCCACATCTGGGGCACATCTGGGTGCGCTCCCCCCGCCCCGCCCCCTGCCTCAGTTTCCCCACGCGGAAGCTCCGTGGGCCGGAGCACGGGGGGGGGCGATGACTCGTGGCCCCCGCAGCCCTCCCCGTCCCGGGGCCGCGGGGCGGAAGAGGCGGCCCCGCTGCCGCCACGGCCCAGTTTGGCCCCAGTTTGGCCCCAGTTGGGCCCAGCCCGGCCCAGGGGCGCGTGACCTCCTCACGCGCCCCTTTCCACTCGTGTTCCTCGGGAGTCCGGCCACGCGCACCAACCCCCCTCCGCCCCGCGGCACCCACCCGCGGGGGGAAGCACCCTGCCCGGGGAAATGGGTGGCATCCCGGCGCTCCGCTGGTACTGGGCGGCACTGGGAGGACTGGGTGGCACGGTGGGGATGGGGCGCGGGTGGGGAGGACCCCGTGCCCCACGGGGACCGGGTGGCATCCACGGAGGATGGGGGAGACGCCGGGTCTCGGGTGGGGATGGGGGAGCGGGTGGCGCCGCGGGGAGCGGGTGGGGATGGGGGACCCCGTGTCCCGCGTGGACCGGGCGGGGACCGGGACCGGTGGCACCGCGTGGACCGGCGGGTCCGCCCCCCTCCCCCCCCGCCCCCGGCGGGTCACGGGTTCGCCCCCCCACCCGGGAGCGAAAGGGGAAGTGGAAGGGGCGGGCCGGGACCCGCGGGAGGGGGGCACCGGGGGGGGGGGGTGTCCTGGCACCGCCGGTAGCACCGGGGCCGTTAACCCCTTCCTGGCCACGGCCGGGGCGGGGCATCACGGGTGGGGGTACGGCTCTTTACCGTGGGGGCTCTGCTAGCGGGGGGGTGACTAGTACCGGCGGCGGGGGTCTGCTACCGCGGCCCCTGCCCGGCGGAGGGGACCGGGATCGGGACCGGATGGAGGCGGCCGCCGCCTCCATCCGGCCCCGGTGCCGAGCCCGGTGCCGAGCCCGGTCCCGGTGGCCGATCGGAGCCTCCGGTCCCCGCGTAGCCCCGCACTTACCGGCCGGCTGGGGCGGTGCCGGTGGCGGTGGCGGTGCCGGTGCGGCCGCTCGGTGTCTCGGTGCTGCCGCTCTGAGCAGCGGGGCGGGACGTGGGGCGGGGCTTATCGGGGCGTGGCCGAGGGGGCGGGGCTTGTCGGGGCGGGGCGGGGGAGCTGCCCCGCCCCACGGGGACGGTGGGTGGGTGGGGGCTGGCGCGGACACCCGGGGGGGGCACCCACGCACCGTCCCGTGGGGTCCCCGATGCCCCCCCATCCCTTCGGGGTCCCCCCAGCCACCCCCAGGGACCCCTGGACGTCACCGCAGGAAAGAGCCATGGCGGGGGACACCCACGAGTGTGCAAGTCCCCCGTGGGTGCCACCGGTTCCCCCCCAGGAAGCCCCAGGGAAAGTCCCCCCCAGGCTGTTGCACGGGGATCTCGCACGGGGATCTCGCACGGGGATCTCCCCAGGGCAGCGTGCACAGGGAGCTCACGGGGAGGCCGCACGGGGAGGGGTCTCGGGCAGGGGGATTCTGCACGGGGATTTCCACGGGCGGATTTGCACCAGGAGATCCCCCGGGAGCTGCCACCGGGATCTCAGGTGGGGGGGTTTCCAGAGGGAACTTTTAGGGGCTGATCTCACGGGATGCTGCCCAGTGGATCGCACGTGTCAGGGTGACAAGGGGAAATCTCACACGGGGATCTCGCACGGGGATCTCGCACCGGGATCTATCTTGCACAGGGATCTCGCCTGTGCCTGGAGCATCCCCAGCCCCCTGTGCCCCCCAGTTACACAGCCTGGTTCTTTGGGGACTTTAATGGCTCACACAGGGATGGGGCTGGGAGCGGAGGCCCAGCACAAGGCCTAGTCGTCATCATCATCATCATCGTCATCGTCATCATCATCATCGTCGTCATCGTCGTCATCGTCATCGTCGTCCTCGGTGTTGATCTCTCCCGCCAGCACGTCCTCGATCCACTCCTCCAGCTCTGCTGGGCCGGGCAGGTCGTCCTCGTCCGCCATCTCCAGCCACACGCTGTCGGCCTGGGGACACGGGGGGACGTGGCACAGGCAGGGGATGGGGCGGGGGGGCACCCGCCGTGGGAGGGGGCAGGGGATACCCGGGGGGGCATGGGACCCCCAGGGGGGACCCCGGCTCCCAGGGGCTGCCTTTGAGGCCCACCGGTGAGATGAGCCAGTCAGGACTCAGCCCCCAGGGCTGGCTGATGGGGGGGGCCACGCCGGGGGTCCCGGGGGGGGACACTCACGTCGGTGACGTTGACCACCCCGATCTGGGGCCGGGACAGGTCGATGCTGAAGGTTTTCTCCCAGTAGGGGATGAGCTGGGGGGCACACACGGGTCAGCCCCCCGACCCCACCCCCCAGTGCTGGGGGGTCTTGGCGGGGTTCCCCCCCGGGGGGGCCGGTACCAGCGGGAAATCCTCAGGGTCGATCCAGAGGATGCTGAGGTTGGGGTTGTCCGTGTTGTCCCGGGCCACGTCCTTCAGGATCTCCAGGAACTCGAACCCGTCTGGGGGGGGACGGGGGTGAGGGGCGCCGGGGCCCCCCCCGGTCTCCCTGACCCCCCCCGGACTCCCTGATCCCCCCGGCCCCCTGGCCCCCTCCCTCACCCGGATCATCCTCCTCTGCGAAGGCCACGATGTGGATCCCCTCCATGTCATCCTCCTGGGGGACACGGGCCGGTGTCACCAGCGGGGGGGCACCCCAGTGGGTGGGGGGCTCCCGGGGGGGGGCAAGGTGATGGGGGCCAGGGCCCCCCCACCCCCAGCCCTCTGCCCCTGCACTCACCCAGGTCTCGTACATGCTCTCGGGTTTGAGTTTCCTCAGAGTGGCCCTGCCGGGGGGGGACAGTGAGGGGCACCCCCAAACCCGCCCCCCCGAGCCGCTCCCCCCCCGGGCTCTGCTGTGCAGCTGGGGGGCGCTCTGATGAGGGTGCAGCGGCCGGGGGGGGCAGGACGCCCGGGCTGGCTTGGGGGGAGGTGGGAGGGGGGCGCCGGGCCGCGGCTGAGCCCCCCGGCACCGCTGGCACCTCGGGGGGGCCGCGGAGGGTCCCCCCATCTCCCGCGGGATTGAGGCCGCGGCGGGGGGGCGGGTTGATCCGGGGGGGGGGGATTAAGCCTGCGGGAACATCCCGGCAGCGCACGGGCCTTAACCCTGTCCTGCCCGCCCCGCCGGACCCCCGGGCCCGCCCCGGGGGGGCTCGGCTGCCCCCCGGCTCACCGACACCCCCCAGGCAGGCTCAGCGCCCCCCGCCTGCTGAGGCCTCCCTCGCAAACTCGTGTCACCCTAGGGGCCACCGCCAGCAAAGCGGTGCTGGGGGAAGGGGGGGCTGCCAGGGCGGGGGGGGCTCGGGCCTCGCTGCGCAGCGGGGGGCCCCCCCGCCCCGGGAATCCCCCAATCCCCCATCCCCGAGGCTGCGGCTGCCCTGGCAACCCCCTCCCCATGGCAACCCGTCCCCATGGCAACCACCTCCCCTGGCAACGGTCTCCCGTGGCAACCATCCCCCCCATGGCAACCACCTTCCCATGGCAACCATCTCCCCCTGGCAACCACCTCCCATGGCAACCACGTCCCTTGGCAACCACCTCCCTTGGCAACCACCTTCCCATGGCAACCATCTCCCCCTGGCAACCACCTCCCATGGCAACCACGTCCCATGGCAACCACTTCCCATAGCAACCCGCTCCCCATGGCAACCACCTCCCATAGCAAACAACTCCCCATGGCAACCAGCTCCCATGGCACCCCGGTCCCCCCAGCAGCCCCCACTGGGGAAACCGAGGCAGGGCCGGGGGCAGCCGGGCCCCCACCGCTTGTGCTCCTCCACGAAGGCCACGATCTCCTCCTTGCTGTTGGGCCGGTCGGGGATGGTCACCGGCTCCTCCATGAAGGGCTCATAGAAGTCGATCTCGTTCAGCTTCAGGGTCAGCTTCTTGGCCGCCTGGGGCAGGGTTGGGGTCCCTGAGCCACCCGTGGGTGCTGGCAGGGGGTGACCCTGCCTGGCCGGGACCCTCGCCCCTACCTTGCTGTCAAAGGTGGCGAAGAAGGGGATGTAGGGGTGAAACTCCTCCGCCGCCTCCTCGAAGGCCTTGAAGTCTGGGGGAGCAGAGATGGGTCCTGGCACCGGCACCGGGTACTGGCACCGGGTACTGACACTGGGTATCGGTCCCACGGCCCCGCACCGGCACCGGGTGCCAGCACTGGCACCCCCAGCCCAGATCCATCCCAGTGGCTCTGGCTCCAGAAGGACCCCCCCAACCCCACGGTCCCAAACATGCCCAGGGTTGTCTGGATCAGTCCTTGGTGTCCTCATGGAGGGATGGACGGACGGAAGGACAGAGGGATGTGGATAAGCAAATGGCTGGATGGAAGGATGGGTTGGGAGCTGTGGCTGGGGGGGCGAAGGAGGCACAGAGGGGACGGGGGCACACAGGGGGACACGCGGGGCTGCCCCAGCCCCACGTACGCTCCGAGTCCTCGTTCTTGAAGTAGCCAATGAGTTTGGGGTCATCCTCGATGTTCTCGAAGGCCTGGAGCTCGTGGTCACCCTCGATGAACTCCACCGGGTCCTCCAGCACCTGGGGGGGGCAGGGGTCAGCACCAGGGTCCCCAGGGACCCCCCCGGGTCAGGGAGAGCTGGAGTGGGGGGTCCCAGATGCCTGGGTCTCCCGGCGGGTGGGAGGGGGCTCTCACATCCAGCAGGAACTCCACCAGCGTGTCCGCCGCCAGCTCCCCGTCGTACTCGATCACCTCATCCTCCTTGAACACGTAGATGCTGTCCTCCTCCGTCAGGCCTGGGGGGGCAGGGGGGACTCAGCTGAGGGGCTAGGGGGGTCCCTGTGCCAGGTTTGGGGGTCCTGGGGGTCCCTCTCCCTGGCTGAGAGGGGCTGGGGTGTCCTGTGCCTGGTCTGGGGGTCTGGGTCTGGGGGGTCCCTGTGCCTGGCTGGGGACACAGGGGGGCCCCAGTCCCAGATGCGGGGGGGCTCATGGGGATCCCTGTCCCAGGCTGGGGGATACAGAGGTCCCTGTGCCAGGTTTGGGGGGTCCCTGTGCCTGGCTGGGGGGGATGCAGGGGGACCTGTGCCAGGTAGGGGGATCTGGGGGGGTCCCTGCGGCTGAGGGGTCCCAGCAGGGGAGGGGAGTGGGGGGGGGGGTCACCCTTACCCAGCTTTTTGGCAACAGCCGCATCCTTCTCAGAGTCGACGAGGCCGAAGCCCACTCCCTTGTCCTCCAGCACCTGGGCTGCCAGCTGGGGGGACACCGCACTGGGGGCACCTGCCACCAACCCTGTCCCCCCACCCCAGCCAAAGGTCCCCCAGGGTCCTCAGCCCAGCTGTGCCGCCCCCCCCCCATCCCTCTGTCCCCCTCTACCCGTGCCGGGGGTCCTGGCAGGTGCCAGCTCATGGGGACAGGTCCCCCACGGCAGCTGGCGTCCCATGGCTGGTGGCACTGCCAGCATACCTGGTCCCTACCAGTGTCCCCAGTGCCATACGGGTGTAGTTGCCCATCCCACCGATGTCCCTTGGTCCCCACCACTATCCCCAGTGCCACACAGGTGCTGGTACCCCAGCATCAGTGCCTGTCCCATCAGCACCCCCCGGTCCCTACATTGTCCCCAGCGCCACACGGGGTCCCTGCGGGATGTCACCCCCTGCCCTGGCCCCCCGTGCCCACCTCCAGGATCAGCTCCTCCATCTCGTGGTGGCGCTGGGCCGCCCGGTCGCCCTGGCCGGGGCGGTGGTGGAGCAGGGCCAGCACCGGGAACCGCTTCAGCATCGCCTTGTAGTTCTTCAGGGTGACGGGCAGCACCCGGTCCAGCCCGTCGTAGGTGGGGAAGTTCAGGCCCTCCCTGGCTCCCCCCGGGGCCCCGGCCCCCAGCGCCAGCAGCACCAGCACCCACCCCCCGACCCCCATCGCCTGCTGGACAGACCCACGGACAGGGACGGACACACAGACGGGAATGGACGGGTGGGTGGATGGGACCCACGGACAGACGGGCAGATAGGAACCTGCAGAGGGGGATGGACAGACGGACAGATGGGGACGGGACTCACGGATGAGCAGGGATGGACACACAGCCAGGGAATGGACAGACAGCCCCGGGAACAGACAGACAGACAGCTCCTGGGCTGGACAACAGCCAGAGGGGGACAGACAGACACAGCCTCGGGGACAGAGAGACGATGCCTTCGCGTCCAGGGACAGACAGACAGACAGAGCCCAGCTGGGACCAGCGCAGGGGACGGACACGCAGCCCCTGCCTGGCCCCCGGGGCGGACGGACAGACACGGCCCCCGGGGGGGACAGGGACAGACACGGCCCCTTCCGGCCCCGCCAGGAGGGGACAGATGGACACAGCCGGGGGGGGACACACAGACACGCGGCCCCTTCCCAGCCCCAAAGGGGCCGAAGGCACCGGGGGGGCAGTGGCACCCTGACCCCCCCCGCACCCCTGTCGCCCCCCCCCGCAGAGGGGGTGCGGGGGCCTCAGAGCCCGGGGGTGCAGGATGCGCCCGGGGGGGCTCAGCCCCGGCCCCTCCCGCCTCGCCGGCCCCGCTCCAGCTCCATATTAAGCAAGGAAAGAGGAGCCGGCGGGAGGGAGCCGGGGGGGCCGGGGGCTAAAAATAAGGAGCCGAGCGTGGGGTCACCAGCGCCGGGCCCGGGGAGCCGCAGCGATGGGGGGCCCCGGGTGGCTGCTCCCCCCCCGGCCTTGGGGTCCCCCGCAGGCGGCTGGTCCCCAGTGGATGCTGGGGACCCCTGGGTGGCCGGTGCCCACCTCAGCCTTGGGGTCCCCTGTCCCCCAGCGTCCCTGACTGGGGACAGGGCCATATCAGAGCTGACCCTGAGGGCACCAGGGTGGGCGTCTGGGTGCCCCCATCTCACCCCCCTGGCACTGGGCACCCCCACCGCAGGACCAGGGGGACCCAGCCCCGGCTGGAGCCGATGGGGACCCCCCAACCCCGCAGCCACCATCGGGGGGAGGGGAACACAGTATTCTGTCACCTCCATCCCCCTTGGGATCGGGTGACCACCCGCTTTGCTGACCACTGAGAAGTGGATCCCCCCGGGCTGGGGGAGCCGGACCCCCCACGGTTGCACCCAGGGATGGGGGGCTTCTCCCCCCAAGCCAAGAAGTCATGCGGGCCAGGCACCCCGTGCTGGGGAGAGGGTGCCCAGGACTCCCACGAAGGGGCTGGGGGTACCCAGGACCCCCCATACTCAGGGAAGCAGGGTACCCGGGACCCCCATGCCAAGGGCCGTGGGTGCCCAGGACCCTCACACACGGGTGCAGGGGGTCCCCGTCCTCCCCGCGCCCCCTCTGTCCCCAGCCCCGGTTTCGGGTGACCCTGACTCGGAGACTCCTTATTTTTAACCCCGGGTGATACCAAAACCCGGCGGCGAAACCGGACCCTGAGCCCCCCGCCGCGCTGCTGACTCAGCAGGGCCGGGGCACCCCAGCCCCCCCGCGGGGCAGGGACCCACGCGTCCGGGTGGGCGGGGGACGCACCGGGGCCTTGCACTGCACGGGGGGCACGGGGGGGGGGGGGGCGGCCGTGCACCCCCATGCTTGCGCACACACGTGGTGCACACTCACACATATTGCACATTCATGCATGGGCCCCGGGGGGCCACCCTGTGCTGGGGTGGGGGTCCCAGGGTGCTGGGAGGGGCTGGGGGGGGCAGTGGGTTATTGATGCCGCCCCCCCTTGCTCCCTCTGCGCCCCCAATGCCCCCCCAACACAGACGAGGGCACGAAGGGGTTAAACTGTTTTATTGCTCTGAAGGTGGGGGTGGCCTCGGTGCCCCATGGGGGGAGCAAAGGGTGCCCCCCCCCGCACTCCTGGGTCCCCCGGGGTTAGTAGGGGGGTGCAGGGTTGGAGTGGGGGGGCCGGGGGCCCACACGGGCACTAGTAGTAGGTCTCCTTCTCCACCCAGCCTGCAAGAGGGCAGGCGGTGGGGGGCGAGCTGGGGGTGCCCCCCACCCCTGGGTGTGCCCCAGCCCCCCGAGTGCCCCCCCCACCCCTTGGGTGCCCCCCACCTCTCCTGGGCATCCCCTTCTCCCGTGGGGGGCTCTCCACTTCCCTGGGTCCCACCCCACCCCCGTGGGTGCTCCCCATGCCTCTTGGGTGCCCTCCCCACTTCCCTGGGTCCCCCCCAACCCCCGTGGGTGCCCCCACACCTATCCTCTAACACACACACACCCCCAGTGCCCCCCACTGCTTTGGGTGCAGGTGCCAGCCCTGAGCGTGTTTTTTTGGGGGGCAACATCTGCTTGGGGGGGCAGGGGAGCAAGATGGGCGGGGCCCAAGAGGCTGTGCCAGTCCGGGAGGGGCAATGCCCACTTTGGGGGAGGGAAGTGATGCCTTTGGGGTGCTCAAAAAGGGGGACTTGGGGGGCAGAGCCCATCATGGAGGCTTTGGGGAGGCTACGTGCCAAATGGGGGGAGAGCGATGCCCACCCTAGGGGGGCAGCACCCATGGGGGGCTGGGGGGGCCACGCCGGGGTCTTGGGGGGCCACGCCGCAGGGTCTCACTCACCGCCGGGGTAGCGACGCAGGATGAGCTTGCGCACCTCGTCGTAGGCGAAGATGAGGAGGCTGTAGGGGAAGGCGCAGAACCACCAGGTGACCCTGGGGGGGACAGCGTTAGTGGGGGGGCACCCATGGGCGGGGGGGGCAGGGCCGGGGTGCCCCCCCCCCCGGACTCACTTGAGGGGGTACATGCGCAGGGCCACCCCCATGCCGGGGCAGTAGGAGAGGAACGCCGCCAGCGCCGTCTCCTCCAGCAGCCCAAAGATCAGGATCTTGTTCCTGCGGGAGAGCGGCGTGGGTGGGAGGCACCGGGGGGGGCGAGCACCCATGGGTGCTGGGGGGGTCGGGGGGGGGGCACCCACTTCATGCCCTGCTGGAAGACGGAGTTGCGGCGGGTCTTGCAGATGATGAGGTCGGCCCATTGCACCACCACGATGCTGGCGAAGAAGGCGGTGTGGCAGGTGAACTCCACCACCTTGCGCTGCTCGTAGGTCTGGGGGGGGCACGGCCTCAGCGCACGCCCGCGTGCCCCCCTTCGCACGCCCGCGTGCCCCTGCTGCGCACGCTCATGCATGGGAGAGCACGCGTGAGCATGCACCATGCAGGGGCAGGTGTGCAAGAGGATGTCCAGAAGGATGTGTGGGATGGCGCGTGCAAATGCACTCACAGGCATGTGCACGCATGCAAAGGGTTTGTACAACTGCATGTGTGGGAGGGCGCACGTGCCTAAGCACACGTGAGCACACGCACACAAGCATAGCTGTGCAAGGGCAGTGCATAAATGGGTGTGTGCAGGGATGCACACAAGGACAGGTCTGCAAGGGCACACGCAAACACACGTGTGTACACGCAAACACCCTGCGCGCACACACACACATTTGTGCAAGGCCTTTGCACAAGCCCAGGCGTGTGTTTGCACACACACAGCCACGGGCAGGGTGAGGGCACACATGTGTAGGCACACACGGAGCAGAGTTGTGCCAAGGCATGCGCACAAGCGGGTGTGCGAGGGGCGTGTGAGGGGCGTGCGAGGGCCCACGCACCCACTCCTGGCCGTAGGAGTCCTCCAGGTCGTTGGTGGAGCGGTCGTCCCAGGCCAGGCGGATGCCCACCAGCGTGCCGGGCAGGAAGCCGTTCTCCGCCAGGATCACGAAGTAGGTGAAGAAACCGCCCAGCGCCTGGATCATCCCTGTGGGAGCGGCACCCCCAGATCGGCACCCCCGGGATCGAGGATGGGCACCCGGGGATCAGGAATCAGCACCCCCAGGATCAGGGATGGGCACCCCCAGATTGGCACCCCCGGGATCAGGGACGGGCACCCCGGGATCGGGAATGGGCACCCCAGGATCAGGGATCGGCACCCCCGGGATCAGGGAGCAGCACCCCAGAGCAAGGACAGGCATCCTGGGATCAGGGATGGGCACCCCCGGGATCAGTACCCCATGGGATCAGGGATCAGCACCCCGGGAGCAGGGATCAGCACCTTTGGCAGGATCAGGGATTGGCACCCCCAGGATCAGTGATCGGCACCCCGGGATCAGCACCCCAAGGGCCACCGGGGTGTGGGATCAGGGCACAGCTAAACGCAGCACAGCCCAGGGTCACAGGTGGGTGCTCCACTGTCACCAGTGGGTGCCCCAGGGGCACACGGGGCTCTGGATGCCAGCTGGGGGAACGCCACGTGGCATCGCCAGTGGGTCCTGGGGTGCCCTTGATATCTCAAGTGGGTGCTTGGGGGTCACACTGTGCCTGATGCCAGCTGGGGGGGCTGGCCCCTGGTATCTCTAGCGGGCACCCAGTGTCACTGGTGGGTCCTGGGGTGCCACTGGTGGCACCTGTTGCCACCCAGGGGGTCCCGCACCCCCGGCCCTCACCGATCTGCCCATAGGCCATGCTGATGAGCCGCTCGTTCACCAGCTTGTCGGTCCGGGGGTTCCTGGGCTGCCGCTTCATGATGTCGCTCTCGGCCGCCTCGTAGGCCAGTGAGATGGCAGGGACCTGCGTGGCAGGAGGGTCCGTCACCCCTGTCACCCCCCGTCCTCCTCCATCACTCCTCATCCCCCCTCGGCCAGCCCCGGCCTCACCATGTCGGTGCCCAGGTCGATGCAGAGGATGGTGACAGTGCCCAGGGGCAGGGGGATGTTGGCGATGATGAAGAGGAGGAAGGGGGTGATCTCGGGGATGTTGCTGGTCAGGGTGTAGGCGATGGACTTCTTCAGGTTGTCAAAGATCAGGCGCCCTGCAGGGATGGGGGCAAGTGGGTGACAGGGGGCGGCGGGTGCCCGTCTGGGGGGAGGAGGGCGATGGACGGACGGCACCAACCTTCCTCCACACCAGTGACGATGGAGGCAAAGTTGTCATCGAGGAGGATCATGTCGGCCGCTTGCTTGGAGACATCAGAGCCGGCGATGCCCATGGCGATGCCGATGTCGGCCTTCTTCAGCGCCGGGGAGTCGTTCACCCCGTCTCCTGTCACCGCCACGATGGCACCCTGGGGACACGGGGGTCACGCACAGGAACGAGGCACCGCAGGGCACAGGGATGGGGACACCATGGGGCATGGGGATGGAGACAAGGTGGGGCATGGGGAGAGGGCAGCAGGGGACACGGGGACAGGGGCACCTGGCGCTGGCAGCCCTCCACGATGATGAGCTTCTGCTGGGGGGACGTGCGGGCGAAGACGATCTCAGTGTGGTTCTTGAGGATCTCGTCCAGCTGCTCCGAGGTCATGTCCTTCAGGTCGGAGCCGTGCACCACGCAGGCCTTTGCCTCCCTGCCACACCGCAGCCTGAGCCGGGGCCGCCGGACCCCCCCGGGACCCCCCCGGCACCGGCACCTACCGGGGGTTGACCTGGCTGACGGGGATGTTGAGGCGGGCGGCGATGTCCTCCACTGTCTCGTTGCCCTCCGAGATGATGCCCACTCCCTTGGCAATGGCCTTGGCCGTGATGGGGTGGTCCCCGGTCACCATGATCACCTTGGGGGGGACACACACAGAGGGGTGACCCCTGCTCAGGGGAGAGCCTGGGGGGGTCAGGGGGTGCACGGGGGGGGTCTTACCTTAATGCCAGCGCTGCGGCACTTGCCCACAGCATCGGGGACGGCAGCGCGGGGGGGGTCGATCATGGACATCAGCCCCACGAAGCAGAGGTTGCTGGTGGGGAAGTTGACCTCGTCGGCGTCGAACCTGAACCCGCGGGGGAACTTGTCCGGGGGCAGGTAGAGGTGGCAGAAACCTGGTGGGCGCCGGCAGGTGACGGGGTGTGGTCACCCACAGGCACCCACGGGCACCCCCTTCCCTCGCCTGGTACTCCTCATCCTCGCCACGACCCCCCGCTGCCACCTTTGCCCCCACATCCCTTATGTCTCCCCAGTGCTCATCCCGCCCATCCCCTTCACCAGTGCCCCCCGTGCGTCCTGCCCCCTGTGTCCCCATGGTCCTACATCCCATGTCCTCCACACACCACGTCCCCTTGTCCCCTGTGTGCCCCGTCCCCCCACGTCCCCTGTGTCCCTAAGCCTGATCCCCCCCACGCTGTGTCCCCATGTCCCTCTCTGTTCATGCCCCTGCCACGTCCTCCATGTCTCTATGTCCTTCACATCCCCTGTCACTTTGCCCCCACATCCTTCATATTGCCCTGCCACCACGTCCCCCATGCCCCCCACGTCCCCAATATCCCCCGTCACCCCACCTCGCGCCCCCATGTCCCTACACCCCATGCCCAACGCACGCTCGTGCCCATCCCTGCCCCATCCCCTGTGCCCCCCATGCCCCCCGCGCCCCCCATGCCCCCCGTCCTCACCCAGGACACGCTCCCCCAGCCCCCCCAGCTCCAGGTAGGCGTTCTGGAAGGCCTCCCGCATCTCCTGGTCCAGCGGCACCTCCTGGCCCTGCAGCAGGATGCGGGAGCAGCGGTCCAGGATGCGCTCGGGGGCCCCCTTCATCACCAGCAGGTACCCCTGGGGGTCCTCCTCTCGCTCGTGGATGGAGAGCTGCGGGCACAGTGGGCACGCTGGCACCGGGCGGCACCCACCGGCCGCCCCGGGGTCACCGCTGCCACCGCCAGCCCGGCAGACCTGGTACTTGTTGGTGGAGTTGAAGGGGATCTCGGTGACTTTGGGGTTCTTGTCCCGCATCTTCTTGACGGAGCCGCAGGAGAGCTGGATGCACTTCAGCAGCGCCGACTCCGAGGCGTCGCCTGCCGTGTCCCGCTGGCATGGGGAAGGGTGCTGAGGGTGATGCCGGCGGTACGGGGGGCACCGGGAGCAGCACCACCCTGGCTCTCGGCAGGATTCAGGGGGTTCTGGGGGGTCAGCATCCACCTACCTTGGAAATGGAGATGTTTTCCTGGCCTGGCTTGAAGACAGCACGGTTGCACAGCCCGGCAATGCGTGCCAGTGCCGCCCAGGTGGGCGAGCGCTTGTCAAAGGTGGCACCTGGGGGACAGCGGCCCTGTCAGCCACGCCGGGGACCCCCCATCTCCTCTGGGGACACCTCCCGCCCTCCCAGAGGTGCCCTGGGGATCCAGAGAAGGAGGTGCCCAGGGAAGGGGGTGCTGAAGGCAAGGGGGTGCCCAGGAGAAGGGGTGCCAGGGCAGTGACATCTGGGTGCAGAGGCAAGAAAGGAGGTGCTCCTGAGGTTGGGGGGGTCACGGTGCCAGCCACCCACCCGACTGGTCCTCGGTGGTGTCGGCCTCGTGGATCTGGTTGTCGAACCACATGTGGGCGACGGTCATGCGGTTCTGGGTGAGGGTCCCCGTCTTGTCAGAGCAGATGGTGGAGGTGGAGCCCAGCGTCTCCACCGCCTCCAGGTTCTTCACCAGGCAGTTCTTGCGCGCCATCCGCTTGGCCGTCAGCGTCAGGCACACCTGGGGGGCACCGCGGGGCTCAGCAGGCACCCATGGGGCAAGCACCAGGCACCGGGCATTGCTGGGTGCACCAGGGCCAGCCCAGCAGAACCAGTACCCGCCACCTCCCTCCCAGGAGAACCAGTGCCCCCACTGCCCTTTCCCAGCAGAACCAGTACCTCCCTCCCAGTGAAACCAATGTCCCCCCCGCACCATCCCACCCCTCCACTCCCTCAGGGGTCCTTACGGTGACGGTGGCCAGCAGCCCCTCGGGGACGTTGGCCACGATGATGCCGATGAGGAAGATGACGGCCTCCAGCCAGGTGTAGCCCAGGATGAGGGAGAGGATGAAGAAGGAGAGGCCGAGGAAGACGGCGACGCCGGTGATGAGGCGGATGAAGTGCTCGATCTCCATGGCGATGGGCGTGCGCCCCACCTCCAGCCCCGAAGCCAGCGAGGCAATGCGCCCCATCACCGTCCGGTCCCCCGTGGAGATGACGATGCCGCGGGCGGTGCCTGGCAGGACGGGGAGGGGTGACGTGGCCCCGGGGGGCACCGGGGACGACCCCCCCCACGCAGGCAGGGACCCCGGGGACCCACCTTCCACGCAGTTGGTGGAGAAGAAGCAGATGTTGCGGGTCTCCAGTGGGTTCTCGTGGGTGAACTCGGGCGAGCGGGTCTGCGGCTCCGACTCCCCCGTCAGCGATGAGTTGTCCACCTGGCGCCGCGGGCACAGGTGGGTGCCAGCAGGCACCAGGCACCACCGGGCTCAGCTGGACTCGGGCCAGCCCCGCAGTCCCCATGCCAGCCCTGCTGCCCACCCCATGCCCTCCATGGTGCCCACCTCTATAAGTCATGGTACCCGCGCCATACTGGTCCCCATGCCCACATCATGCTAGTCCCAGTGCCCACCCCACACCAGCCACAGTGCCTGACCCATGCCACCCCTGCTGCCCATCCCATATCACCACCAGTGCTCACCCTGTGCTGCCCACCCAATACCAGTCCCGCTGCCCAAACCATGCCAGTCCTGGTGCCCACCCTGTCACCAGCAGCACCCGTCCCGTGCCGTCCCAGTGCCCACCAGTGCCCACTCACCTTGCAGCCGTGGGAGGAGATGATGCGCATGTCGGCGGGCACCCGGTCCCCCCCCTTCACCTCCACCAGGTCGCCCACCACCACGTTTTCTGCGTTGATCTGGATCTTCTCGCCCTCGCGGATCACCAGTGCTTGCTGCCAGGGTGCAGGGCGCCCTGAGGGATGCCCAGGCACCCCCACCCCACCCGGGACCCCCGCACCGAGTGCCCACTCGGGGCTCCTACCTGGGGCACCATGTTCTTGAAGGAGTCCATGATCTTGGAGCTTTTGGCCTCTTGGTAGTAGGAGAAGCAGCCAGTGACGATGACGACGGCGGCCAGCACCACCCCCAGGTACAGCTGGGACCCAGGTGGCACCTCAGCACCCAGCAGCCCAGGGTGCAGGGTGGGACCCCCCGGGTGCCCCCCAGCACAGGGCGCTAGGGAGGGGACCCCTGTGCCAGCCTCCCACATCCAGACCCCCCCCAAGAGCTGGCACATGGTGGCCGGGGGCATGTGCCCGTGCCCATGCCACCTCCAGTGTTCGTGCATCCCAGGCTGCTCATGAACCCCACGCCACCCGCCGCCCGTGCCCCCCCAGCGCCCATGCCCCCCGGGTGCCCTCACGTTGTCGTTGGAGGGCTCGTCTTCCATGGCAGCCTGGATGCCGTAGGCCAGGAAGCAGAGGATGGCCCCGATCCAGAGGAGGATGGAGAAGCCCCCGAAGAGCTGGCGGCAGAACTTGACCCACTCGGGGGTGGTGGGAGGGGGCGTCAGGGCGTTGGGGCCATCCTGCACCAGGATCTCGGCCGCCCGCGCATTGGTCAGGCCCTGCGGGGGGGGCACACGCTGCCACCCGGGGCCGGGGGGGTCTGGGGGGTGGGAGGGGACACGGGTGCCAGCCAGGGGACACGCTGTGAGTCCGGGAGCGCAGGGTGCCGTGGCCAGGGCACCCTGGGGACATGTGGGGCTGTGGGGGGCATGGCCGGTGGACACACGGGGACAGGGGGCATGGCCAGGGGTCACTCATGGGCACAGGGGACATCGCTGGGGACAGGGATGTGGGATGCCAAGAGGGGACGGAGGGCACAGCTCGGTGTCACCCATGGGGACAGGGATGCAGGGTGCCAGGGGATGGAGGACACAGCAGGGGTCACCCATGGGGACAGGAGGGATGCGGGCTGCTGGAGACGGCATCGAGGGTGGGACACGGGGACGGGGGGACATCTCACCCGGGACAGGTCCACCTGGTACTTCCTGCCCAGCTCATCCAGGGACAGCTTGTGGTCGTCCTGCCGGGCACACATCACCCGCGTCACCCCGGCCGGGGCGGCACAGTCAGCCATGCCCGGTGTCCCCCCGGTCCCCTCCTCACCAAGTTAACCTCCTTCTTCAGCTCATCCAGCTCCTTCTCCTTCTGCTTCCTCTTGCCGCCCCCGTTTTCGGAGGTGGTGGCAGCGGGCGAGTACTCCCGGCCGGCCTGCGGGCACGGGACCCCGTGGGCACGCTGGCACCGCCGGCGCGGCTGGCACCACCGGCGGCACGGCCCTTGCCGTGGGCATGGGCATTACCATGGGCATGGATGTCACCGCCAGCATGGGGGTCACCGTGGCCACAGGCATCATCGAGGGCACGGGGCGTCACCGTGGGCACGGGGGGGACTGCAGGCACCGGTGGCAGCGTGGGCATGGGGGGCACCGTAGGCGGGGAAGGGGGGGGGGTCCCAAGTTGGGGGGGCACCGTGAGTGGGGGTGGCAGCGAAAGTGGAGGTGGCACTGTGGCCACGGTGGGTCCCCAGGACCATGGGGGTGTCAGTCTGTCCATGGGAGGGTCCCCGGGGCCGTGGGGGGGTCACTGTGGCCGTGGGGGGGTCCCCAGGGCCATGGGGGTGTCAGTCTGTCCATGGGGGGTCCCCGGGGCCGGGGGGGGGGGGTGTCACTGTGGTCACAGGGGTAGCACTGTGGCCACGGGGGTGGCACTGTCCCTGGGGCCGTAGGGCTGTCACTGTGATCCTGGGGGTGTCCCCAGGGCCATGGGGGTGTCACTGCAGCCGTGGGGGGGTCACTGTGGCCGGGGGGGGGTCCCCACAAGCCGGGGAGAGGATCACACCGCCAGCCCCAAGGGCGTCACGGAGAGGCAGGGGTGCCGCTGCAGGCAGGGGACAGGCAGCCCTGCCTGCTCTCCTTGGCAGGGGGGGACACGGCCCCCCAGACCCCCCGCTGCCGGCGGCAGGGGGTCCCCGGGGCTGGCAGGGCCCGGGGCACGTCCGCGGCGGCTCTGTGCGCCGGGCGGTTGGCAGGAGCAGGCAGGAGCAGGCAGGAGCAGGCAGGGGCCGGGGGGGCGGCGGGCGCCCCAGCGTGGGGCCGGGGGGGCCGGGGGGGCCGATGCGGTCATGGAAAACGGCCCCGGTGCCAAGAACAACGGCCGGGAGCGGAGGGGTCGTGTTACCGCGGGGATGGGGACACGGGGGGCGCCCACCCCCCACGGGGCACCCCCACGCGTGGGGGGGCTCTGCCGCCTGCCCCCCTCCCCCATGGACACTGGGGACCCCACGCGCGGGGACACTTTGGCTTTGCAGGGGTGGGGGGGTCCCACTTGCCGCGGGCACCCCGGGATTTTGGGGGGGCGGCAGTGGGTGGGGTGGTGGGTGTCGCGTGTGTCCCCCCCCCCCCCGGCACTTCCCCGGGGCAGCCTGCCAGGAGGTGACAGAGGGGGACACGCGTGGGGGGCACCCGTGGGGGGGGGCACCCCCTGTCCCACACCCTCCGGGGTCCCCCCCACCTTTGGGTGGGTGCTGAGGGCCGGGGGGGCCCGGCTGTGCCAGGCGGGACGGGGGGGCCGGCGGGGCGGGGGCTGCCGGGCGAGGCGCCAGCCCCGGCTCAGGGCCCCCCCGCGGCCGTTGCCACGGCACCGGGGACCCTGGCGCGGAGCAGCCGGGGCTACGGGCACGGGGCCACGGGCACGGGTGGGGGACGGGCACTGGGGGGGTTCCTCCGCGGGGGCACCCTGCTCCGTGCCTCAGTTTCCCCACCGTGGGGGACCCGTCCCTACCCCCCCCCCCCGCATTTCTTCCCCGAAGCGGGGGAGGGGGACCCAGGCGTCCGGGCAGCTGCCCACCCGTGTCGGGGGTCACTCGGGACCGGGGAGGGGCGGCAGTGGGACTCCGGGAGTGGCAGTGGCGGTGGGGGGGGTGGCAGTGGGACCCCGGGGACGGCGGCGGGAGGCTGCAGGACGCCCGTGGGTGGGTGCCGCGGTGAGCGCCCACGGGTGACAGCGGGTGGGTGCCCCGCGTGGGTGGGTGCCGCCCGGCAGCGGGCGGGCGCCCGCACGGGTGGGTGCCCCGGGGGCGGGTGCCTCGCGTGGGTGGGTGCCCCGGGGGTGGGTGGGTGCCCCGGGGGTGGGCGTCCCGCGGGGGCGGGTGCCGGCTGGCAGCGGGCGGGTGCTGCGGGTGCCCCGCGTGGGTGGGTGCCCCGCGTGGGCGGGTGGCGGGGCAGCGGGCGCCCCGGGCCGCCCCTACTCACCCCTCTGCCCATGGCGCTGCCGTCGCTGCTCTCGGCCCGGGGCACTCGGGGGCGGCGGCGGCGGCGGCGGCCGAGAAAAACCCTCCCGGGCCCCGCCCGGCCCGGCCCCCCCGCCCCCCTCCCGCCCCCCCATCCCCCGGCCCCTCCCGGCCGGACCCGGACCCCCGCTCCGGTTCCCCCCGTTACGGGCGGGGGGCGTCCTCCCACCCACCCCCCGCCGCGCCGGGGGTCTCCGAGCCCCTCCCGGTCCCAGCCCCCTCCCCCCCCGCGGAGGGACCGTGGGACCCGGGCGTCCGGGGCGGCGGGGGGTCCCGGCCGAGCGCTGGGAACGGCGGTGTCCGGGCGGGGGGGGGGGGATGGGAGGGGGGGGCCTCCTGCCCCCCGCGGTGACCCTACAGCTGGGGGGGACACGGGGACCCCGGACGCCTGGGACCCTCCCTGCAGCCCCCCCCCCCCCCCCCGAGCAGGGGGTGACCCGGGGGGCAGTTTGGGGGGGCTTGTCCCCACTCCAGCGTGCCCCCAGTTCTCCCAGTATGCTCCTGCCCCGGCCGGGGACGCTGGTGCCACCGGGCAGCGACCGGGAGGAGGGACGGCTAAAATTAGCCGGGGAAAGGCCAGGGCGGGGGGGCTGGGCCGGGGGGGCTGGGCCCGGGGCCACTGGGCCCGGGGCCACTGTGCCTGTGACCAGCGGGGCCCGGGCGGGCTGGGCCCGGGGCCCGGCGGTGCCTAGTGTCGCCTCCCGACACCCCAAACCCCCCAGTGCCCCCCCAGTCCTGCCCCGCAGCCCCAGTGCCCCCCAGTCCCGCTCCAAGGTCCCCTCCCAGTACACCCCCCACCCCGGCCCCCCCCAGGGTCCGGCTTAGTCGCCATGGCAACCGTCAAGGGCAGCTCAAGGGCATGGGGGGGCACGGCCGTGGGGCCCACAGCCCCCTGCACCAGTGCCACCAGTCTGCACCGGTATGCCCAGCATCCCCATATCCAGCTGCTGCACCAGCTCCCCTGGTCCAGCCTCACGCTCCCGGTGTAACCCAGTATCCCCCAGTCCCACCAGTCCAGCCCTGCACCCCCAGTGTAACCCAGTATCCCCAGCCTGGACCAGTCCCCCCCGTCTGTGCCAGCACCCCATCTGTCCCAGTACCTCCCAGGCTGCCCCAGTCCCCCCCAGTCTGTCCCAGTACTGCCTGGTCTGCTCATCTTCCCCAGCACATCCCTGTCCATCCCTGTATGCCCCAGTCTCTCCCAGTCCCCCTGCCATCTGCCCCAGCACCTCCCAGTCTGTCCCAGTCTTTCCCAGTCCCCCCTCAACTGCCCCAGCACTTCCCAGTCTGTCCCAGTGCCCCCAGTATCCCCAGCACCCCCAGTCCGTCCCAGTCTTTCCCAGTCCCCCCTCAACTGCCCCAGCACTTCCCAGTCTGTCCCAGTGCCCCCACTATCCCCAGCACCCCCAGTCCGTCCCAGTGTCCCCAGTCTGTCCCAGTCCCCCCAGTCCATCCCAGTCCCCCCTGTCCATCCCAGTGCCTGCAGTCCATTCCCATCCGTCCCAATCCCCCCAGTCTGTCCCAGTGTCCCCAGTCCCTCACAGTCCCCCGTCCATTCCAGTGCCCCCAGTCTGCCCCAGTCCCCCCAGTCCATCCCAGTCCCCTCAGTCTGTCCCAGTCCCCCCAGTCCATCCCAGTGCCCCCCGTCTGTCCCAGTCGGGGCCGGGCAGGCCGAGGCCGGTTGGGGGGGGTGTTTACCCAGGCTGTGCCCCCCCGCTGTCCCCCAAGCTGAGCAAACAGATGACGCGGGCGCCACGTGCTGGGCCCCCGCCCCGGCCCCACGGGGGACCCAGGCGTCCGACCCCCCCCACCCGCTGCCCAGGGCAGCCCAGTCCTCCCAGTTGCCCCCAGTTGCCTGCTGAAGGTGGCAGTGGTGACGGCGGGGGGGGGGGGTTTGCTGGCGCCCCCGCCCCGCGCAGCTGCTGCCCGTGGGCGGCAGGAATGTGGCAGCCGGGGGGACACGGGGACACGGGGACACGGGGGGGGCCGTGCCACCCCCCCGCCGCTCCCGCCAACACGCGTGTGCATGCACCCGGGGGGTCCGGGGGGGCCCCGCTGTTGGGCACGGGGGGGACGCGGGGCCCCACGCGCCGTGACCGCTCCACGCGGGACGTGGGCGCGCTCCGGCCGCCGGGCGGGGGCGGGGCCTGGGCGGGGAGAGGGCGGGGGACCGGCGGTGGGCGGGGCGTCCGGATCACTCAGCCCTGGCTCGGCTCCGCTCGGCTCCGCCCACTTCCCCGAGCACCGCCCCCCCCGTTGCTGGGGGGGGTCGGGGGGGGGCAGCGGGGGGGGCGTGAGGGTTCGGTGCCCCCGCCCACCTTAGTGTCCCCTTGCCCTTGGTGACATGGGGGTCTTGGTGTCCCCTGCCCACCCTGGGGGTCCCCATGTCCTTGGAGACCCCCCCTGCCCATCCTGGGGGTCCTCGTGTCCCTGGAGTCCCCACCCTGGGGGTCCCCATGTCCTTAGAGACCCCCTCCTGCCCACCCTGGGGGTCCCCATCTCCTTAGACATCCCCCCTGCCCACCCTGGGGGTCCTCGTGTCCCTGGAGTCCCCGCCGCCCACCCTGGGGGTCCTCATGCCCGCAGCGCTACGGGGCTCGCCGTGCATTGGGGGGGGCACAGAGTGAGCGGTGCCACCCCTCGCTGTCCCCTCTGTCCCCCCCGCGGGTCCCTGTGCCCACCCGCACCCCCTCCCAGGACACCCAGACCACGAGCACCCACGGGGTGCCGGAGATGCTGGAGTGGGGCAGTGTCCCCCGCTTTGCCCCCAAACCTGCCGGGGGGGGGGGCACCCATGGGATTGGCACCCCCCGAGCCCAGGCGCACCCCCCAAATTCGGGACCCCGCGCCCCAAGACCGCCACCATCAGAAGCGGGGATTTAAGGGGGTTTATTAAAAGAAAGCGCGTCGGGGAGCAACGGGGCGCCCAGCACCCCCGCGCCCGCCCGTGGCCCATCACCGCGCCTCGGGGCTGGCCAGGGTGCCGTTGCTCTCCCGGGGGGTGTCGGGGTCCCCCCCGCCCTCCGCCGCCGCCGCCTCCTCCAGCGGCTGGTCCAGGCGGCTGGGGATGGACCAGTAGAGGTGGGCATCGCGGCGGGCGGCCGCCGCCGCCAGCTGCCGGGCGCTGCAGGCCGGGGTGGGCACCGGCACGGTCTGGTGGAAGCCCCCGTAGTCCACCTCGTAGAAGCCCTCCTCCAGGCTGAGCAGCGGGGTGAAGCGGTGGCCCCACAGCACCTCGTCCGCCAGGTACGAGCTCCGAGCCTGGCACGTCATCCCTGCGCCGGGCAGCCGTGGGCAGCCGGTGGGCACCCGTCCCCAGCCCGGGGCCGAGGGGGTGGTGGGGTGCCCCCCCCGGCAGTGGGGAGGTGCGAGGGGCACCCTGACCCCGGCTGGGGCGGCCGTGCTGCACCCGCTGCAGGGGGTCCCCCGATATCTGCAGCACCCAGTGCGTGGAGGACCCCAATCTGGGCAGCACCCAGTGCACGGGGCACCCTGGCCCTGGCTGGGGGGGTCTGCGCCGCACCCCGTGAGTGAGGCACCCTGATATGTGCCGCACCCGCTGCGGGGAGCACCCTGACCCCGGCTGGGGGGGCTGCGCTGCACCCGCTGCAGGGAGCACCCCAATATGTGAAGCATGGAGGAGCCCAATCTGTGCTGCACCTGGTGCACGGAGCACCCCGATATCTGCAGCACCCGGTGCACGGGGTCCCCGGGTCCTGGGGGAGGGGGTCTGTACAACAGCCGGTGCGAGGGGCACCCCAATACCTGCAGCACCCACTGGGGGGGCATCCCAATCCTGGCTGGGGGGGTCCGTGCCGCACCCAGCGCCTGGGACAGCCCGGTGAACAGGGGACAGGCAGGGACCTCAGGGGCTGTCGCTGTCATCGGGGTCCCCTCCCCAAGCTCCTCAGGGGGCCGGGCCAGGCAAGAGGGTTATTCTGGGTGGGGGGACCCACATCCAGGCTGAGCTTGGGGGCGAGGGCGGATTGGGGGTCACCTCCCAGCCAGGACCGGGCAGGAACACACCGTGGGCCACGGGGACGAGGTGTCCCCACGCGGGTGAGATGTCCCCATGGAGGTATCCCTGTGGAGATGAGGTGTCCCCATGAGGTGTCCCCGTGGAGATGAGGTGTCCCCATGGAGGTATTCCCACGGAGGAGATGAGGTGTCCCCACGGAGATGAGGCGTCCCCAAGCGCATCCCACCCCACAGCCGGCATCCCCGTTACCTGTGGCCTCCACCATCCCCTCAAGGATGACGACGATCTCGAAATCGTCCTTCTCCAGCTGGTGCCGCGAGACGTCCCAGAAGGGGCTGCGCTCGTCGATCTCGTGGCTGATGATGAGGGGCGAGACGAGGAAGAGGCGGTCGTCGCCCGTCTCGAAGCCCACGCTCAGGTCGGTCTGGTCCAGGGGGATGAACTCGCCCTCCTGCGTCTGCTTGGACTTGATGAGCTTGGCGCGGATGGAGGCCTCCACGATGTGCGAGTCCCGCAGGTCGCCCACGCGAAACATCAGGCAGAGGCGGTCGTCCCGCAGGGAGACCACGGCGTGGGAGGAGAAGACCAAGGTCTCGGCTCGTTTGTTGGGCTGGGAGATCTTCACGAACATGCAGCCCACCATGAAGGCGTTGACCATGGAGCCCAGGATGGCCTGGAGCAGCAGCAGCACGATGCCCTCGGGACACTTGTCGGTGATGACGCGGTGGCCGTAGCCGATGGTGGTCTCCGTCTCGATGGAGAAGAGGAAGGCGGAGACGAAGCCGTTGAGGTTGTTGACGCAGGGCGTCCAGGCGTGGTCCTCCAGGTGGTCCAGGTCCCCCCGGCAGTAGGCGATGAACCACCAGATGAGGCCGAAGAAGAGCCAGGTGACGGCGTAGGCGAGGATGAAGACGAGGAGGCTGAAGCGCCACTTGAGGTCCACCAGGGTGGTGAAGATGTCGGTGAGGTAGCGGTAGGTCTCCCGCACGTTCCCGTGCTGCACGTTGCACTTGCCGTCCTTCTCCACGTAACGCTGGCGCTTGCGGGTGCCGGCCCCTCGCCGCCGGGGGGGGGCCGGGGGGGCCTTCGCCTCCCCGGGGACCCCCTCGGGGACCCCGCAGAAGGCGGCGTTGTCCTGCGCCATCGCCCCTCAGAGGCTGCGGGGGGGAAGGGGTTAATGGCACCGCTCGCCCCCTCCAAACTGGGGGGACTGGGAGGGGATGGTGGCACCAGCTGGTGCGTGGGGGGGGGCTGCAGGGACGCCTGGGTCCCCCCCGAGTCCCTGGGGGGGGGAAACTGAGGCACGGGAGCGCCCAGGGGTGCTGAGCCCACGCGTGTGCGCTCATCCATGCGCACGCATGTGTACACACATGCACATGCCTGCACACAGATGCTTGCAGATGCACAGATGTGCACGCACACGCGTACACGCACATGCCCATGCCTGCACACACGCGTACACAGATGCTTGCAGATGCACACGCGTGCACACACACGTGCATTCACACAAACACGCGTGCATGCAGCGCCAGGGCACACGCACCTCAGACACACGCGTGAGCAGGTGTGCACACGTGTGCACGAGCCCCCGGGGGACATGCACACACGTTTGCCCCCGGCGGGTGCAGGCCCACACGTGCACCCCGAGGGGCTCCTTGCACGCTCCCATGCCCTGAGATGGAGCGTGCAACATCTGGACCGATGGCGGCACACATGCATGCACACAGAGCCGGGCCCGATGCACACACGCGTGCACACATGAGTGCACGCTTGCGTGCGCACAACACAAGGCCTTGCACACGCAGCTCCTCCTTGCACACGCACACATGCGTGCAGACACTCATGCAGACACCGCTGGGCCCGATGCACACACGCATGCACACATGCGTGCACACTTGCGTGCAGACACCGCAGGGCCTTGCACACGCAGCTCCTCCTTGCACACGCACACACGCGTGCACACGCACACCCTCCGCCTGTGCCCCCACCCCCGGCCTGAGGGGCCCTGCGGCACCCGGCTGTGCCCCCCCCCGCCGTGGGGCACCCCACTCCCACCCGGGTCCGTGGGCACGGCCACCCCAGCCTGGGGGGGGGACGGACACCCCGCGGTCCGTGCGGGGGGGGCCCCTCTGCTCCCCCCGAGCCCCCACCCGCGGAGGGGGGGGATCCCCGGTGCCACCCCCGTGTGCCGCGGCGGGGGGGGGGGGGCGCATGGGGGGGCAGCAGCCGCCCCCCCCCGGGCCGTGCCCCGCCCGGCCCCGCACTCACCGCTCGCCCCGCGGCCGCCGCTCCCGCCGGGCCGCGCAGCCCCGCCGCGCTGCGCGCATGGCGCAGGGGGAGCGCAGCGCCCGGCCGCACCGGATCGCTCCCGCCCGGCCGCTCCCGGTGCCGCTCCCGGTGCCGCCCCCCCCCCCGCCGTTTCCTCGGCCGCGCTCCCGCCGTTGCCCGGCAACGGCTGCACCCCGGGAGCGCGCGGCTAAAAATACCGACCGGCGCCCGCCCCCCGCGGCCCCGCCCGCCCACGGACCCCCGCGCGTGACCCCCGCGCCCCCCACGCGTGACCCCCCCGCCGCGGGCCGCGGAAGGCGGCGGTGCGGGGCACGCGCGTGGGAAAGCAGGCGGGGGGGGGGGCACACGCGTGTGCGGGAGCGCGGGGGGGGGGCGCCGGCCCCGCGGGCTGCGTGCGTGGGACCGTACCGGGGGGACACGCGCGTGACGCGGGGGTGACAGAGGGCACAGCGGGGGGGGGTCTGCACACGCGTGTGGCACCGAGCACGGCGGGGGGGTGCACGCGAGGTCCCGCCCTCCCCGCTGGCCCACAGCCCCCCCTCACTAGCCCAAGGCAACCCATCACTAGCCCGGAGGCCCCGTCCTCACTAGCCCAGAGCTCCCTCTCACTAGCCCAGGGTCCCCCTCACTAGCCCAGCCCGTCCCCCCACTAGCCCAGCCCCCTCCCATCACTAGCCCAGGGCTCTCCATCACTAGCCCAGGCTCCCCCTCACTAACCCAGCCCCCCCCATCACTAGCCCAGGACCACCCTCACTAGCCCAGGCCCCCTCATCACCAGCCAGGACCCCCCAGCCCTGGTCAGGACCCCCATCACTAGCCAGGGCTCTGTGGTCACTAGCCACCCCCCTCGGTGGTCAGGCCCTCCCCCGGGAGCCCCCGCGCAGCCCCGGCCCCCCCGGGCGGACAAAGGCGCTTTGTGCCGCGGCCCCGGGGAACCGGTCCCGGCCCGGGAACAGCGGGGCCTTGTGCGGGCGGCCGCGCCCCGCGCTCGCCCGGGCCCCCGCACCCCCAGGCCCCCGGCTCCGCACCCCGGGACCCCCAAGTGGCAGCACCGGGGCTGGCGCTGCCCCCACGGGGGGCTGGGGGGGGGGTGGCTCCGTGTTTGTGCACACGCGTGACAGCAGCCCCCGCCCCGCTCTGGCGGGTCCCACGCACAAGGATGCTCCGGGGCAGGGGGGGTGCGGAGCGGGGTCCCTGGGGACCCCCCGGCTGGGCGCTGTTGTGGCCGGGGGGGCTCTGCCCGGTGCCGGAGCCCCGGGACCCCGCCCGGACCCTGCCCGGTACCGGAGCCCCGGCACCGCGCCCCGACCCTGCCCGGTGCCGGTGCCGGTGGCTACGGGCGGGGTCCCCTCGCCCCCCCGTGGCCGGTAACGTGACCCGGTGCGGGCCGGCTCGTTTTCCACCCCATTAACCCCCGTCCCGCCCCCGGCGGCTCCTCCCCGCCCCGGGCCCCCTCCCCGGCCCCGCCAATCGGTGCCAGCCGGGCCCGGCGAGGCGGCCCGGGCCGGGGGGGGGGGGGGCAGGCGGGGGGGCCCGGCCCGGCCCGCCGCCGCCGGCCCCGCCGAGCCATAAAGCCCATGGGGAGCCAGCGGCGGCGGGGCTGAGCGAGGCCGGGACCCCGGGCGCCCTGGGGCCCTCCCCGAGCAAGGTAAGGGGGGCCGGGGGGGGCCGGGGGTCCCCGTCCCCTCCGGGGCGCCCCGAGGGCTGCGGGCACCTGCCAGCGCTGCTGGACCGGCGGCGGGAGCCGGCAGCCCCCGGGACCGGGACCCCGTAACCCCACGTCCTCGGAGCCCCTCATCCCTGTGTCCCTATGGAATTACGTCCCTGCGTCCCCCATACCCCACGCCCCCCCGTAGCCCCACGTCCCTGTGTCCCCCGGAGCCCCACATCCTTGTGTCCCCTGCAGCGCTGCATCCCTGTGTCCCCATCTCCCCACATCCCTGTGTCCCATGACCCCACAACCTCACGTCCCCGTGTCCCATGTCCCCGTGGCCCCATATACCCCCACAACCCCATGTCCCTGTCCCCCTGCGTCCCTGCGTCCCCGTCTCCCCGTGTCCCTGTCTCCCCCTCTACCCCACATCCCCCTGTCACTGTATCCCCATGTCCCCATTCTGCACATCCCCAAGTCCCCCTATCCCCCTGCCCTGGTGCCCCATGTCCCCGTGTCCCCAAGTCCCCATGTCCCCGCTCCCCGTGGGTGTCCCCCTTCTCTCCCCAGCGCAGGGGGACCTGGAGGGACGGAGGATGGAGGGGCACAGCAGCCCCCAGCCGTGCCCACCCTGCTCCCCACCGGGCATCTCCAGGGCCACCCGTCCCCGAGATGTCCCCGCAGCCCCCGGGTATGAGGCCTGAGGCCCCGGGGGTGGCCCCTTCCCCACCCCAGGAGGTCACCCCCAAACAGGGAACCCCCAAGCACCTCGCTCTTCCTGGGTCCCCCCCCACTGGTGTAACAATACCGGGTGGTCTCAGCCTGGCGCTGGGGAAGGTTAACCCCCCCGTGGGCTCAGGTCCCTGGGGACGGGGCGTTTCAAGGGCGTTTGGGTGGAGGGGGCTGGAGCGTCCCCGTCCCCCCCCCAGGTCCCCACGGGGGGCAAGTGGGGACCCGCCGGGCTCCGGGTTAGTGGCTGTGGGTTAACTGGGCTGCCCGTGAACCAAGCGGTGGGTTAACCGGGCTGTGGGTTAGTCACACTGGATTAGCCGGGCTGTGCCTTAGCAGGGCCACAGATTAGCCATGCTGGATTAGCTGGGCTGTGGGTTAGTCACGCTGGATTAGCTGGGCTGTGGATTAGCGGGGCCACAGATTAGCTATGCTGGAGTAGCTGGGCTGTGGGTTAGCCACGTTGGATTAGCCACACTGGTAGAGCCGGGCTGTGGGTTACCCTGGCTGTGGGTTACCCGGGGTGCAGGTCATCCCAGCCGCAGGGTAATCTGCCCGTGGATTAACCCAGCTGTGGGCTGACCGGGCTGCAGAGTAACCAGGCTGCGGGTTACCCTGCTGTGGGTTAGCTGGGCTGCAGAGTAACCAGGCTGGGGGTTAGCCGGGCTGTGAGCTACCCAGGCTGGGGGTTAGCTGGGCTGCGGGTTAGCAAGGCGCTGGGTTAGCTGGGCTGGGGGTTAATGGGGTTAATGGGGCCAGTTGGAGGGGACTGCGGTTACCGGTGCTGGTGCTGTGGATGGCTTCTCTGATGGCTACGGAGGGCTGAGCCGCGCCGGCGCCGGCCGTCCCTGGGGAGCGGGGTGGCCGTGGGGACGCCCGCTGCCAGCCCCACTGCTAGCCCCCAGCCACCCTTATCCGCCCCATCGGCGGCACTGGCGCTGCGGGGGTCCCGTGGGAGCCCCATGCCCGCAGACCAGCTGGGCGCGCTGTGGGGGCGGCTCGAAAAAGGGCCAAAACATGCTTTTTTCACCCCAGTCTGCGGCCTCCGCTGATGGCTGATGAGGACTGAGTAACATTGGGGTGAAAAAAATCAAAATCATCATTTTGGGGTCCCCCCGGTGCTGCGGGGGAGGATGGGGTCTCCATCACCCCCGTGGCTGGGGTGGGGAGGGGGCCACGGCTCCTGCCCCCCCCCAGTGTTTCCTGGGTGTGGGCGGCAGCGTGAAGGGCGCAGGGACGTTCCTTCCCCGGGGGCCCCGTCGCCAGCCCCAAATTTGGGCTCAAACTGGTCCAGCCTCAATGAGGGGGTGCAGGGGAGGATGGGGGGGTCCGCAGGACGAGGAGGGGGACCGGGGGACCCAGGCGTCCGGGGCTCGGTGGCCGCCGGCACGGCAGGGTGGGTGGCAGGGGGCCGTGGGGCCCTCCGGGACCCCCGCTGGGGGCCGTGCTGGCGGCGGGGCGCGCAGGGCCCTGCATGCTAACGAAGGGCTTCGTCAAAGCGCCTTTGTGCCCCGCCAGCTCCATTGAGGCCTCTCCTCCGGGGCGCACAATGGCCCCACTGTCCCCGTCCCCGTCCCCGTCCCCCCCCTCCGCCAGCCCCGCGCGGCCGCCCCACACCCCCAGCCCCACGGGACCTGCCCCACACCGCACCCCCCGCTGCCCCAACCTCGCCGTGGGGTTGGGGTCCCCTCTCCCCCATTCCCAGTTGCCACCAGTACTGTGGAGCCCAGTGCCCCAGTTTCGGGATGGGGGGGGATGCCGCTGGCGGGGAGCCCAGCCACCGCTGGCACCACGCAGACATGGGAACGGTGCCCGGGCTGATGGTGCCAGCGGGACACGGCAAGGGGGGACGTGTCCCCATGTCCCCCCAGCCCGCACCGGACCCCCCAGGGAGGGCTGGACCCCTGCATTCACTCCCAGTGCTGAGCATCCCCGGGGGGAAACCGAGGCACGGGGGCAAGGGGGGTTAATGGGTAACCGGCCCGGCCGTGGCGGCAGCAGCTCTGCCCGCGGGCACCGTCCCCGTGCTGGGAACAAGCTCCAGCTTGTCACAACCCGTGTCCAGGCGCAGGAGCCTGGCCGGGGGGCACGGGGGCACGCGGCCCCTGATGGGGGCTTTATGGGATGCAGTGACCCCAAAAATGGGGGTGGGGTGGTCAGAGACCCCAAACAGGGGTGTGAAGACCCCCCAGAAGGGGTTCAGGGGGCCCTGGGGTGTGCAGAGACCCCCTAAACCAGGGTGTGGAGACCGCAAAGAGGGGTGTGGGGGACCCTGGAAGGTGAAAAGACCCCCAAAGAGGGGTGCAGGGCCCCTGCAGGGGTGGGAAACCCCCAAAGAGGGGTGCTTGGGCCCCAAACAGGGTGCAGGGAACCCAAAGAGGAGGGCAAAGGGAGCCCAGAGGAGCAGCAGGACTTTGGGGGGCTGCAGGGACCCCGAGGGGCTGCAGGGACCGCTGTGTCCCCCTGGGGACGTGGCTGGGGATGTGCCGGTGCCTGCCGCTGCCCGGCGTGGGCAGAGTGCTGGGGATGCGGTGGCTCTGGGGACACACAGTGGCTCTGGGGACGTGGTGGCTCTGAGGACGTCGTGGCTCCGGGGATGTGTGGTGCCTCTGGGGACACGCGGTGGCTCTGGGGACACGCAGTGGCTCTGGGGACCCCCAGCAGCTCAGCTGGGATGGGGCAGGTCCGTGTCCCCGGTGCCACCGTCCCCACTGCAGGGCCTTTTGCCAGGACGGGGTGCGGGACAGTGCACAGGGTGAGCTCAGGGACAGCGGGCTCCAAGGAGACCCCCCCATGGTGTCACCTCGTCCCCGGTGTCCCTGGTGTCCCCGGCACGCTGCCCTGCTGCATCCATGGCGGAAACCGCGGCGGGGCCAAACGCTGGCGTGGGCTGAAAGGCCCTTTCTGTGCCGGCGACGGCGGCCGGGGCTGGCAGGGGACGGGGACAGGGACGGGGACGGAAACGTGCCTGGCGCTGCCACCAGCCGTTTGTCCCTGTCACCTCCCATTCATCCTCCTTCCTCTTCCTCCTGCCCAGCCAGGACGGCTGGGTCCCCTCCGCAGGACGAGGGGGGCACGGGGGGAGCTGGCAGGGGACAGAGGGGACAGGGATGCGTTCGTAGAGGGACAGACACACAGACAGACAGGTGGGTGGGTGAGTGCGTAAGTGGATGGAAGGACAAGTGTACGGATGGGCGGACAGACAGGTGAGAGTTCACGTGGATGGAAGGATGGACAGAGGGACAGCTGGACAAACAGACACGTACAGGGATGGACAGACAGGTGCATGGATCCATGCATACAGGGATGGATGGACAGATGGATAAAGGGGCTGATGGATAGACAGATGGACGATTGGCTGGGGAGGAGGGATGGATGGGCAGGTGGATCAAGTCTGGAGGGACAGACGGATGGACAGTGGGTGGACGAGCAGAGGAACGGAGAGATGATGGATGCATGGTGCGACAGAAGGACAGACGGACAGGTGGGTGGGTGAAGGCTGGAGGGACAGGTGGACGAAGGCTGCAGGAGGGGTGGGAGCAACAGCAGCCCCCGTCACTGAGGTGCCACGAGTCTGTCGGGTCTCCACGGCCAGGCCAGGGTCCCCTACGTGCCCCGTGTCCCCGCGCTGCCTAGGGACAGCGTGGGGGGCTCTGGCGTGAGATGAATCCTCCCGGCCTCAGCCCCTGCCTGCCACTGTGGTGGGAGGGAGCGCGGCTGGTGGAGCACTGAGGAGGGGTGAAGGGGGTGTCCCCCCCATAGCTCCCCCCCACCCCCTCCTCCATGCCCCAGCGCACCCCCACATCTGTCCGTGTCCCCTGCATCCTTCCTCTCCATCTACCACCCCCTTGGCTCTGTCCCATCCGCTCAACGAACACCAAACCCCGTCCTCACCCTCCGTCCATCCTCTCTGTCCCTCTGTCCATCCCTCAGCTCCAGCCATTCCTTTGCTCATCCATCCATCCATCCATCCATCCATCCATCCATCCATCCATCCACCCATCCTCTGCCTCCTCTCCATCCAGCCATCATCTCTCTTCTCCATCCATCCTCTCCATCCTTCATCCCTCCTTCCCTCCCTCCCTCCCTCTTCTCCATCCATCTTCCCACCTATCCCTGTTCTACATCCATCCATCCTCTCCATCCCTCTTCTCCACCCACTGACTCAACACCCCCCTCCCTCCCCTACCTGTCGCGCCACTCCCCTCCGGGACCCCCCTCTCCCAGGTGGCACCTCCTCACCCCCCTTCCCCATCTCCGCCTCTTCCAGATGACGTCGGCCACCAAGGTGTACTACAGCCAGACCACGCAGACCGACAGCCGCCCGCTCATCGGCTCAGGGCTGCGCCGGCGGCGGGTGATGACCAAGGATGGCCGCAGCAACGTGCGGATGGAGCACATCGCCGACAAGCGCTTCCTGTACCTCAAGGACCTGTGGACCACCTTCATCGACATGCAGTGGCGGTACAAGCTGGTCCTCTTCTCCGCCACCTTCGCCGGCACCTGGTTCGCCTTCGGCGTCATCTGGTACCTGGTGGCCGTGGTCCACGGGGACCTGCTGGAGTTCGACCCGCCGGCCAACCACACGCCGTGCGTCATGCAGGTGCACACCCTCACCGGTGCCTTCCTCTTCTCCCTGGAGTCCCAGACCACCATTGGCTACGGCTTCCGCTACATCAGCGAGGAGTGTCCCCTCGCCATCGTCCTGCTCATCACCCAGCTGGTCCTCACCACCATCATGGAGATCTTCATCACCGGCACCTTCCTGGCCAAGATCGCCCGGCCCAAGAAACGTGCCGAGACCATCAAGTTCAGCCAAAACGCAGTGGTGGCCCAACACAACGGCAAGACCTGCCTGATGATCCGCGTGGCCAACATGCGCAAGAGCCTCCTCATCGGCTGCCAGGTGACAGGCAAGCTCCTCCAGACCCACCTCACCAAGGAGGGCGAGAGCGTCCGCCTCAACCAGGTCAACGTGGACTTCCAGGTGGACACCTCCTCCGACAGCCCCTTCCTCATCCTGCCCCTCACCTTCTACCATGTGGTGGATGACGCCAGCCCCTTCCGGGACATGGCCCTACGGACGGGCGAAGGCGACTTCGAGCTGGTGGTCATCCTCAGTGGCACCGTGGAGTCCACCAGTGCCACGTGCCAGGTGCGCACCTCCTACCTGCCCGAGGAGATCCTCTGGGGCTACGAGTTCACCCCGGCCATCTCCCTCTCGGCCAGCGGCAAGTACGTGGCCGACTTCAGCCTCTTCGACCAGGTGGTGAAGGTGACGACGCCCTGTTGCCTCCATGAGACCGTCCGGTTTGGGGACCCCGAGAAGGTCAAGCTGGAGGAGTCGCTGCGGGAGGCGGCGGAGCGGGAGCGGGAGGGAGCACCCCTGAGCGTCCGCATCAGCAACGTCTGAGCGCCCACCGGGACGCTGCCGCCGCCGCCGCCGGAGGTGCCACCAGCCCCCAAGGTGCCACCAGCCCTGGAGGTGCCACCAGCTCTTCCCCCCGTCCCGTCCTCCTGGGCCATTTTCCTTGCGGCACCGGGCAGCTCCCCCAGGGACCCCTGTGGGTGCTCACCAGTGGGGCTGTCCCCCCCCACCATCCCAGCCCACCTGGGGACAGGGCTGTCCTTGTCCCCCCCTCACCTAATGCTCTGCTAACACCAGCCAGAGACCCCCGGCCCCGCCGCAGGACACAATCTTGCTGGGAGATGCGGTCCTGGGGTGGAGGGCACGGCCACCTCCAGCCCCCGGGGACAGCCAGGGACACCGCTTCTTGCCAGCCGGGAGCCATCTCGCTGCCCGATCCTGCCCCGCTGAGCTGGGGCTGAGACCCGAGCCGCTCGCTGCACACGTGGGCTGGGGAGCGGGAGGCTCCAACCTGGTGGGACCCCTCCCCTTGCCCATGGGACCCCCGACCCCTGGGAAGGCTCAGGCTGGGGGGTGCGGACCCCCTCCCCAGCCCATCTCCCCCCTTCGCCCTCCCCACGGCCCCCAGCCCCACAGCACCCAAACCACCGGGGGCCACGGGGGCATCCCCATGTCCGGGATCATCACACGCTCAACGGGGGAAACTGAGGCAGGAGACACCCCCAGGCCCCCCTGTCCTCCGCCACCACCCCCAGAGCTGGGTCCTCCTCCCTGCGCTGACCCCCCCGCTCCGGGCTGGGGGGGGGGGGGAGACACCAGGGCATCACCGATAATCGGACACGGCTGCGGCGCCGCGTCCCCCCGGGCCGAGCGTCCCCCGGCCCTGCTCGAGCCCGTCGCTGCTGCTAACGTAGAGCTCTGCTATTAACGCGCGGCCCCGGCTGCCCCTCTCGCTGCACTGAGGCCAGGTGATACATATACATACATACATATATATATATAGTGCGACTAATCTATATGTATATAACGGGGAAGGGAGGTTCGGCCCCGGAAAGACTGGCTCGCTGAAGCCCTGCCGCCGCCGGGGCACCCCGAGGTCTCATCCTCCCTTTGGGGGGAGAAAAGGCGAAGCAGTTACTAAATAAAGGTGATGTTGATGGTAGGGAAGGGCTCTGCTGCCTGCGCCGGGGCAGGGGGGGCTGGGTGTCACCCAGGGTCCCCCTCAGCCCCCAAAAGTGGGCGGGGGGCAGAGCCATCCCCAACCCGTCCCCCCAGGAAAGGGCACCAGGCACTCGGTACAAGGACACAGGTTTATTTCTTTCCAGCAGTGGCCACCTGCAGCCATCACCCACAGGCTCAGTCCAGCCTCCCCTGGTACAGGGGGGCAACTGGGACCAGTGGGTGGCTGGGACTGGGGCCACGGGCGGTGCGCTCCGACCCCCCAGGATGGGGGGATGTGGGGTTACACCAGCCCCCACCCCAGACCCGTCCCCTCCGAGGGCACAGCCGAGAAACCCCCGGGGACGCGGCGTGTCCCCCTGCGCGGGGGCACGGCCAGGACCCGGATCAGAGGGGGACAGGAGACCTCCCCCCCAAAAAACCTCCGACACGACGGCAAAGGCAACAGTGATACTTAAAAAAATAATAGTTAAAATCACGGCGTAGCTACAGTATTTCGGGAACATTTACAAGAGTCGGTGGCACCGGAGGAGCTTCACACCAGGAAGGAGGACGTCTGCTTGAACTCTCCCTGCGGGGACAAGGGGGACGTTAACGATGGCGGGTGACGGGAACCAGGTGGGACGAGGGCTGTGGGTGGGGAGCACCTGGCTGGTTTGCCACTGTCCCCAGGCAGAGCCGGTCACGGTCCCTGAGGAGCCCGGCTTGCTCCAAGCAGGACAGGGACAAGGGATGGCACCTGCAAGCCCAGGGGGGCACCGGGGACCCGCTCACCGCCTTTGGGTGCCCCCGGGGAAGGCGCCCGGCTTCGCGCACCCCGCCGGGAGGCGACGCAGCTGCGTGGCACTGTCACCACCCACCCGTCCCAGCCCGTACTCACTTCACTGCGGTGCGAGGGCTGGCTGTAAATCACCTTCTTGCTGGCGGTGCTGCAGAAAGCAAGGGTGTTAGGAGACGTCGCACTGCCCAGAGTCCCCCTCACATCCCCACCCTAAGCCCCCGGTGACACCCGAGGCGCCCTCCCAGCCCACGGGTAGGGGCTGGGGGAGGAAGAGACCACCCATCCCCGCTGGCAGAGGAAGAGGAGGCAGCCGGCAGGGAGGCAGCGGCGTTACGGCTTCACTTACTCTTTTCTCTCTGAAATGAAAGAAACAGAACGGGGGTTTTAGGGGGGGGACAGGGGGGACACCGGGGCGAGCGGGTCCTGGGGCGGCCGGTGTGGTACTCACTGCTGAAGAAGCCCCGGCTGTAGGCAAACCAGATGCCGAAGCCCACGAGCGCCAGCACCATCAGCAGCACCACGACCGCGGCCACGATGCCACCCACGTTGACTTCACCTGGATAGAGAGGGACCGGGACGTTAGAGGGCAGCTGGATCCTGGCACAGAAACCCTCAGCTCGGCACCCACGGGATCCCGCAGAAATCCCCGTGTGAGAGAAGCCGGAGGGGGCCCCCGGTCCAAACCCAGCGCCAAGAGGGGCCGGCATCAAAGCCGGATCTGGTTCAGAGGTGGATCGGGCTGCCCAGCCAAGTTTTACACATCCCCAAGGGCAGCTTTCCCCCTGTCCCCCTGCACAGCATCACGCCAAGGGCTTGTTTCAGCCCGGGCTGTTGGAAACCATACAGCAGGGTCATTAACATCACAGCTAATTAACGTCTTTGAACCTGCAAGGGCGAAGGGGTGACGGCATCGCCCCGCACCGGCATCCCCCAAAACGTGACCTGTGCCGGACGCAGCCTGGGCAGAGCCTGGAAAAGCCCCACGCCGGGCAGAGGGGGACACGCGGCACTGGCCTCTGCTGCCGTTCCTTACTGGCTTCCATGTGGATAACGTCCGATTTCTGGGGGGAGCCCACGTTGTTCATCGCCTCGCAGTAGTAGTCGCCGGTGTCGAAGCCACTCAGGGGCTCGAAGATCTGGATGGGAGTGGAGAGGTGAGAGCAGGGCAGGGGAAGGCTGGGGGTCCCCGGGTTTGGAGCACCCCGCACTCACCAGCTCCCCCGTGGCAGGGTCCAGGGTGTAGGAGGAGTTTCTGAAGGTCAGGCTGGTTTTGGGGTCGGGGGGCATCAGCATGCCGTTCTTGTACCAGCGGAAGGTAGGGGGCGGCGAGCCGTCTGTCTCGGTGCATCGCAGCACGGCCTTGCTGCCGATGGTGGCCGAGGTGGGGACATGGGCCACCGGCTTGGAGGGGGGCACTGCGAGAGAGCGTGGCGTTGGGGCTGGCTCGGCACGGCTGACGCCGGGGAGGGACGGGGTGCTCGAAGGGCATTGGACGGTGGTGCCGGCATCCTTCCCCACGCGAGGGTGGGGACAAGGATGAGCTCAGCCAAGGGACAAGAAGCGGGTCCTGGGACAGCAAAGCCACGCAAGGGACGAGCAGGGAGGGGGGCTCGGGGGCGGCCGCACCTTGGACGATGAGGTTCACCTCCGACTTGGCGATCTGGCTGCTGTCCCCCACCACCTCGCAGATGTACTTCCCCGTGTCCTCCCGCGTCACCATGCTGAAGTGGATGGTGGTGGGCGAGAACCGGACCCGGTTCTTGTATGGCTCTGCCCAGAGAGAGGAGACGGGGCTGGAACCGGCTCCGACAGACGGACAGACCGGTGGGATGCCCCGAGCCGGGGGTCCCTGGGGACGTACCTGTCAGCTCTCCCCCGTAGTAGAAGAGGACCAGCGAGGAGCCCTTCTGGAACTTCCACTCGATGCGGGGGTTGTTCCAGCCAGACCGATACGCCGAGCAGGGGATGTCGGCGGCTGCCAGGGGAGAACAACGCTGCAAGCGCGTGCCACCACACCAGAGCAGCACCGTGCTCGCGTCCCGTGGTGGGCGGCAATCCAAGCCAGGAGCCCCCGAACCCTTCCCGGTCCAGCCCTGCACAGGAAATCCACCCTCGGCCCCGGGCGCCGCATCCCCTGGGGGTCCAGGGACCTCGGCGCGAAACCCAGGGACCCCGGGGTGAACCCCATTTGCAGCACTGGAGGTGCCGGGGGATGTTGCTCAGCTGTGCCCCCCAGGGATAACGGGGTGGGGGGGACCGCCGGTGGGCTGGGGGTGCTGGGGCTGGAGCCGGGCACTCACGCTTGTTTTCAGGCACTTCTTTGGTCTCGGAGGTGACCTGGGCTCCCACCAGGGACACTGCAGGGGGGAAAAGACACGGCTGAGAAGTGCAGGGGGGCCCCAGCGATGGGATATGGGGAGCAGGGGAGGCTGCAGCTGGGTCAGGGAGGTCACCGGGAGCCCCGAGGCAGCGGTGATGGTCCCCAGGGCAGGGGTGACGGCATGTTGTGCCGCGCTGCCCAGCGTGTCACAGCCCCAGGAGCCGGAAAATCCCGTCCTGCCGGCTCTGGGCGCTGCCCGCATTGTCACGTCGCCTCCCGCCCTGCCCGGTTTCTGCCTGGTTTCGCAGGAAACTGGCCGGGGCGTTTCGCAACTCCCTGCCCTATGTGCACACACACACAGACACCCCCGCGTCCCCACACACGTGCGCACACGCCTCGTCACAGCCCGCACACGCGTGTCTCCTGCCCTTCCCCACAGCCAGGCCACAGCAGTGGCAGCACGGGCTGGTGCTGTAGGTCTGGAGAGCTGGTCCTGGCTGCTGGCCACGTCCCCTGTCCTTGAGGCCGCTCGGAGCCGGCGTCTCCCAGCACAGCCACCCCGGCTCCCGGTTTTGGGCCTGGGGAAGGCGGTGATGCCAGCTGGGGAGTCACGCCACAGGGGAAGGTGATTGGGAACGGGCATGGCCTCATCCCCAACCCACCTGCACCTTCGCATCCTGAACCGCCGCCAAGCGAAACCCAGGCAGCTGGTGGCAGAAATTGGCGATTTGGGGGGGGAAGGGGGGGGGGAAACGGGGCATCCGGTGTCGCCAGGCATGGAGTGCTTCCCAACACGGCGCCTGGCACCGCTCCCAAGAGCCAGCATGGTGGCATGGTGCTGGCTGGGAATGCCACCGGACCCCCATCGTGGCTGCGTCTTGAACCGTCCCACGGCTCAGGGAGGAGGGGAAAAGGGTTTGGGGTTTGTTTGGGTGGATTTGGGGCAGAAACAGCAAAAAGGTGACACCCCGCAGGCCCCAAGGGATCACCACGGGGGCACGTGGGGGAGCCGGAGCAGGACGGGTCCCCGGGGTGGGCGTCCCGGCCAGGACACAGGCGCTGCCGGCTCCGGGTCCGAATCAGCTGGGATCGGGTTAATCCCAGCCTGGTCCGGGATTGTTCCAGCACAATGGAGGGGACGTCACTGCAGGGACAGGAAGGCCACCGCCGGCCCAGCCCGCTCCCCGGTGACAAACCCTGTAACTTTGGCCTTTGGAAGCACCAGCGGTGCGGCAGCGGCTACTGATTAACCCGGGGTGCGGGGGCACGTCTCGACGCCTGCCGCGGTGGGAGCGGGACGGGGACGCTCCCGTCACCGCCGGCGGGGACTCGGCCGGAGCCCGCGGCACGAGGAAAGCCGTCCGCCCTCGGCCGGGATGTTTTGTCACAGCAGGTTTCCGGCCCCGGGAAGCGCGGCCAGATCCGCTGCCGGCCCCGCCGAGCCCCCCGCCGCCCTCAGCCCCCCAGATTACCGGGTGTCGGTGAGAAGGTGACGATGGGCTCGGCGGGAGCGGAGCAGCCGGGACGGGGTCAGCGGCACCGGCACAGCCCTCGCCCCGGTGTCCGGCCGGGAGCGGGGCTCAGCCGGGCGCCACGGGCACCCGTGGGGGGTCCCGGGGCCGGTGGCCCCTCCCGGCGGGGCGACCCGGCTGGCGAAGGTCTTGTGCACCCACAAACCCAACCATCGACCGCAAATAACGGGGCGGCAGCGGCGGGAGGTCCCGCGGGAGGCGGGCGGGCACCGCCGCGTTATTAATAGCCCCTTATCGCGGTCTGTGGCGGCACCGGGGCTCCCCCGTAGCCTCCCCCCACCCCGGTACACCGGGCTCCCGTGAGCGGGGACGGTGGACGGCACCGGGGGACCCGGCGCCCGGTACCGGGCCCCCTCCCGGGCAACCCACCGCCGTCCCCGGGCCCCGGCCGGCAACACCGCGACAGCCCGGTACCGGCACCGGCACCGCCCGGGCCACCAGATCACCGACCGCTACCGGCGCCGCCCCGGGGCACCCCCCGCCCCCTCTCCGGTACCGGCACTGCCCCGGCACCCCCCGAGCGACCGCTGCCACCCGGTACCGGCCCCCTCCGGGCGACCCCCCGCCCCCCCCGCTCCCGGCGGCGCCCCGGGCACCGGCCGCCCCATTGTCCGGGAACCTCGCGGCCGCCCCCCGGCCCCTCCCGGGCACTCACCGGCCGCCGCACCGAGCAGCAGCAGCAGCAGCAGCAGCAGCAGGGGCCGGGGCCCGGGTCCGCCCCGCCGCGCCGCTCCCGCCATGGCCGCCGCCGCCCTGCGCGCCCCGTTCTGCACCAGGTGCGGCCCGGCCCGGCCCGGCCCCGCCCCGCCCCGCCCACCGGGGCCGGGCCAACCCGGCTACGCCCCTCCGCCAGGTGCTGCGGAGCCCCGCCCCTTCCCCGGCCCCATTGGCCGCGCCGCCTGTCTCCTCAAGGCGGGGGCGCGCCCCGCTCCAGTGACTGGCTGGCTCGGTCCCGCAGCGTCGGCTTGATTGGCTGAGGCGAAGGGGCCGCGCGCGCGACAGGTGTGGAGAGGGCGAGGCCCACCGGCCAATCAGAGAGAGCGCTTTAACTTCTGACCAATGGGAGCGCTTTGCGTCCCTCGTGGCGGCCCTCAGGCGGGGACCCGGGCGTTGCCATAGCGACGGGGCCTGCGGCCTCCTCGGGCCCCGGAGGGCTCCCAGCGCCTCCCAGTGCGTCCCCAACACCTCCCAGTACCCTCCCAGCACCTCTCAGTGTGCCCCCAACACCTTCCAGTGCCTCCCAGTATCCTCCCAGTGTGCCTTCAGCACCTTCTGGTGCCCTCCCAGTACCTTTAGTGCCCCCAGTGTTCTCCCACTGTTCCCAGTATGTTCCAGTACCCTCCCAGTGTACACCCCATACTCCCAGCGCTCCCCTCTGCTCCTCCCAGTCCTCCCACAGAGCCATCGTGGCACAGCGATGTCACGCGCTGACGTCACAGCACGGTGACATCATGGCAAGGTGACATGGCAGGGACAGAGTCCCATCATGGGGGGGGGGACATCCCTGGGTGCCCCCACGGCCATGCCCGAGGGGCCCCGCGGGTGCTGAGAGGAGGGGAATAACCCGTAGGACCTGGAAAAACAAATCACTATTTTTATTTATTTTTGCTTTTTAAATTCAGAGTTTTAAAAAAAAGTCTGGCCCCGCCGGGCCGGGCCAGCCGCAGCGGGCAGGGAGGGGGGGCGGCGGCAGCCCGGGACCCCCCGGCCCCTGCGGCCCCCGGAGGGGACGGCTCCCCGGGGAGGGGGCTCCCCACGGGGCCGGGGGCCGCGGCGGTGCGGGGGGGGGGCGGCGGGGCCGGCGCCCGCCTGGCCGAGAGCGTGTGCACGAAGCGCTGGGGACGGGGACGTGAGGGGGGGGGGGAACGACGCGGAGCGCCCCGGGGAGACGGCGAGGGGGGCAGGGGGTCAGGGAGGGGGGGGACACAAACCAAACGGGAGGGTCCTCATGTCACGCCGGGGAGGTGCTCGCTGCCGGGGGGGGGTCAGGCGCAAGGCGGGGGCGACCCCCGGCCCCCTGCCAGTCCCCGTCCCCGCCATCCCCGTCAGTGGCTGTCGTTCTTGATGACGATCTCCACGCCGTGCTGGCGGAGCTGCGCCCGCAGGATCAGGTTCTTGTTCTTCAGATCCTCCACCTGGCAGCGGGGAAGAGGACGACGACGCGGTGAGGGCGAGCGGACCCCCCGCCTCCGCGCCCCGGCGGGACCCCCCGGCCACCTCACCTGCTGCCGCAAGACCTCGTTGTCCATCTGGAGCTGGTCGAGGCCCTGCAGCTCCTCGGAGAGGCGGTGGTTGCTCTGCCGCAGCTCCTGGATGTAGTCGCAGGCTTTGGAGAGGATCCCGCCCTTGCTCTGGGTGAGGGGACGGGGGGTGAGCGGGGGGCTCCGGCACGCCACCGAGCCTCGCCCTTGCCCCGCAGCCCCCCGGGGAGATGGCGGGGGGTCCCCTACCTGCCCCGACTTGGTGTTCTCCATGGAGCAGTCGGGGATGATCTTGGAGAGCTGCACAATCCAGTTGTTGATCTTGTCCCTGCGCCGGCGCTCCACTGCGAGGGAGGAGAGGGGGGGGGCGTCAGCACCGTCCCAAAACCCCTGACGGGCACCGAGCCTCGCGCCGTGGTCCCCAGACCCCCCGTGCGACCCTCGGAGGGGTGTCCTCCCCCTCAAGCTGGGGCTGGGGGTCACTAAACCTAACTGCACTGAGCCCGGCGCCCCCGGGAGGGGGGTGGGAGCGGCGGGCAGGGCCGGATCCTGCCCAGCTCCCTGGGCACCCAGCGCCCTGGGCGGCTGGGAAAGCGGAGGTGAAGCACCCAAACGGCCCGAGTTCTGCCCGTGCCAGACCCAGGCCCCTCAGGGTGCGAGCAGGGCGGGCGCCCTGCCTGCTCCTGGGGCTGCGAGGACAGCAGAATCGATTTTAGGGTCAAACCAGCCCAACGCCCGGGTTTCGGCGGTTTTGCGAAGCTGTTTTTGAAGCCAAAGGAAGGAGGATCCTGGCTGGCGCCTCCACCCGTCCGGGCTGCGCCGGGCACTCGCCCCCGCCGCCGTCTGCTCCTGGCTGGGGGCCGGGCAGGGCCGGGGGCCGCCTGGGTGCCTTACCTGGGCGTGCTCGGGCTTCCCAAGGTTTGAGCTTAATCTTCCGAGCTCTGGCTTCCCCTGCTGCTGCTAATTACAGCTCTCCCAAAAAAGGTTTTACCCTTAACTGACAAGAGCTTTGTGATATGTCCTTAGAGCCTTTCCATCTAGGAGGTGGGAACAGACAGTGTTAACCCAGGGACAGCTCCCCTCCCCACGCTGCTGCACGCCACAGTCCCCACCGCCCCTCGCCGATGGCAGGATGACCCCCCCACCCTGCCGCCGCTACCTTCGTTGTGCTGCGCCCGGCGCTTCTCGTCCCGGGTGGCCCGCGGTGCCTCCGACTTCCTGGGGGGAGAGCGGCAGCGTTGGTCCCTGCGATGCCGGAGGGGACCCGGCCACATCCCAGCCTCCCCATGCCGGCACAGGGGACGCCTCGCTCCTGGCGTGGATGGGGGAGACCCAGCCCGCTCCCAAAAGCGCCGGACCACCGGAGTGTCCCCCTCGCCTTTGCTTGTGCCGGTCTCTGCATCGGCACGGCTGAGGGTGGCTGCGACACCCCCGTGCCCGGGGGGAGCCGGGGAGGGGTCCGGTACTCACGGGGAGTAGGGGTGGGCGCGGGGGGTGATGGTCCTCTGCGCTCCGCCCTGCAGCACCTCCTGGGGCGACATCATCACGAAGAACTGCCCTGAACGGCCCAAAATGAAAGAGGGGATCAGGCAGGGAGCACCCCGAAACGCCCCACGGAGGGGACCACGATCGCCTGGGGGGTCCCGAAGGACAGGGACATGAGACCCCCCTGCGCCGGCCGTACCCGTGGGGGTGGGCTGCCCCAGGAGGGCCTCTGAGTTCTGCGTGGTGACGACAGCGGTGGCCGTGGTCCCCGCGCCGGCAGAGGTGCTGGTGTCGGCCACGGCCGTGGTGGGGAAATAGGTGTAGTGAGTCTCGGTGGCCGTGGCCTCTGTCTCCACCGCATCCTCGCTGGTGAAGGCGCCCTGGATGACAGCCTGGAACAGAGGGACGACAGCGGGTGCCACGGTGGGACGGGGCGCTGAGGCCGGCCTCACTCCCACGCAGTACCAGCAGCTGACACTGGCACCCACCTGTGTCATGGACTGGGCGGCGGGATAGCCGCTGATGGCACTGGTGCCCTCCGTCTGTCCGTCCAGCTGTCCGTCGGCCACTTGGATCACCCTGTACATCACCTGCCGGGAGAGCCGCGGCGGTGGGGGTGGGCGGCGAGGCGGCGGCTCAGCCTGCCCGTGGCCAACCCTGGCATCCAGACCTGCCCGGCGCAGGATCAGGCCACGGCGCTCCCCTCCCAGCTGCGACCAAGCCAGCGGGCACTCCGGAAGGGCCAAACCCCGCTCCAACCCCAAACGCCCCCCCAGAGGGGACCCGGCCCGAGGGTCTGCGTACCTGCGTCCCGCCGTTCTCTGTGCGAAAGACATACTTGATGTTGGGGTCGGGGAAGGTGGCCGCGGACTGGATGCTGGCAATGGCAACGCTGGTGGGATCCTCACCTGTGGCCACTGCACCTTAAGGCAAGAAGGGGGGAGGGAAAGAAAGCCCATGACGGGGAAGGGGCCGGGGCTCCCGTGGCACAGAGGGGAGCTCAGAGCCGTCCCCTCTCTCCCAGGGGCAAAGACGGGGTCTGGCATTAGCCCAGCATGTGCCTCTAGCCACACGGTGCCTGATGCTGGGGCTAAACTGGGCACGGCTGGGGCTAAATTGGGCATGGCTGGGGTGTGGGGCCTCCTCGCGCAGCCCCCAGGGCATCCTGGGCCCCAAGACCCCTGCAGCTGCAGTGGGGTCCCCGCTCACCTTCCTGGATTTGCACTGTTCCCTCTTCCGTCTCGGCTGCTTTCTGCTGCCTGCAAGGGCAAGGCGAGGTGGGTGAGGCTGCAGACCCCCACCATCCCGCAGCCGGGACCGCCCGCACGTCACCCACTCCCCTCGAGGGCCCCAGCCCGGTGTCGGCCTGGCCAGCCTTGTCACCGGCCCCCGGTACCCACAGGAAACTCGTGTGCCAGAGCAGACCCTGGCGCGGCCGCCGTCCCCCCACCCGGTGCCGGCAGGGGGTCCCAGCACTCACCCCTTCATCGCTCTGCTCCGTCAGGCATCAGCGGGGCAGTCACAGATGAGCCTCCCGGCCTTCACAGCCCTGCGGGGAGCACAGGCGGTGGCTCAGGGACGGGCCCCAGCCTTCCTCCTCCTCCTCCTCCTCCCCAGCTCTGCGCCGGAGCGGGCCCGACGCCAGCCCCAGGAGGGGCACCTCCCAGGCAGTGGCAGGTCCCCGCTGTCACCAGCAGCCGGGAACAGCGGCAGGGCCCCAGGACGGGAGCGAAGCCGCTGCGGTGACACCACAGCTGGGTCCCAGCTGTGCTGGCAGCACAGCCAGACACTGGCCACCACGGCCCTGCGCCGGCCACCGCGGCCCTGCGCCGGCCGGGGCCTCAGGCGCCCTTTACGGGTGTCCCCTGTTTTGCTTTTGCATCCCAGGGGACGCAGCTGTCCCCAAAGCCACCGGCTCCCCGGGGTTTCGGAGCAGCGGGTGACGGTTGGGGGCTGGCTCGTGCCGGAGACCCCCGGTGACCCCGGGACGGCCGTGCCGCGGTGACGCCGCTCCCTCCGCTTCTTTGTCACCGAGCCGGGGGGCCGCCGCGGGGGGGGGGGGGGGGGGGGGGGGGGGGCACCCACCCCGGGCCCTGCTCGGCGGCACCGCGGCCCCCGCCGCGGCGAGGCCGCCCCGGGGGGACTTAGCCCCGTGTCGCCCCCCACCGCGGCCCCGGTCCCCCCGCCCCAGCGGGTCCGCCCCTCCCCGGCCCCGGGCCACCCCGGCCGGGCAGGGAAACAGGGGCGTCAGGGTCGGGGGGGCGGCGGGGGGACCCCCGGTGAGGGGGCGACGGGGCCGGGGCGGCGGCGGAGGGGTGACAGGGACGGGGGGCGGCGGTGACAGGGCCGGGGGGGGCCGGCCGCGGCCCGGAGGGAGGTGACAGGCCCAGGGGGGCCGCGCCCGAGGGGAGGGCGGCGGGGGGCGACGGATCCCGGGGCCCGGGGAAGGGGAGGGGGGGACCCGCGCCCCGCCGGGGCCGGCGGCGGATGGGCCCAGGGGCCGCGGCTGGGCCCGCACCACCGGCGGCCGCGGCCGAGCCCGGCCCCGCGTCCCGCAGGCCGGGGAAGGCGGAGGGGTGGCGACGCGGGGCGGCCCGGCCCGGCCCCGCCGCGACCCCCGGCCCGGCCCGGCCCCGCCGCCCCCGCCGTTACCTCGCCGCGCCGGGCCGCCCTGCGCGCGCTCGGCCCCTTGTCTCGCCATGGAAGCCCGCACATGCGCACGGCGCCGCCGCGCCGCCATAACGGGTGCGGGCGGAAGCGAGTCCCGCATCCGCCGCCTGCCTCCCCCCCCCGCCCCGTCCGCCGCCGCCATCTTGGGCAGGGGCGCCGCGTAGCGCTGCGCGCCGCCGCCGCCATCTTGGAGCCGGGCACGGCCTCCCCGCCCCTCCCCTCCGGCGCCATCTCAGTGCGTGCCGGCCCCGCCGGGCGCCATCTTAGACGGCGAAGCGCGGCGCTTCCGCCAGGCGCCATCTTGGGTGAGGGCGGCGCCATCTTGGAGGCGGGCATCGCCCCCTCCGCGCCTCACGCCCCGTTCGAGCAAACCGGCCCGGCCCCGCCGGTGCCGCCGCCGTGGGGCGAGGGGCCCCCGCCCGGCCCCGCCCCCCCCCCCCCCCCCCCGGCTCGGAGCCGCCGCGTTGCGCCGAAGGAGGCCACAGCAGTAGACAAAACCCAGCGTGTTTATTGACCTGATCGCCGCCCGCACAGGAGCGCCAGTGCCCGCCGGCCCCGCGTCCCCGCAGCTCAGCGCTCGCCCGCCGCCCCCTCGGTGCCCACCGGCCGCCGTGACGGGGCCAGCGCCGCCCCCTCGGCCTGCGCCACCGGCCGGGTCAGGCTCAGCCGGCTCCGGGCCATCGCCTCGGCCTCGGGGGCCGCCGCGCAGCTGAGGGGCCGCAGCAGCCGGGGCCTGAGCGGGGCCCGCTGGAACGGCAGGGCCTTGGGGGCGGCGGGCGCCGGCTCCCCCCCGCCATACGTCTGGATCCTCCTCACCGGCGCCTGGGCCGGCTGCTGCTCGGCAGCCGTGGCCACCGCCGCGTCGAAGGATGCGCTGCCGCCCTCCCGCCAGCCCGCTCGCCTCGCCGCCCCGCCGCCGTTCCCGCGGGGCTGGGGGGGCCCCTCCGGCGCCGTGGGGCTGGGGAGCCGCCGGGGCGGCACGGTGGCGTCCCCCTCGGTGGCCGGGGACGCGCCCTCGGCCCCGGGCATCCAGGGCTGCAGGGCCGGGGGGATCTTGGCGAACTGGGGCTTGGGGGGCACGACGGGGACCGAGCGGGCCTGCTGCACCCTGACGGTGCGGGCGGCCAGGCGCACCGGGGCACTGCCGTCGCGGCGCAGCACGGCCACGGGCTCGGGGCGACCTGGCTCCCCGGGGGGCTCGGCCTGGCTCGGCTCCGGGGCTTCGGGGAGAGCGCTGCGCAGCTCTGGGGCCGAGGCAGAGAGCGAGGGAGATCCGGGGCTGCTCCCAGGGGTGGCACTGGTACCCTCCGTGCTGGCCGCAGAGGGCAGGAGTGGCTCGGGGACCCCCTCAGGGATTGCCTTGGGGACGGCCTGGGGGGCCGGGGGCTCCGCTGGCTCCTGGGGGGCCTCTGCCAGTGAGGCGGCTGGAGGGGACCCCAGTGAGGGCTGGGGCTCGCCCTCCCCAGGCTCCTCCGGGGCGGGGGGACGGGAGCCAGCTCCATTCTCTTCGACTTTCCCATCTGACGCATCGGGGTGGAGAACCGGCCCTGCTCCCGTGGGGCCCCCGGCTCCTCCGCCCTCGTCCCCCAGGCTGGCTTCAGCACTGGAGTCAGTTCTGCTGGGGCCAGGTCCGCCGTCCGTGGCCCCTTCCCCTCCACTGCCCTCCCCTGGGAGCTGGCTGGTGTCTGCTGCCCCCGCCTCTGCCAGCACCCCAGCAGGGTCCCCCGGGTGCTCCCCCTCACCCGGAGCGTCCTCCTCCGTGGGGCACGGCCCTGCCGGCCCCGGTGTCGGAGACCTGTCCTGCGGCACGGCGGTGCCATCAGTGCCATTGGTGTCAGGTTGGGCCGGTGCCGGGGTCTCCGGGGCTGTACCCTCACCCAGCGGCTGGTCGAGGGGCTCCAGCGATGCCACCAGCGGGCTGAGGTCGTCGTGGGCACTGAGGAACATGTCATCCGAGTCGGTGTCCCCGGCACGGTCCTCGATGTCCGAGCCGCTGGGAGCCATGAAGAACATCTCCTCGTCCATGCACTCCTCGATGGAGAGGTAGCTGGCGGGCTGCTCCATGGGGGGCTCCCCCGGCTGGCGACAGGGACGGGGAGGGTGACGGCCACGCCAGAGACCCCCAGCCCTGCACTGCCCCGAGGCCCAGCACCGGGGCCGGAGGGGTCAATGCCACCCTGTCCCCTCCAAGCCCACCCTGTCCCCTCCAAGCCCACCCTGTCCCCTCCACCCCCACCCTGTCCCCTCCAAGCCCACCCTGTCCCCTCCATCCCCACCCTGTCTCCTCCAAGCCCATCCCTGTCCCCTCCGTCCCCACCCTGCTCTCTCCATGCCCACCCTGAGCAGGGACAGTGGTGGTGACCCTCTGCTTGCCTCTAGCCCTGCCACCCCAGACCCAAAGCACTGGGACGGCGATGTCGGCTTACATTCATGAACCCGCTGTCCATCCCCTCCTCCATGGCCGGGAACCCCTCGCTGTCCCCAGGGCAGGTGTCCGGCAGCAGGGACCGTGCCGCCAGCTCCCAGTCCCCACTGCCCTCCAGCCACGTCTCCTGGCTGTCCAGGAAGGCGAAGGAGTCCCGCAGCTCCAGGGAGAGCCGGGTCTCCTCCGCATCCACCTTCTCCTCCCCTGTGGAGGGAGATGGAGGGAATTGAGCCTGGTGTGGCCCCCGGCACCCCAGGGCTCCTGCGCCAGCCGGTCCCGGCGGCCGCCTCTCACCGGTGCGGTGCTCGGGCGCCTCGGGGTCCCCGGCGGAGCGGCGGGCGGGCAGCGGGGGGCTGGCAGGCGGCTCTCTACCCACAGCCGCCTGGGCCAGCGCCGGGCACGGCAGCCCCCGCGTCAGGCGGGAGAGGTTGGAGGTGATGTGGAAGGGGACGGTGACAGAGAAGGGGCCGGAGATGTGGACCCCCGCGCACTTCTCGGCACGGCTGCGGGCGGCCTTGGGCGAGCGGCCGGGGGTCACCAGCAAGGCCCGGCCAGCTTTGGGGGTGGTGGGCTCCGACTTGGTGCTGCTTTCACCCTCCGACTCGGGGCCCCGCGGCTCCTCCTTCCCCTTCAGCTTCTCCTCCAGGCTCTCGTCCAGCTCGGGGCAGCTCTCTGGCGCCGGCAGCGATTGGCAGGTGTCGAAGCTCTCCCGGCGCTGTGGCGGCTGCTTCACCGACTGCTTCTTGCTCAGCCGAGGGTTGTCTGCGCCCGGCGGGGGGAAGAGTCAGGGCACGGAGGTGGCCACCATCCCCGGACCTCCCTGCGCCTGGGGACCCGGCTGGCTGCACCACGGGAGCTGCTGAGCTGGAGGACCGGGGCGATGCCCGGCGGCTTGTCTGTCCCCACACTGTCCTCTCCATCCCTACGCCCTCTTCTCCATCCCCATCCCTGCCCTCTCCATCCCCACGCTGTCCCGATGATCCCACCTTGGGGATGGGGACGGTTCCCACGGGAGTGGCATGGTGCGTCCCTCTTACCGTCGCTGGCGAAGGGGACGGAGCTGAGCGAGTCCATGCTCTTGGCTGGCCGCAAGCTTATTTTGTCGCACTTGTTATCTGAGGGAGGGAAGGAGAAGGGGAATGAGGACGCGCGGGGCGGCAGCGGGGCTGGGTCTGGGGACAGGCTGTCCCCCTGAGTGATGGGGTCCCTCCCTCTGGACCCCAGCAGGGGGGACCAGGGCTCCCCACCTTTCTCCTCCGCCTTCACCAGCTTGCGTTTGGCTTCGTGGCTGGAGCGACCCAGGTTGAAGATGGACCTCCACTTCTTGGCCTTGAGGGAGCCCTTCCTCCTGCGGGACCCTGGGCGTCAGGGGCGGCGGGCACGCCTGGGCACGCTCGCGTGCGGGTGTGAGCACACATGGTGCCTTTGGACACGTGCAAGAGCTCATGCGTGCATGCAGGAGAGCACGTGCATGTAAGAACATGTGTGCGTGGGATTACGTGTGCATGGCGCACGCGTGCCGGCGGCGCTGCCCGGGCTGGGGGGGTCCCCGGGGAGGGGAGGGGGTGGCAGTAGGCCCTACCTGTGGTCGCTGAGCTCGATGATGGTGTGGTAGGGCCGGATTGGAGGGGGCCCGTCGCCCTGGCTGAGTGTGGCCGGCACGTGGTACGGCGGGGGCTGCCTGTCCCCTGTCCCCCCCCCGCCCAGCAGCAGGGACCGCCGGGGGCACTCGCTGCCTGTGGGCCACCGAGATGGGGCGTCAGGGTCCCGCTGGGGACCCCCTCGCCATCTGCGTTCCCCCGCCTCCCCGGCCAGGACGTACTGCAGAGAGGAGCGTCCCCGAAGAGCTGCTCGACGTGGGTGAGGATGAACTCCACCACGATGGACTGGACGCGCACCTCCATGAACGCCGCCGTGCCGTTGAACCCCGTCGCCTCGATGTCCTTCGACCTGCCGCGGGGACGCCAGGAGCAGCTCTTAGGCTCCCCGGGGAAGGGGGGTGGTCGTCACCCTGAGCCCCCGAGCCCCCGTCCCTGGCGCTCACCGCAGCAGGTTGGGTGCCCAGACGATGGCCAGGTTCCTGGCGTGCATGTTGGTCTGGCTGCTGTAGGACGCCATGTGCAGGAGGTGCCTCATCAGGAACTCCAGGGTCCTGCAGGCACCGTGGCGCGTTAGGAGCAGCGATGCCCGGGGGGACACCGGGTTTGGGGTCCCCCCCCGCCCCCCTACCTATAGTGGGGCACCGGCAGCTCCTTCAGCACTTCCTTGATCTTCACCAGACGAGCCTCTTCCATCTGGATGGCCACCGCGTCCTGCCGGGGGACAGGGATGGGGTGACAAGTGCCACATCCCGGGGTTGGGGACGGGTGGCAGCGCTGGGGGGGGACACACTCACAGCAAATTTGTCATAGAGCTGGTAGGTGAGGAGGGGGTTGGGGAGCTCACGGAAATACGCCTTGCAGAGGGAGCTGACGCAGTGGATGTCCTGCAGGTAGACGTCCTTCTGCAGGTCGGGGCAGCGGTCGCTGTCGAACTCCTGCCTGTGAGCGAGGTGGCCGGCTCGGCGGCGGGGATGGGGACAGGGACGGCGCCGTCCCCCTCCTCAGCCCCACTTGGCTGCTGTGCCGTGGAGGGTGTTTGCTGGGGCGGGCTGGGATGTGTCCCCAGCGCGTCCCCGTGCTCGTGGAGGCGGGGAGGGTGTCTGGTCCCTGCCAGCAGGGCTCGGGGACGCACAGGGACCATCGCGCTCCCTGGGGAATCGATGCAGCCCCGTGGGCTGCAAACGGGGGGGGGTTCGTCAGCCGGGGCCTTCTGCGGCCGGGCGGGGGTGCGGGGGACGGGGGGATGGGGGGGACGGGGATGGCGGGGATGCTGGGGACAGGGGGATGGCAGGGGCAGGGGGATGGCGGGGACAAGGATGCTGGGGACAGGGGGATGGCAGGGACAGGGAGATGGTTGGGGACAGGGGGGATGGTGGGGACAGGGGGATGCTGCGGGTGCCAGTGATACAGGGACATGGAGGATGTGGGAACGTGGGGCACAGGGGGATGCTGGGGACCCTGGGGCTGTTGAGGAACGCCGGGGATATGAGAGTGTGGGGGACACTGGGGCTGTTGGGGACACTGCAGACCCAGGGGATGCTGGCAATGCTGGGGTTCGTGGAGACACAGAAAAAAGGGGAGGAAAGAAACACTCAAGGAAAGAACCGAAAGAGAAGAAGAGTGAAAAACCAGACCAAATATGGAAAGAATGAAAGAGAAAAAGAAAGAAAGAATAAAAAAGAAAATAAACAGAAGAAAAAAGGAAGAAAGGGAACAAGGGAAAGAAGGGCCGCAGCAGCACGGAGCAGGATGGAGCCGAGAGCTGCGGGAGCGCAGCACGGGGAAGGAAGGGGCCGTGGGGCACAGGAGGCGCGGCGGGGCCGGATCCGGCCAACTCAGCACCGAGGTCGGCTCCTGCGCCGGCTGTGCCCGTCCCCCTCCCGTCCCCGTCCCGTCCCCGTCCCGTCCCCATCTCCCTCCGCCTGGTCCCATCCCATCCCCGTCCTCTCCCACCGCTTTCCCGCCTGGTCCTGTCTTGTCCCACCCCTGGCTCTGTCCCACCTCCATCCCATCTGGTCCCGTGTCCGGCCCATCCCTGTCCCCATCCCATCTGGTCCTGCCTCCGCCCATCCCCGTTTCTGTCCTCTCTGGTCCCGTTTCCCGGTCCCCTTCCCATCTCCATCCTGCCTCGTCCCATCTCCATCCCACCTGGTCCCACCTCCCTCCCATCCGGTCGCAGCCCTGCATCCTCCCCGCTCCACCTCCATCCTCTCTGCTCCCATCTCCACCCCAGCCCCACCTCCCACCCGTCTCCCTCCTGTTTTCCTCCCATTTGATACCATCTGGTCTCCAGCTCCATCCCAGCCCCCTCTGCTTCCAATCTCCATCCCACCTGCTCCTGGCTCCATCTCCATCGTCTCCATCTCCATCCCATCTGTTCCTGCCTCCATCTCCATCCTGTCTCCATCCCAGCTGCTCCTGTCTCTGTCTCCATCCCATCTGCTCCGTCTCCATTCCGCCTCCATCCCCTCCATCCCCATCCCGTCTCCCTCCCGCCTGGCCCCGCTCACCGCAGCCGCTGGATGTTGGAGGAGACGCCCGACAGGCGGTAGATGCCGTCCACCACCCCGTGCTGCTCCACGAATTCGGTGCAGCTCCTCAGCACCTGGGGCACTGCGGGATGGGCACCCCGCGCCCGCCATCACCCACCTCCCCCGGCCCCGGACCTGCTCCTTGCCTGGAGCCGGGGGGACCGGGGCCACCCACCCCCCGGGTGCAGAGTGACGGCATCCCCATGGGGCAGCCGGTGCCTGCACCGGCCACGTCCGGGTCCTGGGGGCACCAGAGCCCCTGGCAGACTGGGGCCACCAAGTCCCCAGAGATGGGGCCACTCGTCCCTGTCCCCTCGGGGCCACAGTGGGGCACTGAGATTGGAGCCGTGCCAAGGTACCGGGACCCCCCAAATCTCGGAGGGACCTCACCGGGAGGTGCCCCGGCTGCGACGCTTGCTCAACCACTGGTGATGCAACTGTGTGGCCTGTGTCACCCCCGTCCCCTCCCCGCGGCACCCGCCCGGCTTCCGGCATCCGTGGGCGCGACCCCCGCGTGGGGGCTCGGTGGGACCCCGCGGGTGGGGGACGCGGGCGGTGGCAGCGGTGCTCACCGGCGGGTGCTTACCATCCTGCCCCGACTGCTGGAGATGCTCCAGGAGGTCGCAGCCGAAAACCCGCTCCTTGGTGCCGCCCTTGCGCCTCGCCTTCTGCCGGGCCTTCAGCGCCAGCGACATGGAGGCGGCGTGGACCCCCCCGGCGGCGGGGTCAGATCCTGCCCATGGCCCAAGCGGGGCGCGGGCGCCCCAGAGGCCCGGCGCGGCGGCGGCGGCCGGGGGAGGCGGGTGGCGAGCGGAAGCGGCCCCCGAGGAGGAAGTGCGGCAGCCCCGGGGCCCTGACGCAGCCTCGAGGGCCCGGGGCGTCCTGCTGGCGGCGGCAGGAAGGCAGCGGCCGCCTTCGAGGCCGCTTCCTGCTCCTCGGCGCGTCGAAACCACAGGGCAGGGTGCAGGCGGCACGCTTGCGCACGCTCCTGCACGCTCCTGCACGCTCGTGCACGCTTGCATGAGCTTGGGCATGCTTGCGCGTGCTCGGGCATGCTTGCGCGTGCATGAGCTTGGGTGTTCTTGCATGCCTTCGTGCATGCTTGCACGAGGTTGTGCACACTTCGGCATGCTCGTGCACGCTTCCACCTGCATGCGCACGCTTGCATGCAGCTCAGCTGCGCGCCCAGCGGGTGCACGGGTGGAGCACACAGGTGTGGCCGTTGTTGCACACGCGTGCACGAGCAGCATCCCGTGAGCGCCAGCCCCCGCCGTGTCCCCGTGTCCCCCCCCACTGAGACCAGAAGCACTTGACACAGGCTCCCAGGGTCCCGCGCGGGGTTTATTTACAAGCGCGGCCGGGCAGCAGCGGGGGGCTGGGGGCCCCCGTCCTATACAGGTATGTACACGTGGGGCGCGCTGTCCCCGGAGACCCCTGCCGCCAGCCCCATGCCCGGGGGGGGGCCCGGCCCCAGGGGGTCCCCTCGGCAGTTTGGGGGGGGGGGGACACGACACAGGGTTTTGGGGGGTTTTGGGGGGCCATGGGGGAGAGGGGACACAAGCGTCCCAAGTGCCACCGGCAAACCGCATCCCGAGCGGGGACGGCCGCGTGTCCCCAGCGCCGCGCGGGAAGGAGCTGACCCAGAGTCCGAAGGGATATTTGCGGGGGCTCCTGCCCCTGTCCTGTCCTTGGGGTGTCCCCACGCCCGTGGGTGCCCGGCGGCTCCGGCGCCCATGGGTCCTGGATGCTGCTGTCACCTCCTCTCTGGCCACTCACCGGTGAATGTCCCCAGCCTTGTGCCAGCAGCAAGGTGACGCCCGGGGACCGGAGCCCATCCTGGGGCGCGGTGCATGTCCCTGACCCCGTGCCAGCAGCAGGGTGACGCTTGGGGACCGGAGCCCATCCTGGGGCACGGTGCATGTCCCTGACCCCATGCCAGCAGCAGGGTGACGCCTGGGGACCGGAGCCAGCCCGGTGGGCAGGCAGAGCCGGGGGAGCTGCAGGGGGAACGGGGGTCCCTCGGGCGTCCCCCCCGGCCCCGCACGGCTCACACCAGGTGCCCGCGGCCGTTGATGTAGATGCCGTTAGTGGTCGGCTTGGCCTGCAGCATCCCGTTCTCCTGCACAAAGTGGGTCATGGCCTGCTTGATGGGGTCATCTCCCCTGCCGCCACCATCCTCTTCCTCCTCCTTCGGCTCCTTCCCTGCTGGGGTTGGCAGCAGCGGCACAGCCGGCACCTCCGTCTGCGTCTCGATCTCCCGCACCGTCGAGAGCGTCGAGTAGCTGCGCCCTTCGGGCTCTTCACTCTGCGGTGACGAGGGACGGGTCGGGGTCACCACCGATGAACGAACACCCCCGGGGACCACCATGGGGCTGGGGTGCTGCCACGGGGCACAGCCAGGGACACGGGTGCAAGGAGCTGCACAAGGGCTCGGTGCATGGGCCTGCAAAGGTGTGTGCAGGTGGGAGGGCTTTGCACACCCAGAAGGGGGTTGGACACATGGGGGGGGGATTGCATGTGTGCAAGAGGGGGTTTGCACATGCAAAGTGGGGTTTGCGCATATGAAAGAGGGGATTGCACACGTGGAAGGGGTTTGAACACCCCAAGGGGAGTATGCACCCGTGAAAGGGGGCTGCACACCCCGAGGGAGGGCTTGCACCCATGGAAGGGGGTCGCGCACCCAGAAGCGGGGGGCTGTGCCTGCCCAGGAGCGTGTGGAGGACACGCTCCGACAGCCACAGCCCCGGGCCGGGTGCAGGTGCGGGGCTGCGCCGTGCCCCCCGCCCCACCGTGCCCCCCGCGGCTCTCACCATGGCAGAGCAGATGCTGGTGCCGCGCAGGCTGTCCCCGCGCAGGCTGTCCCCGCGCAGGCTGCCCTGCCGGCTCTCCGCACGCAGCTGCAGCGTCTCCTCCAGCTGAAGCAGCCCCGTGAGACCCCGCACCTCACCGCCCAGCCCCGGGGTGCCCCACGGCCCAGCCCCACGGGCACCCTGCTCCCCGGTCCTCCTTCAACACCCCCGTACCCGGCACCGGGGCACCTTGATACCCACCACCCCGGGCACCCCAACACCCACCACCTTGAGTACCCCAAGACCCAATCCCTTAGGTACCCCAACACCCATGGCATCCCAGCACCCATCACCCAGGGTACCCCAATATCCAGTCACCCTGAGTACCCCAACACCCATCACCTTGAGTACCCCAAGACCCATTTCCTTGGCTTCCCACCACCCATGACCAGGCACCCCAAGACCGATCATCCTGGGTACTCCAAGACCCATCACCCTTGTGTGCCCCATCACCCAGGCCCCCCAATACCCATCACCATGAGTACCCCAAGACCCCATCCCCTGGGCACCCCAGGACCCAGGCCCCCGCCGGCCCCCACCTGGGTGCGCGTGTCGGTGCTGTGGCTGGAGTGCAGGCGGCGGATGGAGTTCTCCCGGGTGAGCGTCAGCTCCTCCTCACTGGGGGCACGGGGGGACACGCTCAGCACAGGGCCCCCCAGCCCCCACCGCCACCCCCCCCATGCCCCCCCGTCTCTTACTACTTCTCGGAGATGCGCTTGGTCTTGCGCTTGTGGTAGAGGGTCATGACGACGACGACGACGACGAGGACGCAGAGCAGGACGGCGGCGATGACGCCCACCACCACCACCGAGGCCGAGACCAGGTCCACCTTGCGCACCTCGTTGTCTGCGGGGACGCCCGTGGGGCGGGCAGGCACGGTGAGGGGGGCGAGAAGGCGGGGGGTGGACAGATGGGTGGGTGGGTGGATCGACAGACGAGTACACCCATGGACAGACGGACGGACGCATCCACAGATGGAGGGACAGACAAGTACAAGGATGGGCGGGCAGTTAGATGAACAATGGGTGGAGGGATGGACGGATAGAGGGAGGCAGCAGGGGGATGGATGACAGGATGGACGGACAGACGGACGAGCAGACAGATGAGCAGGGAGATGGATGGATGAGTGGACGGATGGGTGGGTGAGTGGGGAGATGAGCAGATGGGTGGGTGGATGAGTAAATGGATGAGTAGACAGACGGGTGGATGACGGAACAGATGAGTGTACAGATGGGCACACGGATGGATGGACGAGCGGACAGTGAGAAGTGAAAGGGGGATGGATGGATGGACAGATGGACAAAGGGGTGGGTGGATGAAGGGATGGAGGGAGAGGTGGATGGGTAGAGTGAAGTGGTGGGGGCGGATGGACGGTACATGGACGGGTGGATGGATGGACAGACAAATGGAAGGACAGACGAGGACAGACAGAAAGATGGATGGATGGATGGATGGATGGATGGATGGATGGATGGATGGATGGGCAGACAGACGGACAAACGGGTGAAGAGACAGAAAGGAGCACCTGGGGAAGGAGAGGTGAATGGATGGATGTAGGAAGAGTCTGGGGGGGACACACGGACAGACGGACGGCGGAGACACGGGTGCCTGGGAAGGGACGGGCAGGTGACAGGAAGGGCGGGCAGACGGAGGAGACCCCGGGGAGGGACAGACGGACAGACGCAAGCAGCACGGGACGGCGTTGCCCCCCCAGCCAGGCTCCCACCACCGCCGACCACCTGGGACCCCCACCCCAACGCCACGGCACCCCGGGGGGCACACGGGTGCCCCGGGCCCCCCAGCGCCCACCTGCCACCCTGCCCTTGATGCTGACGTTGGCCCGCGCCTCCTTGGCGGCCACGCGGTTGGAGACACGGCAGACGTAGTCCCCGGCGTCGGCGGCAGCGAGGGGCCGCTGGAAGACGAGGGTGTCCCCCTTCACCCGCACGCCGGCGGGCAGCGGGGCGTTCAGCCTGCGGCGCGGCAGCACCGTCAGCCCCCGGCGTGCCTGGGCGGGCGGCGGCGCCGCCGCCATCAAAGCTGGGGCTGCCGGTTCCCACGGCTGACGCCCTGCCCCGGCCCCGGCGAGGCTTGCCCAGGCACGGCACCACCTGCCACGCTCGACGCCGCCGAGGCCCTCGGCATGGGCACGCCTGGGCAGGGACACGGCGGGGACGGGCGCGGGTGCGGTGGGGGGGGACGCGGGCAGGGGACACGGCACGGGACGTGGGTACGGGCAGGGGGGACACAGCAGGGACGTGGGACTTTGCCAGGACATGGGCACAGGCAGGGGGGCACGGCAGGGGACACCGGCACGGGCAGGGAGGATGTGGCAGGGACATGGGCACTGGCAGGGGACAGAGCTGGGGCACGGGGCACAGGCAGGGGACACAGCAGGGACATGAAGGTGCTCTGGACACCCGGCAGGGACACAGATGTGCACGGGGAACACAGCAGGGACATGGACACAGGCGAAGAGACAGCACGGCAGGGACAGGTAGGCATGCGGGGATGTGGCAGGGCCACCAACGCGTGCGGGGAGGACGGCAAGGCCGGGGCCAGGCGCGGGGGACGGGGACAGCGTCCTCACCGTGTCCAGTTGTAGGTGGGGGGCGGGTTGCCATCCCCCAGGCAGGTCAGCGTGGCCCCCTCCATCCCCTCCTGCCACTCCTCCGTGTGCCCCAGCACCGAGGCGTCCGACAGGTCTGGGGACAAGGGGACAGTGAGGGGATGAGCAGGGACGGTCCCCATGTCCTGCGGTCCCGCCGCGCCCCCCATGTCCCCAGCATGCCCCCTGTGCCTTTCGTCTCCGCACATCCCCAGCGTCCTCCGTGTCTCCTCCATTCCCAATGCCCCGTCCTCCACGTCCCCAAAGTCCTCCATGCCAACATTCCCCAATGCCTTCCATGGCCCCCTGCCACCTATGTCCCACACGTGCCCCAGTCCCCGTGTCCTTCGTGTCCCCAACACCCTCCACCTCCCCAATGCCCCGCACGTCCCTCAATGCCCCCCACGTCTCCAACGCTCCCCACATCCTTCAATGCCCCCCATACTCTCTATGTCCCCAATGCTCCCCATGTCCCCCATGTCCTCAGTGCCCGCCGTGTCCTCCACGTCCCCATATCCTCCACGTCCCTCAGTGCCCCTCATGCCCCCCACATCCCCAGTGCCCCCAGAGCCCCCCATGCCCCGGTGCCGCACAGGCAACGCTGAGGAGGTGGGTGATCCTCTTCTCGTGGCGCAGGCCGGGGTGGGCCACCACGCAGGTCAGGCTCTTGCCGTTCATGCTGCGCCCAGGCACCAGGAAGAATTCGCTGGTGACGGAGGCGGAGCGGGTGTGCACCGAGCGGCGCGTGGTGTTGGTGCCCCGCACCTCCGTCTCCCAGCGCACCGAGGGCACCGGATTGCCCTCCGCCGTGCACGAGGCTGCCAGCGTCCGGCCCTGCCCCTCCTCCAGCGGTGGCCCCGGGTTCAGGATGGGCAGCGGCGGCACTGCGGGCGGCACCGGCGTCAGACCCGCACCGGCATTGGCACCCGTGGGTGCCGCCCCCGCTGCCGGGCTCTGCCACGCTCTGCCACACCGGTGACCCCAGACCTGCCTGCCGCAGTTGTGTCTCCAGTGCGACTTACTGGGTGCCCAGTACCGGTTCCCCTGTGCCCGTTCCCATGCCCCTTCGCATTTGCCCCGTGCCCATCGCCCACCGCCCCGTGCCCACCGCCGCTTGCCTGCTGCCCTGTGCCCACCGCCCCACACCCATCACCCCCTCCCCACCGCCCTACGCCCATCGCCCCGCGCCCACCACCCTGTGCCCACCGTTCCGTGCCCACTGCCCCCTCCCCACCGCCCTACGCCCATTGCCCCGTGCCCACTGCCCCATCCTCCTCGCCCCACGCCCACCACCCACCACCCATCACCCCGTGCCCGCCGCCCATCAGCCTACGCCCACCGCCCCGTGCCCACCGCCCGGGCACTCACCCAGCACCTTGAGAGTGAGGCGCCCCTCGAAGTTGCCCATGGGGAAGGTGATGAGGTGACACTCGTAGTCACCCTCGTCCCCCTGCACGGCGTTCTTCAGGATGATGGCGCCGTCCTCCAGCGCCCCGTCCGCCCGCCACAGCACCCGCCCGACGTAGGGCTCCTGCACGTGCTCCCCGTGCTGCTGGTTGAGCACGGCCACCTCGGCGCTGCGCCCGGCTGGGCCCCGCTTCAGCCAGGTCACCTGCACCACCTGCTCCTGCTCCTGCGCCCGGTACCGGCACGGCAGCACCACGTCCTGGCCCAGCACCGCCGTCACGCTGCGCTCCACCTCCACCACCCCCGAGCGGCAGCCTGTGGGCACCCAGGCTGGCACCGGTGCGCTCGCTCGGCGCGCTTGTGCCGCCGCATGCTCGCACGGTCCTCCCGGCACACTCGTGCTTGCACACACTCGTGCTGGCACTCACGTACATGCAAGAACGCTTGTGCACGCTCCGGCACACTTGGGCACGCTTGTGCTTGCACGCACCAGGCATGCTTGGGTGCACTCGCATACATGCAGGCACGCTTGCGCACACTCAGGCACACTTGTGCTTGCACGTGCATGTGCGTGCTGGGTGCACTTGTACACGTGCAGGCACGCTTGGGATGCTTGCACACGCTCTGGCACACTTGGGCATGTTTGCGCCTGCACACGTCCATGCATTCCTTCAGGCACACTCACATACACTTGGTGCGTTTTGGCAGGCTTGCACACACTTATGCACGTTTGGGTGTACTCACACACGCGCAGGCGTGCTTGCGCACACTCCAGCACACTTGTGCACGTATGCTTGGGTGCACTCGCATGCATACAGGCATGCTTTGGCACACTTGCGCACACTCCAGCACACCTGGGCACACTTGCGCTTGCACACATCCATGCATTTCTTTGGGTGCGCTCACATACACGCAGGAACACTTGGGCACACTTGCACACACTCAGGTGCACTTGTGCGCGCTCACAGGTACTTGTGCTTACGAACGCTCACACATCCTTAGCTGCGTCCACCATCACTTGGGTGCACTTGCGCACACTCATGCACAAGTGTGCAGGCTCGGGCGTGGTTGGACACACTCGTGCATTCCTTGGTGCACTCACGCACACTCAAGCACAGCTGTGCACACTCATATGTGCCCAGGCACACTTTCGCACAATCATATAGGCTCAGGCGCGCTTGCACACTCATGCATGCTTGGTTGTGCTTGGACACGCTCATGGGTGCACTCTCATGCCCACGCACACCTGGGTGTGCTCACAAGCACTTGAGCACGCGTGCACATGCTCATGAGTACTCAGGCAAGCTTCTGCACGCTCACGTGTGCTTGGATGTGCTCACACACGTGCACACGCACTTCAGCACATTCATGCATGCTCGTGCATGTTTGGACGCACTCGGGCATGGCTGGGCACACTTGTGCACGCTTGGACGTGCTCATGCTTGCACACACTCAGGCACGCTTAGGCACACTCACACATGCTTATGCGTGTTTAAGCACACTTGCACACGCACAGGCATGCTCGTGCACACTTTGGCACACTCCAGCATGCTCAAGCACGCTTGTACATGCTTACGCATGCTTGTGTGCCCCTGGACACATCCATGCGTGCTTGAGCGTGCTCACGCACACTCATGCACATTTGGAGGTGCTTGTGCATGGTTGTGCACGCTCATCACGTTTGGGCATGCTTGCACATCCTTGGACAGAGTTGTGCACACTCGGGCGTGCTTCTGCACGCTTGTACATGCTTACGTATGTTTGGGCATCCTTATGCCGGCATAGACACACTCACGCACACTTGGGCACGCTCACACGTACGCAGGCACGTCCACCCGTGCTCACATCTGCTTGGGCACGCTCACGCACGCTTGGGCACGCTCAGGCACACTCGCGCACACCTGCACGCGCTCAGGCCTGCTCGCACCTTTGCGCTCGCGCCGACGCGCTCCTACGCTCCCTCGCGCGCGCTCCCGCATCCCCGGCCGCCCGGCAGCCGCACGCTCGTGTGCGAGGCCGGCGGGTGTCGGGGCGGGGCACGGGGCCCGCCCAGCCGCTCGGCGACGCCGGGGGAAGCGGCCGGGCCGGCATGGCCAGCCCAACCGGCCGGCACGCATGCCGGGCTCTGCCGTGGCTTGCGGAGGGCTCCCGCCCCCGCCAGCCCCCGGGGCCTCCCCGCCGAGCCCCCCGCCGCGCCGCTCGCCATGCCCGGCCTAATTACCCCCCGATTAGTCGCCGGATTAATTAAATAATTGCGGCGCTGCCCGGGCCGTGAGTCACAGCTGCGCTGCACCCAAGGCCCTGGCCCTGCCTCGGTTTCCCCTCGCGTGGCGACGGGGTGCCGAGGGGCCGGGGGTCCCGGCGGGGCCGGGGTGCCGATGCCGCGGTGGGTGCCGGGTGCCGTCGGGGCTGGCGGGAGGCCTCCGCCGCGGGGCGTCCCCACCCAGCGGGGCCGAGCGCGTGGGAACGGAGCCGGGAACCGGCTCAACCGGATCCCACGGCCCCCACGCCCCGGCCGGGCTCGCGCCCGCGGGATGGGGCATGGGGGGCCGGGGGTCCCGGGGGAGGCGGGGGGCGAGCCCCGGGGGGTGCACGCGCGCGTGCCCGCGCAGCCTCGCCTTCACACCAATGCGTGCGCACAGACCAGCGTCGCCCCTCGGCGCGTGCACAGGGGCCGTGTGCCCGCACACGCGTGTGCGCTTGTGCCCCTCAGACACGCGCGTACGCGGTGCCCTCTCCAAAGCGCCCACACGCGTGTGCAATCACACGGGCGCACTCGCCCCACGCGCACACGCCCCCCCCACTCGTGGGTGGCGCGGCAGCACCCGCCCGGGCGGGGGGCGGCTGGTGCCCGGTGATGGGCTCAGTGCGGCTCCCTGCCCCCGGCCGGGGGGGCCACGGCCGAGCCACCCCCCACTCGCGGTATGAAGCCCCCGACCCCCCCGGGCTGCGAGTCACGGGGGGGGTAGGGGGGTGGGGGGCGTCACCCGCCCGCGGCGCCCAGCCCGTTCCCACGGGTCCTCCGCCAGTGGGGAAACTGAGGCAGGGCACTCACCCCCACCCCCCCCCGCAGCACCCTTGGGTGCAGCACCCAGCGTGGCGCAGCTCGGGGGGGGGGGGGGGCGCCCCCAAGCGTGGGGGAGACAACGGGGAGGGGGCGGGGACCCCCCCGGTGCCGGGTGTCCCCCGGGGGCGCGCCCCGTCCCCGCCGTGCGTGTCCCCCCACGTCCCCCCCCGCGGCCGCGCAGGTGCGCGCACACGGACACGCAGGCGGCGGCCGCGCACACGCGTGTGCAGTGCCCGTGGGACGGCGGGGGCACGCGCGGCCCGACCCTGCCTGCCTGGCACACGGACGCACGGACACGGGCACACGGATACGGACACACGGACGCACGGACAGGGGCACACGGACACACGCACACGGACACGCAGCCACAGGTGCACGGAGCCACAGGTGCACACGCGAGCGCACACACGTACACACACACACGCGTGTGCACCCCCCCGTGTGCACACGCACCCCCCCCCGTGCACACCCCCCCCGTGTGCACACCCACACCCCCCCCGCGCACACGCGTGTGCACCCCGCTCCCCGCGGGCCCTGCCCGGGCGCCCGCCCCCGCCCCCGGGGCTCGCCCGCTCCCGCCCCGCTGCCCCCCGGTCCCGCAGCCCCCGGGGAGCCGCTGCCCGCGCTCCCGGTTCCCCACCCAGGGGGGGCCGCAGCCGCTGCCCCCGGTCCCGGTCCCCCCGTGCCCCCGCCCCGAGGGAGCCGGTGCCCCCGCCCCGGTCCCGTCTCCCAGCCCGGAGCAGCCGGTGTTGGTTCCCCCCTCCGGGGTCCCGCTCCCGCCCCGCGTCCCCGTCCCCCTCCCGGTGCCGGCCGTGCCTTACCGGTGGCGGCGAGGAGGAGGAGGAGGAGGAGGAAGGGCGTCCCGGGCCGCATCCCGCGGGGGGCCATGCGGACACCTGCGGGCTCACGGCGCTGCTCGGCCCCCGGCCAGCACCATCCGGGCCGCACCGGGCTGCACCGGGCCGAACCGAGCCGGACCGGGCGAGACCGGGACGGACCGCGGGGCACCGGCACGGACCGGGCTGCACCGGCACCGACCGGGCTGAGCCTTCCCGGGCTAAAGCGGGCCGGACCGGGCCGCTCCAGGCTGCACCGGGCCGAACCGGGCGGCTCCGGGCCGAGCGCGGCGGAGGGGCCGGTGCTGCGCCGCTCCGAGCCGGGACGGGACGGGGGGCGGGGCCGGGGCGGGGCCGGGGGCGGGGCCTGCGGGGGTGGGGCCGGCAGGGTGGGGCCGGGCGGGGCGGACCGGTCCGTCAGGTCGGGGCAGGGGCGGGGCCGAGGGCGCGGCCTTAAAGGGGCGACGGGCGCGGAGGGGCGCGGCGGGCCCCACCCGGGCGCTGCCTCCCCGCCTCAGACGGGGCCCCCGTCACCCCCCCCCCCCCGGTCACCCCGTAACCATCCCCGGGTCGCCCACAACCCACGTGCCCTCCCATTGCCCCCCAGTGACTCCCCTGCCCCCCCGGCCCATCGTCCCCGCTGCCCCCCAGTGACACCCCCGTGCCCCTCACGGTGACCCTCATGTCCCTCCCAGTCCATTCCCCTTCCCTCACGGTCTCCCATTAACCCCCATGTCTCTCCCAGTTCCCCCCCTCAGACCCCTCCACGCTGAGACCCCACAAACATCCCTGTCTCCGCCCGAATGCTGGGGCAGAGGAAGGGGGAGCGCTGTGGGCTGGCACTGACACACACCCCCCCCAAATTTGGGGTCCCCAAATCCCAGCGGACACCGCAGCGCAGCCCGCGGGGGGGCACGGCCGTTTATTGGCACAGCAAAAGTCGGGAGGGGGGAAAGGGGGAGGAAAAACAGGGGTGGGGGCGAGGGGGTGGGAGAACAGGGGGAGCTCAGCCCTGCCGAGATCGGGCACAACTCAGCACAGCAGTGGCTGGGCACAACTCAGCACAGCAGTGACCCGCACCCCAGGGTGCCCCCACCCGACTCCTGTGGGCAGGAGGGTGGGGGCGAGGGTGGGAGTGGGGGCCTCCCGAGGCGCCGGGGGCCCTCAGGCACCCACCACATCAGAGCTCTCCGGAGACGGGTCCTTGGCGGCGGCACAGAGGTGGAAAAGCCCTGGGGAGGAGAGAGGAGGCCATGGGGCGTGGGGCAGCTCGGTGTGGCCATGGGGGCCCTCGCTGCCACCCCCCACCCACGGGTGCCCTGGGCACGTGGCTGGGCCCAGCTCAGCCCTGCAGAGGCCGGGCACAGCTCAGCACAGCCGTGACCAGGCCCCGTGGGCACCGCTACCTGCCGAGCTGGTGAGGACAACGGCGACCCAGCCCAGGATGTAGGACCAGGAGAAGCGCCAGGCGGTGCGGGCCGGCCCCAGGAGGCTCACCGTGCCGGCCGTGTACACCGCCAGCCCCAGCAGCGCCAGCAGACCTGCGGGCAGAGGGGACGGGTCAGCGGCACGGGCCAGCCCGGCCTGCGAGCCCCGAGCCGGGCGGGCAGAGGCCGTGCACAGCTCAGCGCAGCAGTGACTCCCCTGGGGACAGTCCCCGAGGCCCGTGTGCCCCAGCCCGTCCCCACGTACCAGCCAGGAGCAGGGTGATGCCAGCCACGCGGGCACGCGCCCGCCGGGCAGCGCTGGCCACGACGGAGAGCCCCAGGGCGAGGCCGCCAGCGGCGGTGAGCACCGAGAGCAGCATCAGCACCCGCGTGGCCTCCCATAAGGCTGGGGAAGGGGAGGGAAGGCGCTGGGGACACCTCGGGGACACGGGACCCCGAGTGGCTGCATGCCCAGGACAGTGGCCCCATGCCCCACCCACAGAGACCAGGCACAGCTCAGTGCAGCAGTGACACCGCCCCCATCCCCACCCACAGAGGCCGTGCACAGCTCAGCGCAGCAGTGATTCCCCCCATCCCCACCCTGCAGAGACCAGGCACAGCTCAGTGCAGCAGTGACCCCCCCATCCCCACCTGCAGAGGCCACGCACAGATCAGCGCATCAGTGACCCCCCCCATCCCCACCCGCAGAGGCCGTGCACAGCTCATCTCACCAGTGCCTACCTGGGGTGCCAGGGTGGGGGCGGCAGTGCCCCCCGAGGCAGGCGCGCCACAGCCCGAGGCTGGCGGTGCCGCCGGGCGCCCGGCGCTGCAGCCAGAAGTGGGTGGCGGTGGCGGCCAGGAGCAGGGCCAGGCCGCTGGCCCCGCACAGCAGCCCCCCGCTCGCCGGCATCCCCCTGCGCCGGGCAGGGGCTGTGGGGCTGCTGCCACCCCCCGGGGGGGACCCGGGTGTGACAGCGCCAGGGGACACAGGGGACATCTCTGGGGGGAGGGGGGCACCCAGGGGGTGGCATCTCCAAGGGACACAGGGGACATCTCCGGGGGATACGGGAGTACCCGGGGGTGGCATCTCCAGGGGACACAAGGGTACGCAGGGGTGGCATCTCCGGGGACGCTGGGGACAACCCTGGGGACATCTCCGGGGGACATGGGTGTACCCGGGGGTGGCATCTCCAGGGGACGCTGGGGACAACTGTGGGGACATCTCCGGGGGACACGGGGGTACCCGGGGGTGGCATCTCCAGGGGACACAAGGGTACGCAGGGGTGGCATCTCCTGGGACGCTGGGGACACCCATGGGGACATCTCTGGAGGACACGGGGGTACCCGGGGGTGGCACCTCCAGGGGACACTGGGGACAACCGTGGGGGCATCTCTGGAGGACACGGGGGTACCCGGGGGTGGCATCTCCAGGGGACGCTGGGGACAACCCTGGGGACATCTCCAGGGGACACGGGGGTACCCGGGGGTGGCATCTCCAGGGGACGCTGGGGACAACCCTGGGGACATCTCCGGGGGACACGGGGGTACCCGGGGGTGGCATCTCCAGGGGACACAAGGGTACGCAGGGGTGGCATCTCCAGGGACGCTGGGGACACCCATGGGGACACCACGGGGGCTGTCAGTGGAAGCCAGGGTGGCATCTCAGGGATACGGGGGTCCCCGGGGGTGGCACCTCAGGGGACACCAGGGGCATCTCCAGGGGACACCGTGAGGGGGCCAGGGGTGGCACCTCTGGGAGGCGGCTGGGGACACTGGGGACAGACCCCCCCCGGCACCCACCCCCGGCCACTCACTCACCTTCAGCACCCGCCAGCTGGGTGCCCCATGGCCGTCTGTCCCGCTGTCCCTCTGTCCCTCCGGGAAGGGGACAGGGGCCCCGGGGGGGCAAGGCCACGCACGTGGCACTGCCATTGTCGGGGACACAATGTGGGGAAGGCTCTGGGTGCTGACGCGGCGATGGCTTGTCCCCGCCAGCGTCCCCCCGGGGTGACACCGGGGCGGCAGGGGACACAGCCAGGGTCCCCCCCGTGTCCCCTGTCGGGGTGCCAGCACCCTGGGGACAGTGGGTGCCATCACCACGGGCAGGATCAGTCCCGGGCAGGGCTGGGGACCCCGCGGCCACCTGGCTGGGGACAGGACACTGGGGACACCGGGGACACTGGGGATGGGGACATGGGGCACACTGGGGACAGCAGGGACTATGGGGACATGGGGGACACTGGGGACACCAGGGATGGGGACACCAGGGACATGAGGGACACTGGGCTCAGGGAGGATGGGGATACTGGGAATGGGGACACTGGGGACACTGGGGGTGTGAGTCCCGGGGGTCACTGCCGGGGGTGGCCGAGGAGGCGTCAGCCGGGGCTGTCCCTGGTGCCACCCTGGGTGGCAGACGCGGGGGGGGACACGCGCCGCACACGCGTGTGCCCTGGCAGGCGGGCACGCACAACCCCTGCGCACACACTGTCACACGGGGCCGGGCACGCTCGTGCACACGCGTGTGCACGCCCCCGAGCACACGCACCCCCACGCGTGCCCCCCCGTACCCCCCCACGCACACACACACGCTGCCCTCGCACACCCGCGCGCACCCCGTGCCCCCTTGCACACGCGCCCATGTGCACACACACACTCACACGCACGCTCACGCCAACACGCACGCTCACACACACACGTGCCCAGACACACGTGCCCGCGCGCACACGTGCACGCTCACGCACACACGTGCACAGGCACGCGTGCTCCGGGGTCACGGGCCGCGGGCCGGCGGCGGCGGCAGCAGCAGCAGCAGCAGGAGGAGGAGGAGGAGGCCGAGGCCGAAGCCGCCACGAGGGGGGGCCCCGGAGCAGGGGGGGCTGCAGGGGGCACCTGGGGGGGGGGGAACCAGCTCAGGGGCTGCCCACAGCCCCACAGCCCCGACGCCAGGGTGAGGGGCTCCCACTGCCCCCCACCCCCATAGCACCCACAGCCCTGCCGCCAGGGTGAGGGGCCCGCACTGCCCCCCCCCTCCCCCCCCCCCCCCCCCAGCACCCCCAGGCCTGATGCCAGGGTAAGGGGCTCCCGCCGTCCCCGCAGCCCCGAGGCCAGGGTGAGGGGCTCCCACCCCCTACCACCCCCATAGCACCCCCAGGCCTGATGCCAGGGTGAGGGGCTCCCACCCCCATAGCACCCCCAGGCCCGATGCCAGGGTGAGGGGCTCCCACCATCCCCGCAGCCCCGAGGCCGGGGTGAGGGGCTCCCCACCGCCACTCACCACCGCTGAGGAGCAGCGTCACCTCCCCGCAGGCGCAGTCGTCCTCGCCCAGCAGCAGGCAGGTGTAGGTGCCGGCGTCCTCGTCCCGCAGACGCCGCAGGACCAGCACCCCCGGGGTGCCGCTGGGCACCCGCAGCGTGGCGCGGTCACGGTAGAGCGGGCCACAGCAGAGGCTGCCGCGGTGCTGGCTGCAGACGGTGGCCTCGGCGCCCGCAGGGCCGCCCCAGAAGCGCCAGTGCATGGCCTGCAGCCGGCCCAGGGGGACGCCGGCCACGGGGCACCCCAGGGTGACGCTGGCACCCAGCGTGCCATTGGCCTGCACCTGGCCCCGGTGGGGGCTGCGGCACACCCGGCAGCCCTCCGATGGGTCACCGTGGCCCGTGGCTGGCTTGGCTGGGCCGCAGGACAGGGACAATGCCGAGGGGCCTGGGGACAACGGGGACTGTCACCAGCACCGGCACCCACCCAGTGTGGATACCCACCGGTGCGGGACCCTGGGGACTGTCACTGTCCCGCGGCCATGGGGGGGGGACACTGCTGGGGACCCTGGGGACTGTCACCGTCCCGTGGCCATGGGGGGGGGGACACTGCTGGGGACCCTGGGGACTGTCACCGTCCCGCGGCCATGGGGGGGACACTGCTGGGGACCCTGGGGACTGTCACCGTCCTGCAGCCATGGGGGGGGACACTGCTGGGGACCCTGGGGACTGTCACTGTCCCGTGGCCATGGGGGGGGGACACTGCTGGGGACCCTGGGGACTGTCACTGTCCCGTGGCCATGGGGGGGGGACACTGCTGGGGACCCTGGGGACTGTCACCGTCCCGTGGCCATGGGGGGGGGACACTGCTGGGGACCCTGGGGACTGTCACCGTCCCGCGGCGTGGCCGTGGCAGGGACTCACCGCTGTGGGACACTCGGGGACCACCACCACTGCCGGTCCGGTCCGGGACCGGGACCAGGATGGGGACGTGGACAGGGACACGGAGGCAGGGACAGGGGCGTGGGAAGGGACAGGGACAGGGACGGGGACAGGGACGGGGACATCGCCCCCAGCCCCGAGCCCTGCTGTCTCCTGCAGCCCCCCAGTGCCCGTCGGTGCTCCCGGTGCCCCGGCACCCCCCGGACCCCTTGCACCCGCTGCACACCCCAGCCCCCCCGGTCCCCCAGCACCCGCTGCACCCCCGGACCCCCTGCACCTCCTGCACCCCCAGCACCCCCCAGCACCCTCTGCACCCCCAGCACCCGCTGCACCCCCCGGCAGCCCCTGCAGCCCTTGCACTCCCCGGAGCCCCTGCACCCCCAGCACCCCCCCCCGAGCCCCCCAGCCCCCCCAGCGGCACCCACCGGGGGGCAGCAGGGCCGAGCCCAGCCCCAGGGGCAGCAGCAGCAGCACCCACATCTCCGGGCGGCGGCTCCGGCGGGGCGGGGCGGGGCGGGGGCCGGGGCGGCCGGGGGCGGGACGTGACACAGGACCCCCCCGGGGCTGCGGGGCCCCCGCGGGGGCGCCCCGCGCCCCCCACGCCCCCCACGCCGGGTCCCCCTGGCTTGGGGCGTCCCCGGGGAGACCCCGCCAGCCCCGGGGGGAGAACGCGCAGGGACCCCCCCAGGGGCCCGATCCAGCCCTGCGGCGGGCGGCTCCTTCCCGGTGTCCGCCCTGGGGGCCCCCAAAGGCACCCGCAGCACCCGGCTGCGTGTGTTGTGTCCCCCCCCCCCGAGTCCTGGTGTTGTCACCTCCCTTGTCACCCCCGTGTCCCGCCACTGGAGGACGCCTGGGGATGGTCCAGGGGGTCACCGTCCCCGTCCCCCCCCCCGCCGTGTCCCACCCAAGTTGTCCTCATCATCCCCATGTCCCACCCAGGGGGTCACTGTCACCCCTGTCCCACCCAGGGGGTCGTCGTGATCCCCATGTCCCACCCAGGGGGTCACTGTCACCTCCATGTGTCCCCCAGGGGGTCGCTGTCCCCACTGCCAGAGGATGCTCAGGGTGGTCCAGGGGGTCACTGTCACCCCTGTGTCCCACCCCGGGGGTCACAGTCGTCCCCGTGTCCCACCGCTGCCCCACCGCAGGCAGCTCGTCCCTGCCCCTCCCGCCGGGGTCCCCCACGCGTGCACCGAATCCACCGGGGCTCAGCATGGAGAAAGTGGGCTTCTCGCCAGGGGGGCAGCTCAGCCCCCAAACCACATCGACCCCCCCCGATCCTCCCAGGCCCCGAGGGCGCTGCCCCCCCGACCCCCCCGGCTTTCCTCCCCTCTCCTTTCCCGGCTGGAGCAGGAAAGGGACCCCCCGCCCCCCCCGGCGAGGGTCCGGTGCCAGCGCCCGCGGGGACGGAACCGGACGCTCCCACCCACCGCAGGAAAACCACACCTGGAGGCCAAGTGCCTCCTCGGGCCCTTTATTGGGCCGGGGACTCCTGGGGGGACCCCTCCATCCCGTACCCCCCTTTTCCTGCCCCCCTCAGTCCTCCAGGTTGCGGAAAGCCGCCTGCATCTCCTCGTTGAGCTGGGTGAAGGCCGCCATGATGTTGGCTTCGCCGTCCTTCACCGGGTCCTGGGGACACACGGGAGACGGTGGCATCACCCCCTGCACCCCCCAATGGGGGTCACAGCCCCCGATGCCCACCTTGAACTTCATGGCGCTCAGCTTGTAGAGGATGTCCCCCAGGTTCTCGCGGATGGTGGCCCAGGTGACGCGGCGCTCGCCCTGCCCGGTGGCCTCCACGGCGTGCCGCGCCAGCTCGTAGAAGGTGACCATGTTGTGGAGCATCCCCACCGTCTTGTAGAAGGGGCAGAACCTGGGGGGGCCGGGGGGGTCAGGGCGGGGGCCGGGGGGGTAGTGGGGGCTGCGGGGGGCACCGGGGGCTGCGGGGGGACTGGGGGCTGCAGGGGGACCTGTCGTAGGAGGAGTAGCCGTTCTGCTGGAGGAAGTCGTCCTTGAGGAGCTTCGCCACCTCCAGCGTCACCTTGTCAGCCTCGGCGAGGGACGCCTGCGGGGGGACGGGCCTGGGGTCCCTATCCCCTGTCCCCATCCCCATCTCATCCCATATCCTATGTCCCCATCCTATCGCGTCCCCATTCATCACGTCCCCATCCCATATCCTCATCCCCACCCCAACCCCATCCCATATCCCCAATTCCATCCTCATCTCCATCCCCTCCTGTCCCCGTCCCAAATCCCCATTCCCATCCCATCCCACCTCCCCCATCCCCATCCCATCCCATCTCCCCCATCCCCATCCCATCCCATCTCCCCATCCCCATCCCAATCCCATCCCGTATTCCACATCCCACATCCCACATCCCACGTCCCATCCCACCTTGCCGACCAGCTGGACGATCTCGGCCAGCTCCTCCTCCTCCTGCAGGATCTCCCTGGCCCGGCTGCGCAGGGCGGGGAACTCGGGGTGCAGCCCCTCGTAGTGGGGCTCCAGCGCCCGCAGGTACCGGCTGTAGCTGATCAGCCAGTTGACCGAGGGAAAATGCTTGCGCTGCGCCAGCTTCTTGTCCAGCCCCCAAAACACCTGGGGGGGAGACGAGGGGTCAGGGGAGGCTGCGCCGGGATGGGGGTCCCCTGTGCGCCCCGCTCACCTGCACGATGCCCAGCGTGGCCGAGGTGACGGGGTCCGAGAAGTCCCCTCCCGGCGGGGACACGCTGCGGGGGACAGCAGGCGGGGGGCTCGGCAGGGTGCCCAGGGTGGGGGTCCCCCATGCTGCCCCCGCCCCGCGGCCCCCCGCACTCACGCGCCGACGATGCTGACGCTGCCCTCGCGGGAAGGGGAGCCCAGGCAGCGCGCTCGCCCCGCGCGCTCGTAGAAGGAGGCCAGGCGGGCGCCCAGGTAAGCCGGGTAGCCGCTGTCTGCGGGGAGCGTGGCGTCACCGGGGCGGCCGGAGCCCCTCACCGGGGCCTCGGGGCTGGCGGAGGAGCGAGGGGTTCTCCCCTGCCTCCCCGAGACCAACGCTCACCTGCCGGCATCTCAGCCAAGCGCCCCGAGATCTCGCGCAGCGCCTCGGCCCAGCGGGAGGTGGAGTCGGCCATCATGCTGACGTGGTAGCCCATGTCGCGGAAGTACTCGGAGAGCGTGATGCCTGCGCCGGCGGCACACGGCTCGCACGCTCGGCGCATGCCCCTCGCACGCTTGACGCGCCCTTCCCACGCTCGCTGCGCACTCCGGCGAGCTCACGGCTGCCCATCTGTGCACCCACCCACGCGTGTGGCTGGGTGCACAAGTGGCCTCGTGGCACGTGCACACTCACATGTGCCCGTGTGCGCTCACACAGGCTGCACACGCTCACACGAGCCATACATACGCCCCCCTGCTGCAGCAGCCCCCGACCCACCGGTGTAGATGGAGGCTTCGCGGGCGGCCACCGGCATGTTGGAGGTGTTGGCCACCAGCGTCGTGCGCTTCATGATGGTCTCCGTCCTCCCGTCCACCTCCATGGTGAGCTGGGGACGGCGTCACTGTCACCGTCCGGCCACCGGCCCCGCAGTGCTCGGCTGGCCACCACCCCGCCGCCGTGCCACCCGTCCCCACCTCGGGGAAGTCCCGCAGGACCTCAGACATCTCGTTGCCCCGCTCGCCGCAGCCCACGTAGACGATGACGTCGCTGTTGGAGTACTTGGACAGGGACTGGGAGATGACGGTTTTGCCGCAGCCGAAGGCGCCCGGGATGGCCGTGGTGCCTCCCTGCACGCACCTGGGGACGGGGACGCGTGGGGACAGCAGAGAGCGGCGGCTGCAGTCCCCTGACAGCGCCCCGCTACGTCCCCATGGAGGCAGGGGGGACCCCGGTCCCCATCCCCATCCCTCCTGGGGACTGTCCGGAGTGAGCGTGACCCCCCCCCCAATGACACCCACCAGCCCCCAGCCCCTTTTCCCCCAGCAGGACTGTCCCCACGCCTGTCCCCGTCCCCCTTCCTTGTTGCCCATCCCCATCCCTGTCCCTCATCCCTGTCCCATTCCCCATCTCCAGCTCTGTTGCTGTCCCCATCCCTGTCCCTTATTCCCATCTCCAGCCCTATCTCCATCTCCATCCCTGTCCCCATCCCCAATCCCCAGCTCCAGCTCTATCTCCGTCCCCACCCCTGTCCGCATCTCCCACCCCTGTCCCCCACCCCGCTCCCCGTCCCTACGGGAAGAGGGCGTCCAGCACCCGCTGGCCCGTCAGCAGCGGGTGATTTGCCGGCAGCTTCTCGGCCACGGGCCGGGTCTGCCTCACCGGCCAGACCTGCAGCATGGTCAGCTTCTCCGCGCTGCCCTGGAAGTCCAGCTCCAGCACCACGTCCTGCGGGGACGGAGGGACGGGCAGGGCAGCGGGGAGAGGGGACCCCGCCAGCCATCGCCCCGCCGCCCGCCGCCCCCCGTCCCCCCTCACCGAGACGCTGTAGTGCCCGGGAGGGGCGACGTAGGTGACGGTGCCCCGGCTGCGGGGCGGCACCATGATCCTGTGCTGGATGAGCGAGTTCTCCATCACCGTCCCGTAGATGTCACCGCCGGTGAGGTGGCTCCCCACCTGGCGGGGGGCGGCCGTGAGGATGCGGGACCCCGACGGGGATGGGCCGCGTCCCCCCCAGGGGCGCTGGGAGAAGGGGTGTCCCCGCGTCCCCGGGAGGCACATGGGGACACGCCGATGGGCAACCCTCCCGCCGGCGGGTCCCGCTCACCCGGACGTTCTTGCTGGGGGCGAAGTCCCAGGTGAGGTGCCGGGGCAGCGCGGGGACGTTGGTGCCCCGCGGGATGTAGATGCTGCGGGTGAGCTGGGCGATGTCCCGCAGCGGGCGCTGGATCCCGTCGAAGATGGAGCCCAGGATGCCGGGCCCCAGCTCCACTGAGAGCGGCTTCCCCGTGCGCAGCACCGGGTCCCCCACCCGCACCCCCGCTGCCCCCGCGCTCAGGAAAGGCCACCGACGAGATGTGGACAGGGACAGGGGGAGCAAAAGGGCAGGAAAAGGTGGGGGGACAGGGCAGGATGGGGGGGACAGGGCAGGGACAGGACGGCGGGGACAGGGGACAAGGGAATAGGACAGGAGGGGGGGTCAGGGAAGGACAGGGAGGACAGGACAAGGGGACAGCAGAGGACGGCAGGGACAGGACGAGGCAGGACAGAGCAGGGGGACCGGAGGGACAGGAGGGGGGACAGGGGCAGGCAGGGAGGGGGCCGGGGGGGAAAGGAAGGGCAGGACGGGGAGCTGGGGGACGGGAGGGGACAGGAGGAACGGGAGGATGGGGGGACAAGACGGGACGGGGAACGGGAGGATGGGGGGACAGAGGACGGGGAAGCGGGTGGAGGGGGTGGCGGGGAGGGGACGTGGGGACAGGCGGTGCCGCAGGATACAGGTCTCCTCGTAGACCTGGAGGGTGGCCATGTCCCCCTCCAGCCGGATGATCTCCCCCACCAGCTCGGCGTGCCCCACGCGCACCAGCTCGTACATGGCCGCCCCCGCCATGCGGGTGGCCGTCACCACTGTGGGGACAGACCGCCGTCACCCCAGCCTGTCCCCCAGCCGCCCCGCAGCCCCCGCGTCCCCAACCCCATCCCCGGCTGCTCCCCTGGCCCCGTCCCCCCTCCTGACCCCGTTTTGGGGCCAAAAAGGCTGCTGGTGTCCCCATCCCCGCGTCCCCGCCAGCGGTACCAGGCCCTGAGACGCCATGGACGGAGCCCAGCAGACTCTCCCGCTCAGCCTCCGCCAGCCGCGGCGCCCCAGCCCCCTCCATGGTGTCCCCCGCCGGCCTAGGCGTCACCGGCATTATATGGGGCCGGCGGCCGCGGGGAACCGGCCGGGCCCGGTGGCGGGCGACACCACGGGCGGGGGCTGTGTACAGTCAACAACAGCCACATCCCCTCCTGTCCCCCCCCGCCGCACCCTGGGGTGCCGCACACCGGCACGCACCGGCACACGCCGACCTCTGCCTCGCTCAGGGCGACGGTGACGCCCTCCCTCCCCGGTGCCACTGCCGGGCTCCCGTCCCCTCCTGGCTGTGTGTCCCGGGCTGCCCCCCCCCAGTCCCCGCCTTCTGGGGCGCGCACACGTGTCCACACGTGTCCACAGCTCCGGCAGCACACGCGTGTGCGCACCCCGCCACGGCTCCCCCCACCCCGGGCCTGGGGTCCCTGCCGGGGCAGCGGCTCCAGCGCTGGCCACCACCCCAGGGCCAGGGGTGCCAGCGGCTGGTGGCCGCCCAAGAATGCGGCTGGCCCCGGGAAAGCGACTCGCGGCCAGAACAAGAAAACAACGGCCGAGGCCAGCCTGGAGCCAGCACCCCCCGAGTGTCGGTGGCACCGGGTCACCCGTGGGCAGCCACGCTGCGGGGCTCTGGCCCCATTCTGGCTCCCGCGGGGCTGCACCCCCCTTTCCTGGCCCCCCTCCTCCGCCCCGGAGCCTGGGAAGCGGCAGCCACCCTCAGCGCCCACGCTTGGCCCCTGACCAAAGGAAAAAAACCAGACATTTATTTAACAAAAACACAACATGAGCAGCACTAAATAAGCAGGGGGAGGGCGGGGGAGCTACGAGACCAGGACGCCGGCCGAGCCGCCCTTGGCCCCGGCCCCCTCGGCCCCCTCCTTCGGGGGCTGCTTGGGGTCATCCTCCCCCACCAGCCGAATGTTGTGCTTCTCCCGAAACTCGTTCAGCTCCCGGCCCTTCGCCTGCAGCTGCTGGTTCAGCGTCTCGATGATTTTGCTGATCTGGGAAAAGCCGGGTGGGAAGAGAAAGCGAGGGTCGGGGGGGGCAGGCAGGAGGGCCCGGGGACCCGGAGGTCGGGGGGGGCAGGCGGGAGGGCCCGGGGGGCCGGGGGGGGCAGGCGGGAGGGCCCGGGGGGCCGGGGGTCCCTCACCTGCTCCCTGTTGCTCTCCAGGGCCGGCAGCACCTCCTTCACCGTGCGCTCCACCAGGATGCCGCCCACCATGCGGTAGCACTTGCGTGTGGGGTCCACCTCCCGCAGCGTCTCGATGACCAGGCTGGGGGAAGAAGACGAGGAGGAGGAGGAGGAGGAGGAGGCGGCGGCTGAGGCGGCGAAGGCCCCGCGGCCCCGACCCCCCCCAGACGCGGCCCCCCCCTCCCACCTGTGCTCGTTCAGCTCCAGCTCCAGCTCGGCCGCCTTCGAGGCCAGGCCCCGCTGCTCCTGCCGCAGCCGGTTGAACCGGGCCACCACCTGCGGGGACAGGGGCGGTGACGGGGCCGGGACCCCCACTGCCCGCGGCCTCCCCCCCCCGGGACCCCCCCCCCGGTGCCCGGGACACCCCCCCCCCGGGGCCAGGGACCCCCCCCCGGGGTGCCAGGGCCCCCCCCGGGACCCCCGCCGCTCCCCGGCCCGGACCTGCTCCGCCGTCAGCGCCTTCCCAGCCGGCGCCGCCGCCGGCCGCCCCTTCGCGCTGTCCGCCATCTTCCCGCACCTCCCGCGGCGCGGGCCGCGCCCCTTCCGGTCCAGAACGGAAACGGGGCGTGGCCCGGCCGGGCGCCATCTTGGTAGAGGGCAGCGGCGCTGCCCGGTGAGGCGGTGCCGGCGCCATCTTTGCTGCGGGCGCGGCTGACGGGGGGGACTTTGTCCCCGTCCCCTCGGTGCCGCCGGCGGGACATGTACGGGCCGGGGGGGCCTTGGGGCAACTTGGGCGATTGGGGGGGCTGATGGGGCCGGGGGGGGGCTGAGGTGGGGCAGAGCTGGGGGAAACTGGGGGTGCCGGGGCAGTTGGGGGGTGCCGGGGCAGTTTTGGAGGTGCTGGGGCAGTTTGGGGGTGCCGGGGGCAGTTTGGGGGGTCCTGGGGCAGTTTGGGGGTGCCGGGGGCAGTTTGGGGGATGCCGGGGGCAGTTTGGGGGGTCCTGGGGCAGTTTGGGGGTGCCGGGGGCAGTTTGGGGGATGCCGGGGGCAGTTGGGGCCTGAGCTGGGCGCTGCAGGCGGGCTGGGGGCGGCGGGGCCGCAGGAGGGGGCCGGTGGGCTGCAGCCCCCCAGTGCCGTCCCCTCGGCCGTGGGTCCCCCGGGGCCGCGTCCCCCCCGGCACAGGGACCCCCATCCCCACCCCGGCGTCCCCCTGCCCCAGGCTGAGAGCGGTGCCCCGGACCCCGCTGCGCCGCCTGCTCCCGGCTCCTCCGCGCGCCCCGAGACGCCCGCGCAGCTCCGGTAGCCCGGGCAGGTACCCCAGGCACGCGGGGGGTGACCCGTGCTGGCCCCGGGGCTGCCGCGGTCCCCTTGGGGCGGCCCGTGTCCCCGGGGCTGACGTCCGCGCTCTGCCGCAGCTGCCCGCGCTCGCCCCGCGCCATGGCGGGTGCCCCGGGCCTGAAGCCGCTGGTGGCCGTGGGCCAGGTCACCTCCACGCCCGACAAGGAGCTGAACTTCGCCGCCTGCGCCGGGCTGGTGCGGGAGGCGGCTCGTCGCGGCGCCTGCCTCGTCTTCCTCCCCGAGGGCTTCGACTACATCGGCTCTGACGCGGCGCAGACCCTCAGCCTGGCCGAGGCGCTGGACGGGGACCTGATGGGACGCTATGCCGAGCTGGCCAGGTACCGCCGAGGACCCCCGCGCTCGTCCCGCAGACCGCGGTGGCGGAGACGGAGCCGCAGGTGCCGGCTGCGGGGTCCCCATCCCCGGCGGAGCCACGGTGACGCCGGCTCCCTCTCCACAGGGACTGCGGCCTGTGGCTGTCCCTGGGCGGCTTCCACGAGCGCGGCCAGGACTGGCCGACCACGCGGCGCATCTACAACTGCCACGCGCTGCTGGACCCCGCAGGTGAGAGCCCCCGGCCTGCCCCGCTGACCGGGGGTCCCCGGCGCCGCGGACGTCCCCCTCCTCGCACCCTCTCGTTCCCAGGTCGCCTCGTGGCCGCCTACAGGAAGACCCACCTGTGCGACGTGGAGCTGGAGGGACGCGTCACCATGAAGGAGAGCAGCTTCACCAACCCCGGCGCCGAGATCGTGGCGCCGGTCAGCACGCCGGCGGGGAAGGTACGGGGTCCCTGCGGGGCGAGGGGCTCCCCTGGCTCGAGTCCCCTCGCCTCTGCCCGGGTGCCGCGTCCTCGCTGAGGTCCCCTCCTCGTCCCCGCCAGCTCGGCCTCTCCGTCTGCTACGACCTGCGCTTCCCTGAGATCTCGCTGGCGCTGCGGCGCGCCGGCGCCGAGATCCTCACCTACCCCTCGGCCTTCACCGTCCCCACGGGCTCGGCGCACTGGGAGGTGAGCTCTGCCCCACGGCTCCCGCTGCTCTCGCCGTCCTCCCTTGGCCCCCGCGGGGCTGAGCCCTCACCCCAGCGCTCTCCAGCAGCGAGCAGGGACAAATCCTGCAGCCAGGAGGGGCCAATTTAAGATAAAAAGCCTCTTTTTTGGGTGGTTAAGGGCCAGGGGGGCACCGCCATCCCCCCAAACTCCGCTCTCTGCCGCGCGTCCCCCCTGGGGGCTGCAGTCCGGCACCACCAGCAGTGCCGTGTCCCTGGCAGGTGTTGCTGCGGGCCCGGGCCATCGAGAGCCAGTGCTATGTGGTGGCAGCCGCCCAGACCGGGAAGAACCACGAGCGCCGGACGTCCTACGGCCATGCGCTGGTGGTGGACCCCTGGGGCGCCGTGGTGGCCCAGTGCCGCGAGGGACCTGGGCTCTGCTACGCCGAGATCGACCTCGACTACTTGCACCGCATCCGCCGCGAGATCCCGGTGCACAGCCACCGCCGACCTGACCTCTACGGCACCGTGGCGGCTGCGGGGCTGGCGCCGGCGCCGTGAGCCCCTCTCTGGTACGGTAAAATCCAGAGCGGGGTCACATCCACTCTGTTTCAGACTGTTTCTCCCCAAAAACGCGGCAGGAAGACGCGCTCAGGGCTCCCCGTGCCGCAGCCAGGACTGCGCCACCCTTGGTTTCAGCGTCCCCCAAGCCCCCGTGCTGCTGGGGGGGCCGGGGTCCCCCCGGTGCGGGCAGGGGCAGAAGGAAGGAGCCAGGCGCTGCAGTAGATGTTTATTTCAAGAAACCCGAAAGCTACAGAGGGAATATGACCGTTATATTGAAGTTTAAAAAATACAGAAGTCACAGAAATTACACCAAGTTGTGCCAGAATCGTCCGTAAGCGGAGGGGGGCTGCGCGCCCCCGGGGGCCACAAGCACCACGAGTCCCGGGGGGCTGCCCCCACCCTGGAGGGGATCCGCACCCCCGGAGGCCAAGCAGAACAGGGAGAAAAACCACAAAACCAGGATGGAGCTGGGGGGGGAAAAAAAAAAAACCAACAAAAAACAAAACCCTGGGGCCCCCAGGCAGAGGCTGGGGGGGAGCGGCCATTTCGGGGGCTCTCTGGGGACGGGCGGCCGTGGCCAAGGACCAGACGCTGCCTGCCACCCTCCGACGTGCGCGGGCAGAGAGCAGGCAGAGGCTCGGCTGCCTGCTGCCAGCAACAGGCAGATCGTGCCACCCCAACCTGCCTCTCATCCCACTTTGTCCCAGTTGCCAGCTGGAGAGGGGAGGGGCAGAGCCAGGCAGCCGCGGAGGGGAGGGGAGAGGCGGAGGGGACAGGCAAGAGCTTTGGGGCGTCCCTCGGCGCTGGTCCTCCCCCCGGCCCCCGCAGGGGAGGGGGACACGAAGGCACATGGTCCGGGGGACGCCGCGGACGCGGCCTGGCCAGGGGACGGTTTTACTCCTGAGAAACCCCCCGAGGCAGCGGCGGGGTTCGGGGGATAAACGGGGGGGATGCTGCCCGCGGGGCGCCCCTGGCACACGGAGCCCCCCGGGACGGTGACAGAGGGGCAGGATGGGGACAAAGCCACCCCGACCTCGGCACAGGCACCGCAGGGCCGAGCCCACCCCGGTACAAACCTCCGCCGAGCCCCCCGGCTTGCCCAGCCTCGCCACCGATGCGCCCCAGGCAGGATTTTTGCCTTTGTTGTTGTTGTTGTTTTTAATGGATACAAAATAAAAGAGAAAAAAGGAAACCGAAGCGAGAGAGGAGGTGACAGGACAGGAAAGGGGTGAGGACACACGTAAGCCTCCGGCGCTCCCCGCGGCTCCAAGCCCAGAGCTGCACGGTACCGGGCAGGGGTTTCAATCATCTTTTCCTTTTCTTTTAGAAAAAAAAAAAAAAAAGAAAAAAAAAAGAGAAGGAAAAAGCTTGGATCCCACCGAGCAGCCGTCAGGGAGCCGTCTGCAGCATCAAGTTCCTCAGGAGTTTCTGGCGCCCGACCTCATAATCCTCCTCGTCCACATTGACCAGCAGTTTGATGGCTTCGTGGCCCACGGCTTGCTTGAGCGAGTCCGTGATGAAGACACCCTTGAGGGCTTCCAGCAAAGAGCCGTTGATGTAATCGCGCCAGAACGCGTCGAGGTAGGTGAGCTCTGAGAATTTTATGTCACAGATGATGGAGCCCAGGTCCCGGGACTTCAGGATGGTGTTGGCCTGGTTGAAGCGTTCGAACTGACGCTCCAAGGGGTCCTGCTTGTTGGAGAAGACGTTGCCTTGCAGCGCCGTCTCGTGCTGGCAGTACTCGGCTCGGACTCGCAGGCGGATGTCTGAGGGAAGCGGGGAGGGCGGTGAGTGCTCCGGCGTGGGGCCGGGGACCCCCAAACCCCGCGAGCCCCCCCGAGGCTCTTACCACAGGTCTGCTTCTCCTTCGGGTCCGGCGTCGCCGACTTCCTCCTCTTGCGCTGGCTGCTGAGGAGGGTCCTGCCGCGGCCGGGCCGCTTGGTACAGATCTGGGGTCCCGCGGAGGAGCAGCAGACCACGGGGTGGTGGGGAGGCACTGCGCGGGGAGAGGGGACGCTGAGCCCCCTGCTCTGGCTGGGGCCGCCCCGAGGAGCCGCTCACCCTCGCTGGGTGCGCTCCAAACCTGTGTTTGAGCACTTCTGCTCCCTCCCGAGCCAAGCGCCAGCCCTCCCCTCCTTCCCACACCGCTGTCACCCTCCCGGTTGTTCCCCCATCCCAGATGCTCGTCCTGAGGGGTGTCCGACAGCTCCAGGAGCCCGCACAAGCCCCGAGAGGGGAACCCCAAATCGCACCCCGAGACCAAGCGGCCTCCCCACAGCACTGCGGTTCAGGGAAGGGACGTCAAACTCCACGCTCGATGGTCCCCCAGACTGCGGGGACCGCGGCAGCAGGGTCAGACGTCACTTCAGCAGGGACGGAACCGTCACCGCCAGCCAGAGGCGAGTCCCCGTGCTCCCAGTGGGAGCAGACAAGGGAAGAGCAGGATGGTCCCGCTGAATTCCCCCAGACTGAATCCCCAAATCCCCACGGACCAAGCCCCGAGGTTCCCACCTGATTTGTGGGGGTGGCCAAGCCCGTGCTCCGCCTCGCTGTGAGCCCGGGGCGTCACGTAGCGAATGGACGTCTCCTCCAGGTACTTGTCCACCAGGTCCGGACACACTGGAAGAGAGAGGGGACACGGGTCCCTGCAGGAGCGAGGCCTCTCCCGACACGGCGGGTGCCAGCACATGCTGAAGCAGCACGTCGAGCGGCCGTTTCTCCAGCCGGTCCTCTCGGAAGCGCTGGGTTTGGGAGCCAAGCTGCAGCCGGGGCGCAGGAGAGGCCGTGTCCATTTGTTACCAGAGCTACTCCCAACACCCAGCCTCCGAGCAGGCCCGCGGCGTCACACACGCAATCCCGTGGGAGAAAATCTGGCCAAGGCAGGCAGCGCCTCCGATGCCGCTCCTGCACCGCGGTGGCCGCCGTGCCGGCACAGTACCGGGTCGTATGTACCTGGCGATCCCTCAGCCCAGCCCTGGATTCATCCCGCACTCCCTACGCGAGCTCGCGTCAGTCCGAGCAAAGGTCTGGGGGAGCAGCCACCGCTCCTCCTCCCCTGCAGCCCCAGTGGCAGCTCCAGGCCCCCGGGACGGACCCGGCTGCTTGAAATGCCTTAGGATAAACTGGCCTACACCCAGAACGTTAAGCCTACGTTATTTATCCGACTTCAGCAGACCAAACTTTGGAAGTAACACGCGGGCAGGACACGGGGTTTTGAGGAGAGTCAAGCTGCTGAGCAGAAGCAGCTGCTGAGCAAACATTCTGGGGTGAAAAAAGTTGTTTTTGCGGGCTGGGACATTTTCTGCAGGTTGTTTTTGTCCAGCTGGGTGAGCTCAGAGCACTGGCTGTCCCCGGGCAGGATCCCTCCCATCCCCGCCAGACCGAAGCCGGCCAAGGCCGCGGGTCTCCCTGGCTGCCCCCGCCGCTCTCTGCCTTCGCCCAGCCGGCCCCGGCCGCTCCGAGCTAATTCGGGACAGGGTTTCGCTCCTTTGCGGAGCCATGAATATGAATGAGGCAGAAGGAGACGAGACCTGGCTGCTGCGAGGTCTGGAAGGACGCGGGAACCAGAAACGAGAGTCAGCTCGTTAAGGCCAGAGGAGACTTCCTTCCAATCAATCCCACCTCTGTAAACGCAAAGCACTGTGCATTATAAACCACATGTAAAGTGCCTTTCTTAATAAAGCTTTTTGAAATGCTATTTTTGCACATTTAATTAAACCCTTTCCACCCAAGCGCGGCTGGAGACATGGCAAGGAGATCTCACAGGTACGGAGCATCGCTCCTCGCACGGCGGCAGCGTGCAGGGACACGAACGCTGACCTCCAGCTCCCGGACCGCAGGCAGGTATCGCACTTTAGTATCACTCCACCCGTCTCACCCCGAAATCACCAAAACCTGACACGGGGAGGGCTGGCCTGGGTTCAGCCAGCCGAGGTACAGCAGCCAAGTGCCCCTTCAGTTCGGATTTTTGCACCCAACAAGCAAAGCGCTGCTCGAGAGACAAAAATAATGCTCCAACACCCCCAAACCTGGGGGACGCAGAGCCGCGGACCCGCCCGCATGCCCCGTGGAATCGGCATCACTGGAAACCTCCCCAATCCAAGCACCGCACAGCTGGTCTGCGTAGCGTGCCCGCCCGCTGCCTTCCCTTTTCCTCCAGTTATTCTTGGCGTGGTGCACAGGAAGAGGGCCGGAGGATTGCACCGGCGCTGGTAAACAGCCTCTCACGTGCCGCTTGCACCGAGCCGCGGTGCCAGCTGCCCTGCGAGGGGGGCCTGCGGGCAGCGGAGCCGGCAGCGACAGCAGGGGAACAGGCTGGGATCCATCCCTGGCACAGCCGCGTCCGTGAGCCGCGCACGGGGCAGAGCGCGTGCTCCCGGCTCCCAGAAAAGGCCGGATAACGGGAAAATCCTCGTGGCATCTGGTCTGAGCCGCAGAGGCAGGGCTGTAGGTGCGGGCAGGGCTGCCCTGCGCTCGGGCTCCATCCTGCAAGGTCCATCAGGGCTGGAAGTTTCTGGGGTTTCGGAGCGGCACAAGGCAGCAGCTGCCACCAAAAGCAGCGTCCCCGTCCCGATACTGGTTAGGAAGCGACTGAGCAAAAAACCCCATTAATTTTCAAGCCGCCCGATCCAGTTCCCCCCCAGGGCAGGACGGAGGCCGCAGGCAGCGCGGGACCACGCTCCTGGTGACAGCCCCAGCTCAAAGGGTTTGTTCACACCCGCGCGGCTGTCCCTCCTCTCACCCCCTAACAACGGGGAGTTTTTAATGCCTGCCTCTACTTGCGCTCACTGCTTTCCCAAGCGCTGGCGGGGAACGGCACCGTTGCCCACGGTGTGAGCAGAAACCGGGGAGACTCAGCAGCCTGGAACTGCCAAGAAAGCCCAATTATCCTAATTTAAAGCAAAAGATGCAAATTTCAGAGGTTGAATCCTGCTGGAGCAGCTGCCTTACACATCCCCTGCAACAAGTGCGCTCTCCTTCATGACTCCTCCACTTCTGGTTAATTTGGGTACGTTCTTTGAACTGTAAATTCAGGTTTTTTGTCAACAAAAGGCACAGGGCCAAGCCAGTGGAGGGTGAGGGATCGGCTCAGCCTGGCAGTGACCAAAACCCCACCAAATTACCCAGATCCGAAGGGCCGGGTCGCTGCTGGGGTCTCCAAGCCAGGAGAGAGCGAGCGGAAAAGGAGTGGCCAAAAGAGGAGAGTCTGGGGCATCCCACCAGAAAATGGGTGAGGAAAATAAATCCGAATTTGGACAAGGGTTTCTCACCCCGGCCTCTCTGCGTGCTGCACACTGCAGGACCGACAGCACCAGCTCGGGAGGACATCGGTCATCTCCCCAAACTCGCCTCGGCCCCGAGAGGACGAGCGGGTTTCCCCCGAAGCCAACGGCACACCGAGCACAGCAGCTGCTAGCCTCCCCTCCTCGCACCCCGGCACAGCCCCGGCGCTGCCCACGGCATCTCGCCCCAGGTCGGACTTCGGGTCGAAAGGAGCATTTCCCTAAAAACTAGAGATGAGCAGCGGGAGCTGGGAGAGCCAGGGGTCAGAGGCTCAGAGCTGGGAGTCGTGGAGCTGCACAGCACACAGCAGGAATCCCAGTTCTCTGCTGCCGAAGAAAGACGGAGACCTCGGCGCTTGCCAGAAACAAAACGAGGCTTTAACCCCTCCAAGATGGTGCGTGGGCGCTTGCTAAAACCCTATAAAATATCCTTTTGCCTCCTCTGCCTGCATTTCCCCGCTGTCCTGGCAGCCGTTTGTCCCCGGGGTCCTCTAACCACCACGCCTGCAGGGCGTCAGCGAGGAGAAACAGGAGAGGGCTGAATAAGGACGCGAGCTTCGTTAGGGAGCAGGCCAGGCTGCCAGCGGCGTCACTTACCGGCCCGTCGCCTCTTGAGGGTGACGTAGGGCAGCAGGTCGTGGCGAGTGATGATCCGCAGCAACTGCAACACCTGTCGGAAGTTGGTCTCGTCGCAGCGGCCCTGCCGCTCCAGCGCCAGCAAGAAGTCCCGGCCGCTGCGGATCATCCCCCTCTCGTAATCGTCGATCACGTCCACGAAGAGGAACGAGAGCACCCGCACGTCCCGGTGGGTCAGGTGGGTGCCCACGATGTCAAACATGCGGTGCAAGCTGTAGAGCCCGTGCTCCCGGTCGCCCCGTTCCTCCGGCCAGGCTTGCGCTCGGCTCCGTTTGAAGGTGGCCATCTTGCACCGCTGCCGGCACGCGCCGAGCCGGGAGCTCCTCTTAGCGCCGCAACCCTAGAAGACAAAGAGGGCCAACAGGCTTTAATCCCTTCCCTGTCGATACTTGAGGAAAAACCCCACTCTACATCCCTCCACCACATCTCCATGCTCAGCAGCGACTTGTTCTTTCCTCTGCTGGAGCATCTTACAACAAAAATCGAGGGTTGGGTACCAGACCAACGGCACCGGGCTCTGCCAGCACCGACAGGTCTCTGCCACGTTAACTTATGAACCCAAACACCGTCTGGCAGAAACGCCCACGAGCTATGGCACTCAGTGGCAGGGCTCCAGACCACAGCCCAGGCGAGGACCGGTGTCCTCTACCCCAGCAAAACGAGGCCCCGCGTCCCCTGGCAAAGCCGAGCAGGCGGCTCGACAGCCCCAGCTAAACCCCCTGCCGCCGCACCAGCGGGCGCTAACCGCACAAAGCCATTCGGTGCAGCCACCGGTATTGTGCCGAAACATCAAGGGAGAAGCAAATCAGCCGCTCGGCAGGCCCCGACCTGTTCAGCTTCAAAGTCAGAGGAGAGCGAGCCTCGTCGGATTGGCTTCAGCGGCCGACTCGGGGCTCACCCTCCTCATCTCAGCAGGTTTCTCGCCCGGTTACAGCCCCCCCGGGGAAGCTCCCCATCACCCTGCCGTCACCCGGCTCTTTCAGCGGCACCGGCAGCTTCATTTCTTCACCGAGAGCTGCAGGGAGTCACGCACCCAGCTGAAAAGAGGAGAGACCCGCAGGAATTGCGGCCCTTGTCTGGCCTCCTTCAAGGATCGAGCACTGTCACAGCCAAGCGGGTGACATTAAGGCGTCCCACAACGGGGACGGCACTGTGCCACTGCACGAAGTCAGCCATGATTCACGCCAGGAGCCGGTGATGAGCCATTCGGCAACGCCAGTCACTCGGGGCACGCGGCTATCGGGTGAGGAGCGAACCATGCTGCACGGCTTACCCCCAGAGCTACTGGGAGGGGGCTTCGGACCCCCAAAGTGCGTTGAAGCGCCTGCAGCGGCTCGGGCTCGGGGCTGGTGGTAGCCCCGGTGGCAAAAGGGCACCTGCATCGCGCACGCCCTCGGTGCGCTGGCACGCATGCCGTACAGGGGAGTCATGCGCTGCTGGATATACCCTAAGCGACGGCCCTCGTTAGTTTAACCACGTCAGGAGCCCTCCTCCCCACGGGACACCGGACCAGCGGCCACGCAAGAGCCGAGATTGCAGTCGGATTGCAGCACCGGGCCGCGGCTCCCTCTCCCCTCAGGGAGCTCACCCCAGCCCAGCCGGCGTCACCACGGAGCGGCTCTGCTTGGTTACGGTTCCCAAAACAGTGAGACGGTGGCGTAAACATGGGACACCGGGAGGAATCTCCCGTCCGTTCCCGGCACAGCCTCTGACTCACGCTCTGGCCCCGGGCAGGCAGAGGAACGGGGAGCCCTCGACAGGGCCCGTCTCCACTCCGGCGGCCACCCATCTAGCAGGGCACCAGCAGGGTTTTAAATTCCTATTGTAAAATGCAAATAGCTTAAATTAAAAATGTGTTGAGTGACTGCTGCTCTGAAATTGGTCTGACAGCTCTGGCTGGGGAGGAGATGGCACTATATACTGTATAGGTTCCCCCCAAGTGGAAAAGTCGTATAAATGCAGCTTCTATTGAAGATATTTCTTGGTGCAAACAGCCCGTAGCCATCTCCATGCAGGAGAGAGGGGAGAAAAACCAGGATAAAGCACCCCAGCTCTTCTCCAGCAGCTCCCCCTGCCCCAGGGGCCGAGCCACATCAGCTCCACAGGGAAGTGGGAGCGCTGGGCTGCATCCTGGGAGAGGGAACGGATTTCTCCCATCTTGTGAACCCTGTGAAGGGCCGTTTTGGAGAGGCCTTTACCAGGAGCTCCGGCTGCATCACTACAGAATATCAACGGGCAGCACATGGTAATTGCGTGAACACAGAATAGAAGTGTGGAAAAAAAAAAAAAAAAGGAGACAAACAATCCTTAGTCTTGATCGTCACGGTCATGAGCAGAAAAAACACCGAGAGCAACCAGAGTGTTTGCCAAAAGCCACATTTCAAGCTGACGGTAAAGTCCCCGGCGCTCCTTGGCTGCATCCAGACCGGTTTTGGTGCTGTGGCACCGGTGTCGGCCAGTAAACGAACCCACGCGCCGCTCGCGTGACGGCCCGGTGGCTCGAGTGGCAGCCAGCCCCGCTCCGCTCCCACCCTGCCGCTGGGCTTTGCGGGCGTCGCACACATGCTCCGGTCCCGGGTTTTGCAGTGGGAGCTCCAAATATTCCCACACAAAGCAAAATACAAAAGAAACAAGCACGGGAGGCGCGAGGCGAGGTCTCTGCTTTCTTCTCAGTGTCCTGTAAGCAGCTCCGAGATGAAAAACTGAACATAAACCACACGCCCAGGCAATTAGCTGATAAGTGGGTTTACACCACAACATCTTCCCCAGGCAGCCCCAGAAACCCGCCCTCTGTCCCCAGCGCAGCGCCCTTTCCACCGGCCCCGCGAAACCGGGAGGAACCACCCGAACCGCGGCAACGGCAAGCGCCGGGCGCAGCTCTCTGGGACCCTCTCCTATAGCATTTCATTTAAAACAGCTCATTTTTCTGCAGTCGGGTTTGCCGAGCGCCAAATTGCACAAACCCAAGGCAGAAATTAGGCAGACGCTATCTTTTGATTATTTAGTACCAACCGCCCTGGAATTACATTGCATTTTTTCTTCCAGGGAGGCAAAAAAAAAAAGTAATTTGACATTGTGCTGCCTAAACACAACAAGAGGAGATTCCGCAGAAAGAGACTTTATGTGGGGGGAAGTACTGAGTCCCGGGGGGCAGCTCCTTACAGCTGCACCACCCAAAACCACAGAAAGCTGTTAAATTTATTGTCAAGCAGGGGATTCCAGCGGCCGCTACTTGGAAGAGATCCCCACTTCCCCTCGCCTTTGGCTCTCCTCCCGCCTTAAACCCACAGGATCGGAAGGCTGGAGCGCTTTGCTGTGCACATACATTAAAAAAACCCCTAAAATCCTGTGATTTTCCTCAAGGAACAGCCCCACCGTGAGTGTTCGGAGCAGGAAAGATCTCCCAGCAGGAGATGAGGAGCTGCTTGTGCCCCGGCTGGCCAATTGTGCCGTGGCTCTGCCGTACCGGGGCAGAAGCGACGAGGCACACGCGTCCCCGAATACCCCTGCCCACCCTTGGCACAAACGAGCAGCACATCACACCTTCCGCAGCGCTCCAGGATCATTACAATAATTTCAGGTGAACAGGAAAAACAAGCTTTTGGTGCCTACAAAGCTCCACGGTTAATCAGTCTGAGACTTACTCAAACATTGACTTAACCCATGCGGATGCCGGGGATTTGTGCCACTGAAGTTCAGGTAAGTACCACAAAAAGGCCCCTCCCGACAGCGCGTTCCCGCCTGGGTGGGCACGGAAATCAAATACCAACTCCAAGTCAGAATTGGCTTTGAGATGAATTTTCCAGCGCAGCCCTGTCCCAGCCTCCTCCGTCCGGCACGCTGCAAACAGATGCGAGGGAGACACCTAGTCGCGCTTTCGCCGCAGACCAGACCCGATCCTGCTCAGCTCGGGCGAGGACCGGCTGCGGAAGAGCCGGATGAGCGGCACCGCGGAGCCTCGGCAGACGCGCGAAGCCCGAGGCAGAACCAGAACCCAAACGCCAACTTTCCCAAGGCCCTCGATTACCAAAGAGAAGGAAACGCAAACAGAAACAAACAGCCAAGCGCTTTGGTTTCGCCACCCCAGCAGCAGTTAAGCCGGAGGTTTCCTCCTCTCCTCTGCAGACACCTTCAACTTGAAACTGCCTTGCGAAGGGCAATTAGTCTGGAGTCGCTCCGGCTGCCGGGCTCACCCCAGCTCTCCTCCCGACAGCTCCCGTGGTCGCCATCACGCCAAACCTGCGTTTCTTCCCCTCTCCTTCTTTGGGAAAGAGCTCAGCCGCCCCGCAGCTCACCGCACGCGTTTGGCGAGCTGCGGGCACGGATCCCATCCGTCGGGACAGCAGTCCTGGCCCTAAACCTCAGCCTGTAGCTGCCTCCTCTCCCAGGAGCCCGGGACTGCGCCGGCCAGGCCACAGGCTCGGGAGCCACTCGCCGAGGCCACTCGCCTGCTGCTTTTTTGTGGGACCAAACACCTGGCCGCACGGTTGGCGAATCTTCCCGATTCCCGGGCCGGCAGATGGGACGCTGGCTGCGGTGACCGTGGTGCGGCCACCCCAACACCCGTCCCAGCGCTCTCGTCACCCCGAGGCATCGCACCCGTGGGACAGGTAACCGCAGCGGCAAACTCGCTATGGGACAGGATGGATTAATGAGAAAAGCGGGGATATTGACGGTTCCTGCTCTGCAGAAGACGAAGCGATCAAAGGGAGCTGAGAAGAAATAAGATTAATCCACAATTGTCCTCTTTGGAGGTTTTTTTCTTTTTTTTGACCTTCCCTCTGTGGCATGGTGTATCTGGGTCAGCGCTGGTGAGGGGACAGCGGGTCTGAGCCAGTACAATAACGCCCACAAGGCAGAAAAAAAATCCTAAACCCACGACGAATTACAGCAAAGCCGCTAGTCCCAGCCCAGCAAAACACACTCGATTTCACCGGCAGGAGACGAGCGCGCACGGCCGTCCCCGGACACCCGATGGCAGGGGAGGCGGGAGGAGGAGGAGGGAGCGTTCAGCCACGCTGCGTCACCAGACAAAGTGCCAGTAACCCCACGAGAACGGGCCAGATGCAGAAATAGTTCTGCTTGCCGTTGTTTCAGGGTGGATTGGGGGGGTTTTTTGGTGCATGGGTTTAGTTGGGGGGGATTTTTATTTTTAAGTGCACAAAGTGCTTTTCCCTTCCATTCATCGCCCTGTCTAATTCCTGCCACCTCAATTAATCCCCCAATCTAATTTCTGCCACTGAGTGGCAACTACAGCCTTGATTTCCAATGCCAGTAATGCCCGCCCTGACCAGCACCGGCCCGGCAAGGGCACCCTGCAGAAACACCCCTCTCGGGTTACTGCCAGGGTGCCGAGACGGAGCAGCACCACCACCACCACCAGCCGGGAACAGCGCCCGAGCCGCCACACACCAGCAGGGAGAAGAGGAAAATCCTAACTCAAATCCCAAAGCTGGAAACTCCCAGCAGCACCGGAACTGCTCTCCCCAAGCCTCCCTTACGCCGGCACGTAACCGCACGCGACGCTCGAGCCATGGAAACGGGAGCGCGGGCAGGGGACGCGCCGCCAGCGACGTCAGCTGGACAGCGCCGCCAGGTCCCCTCCGGAGCCCTGGATCGCTCCCAGCAGCTCATGGGGAAGGCACTGGGCAGCCGGCTTTACCCATCTCGCCCTTTACAACAGCAAAAAGAGGCCTGATCAGGATTCACCTGCAGCCAAGCTTCCCAAACTGCTCCGAGCCAGGACAATTAGGCCAACCGCAGAGTTACGAACGCAGGCAGGCACCCATCGGACCCGAGATACAAATCTCAGTGAGGCCAGGCTCCGTGCGCGGAGGACTGAGCCCCTCCCAATCCGTTCCCGACAGCACAAGGCTCACGCGAGCAGCTCCTTACGGGAGAGGAGGGGTGGGCGAAGCCTCAGTACATTAGGGAAAAAACCAAACACATAGGAACACCCACCTTAGCGAGGAGCTCTTCTGGTCTTGCTTATATCCGCGATTCCAACAGCGGCCAAGCGAGAGTGTTTCTAAGAAGTCTTCTATCCCCTTTTCTCCTTGACTTTTTAAATAAACTACCCAACAAAACCACGGAAGCTCCTACAGAGAGTTTGACGTACAGCTCTTGTAGCAGGGAAGCCAAACTTCCAGAGTCGGGTATCGGCGGTCAGTGTTAAAGCTGGTCGACTTGCCAGAAGCCACCCAATTTTTTTTTTTTCCCCAAAAACCTTCTTTTTTTCCTACTTAATAATTTATTGACACAGGGAGGAGGAAAAGGAAAGTCCGGAACTCGCCCTGCGCTCTCTAGGTCATTTCTTTTTTTACAGACACCATTCCTGAAGAACTAACTCCCCTGTTCCCTTCTTACCGGCAGGACTTAACGCCGCCCTCACAAACCCAGGCGACAGGCAGGGTGCTCAGAATACCTTAAACCTCGATTTGCTTTCTTAGTATAGCAACTCCTCCAGAAACTGGATCGGGTTAAGTGATAAACCTTAATAAAAAAGCCAAGAGAAGGTCATCTGAACTGGGTTATTCTTTTAAAATTCAGCCCATACCTTCTCCTTCGCGTTCACTCACAACGAGAGCGCCCGTCTCCTCCCCACCAGCTCCCTAAGACCAGCTTATCCCCAGGAGAGCGCCCGCTGGGCCGGAGGAGCCGCGCTCCGTCCCAACCCCTACAGCCCCGCCGCCCCACCTCCGTGTTAAACGCTAACAAATAAAAACCTCTGAACTCCCAGAAGTTAAGCCGAAAGCTCCCAAAATACAGCGCTAAGCCACCAGAAGAGGGTGATCCGACGGCGGCCGAGGCCTCGCTGCGCCGCTCGGTTCTTCCCTCCCCGTTACCGGCACATGCCGCAGCAGCCCGGCAGCTCCCGCCGCCCGGCTCCGGCCTCCCCCCGCAGCGGGGGAGCACCCGGCTTTTCCAACCCTCCCGGTCGAAAGCCCAGCACCCGCCGCTCGGGGACGGCCCTGTCCTCCCCGTCAGGCCCCGGCAACGGCGGGGGCGGGGAGGGGCCGCCGGCCCGAGGGGGGGCTCCGCGGGCTGCCGAGGGGAGCGGCTCGGCCCCGCGGCCACGGCACTGCGGGCCCCCTAGGCCCCCATCCCCCGGGCACCCGAGGCCTCTCCTGCGCTGCCCCTGCCCGGCACCGGGCCACGCTGAGCAGGGGGGGGGGCGGCCTGGGCCCGTCCCCTCACCCGCAGGGACCGCCGAGGGCTCCCTTACGCCGCCCCCGCCATGCCCGCCGGCTCGGCCCCCACTGCGCTGTGCCGGCCCCGCTGGCGCTGCGGGGCCGCCCGGGCTGAGGGCGCCGCGGCCTCCCCCTCAAGGCCGGCCCAGGCTCGGCGCCGCCATGTTAGCTCCGTCCGCTCCGCTCCCCGCTCGCAGGCGGCCGCCGCGGCTCCGGCGCGACGCAATATCCGGCGCCGCGGCCCCGCCCCCTCGCACGGTGCGGCCCCGCCCACATCCGGGGCCACGCTCACCTCTCCGCCTTCGTTCCCATTGGGAGAGCCGGGGAGCGCGGCGCCCTCTTGGGTACGGGCAGGGGGGCGAGCCCATCCGGGTCACCGGCCGCCCGCTTCAGCGCCCTTCGGAAGCATCGGCAAGCGGCCGCCATGTTGGATAAGGGCAAGATGGCAAGGCCGCCACGCCCTGAGGGCACGTGGGGGTGCGGCCGCCATCTCGGGAGAGGGCAGGCGGGGTCCGCCGGGCGCGGCTTCGCGCCTATTGCGAGGCGTGAGGGGGCGCCGCCATCTTGACTGAGGGCAGAGCGGCAGCGCGAGGGCGGGGAGGGGGGCGCAGGGGTGTCCCTGGGGTTGGGGGGCTCCTTGGGGGCCTCCTGGGGGGGGCGGGGGTTGGGGGGCTGTGAGGAAGGGGAGGCGCTTGGGGTGGGGGTGGCTGGGGGGTGCTGAGGATGGGGGGTCCTGGGGACAAGAGGGGGCTCAGGGGGACAAGGGGGGGCCTGGGGACAAAGTGGGGGGCTCTGGGAACAAGGGGGGGCTCATGAGGACAAAGGAGGGGACCCTGGGGACAAAATGGGGGGGCTCTGGGGACAAGGGGAGGGGGCCTGGGGACAAATTGGGGGGGGGCTCATGGGGACAAGGGGGGGCGTGGGGACAAAGGGGGGCTCAGGGGGACAAGGGGGTCCCTTGGGGACTGGGGGGTCCTTGGGGGGGGCCCTGGGGACAGGGGGACCCCCCCTTTTTTGGGGCGCCCCGGGCGGGGGGGGGCGGGGAGCCGTGCGCCACGCGTGGGGCGCTGCCGCGGGGGCCCACGCCCCGCCCGGCCCAATTAGCGGTAATGAGCCCGCACGCGCCGGGGTGGCGGCCCCGCGGGGGCGGGGGGGACGGGACCGGAGCAAGACGGGGGTCCCGGGCGGGGAACCGGGGGGCAGCGGGGGGGTCCCGGGCAGCCGGCGGAGGGGGGTCCCGTTGGGGTCCCGGGGGTCCCGGGCAGCCGGCGCAGGGAAGGGTTAAGGCGGAGCGGGGCCGGGCGGGAGCGGGTGACTCAGCGGGGCCCCCCCGGCCCGCCCCCGCCGTGCCTATCCCGGGCGGCGCCGCGCCCCGCCACTGCCCGCTCCGCACCGCTCCGCTCCGCACCGCTCCGCCCGTGAGTACCGGACCGGGGCCCCGGGGCTGCACCCACCGGGGGGCCTCATCCTGCACCCACCGGGGGCCCATCCCTGCACCCCGCTTCGGGGGGGGGGAGCCCATCCCTGCACCCCACTGGGGGGCCTCATCCTGCACCTCGCTCGGGGGCCTCCATCCTGCACCGCCCGTTTAAAGGGGATCCCCCCCCATGCACGGCCCCCCCCCGGGTGGGGATCCCCCCTCCTGCCCCCCCTCCTGGGGGGACCCCAGTCCTGCCCCTCCCGTTAGGGGCGGACCCCATCCTGCCTCCCCCCCCGGGGGCACCCCCGGGCATTGCACCCCCCCATTAGAGGGGGACCCAGCCCCGCACCCCGCTCTGGAGGGTGGGCACCCCACCCTGACCCCCCAGAGACGCCCCCGCACCCCGGGGGGGGGCAGACCCCCGGGCGGGGGGGCCGGGGCGGGGCTGCCCCGGGGCCCCCCCAGGTTTTCGGAGGCGAAGCCGCGGGCTGGGCCGGTTCCTCTTTCGGTGGGAAGCCCTGGGGGGGGGACGCCGAGGGCTGGGGGGAGCAGCGGTCCCCTGGGTCACCCCACATCTCTGCCCGGCCCGGGGGGCCCTGCCCAAAATGATGGGGGGGCAGCATCACCCCTTGGGGGGGGGGGCTTTGGGGCTGCCCCTTGTCACCCCTCAGACGCGGGGAAACTGAGGCAGGGCACACCCCGCCCAGGCCTGACTCACTGGGGTTCCCCAGGGCGCCCCGCAGCCGGGGGGGGGGGGGCGGGACACACCCGCAGGACATGTGTGTCCCCCCCGCGGCCCCACCCTGCGGCCGCAGCCCGGAGCTGAGTCATTCCCGGCGGCTGGAAAACCGCTCACACATGTGATGAGCGGCGCCAGCCTCAGCCCGGGGCCCGCCAGCGGGGCGGGGGGGGACCGGGGCGTGCGGCTGAGCCGCGTCCCCTCCCTCCGGCCCCCGGCTGAGCCGTGCCCCCCAGCCCCGCAGCGCCCGGCCATGCCGTCCCAGATGGAGCACGCCATGGAGACCCTCATGTTCACCTTCCACAAGTACGCGGGGGACAAGAACCACCTCAGCAAGGAGGACCTGCGGGCGCTGATGGAGAAGGAGTTCCCCGGCTTCCTGGAGGTGGGGGGGGCAGGATCGGGCCCCCCGCGGCGGGGGGACCCCGCGACCGCCCGGGGGGAGCCACCACGGTGAGGGGCCCTGACCCCCCGTCCCTGTGTTCCCCCCCCAGAACCAGCGGGACCCGATGGCCCTGGACAAGATCATGAAGGACCTGGACCAGTGCCGGGACGGCAAGGTGGGCTTCCAGGGCTTCTTCTCGCTGGTGGCCGGGCTCACCATCGCCTGCAACGACTACTTCGTGGTGCACATGAAGCAGAAGGGCAGGAAGTGAGAGCAGCGCCCGCGGCGCTGCCCCGGCACCCGCGGTGCTGCCCACCCCCCCCGGGCGCTGCCCGCCCGCCCGCCCCTGGGTGCCCCCCACCCCAATAAACATGTTTTGTACTACGCTGGAGCTGCCTCATTTTTGGGGGTCCCCGTCCCCATCATGGTCCCCCTGGGGTCCCTGTCACCCCCCTGGGGTCCCCATCCCCGCCCGGGGTCCCTGCTTCCCCCGTGCCCCCTCCCGTGCCGCTGGGTGCCGGTGGGGTGGGGTCCCCTGCAAGGGGCGTATGGGGGGCAGAGGGGCGGCACGGGGGCCTATGGGGGGGCTGCGTAGGGGCCGCGCAGGGCTGGGGGGGGGGGGCCACGGCAGCCACCGAGGGCCGTGCGGGGCTGTATGGGGTCTATAGGGGCTGCACAGGGCTGTAGAGGGGGTCTATAGGGCCCATGCAGGGGTATACATTGGCATATAGGTGACCTGTAAGCGCTGCGGGGGTCTGTACAGGGCTGTGCAGGCATCTGAAGGGGCCGTAGAGGGCGGTTTGGAGCTCTGTAAGGCCTGCAGAGGGCTGTATAGGCACGTATAGATGTCTGTGAGGCCTGTGCAGGCATCTGAAGGGGCCGTATAGGGCAGTTTGGAGCTCTGTAAGGCCTGCAGAGGGCTGTATAGGCACGTATAGATGTCTGTAAGGCCTGCACAGGGCTATATAGGTACGTATGAGGTGGCTGTAGCGCCACAGACAGCTGCGCAGGGGTACGTAAGGGCTATACGGGGCTGCACAGGAGTGTATACGGGCTGTATAGGGGTCCACAGGGTCTGTATGGGGGTGTATAGGGGCTGTACGGAGGTCCACAGGAGCTGTGCAGGGCTGTATAGAGGTGTGTGGGTGTCGGGAGGGGCTGCATGGGGTGGTATAGGGGGGCTGTAGGGGCTGTATGGGTCTGCATAGGGGTCATAGGGGTGTATGGGGGTTGCATAGGGCTGTATGGGGTGGTATAGGGGTGCGTAGGGGGGCTGTAGGGGTCTGCAAAGGGGTCTATAGGAGTCTATGGGGGCTGCATAGGGCCGTATGGGGCGCTATGGGGGCTGTGCGGGGTCCCTGGGGCGGCGCAGGGGGCCATAGGGGGCCATAGGGCTCTATAGGGGACCCCCGGGGCAGGGCGCGGCGCCTACGGAAGCCGAGGAGGCCCCGCCCCACCGGTGACGCAGCGTGAGCGTGGCCCGCCCTGACCGCGCGCCCAGCGGTCGCCGCGTCCGGGGTCTCGCGAGCCGCAGCGGGAGCGGGGGGTGCGCGCAGGGGCGCCGGGGGTCACGGGGTCAGGGGTCACGGGGGGGGGCAGGGGGCGGGGGGGCAGGGGCCGGGCAGCCAGGGTGGGGCCGGGGCTGACCTCTGACCTGGCTGTCCTTGGCCCCACCGGGGTCACACGGGGCGGGGGCACCGGGAGTGACGTCACTGCCCCCGTCCTCGGCTGGGAGTGACATCACCGCTGGGAGTGACATCACCGCTGGCTTCCAGCGTGGCAGCACTGGGTTTCCCTGACAGGGCCTGACATCACCGTCAGGGCCGGTGACGACGTGTGACATCGCCGCCCTGCAGCAGCAGCGACCGGGTGTGACATCACCAGTGACGCCAGTGACTGGGTGTGACATCACCACTGACACCACCGGCCGGGCGTGACATCACCAGTGACCTCACCGGCTGGGCGGGACCTCACAGCCCGGCGCCATGTGGCCCCGCGGCGGGGTGGTGGCGCGAACGCTGGCCGCCGTCGGCCGTCCCCGCGCCCCCGCCCGCGCCTGCCCGCGCCCGCCACCCCCCGCCGCGGCGCCGGAGCCGCCCCGCGACCACGCGGTGCCCAACGGGGGCTGGAGCGGCGCCATGCGGCGGCACTACCGGCGCCTCCTGGCCATGGCCGCCGGCGGGGCCTGGGCACGGCTCCCCTCCTACCGCAGCGCCTGCCTGCACCTCCCGCCCGGCTGCGCCCCAGCACCCCCTGACCCGGCTGCCGTCCCCGCCGAGGCACCGGCGACACCGAGGGAAACGCGGCTCTTCCTCCGCGCCATCGACGGCGACGGCGACGGCTTCGAGTACGCCATGTTCCTCAACGCCGCCGAGCGCCGCCTGATCTGCCTCTTCCAGCCCGGCCCCTACCTGGAGGGACACCCCGGGTAAGCGTCCCCGCCGCCGCGGCCCCACCGCGGCCCTGCCACGGCCCCGCCACGCCGGCGCTCACCCTCTCGTCCCCCCCAGCCTGACCCACGGCGGCGCCATCGCCGCCATCATCGACGGCACGCTGGGGACCTGCGCCGTGGCCGTGGCCGGGAAGGTGATGACGGCCAACCTCAGCATCGACTACCTGGCGTGAGTGGGGGGTCCCCGGCGCGGCGGTGGGGGCCGGGGCTGGGGGGGGATGTCCCTGGCGCAGCGGCGGGGGGCCGGGGCTGGCGGGGGTCCCCGGCGCGGCGGCGGGGGGTCCTGAGCCGCGCTGTCCCCGTGCAGCCCCGTCCCGCTGGGCGCCGTGCTGCTGGTGGAGGGCCGCGCCGAGCGGCTGGAGGGGCGCAAGGTTTTCCTCTCCTGCCACGTCCGGAGCGCCGACGGGGACACGCTGCACGCCCGGGCCACCGGTGAGGACGGGGACACCCTGGGGACCCCGGGGTGGCCGGGGCGGGGGGGGGGACTCGGGGGCGCCCACCCACCCCTGTCCCCCCTCTCCCCCAGGTCTCTTCATCCGGCTGGACCCCACCAAGCAGCGGGCGCAGGAGGAGGACGGTGGCCGGTAGCCGTCCCCGGCCACCCCGTGTCCCCCCGTGTCCCCCCTGTCACCCCTGTCACCCCCTATCACCCCGCGTCCCCCCCGCCTCAGTTTCCCCGGGCGGGCGGGGGCCGGGAGCATCACAGCTGCCGTGGGTCCCCCCCGTGTCCCCGGTGTCTCTGTGGGGATCGGCCGCCTCCCGGGGGGCCGCGGGCGGGACCCCGCGGCGGGGGGGGCGGCTCGGCCAGGGACCCGCCGCAGGGGGAGGGTGGGGCCGGGGCGGGGCCGCGGGTGGGCGAGGCTCGGGGTGTGGGCGGGGCCACGATGGGGCGGGGCCACGATGGGGCGGGGTTAGGGGTGGGCGGGGCTCGGTTGGGGTGGGCGGGGCCGGGCGCCCCCCCGGGGGCAGCGCTGAGCCCCGGGGGCAGCGCTGAGCCCCGGCGGCGGCGGCTGGACACGGACACGGACACGGACACGGGAGGGGGCCGGGCCGGGCCGGGCCGGGCCAGGGGGACCCGCGGGTGCACCCCAAAGCCGGGCACACCCGGGTGCCGTGGGGTCCCGTGGGTGCACCCCGAAAATGGGCACGTTGGGGTGCCCTGGGGTCCCATCCCTGCGCCCCAGGACCGGGCACACCGGGGTGCTGTGGGGTCCCACGGGTGCACCCCAACACTGAGCACCCCGGGGTGCCCTGGGGTCCCCAAAGCCGGGCACATCGGGGTGCCGTGGGGTCCCATGGGTGCACCCCAACACTGAGCACCCCGGGGTGCCCTGGGGTCCCCAAAGCCGGGCACAACGGGGTGCCGTGGGGTCCCACGGGTGCACTCCAGGGCTGGGTACATCAGGGTGTCCTGGGGTCCCATGCCTGCACCCTAAAACTGGTACAGGGGGGTGCCCTGGGGTCCCATGGGTGCACACCAGAGCTGGGTGCATTGGGATCCTGTGCGGTCCCATGGGTGCACCCCAAAGCCGGGCACACCGGGGTGCCCTGGGGTCCCATCAGTGCGCCCCAGGACCGGGCACACAGGGGTGCCCTGGGGTCCCACGGGTGCACCCCAACGCTGAGCACCCCGGGGTGCTGTGGGGTCCCGTGGGTGCACCCCAACGCTGAGCACCCCGGGGTGCCCTTGGGGTCCCGGGGGGCCGGGGGTGCCGGGGCCGCCCTGGGGGATTTGGGGCCCGGTGCCGGTGCCCGCCCGGACGCCTGGGGTCACCGGGGTCACGGGGGTGGGGGGGCACCCCCGGCCGCCCCGCTCCCCGCGCCCCCCCTCCGTGCCTCAGTTTCCCCCCGGCCGCCCCGTGGAAAGTCGGAAATTTCCAGTGCGTGGGGCCGGGGGGGCAGGATGCCGGGGGGGGCAGGATGCCGGGGGGGCCCCGGCGCCCTTATAACGCTCGGCCGCGCCGCCCGCGCCGCCGCCGCCGCCATGCGAGGTAGGGCCTGGCGCGGGGGGCTGCGGGCACGGGCACACGCGTGTGCGGGGCTGGGGGAGCGGGGGGGCGCGTGTGGCGGGGGGCGTGCGTGTGCAAGGAGGGAGCTGGCGGGCGTGAGCCTGGGGCTGGGCACGCGTGTGGGCACGCGTGTGGGAGCGTGCAAGCGTGTGGGAGCGAGAGCCGACGTGCGCACCCGGAGGAAGGTGGGAGTGGGTGTGCGTGCAGGTGGGAGCGTGCTGGGGTGTGCACACGCGTGTGCAAGCGCGTGGGAGCACGCAGGGCTGTGAACACGCGTGTGCAAGAGTGTGGGAGCGCGCAGGGCTGTGAACATGTGTGTGCAAGGGTGTGGGAGCATGCAGGGCTGTGAACACGCGTGTGCAAGGGCATGGGAGCACACGGGCGTGCATCTGCATGCGGGCAGTCGGTGGAAGCATGCAAGAGCGGGTGTACGTGTGTGCAGGCATGGAGGAGCCTGCGGGAGTGTGTGTGCATGTGCAAGGGGGAGGGAGCGTGTATATGCGCGTGTGCAAGCATTTGGGAGCAGGCAGGGGTGTGCACGCGTGCATGCAAGCATGTGGGAGTGCAGGCGTGCAGGTGGGAGCAGGCAGGGGCGCGTGTGCAAGGGCGTGGGGGTGCACGGGGATCTGTGTGCGCGTGCAAGCACAGGGGAGCGGGCGCGGGTGCTTGCGGGGGGGGCGGGTGTGCAAGGGGGTGGGAGCAGGTGTGCACATGTGTGGGCATGGCTGTGTGCTTGTGCAAGCAGGTGGGGGCGTGTTGAACCATGCGTGTGCAAGCGGGTGTGAGCGTGCGTGCAAGGGCAGGGTGCGGGCAGGCGTGTGTGTGACCGTGCACACCTGTGGGAGCACACACGGGTGGGCAGACACGAGTGTGAGCGTGCCCACACGTTGTGTGCGTGTGTGAGAGCATCAGGAGCTGCCGGGGCATGGAGGCTGCGTGTGTCAGTGTGTTGCAGCATCACACGTGTTTTACAGCTCACACAGGCGTGTTTGCACATGTAACAGCACAACCAAGCGTGTTGTGGCATGTGCAAGCCTGTTTTGGGGCACACGTGCGATGAGGGTTGTGTAGCTGCAACTGCACCCACTACGGGGTCTGTGCACGCGTGTTACAGCGTGTTGCTACACGCGCACGCATGTTACAGCATGTTGCTGTGTGTGCATGCGTGTCACAGTGTGCAGCTGCATGCACACGCATGTTACGGTGCCCGCACCCATGTTGCAGGGCGGCGTGGCGCGTGCGGGTGTTGTACGTGGCTCCGGGTGCCCGTGCGCAGAGCATGACGTGCATGCATGTCGCGGGGTGTGCATGCCTGTCGCGGGGCATGCACGCGTGTTGTGGGGCATGCACGCATGTTATCGCATGTTGCCGCGCGTGCCGGCAGTGCTGCAGCGCTGGGCAGCCCCGTTTCCCCCCGCGCCCGCAGCTGCGGCTGCGAGCGCCGGAGGCCGGGGGCGCGGGTGCCCCCCAGCACCCATGGGTGCCCCCGCGCACCTGCGGGTCGGGCGCTCGCCCTTAGATGTGGCGGGGGCTGGCAGCTGCGCGGGGCCGACGCAGGTGACACCGACGGGGACACGGACGGGGACACGCAGGTGGCCCCGCTCCCGCGCTGCCCCCACCCGCCGCCCCCCTGCTTTGGCGCCGGGGAAACTGAGGCAGGGGCGCCGGCACCCCTGGGTGCTGGGGCTGGGTCCCCAGGGGTCCCCTCCGTCCCCTCTGCGTCATGGCGTGTTGGCCTGTGCTGTGACGTGTCTGCCCATGTCATGGCGTGTTCTGCCGTGACACCGCGCTGGGGGGGGTCAGCAGCGCCGGGTGTCCCCCCGCCCTGGGGACGGTGGGTGCTGGTGGGCGCCAGCAGGTCCCCGTGAGCGCTGGGGGGGCTGAGGGTGCCGGTGGGCGTCCCCGGGGCTGATGGGTGCCAGCGGGTCCCTGTGGGGCCAACGGGTGCTCGTGGGGCCTGTGGGGCTGACAGGCGCCCATGGGTGCCCGTGGAGCCGGTGGGGGCCAGTGGGTGCCCTGGGGCCAGCGGGTCCCTGTGGGGCTGTGGGTGCTGGTGGGGCTGATGGGTACCGGTGGGTGCTCATGGTAGCGATGGGTGCTGGTGGATGTTGGTGGGTGCCGCTGGGGATGACGGGTGCCGGTGGGTGCCTCTGGGGCTGATGGATGCTGGTGGAGATGATGGGTATCAGTGGGTGCCCATAGTGCTGCTGGGTGCTGCTGGGGCTGACAGGTACCGGTGGGTGCCCACGGGGCTGGTGGGTGCCCGTGGGGCTGACAAGTACCGGTGGGTGCTGGTGGGGACGACAGGTAGTCGTGGGTGCCCGCGTTGCTGGCGGGTGCCCGGGGGAACGGGTGCCCGCAGGTGCGGGTGGGTGCCGTGGGAGCGGCGGGTGCCGGCGGGGAGGCGTGGGGCTGGGCGAGACCTCGTCGACCTCTCGCCACCGGTTCCCGGCAGGAGCAGCACCCGAAAGCGGCGCTTCCTGGCAGCCGCCGGCGCCGGCACCGTTGACTAATGCGGGTGCCGGGGTGCGGGGCTGACTCAAAGCGCCGAATTCCCAGGGCCCCTCCGGGCCAGCGTCGCCGTGGGGGTCCCCGGTGCCCGGCCGCCGGCGCCGGATGCGAGGGCGGCCGCCGGGCCCCAAAACTGGGGCGGGTGGAAAAAGCCGACGAAGCGGATTCGGCCCCGGGAGGAAGAGGTGCGGGCGTGTGCGCGCGTGTGCGCGCGTGAAGGAGCGGCTGCGTGTGTGCACAAGCGTGCGAGAGCGTGCGCGAGGGTGTGCGGGCGCGCGGGCGCGTGTGCGAGCATCGGCGGACACGTACCAGCCTGTGCGAGCGTCCCCACGCGTGTGAGAGCGTGCATGGGCAGGCACAGCATGCACTGGCGTGTGCAAGAACACGTGAGCGTGCACAAGCATTTGTGAACACGTGCAAGCGTGCGTGAATGTGTGCAAGCACGGAGAAGCGTGCAGCAGCCTGCAGGAGCGTGTACAAGCATTCAGAGCTTTCCGCAACCCTTTGCAAACGTGCACAAGCACAGGCAAGTGTGCCCAAGCGTGTGCGCGTGACTGAGGGTGTGTGCATGTGCCCATGCGCGCCCAAGCGTGCATCAGCCCCGCAGCGTCCCTGTGCTTGAACGACTGCATGCGGGCGTGCACAAGTGTGCCCGTGCGAGTGTGCAAGTGTGTGCGAGCAGGCAGGAGGGGGCTCAGGCATCTCCGAGTGTGCACAAGCGTGTGCAAGGTTGCACGGACGCACGTGTATGTGCACAAGCGCGTGCAGGGCGGAGGGTGACAAGCTGGCGGCAGTTGAGGGGCGAGAGCCCTCGGGGTGGCAGGGGTCCCCCGGGGGCTCTGGGGCATCGCCGGGGTTGGGACCCCCCGCTGCAGGGTCCCCCCCCGGCCCCCAGCTCTGGCACCTTTGCCCCCGGATCCCTCTGCTCCCGCGGCCCCGCTCCGTGTCCCTCGGCCCTGCTGGCCCCCAGGCTCGGCCACTCCCCGGCTCTGCCGTCCCCAGCCCCGGCGTCCCCCTTTCCCACGGCTCCGGTGCCCCCAGCCCCGTGAGCGCACCCCACGGCCCCCCTCCCGCCGGTGCCGGGGCTGTACCAAGCTGTGCCAGGGCCACGCCGGGGCCGTGCCGGGCTGTGCCATGGCGGCGGGCGCCTTCCTGCGAGGTGGGGCCGTGTCCCAGTTGCGGCTTCGCCGGTGCTCGCTGCCGCTGCGGTTTCAGCAGCCCCCGGCGTCCGGCAGGGCCCACCCTGTGCCGGGGCCACGGGGGGACGCCCGGGGCACCCAGGGGCTCCTGGGGGGCCCTGAGCGCGGGGAGGGCGTCGGAGCCCGTGGGGTGCCATCGGAGCCCAAAGGTGCCGCGGGGAGCCCATAGGTGCCACGGGGAGTCCACATGAGCCCATACGGACCACGCGAGCTCATGGGGGGCACGTGAGCCCCTAAGTGACACCTGGGTCCATAGGGGACACCGATGCCCATAGGGGACACGCGAGCCCATGGAGTCCCAGTGAGAATGTGGGTGGCAGACGTGGTCCCCAAGAGGACATGCGGTCCCACGGGGCCCGTAGGAGCCCCTGGGGTGACACGGGAACCTAGCGAGGACACGGGAGCCCGCGGGGTGACGTGGGGGCCCATGGGGGACGTGAGCCTGTGGGGGCCACATAAGCCCACAGCGGCCACGTGAGCCCGCGTGGCGACACGTGAACCTGTGAGGGACACGTGAGGCCATAGGGGACACGTGAGGCCATAGGTGCCATGTGAGCCCATAGGGGACACCTGGGCCCATAGGGGACCCGTGAGCCCAGGGGGCGTGTGCGAGGACACAGATGGCGCACGCGGTCCCACGGGTGCCACGGGAGCCCGGAGGGGCCGTGAGCTCCCGGTGAGCCCCGGGGGAGCCCTCGGGGCGGGCGCCCACCCCGTCCCTCCCGCCCGCAGCCCACATCGAGGTGATCCCCTGCAAGATCTGTGGGGACAAATCCTCGGGGATCCACTACGGTGTCATCACCTGCGAGGGCTGCAAGGTGGGCCGGGCGCCGGGGGGGCTGGGGGTGCCGGCAGGGGGCCGGGGGTGCCAGCACGGCGGTGACCCCCGGCGCAGGGCTTTTTCCGGCGCAGCCAGCAGAGCAGCCTGAGCTACGCCTGCAGCCGCCAGCAGAACTGCCCCATCGACCGGGCCAGCCGCAACCGCTGCCAGCACTGCCGCCTGCAGAAGTGCCTGCGCCTCGGCATGTCCCGCGACGGTGGGTGCCCACCCCGGGGCCACGGGTGCAGCCCCCTCCCCACAGCGGGGTGCAGCCCCACACCCGGGTGCACCCCCAACCCCGTACCTAGGTGCAGCCCCTGCCCCAGAACTGGGTGCAGCCCCGGCCCCGTTCCCGCCGGCTGTGCCCCCCGGGGCCGCGGCTGCCTGGGGACGGCGGTGCGCCCCGGCGGGCCGCGGTGTCCCCGGGAGGAAGCAGAGCGGCCGTGGGTGCGCCCGGAGGAAGCGGGCCGGCGGGGGCCACCGTGACACACGCGTGGGGCCGGAAAGCCCCGGTGCCACGGCTATGTAGGTCGCGGGGAGCCGGGGCCGGTGCCTGCACACGCATGCAGACACGCGTGTGGCACGCATGTCCCCCAGCGCCGCCGCCGCCTCTCCCCGCAGCCGTCAAGTTCGGCCGCATGTCCAAGAAGCAGCGGGACCGGCTGCACGCCGAGGTGCAGCAGCAGCTGGAGCAGCGGCAGCAGGAGCGGGTGGCCGAGGGGGCACCCGCCATCCCCCTGGGGCTGTCGGGGTGCCGGGGCCACCCACTGACCCCCGCCAGCACCCCGGGGTGCCCCGGCGCCCACCACGGCGGGACAGAGGGCAGGGCTGGTCCCACGGCGGCGGTGGAGCTGGGGCGGCTGGAGGGGACCAAGCGGGGCCCGGATGGGGACAGGGACAGGGTTGGGGACAGGGATGTCCCCGACCTCTACCCCCACCCTGATGTCGGCAGCCTCCTGGAGTCACCCACATCCTCCAGCGTGGAGATCGGTGAGTCGCTGGGTGCCGCATGCCCGTGGGGGCTGGGTCTGTCACCCACGGGTGCTCCGGGGTGGTGGGACCTGGCTCCGTCACCCATGGGTGCTCTGGGGTGGTGGGACCTGGCTCCATTGCTGACGGGTGCTGGGCGGTGGTGGGACCTTGCCCACTGGGGACATGGGCAAGGGCTGCCTGCCCCGTCCCCGTCCCCGAGCCCCCGTCCCCTGTGCCCCCGCAGAGCACCTCACCCAGAACGTCCTCAAGTCGTACCGGGAGACCTGCCAGCTCCGCGCCGAGGACCTGCAGCTCCGGCGCTGGGACACCTTCTCCCGCGAGGAGGTCTGCGCCTACCAGAAGAAGGTGAGGCCAGCGGGTGGGGACAGGGGAGGGGGCACGGTGGTCCCAGGGCACCCGGAGGATGCCGAGGGCCGGGTGCCGGGGCTCCGGCGTGGTGCGGAGCGATGGGGACGCTCTCGGGGGCTTGGGGAGGGCTTGGGGTGGGGGTGACGGCCGGTCCCGCAGCCGATGGAGGAGATGTGGCAGCGCTGCGCCGGGCGCATCACCGAGGCCATCCAGTACGTGGTGGAGTTCGCCAAGCGCCTGCGCGGCTTCATGGACCTCTGCCAGAACGACCAGATCGTCCTCCTCAAAGCGGGTACGGGGCCACCTCGTCCCCTGTCCCCAGCCCCGGGGCCACCTCATCCCCTGTCCCCAGCCCTGGGCCACCTCGTCCCCTGTCCCCAGCCCCGGGGCCACCACATCCCCTGTCCTCAGCCCCACAGCCCCTGCTGCCCCCATCTCGCCAGCCCTGGTGTCCCCGGGCGATGGGATGCTCTGGTCCCATCAGGGAGGTGACAGTCCCTACAGGATGCCATGGTCCCATTGGGAGGTGACGGTCCCCAAGGGATGGTGTGGTCCCATCACGGGGTGGCAGTCCCTATGGGCTGCTCTGGTCCCAGCAGGGAGGTGACAGTCCCGTGGGTCCCACCGGGGAGGTGACAGTCCCCAGGGGCCACTCCAACCACACTGGGGAGGTGACAGTCCCGTGGATCCCACCGGGGAGGTGACAGTCCCCAGGGGCCACCCCGACCCCACCGGGGAGGTGACGGCCCCCAGGGCTGGTGCCACTGGGCACCGACCCAACGCCCAGCAGTGGCACCGCGGGGCCCCGTGTCCCTGGTGCCACCGTCCCCGTCCCTGTCCCGCTGCCGGGCGGTGGCAGGCGCCATGGAGGTGGTGCTGGTGCGCATGTGCCGAGCCTTCAACTCCGACAACCGGACCGTCTTCTTCGAGGGCAAGTACGCTGGCGCCGAGCTCTTCCGATCCCTGGGTAGGGCTGGGGACACGGGGGGACGTGGGGGGGGACACGTGGGGACACGCGGTGACGAGGGCTCCCCGCAGGCTGCCATGAGCTCATCAGCTCCATCTTTGACTTCGCCCAGAGCCTCTGCGCTCTGCACTTCTCGGAGAGCGAGGTGGCCTTCTTCAGCGCCCTCGTCCTCATCAACTCCAGTGAGGGGGCCCCATGTCCCCCCGCGTCCCCCCGCGTCCCCCCGTGTCCCCCCGTGCCTCAGTTTCCCTCCCCGGCCCTGCAGGAACCCAAAACCCTGTGGTTTTCTCCTAAAGCAGCTGCTGGGGTTGGGTGTCCTCAGCTGGCCTCTGCTGCCCCCCCCCCCCGTCCCTGTGGTGTCCCCACCCTGTCCCCAGCCCTGTCCCTGTCCTGTTGTGGTCCCCACCTTGTCCCCATCTGCATCCCGTCCTGCCACGGTCCCGTCTCTCCCCATTGCCATCCCTGTCCTTGTCCCCATCTCCATCCTCATCCCGTCCTTGTGCCCATCCTTGTCCTTTCCCATCCCTGTCCCCGTGCCCATCCTGTCCCCATCCTCGTGCCAGTCCCATCCCATCCCTGTCCCCATCCTGTCCCTGTGCCCATCCCATCTCTGTCCCCATCCTCATCCTCATCCCATCCCCGTCCCCATCCTTTTCCATCCCCGTCCCTGTCCCCATCCTGTCCCTGTGCCCATCCTCATCCCATCCCTGTCCCCATCCTTTTCCATCCCCATCCCTGTCCCCATGCCCATCCCATCCCATCCCATCCCTGTCCCCATCCCATCCTTGTCCCTGTGCCCATCCCATCCCCGTCCCCATCCTTTTCCATCCCCGTCCCTGTCCCCATCCTGTCCCTGTGCCCATCCCATCCCATCCCTGTCCCCATCCCATCCTTGTCCCTGTGCCCATCCCATCCCCGTCCCCATCCTTTTCCATCCCCATCCCTGTCCCCGTCCCGTCCCCATCCCCACGCCACCGGCCATGTCCCCTGTCCCCTGTCCCCAGACCGGCCGTGGCTGCAGGAGCAGGCGAAGGTGGCGCGGCTGCAGGGACACCTGGAAGTCGCCTTCCGCCTCCTGCTGCGCCGGACGCACCGCGAGGGGCTCCTGGCCAGGGTGCGGCGCGGGGGGACCGGGGGGGGTCCGCAGGGCGGGGGGTCTGCCACGGGCAGGGGGTCACGCCGGGGCGTGGGGCGGCCCGCGCGGCCTGCGTCGCCCCGCGCGGCAGGCGTGTGACGGCCGCGTGTCCCCGCGGGCAGCTGCCGCCGCCGGGGCGCCTGCGGGCGCTGTGCTCGCAGCACGTGGAGCAGCTCCAGGCCTTCCGCCGCCTGCACCCCGGGGTGCTGCACGCCGCCTTCCCCCCGCTCTACCGCGAGCTCTTCGCTTCCGAGGCCGAGGCCCCCGGCAGCGCCCGCTGAGCCCCCGCCGCGGGCCGGGCACCGGGGGCCTCGCCCTGCCCTCCCCCTGCCTCCCGCCTGCCCGCGGCCGGGGGCGGCGGGGAGCGCCGGCACCCACGGGTGCTCCCCCGGCCGGGGACACCTGCACCGGAGGATCCAACACCCCGAGGGGCTCCGGCGCCCAGCGACGCTCTGTCACCCGGCGATGCTCCGTCGCGCAAGGAGGATCCATCACCCGGCGATGCCCTGTCACCCAACAGGGCTTTGTCACCCAGTGATGGTCTGTCACCTGGTGATGCGCCGTCACCCAGAGGAGCTTCGTCGCCCAGTGACACTCCATCACACAGTGATGCTCCGTCACCCGGCGATGGCCTGTCACCCACTGACGCTCCGTCACCCGGCGGGGCTCCGTCACCGAGGAGGCTCCGTCACCCGGCGGGGCTCCACCGCCTGTGGGTGCCCCCGTGCTCCCCAGGGCCGCAGGCTCCCGCGTGGGCCCCCCACGGGTCTCCCGGTGTGGGGGGGGGCCCGGCCGGGGCCGCGGCTGTACCGGGGCGGAATAAAGGCATTTGGGGGGACAGCGTGTCCGTGGGCTGCGTCACGGGGGGACAGGGGGGTGACAGGGGGGTGACAGGGCGTGACGGGGGTGACGGGGGTGACGGGGTGACGGGCGTGGCCCCGGTGACACCGGGTGCGGCGGACACAGCGTGAGCCCCGCCCCGCCTCCCGGGACCCCACGGCCACGCCACGCGGAGCATCGCGGGGCGGGGCAAAGCCTCCCCCGCGCTCGCTGACGGGACCCCCCGCCCGTCACTCCCCGCTCAGGGCGGGCCCGAGCCCCCCTCTGCTGCTCGCTGATTGGCTCCATCCGGCGACGGCGCGGCGCGGATTGGCCGCTTTATTCCCAGGCCAGTGCTGTGCCCCGCCCCCTCGCCCCTCTCCTCCCTCCCCCTCCCCTGGGAGGCCGTCCGGGGATTGGCCACCGCCCCTTCACGGTGATTGGTGGGGCGGGGAGGAGCGGCGCTGTGATTGGAGCGCGACGGGAGGGGGCGGGGCTAGCGGCGGCTGGGCGCGTAAGGCGGCGGCGGCTCGGGGGGCGCGGGGGGACCGGGGGGCGCCGGGCCCGGGGCTCCGCTCGGAGCCGGTACCCGGGCGCTGCACCGCCGCGACCGGGCTCCCCAGGTAGCTTGAGGCCGCCCCGGGAAGCGGCGGGGCCGCGGGTCGGGGGGGAGGTCGGTGCCCACCCGCTGCGGCGGCTCCTCTGCCGGGGAGCCGCGGCCTTGTTCCGGCGGGACCGGGACCGGGACCGGGGCCGGGGCCGAGGCCGAGGCCGAGGCGGGCTCGGGCCTGAGCGCCTGCTCCGCGGGTGGCCGAGCCCTCTGCAGCGGGAGCGGGGGCGGCGGAGGGTGCCTCGGTGCGGGGGGGGCCCGGCCTGGGGCCTGGCTCTCCCGGTAAAGCCTCTCCTTCCTCAGGCCGCGGGGAAGATGACGGCGGAGCGGGGTTACTGGAGCAGCCTGACGCCGCCGCAGAAAGCCGCGGTGGTCCTGGGGATCCCGGCCGGCGCCGCCGTCCTCTACATCCTGTACCGCAGGTACCGGGAGAGCCGAGGTGGGTGTCGCGGCCCCCCGTGTCGCTCCCACCCTTCCCACGTGTGGGCTTGGGCCTTCAGCTGCCTCCCCCTGCCCCGACCTCCCCTCGCCTTCCCCAGACGTGCCCCTGGAATTTCCAGAGCTGGTGGGCCCCCTCCCTGGGGCCGGGGAGGCTGTTGGAGTAGCTTCGCCCGCTTTGAGTCTCCCTGGTGCTGTTTGTAACCCCCCCGGGATGGCGGTGGCTGTGGGGACCCGCTGCCGTCACCCTGCCGCTCTGCCCTCAGAGGAGCGCCTGACCTTCGTGGGAGATGAGGAGCTGGAAATGGAGGTGCGAGTCCCCCGGGCGGCCGTGAAATCCATCATCGGCCGGAAGGGAGCCACTATCAAAAAGGTAAGTGATGCCAGAGGCTCACGGGGGTGACGGGAAAGGGCCAGGTCGCTCCTGCGGGACGTTTACTGGGAGCCCCAGTAAATGGCAGCGTGGGGGCTGGTCCCCCCTGCCCTGTGCCCGCAGCTAAGCCAAGAGACGGGGGCTCGCATCGACGTGGAGAGAGAGGACGAGGGCGAGGAGACGGTGCTGCTGATCTCGGGCTCCCCCGGCCAAGTCTGCCGGGCGAAAGCCGCCGTCCACCAGATCGTGACGGAGAGCGCCCCGGTGTCGGAGCAGCTCTGCGTGCCCCAGACAGCTGTCGGCAGGATTATCGGTACCTCTGCTCCCCCGGGGCCCTTCCACCCCCCCTGGGGAGGCAGGGGACAGCGGGAAGTGTCACAAACTGACCCTCTTGGTGTCTGCGGCGGCACAATTGCCCTCAAAAGCCACGACGGCGTGAGCGGGTCGGGGCAGGAGGGCTGCAAGGGTTCCCTGCAGGATGGAGGTTGGCTCCTGCTCTGAGTCTGCTCTGCCTCGGTTTCCTGGGGCTTTCCCCTGTCTCCCGCAGGCCGGGGCGGCGAGACGGTGCGGGGCATCTGCCGCAGCTCGGGGGCCAAAGTGCTCTGCGAGCGCGAGGCCGACGCCGGCCTGGCCCCCGTCAGGGTCATCCAGCTCTCGGGGACGCGGAAGGAGGTGGCGGCTGCCAAGGTGAGCGGGAGGCAGCGGGGCAGGGGGTCGGCTCGGCCCCCCAGCCCAACCCTCTCCTCTTCCCCCCCCCAAGAAACTCATCATGGAGAAGCTGATGGAAGACGACGCCTTCCGGAAGGAGCTGGCCCAGTCGACGGCGATGCGGTGCCAGCGCAAGCAGCCCCTGGGCAGCCGACAGGAGCCGGAGCCACTCCCCAACGGGGCGCCGGAGCACGGGGAAGAGGACGGGGGCTCGTCCTGGGGCGAGGGCTCGCTCCTGGGCCGGGCTCCCTTTGAGGAGGCGGAGGAGCTGGAGGATGAGAGTGAGGAGCTGGAGGAGCCGGCGGCAGGGCCTGACGCAGCGGTGCCGAAATTTGAGGGTGAGAGAAGCGTTTGCATCGTCCCCAGGGTGCGAGGGGAAAACCACACTTTGGGGGGGATGTGTTTGCTGGGGTCCCTCGGGGGCTGCAGGGCGTCGGGAGCCATTTCCATGGCGCTGGGTCACCCCGGGTTGCCTGCGGCTTCCCCAGGCTCGCTCCCTCTGTCTCCGCTCCATGTGCTGGCGTGGCCGGAGCCGAGGCCGGGCAGGGCAGCTCGGCTGCCTCCCGGGCCCTTTCCGGAGCCATTTGTCCTGCGGGTGGGCCCAGACGCGTCCCCGCGAGCGGGATCCAAAGGCCTGCCTCTCCCCGACTCCGCGGGAGGCTGGGGTCCCCCTCGGCCGCCCTCACCGGCCCTCACCGGGGCTCCCCACGCTTCGCCCGTAGTTCCCAGCCCCGATTTCAGCTTCCACGCCGACGAGCACCTGGAAGTTTATGTCTCGGCCGCGGAAAACCCCAGCCACTTCTGGATCCAGATCATCGGCCACCGCAGCCTGCAGCTGGACAAGCTGACCACCGAGATGCGGCTGTACTACCAGAGCAGCGGCTGCGCGGTGAGGCCCCGCCGGGCGCCGCCCGCCCGTCCCCCTGCTCCCCTCACCTCTCCCGGGGCCGTCACCCGCCCTGTCCCCCCCAGGCAGAGCTCGCCAGCGCCCAGGCAGGGGACATCGTGGCCGCTCCCTATGGGGACAGCAGCGACTGGTACCGAGCCCGCGTCCTGGGCACCCTGGAGAACGGCAACCTTGACCTTTACTATGTGGATTTTGGGGACAACGGGGAGGCCCCCCGCGAGGCGCTGCGGGCCCTGCGGTGAGCGCGGGGCCTCGCCTGGGGGCTGGTTTGCGGCGGGGCAGCGCGCCCTCACGCTGGCTTTCTCTCCCCGGCAGGAGCGACTTCCTGAGCCTGCCCTTCCAGGCCATCGAGTGCAGCCTGGCCGGCGTCGCGCCCGCCGGTGAGCGGGGACCGTGGGGGGCTGGGGTCGGCTGCGTCCCTTCTCCGCGGACGCCGCCGGCGTCGGCCGCTCCCGGCCCGGGCCCCGCTGACCCCGTTAATCCTCTCCGCAGGCGCCGGGTGGGAAGAGGCGGCCCTGGACGCCTTCGACCGCCTCACCCACTGCGCCGCCTGGGAACCGCTGGTGGCCAAAATTTCCAGTTACGTCCAGTCGGGGCTGGGCACCCGGCCCAACGTCAGGCTCTACGACCTCCGCCACGGGCAGGTGAGTCCCCGCCGTGCTCCCGGGAGCCCCGGCTCCCTCGGCTGCGCCCCGACCCCTCCGCTCTCCCCGCAGAGCCTGGATGTCGGGGCGGAGCTGGTGCGGCTGGGCCACGCCGTGCCCTGGCCCCGGGAGGAGGCTGCGGCGGAGACGCCGGTGAGCGGGAGCAGGCACGGGACGGGGGCGGGAGCCGGCCCTGCTACCGGGGGACGGTTCCTTCCCGGCGTCGCCGGGGACGGTGCCTGACTTCGCTCTTCCCGGCGCAGGAGGACGTTGCCTGCGCCTCCCCGGAGCCCCGGCAAAGTCCCGGTGCCTGCGGCGACGCTGCCGTCCTGACGGAGGGGAGCTCCCGCTGACGGCCCCGCCAGCGGCATCGCCCCTGCGGAGCTCTGGGAGGGCGAGGGGCTGCTGCCGTCGCCGCTCGTGCCCCGTCTCCCCGTTCCCGGTTGCCCTCGGGCTGTTTCCCCCCCAGCCCGGGGCAAGAACGGTTTTGGGGTCGGGATTCAATAAAGAGGAATTCACCGCCGTCCCTCTCCGCTCCCTGCCGGGACGGGGCCCCGGTTTCCCGGGAGGCTGCTCGGGATCCCGACGCTCCTGACGGGAGGCCATGGGGGGGTCTGGGGTACGGGGGGGGCGGGGAACTGGGGTTACTGGGCTCCCGACTGGGAGCACTGGGCGCAGGCGCGCGGCGGGCAGCCCCCGGTGGGGTCCTCGGGCGCCGGGACCGGCGCCGGTGGCGCAGGCGCGCGGCGGGGGCCTGCGCGGGGTCCTCGGGCGGCGCAGGCGCGCGGCGGGCAGCCCCGCGGGGTCCTCGGGCGGCGCCGGGAGCGGCGCGGGGGCCGCCATGTTGGGCCGGGGGGCGGCGGGGGGCTGCGGCCTGCTGCTGCGGGCGGCGAGCCGGGCCCTGAGCCTCAGCCACGGCCGGGTGAGGGGCGCCGGGGGTGCCGCGGCGCCGGGGGGGGCGGTACCGGGGTGTCCGTGAGGGCGGCGGGGGCGGCTGTTGGGGCGCCGGGGGGGTGTAGGGTGCGTAGGCGCGTATTCCCCGCGCACCCGGGCCGGGGGGCCGGGCTCGGGGCTGAGCCCTGGCTCCCGCGGCAGGGGACGGTGGTGGTGGAGCGGTGGTGGCAGGTCCCGCTCAGCAAAGAGGGGCGGCAGCCGCGCCTGCACCCCCGCAGGCACCGCGTCTACCGGCTGCTGGAGGACACCAAGCACCTGCCCAAGGCGGAGCTGGAGCTGATCCTCACCCAGTCGGTGGAGGGTACGTCCCCTTCCGGGCCTTAACCCCGCTTCTGTCCCGCTTTGCCCCCGCCCGCGCAGGGGGGAGCGGGGATCCCCCCGTTGGGTCCCGTTTCCAACGGTCCGGCGGCGGCAGGGATTCATCCCTCGGGCTGCGGGAGGATGCGGGGCTGCAGAGCCCCGAAACCAATAATTTATGGCCTTTTGGGTCTTTTTTTTTTTTTAAACCTCCGTCAGAGGGGACCGCAGAGCTGCCGCGGGGGCTGGGGGGCTGGCGCCCCCCCCCCCCCCCCCCCCAGCGTCGCCTCTCCTCTCGCCCCTCTCCTCGCAGATTTGGGGAACCGGGGAGACGTGGTCAGCGTCAAGAAACACCTGGGTCGCAACAAGCTGCTGCCGCAGGGGCTGGCTGTCTACGCGTCGCCGGAGAACAGAAAGATGTTTGAGGAGGAGAAGAAGGTGAGTCGGCGCGGAGGGGGTTCCCCGGGCGTTTTTAGCCCGTCCACGTGTTGAAATCGGGAGATCCTACGGAAGGAGCGGCGATTGCGGTTTCAAAGGGTCGGTTGCTCTTTGGGATCGTCCCTGTCTCCCTCCACCCGCGCGTTTGTGGTTTTGTGGGGTGAGATCTGCCGATCGCCTTACAAGTACGGCACCACGATGAGCCCCGGCAGCGTGCCGGCAGGCTGCCCGGCACGCGACGTCGCCGAGCCTTCCCTTCGTTTATTCCCCTCGATCCCTTTTCCTTGCAGCTGCGCCAGGAAGGGAAGCTGGAGGTGCTCCAGACCCAGAGCGGGGAGAAGGTGAGTGGGGGGGCACCAGCCAGTCCGGAGTTGTTCCCGAGAAATCCCTGAGTCCCGGACAGCGCAAAGCCTCCGCCGGTGCCTCTTGGCCAGGTCGCCCTCCCTCCGGCTGCGGCCGGAGCAGGCAGCTGCCTGCACGTGTGCGCTTCCCGGTGCGGGTTGAGGGCCGGGGCAGCCCCGTGCCCCCCTCCCAAGCCCCTCGGGACCTCGCCGACTTCCCAGCCGGAGCGTCGGGAGCGCAGCCCTCTCCCCTCTGCCCCCGACACCTTCCTCCCCGCCCTCACAGACCATCAGGTTCCTCAAGAGCTGCCGCCTCGAGGTGGGCATGAAAAACAACGTCAAGTGGGAGCTGAACAACGAAATCGTGGCTCGCCACTTCCTCAAAAACGTGAGTGGTTCTCGCCGGCGTTGCCCGGAGCCGGCTCCGTGCCGGCCAGAAGCTCTGTGCCGCTGCCGGGAGCGAGCGGGGCCGCGGGAGTCGGTCGTGGGGGCCCGGATCCCGGGGGACGTGGCCGAAGGGGTTTAGCTGGGGTTGGGGAGCCAGCGGCGGCTCCGTGGCTGGTTTGGGGCTCAGCCGAGGCGCGTGCCGAGAGCGGCTCAGCGGAGGCCCTAAGCCCTTAAGGGGATTAAGAAAGGGAGATGGCAAAGGGGGAGATGAGGCTGCCCCCCCCGCGGCACGGCGGGAGCCAGGGAGCCCCGCGGGTGGCTCGGGGCCTGGCAGCCCTGCCCGCGCCGCGCCGGGGGCGCAGTAAGGGGCTGGGGAGCCGGGGGGCTGCCCCCCTCCCCGGCCTTCACTCCTGCCCTCGTTTTGTTTCCCAGCTGCGGGTTTTCGTCCCTCCCCACGCGCTGAAGCTGCCGGAGGAGCCCATCACCAGGTGGGGCGAGTACTGGTGCGACGTGACGGTGAGCGAGCGGCCCCTCGGTGCCCCCTCCCCGCCGCCCTCCCGGCTCCGCGGCCTCGCTTCCCTTCTCCGCACCCCTCCACCCCCGCGGGGGTCCCACGCCGGGGGTCTCGCCCACACCAGAGACACCCAGAGCCGAGCCGGCGGTGCCCAGTCTCTGGCCCAGGCTGGCGTGTGAGGAGCGGAAATACTTTACTTAAAAAAAAAAAAAAAAAAGCAATGAAAAACCCCATCCCCGCGACCTAGATAGATGAGGGCGTCTCCTCGCCCGCCGCCATTCATCTTTTGTCCTTCCCAGCCCCTCCAGGGAGCGGAGCCGGCTCCAAAACCGCCTCCCGCCGCTCCGAATCCGTGTCACCGCCACCAGCCGCCTCGGCGGAGGCTCCCGCTTCATTCACTGCGCTGCATTCCCGCGGCAAGCGGGGAAGAGAAGGGGCGAGGGCACTCCGCCACCCTCCCTCTTCCCAGCTTTCCCCTGCTCCTTCCCCGAGCTCAGATCCCACCGGGATTTAGGGATGGAGCTACCGTGGGCGCGGGACGGGGGAGAGAAGCGAGAGCAGCCGCGAGCAGGAGCCCGGCGGCCGCTCCCTGGGGGACGCGGGGGGACACGGGGGGGTTCCCCGGCCGTGACCCCCCTCCCGTGCCGCAGGTGAACGGGCTGGAGACCGTCCGGGTGCCCATGGCGGTGGTGAAGTTCCTGCGGCCCAAGACCAAGCGCTACAAGCACTGGCTGGCGCAGCAGCAGGCGCAGCTGGCGGCGCAGCGGGAGGCTCTGCTCTGAGCTGGGGGGGCCCCGGCGCGGGCCCGGCGCCGGTTTGGTACCGGTAGGCGCTGGGGGAATGGGGGGGGGGTTCCCCGGCATGGACTTGCGGGGGTTCCCCCCCCGGACTGGTCTGTCACGGGGCAGGGGGGCTGTTCCTGCGCGCCCCCCTGCTCCCCGCCGGCGCTGCCGGCACGGCTGCACCCAATAAAGGGCTCGGCGTGGCTCGGAGCGTGGTGGGGTCCCCTCCGGGGCGGGGGTGGGACACGGGGGGTGGGAGACGTGGTGTGGGGTGTCTGGCTCCCTGGGGACTCCCCGTGCACCCGCCCCCCGGTGCAGGCCCCCCCCCAACGGCCCCCCCGAGGCGCGCCGTCGGGAAACGGTGACACCGCAGCAGCACAGGACACCGGGCGCGGGGTCTCACTGCCTGTTATTGGGGCGAGACCCCCTCCTCCCCCTGCTGACTCTTCCTCAGCTCCTCCTGGATCCGGCCCGGCAGCTCCGGCTGCGTGAAGTACCCTGGGGGGGCAGCGGGGTGAGCGGGGGGCCGGGACCCCCGGGGACCCCCCTGGGCTCTGGGGACCCTTGGGGACCCCCGTGGGCTATGGGGACTCTTGGGGACCCCCTCCAGGGCCCATCCCCAGGCTGCGGGGACCCCCGGTACCCCCTCACCTGCGGCGAACTCCAGGACGTCAGCCGGTCGCCAGCGCAGCAGCTCCCTGGTGGGGGCGGTTGTGGGGTTTTGGGGGGAAAGGGGCCGATTTCCCGCACCCCCGCGAGGGCGGGTGGGGGTCCGCGGCTCTCCGCTGCCACGGGTTTTTGCGGGGGGAGCGGGGGGGGGGTCGCGTCCCACCTGAGGAAGCCCCGCAGCAGCAGCCGGGCCTCGGGGTGCGCCCGCAGGTAGCGCTCGCTGCTCAGGCGGAGCGTGGGCTGCGGGGGGGCTCTGTCACCCGGGGCGGCCCCACGCCCCCCCCCCCCGGCCAGGGCCGCACCGCCGCGGGGGTGGGGGGCCTGCAGCCCACGTGTGATCGCGGGGGACGGGGGCCCCCGTGGGTGCCGCACCGGTACCTGGTGGGGACGCGGCGGCGGTTGCGGCGACGCCATCTTGGCCGTGCCCGGAGCGGCCCGTCGCCATGGCAACGGCGGGACACGCACACGCAGGACACGGGGGGGGCGCGGGACACGGGGGCTGGGGGGGTGCGTGTCCCCGGTGCACGATGGGGCCGGGCCCGTGGGGCCGGGCCGCGTCCGTGGGGCCGCGTCCGTGGGGCCGTGCCCGCCGCCCCGCCCCGCTCTGGCGCTCAGCACCGGGGACAGCGCCGGGCGGCCGCGGCGTGGGGGGGACGGACGGACGCGGGGACACGCGGGGACACGCGGGGACGGACACACGGACTCGCTCCCCCCCCCCCCCCGCCCCCCGTGCGCGCACACACACACACGCACGCACACGCGCGCGCGGCCCCCGTGCCTGCACACGGACACGGACACGCGCGCGCGCCCGCCCGCCCCTCTGCACGCACGCAGGCACGAGCGCGCCCCCGCAGCACCCCCACCCCCGCGGAGCCCCGGGCCGAGGCGCTGCCCGTGTCCGGTAGCCGGTGCCGAGACCCGGTGCCGGTGTCCGGTAGCCGGTGCCAGTGCCCGGTGCCCGGGTCCCGGTGCCGGTGCCGCTCTGACATCAGCACCGGGCGGGGCGGGGCGGGGCGGCCCCGGGCGGGGAAGAAAAGCGGCGAGCGGGGTCGGGCCCCTCCGGAGCCGGAGCCGGGGCCGGGGCCGGGGCGCAGCGGGCGCGGGGCTCCGCCGCCACCGGGGCTCTCGGGGAGCGCGGCCGCCATGGGCCGGGCCGGGCGCTGACCCCCCCCCCCGGTACCGGGGCCGGGGCCCCCCCGGGGGCGGCGAGCGGGCGGTACCGGCGGGCCGGGCGCTGACGGCAGCCTCGGGATCTGGGGGCCCCTTCGGGAAACGGCCGGGACCGGCCGGGAGCGCCGCCCCCCGGGCAGAGCTGCCCCCGCCCCGCCGCGCCCCGTCCCCGGAGCCGAGCCGAGCCCCGGGGCCGCCTCGTCCTTTGTGTGCGCCGCGGCCGGGCCGGCACCGGGCACCGGCTACCGGCTACCGGGAGCCGCTCCAGCGGCCGAGCCCCGGCGGCGGGAGCGGCGCCGGCACCGGCACCGGCGGCAGCGGGAGCGGGAGCCGCAGCGAGCGCCGGGAGCGGCCCCGGGGCCCGGTTCCCCCCCCCCGGCGGCCCCATGAAGGAGCCCGACGCCATCAAACTCTTCGTGGGGCAGATCCCGCGGCACCTGGAGGAGCGGGACCTCAAGCCCATCTTCGAGCAGTTCGGCAAGATCTACGAGCTCACCGTCATCAAGGACAAGTACACCGGCATGCACAAAGGTACGGGCCGGCACCGGGAACGGGCACGGCGCCGGCACCGGGAACGGGCGGCGGGAGCTGGGTGCAGCCGCAGGCCCCGGGAACGGCCCCGGGTACAGCCACCGGCCCCGGGAACAGCCCCCCGCACAGCCCCTGATACCGGGAACAGCCCTGGCACCGGGAACAGCCCCCCGCACAGCCCCAGGCATCAGGCACAGCCCCCCGCACAGCTCCCGGTACCGGGCACAGCCCCACGCACAGCCGGAGGCCCTGAGCACCACCCGCAGCTCAGCCTACAGCCGCAGGCCCGGGGTACAGCCCCAGTACAGCCCCGGGCACCCCAGCCCAGGCCCGGGACTGGTTTAGCCCCAGGCACCGGGTACGGCCCCCGTCGGGTGTTGGGGTGCTGCGGGTGTTGGGTGTACGAGGGTGCTGCGGGTGTGGGGTGGCAGTTGTGCAGCCGCGGGTGCTGGGGCTGTTGTGCCGGTGGAGGCTGTGCGGGTGTTCGGTGCGGGGTGTTGTGTCCGGGTGTTGGGTGGGTGGGGGGGTGTTGTGTCCGGGTGTTGCGTGGGTGCGCTGTGGGTGTTTGCGCAGGTGATGCCCGGCTGTGCGGGTGTGGGGGGTGGCCGTGAGCGGCTGTGCCGGCACAGGGTGTTGTGTGGGTGGGTGTTTGCGGTGCTGGGTGACGGGTGTGGGCTGTGGCTGTGACGGCTGCGGGGGGGGAGAGGGGGGTGCCGGGGGGGTGCGCGGTGGTCGCGTGCGGGTGTGCGGCGGCTGGAGAGGTGTAGCGGCTGTGGGGTGTGCGGGGGGGGGGGGGGTCTGTGCAAGGCAGGGACCCCCCCGATGCCTACCCCGTCCCCGGCAGCGGGGGTCCCTGCAGCCCCCGGTACCGGCTGCGCCCTGGGGTGACGGGAACGGGGGGGCGGGGGCCGGGACCCCCGGGCTGGCGGGGGACACAGGGACACTGCCCCCCCAGATGCCCCGGGCCTGGGGACCTCGGGGACCCGTCCCTGTGCCCTGCCGGGGCCCGGGGGCAGAGCCCAAGGTCCCCGGGGTGGCAGTGCCCCGAAAGGGGGGCCTGGGTGCTATAGGGGGGCCTGGGTGCCATATGGCGAGTGGGTGCTGTATGGGGACATGGGGTCCGGGTGCTATACGGGGACATGGGTGCTGTATGGGGACGTGGGCTCTGAATGCTATAGGGGATGTGGGTGCTGTATGGGGATGTAGGTGCTGTATGGGGACATGGGACAGGGGTGCTATAGGGGCTCTGGGTGCTGTATGGGGCCGTGGGCTCTGGGTGCTGTAGGGGCTCGGGGTGCCATATGGGCTGCGGGTGCCATGCGGGGCCGTGGGCTGTGGGTGCGGGGGTCCCGCGCCCCCCCACGCCCCCGTCTCTCCCCCAGGATGCGCCTTCCTGACCTACTGCGCCCGCGAGTCGGCCCTGAAGGCGCAGAGCGCCCTGCACGAGCAGAAAACCCTCCCGGGGGTGAGTGGGGGCGCGGGGACCCCCATGCCGGCACCCCCCCTGCCGGCACCCCCCCGTTGGGAGGACCCAGGCGCCCGGGACCCCACCTTGGTGGGGGGGGGGGGGGCACCTCACGAACATCTGCCGGGGGGGTTATAAATAGCGGGCGGGTGCCGCGTCGCCTGGAGACGGGCGGGCGCTAACGAAGGCCTGGCGCTAACGAAGGCCTGGCGCTAACGAAGGCCTGGCGCTACCGCAGCGTTGCCAGGCGAGCGGCGGGCGCGGGGCAGCTGAGCTAACAAAGCCGGGGGGGGGGACACCCCAGCGGGGGTGGCGGGGGTCCCAGCACCCAGCCCCCCCCCATAACCCCCCCCCCCGTGGGTGCTGGGGGACCCGGGTGGCCGAGGCCTCGTGGGGCCGGTTCGGGGGGGTCCCGGGGGGGGCGGTCTGGGGGTCCCTGGGCAGGGGGGCAGGGGGGTCGGTGCCCCCCCCCCCCGCCGGGCCGCGCGTGTCCCGCCGGCCCCGGGGGAGATTTGGCTTCGCCGGGATAATCCGGGGATTTGGGGGCCGTAAATCCCGGGGGGGATTTGCGGGGGGGGCATTAGGGGCGCCACCGCCCCGGCAGCTGCCCCCGCCGCCCCGGGCCCCCGCACCCGCGGCCGGGGGCGATGCTGGGGGTCCCGGGGCCCCTCGGGGGCCTGGGCGCCCGGAGCCCCCCCCCCCCCCGCGCCCCACCGCCCCGGCCGGGGCTGATCCCGGCCCCGGGGGGGATTAGGGGGGATTAGAGCCCCCCGGGGGGGGGGTTCCAGCGCCACCTGGGGCGGGGGGGGTGCGGCCACCTTCGGTTTCGGTGGGGAAAGGGGCGGCCGGGGCCAGCCGGGGCTGGGGCCGCCCCCCGCAGCCCCCCCGATGGGGCAGGGCCCCCCCAGCCCCCCGCAGCCCCCCGGGATGGGGCACGGCCCCCCCCCATCCCCAGGCCCGGCCCCGCGGGGGGCGGGGTCACGGCAGGCCCGGGGGTCCCCCCTTCCCCGGCCCCCCCAATCTCCATCCCCCCCCCCCCCATCCCCGACATTGTTTATAGCGAGCGCTGATGATGTCAGCGGCGTTGCCAGGCAACGGGGATGGGTAAATTGGGGATGAGTAGGCGGTTGCCATAGAGCATATTCTGCCGTTGCCATGGTTACCGGGCATCTGCGCCCTCCCCCCCCCGGTCTCTGGGGGTTACGGGGCTGGGGGGGGCGGGGGTGGGTTCATCCCCCCCCTAATTAACGGCGGGGGGGTGGGCGCTCATTAGCGCATCTTTGGGGCCCCTCGGCCCCCCCATGGCGGTCGCCGCGGCACCCGTTGCCGGGTAACGGGATGCAGGGCCGGGGTTGCCATGGCGACGGGAGCATCTTTGGGGCGCTGGGGGGGGTGGATCCGTGCGGGGGGTGCCCGGCCGGTCCCGCCGGGGGGGGCTGTGTCCCCATGCCCCCCTCTGTCCCCCCCAGATGAACCGGCCCATCCAGGTGAAGCCGGCGGACAGTGAGAGCCGAGGAGGTACCCGCACCCCGAGCCCCCGCACCCCCGTCCCCACCCCCCGTGTCCCCAAACCGCCCCCCTGCCCCCCCCCAGCCTCCAGGGCCACCCCAGCCCCAGGATGGGTGACAGCCGGGTTGGTGTCCCCATCCCTGTCCCATCCTGGGGGTCTGTCCCCAGGGCAGGGTGTCCCCGTCCCTGTCCCTGTTCCCCTGGGGGGTCCCTATTCCCGGGGGCCCCAGCCCATCACGGTGTCCCCGGGGGGGTCCCCACGCCGGTGTCCCCGTGCCACCCCGCTGTCCCCGCAGAGGACCGCAAGCTCTTCGTGGGGATGCTGAGCAAGCAGCAGGCGGACGAGGACGTGCGCAAGATGTTCGAGCCCTTCGGCACCATCGACGAGTGCACGGTGCTGCGCGGCCCCGACGGCACCAGCAAAGGTGGGGGGCTGGGGGGGTCCCTGGGGGCTCCGGGGGTGGGGAGGGGGGAGCCGGGGGGGGGCAGGGACGGGGTTAAGAGGGTCCATGGGGGGGCTGCAAAGGGGGTGGGGGGGTCCACAGGGCGTGGAGGGGACTCAGGGCACCCCGCACGGGGGCCCTTGTCCCCATCCCCAGGCACCCTGGTCAGGGGCCCTGGGTGCTACGGGGGGGTGGCCCTGGGGGGGAGGGGGGGGTGCCCCCCGTCCCCGTGCCAGCACTGAGCTGCCGTCCCCAGGCTGCGCCTTCGTCAAGTTCCAGAGCCACGCAGAGGCCCAGGCCGCCATCGCCGCCCTCCACGGGAGCCGCACCCTGCCGGTGAGACGGGCGCCGCCGGGCGCACTGCCATCCTCACCACCTTCATCCCCATCAGCACCCTCATCGTCACTCTCGCCACCAGCCCCACCATCGTCCCCACCGCCATCATCCCCATCACCACCCTCATCACCGTCCCCACCATCGTCCCCACCACCCCGGTCACCGTCCCCACCCTGTTGCACCCTGGGGGTCCCCGCAGCCCAGCATGGGTGGCCACCCACCGGGCGATGGCGCGGTGCCGTGTCCCCTCCCAGGGCGCCTCCTCCAGCCTGGTGGTGAAGTTTGCGGACACGGAGAAGGAGCGGGGCCTGCGGCGGATGCAGCAGGTCGCCAGCCAGCTGGGCATGTTCAGCCCCATCGCCCTCCAGTTCGGGGCCTACAGCGCCTACACGCAGGCGGTAGGGTGGGCACGGGGCGCCGAGGGGGGCCGGGGTGGGCATGGGGGGTGTTGGATCCCCCGGGGTCCAGCATGAGATCGTTGGGGTGCTTGGTGCCTGGTGATGGACACTGGGAGGTGATGGACCCCGTGGTCCAGCCCGGGGGCCCTGGGGTGACAGGGAGCCGGAGGGCGATGGACCCCACAGTCCAGGCTGGGGGCACGGGGAGCTGATGGAGCCCAGGGCCCAGGGCCGTGGCTCTGGGTGTTGGGGTGACAGCTATGGTGGAGCTCCACGGCCCGGGATGGCGGCACTGGGGTGCTGGCCACGGGGGACGAGGGTCTCCCTGGGCGTGGTGGGGCTCGCTGCCCCGGGAGGGGACCCTGGTGCCCGGTGCCAGGCGCTGTCCCCGCAGCTGATGCAGCAGCAGGCGGCCCTGGTGGCCGCCCACTCGGCCTACCTCAGCCCCATGGCCACCATGGCCGTCCAGATGCAGCACATGGGCACGGTCAACCCCAACGGGCTCATCGCCACCCCCCTGCCCCCCTCCTCAGGTAGGTGGCACCTGGCACGGGGGGACAGGGACGCCGGCGACGGAGACACCGGGGATGTCCAGGGATGGGGACGTGGCGGGAGATGGGGCACCCAAGGATGGGGACAGGAGAGTGGCATTGGGGCTGGGGACATCAGGATGGGGGCAACGGGAACAGAGGCGTGGGGACACGGTGGGGACACAGGGGCGGCAAGGGGGGGGGGACACAAGGGAGGCAGTGGGAGATGGGGGCACCAGGGAGCGGGGACGCCCAGGGATGGGGCAGGGCCGTGGGGAGGGCGGCTCTGGGGAGGAAGACGTGGCGGTGGCACCACGGGCTGCAGACACCCGGGTTAGGGACCCTGGGGAGGGGGACACGGGGGGACAGGGGCACACGGGGCCGGAGGGCGAGGAGGCGCCACCGTGGGGGTGACACGGGTGTCCCCGCAGGAACCAGCACGCCGCCGGCCATGGCCGCCACGCCGGTGCCCGCCATCGCGGCCCCGCTGAGCGTCAACGGCTACAGCCCGGTGCCGGCGCAGCCCGCGGGACCCCCCGCCCCCGAGGCCGTCTACGCCGGCGGGGTCCCCCCCTTCCCAGGTGCCCGCCGCCCCCCCCCCCGCGCCCCCGCCGTCCCCCGCCCCCCCTAACGGCCCCCTCTGCCCCCAGCCCAGAGCCCCGCCGCCCCCGGGGACCCCCTGCAGCAAGCCTACGCCGGCATGCAGCACTACACAGGTCTGGCCCCGGGGAACTGGGGGGCACTGCACGGCACTGGTGGGTGCTGGGAGGGCAATGGGAGGCACTGGGGGGACATGCACGGTACTGGGGGCACAGGGAGGGTACTGGGAGGGCATTGCACGGCACTGGTGGGTGCTGGGAGGCACTGGGGGGCATTGCACGACACTGGGAGGGTACTGGGAGGGCATTGCATGGCACTGGTGGGTACTGGGAGGCACTGGAGGGGCATTGCATGGCACTGGAAGGGTACTGAGGGCACCTAGGAGGCACTGGGGGGGAACTGGAGGCATCTGGGAGAGACTCGGGGGCACTGGAGGGGCATTGATTAGTACTGGAGGGCACTGGAGGACCACTGCATGGCACTGGGGCACACTTGGGGCACTGAGGGGACACTGGAAGGCTGGGATGGGCACGGGGGGGCACTGGGGGGCACTGCATGGCTCTGGGGGCACTGGGGAGGGCTGGGCTGGGGGTGCTGGGGGGGGGTGCCTGCCCCCCCCCCGGTGCCGGGCTGACCCCCTCTCGCCCCCGCAGCCGCCTACCCGGCAGCCTACGGGCTGGTGAGCCCGGCCTTCGCCCCCCCGGGGCCCCTGCTCGCCCCCCCGCCCCCCCCGCACCAGCAGCAGCGCGAAGGTGAGCACGGCCCGGGACCCCCAGGGACCCCCCCAGGGACCCCCCCCCTCCCCCGGGACCCCTCATCCCCTGGGACCCCCCAGGGTCCCTCCCCAGGGCGCTGGGCTGGGGCTGCCCTGTGCTGCGGGGGTGGGATGCCCAGGGCACGGGGGGCTGGAGGTGCCCCCGGGGGTGTTGGGGTCCCCCCCCAGCGGGGTTTGGGGGTGCCCCAAGGGGAGGGGGGGTTGGGACTGAGGGTGCCCATGGGGCTGTGGGTGCAGGGCTTCGGGGTGCCCGTGGGAGGGGGGGTCAGGGTCCCCGCGGGTGCACGGGGCTGGGTTTTGGGTGCCCACGGGTGCATGGGGCCAGGTTTGGGGGTGCGGGGCCGGTGCCCCCCGTGCCCGCTGTGACGCCGCTCCCTCCGCAGGCCCCGAGGGCTGTAACATCTTCATCTACCACCTGCCCCAGGAGTTCGCCGACACCGAGATCCTGCAGATGTTCCTGCCCTTCGGCAACGTCATCTCCGCCAAGGTCTTCGTGGACCGCGCCACCAACCAGAGCAAGTGCTTCGGTAGGGCCACTGCCGCCTGGGGACGGCGGGGATGGGGGCACCGCGGCCAGGGCGTGGGGACACCATGGCCGGGGACACCATGGCCGGGGCCTGGGGACACCACACCAGGTGCCACGGGGCCACCTTGCCCCATGGCAGAGCCCCCCGGGTGGTGGGGGAGAGGCAGGGGAGGGTTGTGGCCACCCCCGTCCCCACCGTCCCTGATGTCCCCGCCGTCCCCACAGGCTTCGTGAGCTTTGACAACCCGGCCAGTGCCCAGGCGGCCATCCAGGCCATGAACGGCTTCCAGATCGGGATGAAGCGCCTCAAGGTGCAGCTCAAGAGGCCCAAAGACGCCAACCGGCCGTACTGAGCCCGGTGAGCCCCCCGGCACCCCGGCACCCCCAGCCCAGGCCCCCTTGGCCGGGAGCCCCCCCGCTCTGCTTAACGCCCCCATCTCTCTCCCCCCGCCCCAGGTCTGGAGGCTCTGGCGCAGCACCCCCGGGTGCCCCCCCGTCGCAGAGCAGCCCCTCCCCCCCCCGCAGTGGTGCCCGCAGGGGGCTCGGTCCTGCTGGGGGGGACACACAGACCCCCACGTGCTCAGGAAGGATGGACCCCCCCCTCCAGGACCGATCCGGGCCCCCTTGTCCGTCCCAGCCCAGGCAGGGCTGGGTGGGCCCTGGGTGCCAGCACCCCCCAGCAGCCGGGTCCCATCTGCCCTGGGGGGGGCACCCACCCCCCCGGACCCCCCCGCTTCCCGCAGGGCCCTGCCCCCCCCGGGGGGACCCTGCTTGGAGCTTTTTTCTCACCAAACAGGACCAAAACCAGCTCCAAGCTGGGGAGGGGGGGTCCCGCCGAGAGGGGGCCACCCCGCGGCTGGGGGTACCAGCCCCGGCACCGCCACCCCTCCCGGGTCCCCGGGTGGCCGTGCCAGGGCGCAGCGGGACCCCCTCCCCGACACACACTGCCACCCCGCTTTGCCCCCCCACCCTGCCTCAGTTTCCCCCTCCCCCTTGCCCACGGGCACCGCCGGACGCTGTATGGACACGGAGCAGCCGGAATTGGGATGCTCCGACACCGGGATGCTCCGACGGGGTGACGCGCCCGGTGCTGCACGTGGCTGGCGTGGCTGTGCCGCTGACGCGCCGGGTGCTGGATGGACACGGAGCGGCCGAAGCCGGGACGCGCCGGGCACAAACCAGCCAAATCTGGGAGACGGGCACGGCCGGCATCGGCACGCCGGCAGCCGCAGGGACCCGGAGCAGCCGAAGCGGGGACGCGCCACCGGCAGCTGGACGGACGCGGGGACACGCCGGGCGGACACGACGCCTCCGGCTCTGCCTGGACCCACAGCGGCCAAACCCGGGGTGCGCCGGGCACCCCCCAGCCAAAAGGGTGCCGTGCCTGGCGCCGGCCGGCCCCGCAGCCGCCCCACGGCGACGGAGCCCCGGCCCCCCCGGCCCCACGTTTACACCCGCCGCTCCCCGCTGTAAATAAGGGGGTGGGGGCGCGGGGCCGGGTCTCTCTCTCTTCCCCCCCTTTTGGGGGGTTTGGTACCTGCTGAGTTGGTTTGGGGGTGGGATGGGGTGGGGGGCACGGGGCCATTAGCAGGGGGGACGCAGACCCCCGGGAGTTGACGTCTGCGGTTGAGACGCCGCCGCTTAACTTATTTGCTATTTATTGCGGTTACTTTGGATAATTTAATTTTTTTCTCTTATTTTTTTTTCTTTTTTTTTTCTGTCTAAATAAAATAAGTTAAAAAACCCAATAAAGCTCAAAGGCGACTCTGAAGCATCCCCAACCCCGGGCGGCGGGGGCGGGGGGAGCGGGGCAGGCTCGGCCCCAGCGCCCGCGGGGAAGGAGCACGGCCACGGTTCCCAGTAGTTTCATCAATAAATCAATTTATTTAAAAGAATATGTTACAATTAATTACACTAAGTGACTTTACCAAATAACCGGCGTGGTTAGACCAAGGAATGAGACACCGGGAGCAGCTGGGGGAGGGAGGGGGGGGGTGGTGTGGGTTTTTTTCTTCTTTTTGTGTTTTTTTTTGTCGTTTTCTTCACATTTCTGAGTCACAAATAAAAAACACAAGATACTGCAGTGAAAAGACAATTAGAGTTCTCTCAAATAAATTAAAGAGGATGTGGATGGCAGCGAAATGGGGGCGCGGGGACGTTGCAGCGGCTCCAGCTCGAGCAGGGTCATGGGCGGGATTATTGCTGAGACCTGCCGCGCTCGTGCCACCGCTGAGCCGGGTGCCGGGGCTCTGCCGGGCCGGTGAGGACGGGGTCCCCGCGCCTCTCCCCAACGCCGGGGCCGCCAGCGGCGCGGGGCTCCCGAGGACAACGGCCCCGGGGAGGGCGAGGGACGCGGCCGAGCGCAAAGCCAATTACTCCGGCGCTGGGCTAATTAATTCCCTGCTGGCGGCCTTCGCTCTCTCCCGGCAGCCCCGGCCGCGAAAGCCGAGGAAGCAGGAGGATCCCCTGCACCGGCCGGGAATTCAACCCCAAACCCAGGGGAGGCTGGGGACACGCGTGGCTGGGGACACGGCGGCCGGGGCAGGCGTGGGACAGCGTCTCTCTCCCCTGCTGGGTTTTAAATTGATTTTTTCCCGGCCCACATCCCGGCATCCCGGCCCTGTCCTCGCCGCGTGGCTTCTCCCCACCTCTCCCCAGCAGGCGAGGGGGGGATAAACCCCTTCCCAAAACCCGGGCAGCAAGGGGAAACCACCGCGCTAAGCAAACCACGGCCTTCTCCGCTCGGCATCGCCTCCCTCCCACCCCACGGTGCCGGGGGCCGGTGGCGTTGCTGCGATGCTCGCCCCCGCTCCGCACGTGTGTGTTCCTCGGGGGGGGCAGCAGCAGGACCAGCATCTCCCCAATGTCCCCAACCCCAAGGCTCCGGGGGGAGCTACACAGAACCTGCTCAAAAGCAGGGAAAGCAGCTTTTCTACCTTATTTCTCCTCCTCGGCACTGCTCGGCCCCCGAGCCGCGGGCAGGTCGCTCGCCGCCGTGGCTGAAGCCGGACGGTTTTCGCTCTCCGCTCTCCTCCGAAAAGCCCGAGGGTCTGGGAGCACCGCGGGGACGCGCCGGCGGCGAGGGGAGCGGGCGGCCGCGCCGCCTCGGCTGCCGGAGCGAGGGGACGGATCCTGCGACCCGCGAGATCCCGTCCCGGGATCCCGGCGTCCCCCGCGCTCGCTCAAAGCCCGGCGAAAACACCCAGAACCAAAGCGGAACACAGGAGCAAAAAGCAAGTCAAGAGCGTGTAAACGTGTAGAGGTCCTTGTGCCAGGAGAGGTATTTCCCTGTAACGGTGCTTCTTTCTGTCTTTGTTGGTTGGTGTTTTTTTTTTTTTTCTTCCTTTTTTTCTGTTTTTTTTTTTCTCTAAAGTTAGTTTTTAAAAAACCACGATGGGTTGGGAGGAGAGATGCGTGTAAAAACGCAAGCTTAAAAAAGGTACTGCCACCGATATGAAATTTTAAAAGAAATATATATATGTATATACGTGCACGGTATTTGTATATATAGCTTTTTAGGGGTGGGTGGTGGGGTTTTTGTTTTTTTTACATACATATATACGTCTGAACAGTGCAAATGGATGACGTTTCTAGTTCCAGTTGTAAAAAATAAAAGCACAGTCCATCCTCCGGAACAGGGCCCGAGCGGGAGGAAGAGCCGGCGCACCCGGGCGTTCCTCTGCCATCCGGCACCGTTTCCCCCTCTTTTCTCGGCCGAGCTCGCCATTTATCCTAGTTGCTTAATTCCATAAACATGAAGTTCACAAAATGGTATTATTATTAATAATATTTAGTTTAAGGGCTTTAATACAATAACAATTTTAAGTGTTAATGGGGGGTTACGTTCTTCCGTGACGAGGGGCTAAGTGGCCGCGTCCCTCTGCTGTGACCTGACCATCTGAAAGATGTTCTGAAAGAGAAGAAGAAGGAGGTTAAGAGCGCGGCGTCGCTCGGGAAGGGCCGGGCTCGGCTCCCGCCGCGCTCCCCCGCAGCCCCGCGAGCGCGGAAGGGCCCGGACTCGGGGGGTCCGTCCCTGGACGGGGATTTGCCGTGGCCCTGACCGAGCAGCAGCTTTTGGGAAGGCTGCTCGGGGCAGCCCCCCGCCGGGTTGAGCCCGGCCAGGAGGATCCTGCGGCCCTCCTCCTCTGGGCCAGCGCCGGCCCCAGGTGGGAGAAGAGCCCAGAAGGGGAGGGATGGCCCTGCTGCCTCCCGCACGTCCCAGCTGCGTGCTCCCGCGTCCCCTGGGCAGGACCCCGCTCCGCCGCCAGCCTCAGGGCTGCTGAAGCACCCCCGGCCGTGCAGAAACCCCACCGCCAGCCCCGCTGCTGTCCCACGGGGTTTCGCTGCTCTACCCTGCGGTATCTCAGCACGGAGCAGCCCCGCGATGATTTAACCAGCCCGCTCTGCCTGCCGCCGCATCGCGCCGGGCCCCTCCCGGCTGCCCCGCTGCATCCTCCGGCTTCCCAGCGACACCTCCAGCCAGCCAGGACTGGAGCGGTCCCAGCAGACGCCGGGATGCCATGGGGATGCCGCGGGGATGCGCCATGCACGAGGACGCCCGTGGCGGTCGGGGCAGTTCCCCGAGCGAAGGGTAGCTCAGGGCCAGGGACGAGGCGAGGGTTTGTGTGCACCAGGGACCCCCAGCGCTTGCTGGGAGCCCTCGACCCACAGCCCCGCCGCTCTCTGGCACCAGCGAATCCTCCCGGTGCACACGGAGCCGCGCCAGCAGAGGAGAAGGCCAGCAACGCCCCGCAGGAAAGCGGCTCAGCCCGACGGCTGGAGCTCGAGCAGGAGATTAAAGGAGGGCAGGAAGGAGGCCAGGAGCAGCCCTGGGAATTGCACGGATCCCCCCTGGAAGCCCCGTTCCCTCCCGGCTCCACAAGCATCCCGCTCTCTAGAAAAGGCCCAGAGGCTGCAAATAACCCAAATTACGCTTGCAAGAGCTAACCCACGGCGAGCAGCAGCTCGGCCGTCGCGGAAGGAGGATGGAGCTGTTTCCCCGTGTGGCCCCTGCCCCGGTGTGGTCACGGCGGGCACTGGTGACTGCTCTCTGCCCCGCGGCACCGTCTCCGTCCCACGACTTCACCCACGAGGTGTGAGCCACCCCGACGTCCCCAAACGGAGCTCGTCACCTGCAGCAAGCCAGCCTCAGCCTCCACGGAGCTGCGCGCACCCCAGCCTCCTGAGAAGGGGCACAAGAGGGCCACCGCGTCCCCTCGGCGCCTGGCCCGAGCAGCGGGGACCACAAGGGTCCCACCAAGAGCTGGGCTTTTATTTCTCGGTGAGACGACAGATCGGCTAAGCCTCAAACCTGCTCTTCCTAAGCGCAGCCAGCGTTATCCGCCAGCATCTGCGGTTTGGGAGGCAAGTCAGCAGTTTACGGAGCACTAAATATATCTGTAAAGTATCTGCCAAATTCCATCAATCTTTTTATTTTACACTGGGGAGAGAAAATGACCAAGTGACCGGTCCGAAACACTCCTGATTGGGAATCAGCCTTCCCTCGCCTAACGCTGGTGATGGGATCGGCAGGAACAGGCAGCATTCAGGGGGACGCCCCGTGCCCCAGAGGGAGTTTTGGGAGCTGCGGCCACGATTGCCGAAGCAGGCCCCAGGGAGACATGCCCCGGGAGCCGCAGCCAAGGGCTCCTCCCGTTCCGCCAAGAGAAATCATGCAGATGCGTACAAATTGAATGGGAGAAAAAATCTGTTTCCCCAGCAGGGAAGTAATGGGATGTTTAGTACTGAGGAGCAACCGATTTAAGAGGGACGGAAAAGCAATTCCCCTGGTTTCCATCTCCAGGTCCATTATTGCGGCCCCGGGAAGAGACGTCGCGGGCTGCGGGGAAGAGGCGATGCTCAGCAAGCGCCGCCAGCCGCTCCTTGACGAGCCCTCGAGCGGTGGCCCCGGCAGGAAGCAGAACCGAGCCCGGCGCAACCCGCAGCCGGTTCCTGCGCCCGCGCGAGCCGGGCTGGCACACGAGCCGCGGCCGCTCGGCTCCCGTGGCTCCCCGTGGCTGGATGGGTGCTGGGGCTGCAGCAAGGCCTGGGGAGGGGGGACGCGGTGGCAGAGGCTGCTCCTTGCAGCTTTTGCTGCATTCAAAGGCCGCAGTGCAAAGCCCAGAGCCTGGTGCGCAGCTCACCCCTCGGCACGGCTGTGCCGATCGCAACAACTCCTCCCAGGGCGGCCTGCTGCCCTCACCGCCGCCGCCTCCTCCCTGGAGGGAAACCGGTTCCCTCGCTGCGGGGGATGAGGAAGGGACAAGTTTTAAGCAGTCCCTGGGAGCCGGCAGCTCCGGGCGCAGCTCTTCCACTGCCCCCGGCTCTCCGGCCTTGCCCACCAGCTCCCCTGCTCAACGAGGCCGTTGCCTTTCCTCGGTCTCTTCCTGGGGTCTCGCCCTGAGCGACGAAAGGGGAGCGAAGCCCCCGCACGGCTAAGGCGAGCCGCGGCTGTTTCTGCAGAGCCGCCCCGCTCACCCGCGAGCGAATCCCTCTCGGCGGCTCCAGGCTTTGTAGAGAAGACATCAAACACCCGCTTTTGTTTTTGAAGGGGCAACACAGGAACACACGCGTGACTCTGCACACAAACCCTTTGCCTGTTCTTCCTCACATACGCCCCGCGCAGCACACGCTCGGTGTTTTGGGACCGGAGGGTTTACCCCAGCGCGATCGCGGGGAGCGTTATCATGCAGAATCTGTTTGGCAGAGGAAGCATTACACAGGGCGGGAGGCTCCCACACCCCCGCCTTTCACGGCTCTTTCCTGAACGGGTGACACATCCCATACCGTCTGCTACAGCTTTCTGTTCAGTCAGACAGGGGCTCTTGCCCTCTTTGATGTCCAACGCTTTCTAGCCAACACAACACAACTCCTACCCGAAAGAGGCGCCTACCAGTACCGCTGGGGTTAACAACTTTCAGCCTCACTACACACAACTGCACTTTCTCTCTCACAAGTTAAATAACCTGCAGCTATTTCCGATGCCTGAGCAAAGAAGTAAAATTTGAAGTGGGAGTACGGCAAAGCGCCGGGTCCCCGGTGGCAGAACGGCACGTCCGCACGCCCGCGGGGGATGCTACGAGCCTCCGGCTTGCAGAGGCACCTGCAGCTCCCGGCACACAGCGCCGTGCCGGGGCACCGCAGCGTTCGGCGGCTCTCTGCAAGCCTTGTCTGTGCCCACGCTAGGGCAAAGGTGCCGGGATAAAAGCCTACAAGGGGATATCCTAGAGACAGGCAGGCAACATCCAGGGATGCTTCCCAGTATATCTTGAAGCAATTTAAAGTGTTTAGCTTTAAATCCTGTCCGGGCTGAATGCGAAAGCGGCCGGGCAGAGAGCAGCAGGAGGAGAGAGGTGCCACAACACGAGTGCTCTTGCTCCCTGCTATTACGGCAGCGCTGCAAACGGCATTTGTCAATCCCTAAGGGTCTTTGCTCCGCCACTGCAGAACAACAAGAGAGAGAAACCACAGGCCACTAGCCCGCGGCTTGCAAGATCAAGTCTTTGGTCCTTTAAAAGGAGCTCAGAGCCAAAGCGTTTGTCCCCTTTGCAACTGCGCCCCTTCCCTCTCCTCCGGGGAGGCGAAGGGAGCCGCGGCGTGGATCTCAGCCCTCAGCTGCGGCGTCATGTTATGGGTCATCCAAAGATTGGCAGGGTCCAGGAGACGGGCAAATCGGGATCACGTGTTTCTATCATCAGGAGAGAGGCCTTTAAGTGCAAAGCCATCTCTATCGCATGAAAAGCAGCAGCAGGGTATTTTGCTTTGCGGGCTCCCTCCAAGGAGAAGCCGCTATGAAAGGACACCGTCCTACGCTAACAGGAACCGGAGCGGAGAAGCAGGAGAGACGCTCCATCCGCAGCAGAGCGGCCAGACTGGCTCGCAGAGCACAGATGCTGTTTGTTTTCAGCCCAATTACCTTGCTGCACATATTGTCTTTACTGCAGTTCTTGTTATCCTTGTCTGTTGCTTCCTCCTCCACCTTTACAAGGGAAAAAAATAAAGAGGGTATAAATAAAACCACAGAGCCGGGGGGGCGGAAGGAGACCGAACAGCTGGCGCTGGAGCAGCTGGGAGAGCATCGGGATGGGATCCGGGGTGCTCCATGGACATCGGACACAGGGAGCTACAGAGGAGCTGTGATTCAGAGAATAAGCCAGGCAACCCACTCGGGCTGCTTCTGCTTGATGAAACAAAACGAGAGCCACAAAGATTTGTTCCTATGAGGGACAGGGATGTCACCTCCAGCTGGGACACGAACCCCAGAGCCAGGTTCCTTGAGAGCCGAGGAACACGGTGCACGAGGAGCGCTGGGTGCTTCACGAAGCCAGACTGTGTAAGCACACGCTATTGAGCCTCTCGGCCTCCCTCCTACGAGGCCCGGGGCCGGGCTCCAGAGGGGCTCCTGACCGCGGCTCCTGCCGTCATCCAGCGGGCAGAAGGGCTGATCTGGGACGCCGCAGACGCCGGAGCGCAGCCCTGCACCGGGAGGTCTCCTCGCCCCTGCCTGCCTGCAGGTCACTCGTGGGAGGTTCAGCTTCCACCCCTGAAGCTAAGGCAAGCCAAGAATCCCATTTTCTTATTTCCTGGAAAGATCTTCCACGTTTATACTCCTCCATCCCGCTGTTACGTCCTCCAGCGAGCACGGCTGCCCCGGTCCAGACCCTGCGCGCTCTGCACGTCTCCAGCACGCCTCCCACAGCCAGCACGGTGCCAGCCCTGGATCCCAGCCATGCCGAGGATCAGCACCCACACCCGGGCCGATGCCTGGCAGGCAGGAAACTTCCAGGTAAGGAAAGAGGGAGGCATCGTTCCCATTTGGGAGCAGGCAGCTGCAGGGCAGATTTTCTTGGATCACCGTTTCAGACTTGCTGCATTTAAGCCCTGTTTTCGTTACCCAAATCCATCACCTGGCAGAAAGAAGCCATCAGCAGAAACTGGAGGGCTGATGCCAACAGCGCTGATCAGATCGAGGGCAACAAGAGAGGATCCAACCTTCAACAGTTGCTTATCTCTGACCCCGCAAGCGAGAGCAACATCTCTGGGGCCGCAGAGACACGGGGCGGCAGCTCGGCAGCCGCAGGCAGGGCGAACCCCGGCCGGAGCACCCCGGGCTGGCCGAACAAGCTGACTGCACGCGGCTTTTCTGGCCGCTCTCTGCCTCCTCCCCGCAAGCAAAGCTGATGGGAGCAGTCCCTGCGGAACGGCAGATGTGGGGCAACCCCGAGGAGGAGCAGCAGATGGACGCAAGGTGATAAAACGTCTCCCTCAAGCGGGAGGAGAGGACGGGGAAGCACAGTAGCGGGGACGAGGGCGGCAGGGCGGGCTGGCTCGCGTGCATCTCCCCAGCCGGGGCCCAGAGCCAGGTCTAAGCGCAGCTGCAACAGGAGAAGGCTGAGCAGGCACCTCAGGCTGGGATTCAGAAGAAAACCCCGAAACCTCTCTGTACTTCTCAGCAGCTTTTCGCCGGAGGCTGTCACAACCCCTTCTGAATAATTCAGCAACCTGCATAATCTCTCCAGAGGACGGACGTTTTGCCATCTGCATTAGACAGCAGAGGCCGGGGAGCAACCGGCCGCAGTCGCACAGCCTGGGAACTGGTTACCCTGCTCAGTCACACCTGCGCGAGGCTCTCCCAGCACCGGGAGCTCCTTGCTCCACCTACAGAGCCCAGGCCCTTGAAAGCCGGCCGGGCTGCCCCCGCGCTCCCCGGAGACCCGGTGTCACTGCGTCCGGCTACTCCCTGTACAAGTGGCTGTTGCGGACCAGGCAGACACGCTTGCCACTAAAAGCCTCCTGTAAGAGGTGAAGCCGTTTCCCTGCAGTTGTGGGTTCTTACCTCCTTCCTCCATTTGAGCTCACAGAAAACCCGTTCGAAGCACTCGTGCATGTAGTTGAACTGCAAAGAGAAAGCAGGCATCTCTCAGAGCAGCAAGCAGCCCCGCCAGCCGCCCTGGCTTCTAGCCGCAGGAGCCTGGCACTGCTTGCCTGCCCGGAGCTCCCCGTGCTGCGGGCTCCTCCTGCTGGCCACCAGCCCCTGCGTCTCCTCCCACCCCAAAAGCCGGAGCACAGGGTGCTCCTCCAGCTTCTAGAGGGAAAACAAGCAGGCTCTGGGCTTTTCCTTACCAAATCTGCAAAAGCCGGGGGTACTTACATAGGGGGTGAAGATTTTAACCCATCGGGGTTTCTTCTCTCCTCGTGCGTATTCAAAACAAAATGCCATTCCCTCTTCGTCCGTGTCCCACCGCTGCATTTCGTCCCATTCGAATGCTATTACCTGGTTCTGAAGGAAGACGAAACCCAGGTGAGGCCAGAGCCCAGCCGACGGCGAGAAGGGGAGGTTTAAGGCGAAAAAGCAAAGCCGCGCGAAGGGGGAACGAGGCTGCCTCAGCCAGCCTCGCTGCGGGCAGGTACGAGCCGAGGAAGCAGCAACGCACGCTGACACCCAGAGAGCAGCCAGATAAAGCCCTGCGCCCCCAACCGCTGCCCAAATCCCTCCAGAGGCCCGGCAGCACCAGTCCCGAGCCCCGGAGCTTGGGGGACACGGTGCTGGCGCAAAGCCGAGGGGGAGGCCAGGGGCTGAGCCCAGCTCCCCGGGACCTGGCGGCAGAACCCCCTTACCTCCAGCTGGCCCTCCTCTGTGCAGGCATGGAGTTTAAAGTGCTTAATGCTGATGGCTGTGATCACATGTCCCTTCCGCCGAGAGTCGCAGGAGCAATGGGGGAAGATGATCTCGTTGTAACCCTCGCACGTCCGTAACATGTTTAAATACTGCGGAGAGAAAGCCGCAGGTGTTAGCGGACCCCCGCATCCTCCTGCTTCTCACGTCGCCTCTGCCTCTCGCACGCCCTAGTGCTCATTGCCCCCTCGGGAATCCCTGGCTTTACCCCAGCCCAGGGAGGCCGGATCCCCTCCAGAGGGGACCGCAAAGCCACAAGCGGCAGGGCTGTGCCAGGGAAGGAGGGAGACCCCTCCGGCTGCTCAATTCCCCTCCCCAAAACGCGGATCCATCCAGGTACAGACGCGCACAGAGCTCCTCGTGGCCTCAAACGCCAAAAGCCCTTTCCAGGAGAGCTGGTGCAGCCGGAGTCGCCAATCAGCGCGACCGTGTTCCCGCGGGAAGGGTACGGATCTGAGCAAACAGCTAAAGCAGCCCCGGACTGAAAGCACCGCTCTCGCTGAGCCATCCTCCTGATCGACACAGGCTGAAGATGAACCAGAGAGAGAGGCTGCCGGGCAGATGCGGGATCTGGGTTTCTCAGAGCCCTTTGATGCAAACATTACAACTCGTGAAAAGGGCCAAAGAGGATATTTTGGCTGTTTCTGGCTTTCTGAGCGTAGCCCAGACAAAGCAGCACTGTGAGGGCACCGGAGAAGCGCTGGGAGCCCAGAGACGCAGCTCAGGACGTGGGAGAAGCCGGGAGCTACTCCAGGGGCCGGTGCTCCGGAGCCCGGCGACCTCTCGTTGCGTGAGCAAGGTTACGCAGGGCAGATCTACAAAGTCTGAAGTGACTTTTTAACCAAGGAACGAGCCACATCCAGACCGGAGGAAGGGGCCAACTTCTCAAGCGCTGTGCTCCAGGAAGGACCCTTAATAACCCGGGGGAGGCAGAGGCTGCTGGGACACAGACGTCGTCTTCTTGACCTTCTGCTAGACCAGGGCCCTGCTGCACCCCAGACACACGTCTGTGTGTAGGTTCAGATCTTTCTCTGGTCATCGGAAAGCCAGAGAGACAAGAAGAAACAAAAGAGCCATGAGACAACCCACAGGAGGAAGCGTCTATTTACTGAGCCTTATCATTAGTTAATAATTAACCTTCTTGGCTTGGCATTTCAGGAGACCTTTCCACCCCAAGGTAGTCCCCCAGCAGGGACCTCCGAGAACTGCCGCCGCCAAAGGGACTTTGAGGAAAGGCCCGACCGAGGCCAGCCAAACCGGGGAAGGGGACTCCCAAGGCCACGGCTCTCCAAGAGCAGCCAAGCTGGCCAGGGGAACGCAGGCGGGGTGCAGCGAGTCAGGGAAAGGGCAGCCTTCGCTCGTTCGGTACCGGCAGCCCCGAGCAACCCAGGAAGTTATTTACAAGTCAGATTCTTCTGCTGTTTGATCTTCAAGCCAAGCTTGCATCTGGCAGACGAGCTCAGGGCATCCCCTTCGCTCCCCCACGTCCAAGCCAGGCAGGCTCATCGAGTCATACCAAGCCCCCAAGCATTTTCTGGGCAAAGAGATAAGAGGCAGAAAATCCCCGACCAGACAGCGACCTCTGACACAGGATTTACAATCCGGGAAGACTTCTGCCGAACAGAAAAAAAGAAACTAAGGCACAGAGGGGGCAGCAAGTTGCATTATGAGCAGGCCAGGATCCACCCCTCCCTTGGCCAGCCCAGCACCACCATCTCAAAGGCGGTCTGAGGCGCAAAGAGACCTTTGCCTCTCAATTACTAGGAAGAAACAGCCGTCCCTGAAGGGCTGCAGGTGAAGGATTGCTACACCACACGTTAAGCACCTCACCTTTCAACACCGGCAATAACCCGCAAGGTTTTATCGCTGCCTTGTTTGGAGCCGAGTCAATGGCTGATCTTGCCAAGGACAAGCCGCTGTTCAAACGCGCCAGGCACGAGGGGCGGTTTTGGTTCGTGCAGCAGCCGACCCTCGGGCACAGCCCAGCCCTGCGCCTGCCATTCCTGCCTGCCTGCACGCCCTGCCAACCCCTCCTGCACTAAGCCCACACCCCCACAGCTCTCCCCGGTTATTGCTTTCCAAGAAAGATGTGTTTTTCAAGGCTGTGTGCATAGAATGGTTTGGGTTGGAAGGGACCTTCAAAGATCGTCCAGTCCAACCTCCTGCCACGGGCAGGGCCATCTTCCACTAGCCCAGGTCGCTCAAAGCCCCGTCCAACCTGACCTTGAACACTTCCAGTGATGGGGCATCCACAGCTTCTCTGGGCAACCTGTTCCAGCGTCTCCTTTCCAGACACAGCATGGCAAACGGGAAGGAAAGCCAACAGGACAGGCGGGATAACTCACCATGACCATCTTTCTCTGCTCACACAGCTTCTGTAACTGGTAGGACTTCTCCTCTGCTTTGATGTAGCCTTTCTTGACATCATCAACAGCCTAAACAGAAAAAGGGAAAGGAAACCCAGGAGGTCAGACTAGAGGATCTCTTCACTGAGTCACAATGCTTTGCCTTCCCTGGCCGGCCCGAGGCCGCCCTGAACAGCCACCCAAATTCTCAGCCCCAGACCGCAGCCAGCGCGCCCAGGGAGGCAGAGGGACGGCCAGGCTCAGGGGGGTTCTTCGCACTCGCCGACTCCTGCCACGAGCCTCTGCCTGCCTCGGGGAGCGCAGAGATGCCTAGGCGTCCAGCAGGACTTTGGAAGAATGTCCCCTGGCAAAAGAGGATGGATCTGGAAATGCTGGTACCTGGTATCCTGCTTTTGCCTTCAGCCACAGGCAAAGACAGGCCGGCACAACCCTCGCACTCCAGACACAGCCGTCTCCAGCAGAGCAGTGCTGGCTTTTACCCACTGTGCTGCTGGAGTGCTGACAGGAAAATGCGCTTTTCCTTCAGGATGGAGCAGGTACACCGCCCCTTACTTTCGCTCCTCAGCTGCACGCTCCAGCAAGGACTCCTGCCCCTGTCACAAAGTGGCTTGTAAAACCGCCAGCCAGTAAAGAGCCAGCCTAGGAGATGAGAGAATTTGACAACTGCTATTTTAAATCAATTTGTACCAGAGGCTGGTACAGGCCCAGTTCAGAGAGTGTTGGGACAGCGTTTTTGGTGGTTGAGACAGAGCAGGAATCATCTTCCTGAACTTTGCAGTTATCTACCTCTGCGTGGGTCATTCTGGACGGGCTTTATGCAGGCAATGGGAGAACATGGCTCTTCTCGGACTCCCCTACATCCCAGAGAATCTGCATGAAGTGAAACCACAGGCAGAAACGCCCCCTTTCCTTAGGGTGCACAGGGAGAAGTCTGTTCCCCAGCTGGTCACAGACATCTTCACCGACAACACACAGAATGAGGAAACCCAGGAGTGCAGCCTCCCAGGATCCTTTCAGCTCGCTCTGGGAAGGCAGCTTCCCCGCAACGAGAGTGGCAGAAGTCCTGCCTCCCCGTCTGACTGCGGCTTGGCCACAAGCTCACCACAGCGCTGCCAATTCACCCATCCACGGCCTTCTACTCCTTGAAGTTACCCAAGCAGGACTGGCCCTCCATTTCACACTCTGGCCAGTACGCCAAAGGATAGTGGTGTTTGGAGCAGCTCTGGGAGCCGGGTGCTTGTGTTGCCTTATCTCCAGTAAAAAATTACAGCTCTTGGGCACCTACCTGATGGAAGAAGTAGGTGACTGCCAGGTCGTTGTCATTGAGAAGAACCTCCTCCTCTGTAGTGAACAGCCATTTTCGGATGGTCAGGCACGTTCCCGGCACCGCCGAGGTGTAGTTCTGCACGTAGAGTTTGTGGGGGAATTCATTGGGCGCCAGTTTGCGCACTGGAAAAAGCACAAAACATCAAGGTAAGCACATGGCCCCACACAGCATCAGCAGCGTCGTCTGTGACCGCAGCCTGGCTGCTGTACAAATCACCATCGGCGATGCCCTTTAGCTGATCCGGCCGGGATCAGGACCCCAGCTCCGCTCCAAGGCCCTTTCTTCTCCTCCCTGACAAAATCCAGCTTTTCTCAATACCTGCTTCCGTAGTGTCAGACCATGCTGGTCCTCTAGCGCACAGGCAGGAGTCTGCGTGAGACAGAGCTCCTCTTGGCCGTCAGAGAGCTCCGGGCAGCTCTTGAGCATCAGCACAACGGCCTGACTTCATCCCCTGCTGCGCACAGGGAGGTCCGCCCTGCCCAAGCCTTGGGATGGCAGTGCCCCGGGCCGATGCACCGTCCCCACAGCGTGGGGGGGCTGGAGAAGGTCCCCCCGTCCTGGCAGGCTGCCGCCAGAGCCCGGACAAAACCTGCTGCACTGCTCAGCCAAGCTGGGGCAGCTGGGCCACCAGGCGGGACATTTACTGTGTTCAAATCTGCCTTAGCCAGCTTTGATGGACAAAAAAAGACAACTGCCAGTAGGTCTCCTTCATCAGGTAGGGATATGGTCACTGTCTCACTGCAGATGGAGCTTATGGTTTCCAGAGAAATTAAATGGAGTGTATCCAGACAAGAAGAAACGTGGATGTTTGCAGCAAGTGTCCAGAAAGCACAAGCCATAAAGGTTAACTGGAGTTTTTACTTTCCAGTGCAGTTTGAGAAGCGCAGTGCTCACAGGAACAAGGAATTAACAGCTCCAGTTAGAGTCCGGCACCGTAAACGCTTCCTCCGCGAGACTGTGCCCGTGCGCTGCAGCGTCCCATCTCCCAGCATCGGGTGCTCCTGCCTGGGGCTCCCTGCACGGCCCTGCCCGGCCTCGGCAACCTCAAAGCACGTCGACCCTCCAGCCCTGCTCTTCCCTCGCTATGTCCGTGTCCTGCTCTGACGCACCAGCACCCAGTAACCCTCAAAAAGCGACCACAAACCCGTTGGCAGAGGCAGTTCTGCAACACTGTCCTGGTTTCAGCTGGGATAGAGTTAATTTCCTGCTTAGTAGCTGGCACAGTGCTGTGTTTTGGATTTAGGATGAAAATAATGTTGATCACGCACTGATGTTTCAGTTGTTGCTGAGCAGGGCTTGCACTGGTCAAGGACTTTGCAGCTTCCCGTGCTCTGCCCGGGGCACAAGAGGCTAGGAGGGGGCACAGCCAGCGGGGCTGGCCCCGACTGGCCCAAGGGCTATTCCACACCATATGGCGTCACGCCCAGTATAGAAACTGGGGGAAGGAGGAGGAAGGGGGGGACGCTGGGAGCGATGCCGTTTCTCTTCCCAAGTCACCGTTACGGAGCCCTGCTTTCCTGGGGATGGCTGAGCACCCGCCTGCCGATGGGAGGCAGTGAAGGAATTCCTGGTTTTGCTTTGCTTGCGTGCGTGACTTTTGCTTCACCTATTAAACTGTCTTTACCTCAACCCACGAGCTTTCTCACTTTTACCCCTCTGATCCTCTCCCCCGTCCCACCGGGGGAACAAGCGAGCGGCTGCGCGGGGCTCAGCTGCCGGCTGGGGTTAAACAGCGACAAACGCCAACAGTTTTACAGGAGACTGGTGATCTTGGCTGCCCCAGGGTCACTGTCTGAACGCAAACCTAGCCTGTTCTGTGGGATGAGTCATTTTAGGAGGGCTTTAAGTAGCTAAAAATTGCCCTGGCCGTTCAGCCAGAATCTTGTGAGCACAAGGAACAGCCCTAGAAATCTCTTGCTACAAGGCAGTGTGCCCCAACACAGGATGAGTTTGAGGCACATAAAGATGACAACCCAGAAATGAAGGCACCCAGCTGGGAATGAGAAATACACTTGGCTTAAAACCAAGCACAGGGAAAAAAAAATAAAACACAAACGAACCACTACACCCATTTTGTGGTGCGACCATGACATTTTGGCCTCTCTACAGCTTCAGCAAACCCAAGGTGAAGCTGGGCGAAATCAGAGATTGCTGCGGCCAGGGATCTGAACAGCAGCCAGGAGACTCCAGCGCGCACTAAGCTGGAAGGACGGCAGTTACTTAAGTGCCAAAACGATCACCCCGAATCGCGCACTCAAGCCTCAAATACCATCGGGATTTAACCACGGAAGGAGAGGTGAGAAGCTGAGATGCAGCTTGCAGCACATCCCCTCCAGGACCCGGACGCTGACCCACACCTACGCGCGTGCCCTCGATCCGCTTTCCTTTCCAGCAAAGGAAGAGGAAAAAAATCCACCCCAAGCCACTGCTGGTGCCCCCCTCTCCAGAGACGGCTGCGTTGCAGTGACGCTGCCCACTTTTTCTAAGCTCGCTGGACCCTTTGAACTAAAGTAAAATGCGTCTTTCGGTTTAACAAAAAGCTCATCTCCTTGAGCCGCTTAAGAAAGGGAAAGTCAAGCGGCAGCAAAAAAAGCCATCAAGCTTTGAGGGCTCCTCGTTATCAGAGCCTACCGCACCCGCCCGGTTCCTCCCGGGGGCTCCTGATTTTGTGAGTAGAGATAAGACCTAAATGAGAGTGCCACTGGGCTCTGCAGCACTGCAGAGCCTTCTCCTCAGTTGCTCCTCAGCACCGAGGGGATCAAAAGACTTACCAAAGGAGTGATTGATCACTTCAAACAAGGCGAAGTAGTTTGCGGTAATACTGTCCATTCCGACTTTCGCAGCCACAGCCTAAAGAGCAACCAAACGGGAAAACGGGGTGAGCAAACCAGGAGCCGGCAGCTGCGCGTCCCCCTCCGGGGCACGGCCGGCTTCACACAGGTCATTCCCAAGTAGTCCCTAACCCGAGGGGGTAGTCGCTATGGGAAAACCTGAATTCGACTCTTCCAGTAAAACCAGATGTTAAGCAAGGGCTTCGACTCTCCCGCTTTCACCTTCCTGTAAACTGCTCTGGATTTGAAGTGCCACCATGGCTGACAAGTAGGTCATCTTTTCTTCCGATGCCTCCAGCCTCGGTCCCCAACAGAAGAGGCGTGCACACCTCCCCTGGGAGCTGTCTCCAACAGCGCTTCAGGCCTGCACGCTAGTACACAGCCAAAACCCACAGACCTCGGCGGAGGCGAGGTGCAATCCAACAGGCTGCGTCCCAAACGTGCGAACAGACTGCGCATCCCAGCCGCAGGACTCTGCCGCGCCGATCTGGAGCTCCCCAGAGCCGGCTCTTTCGCAACCCTCTGGCTCCCTCGCTTGCAGCAACATTTTTAGTTCCCCTTTCAAAAAGGGTCTCCCCGGCATCATCCCATTCCCCCTACGCCACTGACAGCTTCCCCTTTTCCTCCAGCAGTGCTGGCTGAAGTCAGTTGCCCGTAGTTTCCCACGTAAAGCACTGGGCCTCTGGCCGCTCGCAAACCTGTCATCTGGCCAGAGGATTCCCCGCAGGGTCGCTGCGCTTAACACTCAACCCGCTGTCCTGCCGCACAGCCCCAGCGAGACTCGCGGTGGCTGCGGGCAGCTCCTGCATCCAGCTCCTCCACCGCAGCCACTGCAAGCCATAACACACAATCTGTCTGGTGCTTACAGCCACCCGCCAGCTTTAAGATATTATCAGTGAAAATTAATTCAGCGATGACTCTGTCCTTGCAGCCAAGCCTGCCAGCAAAAGCGCTGCTTCAGCACGGCCCGAGGTCTGAGTTCTCTAGCGTCCCTACCCTCTCTGCTACAGCAAAGCAGCATCACTGACGCCCACCCGCACTCGACGAGGAGCAAGCGGGCACCCACGGGGTCTTGGTTAACGTCCCAATGATGTTAATCTTCCGGTCAAGGCAAATAAAAAGTAGCTCACCTGGTACACCTGGTCTGTAGTGCTGTTCTTTTTGACTCTGACTGTCACTGTTGTTATATCTGGTAACGCTACTCGGAGCTCCACATCCGAGACGCCATTGTAATTCTGAAGGAGGGCAGAAGAGAGGGCAGAAATCAGCATCACACAAACTGAGCCCCGAGCTCTGTGGACTATTTATTGCCTCACACTGGCTAATTAAAATGGTCACTTCTAACAACCAGCTGCTCTGCAAGCCTCAGGAATCCCACTCCAGTCTGCACCGGAGAAGTCCCGAAAGAAGGAAGACGTGAGCTCTGCTCCGAGACGTGAAGCCGAGCAAACTGCTTCAGACCACGACGGGGTGGGATTTTCCATCCCCGGGTTTGCCAGCGAAGAGCGAGAGGAAGCTCTGGGACATGGCAACTTAACGCACCTTGGAAAGGTCGGAAAAAGAGCAAGAGTTGAAGGGCAAACAGCAACTCCCTGCTGCCGCCTGCCACTCGGATCTCGGGAGGAGCAAGTCAGACCGACGGGGATTCAGAGCGCCTGCTGCCTTTCTGGCCGCTGCCAAGCAGCTCACAAATGCAAAGCGACCTGGGCTGCCACCCGCACAGAAGCCAGCAGGAAAGTCAGCAAATGTGTTTTTCTGCCGGGCCTCCCCTTGCCATAGAGCCAGGGCACGCAACGAGGCCTCGCGGCTGGTTCTGCTCTGGGCACGCCTCCGAGAGCGGCAGCGACGCTGCTCCTAGCCGCTGCTATGGAGAAAAGGTTTCCTACGTGCAGCGACAGACAGCAAACCGCAGCCTTCATTTTCTGCTATCGTCTTCTATTCAACCAACTGAGGCTTTGGCAGGGAACGTCTCTGCTCTCTGATCCAGTTTTACCAAGCGTTTACGGCCTCTGTAACAGGGAAGGTCACAGCAGAGCCTCAGCACCGTCGCCAACGTGCCTACCTCGTCCGACTCCGACAGGAACTCCTGCATGATGTCGCTCTCCCCAATGACGCGTATCGAACACACTGCGGGGCAGAGAGCGCGGGTTAGTGGGGTGCCCGGGGAAAGGGGGAGCTCTCCCCTCCCGCAACCGGCCCAAAAGTGACTTGGAAACAACAACTGTCTGTTCTGCGGGCGGTGTGAAACAAGAGCGTATCTCCAGCCTGGAAAAGCCTTCTCAAAGCGAGCGCTTTCCGGGCTGTATCAGGTGTCCTGGCACAAAGACTGATCCAGCCTGAATCTCCCACAACAGCAAGCGACAAGAGGTGTTGAGTAGCTCACTGAGATATTCCCAGTGGGTGACATCCAGGCCCCAGGCACAGCGCCAGCCAGAGGTTTAGACCATACTTAAAAGTGGGCAAGAATTTCATAAATAGTCCTTTTGCCTCTAAAAAAAAAAGTTATCCCAGAGGGACTGAATCTATTTGGGAATTTAGGCCAAGTTCAGCAAATCATTCGGACCCAAACTGTATCATGTTGCCTCTAAGACGCAACCAGCCCGTCCCTTCCTCCAGCCAGCTGGTAAGCGAGGAGGAAGATGAAGGAGCCGGGCAAGGCAGGGCTGATACCAGCGGGGTGGGGAAAACCTGACCCACGTCCATCTTGGGGGAAGCAGGGGCTTCACTCCCAGGTGCTGGGTAAGGCAAGAGGCTGTTAACTCACACGAATGAACCGAGCTGCTGCCAGGCAGCTAAGAAAATAACACAGCATCATAGGAACAGGGGTCACTGCTCCCCGAATCCCACCTGCAGCCTCTTCACTGCAAAGCGTGGGGTCAGGTCTTTCCGCCAGGCACTCCGATACAGAGGTAAGGTTTTGCATCCACTTTCCCACCATCTGAACTCGATCTAAAGGAAGCTGCTGCTGCAGGCATTACAATTCTGATTAAAAAGGACGAAAGCGCTTCAGCCCTGAGCAAGCTCAGGTTGAGCTGAGCTCCCCTGATGAGAACGGCCTCGAACGCGACTTTCTCCCTGCTCCAAAGCTTCCCTCCTCTTCCTCCTCCCCGTGCTCCCTCATCTCCAAGACTACTGGTGAGCAACACGACACTATAAATAAAAGCTCATTATGCGTTAAAACACTAATTATACATTTTGTTGTTGGAAGTGCGCTGCAAGGTGGTAACGCACGCATCATTAAGCCATGGCAAGTCTGGGCTCCCTCTCCCCACCTCAGCCGTAAAATCCAATCCAGCTACAAACGAGCTTCCGTCCCTCACAGGTAAACAAACACCTGTGCAGTTCTGGACCACCCCTGGAAGGATGTACCCCGCGGATCTGTTTCCCCACTTGCGAGGAAGGCGGCGCACGGCTGCCTGGGCTCTCCTCCCAGCTCAGTACCTTTCTCCAGGTACTCCTCCAGCCCTCGCCGCCGGGCGTCCAGCTGCTGCTCCGACAAAGAGAACGGCCACTTCCCTGGGAGACGCGGAAAAGTGAAGTTTGCAAATTCCCGTTTCAGGTTCTGGTGCAGGATGGCGAACTCCCGGTACCGCTTCGAACAGAGCTGGCGGCCCGCCATGTAAACGTTGTAGACCTGCGGGGAGGAGAAGAGGCTCACTGCGGGGAGGGAAGATTTCCAAATCCAAACCGGAACAGCTCTGCCTTCCCGGACCCGCAGGTAGCGCAAGACTAAATTAGGAGGGTTTGAGCTAGAATGAGAAACTGGTATGAAGAGTTAAATACGCCGCTGCCGATCCCTGGAGAACGTCCCAGCTACCACCTCCACCTGACAGCAGCAGGATCAGCGCGAGTTCAAGGCACCTTTCTACCCCAAGAAGAGAAGAAAACCAGGGGAGAAGCAGCATTACATATCCTTTAGGAGCACCCCACATTAACTAGTTTCTTCGCTATGCGTGCGCTCTTCCAGTTTCATTCTGGACACCATTAAGGAAATAGGACTCTGGTCCCAAACAGGGGAAACCCAGAGCAGAGCCACAGTCGCAGGACATTTCTCAGCACTGTGATGCTCTTCAGGGAATTCCTTTCCCGTTCGTTAACCAGCCGCCTCCATTTTTAAAGCCAATCTGCTCAGTCTGGCAGGCAAGTTAAACAAGCTCTTATCTAGGCATTGCTAATATGCCCTCGGCGATAAGGAGGTCCCAAACAGCAGCGTTACCTTAATTAGCTCACGTGAGGAAAGGGGTGCAGTGGGGAAGAGAGTAGGTTCGTGCTTTTTCACGTTGCACAAGGGAAGCGTTTGCAACCGCAACCTTTCCTCTTGAGGAGGGGAGCATCACCCTCCGCCGTCCTCCCGAAGCCAAAGGGCTGGCAGAGCACAGAGGCGGCGTCCAGCAAGAGGCACGTGCCGAAGACGCACCGAGGGCAGCTTCAGCAGCACTCAGAAGACAAAACCCCAGCCTGCTCCCCAGATGAGGGCTTGGAGCGGTCCCAGCTCGCTCCCCCTCCACGCCTGCACTCCAGGTACCTGCCCGACAACCTTCGCGAGGGGAAACTGCTCCAACAAAACCACAGCTTTTTCCTGAAAAAGCAGCACGCGTTCAACCCTGCCGGCGTCACCTCGGGAGAAGGCGCCAGGATAGGGCTAGCTCCGAACAGCAGCAGCTACTGCCCGTCCAGTGACGAGGCTCCCTCTGACCCCCCTGCACTGCGCTCTTTTAAGAACCTCTGGCTTCTAGGACCCTTTTCCTCCTGCCCGGTACGGCACACCTGATCCGACAGCATCCCGCCTGGGCTGGGACAGCAGGGTGCAGCACATGCTCCCCGCGAGGCTGCGGATCCACAAGGATTCCATCTGTCCCCTTCAGAGACAGGCACGCCAGGGTGGCAGGTTGAAGTGACACGCTTTGCACAGCAGCCGGACTCTTCTGGCAAGCCGAGCGCTGCTGAACCCTCTCCACCCTTCCTCTCACACACACGTTGCTTTTGAAACACTGACACTGGTTGTGTCTTCCTTGGGAAAATGCCTGCGTCCTCAGCTGGGAGAGGAAAAAGTGATGAGCCAGTTTGTCATCTCTCCCGGCACTTCACACTACAACGCAGTCGTGTCCCGAGGGCGACTGCTCCAGCCAAACCTACCTCCCGGTCTGGGAGGGTGAAGGGAGCCAGCGTATGGCACAAATCTTCCAGCCGCGAGTCAAAGCAGCAGCATAATTAAAACACCCGACACTCGTTGTCTCATCCCAAGTCCCTCCACCTCATCATCCACCCCCACCGATGGCCGCACAGTTCCCTGGCTCTGGAAAAACGAAGACAGCACACAGAGCAGAAGAAAAACGCGGTCTGGACATGGGTAGGACTGCGCTCCTAACAATAAGCAGCTATTTGCAGGGGGAAGAATACCGCCCTTGTGGCGTGGCTCTGTCTCTACCAGCCGCTGACTGAGACTCGGAGGCAGCTGGGGCTCGGCCGCAGGCTCTGCTGACCCTCGCTGCAGCACAGACCCCAGCGTGCTCAGAGCAGCGGCCCGCAGCGAGACGCGGGGCGCCCGAGGACGGGGCAACTGAGACAGCGTGCAAGCCCAACATCCGTGAACACTACACAGCCAGGCGAGGAAGCAGAAGAGCTAAGCAAGGCCAGGCCGACTGAGGAGGTTAAATACACCCCAGATGTCGCAAGAAGAAACAGTTCTGCAGACGAGCGTCTTTGTCCAACCCACTCTGGGTCCCTCTCCACACGTTTCCTTACCAGCCACCGCCAGCCATCCCCGATGAGCCAGAATCAACCTTAAGGCTCAGAGGATGCACCCGAGTCGGGTACTCAGATGACAGATCACAGCATCTAGGAAAAAGACTGCCAGCCTCCCCAGTAAATGCAAGAGAAGAGGCAGGGAACCCAAAGGAAAAAGACTTTTTAAAGCTATTTTCCCTGACATTCCCTAAAGGGAAAAGAAATTCTGGAGATGGGAAGCTACGCTTCGAGACATCTGCTCCCTTTGCTTTTGCATCTATCACAGATGTCCTTAACACTTGGTGTAAAACAGGAGATACAAATACGAAAGCTTCTATGAACAAAATAATAACTTCCTACTTAATCTTCACAAGAGATCAAGCTATTCCAGATCCATTAATAAAAAAGCTTCCCAGCCCATAGGAAACAGCTGCAAAATAGCCAAGCACAGTAAGAGTGAAGATGGGCAAGCCTCAGTAAGACAGTGTCAAACCCAGTCAATAATGAATTAACGTGCCTCCGTCCCGAAGACAAACAGAGCGCTGCCACCAATTGTCACTACCAGCAAGGAGCACGCCAGCTCGGAGGGCGGACACATCCCGTCTCCAGAAAACGCCATCCGAGCTGATACTAACCACAAACTTCTCGCCGTTTTGCTCCACGTGCTTGTACGTGGGGATGGAGATGGGCACAGCTTGTTTTTCTGTGTAGTCGTAGAATGACTGCCCCAAAGAGTCATCGCTTGGATCGAGATTATCTGCCTCGTGGGGAGGCACGGACAGCACCGTCAGAATTAACTCCTTCTCTCCTGCGCGAATCAGGTCCACCACTTGCTTGTGCGTTGCTCCTTCGACATTCACCCCATTCCTGCGGAAGAGAAAGCAGAAAAGCCATGAGCAAGGCAGAGGTGACTGCAGAGCCTTCCAACCACGCCAGGACCAGCCCCGAGATCCAGCACACGTCTGCTTCCTTTGAAAATCCCTCCCGCCTCAGCTGCTCTGGTTGCTCCAGTTTCACTCTGACCTAAGCTTCGCTCATCTTTCTATTGCTAATCACCTATTGATGATTTTCGTGTTATTAGTTACTGAATTATGTTTAAAGACTTCAGACACAACTAAAACTTCCGCAAGGCTCATGCACCCCCTTGAATATTTAAAACGGGTTTGGCAGTTTTTCCCGTTTCTCAGCGGTACGCCACGGCACGTTCGTACCCAGAAGCGAGCCTTTTCCCGTCAGCTACAGGCAAACGCAAGGGGACCACAGAACTGGGGAGAAACCACTGAAGACCTCGCACGCACCGCTCTGCGAGGGCAAGGCCCACCTCCCGATCCTCTACAGCTCCAAAACCTCAGTGAATGTCCCTAAACTCGAACGGAGGCTTCCAGGTGAACAGGAGCGAGAAAGCAGGCAAGGAGGCTCAGAGAGCAAAGATAAGTGATTTCAGAAGCTGGTGCTCCCATCCGCCGAGACACAGCACCCGCGAGCACACACGCTCCGGTGCAACGCAAAGGAGACGTGCGTTCCTTCGGTTCCTTCCAGGCAAACCGCTCTGTCTTGCCCCAAACAGCCCAGGAGCGATGCTACGGGATCGCAAGACCACAATCGGCCCCAAGCCCTCCAGGAGCCTCCAGAAAGCTCTGAAGACCCAAGACATACCCAAGCCACCTCCAAAGCGTTCCTGACGTCCCTGCTCTCCCTGCCAGCTCAGTTAACCGTCGCCTGGGTCTTGCTTTGCCCAGAAGATACAGACCATGCCTTGGCCAGCCTGGAAAGATGCTGGACCTACGACTTGATTTCAAAGCTGTTTGGTTCTCTACCAAATCTGGAAAAGGACAAGCCTGGTTTTCCTCCTGATAAGAGCTAAATTTAGTAGCGAGTCTCCATAAACTTGCAGTCATCACAAGCATCTCTGCGAAGAGTTTGGCATCCGAAGCATTCCCTGTGTAAACAGGAACAGGCAGAGCTTCACCCACTGCATCCCCACCAGCCAGCCGCAGGGCTGCCGGGAGCCCGCAGATCACCGGCCGCGACAGCTCCCTTTTCGCCTCTGCTTCCTGAGCAGCCGCTTGGGACGAGCCAAGGAGTTTCCCACTGCTGCTGAAGCAACACTGGCAACCACGCCACAACCCCAATTTGTCTTCGCTTGCACCGAAAAGTTTCTCCACCAGAAAGCCCAGCATCGCCCTTACTCTGTGCTGCTGGCTACGGCCATGACCTGATGCTTCAGAGGACTGCACGAGGGAAGCAGCCTGCGCTTTCCCAGCCACGAATCCTGACCGTGCAGGGGGGGAAAGGGCTCTCAAATACTCCCTCTGGCAATCCGCTTCTCCTTCCCAGAGCCCGGGAACAGACTGCCATCATCTCACCGCCGCAGACGCAGCGCTGGTCACAGAACCATCCCAACTTGCCTTACCTCAAGCGCAGGATTTAGCTTTCAATCCCCAGCTCTCCAATGAAAGAGAACAGCTCTCACCACTTCACATCGATCATTTCTTATCGAACTTTTACTTAGAAGAATCTCCCTGGAAAGATCCGATCTCGACTTTCAAATCTGGGTGAGAGATCCCAGGCGCCGAACCAAGTTTAAAAAAGCCCCAAGCCGTGCTCGTGAGCCAGAGGCAGCACTTGCGCTTTGCCAGGAGCTGGACAAGAAAGCTTCCCCAGCTCGGCCACCACCGGCGGCCATCAGCCCTCTTCGAGCTCCCGCACCACGTCAGGGAAGGGATAACGAAGCAACCCTCGGATGCAGCCCCTGGGCGTGATGAGCGTGCCCAAAAGCTGTACACAGCTTTCACAGCAACGAGGCCGTTATGTTCAGGAAGAGGGAAAATCCCCTCCTCGCCGGCCAGCTCTTCCACGGGGCAGGAGCGTGGCCTCCAAAGCAGCGAATTCGGTCACAGAGGGCAGCCCTCGTTACCGAGTCAAGCCGTTAGCCACCAACACCGTCACATTAAAGTGACATTCGCTCTGTTGCACCTGACCGATGCTCATGTGCTGCTCACTTATCCCAGATCACATCCACTCGCCTAGAACTAAAGCCAGTCCACAAAGTCCCACAGCACCGCTGCCCAAGTGTGATTTTTGCTGGATGGGGATGAAAAGCCAGAGACTCCAGCTGCGTGAAGGCTGGAGGGACGGCAGGCCATAACGACTCTCCTCCATGTGGCCCAGTCCTGCCCTGAAGAGAGAAGGACAAAGGCAGGGGAGTTGAGTCACCGTCCCACGCTCAGCCTCGAGCTCATCTCCAGCCAGCGACAGGCAGAGCCCCCCTCCAGCCGGCAGCAGGGGCTTTGGGATGACCCAGGCTGCAGGACTCCCTGCTTAGTCCACAAAAGTCAAGGCTGTTTTTTAGTTACTCAGCCCAGCTAGGCTGGAACTAAGTCCTCAGCTTAACTTCCCATCAGCAAAGACCTCGGACACAGCAGACCGAGAACAACCACGCTGCCAGCTTCCTCCTCCTCCTCCTCTCCCACACCTTCCTCAGTCCCCAGTGACTTCTGCTGCCACCCACTCCCTCCCCGAGCCGACACCAAACCCTGGGAGGGGGTGAGGACAGGACCTGGGACTCCCGACAATAAGACTGCAATGCATCATTTCATTCACAAAAACCGGTAACACCCACTGCCGGCTCTCCATCGCTCCCAGCAGGCTTCTTTCTACGATCGGATGCTGCTTTAACAGCAGCCCTGCTCGCCCCTCCGCTGTGCCAAGCAGCGGGAAGGAGCAGCCGGTACCGCAGGCATGCAGGGCCGGAGGACTCGCACCTTGGCAATAAAGTCACCATAGCAACTCAGGCTGGAATCATCATCGACGAACCGACGAAGAAAGGGAACGGTAAATCATACGAGACAGGCAAATCAGGAGCAGCCGGCAAGGCGGGAGGAGCGCAGCTGAACGACGTGCTGTTTGCGCAGCCACGGACCTGCGGGATCCGAGAGCCGAATGCACTTTTCCCAAGACAACGGGACACTCAGATACTTTGCTCCTCAAGTTTCTGCCTCCGTTTGGAGTTGGAAAAAAGATCCAGGCGTTACCTTTAGCCTTCCAGGGGACAGGCGTGGTCCCAGGAGAGGGCTGCTGAGCTGACCGCAGGGCTGGGTCCCTCCATACCTTACAGAAAGGACGTCCAGATCCAACGGCGGCAGATGACTACCAGATCCAACGAATCCTTCCCTCCAGGAAGGAGGCGCCGCAGGCGGCACACGGCTCTCTTCTGCGCGGGACGGAAAACAGAGGGGAACTCTGCTCGCGGTGGAGCAAACTGCTGCAGGGTGGGGACCGCGGCCAGGCACACGCAGCCCCCGGCCAGGTCTGCCAGACTTCAGCGGCACTCGAGGAGCAACCGTCTCCGACAAATTGCTTCTCCCAGCTGTCCACCACCAAACGTGGATGCGGCTCAAAGAGGAGCACGAGGTTCTGTCGCTGTCTGCTGCAGGATGGCGGGCGAGTCTCCTTCCCTCCTTGCCTTGCCAGGGACGCGAGCTGCCTCGCAGGAAGGTTACCGCAGGAAAAGCTCTGAAGTCGGTGGGTACAAGCGATGCTGGAGCTGTTCAGTGCACTGCTGGGCCGGGCAATGCGGAGCCTTCTCACACTGCCCCTCTGGCAGGAGCATCCCCACCCAAACAGGGCTGCCGAGGGGCTCCCAAATGCTCTCGCCGTCCCCCCGGGAGCCGGGAAGAAGCTGTTTTCCTCCCGGTGCTGGCTAAGGTTGGCCTAGCTCAACACTCACTGTGACTAAGGGCTCATGTCGGCCAAGCTGAAGACAACATAACCCCAAAGCACTCATTACCACGTTTCTGTCAGCAATCGTCTCCCCGCGGCAGAGGGAACACATGCCTGTGCCGCAGTCCGGCACGCTGGCAAAGACGCCTGCCAAGACAGGCCTGGGCTGAGACTCCGGACTGTGACCCGAGGCAGCGGCACGCTTTGCTGCCCGCTGACACCGCTGCAAGGGCAGAAACCCTGGCACGCGTGGGGCAAGATCAGGCGCTGCCGGCCCCGGCACTCGCCCGTCGGGGCTTGCCTGGTGCTATGGAGGAAGCCAAGCTCCAGGAATTACAGCAGGTTATGCTTAACAAAAGATCTTCAGCCTGTGGTTCGGCAAGCTCCTGCCACAAAAAATACCTGCTGGGGGCAGAGCAGGCCGGTGTTGTTCACCGTAATGAATTTAAAAGCCTCTTTGAGACTGAGCTTCCAAAGCACTAGGCCAAAGACGGTGAGCAGCGGCTGCGGGCTGGCACGGTCCCCTGGCTGGAAGGCCGACGAGCTGCTGGAGCACCCCACTTGCTTCCCCAAACCTGCTCTCTCCGCCAGCACGGTGCAGAAAACGTCTCGCTCGCCAGCCGCGTTTGAATCCGGGAACACCTATCGGCAAGTGTTCTCAGCAAGAACAGGAACTGCTGGCCAACACCGGGAGACCACGAGGACGAAGCGTGTGTTCGACAAAGCAAAATTCCCCATCATGCCAACGCTAACGAGCAAGATACCCAAGACACAGAGAACAACATTTCACTTCTCCCATTTGTACACCGAATGACTCATTTTCTGCAAAGACTTCTTAAAATTTCCCAACTATCTGTCTGTCAAGAGATGACAAGGAAATTTACTGCAAGAAAGTCTGCAATAAGCTTCCTGGAGATTAAGACCACAGCCTGCCTTTGTGTTTTGTTCAGGCAAAGCACTGACCAGGCCGACAAACCGTGCAAGTAAAAACACCCCAGAAAATACGCAAGTCATCTTTAAGGCTTTGCTTTTTAGCAGACGAGCACCTTCAGCCATCCCGTGCTATCGGCAGGGCCAGCACAGCAAAGCACAAGTCAGAGCCCAGCTCTGCAGTCAAGGCAAGACCAGCAAAACCTGCGTAAAACGAGCGTCGCACCGCTCTCCCACCCCCGTGCGACAGAACCAGGCTGGCAAGAGCCTTGCCGTGTAGATGGGGCAGCAGCCAGTGGCACCACAACTTCACATGTCGCCTCTCTTTAATGGGGACGGTCTGCCACGTTCCCCATCTCCCCCCACCCAGCGCCTTGCGTCTTCCAGCTCCTGACGCTCGGCTCAAAACGCAGCTGGCTCCAGCTCTGCCAGGGCTGTACGTTAAGGCCACAAAATTCAGTACGGAACCAAGGAGCTCCCTGCACTCCTGCTTCTTCCGTAGCACACAGGTTCTCACCAATATTCAGCTGCGGGAGAGGTTCTAAGTGCGGTGCTGAGACAACAGCAGCGGTGACAGATTAGTCTCTGCTCTGAGAAGGGCTGATGAAGGAAGAAGAGTGCTGAAGATGAGATCCAGCGACAAGGGCAGTCACCACAGGGATCAGCAGCCTCCTCGGGAGAGGCTCTGGAAATAAAGATGAACAGCTAACGAGCGTACTGGACACAGCGGTGCGGGACAGCTTCTCCAGGCTTGCCGTAGCAGCTGCAGAAACGGGAGCTTCGTCGTCTTCGTCCCTCTCCTTTCTCAAATCCAGCTAACGCCAAACACCGAAGCAGCTCCACGCAACGCCGCCGCCAACACCTTACGGGGTGCGTTGGCAAAGGGGCAGCTGCTGCGACGGTGCAGCTCCCTTCACCGCTCCTCGGGAGAGGCACGCACTCGCCCGAGCGAGCCACAGCAGCTTTAACAGACCCAGCTCCTCGCAGCTGCTCCCAGAGGAGCGTTAAGTTTCTCAGTTGCATGAGACACCGGAGACCATTCAAGCTAAACGGTTTCCCCGACAGGCAGCGTGTTTCCCCCCGAGCTGCTCAGTCTCTCAAGCCAGACAGCCGTCGGCGCAAGCCTTCCTCAAACTGCACCATCCCAGGGCCGCTCAGCTGAGGCCGCAGCAGTATTTCCCCATATTTAACCACCCAAAAGAAGGGAAGCCAGCCTTCCTCTTTTACAGCTAAGCAATCCAGACCCTGTCCAGTATTATTCCAAACAGACTAAAAAACCCCAGGAAGACACGAACAAGTGCAATTCCAGTGACTTCTCCTATTTCTCTGGTGTGGGAGAGACCAGAACAAGGCTGGGATAATTACCATTTTCACAGAAGCCTCTCACAACATTTTAAGGAAGTTTTAACGTCCCTGTGCATATTTACACACATTGCTCTGGCAAACAGTGCCACCGCCATTCACCGCTCCCATCATGAGAGCGATGATTCCTTGCAAATTAACACTTCTGAAATGCCCTGAAAGAAGACAAAGAATGTTAACATTTCAGAAGGTTAAAAACTAAATATTACTGAAAAGCAAACAAGTACTGAGCTATTAGTCTTGCTGAAAAAGGAACAACAGTTACACTTCAGAAACCAAATCTGTATCAAATCCACCCTGGAAACTCAGGAGCAGTTAATTGCCATCAGCTTCTACACCAGCAACAGGAGACACGATCTAGGTCAAGGCTTCCTTGGGTTTGCCTTCCCGGGACCACCAGCAAAACCACCCTGCGAAGACCAGAGATGGACAGGGCTGCCAGGCCGCAGGCCCCGGTGCTAGGACGGAGCTGGACTTTTACGCGTAACCTTTCTGACCGACATCAAACCAATGATCTGTTCCTTTTGTAGACCCAGATTCTCCTCTGGCTCAGCTCAAGCTGCTGACAACCAAGCTCAAGCCTGTGACAGCGGCTTTGGTTTCCCGGCCGCGCTCTTTCACAGAGCTCCGAGCAACATCAATGAGCCCCCGAGGACTCCGCAGACCACACGCTGAAAAGATGAGATGCTCCTCCAGAGATGTCAGCGAAAGGCCCGGCAGGGTCTCGCGCTCCAGCTCTTCGAAACAGCATCCCAGTCCAACAGCAGCCTGGGGTACGGGTGTTCACGAGGCCGCTCAATGACATTTCGCTCTGCAGCTTGCGTTTTGCAAGTGCAGGTTTGAATCCCGGTAAAAGGAAACTCTCCCCCTGCATTATATTTTGTCCGTCGCTGCTTCCTCAGTGCTCAGACTGGTGAGCGAGGAAGGGAAACGATGGGTACAAGAAAAGCCACCATAACAGGCCGGGCACCAACGTCCAGCAGCTCCTCCCCATCAGGAGCGGGGCAGCCGCTCCCACCGAGCCCGCGAGGACTGACCCATTCGCTTCGTTACCTTGAGCCGAACGAAGCAGGATCAGAGAGCGCAGGCGGCAAAAACGGGTTTAAATTTCTCCAGCTTCAGTCATCGCACCCGTTCCTAGGCACATATAGAGTTCTCTTTAAATATACTGCAGAATTGTTAAACTAGGGTAGATAAAAAGGCTCTTGCATTTATCTAATTGTACGCTTAATGGAAAACCCAGCACATGAGGGTTCTTCATTTACCCACTGCTGTTATCTCTCAAGAAAGAAGAGATACATTTGCAGTTTTTCGCTCGAACAGCCAACGCCAGCCTTATTGAGCACGCCGAGCACAGGCTGAAAGGCGCGATCAGGAGACCCGAATTATTCCCAATTCTAATCTACAGCCTTAACCAGGCGAATCCCCCCACACCCCGCGCTTCAGCAATCCTGTTTGTAAGAGGGGGAGAGATGCTGACCCACGGTAAAACGCTCCGAAAACGTGCGCGGGAAGGCGAGGGACGGAGCCCGGAAAGGCTGGGGTGAATTCAGGAATGCTACCGGGAAGACGGCATGTTTAAGAGACGGGGGGAGGAAAGGCATCTATCAGCTGGTGATGAGAGGGGTTTCAGGTTCGCCAGGCTGCAAGCCAAACTCAAGGCGTTTCGTGAGTTCCCACTGCTGCAGCTGCAGAACGACAGCCCACCTCCGAAGCAGCGAGGGGGCCGCGCGTCCCCGCGCGTCCTCCACCTTCTCACCATCCAGGCGTGCAAGACAAAGCTTCCGACACCGACTCGATCCGCTTCCTAAACTGCCTGAGCTCAAGGAAAGAGACACCCTTGAAGACTTTGGCCAAGGTAAAGCCTGCTGACCGCTTCGTAAGGCGATTTTCTGGCAACGTGCCCTTTGTGTGAGCAGCAAAACGCTGCGTGTAAGCAGGGCACACAGCTGCTGCCTCCTTTTTACAGACCGTTCCGGACTTTTCCAAAGCAGAACTAGCTTTTTCTGTCCCAAGTCAATACACAAAATTAGACTTTAGACCAAGAAGAGATAAATAGTTTAACCTCCTGAGGGAAATGCCTTTTACCCCGCAGGCCAGGCGCAAGTCACTCCCCACGAGGGCTAGGAAGAAGCCGTCTCCGGCGGGGGTTATTCCATCAAATCCCGTATCGAGGGGTACGACACCTTCCCTCGAAGCAGGCGGTGCTGCGACCGTTTCAGACGTTTTTCAGATGCAGGAGCAAGTGATGGAGACCACCTCTCCGGTCTGGCGGGGCACGGTATCCCTACCCTCGTAATCACACCTAGACCGGCCCAGTTTTCCACCGCACACAGTTCAATAATATTGAGAACAAATCCCTTCTTTATCTGTTCAATTATTTTTGAGCAAGCTTCCCTGCAAACAGAGCAAATGCTAGTGAGATTTTCTTCCCTGTCAAGATTAGTTATGATTGTCATTCAGGGTGATAATCAAGAACTAAATTAGCTTTCATTGTCTGTCTCCAATGCCCTCAACACCCACAAACACACAACCAGCTAAGAAGATTAGAGAGCACGCCATAGCTATGTTGCAAAACCAGCCTTCGAAAGCAAGAGGTCTGAGCTAGATGCTAGATACGGGAGCGTGATGCAGTGAAGGATGGCAAGAAAGGACTTTGTAGTGAGGACCAGACTCTAAATAACCCTTCAGACAACACCCGAAACCTCCTTTGGCTTTGCATGAGGGCTGGGAAGCAGGTTGCCCTCCACCTCGCAGAGGAAAGCCACCCTCCCATTACCGCAGCCGGAGCCCTCGGCCACGCAGGGACGGGAGGTCTCTGGGTCTTCCAGCACCGTGCACGTCCAGAGCGGGCTGGGGGAGAGATGTGGGGCGACAGACCCCACAGACAAGTTACCGCATGCTAAATACCCCGTGACTCTGCAGCAACAGCCCAGCAATTCCATCAAAAGCGCACCATGAAGAGTCTCGTCTCTCAGGCTCTTGCTCCAAAAAACCTCTCTCCCGGGCCAGTTTGCTCAGAGTTGCAGGAGGTGGAAACAAAGCCGTGCTCAGAAATAAACAGCCTGTTCGGAGAACACCTAACCCGCACGTGCTTTCGGCACTCAAACACGACATGAGATCTGCACAGACGCCGAGCAGCCAGCAATTCTGCCCGAAGCACCGGGTCCTTACCCCACCGCCCAGCTCCAGACCCCGCGGTCCAGCTTTCGGTGGCTGCCGAACCCGCCGCGGGTCCGGCGGGCAGGCGAACCAGGCAGCAGCGCGGCCGTGCCAGGGAGGCGGCGGCGGTGGCGGATGGGCCCCCGTGCCTCCTGGGGAACCCCACCCCCACCATTGTGCACAGGGTGCTGCTGTGGAAAGGAAGGGAAATCAGAGCTATTTTTGGAGTCTTGTTTTATTGTTTTCTACTCCAACTCACAACCGTGCTAAGATTTACTTGCGGGAGTTGGATTTTAATAGACCCAGGGAGAATTAGCGTCCTGTTGGCAGAGTGTGCAGAGACACGGGGTCTTCGCGCCGCCGAAACATGGCTGGTACCACGTAACAGTTTTGGGGCTGATTTACGCAGCCGGGTTAGCAAAAGCAATAGGCAATACTGGAAAAGGGCGAGAGCCAACCTGGCAGTGCTACAAGAAGATACATGGGCAAATTAAAAGCAGCTTCTCCTGGGAGATGAGAAGTGGCAGATAAAGCAAGAGGAAACCCCCATCCTTCCAGCCGCGGTTGCTCCCTGCCCTGTGGAAGGGGAAGCCAGGGGTCCAGAGAGCCTCGAGCAAACACCCGCGCGCCCCCTCGTTAGCCGTTATCTGCAGGTCTTAATTCTTTCAAACACCGCTGCGTGGTTTGGTGACAGACTAAAGGTCGGGTCCTCCCTCGCGCTGGCTAAGACGCTGGGAACTAAAACCCCGATTCCAGCGCCGGCCTCAAAACCCACCTCTGATTTCAAACAGGGCATTTTAAACGTTTCCCCACAGTGGGCACAAGGCAGAATTTCAGCTTGGCACCTTGCAAGGCATACAAAATATTTCTCCTCAGTCAATAAATGCTGTTCTCTCAAGTAGATCCTCCAGGTGCAGAATTCACCCCCCGAACGGTTCTTCTGCACAGAAAGAATCGAAGCGTAAAGTATTTGGGTCACACGGGAGAGAGCCAGATCCCAACAGCAAGCTTTCTGCAAGGCACGGCCAGCTCTCTAGCCACGGGCTAGCCAGAACAGCTCTTCTCTGCTGGGCCCAAACACATGCTGTTGTCCTTCACACACTGCAGCCTGCGAAGACTGGCAGCAAAGCATTCCTGCTGCTATGAAATCCCTGTAATTAATAAGTAATTGAACTTAACCAACTCAGCATGAAGTACGAATACGTAAGGATCAGGAGGTATCGTACAGCTCAGCACGGGCAGAACCAACCCCAACAACCACAAGACGAAGGGGAACATGCTAAGAAAAATACACCTCGACAGGCTGAGGCTACAGAAAGCCCTCAGAGAGACTTAAGCCATGTCAGTCCACAGACACTGGCTCAAAGTTTAAGATTCTTTTTTTTCTTTGTGAGGGGGAGGAAGATCAGTTTCAACACAGCTGAAGCATTCCCCTGGAAAGATGCTTTCAGGCTCACATTACAATTCTTGCTGTCGAGAAACAGCTACCGCACAGCCCTGGACACCCCGAGGTCCCAGTGACCGAGGGGAAGAAAAACCAAGCCGCCGGTCCCATCCCTGAGCACGCATTTCCATCTCTGCTGCCTTCTGCAAAGCTGCACGGCTGCGGGGGGGAAGGCATGCCACCAGCCCTGGAGAGCATCCCAGTCTCATCCCAGAGGGCGTTTTTTTGTCCCCCTCCTTGCCCAGCCATGCCTGCAGCGGCAATCCTGCCCGGCCAGATCTCCTCCTCCCTCCGCAAGCATCCCCTGCCCTCCCCAGGAGGGACCCACGGTGAAGACCGAGGGTCCCACTCACCAGAGAAGGGTTTGCACCCTCGCACACCTCGTCCTGGCTCTCTGCGAGGGCACCCGGGAGCCCACCCAGCCCAGTACCAGTTTCTGCCCACCACGGGCCCTTCCCCTGTGCAGACTTTCTCAGGGCGAGCTCCCCCTTCCTCCCAGCCACCTCCTTTCGCATCTCCTAACCTACTTCCCATCCTTACCAGGGATCTCTCCTGGGAACAGCTCTTCTCCAGGAGCTCAGTGCCTCCCTAGGCGAATTCCCCACCACGGCCACCCCCTTCCACCAGCCCCTTCCCGGCCGGGGTCCCTGCAGGGAGGCAGATCTGTGGACATGGCTCCTACAGATGTTCCTGCTGCCTCGGAGCCCTTCCTGCTCTGCAATCCCAGGGATGCCCCCAAAGACAAAGGTGGGGGGAGAATCTCCCCGGGGATGAGCTGGTGAAGGGGACCCCAGATCCACGCTCCAAGGGAGGGGCTCCTTCCTGAGGCTGCAACCCTCAATCCCTCCACACACCCAGCAAAGAAGGGGATCCTCTAAAGAACCCCCTAAAAAAGTGACTGCCTCGCCTTCAAGGAGATGGAGACTGTGCCCCTCCACCCCCAAAGGGGTCCCCCAAATCCCTCAGGGAGGAAGATGCTGGCCCACAACTCCCCGTTAGGTACCCTAAACCCTCGATAAGATGACGAAGACAGCCCGCACCCCTCTCTGTATAACAGGGTCCCCAGGGATGAGAGCCTGGCCCAGCCCCCTCGTAAGGGGTCCCCAACGCCCCCTGCAAGGGGAGGCCAGACCCCCTGAGGGCTCCCAGTGAGAGCAGCCCGGCCCAGCCCCCCCAGAAAGGGCTCCCCGAAGCCCCCACTTTGAGAAGCCCAGCCCAGCCCCGCTCACCGGGGGCCCCCAAAGCACCTGGGCAGACAAACGCGGCTCCTCGTAGGACACACCCCCCCCCCGGGCACCCCCACAGGGGTCCCCCCAGAGGCCCTGGGGAGAGGGGAGCAAACCAGCCCCCCCATGAGCCCCCCCGTCCCCAGCGAGAGGCAGCCGGCCAAGCCCCCCGTTACAGGCTCCCATGAGACCCCCAGCCAGGCTCGGCCCCTCCTCACCACCCCCCAGCCAGGCTCAGCCCCCGCCGGCCCCCCGCAAGCCCCCGGCGAGAGGAAGCCCCCCAGAGCCCCGGCCCTCCCGCAGCGGAGCGGGGCGGGGGCGGGCAGCCCCGGGCCGGGCCGGGCAGGGTGGGCGGCGGCCCCCCCGTACTCACACCTCCAGGATGCGGTCCCCCTTGCGCACCCCGGCGCGGTCGGCCGCCCCGCCGCCCAGCACGGCGCTGACATGCTGCAGCGGGGCGTAGAGCTCGCCGTTGATGCTCCGCAGCTGGCCGCCCTCGCTCACTTGACCGCGGACGTTGAAGCCGTAACCGGACTCCGACTTGACGATACGAACGACGCGGGGGCCGCCCGGCCCCGCCGGGGCCCCCTCACCGCCGCCGTTCCGCTGCGTTGCGGCCGCCGAGCGCGGCAGCCCCTCGCCCTCCTCGTCCGCCATCTTGGCGAGCAGCGCCCGGCCGGCCCGTCACGCGACCGCCGCCGCGCCGGCCACCGTAGGGCGCCGCCCACCCGCCCTTGGGGGGACGACGGGAAATGTAGTCCCGCCCCCCCTCCGCGCGCGGGGGACGCTGGGATATGTAGTCCGGCGCGGCGGGAGCGCGGCCTTCTGGGAGTTGTAGTGGCAACGGGGAGGGGTGTGCCCGGCGGCGCCGTGACGTCACTGCTGTGACGTCACTGCTGTGACGTCACGCGGCCTCATAAGGCAACAGGTGGCAGGGAGAGAGGCCTTACCTCAGGGCAGGCTTCGCAGCCATGTGTGGGGCAGCCCTGTCCCCAGGGCGGAGGTGCACCACAGCAGGCCCGCGCTCTCCGCGGCCCCGTGCCGCAGCAGGGGCCCTCGCGGCGGGTGGCACAGGCACCGCGTGGAGCGGGAGCACCGGGGGGGGGGGGGCACCAAAATGCCGCAGGCTCCGGCCTGGAGCCCAGCTCACGCCCCGGGAGCGGGGCTGCTGCAGGGCTGCGTGCCGAAGCCCTCGGAGATGCACTGTGGGAATGGCAGAGGTGGGGGAAGCCACATCTCAACGCGAGCCCGGCCGCCTTCCCCCCAGGCGCTGGGACAGGCTGCGTGGAGAGGGCATTAACGCGCGTTTAATTCCACCCCAGACGCAGCCAGCCGAGCCCACGGCATTCACCGGTGCTGAAGGCATTGGACACAGCAGAGGGAGGGGGAGGTTGGGCAGTTTGACGCACCAGCAATGAAAAAAAAAAAAAAGAGAAAAGAAGGTGCACACAGGCATGGCGAGAAGCAGGGAGCCCAGCCAGTGCGGCCCCAAGCACCGCGTCCACACCCCATCCCCGTACACTTCCACTGCCCACAGCTATTCACTCGACTACGGGCGAAGGGATTAAGGCACGTGTATTTTTGTATTAACACCGGCAGTACAAATGCCAACGACTTTCCTCTAGACGTACGCAAGCTCCTTTCCCGAGCACGGGCGCACACGACGGGTAGTAACTGGCAAGGCCAGAGGACACTGGTTGGTATTTTCCAGTTCAACCATGGGACAGGCAGTCCTCAGCTGCGCTCCCGTGGAGGCGGACAGCAGCGATCATGCCTGTCACCACATCATTGGAAGACACCAATAATTTATTGAAATAAATACAGGTAACAAACCAAACAGCCTCTGGGTTTAAACACTACACGTGCGTCGGGTACAATTTCTCTACGCTCTCGGGCAAAGCATAGTGATACACTGATTTTTGGCCACATGAGCCTTTGCCAAGTCCGGAGCAGCCAGATATGTGCTGGAGATCGGAGGTGGAGGCTCCCAACTTGTCAGGATTTGGGCTTTCTTGTAGGAAGGAGTCCAGTTTCAGGAGGATTTCTTTCTTTGTAAGAGTGAATCTTTTTTTTTTTTTTTTTTAAACCGAAAAAGGTTAGACCCCAAGTCCACGTTGGCAAGCTGCAAGCTGAAGTGGGGGCTCTGTTCGGACGAGGCCCTTCAGAAGCAAAGGCTGCTCTCCCAGAGCAACCCCGGCAAACCCAGGACTGACCAGGGAAAGCAAGCCTGGCTCTCCAGCCAGAGAGCCGCCGCGTCCACGCTGGCGCCGGCCGGTCCCAGCCTCCAAACTGGCATCCGTGCGACCTTGGGACCCAGTGGGGACAGCGATGCGGACGCTTCGCAAACCTCCTTCCTCTGCCAGGACCGCCCCGCTACATCTGTCCTCGGCTGCCACAGTTCTCCAGGGCACAGCCCTCCGCCGACAGCCCCGGGGAGACTCCGGGAGCACAGAGGCCAGAGGATGGCAGTCAAGCAGGGAAATCCAGTCAACAATAACAAGGGGAGAGTCTTCAGCTCGGACCGGCCCTCGAAACTCATGTTTCCACTACTCGAATGAGAGGCAGCGGCTTGGGGCCCGTCACCCTTTTGCTGCAAGAGAGAAAGGATTTGTTGAGGCAGACGAACTGGAGGGGGAAAACCTGCGGGAGAGGTCCTGCCCCAGCCCTGTCGGCGATGGCTCCCCCGAAAACCGCCCACGGGCGGGACCTCCGCTCCCCTGAGGGAGGGATGCAGGAACAGCGGCCTCTCTGCAAACAGGAAAAAAACCACGGCGTGCTTCCATAAGAACGTCCCTGCGTCCAGCATCATCTCCCAGCCTGCAGCTCCCACTGCCCCAGGCAAGATGAGGGCCTGCCGATGAAGCCCCTGAGCAGCCAGGCCGGCTCCCCCGCCTCGCAGGAGGGTACGCGCGCCCCACGTACCTGCTCACGTACTCCGACTTCGAGCGCACTCTGGAGCTGTGGCCGCCCCGACTGACTTGCTTCTCGATCAAGTGCTCTATGCGGTCGTGCATCTCCAGGTTCTGCAAGAGACAGAGCCACACTTGGCGACGGGTAGCGGGGAACAGGCGAGCTGCGGGCATGCCGATTGTGTGCCGAGGAATGCTCCAGTATAATCGCTTGCAGTGGGGCAGCTTTTCCTTGAAGGAAATGAAATCCAGCCCTACACAGGGACTGCTCGCCAAAGGAGAGCCGGCATGGTTTGTAAGACCTGCTGAACACCCGACATGGAAACCCACCAGCACACAATCTCTCTCGTTGGATGTTTTCTGCCTGGGTTCGCGGCTGGCTGTGCTCACGCACGCCGTCCCCATGCAGAAATCAGCAAAATAAGTCACTGAGGAGGGAAGGAACCACTAGAAGTGCCAATGCAGGCTCAGTTTTTATCCAAAAAAGGAGAGAGGTTTGACACTTGTTACAATCCTAGAGGCCGGAATGCAATTTTAATTTCTGACACGCACGCACTCAGCTGCGGCTTTGTAAACAAGAAGGGTTTTGCTGCCAGAGAAGTGTGCTTGATGAGATTATTTTGGACTCGGCTTGAGTTCGCAGCTGCTCCAGCAGCTCCGGCTGCGTTGGAAACCATCACGCCAGCTCCGAGAGCCAGCACGGCCCTCGGGGCTGCGGAGGGCACGTTTTCCTAGGCGAAGCAGGTGTGGGTGCAAGGGAAGGGCTTTGCTGCTGGCCGCTCTGCCCAGAGCGAAGCTCATCGCTGCGAGGGAGCCTGGCCGCCACCCGCGGGCGTGCAAAGCCAGTCACGCCGGGAGGTTTCAAACGAGAGGGTCTGAGCTCAGAGCAGACCTCGTGCACCCCCAGAAATGGCCCCGCTAAGACGCACCTCAGCCTCCAAGTAAGCGACTCTCTCCTTGAGCTCCTGGATCACGGCATCTTTGGCCTGAATCACCGTTTTGGAGTTCTGGAGCTGCAAGAGAAAAGTTCACAGCGACTGAAAATCCCTCTCGTGTACGGCTGGGCTGGGCTAGGAAGGAGGGCAGCTTAGCCAGCCACCCTCCTGCCTGTGAACACCCACAACATTAACTCCCAGCTCTGCATAAAAGCAATCAAAAAAAGCCTCAAGTTAAGTCTGAGAATTAAGCCCCAGGTGAAGGAGCCTCTGCTCACACAGCTTGAGATTTAAGTCCTTCAGCAGGCCACACGGGGCGCGCAGCACTCCCCTTGCACTCCTGTTATCGCTGCCCCGGCCCAGGGCAGCTCGCGCCCCAGCTCAGTCCCCGCTGCAGCACAGGGCTCCGGGCTGCCTGTGAACTTGTGTCCCTTTGGTTTCCAAAGGGACTCGGCCCCACAAACCAGCAATTCTTTGCTTCCAAGCAGCTGAAGAGTTCGAGGGGTTTTTTCCCCTCCTTTCTCACTTTTCTGGTCCCCTCCGAGCCACGCTCTTCCCTATCTGTCCTCCCACCTGCTCGATCATCTGGCGGACTTTGCGTTGCTGGCTTTTCAGCATGTCGTCCAGATGGTGTATCTTCTCCCGCAGCATGGCCACCTCCTTCTCCAGCTGGGCTGACCTGGGAAAAGACAAGAGTCCAGGAGCTGTCGGATGGCTTCCCAGCAAGGGAGCACCCACCCAGCGATGCCCAGAGCAGCTTTTATCAGCCAGCTCTCCTCTACAGCCACACAGGTCTTGAAATATTTTGACTAGACGAGGTAAGGAGAGGCAGAGACAAAACCTATTCAAGCAGGAGCCACAAAGACTAGCAACCACAGGCTGCAGGGACACAGGAACATCAGGAAGAGTCAGGCCACAAACAAGGCCTTCCAGAAACAAGCAAGCCATTGACAATTAGCCCCTGGAGCAGAAGGATGCCGGCTGGGTGGAACGAATCCAATGTTACGGGGAGAATCGGCTGTTCCGGAGGCTCCCCAAACAGGGCAGGACCTGCCCCAAGCTCCCAGCCCGCAGCGAGGCTGCTAGAGGTCTCTGTGCAGCCTGGCTCCGGAGCTCCGCATCTCTCCGAGCGGGGCAAAACTGCGGGAGGTATTTGGAGATTAGTCAGCTCCTGGGAGTAGGGTGCTGTTTTGCAAGCCAGAGAGCAAGCACACCCTTCGCAGGAATGTGCAGTCATGCCCCAGCGAGCTGACACCCCGACCCAGCGGCGTGGGCTTGCTCCGGAGTTGGCAGCCTCACCGGAGGCCAAGCCTCACCGGTCTTGTTCGGCGAGCTTGTCACCTTCCACGCTTCTCAGCCTCGCCAGCTCTGCTTCGCCCTCTTTCATCTTCAGCAGCAAACTCCTGTGCTCCTGCAGCAGAGCGAGAGGCCGAGTTACACGCATGAAAACAAGTCGCAACACATGCTCCTTGGCCTCCGCCGCGCAGCAGCGGACTACAAACAGCCAGGGAGCCAGGCGGGCTCAGCTCAGCCTCCCCACTCAATCTGTGGGTTGTTTTCACGAGCATTCAATTTACATGCGAGAGACAGACAGGCAAGAGCAGCCACAGAGATGACCGACAGCAGACATCCCACTCCTTTACCCCTAGGTTACAGGCAAGGCACCAACCCGTCCCCTTCCCTGCTGTCGGGCCAGGGAAGGCAGTCCCAGATCACTCCGTGCTCATGCTGCACTGTTAGATTTATGACTTTAATGTTATTATGAGCACACCACAGCTGAAAGAAAAAATAATCAAGGCTGGAGGTTGTGTTAATGCCCCCATGAGAAGAAGAACCGGGCGGCTGTCTAGACTGTGCGCTCATTTCCAGGATACCTGGAAGAGTTTGCACAGACCGACCAGATCTTCTAGACCTGAGAAATGCAAGTCTAAATCAGCAACAGCCGATTTGCAGCCGTTCCCCACAGCTGGCTTTGCCCGATGCTTTTGGGTTAAACCTGGCTGGGAAGTCAACCCCTCCGTACGGTGGGTGGCCTGCAGCCGGTCCAGGACCCGCTGCGGGGTCTGCGCTGAGCACTGCCAAACTCATCCCCACCAGCCCTTCCCATTCCTCCCCACGGCAGAGCAGGACCAGGCAGCTCCGCTCATCCCATCAGCCCCACCACGGCTTCGGGGCCGGTACCTTCTCCATCCCTGCCAGGAGCCTCTGCAGCTCATCCACCTGCACCTCCTTCTCCACCACGCTCTTCTCCGCTCTCCGCAGGGCAGAGCTCGTCTGCTCCGCTTCCTCCTGGTACTGCGAGACCGTCCTCTGCAAAGAAGACGGAGACGCCTTTACCCCCGACCCTGCGCGCCTGGACACCCGAGCCGCCGGAGCCCTTCTCCCCAGCAATGTTTTGAAGCCGCACCGGCGCTCGAAGCCTTGGCAGGCAGATTTCGCTGAAGGCAGCCGGGCGTCTCAGCGAACAGCCCGACGTGCTTCAGAGAGAAGAGGTTCTTCAGAAAGCTCCCCGGCTTCAAAGCACTTCAAAGGAGCGAGCGCCTAAATGCTGTAGCAATAAAGGCTCCTCAAATGCAAGGGCCGAGTTCGTTCTCAGCCACACGCGCTCCAGGGCTGTTCGCAGGCTCCTCTCAGGCCGCCTGCCCAAGGAACCGGCCTCGGCAGCCAGCCCCAGGCCTGCATCAGCGGCTCAGGAGCCGCAAGGGGACAAGGGTGTCCCCATGGGTCCCCAGGACAGCTGGAGAGGAGGCTCAGACCACAAGGCAGACCGAGAATGTCTGGGTGGTGCCAGCACAACCAACAACTGCTGAAACACCCAACCCTGCCATCCCCGGGATCTCCATCCGGGCTCAGAGCCCACTGTCAGCATCACAGCCGACCAAAGACCCCAAAACACCGCCGAACCACACGACTTCCCACAGGCAAGGACAGACGGCCTCGGGGCACGTGCCACCGCTGCGGGCAGGCAGATGTCCCCGCGCCGGAGGAAGCGGTTGCCACTCAAACCCACTTCCCCAGCGGACGCTGTCCCCTGTCCCGCTGCGGGGACCCCCCCAGGGTTCCCGGGACCAGTTTGGTCTGCGGGACAGGATGCCAGCCGGGACGTCACCGCTGCCACCAGCGCTCGGAGCTGCGGGGTGACGCGGTCAGGCCCAGCCCATCCGGGACATGAGCAGTCACTAGAAGACACACGGAAGGGGACCATTAATCACCAGGGCTGAGGAAGGGAGGACAGCGAATGTGGCAGCTTCATCAGCACCGCTCGGCAGGCGAGGAGACCCACGTGATGGGTCCGGGTGCCTCCCGGTCAGCTCGCCCCCTCTACGGCAAACAGCCCTGCAGACGAAGAGGCTGAGCTCCAAGAGAGAGCACAACGGCCAGCACGGCCGCAGCAGCCCAGCACCGCAGACTCTGTGTCCGCTTGACCCGCTGGGACACCCCAGCTGTCCCCGCTCCCCACAAAACACCGCTCTTGCACACCGAGCCTGGCTACAGTCGGAAAGGCTCAGCAGAGTTTGGGGGGACCGCCTTCCGCCCCGGCTGCTGCTTTTATTTTATGTGATTTTTAACTGGGAAAGCATTCGTGTCTTCAGACTCGCGGGGGCCACCAGGGAGGCAGTTTGCTGGGCTCTGGCCAGGTCTGGACTCCCCGGTGTATTTTAACAGCGCGCACCGAGCCCGCTGCTCTGCAAGGAGAAGCCAGGCACCCCTGGCAGCCCAAACTCACGTGCCCATGCAGCTCCTCAGACTTCCAAAAAGAAAAGAAATACCAAAATAAAATAAAAATCACACTTTCCCAGCAGAGAAGTGCGCAGCGTAGTCACCTCAAAGGCTTTCTTTTCCAACTGATGGCGCTTTTCAGCCTCCTGCAGCTTTGCGAACAGCCTCTTTGCCGTCTGTCGGATCTTTTCCACGTCTTCACCTGAGCAGTCCTCCTCCTGCGGAGACAGTAACAGGAGAGGATGAGCAGTCGGGAGTTACCAGAGGAGCCCTCCACCCCAATGTGGGCAGCGCTGTTGGTGACAAAGCCTGCAACATCACTTCTCAGCTTGAAAAAATGAAAGGCGCTCCTGTCCTCACCTCCCACGCTCGAGCAACAGCTTCCAGCCTTCAAGATAACGTGCGCAGTACCCCTTGGTTGCCTTCCAAGCCCTGTTTGCTGGATGCCATCCTGATCTGCGCTTGGGCAACCTGAAACCCTGCAACGTGAACCAGGTCCGCAGCAACCAAGCCCGAAACCCCAGCCCAGGGCATCTGCCCCAGCCAGCGGAAAGATGAAGAGCTGGAGAAACATTTACCAGCTTAAGATTCCTGTTACCCCTCCTGCTAAAAAGCTCTCGTGTGCAGAGGTTTGAAAACCCATTCTGCACATCTTTCTTGCTCTAACAGAGCTGCACTCCGTTTCTGATCTGACCCTGACACAAAGATCAGAGCTTGCTGCAGGAGCGCCCGGCCGTGTGCCGAACAGGTTCGAGGTCACCTCCTGGAGGAAGATCCCAAACTAAACCCGCTATTTCTTCCCACAGCGCTGAAATCCCCCTCTTCAGCTCCATACCTGCTCCTCCCAGGAGTCGGCACGCAGCCTCTCGGGGTACAGCCAGCTCCCGTTCTGCTTTTCCAGCATGACCTACGTAAACGAAGGACAGACAGACAGGGATGTAACGCCGGCCGGCAGAGCTGCTCGCGCGAGAGCGCAGTCGCATGCAGACAGCTAGCTCTGGGGCACCGCAGCAACTCGAAACCGAGGGGCTTTTCTGCAAACGAGCATGCAATGGTGCATTTGGCCGGCCAATGCGTTTTGCTTACTGACTCCTCGTTACGTGCTTGTGTGGGTTCTGACTTTTGCCTGTGAACAGTGCCAGCCTGGCTTTCACTCGCCACGAGCGCCTCGATCTTTAAGGCCCCTTCTATCATTTTCCGGACCCGAAGATGACATCTTTTTAATAAGTCAATGTCATTTAACGCCCGAGAAATGCTCCCATTACCTGTGCGTGCTGTTTATCTCCTTGTCTGTTCTCAAGTTTACTACTTAAGTCTTCCCGCAGCTTCTTCAAAGAACTTCTAGCCTGGCAAAGGCAAGTCAATTTAGCTTGATCTGCATGGACAGTGTCACTCAGCCTAACAGAAATCAAACGAAGGCGCGGCGGCCGCTACGATGCCCTGCGCCGATACACAATCGATGGCTTCGCTGCCAGCCTGACTGTCTGGTTTTACTACAGCCCTGCCTGCAAGCAGCACCGTCCCTGGCAGACACGATCCTTGCGAGGCAGCTGTCCCACACCACCACGGGAAGGAAAAAAAAAAAAAATTAAAAAAAAAAAAACAAAACCAAAGCAACAATCTGGAGACGCTACTGATTTTTCATGCATTAGTCATCGACTTCACCTTTGAAGTGCTGAGAAGACCCTTGCTGTTCCCCAGCTCCCGCTCTGCCACGCTGCAGGACGCCGACAAGTACAGTCTTGACTCGCAGCTACTCGAATTAGTCAGAGCAAGTGAGCCAGAGGAGTGATTTACAGGCTTTTACAGCAAACGCTGCCCCAACGCTTTTCAAAGAAAAGCTTTCTCAAAGCATTAACAGCGTGGCTTCATCCCTACCCCTTGATTTTAGATGCCCAAGGCGCTGGGGCGAAGCAGTTTGCCGGAGACCGGGCAGCGGCAGAACAAGGGACAAGGCGAGAGCACGACGTGCGGCTCTCGGGTCGGCAACCGAGCCCTGAACCTGGGGACAGCGATCCGTGACTTTGATCCAGCTGGATCAAGACATCCCCGGGGTTTTTACACCACGACCCAGCGCAGGGCACTTCTCTTGGATGCGGACAGACTGGTACCGCCACCGTGACTTACTGGTTTAGCTTATTCTCTGGTTTTCACATGCAGGATTAAGTCGTACAGCACGGTTATGCTGCTTCAGCTGTTCTGACAGGGCTACACGCAGCCTTTGCGGCCAGACGAGGCCTAAGTCCCGCTCAACTATTGCTAAGAGGCCCTTTTAAAACCCGACTCCTGTTTCCATCCGAGCTGTGGGGAGCTACGGGAAAGCCAAGATCAGAATAGCTGAAGTCGAAGCCCCAGGAGTGGGAAGGATCACGCACAAAAACTGCAGCACCCAGGTGGCTGCGAGATAAGGTCTGGGTGAGCAACGCCCCCGGAGCGCTGCCGCCCTGGGCAGGCAGGAGCCAGGCAGGTCTGGGTTGCAGGCAGGAGGCAGCGGGAACAGGCTGTTTTCTTTCGGCGGGGGGGAAAAACATGCATTTTGGCAGAGGAGTCAGAGGGATGACGTACGAGATCTGGAGGCCGCCCTACCAGATCTGCCCCTTGCTGCTCCCTGGGGCCAGCAACCAGCACAGAAACTCCCCCATGAGAGCAAACTCAATTCCCCCCCCTTTCTCTTTTTATTTATTTTAGGCCAAGCTGCCCAGACCAGAACATGCACGCAACCGCATCCGTGCCTTGCAACCAGCTCTCCAGAAATAACATCCCCACCAGGAGCAGAGGAAAGGGTTAATCTTCCAAGAGCCTCATCATCCAGTTTACTTTGGGAGATGAGACATACCAAAGAAACTGCCTTTTAACAAGAGGCTCTGGTCGTGCCGCACCCAGGCATGCAGGGGACAGCCTTGGGGGAAAGTCATCACGCAATTCTCTTCAAATTCAGTCCATATAGCAGAGCAATTAGTCAGGCTGAATTAATTTATGGGGCTTGATTAGACTGCTGCCCTGTACGGGCAAGTCAACAAACTGCGCTGTTCAGCTCTGCTGCCAGTTTGCCGGAGCGGTTGGGGCTCAGCCGGGGCTTGAGCGCCGCAGCCGGCGCGGGCATCGCCGCCCGCTCGCGTGAAACCCCGCGGGACGTCCCCGGGGAAGCAGAGCGCCCCGGACCCTCGCCGCAAGCCCCCGCGGGTCCAAGGCAGCAGCGTGCAAGCCAGAGCCCCCCGCGGACATTAACTACCTCTTGAATGTAACGAACTTCACTTTTCAGCTGGTTGACGTGCTCCTCGTGGTTCATGCTGCCCTCGGCCCGCGCCTTGAGATAGACCTGCCCAGGAGAGACGGCGGCAGCGGGTCAGACCGTCCCAACTCCCATCAGTAATGCCAGCAGCAAGCCCAGCTCCGCAGGGATGCGGACACTGGATCTCACCGCTTCCCGGACACATTGTCCGCAGCTTTCCCCTTCGCAGTTAACCTTCCCCGGCGTTTTTCGAAGCCGCTCCTCCTGCTGTGTGACCCCCACCCCGCAGACCCACCGCAGCTGCCCCAGCTTCACGCTGCATCCCCCCAGCGCCGGGGAAGCCCACGGAGCTGGTGCCGCCCGCTGGCAGCACCGCACCGAGCCTCCTGCCCGCCCGATCGGGAGCTACGCTGGGGAGCTTTTTGCTGGTGCAGCTTCAGACAAAAGCTTTTTTCCAGCCCCAATTATGAAACAGGACCGCTTTGCAACAAAGCCAGGGAGCCAGGGACCGTACCTTGATGATCTCCTCATCGCCGTCGTTGGACTTGATGCACTCGGAGGCCAGGGAGTGACCGTTGCTGGATCTGTTGGCCACCATGGCGAAGGCTTTTCCCACCGGCTGCAAGAGACAGAGGCAGCAGGGCTTTCAGAGAGGCGAGACTGGCTGGAACGGTTCGCCCGGCTCCAGTCAAATGAGCATCATGCACCTTCGCAGAGGAACGCGGTGCCGAGCGCAGCCTCGGGAACCGGCACCGAGACGTTTAACAGACCAGGAGGTGAATTTTCTAGTTCACGAAGCACAAAGCAACTGGTCCTCCACCAAACGCCCGCTCCCCCCTCCCTAAGTTAACTCACGAATTTGTATTTTCAACTCCAAACCGAGCCACGGGGGAGACCTACCTTCTGCTTCGCCTGCTCGCGCCTGTCGCCCGGGAGGTCATTCGGCAGAGTCAGCCGCAGCACCTTCACGCTCTCCTAAAACAAGAGGCAGGTTTTAGTTTTAGAATTCCCTGAAAGCCTTTTCGCATCCAGCTCCGGTATGAGCCGAGAGCCGGGTCAGCATCGCTGCAGGCGCGGGTACAAGCTGCCTTCCCCCTCGGTTTGAGCTGCAGCCCGCAAAGTAACGCTGGCATTAAAATGAGTAATAGTGAGCGCACGACAGCTACATTTATCAAACCCATCAGGGCTTGGAGGAGCTGCGGCCCAGCCAAGGCTGAGGTAATGCAGACGGGCTGGAGAAGCGATTGCCAGGCTCGCTTTCCTGCATGCCCTCCTCTGCCAGGAGTCATGGCCCTCATCGGCTACGGCGGGGCCGACGCGCGGCGTTCGGTAGCAGCCCCAGAGAAGGGCGAAAGCAGCCGTTCCCAGCCCACGCGCCGGGACCTTGCCAGATTCACCCTTCTCCCTGCCCTACCGCGATGGCCACACACCCCCATGGCTCTGCCTGGCCTCTGCCGGCACAGCTCCGGCCGAGCGGAGCCCATTTTGGCAGCAGCCAGCGAGACCGGCGGCTGGGCGCTCCCTGGCTTGTGGCCACGGGCATCCACGGAGGCTCCAGCCAGAACCTGGTTTGCCTTCACCGCTTAACTCCTCACCCAAAGCCTTCCTACCAGTGCCACCCACCAAAGAGGCGTTTCAGCCACGTCCAGCACGTGCAAAGCTCAGCAAGCTTTCGAGGCGATACCCGGAGCGTATAAAGAGCCCTAAAGCAGCACACGGACACCCAAAACGCTCCGTGGGGCTGCTCACTCTCCATCCGCAGCTCGGCACCGCGCACCCATGGCACAGCACAACCCCCCTATCCCGGACAGACCTCACCGGCACCCGGGCAGCCGTCGCTCATCGTCCTTATTAAAAGCGACCCCGAAAGCAGGAGCTGCTCGGCGCGCGACAGCCACGGCAGCGGGCTCGCGGGCGGCAGCACCACGGAGCCGGGGTAGGTGCCCGCGCAACGCCAGGCGCCCGCCCCTCGCCACACCTCGGCCACGTCAGCCTCCTGCTCTCCAAAAGCAACATCAAGGTTATTTCTGCCTCCCCGCTTCCAAGCGCTCTCCTCGCCATCCAAGTCTCAACAAGCCATCTGTTTGTTTCCAAAATATTTTGTATACGCTGCTCGCACAACCTCCGGCTCCCTGGGAAACGAGGAGCCCTCCTACAGCTCCCCAGCACACGCCAGACCCCTCCGTTCCCCCAGCAAGACAATTATCCAAGAGAAGCTTCACTTGGGCTCTGCCAGCACCCGGCAGCGCTGCTTGTTTGCCCGGAGACTTGTCTGCAACTTTCACTCCAGGAAATCTTTTCCTCAGCAAGACCTGAGAAGTTGGAAACTCCACGAGCAGCCGGGCGCAGCGTGCTCCGTGCTTTGGGAAGATGCAAGAAGCGCTCGGGGTTTTACGGCGAGGAACACTGCTCACAGCAGCGCCTGCCTGCGAAGCATCGCCTTCGTGCTGCCTAAAGCAAATGGGACGCAGGGCAAGGCCAGGGGTAGGAGCACGGAGCGGCTGGCAACGGCAGGGCAGCAGCCTCGGCACGGCACGGGCCCGGCAGAGCCGCCGGCAGCACGTCAGTGCCTTCACGCGTCCTTACTCGCAGCTTTGTTTACAAGCGTCAGGATTCGCCTTCGCCATCCCCGTCCTGTCAGGCCTGCGTGAGGGTGGGACGCTGCCAAGGAAATCACTCACCTGGGGAAGATTCGCTGCCATAAGGAACAAGCACCGGCCCATTTCCATCCCCGCAGCCAAAACTACCCGGAGTCGGCACGCGGGCGCTTTCCGTCCCAGCAGACCCCAAAAAAACCTGCTCCTGGATAAACCCGCCATCAAGCTGACGCAAACCGGCTGCGGCAGGAAGCAAAGAGCAGCCGATGCCTTCCCAACCGGCACCGGCACTACCAAACCTCGGGTCAAACAACCAGGAAACCACCCATGCAAATGCTGTCGGGGGAAGGCTCCGCCGCCTCCATCCTCCTCCGCGGCAGAAGCATGGAGGGGATAGAGGGATGGCAAGACCCAAGATGGACGTTTGAGCGAGGCTCTCTGGACCACCGGGGGAGAAAACCAGATTTTCCAGCGCGGCGAACCTTTTCGGGAGGCCGAGGCAGGTGCAGGAGGCGGAAGGCGCAGCCGGTTACAGCAAACCCCTCCCTGCCCAGCTTGTTTGTCTGCAGCAGCCTGGCTGCAGCGAGCTGCGCCTGGCCGGGGCTGGGCGGGCGGAGGGAAGGAGAAGAGGCGCTTAACTTGGCTCCGTCTCACGCACCACCGGTGCGCCGGTCCCCGGCAACGCTCCCGCACAGTTATTTTTGGGCTTTGCTCTTACCGTCCTGCAGCCAAAGTTTCATTGGCTCCTTGCCGGCGCCAGGGCTGTTTCCAAGATAAAGTAGAGCAACCCCGAGGGATGCCACGGCCGGCACACGGCAACCTGCACCTTCGAGGTGCCGAATTCGGCTGAGGCAGGAGGAGCGGAGCCGTGGGGATGCCCCTGCCCCGCTCCTTTGCCTCCTGGTTGGCATTAAACCCGCTCTGCCCCCGGTCACAGCCCCGGAGCAGAGGGGGCAGCGGGTTTCAGGGCCCCTCTGTTGTTTTCCGGGAAAGGCAGGAGGGTTTTGCCATGCGGCCAGTGCTGGGAGGACGATGGAGTGCCTTGCACTCATCTCCTGCTTGGAAAAAAACCCACCTCATAGGGAAAATGCTTCCTTAACGCTCCAGCTGTGCACCCCGAGTCACCCCAGCCCGGCACCGCGTGTTTACTTTTTTACTGTGCTTTCACTACTGGCCTCGGGAATTAACCGCGATGGGGAGGGCTTGGCCAGGTTTGGGTGACGGCTGCAGCAAAGCCCCAGCAGTTGGAAGCTTTTTGGCAGGACGGCCGCGCTCCCGGTCAGCGCCCTTCGAGGAGGCGTTCCCAAAATCCCGGCAACCCTTTGGGTCCAACCACCCGGCAAGAGCCAGGTCCCCTGGGAACAAGGGCGAGCAGTATTGGCCAGGATGACTACGGATGGGCTTTCAGGGATGCTGAAGCTGATTTTCAATCTTTTTGGTCTGTTTTTCATCATCCAGCCCAAAAAACCCCACTTGGGAAAAGCTTGGCTGGAGGGAGAGGCACCGACGCTGCTCCCAGGGAAGAGGGAGCCACGCTAACCCCAACCACATCCCGGGCGGAGGAGAGACGGCACCGTCCGAGGACCCACAGCCGGTGATCCCGACGGCGGCATTTTGCAACCACAGGGAAGACGCTCCGTCCGTCCGTCTGTCTGTCCTGACTGTTAAATAAGAACAGGCCTGACCTGACCCAGAGGGTATCGCCAAGGATCAGCAGCAAACAGCTCCGGTGTTTGAAGATCACCGGCGTTACAGAGGCGCTTATCACCGTAATAACCCATTAGCCAAACGAGCCCAACTCTGCAATCGCTCCTTATAAGGCCGGGAAAGCTGCGGGGAATTAGGGCTCTGCTCGGGAGACTCAGAGCTGAGTCACCGGCAGGGCTCGGGCCGGGGAGCCAGGCGGCCGCCGGCACGGGGGAAGGCGGCTGAGCACCAGCGCGGTTCTTCTGCCGCCGCCGGTGCCTTCGGGGGATCCCTCCGTTTGCCGAAACCTGAGCAAAAAGCCAAATCACCGAGAACCGCCATCGGCTTCGCCCCCTTCGCAGGGAAATCAGGGCGCCGCGCCGGCGCGGGGCCGGCTTTGGGGTGCTGCCAGCCCCACCCAGGGCCCGTCCTCACGGCAATGGCCCGGCTGCTGACGGCAATGGGGAAAACCCAACAATAAGGAAGGGAAAAACGCGAGGCCCTGCTGTAACCGAGGGAGGCAAGCGCCACAACAGCCTCGCAGCCGGCTGCTCCCACCGCCACGGCCCCCGGGAGCCGCTCGAGGGGTGTGTTACCCAAAAAAATCACATTATTCAGGGGCGGCTCAACGACGGCGCGGGACCGTGTGCCGGCCGGGACTCCCGGGAGCCCCCCATAAGCACGATGGGGGCCGGTGGGACCCCAACGCCGCCACACCACCGGGGCAGCCCTCGCTGGGGTCCGCCGCCCTCGCCCGCCCCAGCGGGGTCCATCCGAGCCTCCGTGCGCCGGCCCAGCCAAGGTCCCGCGGACGGGACGGGGGGACCCCGGGAATCCCACCCCGAGGGGACCCCCGGGCCTGAGAGGGGCCGCAGGGCCCCCGCAGACCCCCAGATCCCCCCCTCGCTGCCGAGCGAGCCGGGGCACAGCGGGACAGGCCGGGGCGGCGATGCCGGGCACAACCGGCGGCGATGCCGGGCACAACCGGCGGCGCGTCCCGGCCCCCCCTCCCCTCCCCGCCGGGGCCCCCCGCCGGCACCAGCCGCCCCCCCGAAGCCCCAGGGGAAGGAACGGGCGGCCCCCGCGGGCCGGGGGTCCCGGGCTCACCGGGCTCTCGCCGTGGGGCCGCACATCCAGCACCGCGCACCAGCCCTGCAGCCCGTTCATGGCCCCGCCGCCGCCGCGCCGCGCGCCGCCGCGCCTTCTATACGGACACGCCCCCGCCGGGCACGCCCCCGACACGCCCACTCCACGACCACGCCCCCTAGACGGCCACGCCCTCTTCACAATAACCACGCCCCTCTTGACCACGCCCACGGGGCGTTTGGCATGGCGCGCCGTGCCAACCTGCCAAAGCCGTGCCAAAGCGGTGCCGAGGCCGTGCCAAAGCCCTGCTGAGCCCCACCCGAGCTCTGCCAAACCCTCGCCAAACCAAGCCAGGGCCCGCCCAGCGGCGCTGAGCCGTGGGATGTTGTGCCGAGCCGTGCCAAACCGTGCCATGGTGCCCCAAACCGTGCCAGGGCCGGTCCCCCCACGCCTGTTTGGCCCCGGGGCACCAGAGGTGCCCCCACCCAGAGCCGCGGGGCCCGGTGGGTGCCACAGCCGCCTCGCCCGTGCCGGGGGTTGGGGGACCAGGGAAGTCAGGGCAGGTGGCCCTGTGCCACGGCCTGGGCGCGCCGGCTGCCGCCTCGCTGCCGGGCGCTAATTGCCGCATACCAGTGTGATGAGCTCAGCCGGCCTCAGGTTCACCACCAGCCCCAGCCCTGCCGGCCGGGGCCACGCTCCAGCCCCGTGCCGTCACCGGGGCCGAGCTGGGGCCACCCCGTCCTGGGGGGGGTTGCGGCACTGGGATCTGCAGGCTGAGGACGTCGCTCCCCCGGGGCTGGCTGCCGATGGCAAAGCCGGGGACCGGCAAACTTGGGTCACGCTCAGCTAGAGGAGCCGGCGCCTCCTCCCCCCGGGCACCCCATGGTCCCCGAGCCCCCCACCAACCGCTGCGGTGCCTGCGGGGAAACTGAGGCACGGGGTGGGGACAGTGGTTAACCTCAGCTCCGCCACGCGTGTCCGGGAGGAGCTGAGGGCAGAACCGGTTGTGCCGGCCCGGTTTAGCCACAGCAGGGACGCCGTGGGTGCAGGGCCAGGTGCCGGGCACGCTGAGCCTGGCACAGCCCTGGGCGGCGGTGACGCAGAGACGTGGCCAGTGCTGACCGGCGAGGGGACAGGGGCGTCCCTGGGGTCATCACCGTGTCCACCACCGGTTAAACGTCACCGGGGCGCGGGAGGCGAAAGGGAAGCAGCAGGGATGGGGCTGGCTGCAGCCCCGGGCACCGTCCCAGCCCCGCCACGGCACGGGGAGGGAGCCAGCTCGGCCCTGCTCGAGGCCACGGAGGGGAACTGCGGTAACCACCTGCCAATCAAGGCAATGGCGCTAATTAGCAGTTGGCAAGACTCCCATCCTCGTTAATTAGCGATAACGAGGATTTATCTCCAGGCCAGATCCAGCAGAGCGGGAAAGGAGCTGCGTTCCCCAAGCGGGGCAGGAGCCTGGTGCCACGCAGCCCGACGTGCCGGGGCCTGTGCCGTCCCTCCAGCCCTGGGTGCACGACGAGCCGCAGGCGTTAAAATGCTCGATTTTATTTAAAACAGCACTTGGAGAGGGAAAAAGGCAGCAGGGGGACGAAGGGCGGTTGCATATAAAAATAAACCAGGGTGGCCGGAGTTGCAGAGGCCCGCAGCCCCTCTGGCTGCCCCCCTGTCGTGTCTCGGAGCCCAGGGCCATGGTGTCCCCGCAGGACCCGGTCACCAAGGGGGACACCGGCCACGGTGAGTGGCTCCCCCCGGCAAAAAGCCACGGTGCAAACGCACCCCGAGACCCGCATGGAGACGAAGAGGTGAGACAGCGTCCGGGGGGTTCCCCATGCCACCGCTTTCTGAGCGGCACCTTCCTCCCTGTCGTTGGTTTGAGAAGAGTTTCTGCATCGAGTAGCTGCATCCGTGGCCGGTCCCTCGCCCGGCTCTGGGGTCGCGGCTCCGCTCCGGGATGGAGCGGCCGGGGCGGCGCGGGCGGGCGTCAGCAGGAGCTGGCCTGGAGGTTGGCCTCGTTGAGCAGCGAGGCGATGGAGGAGGGCCCGTAGGCGCTGTCGAACTCCTCGTCCGAGCTGAGCTGGTCGTCTTGCAGGGAGGAATCGGCGGCCGAGCGGGCAGCTTTGCGCCTGGGGAGGGAGAAGAGGGGTGAGCCCGTGCCCAGGGATGGGCTGGCACCCGCCTCCAGCCCGGCACGTCCTACCAAGCCTCCTTCTCCAGCGCCTTGATGCGGTTCTGCAGCTGCTCGTTGAGCTCGTGCTGCTCCTCCAGCTCCCGCTGCGCCTTCTTGCGGGCGCCCTCCAGCCGCTCGATCTCCTCCTCCGCCTCATCCACCTGACGCTTCAGGGCCTTCACCCGCAGGCTCAGCTGCGGGGAGACAGGGCAATTCCCACGGGATTAGGATGGCCGGTGCAGGGCAAGCACCCAAGGGTCCCTTAGGAGGGTCCCGAAGCCGCTCGGCCTCTCTGAGGGCTCCCGTCCGCCACCCACCTGGTCCTTCTGGTCGCTGACGTGCTGCCGCTCGTCATCGATCTGGATGGTCAGCTCCTTCACCTTCCTCTCCAGCTTGCGGTTGGAGGACAGCAGGATGCTCTTCTCCCTGCAGCAAAGCAACGGGTCGTGGGCAAGCCGGGCTGGCAGCGGTGGGGGCGAAGGCACCCCCCGAGGCGGGGGCTCCGCGGCCGGTACCTCTCCTCCGCCTGCAGCTTGTCCTGCAGCTCCTCCACCCGCGCCTCCAGCTGCGAGACGTTGCTGCTGGGTTTCTGCAGCCCCTCCGAGCTGGCCAGGCGGCTCTTCAGCTCCTTGTTCTACAGGGAGGAAAAACCCCAGCGCCGTCCCCGTCACCGCCCGCAGGGCTCCCAGCCCGGGTGGGAAAGGCTCAGAGCCTCGCTTATGTAAATCCCGGCGGTGAGTCAGGGCCCAGAAACCCTTTCCCAAGGAGGAGACGTAACGAGTGGGTTATATAATGGCAATTAGCCGCGCTGGCACCAGCGGGGGCACGAGGTGAGACCGGAGGGGACAGCGACGTACAGGGGACCGGCGGGTGGAAGAGCCCCCGCCAGCTCCGTGATGCTCGTCCCCCCTCAGCTCCCCAATTTCTGCTCTCAAACACCCTCGCTGGCCAAAAAAGGCCCCCAAAACACCACAAACCCCAGCTCCTTTCCCCATCCCGCACAGCGGCATCGCCCCAGCCTCGGCAACCCGGCAGCGGCAATGATGGCGGCTGCCGCTGGGCCGGGCCCTGCGGCGTCAGCAGGAGCGGCCCCGTGTTTTTCTTGGCAGCGGCAATTCTGCGCCGAGAACAAGAACAGCTCGGGGAGCTCAGCTCCCGTTGCTCTGTCTCGCCAAGAGCCAGCTCGGGGTTAGGTAACGAAGGGTTTGGAGCGCAAGCCCGGGCAGGCTGGCGGGGAACCTCGAGGAAAGGGGGGATCCCACGGGAACGCCACCCTGGGGAGATGCCAGACGGCTCCAAGGATGCTCCGGCCAGGGATGGGGCATGGGGAGGCCGGGCCGGGCCGTATTCGGAGCAGGGAGGAGCAGGAAAAGCTCCTTGGGAACACGGTCGCTCTCCCAGGGATGCTCTAGAGGGGAGCGGGGCCACACGGAGACGCTTTGCCCTGCATCCCCCACGGTCCAGCCGCCCTCTGGCTGCGGGCTGGATCCGGCCCCTCCGCGGCTCAGCCTTACCTGCCTCTCCAGTGAGACCTTGTCACACTCCAGGTCCTGCCGGCTGGAGCGCTCCTGCAGCAGCTCTGCCCGCAGCTGGTCGATCTGGGGACAAGGACATGGCACCGGTTGGTTTTGCCACGTCCTTCACCACTGCGTTCACTCGGCGAGAGATCGGGGCCACCGCAATTCCCTCCCATGACACCAGTGCCGCAGAGCACGGGTGGACTCGGTGCACCCAACACGGTGGCTGTCCCACGGCGCGCAGCCAGTGCCGATGACACCAAAAACCCCTGATGAGAGGATTTTGGTTCCTTCCTAAATTAGTTACTACCATTCTGGCAAGCAGCCCAGAGATGAGGGCTGCAATTTTCCACCGGAAGGTTTAAACTGGTTGGACTGGGATTTGGGGACCCGGCTGTGCTCCCAGCTCTGCCCGGCACTGCAGGGCACGGCGGCGCGGTCGTGCTGGGGGCAGGAATGGGTTTAATCCACTGATGGAACAAAACCAGAAGCGCCCCAGGGGCCGCTTTCAGGTTGACCAAGGCGAAACACGCAGCTTCGTGCGTTATTTTAAAGCAAAGGAAATAGGACTTTATACAAAAAATTGCTTGATTTTTATTCAAGCAGCCCCAAAAGCCGGTGGAGCCGCTTCTGAGCCGAACCCAGCTGTGGTTTCGTGCGCATCCCTGCTCCGCAGCTCCCGTGCTTCAGACAGGATTCACGGAAAAAAGCCTCTCCTGGGGTGTGCCCATTTCCCAGAGAGAAGAATGGGAAAACCGAGGGGTGGGAGCCCCTGTTCCAAGCCCCAGGCTGGATCCCGGTGGGGCAGGAGGGAGATGGGCTATAAGCGGAGGAGCTGCCGATCCCGGGAGGCTTGGCAGGCAGCTCCCGCCCGCCCGAAGAGCCCAAGCACCGGCTCTGGCTTTGCAGGTAATAAGCGGGTGGGTTAAGAGGGAGGGAGCCCGCAGCCCGGTGTAATTTAAGCCCCAGCTTCCTGCACAAACACAGACCTCGCCCTGTCATTTCAGGGGATTTTTTTTTTTTTTTTTGTTTGCGTCAAGCCCATATAATTTCCGTTTGCGCCCGAACCAGCTTTTCAGACACCGTCACCTGGATTGAGCTCGGAGTGACGGAGGGCTCCGGGCTGCTCGCTAACGACTCATTAATGGGGTTTTAGCTCCGGTGACCAGCCGTACCCCAGGACCCGAGTGATCCGGCGCTATTTCGCCGGAGCTGGGGGGGCTCTGCCGCGGCACCAGCCGCGCTCGGGGCGGCACTGCCTGCCCTACCTGGTCTCTGCTCCGGTTGACCCTCTCCGTCAGCAGCTCCACTGTGGTCCTCTCCTCGTCCAGCTCCACCTCCAGGCGCTTGGACTTTTCCTGCGAGGAGAGGGGACCAGAAGGGTCGGCACGGGCCCGGGGTCCCCACAGGAGGGGACAGGCGGCTGGAGGGGCTCAGGCCAGCCGGGGCCAGGGCCGGGGATGCTGGAGGAAGGGGGTTTGCTCCGACAACGCTTCCAGTCCAGCAAAACCCAGCCGGCCCAGGAGGCAGGAGGAGGGAGGTGCTCGGTATGAGACCCTGATGCCGTGAGGACCCCCGTGCGCCCACCACCCTGCTGGGCAGAATAACCCGCAACGCGACAGCCTGCGGCAAGCTGAGCCGCGGGGCAACGCCGGACAGAGCCGAAACAAAGCCGGCTGCAACGGCAATTAATAAATATTAATATTAGCAATAGCACCCCCCCCAGTGCTGCGTAACTCCTCTTTCGCAGCGGCTGCGGGACGGGGGAAGGCTGGGCGAGCTCTGCCCCTTGCTGTTAGCACACAGCACTGCAGGAACGGGGCGAGTGGTTTTGGGGCGCCGCGCAGTGCTCCCCACCTCCAGCGCCTTGACGTGCCGCGAGCGATCGTCCTGGGAGCGCTTCTTGGTCTCCACCTCCTGCTCCAGGTTGTGCAGGCGCTGGAGCAGCACCTCCTTATCCAGCAGCGTGCTCTCCCGCTCCGCCTGGCTGTCCTGTAGCGCTTGCTTCAGCCGCGCGACCTGCAGCGCCGAGGGAAACGGTGTCCGCACGCGAGACGTGTCCCCAGGCTCCCCGTGGAGGGATGGAGAGGGCGGCGTGGGGACCCACAGCCCCCCAGCCCTGGCTGTACCTCGTCCTGCAGCTGTCCCATGCTGAACTGCATCTTTTCCACCTCGGCGCCCCGATCCTTGGCTTGCTTTTGGGAGTCCGTGATCTCCTTTCGTGACTTCTCCTTGAACTCCTCCAGCTGCGACTTCAGCACGGCCAGCGAGCTGTGCGACTCCTGCGTCATCTGCTCCAGCTGCGGCAGAGCGGGGACAGCTCAGGAGCTGGGGACCAGCCTGTGCACCCCATCCTGCCCTGATGGGGCTCGAGGGGGGAGAAGGTACCCATGGGCACAGGGCTGGGGGGGACATTTCTGCCCCGTGGGCTCAGGAGCACCGTGGCAAGGGGTGCAAGGCTGCCAGAGCAGCCTGGATGACCCCAGACTCTGAGCAGGCACCAGGCTCTTGCAGGAGCTGCTTAGAGAACGGTAGGGGACAACATGGCCCTGGGACACCAGGGGATGCTGATCCCTGGGGACAGCGTGGTTTTATGGAGTCTCCTGGGACATCAGGGAAGGATCTGTCCCAACTGGCTCCTCAGGGAAACTGGATGCATCCCCAAAGTCCCGGATCCCTCCCCTCACCCAGCGAGGGGAGATCTCCATCCCGTGGCCCAGAGACCGGGCGTCGTGGCACACGATGCCCCATGGGACGGGGGTCGTGGGGGTGCAAGTGGCCCCAGAGGGACCCGGGCACCCCAACCTCTTTGTTCAACTTCTCCGTGGTGCGATCGAGCAGGCGTTTCTGCTCCTCCAGCTCGCTCTTGGCACGCTTGAGCTGCTCCTTCTGCCGCTGCTCGTCCTGGTAGGACGCGCCCAGCTCCTGGTGCTCCTGCGTCAGCCGGGCCAGGCTCCGCTGCGCCTCCTCCAGGCGCGTCTCCAGCGACCGCTTGGCCATCAGCAGCTCCTGCTCTCGCTCCGCGGCTTCGCCCAGCGACTCCTCCATCTGCCTGCGCCCTGCCTGCAAGGAGGGGGCTCTTCAAACTCCTTCCCACGGCAGGGGAAGAGCTCAGGGCAGCTCAGGAACGGCCGCAGCCTCGGTACCTCCAGTTTGGTGACCTTCTCCTTGAGCCGTGCCTGAGAGCCCTCCCAGTTCTCGCCCAAGCGCTCGTACTCCTTCAGCTGCGTCTCCATCCCGAGGATCTTCCTCCTCAGGTCGTCGTTCTGCTCCTGCAGTTCCCGCAGGCTGGACTCCACCGTCTTCCTCGCCTGCTCCGACGCCTCCCGCGCGCTCTCCAGGGATGCCTTTGCCTGCAACGCAGCCACGGCACAGGGTGGACCTGGGGCCAGTCGCCGTGCCGGGGGATCTTGGGGGCAATTTGGGCTTGTACCATTGGGAGGAGCCCATGGTGGGCAGATCCGGGGCTGCTGGTTTGCCGCATCACCCCATGCCTGCGAAATTTGGGGCTCGCAGGAAGGTTCGAGGGCAGCCCACAGTGGGGATAGCTCCCGGGCTCACGGCTGGGTAGGGCAAACCCCTTCCTCCAGTGCTCACCTTGGTGGCCTCATCCCGCTCCTCCTGGAGCTGCTGCAGGTCTCTGCGGTACCGCTCCAGCTCCCCGTCGCGGCTGGACGCCTCCTCCCGCATGGTGCCCTTCAGCGCCGCCAGCTCCTGCTCCCGTTGCTGCAGCAGCTCCTCCTGGCTCTGCTTCTCCGCTGCCAGCTCCCGCTGCGCCTCCCGCGCCTGCCGCAGCTCCTGGGACAGAGGGGACGGCGGTTGGGGACCCTCGGCGCTGGATGCGGTCCCCGGTGCCGTGTGCGCCTCCTCCCTCGTCACCCACCTTCCTGAGTGCCTCCAGCTCGCCGGGGTCCACGGCGCTGCTCCGTGCCTGGTCCGCCTCCTCCCGGGCGGCCGCGAAGCGCTCCCGCAGCTCCCGCAGCTCCTCCTCAAACTCCTCCCGCTCCAGCTTCACCTGCAGCAGCCTGGAGAGGGGCAGGATGAGGCCACCCAAACCCACTCCTGCGTCCTCATGTCCCACACGCCCATTCCCAGGTCCCAGCGTGCCCAGAGAGCGGCACCCAGCTCAGCCGTCACCTTTCTCCCTGCGTGCCCAGGGGAGGAGAAGGCGAACCGGCCCCAGCCCAGCTCCCAACCCATTCTAACGGGGTTTGGAGTGAAGATGCTGGGTGGTTGCGAGTGGCTGGACCTCCCTAAAAGCTGCTCGTGCCTCTGGCTCAGCCGCAGCCCCAGCACTTACTCCTGCTTGGTGTTGCGGAGCTCGTCTTTGTTCTTCTGGAACATGTCCCGCCAGTGCCCCGTCTCCTCCGCGCTCTCTTCCAGCTCCCGCTGCAGGTTCCTCACCACGGTGTTGATCTTCTGCCTCTCCGACTCCAGGTCGGCCTGATCCTGGAGCGAAGCGTTGAGCGCTCGCCCGCAGAGCGGCATCCTCACGGGATGCTCCAACAGTGCTGAGGTCCTGCCCTGGTCATTGCCCCCGAAGCAGCCCGGGGAACCCACGCGGGGGCCTGGGGAGCCCCCACACCTCCGCAAACTGGCTCCGCTCAGCCCCCAGCATCTCCGCCCTGGGGCGGCGAGAGCCAGGGCAGATGGATGCTCCGATGGGGCAAGCTTGGGGCAGGACACAAACCCCCTTTCCAGCTCAGGACCATTTAAAGGGGGAATTCAAGGACACCAACTCAAAGCAAAGACCCTCCCCAGCCACAGCCAGAACGACCCCGTGCTCCATCCCTCCCCGGCAGCCCTCCTCACGGCCAGACCTGCGAGATGCCCTCCATGCTGCGCCGCAGCTGCTCCATGTCGTTCTGGTACTGCTGCCGGACACGGTCGAGCTCCTTGTCATGGCTGGCCACCTCCTCCTTCAGGGCTCCCTTCAGCGCCGTCAGCTCCCGCTCCCGCAGCCGCAGCTGCTCCTCCTGCCGCTGCTTGGAGCTCAGGGCCTCTTCCAGCTCCTCCCTGGTCTCCAGCAGCTCCTGGGCGAAGGGGACAGCCGGGCTTAGCGGCAGCAAAGAGGCACAGGAGGGTGCTCATGCCCTGGTGCAACTGGCACCGTACCTTGTACAAGGCTTCGCTGTCCGGGGACGCGCCGGAGCCCTTGCGCAGGCGGTCGAGCTGTCGGTGCATGGCCAGCAGCTGCTCCTCGCAGTCGCCCAGCCGGGTCTCTGCCTGCTCCTTGGCTGTTTTCACCTCGCTCAGCCTGGAGGGCAGCGCGGGGCCCTTCACAGCCTGGCAGGGACCTGCTCTCCCCTTGAGACCCCGGCCACATCTGCACCCCGAAGGGCCGGGGCTGCAGCACCCACCCGCGAGCATGGTGGACGGCTCGTCCTGGCACGGCAAAGGGGCCAGGGACAGCAGGGGTGACAGCCACCCACCCTGCACTCCCCCAGCCCTCTTTGCATCTCCAGACACCCCTGCCGCCCTCCCACCACCCTCCATCAGCATCCCCAGCCCTGGCGCATTCTGCAGCGTGGCCGCAGCCCCCGGGAGCAGCTCTTACTCTTGCAAACTTCTCTGCAGCTCCTGGGTTTTCTTCTCCAGGGCGGCCCGCAGACGCTGGCTCTCCCCTTCGGCCTCCCGCAGCCGGGCTTCCAGGGCCCGAGCGGAGCCGCTCCTCCCCGGCTCCCTGGTCAGCTCCAGCTTCTGGCGGAGCTGCAGGAGAGGGGACACCGGTTGGGCAGAGCAGCCAGCGACCGCAGCGATGCTCCCTGTCCCCCTCCCCACATCCCCCGGCTCCGGCGGGGACGGGAAGGACGCCTGCACCCCCAGCATCCCTGAGACCCCCAGCAGGGTTAAAACAGACCAGGAGAAAACTTGGTCTCGCCTGGGCACGAAGCCCAAGTGAAGGGGGCTCAGAGCAGGGACCCATCGTGCTTCCCCCTCCAGGGACATAAACCGGGATCCCACGTCCCCCGGAAGCCCCCAGCCTTCCGCCTGGCTTCACCTTGGTCTCCTCATCGAGCTTCTCCTGCAGCTCCTCCACCTTCCGGGCCAGCTCTCTGTGCTGGGGCTGGGAACACGCCGCGTCCTTAGCGGGCACCTGGAGAGACCCCCCAGGCTCACTCGGTGGGTTCGGGGCACCAAAACCCCGCCAGGGCCACAGCTTGGTCCCCAGCCACCGCCTGTCAGCTGCATGCTGCTGGAGTCCCGTCCTCAGCATGCCAGGACACCGTGCCGGGAAGGCAGGAGCCCCCCAGGGGGCTTGGGACCGGTCTCCCCACCGAGCAGGGAGCAGCACCGGGATGGCCCCGACTCACCGCCAGCTCCTGCATCTTCTCAAGCAGCCGGGCAGTTTTCCTCTTCAGGGAGATTTCGCTCTCGCTGCTCCTGAGGGCGTCAGAGGCGGGGGAAGCGATTGGGGCTCACTCCCCCAAAATCCTGAGCACCGGCTGGATACAGGGGCACCCCCGCTCCCAAATCACCCCGCAGCATCCCACCCGCAGCCACCGGTGCTTCAGGGAGGGGGCAGGGAGCGACGGGGGCATGCGGGGGCCTTGGGGTCTCACCCTTCCTTCAGGATGCTGTAGATGAGCTCCTTGGGGTGCTCGCTGCTGCCGGGCTGGGCGACCTCCCGCTGGTCGCGCAGCAGGTCCGGGGTGGATTTGAGCTGCTGTGAGAGATTAAAAAGCTCAGCTCCGGCAAGGACACGAGCCGCCCCGCAGGTCCCACCACTCCGGAGGACACCGGTGCTCGCCTTGGTGCCGGTGCCCCCCTTGGTTAAGGAGCTGGTGACCCTTGTGATCCCAGCAGGATCCAGTCCCCCCAGTACCTGCAGCTCCGCCCGGGCTTTGCTCTGCAGCCGCTCAGTCGTGGGCTCCTCCACGGCCCGGTTCGCTTGCTGGCTCCTCGTCCCCCCGTCCTCCATCCCTCCGGCTCCACTCGGGCGGCTCAGGCTGCCGGCGGGCACTGAGGGGTGGGGGCGAACGCCGCTGGCCCGGCGCTGGACACCGCTCAGCTCCCCGGCATCCAGCATGTCGCGGTGAGAGACGCGGCCGTCCAGGCTCTGCGAGCGTTTCCTCTCCTCCGAGGGGATCCGGCCCCTCCTGGCCGCCCGGCCTCGCTGCTGCACCTTCCCGTCGAACTTGCTGATGAGTGAATCCACCGAGCAGAGGGGTTTGGTGTCCACGTCGCAGCCGCCGGCATCCACTGTGGCCTCCGTGTCTGAGCAGGGGTCCTTGGCCATGGCCCTCGAGCTGGAGGCTTTGCTCCGCTCCGGCGCAATGTTCAACATGCTGCTGCTTTTGCCGCCGGCCAGAGCCCGGTGCTGCCGGCTGCCGCTGGCCCGGGGAGTGCCAGCGGCAAGGGGCTCATCCATGGCGGCACCGAGCAGATCCCCATGGGACTGTGTCCTCCGCAGCTCCTCCCCGAGCGGCCGCTTGCCCGGCGGAGGTTTGGGCTCATGCCGAGAGGTCGCCGGGATGCCACTCACCTCCTCGTCCGAGGTGCTGTAGGACGAGCCATGCCGGGGCTGCCGGCCGGCGTAGGGGTTTTCTGGCAGGTCCGAGTCGGAGCTGACGGAGCCGGAGGGCTGGGGGCCGGTGGGGGCGTTCGGGTAGGAGCCCTCGCTCTTGATCTGCACCCCGAAGGAGTCGCCACCCTTCTCGCCGCTGTTGAGGACGACGAAGGGCTGCCCGGCGATGCCCTGCACCCGCACCGCCACCCCGTAGGAGCCGGGCTTGCCCCGCGCCTTGGGGGGTCTCCGGGGCTCCTGCAGGTCATTGATGAAGCGGATCTGGACGCCGTAGTCCACGGGGCTCTGCTTCTCCGCCATGGCCGTGCTCACCGGCCACTCCATCCCCGGGGCTCAGCGCCGTGGTCCTGAGGGAGGGAGAAAGGGGGAAGAGTCATCCTCCGATCAGAGGGGGTGCTCGGTGAAGGTCCGGCAGCACTTTCCCGTGAGGACGGGTGCCAGAGGACAGCCGGTGCCGGCGCTGCAGCGTCCCCAGGACAGGACGGGGACAAGGCTTGCTGCGCCAGCACCGGCATCGCCCGGCTGCTCCCGGGGGGACGCTGGGGAGGGCAGGGGGAGCAAAGCCCCCCCACCCTGCACGCAGCATCGGCGGCCAGACCCTCACCGCGTCTCCTGCCGTTCGCCCTTGGCGGCGGGACCCCAGGGATGCGGAGAGGAGGCAGAGATCCCAGCCGGGCTCTGCACCCGGGCTGCGCTCCCGCTGCCTCCCAGACGCCTGCGGAACACCGCAGCCTCGCTGCAGCCGGAGCTCCGGCGTCCCTCAGCATCACCCCCAGCGCCCGCCGTCCCCGCGGCCGGGGCAGCTGCCCGGGTCCCTTGGGGAGGGGACAGATATGAGCAGTGACATATTGGGAACAGCGTGATGTAACCCTCCCCCTCGGTCCTGCGGCACCCAGGGCGATGCTGCCCGGCAGGAGACCGGCAGGAGCGGAGGACACGGCGGGGGCCGAGCTCCCCCATGGGCACCTTGGGGGCGAAGTGACAGAAAAGCCCCGCATCAGCCCCTGAGCCCCACAGCATCGTGCCTTCACCCCCCAGCGCACCGGGAGCAGCAGCGGCTTCTTTCTCTGCTGTAAATAAACTGGATGCCGGGAGTGACGCGAGGTGCCGAGCGCTCAGCTTGCGCCCACGTCCCCGGGAGGGCGACCCTGGGGGACCCCGGGACCCAAGGGGACCCTGAGCCAGGTGGGGGGGGTGCTTAAACACCTCCACCATGGAGGAAAACAAAAAAGCAAACCCAAACCCCCATGCTTTCAGCTCGGGTCCAGACATCGCCCCCAGAGTTGCCCCGGCCCAGAGCGGGGGCAGGCGGGGATGGAGCATGGATGCGGATGGAGCAGCGGGACGCCCGGCACAGCTGGGCTCTCCCATGTCCTCGCATCAACCCTGAGCCCACGTCTCATCCCGTGCCCACCCCAGGGAAGAAGCCGAAGCCCTGCTGCCATGGGACGCAGCTCTCTGCAGAGAGAGGGAAGGCACCGGAGATGCCGGGCCCGGAGCAGCAGCGTGGGCCGGAGGTGGCAGCGGGCGCCGTGCAGACCCGGCCGGGCAGTGCCAGGAAGGATGAGCCGTTTGCTTCCCCTGGCCCTGCCAGCTCCCCACCGCCACCGTCTGCTCCCGTCCCCCAGCCAAACTCGGCAGGGGCGGCTCCTGCAGCTCCTCCGTTTTGCCGGAGTCCCGACGAGCCCTTTGGGTCTCCTGCACCCCTCCCCAGACCCAGCGGCGAGGGCAGCAACCAGGAGCTGCAGGCAGCAGCAGGCAAGGGACTGGCTCGTTACTTTGCAGGTGACGGAGCCCGGGAGCCAGCACAGGGGATGGGAGAAGAGCCCTCGTCTCATGAGCTCGCTATCCCTGCACGGCGTACAGCTAACGAGATCAGCGGCAGACACCAGCCTCTGTAAATACTCCCCGAGCCCAACACCTGCGGCGAGAGCCCCTACAGCAAATCTCATCGGTCCGGTCCCTCGGGTGCCGCAGCGTCCCCTCCAAGCCGCGGGGACGGGGGCCTGGGGGGAACAGGATGGCCACCAACCTGCAGCAGCAAAGCGAGGGAGGGCAACCAGCTTCAGCAGCAAAATTCAGAATTTTCCACAGCTGCCAGCGTCCAAAGTGCGGCCGGGGATGAGGCACGGCCCGGGCAGGGAGAGGGCTTGGCCCTGGCTGCTATCGGGGTGGGAACCACGGGCCCTGGGCGCAGCACCCGCCTCGGCAAGACCTTTGGATGGGTGGCAAGGGGGGGGTGCAGCATCGTGGCATCATGGTGGCACGGCATCCTCCACGGCATTGCCAGCGGGGCAGGGGCTCGCCGAGCAAAGCGCCGGCTGTCCCAGCATCACCGCCGCCGGCAAAGGACACGGCTCTGCTGCACCACCTGCCCCTGCCCTGGCAAAGCGGGAACCAGGTGGCGGATAACCGCGGGGGTCGGATGCGGCTGGGGACGTGGCTGGGCTCAAACCCAGCTGGCACAGGACCGGACCGGGGAGAGGAGGGTTTGCTCTTTCCAAGGGAGCGCTGGCTGGAGATGCACGGCTTCGCTCCCGGCGTTGGGGGGCTCCGGCGCACGAGCCGGCGTTTGGGGAGCAGGTGAGGCAGGCCCGGTAAGCTCCCAGGAATGCCTCCCTCCTCCTGGAAGGGCTCCAGCTTGCAGATAAAGGGCTGGAGCCGGATCGCATTCCTGTGTGGGAGAGCAACACCCAACCCTGGGCTGGAAACAGCCCCAGGAGGGGATTTCACTGGAAACGGCAGGGAAGGAGCCTGGAAGCAGGAGGGATGGAGAATCAGGGCTAAGAATAGGCTGTCTGTTGTCCCCGGGCCGCGCGTTGTGCTCCAACACACCTTAACCCCGCCCTGGCTCGGGCTGGCAGCGACGGCACCGAGCGGCGGGGGTCCTGCGCCCGGCCAAGGCGAGAGCGGAGCCGGCAGGAGCAGGCAGGCAGCGAACCGGCAGGAGAGGTCTCTTGCCGGTGGTCACGCACCTCCGGCATCACGCTGCCGGCCGGCAGCGCTGGGATGGCGGGCGGCCAGCTCCGCTCGCCCGTATCAGCGGCACAATAAGCCCTTTGTGCCGACGACGTTAACCCAGAAAGTTGTTTTGCAATTTGCAGGCGGTGCTGGAAAAGGCTCCTACGCCGAGCAGGGCTCTGTGCCGCCGCGGCTCCCCACTCCCAGCACCAAGAACACCTGGGTGGGAAAGGTGAAGGCTGCCAGGTCGGGCTGATCCTCCTCCGCCAAGGCCAGCCAGGTAATCTGACCGCAGGCAGTCGCACACCAGGAAGCCGGCGAGGAGCCGGCACCGTTTTGCGGTGAAGCTGGAGCCTATCTCTGAGCCGCCTTGGTCCGAACCGAACGGGTCAGGTCGTGCGGCCGCACCCCCTGAGCACGGCGAGCAAAAGCTGTCCGATTATCCCAGAGCGCTTCGTGTCCAGACCGACGTCGTGGGGAAGGGGCCAGCAGAGATACACGAGCCTGGCAGTTCTCCCACCCCCTGCTTTGTGGCTCCCGGCACGGTTTAGGCCATTTCCACCCAGGGCTTCCCCAAAGCTTTGCTCACCTGCAAGGCTGCTTGCTCAACCGTGTTTGTACACAGCCCTGGTTTTGCTCGGGGCCAAAGTCCAGGCCTGATCTCAGGCGCAGGCAGCACACGCCGTGCCTGCGCCCTGCCTGTCACCGGGCCAGCCCGCGCCGACACCGGCGGAGACCGGCTGTTCCTGCTCTCCCGCAAACTCCGGAGCATGAAACCCCGATAAATCCTCGGCTGAGCACATGAACCGTGCGCTGTGGCCAGGTCAGAGGAACCCGAAACCAGGGCACCCGCGGCTGCGTCACACAACAGGGACGGGCTCATCATGACGCTGGCCGGCATCGCGCCGGGGGGCTGGAAGAGGAACGATGCCAGGGAATGAGGGTCGCCCCGCAGGCAATGTCCCCTGGGGCTCCCACCGGAGCTGATAAGAACCGAATTCCTTCGCGCCCCAGCCCAGCGGCAGGCAGAGCCCTCAGGTTAATCATCAACCCAGATACTGGAAAATCCCGTTCCCTGCCGCTCCCAGGGCTCCGTTTCGGAAACCGAAAGCCCCATCCCCTCCTGCGGGACCCCGCGTAGGGTCAGACCCGTAACCAAACCGCGCTCTCCGTCGTCACGCCGAGGGCAGTGCTCCACCGCGGCGCCCCAAGACCACCGGCATGGCACAAGCCAGGCCATAAGGTGTTTACCGCGGCACCGATCAGATCGGTTTACTGGTTTCCAAGCAAGTCGTGCCTTTGAAACCAGAATTATTTTGATCCACATGCTCGTGGGGATAAATATGTCCCGGGGGACGCTGGCAGGGAGCGAGGAAGAGCTCCGGGGGCATACTGCGGATCTGCACAAGCCGGCGGGTCTCCAGGGCTGCCGGGGTCGGATGCTCTGGTTTCACCCCAAAGCGGGGACCCCATCTGCCCCCCCCCCCCCCCCCCCCAGCGCTGGGATCCCCCGGGCAGGACGGGCAGCGCCAACACGAGACCCAGCGTGCAAACACAGGGACATCACACTAACGCCCGGGGAGGGCAAAGCCTCCAGCCCGGGCAGCGTCCTCGGGGGCGACGCTGCAGCCCCCGCCCCCAAAAAGGAAGGCGCTGAGGGGAGATGCCGCGAGTGCCGCAGCGGCAAACGGCACCGTATCTCGGGGATGGAGATGGAAACCCAGCCCGACTCCAAACCAGCCCGACTGGTCGGGGTGGCGGGAGAGGAAAGCCAGCCCCGAGCAAGCCGCAAACACCCGCCCCAACAGCAGCTCGCGACAGCGGGCAGGGGACGGGGATGGGTTAGCGAGGCCCGCGCAGCCGGGACCTCGGCAAGTCTCGAGGCAGCGATAAGGCAGATGGCAGCAGGGACGGCACCCAAGCCCTAGATTTTTCTTTCTTATTTACACAGGCTGCTAAAAATACCGCCCCGGAGCCCGGCGAAGTAGGGCAGCTCCACGCAGTCAAGTTTCAGGAGGCGCGGCGTTACAGAGGGCAGGGCCCCGGCCCGCAGCACCGCATCGCCGCCGCGCCGGCATGACGCTTCCCGCGAACCGCCGGGTCCAAAGGCTCCCCCCGCCCCGGTACCTCGCCTCCCCGACTCATGGCCCCGGGCGGGACAAGGCTGGGGTTCGTTACCTCAATATTAACAAGAAGCAGCCGCTGCCGCCCCTATAGAGGGCCCTACGGAGGGATGCTATAGGGTCCCTGTATGGGACCCCTCCTCAAAGGGCAAGAGCACCTGCAGATGCAGCTTCCATAGGGAAGCGCAGATCCCTTATGGAACCAGGGGGCAGGTAAAGGCAGCTCCTGTAGGGGCTATAGGGGACAGCAGGTCCCTGACGGAGGAGAGCCGGCGGAATGGGGACAACCAGGTCCCTCACCGGGGGAGCAGCCTGCGGCTCCCTATGGGATCTGCTATAGGGCAGGTCACACCCTGGGGAGAGGAACGCCTATGGGGACTGCTGTAGGGTGGAGCGCACACCAAGGACAAGGACCCCACAGAGGCAGCCCCTATGGGATCTGCTGCAGGGCAAGGGTCCCCCCGCAAAGGAAAGCCCCCAGAGGCCCAGCCCCTATAGGTTCCACCATAGGGCAGAGCATGCCCCAGGAAGGACAGCCCCTACAGCCCAACCCCTATAGGCTTTGCCATGGGGCAGGGCACACGCCAGAGATAACAGCCCCTATAGCGCCAGCCCCCATAGGCGCTGCCAGAGGGCAGGGCACACCCCAGGAAGGACAACACCTACAGACCCAGCCCCTATAGGCGCTGCCGTAGGGTAGGACATGCTCCTGGGACAGCAGCCCCTACAGGCGCTGCCCTAGGGCGGGACACCCTCCCGGGACAGCAGCCCCTATGGCCCCTATAGGCGCTGCCCTAGGGCGGGACACCCTCCCGGGACAGCAGCCCCTATGGCCCCGGCCCCTATAGGCGCTGCCCTAGGGCGGGACACCCGCCCCTATGGCCCCGGCCCCTATAGGCGCTGCCCTAGGGCGGGACACCCTCCCGGGACAGCAGCCCCTATGGCCCCGGCCCCTATAGGCGCTGCCCTAGGGCGGGACACCCGCCCCTATGGCCCCGGCCCCTATAGGCGCTGCCCTAGGGCGGGACACCCTCCCGGGACAGCAGCCCCCGCGGCCCCGGGCAGAGCCCCCCACGCTCACCGCTCGCCGCCGGCTCCGCTCCCGCCGCTGCCCACCGCAACCTGTTACCTTCGCCAGGCCCCGCCCCCGGGGCCGCCCATTGGACCGCGCCCTGCCCTGCCCCGCCCCGGGGCGGGGACTGATCCGATCTTCCCCGCCCACTGACCACGCCCCTCCGAGTGGCGGCCCGCCACCAGAGGGCGGTCACGTGACGCAGGTGCCGCCGCGAGCAGGGCGCCGCCATCTTGGGGAGGGAGCCGCGTCGGTGGCCGCGGCACCTTCGTGCTGCTGAGCCCGGCCCCAGCGCACGGTGCGGCGGGGACGGGCCCGGGCCCCCGCGGCCCCCGCCCCTGCAGGGGCAGCGGAGGGGCCCCCGGGCCTGCGGCGGGGCGCGGGGCGGGGCCATCCCCAGCCCCCGCAGGAGAGTTCCGCCACGCACAAGATGGCGCCCGGCCCCGCCCTACCACGCGCAAGGTGGCACCGCCTCGCCTCGGCCTACGGCGGCCGGGAGCGGCCGCGCTTCCGTCGCGCCTGCGCAGCGCGGGCCGCACCGTGACTAAGATGGAGGCCGGGGGAGCGCGGGCGCCGCCGCCGTTCTGGGCCGGGGGCCCGGCCCCGGGGCAGGCCTACATCCCCGGCGGGCCCGGCCCCGCCGCCGGCCTCCTGCCCTTCACCCGGACGCTGTGAGTGCGGGGGGGGCTGAGGGGGCTGGGGACGGAGGGGATGCGGGGGGCGGGGGCCCGGGGCGGCTGGAGACCCTGGGGAGCTGGGGGAGCAGAGCGGGGCCGGGCGTGGGGAGCGGAGAGGGGCTGGGGTGGAAGAGATGGGGCCGGGGGTGTCGGAGGCCCGGGGGAGGCCGGGCCGCGCTGAGGTTGTCGCCCTCAGGACCCCGATGGTGACGGGCACCTCGGTGCTGGGAGCCAAGTTCGACGGCGGGGTGATCATCGCCGCGGACATGGTGGGCTCCTACGGCTCCCTCGCCCGCTTCCGCAGCATCTCCCGGCTGCTGAAGGTGAACGACACCACCATGCTGGGCGCCTCCGGCGACTACGCCGACTTCCAGTACCTCAAGCAGATCATCGACCAGATGGTGTAAGTTCTGCCCCGGGCTGAGGCCGGGCAAGCCCTGACCGTGCCGCGGTTCCTGCTGCGCTGCTCTCTTCTCCCAGTCCTCAGAGGACCGAAGCGTAATTAAACGCATTCACTGAGCAGGGACAAAACTGAGCTGAAATGCCCCTTGTCCTTTGACAATCCCTTTGGTACAAGAGTCTTTTCCACATCCTCTGCCGAGCGCCGCGGAGAGCCGGTTTCAGGTGTTCTTTGTGGCCTTTGGCTGATTCACCGCTTGTAAGGTTTTCTTTCAAAACGGCCTGCGGGAGGGCGCGCTGTCCTGCTGGTGCTGCAGCTGGAGCGGGGCAGCTGCTCTCTTCCCCGGGGGTTTTCCAGCTTTTCTGAGTTGGGTGGAATTTCTGCCTGAATTAGAATCGACGAGGAGCTCTTGGGAGACGGTCACAGTTACAGCCCGAAAGCCATCCACTCCTGGCTGACAAGAGTCATGTACAACCGGAGATCCAAGATAAATCCGCTCTGGAACACCGTTGTCATTGGAGGCTACTACAACGGCGAGAGGTGAGCGCGGACGAGCGACGCGGAATGCGTGACGGTTGCTGCGCGTCCCTCCCTGGGGCTGTTTCTCGCGGCGGGGGATGCAGAGGGGTCTCTGGCTGGGTGTAGCTGCTCAAAGCCCAAGCCCCTCCCTGCCGCGGCCCTGCCTGCGCAGCCACCGTGCTCACGGATCCGTCCCTTCAGCTTCCTAGGTTACGTGGACATGCTCGGCGTGGCCTACGAAGCCCCTACACTTGCTACAGGTTACGGAGCGTACCTCGCTCAGGTGAGCGTTCGCGTGGAGTACGCTCTTGCTCAGCCGCCACAGCGACCTCCGCGCGGGTGGCTGAGCCGTCGAGCTGTTGGACTTTGTTTTCCCCCAGCCACTGATGAGAGAAGTCTTGGATAAGAAGCCCAGCCTGACGAAGGAGGAGGCCCGTGACCTGATTGAGCGTTGCATGAAAATTTTGTATTACAGAGATGCTCGATCGTTCAACAGGGTGAGCGCCCAGCTTCCGCTTCTCTCCTTGACTTGGGGGCTGGGGTGGCCGCTGTGGCCTGGGGCTGGGGTTCCAGGTCCCCCCGGGCCGTCGTCTGTCTCGGGACACCTCGCGGTAACCCCTGCTTTGGCAGGATCCCGTTAGCAAAGCTCCTCCAGAGCCAGTCTCCCCTTGTGTCCTGCGCCTCAGAAGAGCGGTTGGAGCCTGAGCGCTGCTCTCATCTGGCGTTTTCTTAGACCTGGTGGTACTTCTCCCATCGCTGCAGCTGTAGCACCCAGAGGCTGCAACCTTTTAGCTCTGGAAGCGTTTCTTTTTACCACTGCTGTCTCAACTTGCCCACCGAGGAAAAAGTAAAAACGTTACTGAAAGCAAAGCGACGTTAAAACAAACGTGTTTAAAGGACAGCTCTTCCTCCTGGCTCTCGCTGATGAGAGCTTTCGCAGGGCCCATCTTAGATTCAGGTCTGGAAGCCGGGCGTTATCGAGAATGCCAACGTTTTCTCTCCTCAGTATGAAGTAGCTATCGCAACGGAGAAAGGCGTGGAGGTGGAAGGACCCCTGACCCTGGAAGCCAACTGGGAGATCGCGCACCTGGTCAGGTAACGCACGTGTTGAGCTCAGCCCGCGAGTCGGCGGCCCGGCAGAGCCCGGAGGCACAAATAAAGGGCTGATGCGGGCAGGGGGACGCGCAGCCCCTGTGGGATAAGGGCCCTGCCACGTGTTCGGATCTGGGGGATCGTGGGCAGCAGGAGGAAGCACCGGCCCCGCGCTCTGCCTGGCCGCTCCCCCCGTTAGAGCCGAGGCCTGGAGGCGTCGGCGCGCGTCCCTTCGGGAACGGGAGAGCGTTTTGTCGATGCGCCGTCTGCTTTGCTGCCGCCGTGCTTCCCCAGAGCAGGCGTCCCTGACGGGCAGCGCCTGATAGAAGCGAAAACGCCGATGGTGTTAGTGCAGATGTTGGCCGCGTCCGGGCTGCGTGGTATCCTGACCTTGTCAAAATATCTTCTTGCAGTGGCTTTGAATGATCGCCGAAGAGCTGCTCCAGGCTGTCGTGTCCAGGTTACCGCCCTTGCACGTGCTGTAAATCCGCTACTCCTTTTGAAGCTCCGACCTGATTTGTTTTGGAAACGAAATAAACCTGTTCAGAGGAGCCTGTGTGGTTGTGCTGGGGCTGGGACCGAGTCTGGGGGGTGCTCCAGGCCTGCCCGCTCAGGAAGCCTCCCGCTTTCAGGGCGTGAAGGTTTTAACACCTGCGAGTCCTTATTTTCGCTGGAGAAGGGCAGCAAAAAAACCAAAAAATTGCTTTTTTTGTGTTCTTGCCTGGGGTTCTGGTTACATTAAACGTGTAAATACCCCGTCCTGCTCGCGGCAGCCCCTGGGGCAGCGGGGGCTGGAGCGTGGCTGCGGGACTTCACCCTGGGACTCCAGGATCAGCGCTGGTCCTGGCCGGTGCCCGTTGCTAAGTCTTGAGGTCAATACGCAGTCGCTTTAAGGTTTGCCCTGACGAAAGAAAAATCTGCTGAACGGTGACGGGAGCGCGACGGGATCCCGGGGGGCGTTTCGGCACCCCAGACGTGCGTGCGGCACCTACCGCGTTCCTCCCGCGAGCGCGTGTAATCCAGGCAACTGAGAATTCTGATCCCGATGGGTAAAAAGCCTCCGTTCACCCCTCAGAGCCACCTGCGGACAGAAGGAAAACGCATCTTTAAGATGTTTTCTGTTTAAAAAAAAAGAAGCCTTCGTGAACAGCGCACTGCGTAAGGGAAGACTCGGCAGGGCCCTGCTTCGGCCGAGCGCTGGGTCGCGGGCAGGCGGAGGGGGAGCAGCGCGGCACTCCCTTGGCCCCTCGGACCGCGCCGCGGGCGAGCGCCGGCGCAGGGCAGCGCTTCCAGGCTGGGATTTCGGATCGATCCAGCCGCTGGTTCCTGCGCCGCTCTCCTCGCAGGCCACAAGCGTTCGGCGGCCGCGGGGGCTCCTCCGGCTCCGGGATCCCCTCGGGTGCCGCGCGCCGGGGCGCTCCGGCAGCGCGTTCTCGGGGTTTGGTTATCCTCCGCTCTCGGCGCCCGTTACGTGCTCCAGCGAAAAGCACAGAGGGGAAAAATGGGATTTCGGCTTCTTTCGTTGTCTCTCGTCACCAAGACCAGAGTAACGACGATCTCCCCACTTAAACCCCGACCGACGGCAGAGACGCTGGGGTAGGAGGGCTCCGATCAGCCCACGGCTCCCCGCGCGCGGCCGGAGACGCTGCGCCTCGGCATGACCCCGGCTGCCGCAGGCGGTAACAGGAGGCGCGCGGGGGCCGCTCTTCGCCTCATAGGAAATAAATAGAATATTGAGTGGTATTTACTACTACCCGAGATAAACAACAGCAAAAATGCTTATTCAGGAGAGTATTTTATTAATGATTTTTCAGACTTTATTTATAAAAAGAAAACGTCGCGGGGCGAGTAGGCCGCTCCCCCGAGTCTCCTGCATCCTCGGGGGCAGGGGGGGCTGCCGCAAGGCGGAGGGGGCAGAGCCCTGCCCCGCGCGGGCGCCCCGGTACCCGGAGGGAGCCCGGGCCGCTCCTGCGCGGGGCGAGGAGTTCGTGCTGCGCTTCCCATCAGGCGTTACGATATCACAAGACTTAAATAGTTCTTCATAATAAAAACACATGTTTATAAATCCATTTCCCTGGTTTTATTAAATGTTCCACTTATGTACATTTTAAAGATGAACCATTTACAGGTCTGCACATGCTGCCTCCTGCTTTCCTTCGGTAATAGGGAAGGTTCACAAAACCTCTATGGAAACAGAAAGGTGCAGGTGCTTCTGAATTCTGTATGTCAAAATGCTTTCCGTTTATACCATAATACATACAATTAAAAAACCCTCAAACATGCAAATTGTAGAAAAATTTAAGCTGGCAGTGAAAAATAAAAACAAACGTCTTCTTTTTGTGCACGTCACAGTTTGTTTCATTAAATCAGATTTCTAATTCTAAGGAACGTAGTGTCTGATGCCACTGGTTAAAGCAGGTTTATCAACTACTAGTAGTTAAAAGGTCAACGTGTAATGGTCCGTACAGTCTTAACTCCCACCTACTGCACAGGAAGATCAAGACAGACTTGACTTTCCTCTTCCGCCAGGTACCCTCTGTCAGTAACTCTTTGGAGCAAGGTGGGTGCCGGGTGGTTTCCCGGCTGGAGGAGAGGAACCACCGCACCGCGCCGGGAAGTCAACGGGAAACCGAGGCCTGGGTCGGCACCGCCCCAGCTCCCTGACTGCGGTCTCGCGTCAGCCCCAGCTCAGCGGCGTGGCTCCCCAGAAGCGCTGCTGGCACTGAACAGGCAAAATGCTTTCGCTCGTGTTTCTACTCCGTGTCCAAATCCACAAGCAAAATAATGACTCTTCTTTAAAAAAGAACAAAACAAAAAACCAAACCAAACCCAAATCTTAATGGCCAATTATAGAAGGTTCACACATTAAAGCAGTAACTCATATCTAAATTTTCCACAGAAACCTAAATCTCTGGGTCAAGTGTTAAAAAACTGGGGGGGGGGGGGGGGGGGAATCTGTGTTAAGACAACCAAAAGGATTTATATACTGGTTCATTAGCTACATATTTTTTTCCTTTCTTTAGAAATGGTCACATTGACAATGTATAATTCAAAACATTTCTGCACAATAAAAACAGAAAACTATGATACAGTGAGGTAAAGAAAACGCAAAAATATTCACCCACAATATATTTTCAGAAAATACCAACACAGTGATTTTTCTTTTAAAAAAGCACAAAACTTATAAATGAACAGCATAAATGGCTATTTATCTGAGTGATCGCCTACGAATTTCCTAAACCCACAAATCCACAGGGAAGTGTAATGGTCTCATCCAACATTTATTTAAAAAATAACCCTTTCCGGATCGCGATTCGCAGATCAGTGCTCAGATTTCCATCAGATCCAAATCAGCATCTTCAAAGCCGTAAAACGATTCAGTCTCACTTTCCCCTTCGAAGAGCTGATGGAGGATTTCTGGGTCTGCAGGTTCCTCGGCCTGGGTCCGATCCTGGGCCTCGGCCGCCGCCGCCTCCTGCTGCTCATCGCTCAGCTTCAGCTGCTCCTCCAGGGAGGCTATCAGCTCCTCCTGCATGTCGGCGTTGCGCGTGGGCGAGTTGGCCGTGCCGTCCGGACCGGGCAGCACGCTGGCCACCAGGAAGGACTGCTGCACAAGTTCAGGAGAGTCACTAATGACCTCCAGGACCTCCGCCAGCCAGCATAAAACCAGCTGGAGGAGAATGTCCGAGTCGCACGTGGAGTCCGCCATCTCCTTGGCTTGCTCTTTCCATTTTTTATGCAAGAAATTTTTCACAGTCCTTTTTATACAAACATCTAGAGGTTGGATTTTGGAGCTGCAGCCAGCAGGGACAACGGCCGGCAGAGTGCTGGACGCACTCAGCAAGGAAAGTACTTCTTCCGATAGGTGTGTTCGGTGACAATCCAGCACGAGCATGCCCTTGCTGTTCTGACACTCCGTGTGCTTCTGCCACACTCTGGACGACCACAACTCCATGACTTCGTCGTCGCTGTATCCGTTCTCCTTTGCTTCCAACATGATCGATTCCGGCACGTTGGCGGGCTGCTGTACGTGACCCCTGTAGAAGACCAGCGTTGGGAGAACGCTGCCGTCGGCGAGGATCGTGAGGACAACGTCGCACCAGGGCTCCCCGGTTCCCACTGTCTGCAAAGCGTTCTCCTTCCTGTCATCGCTGCTCAGCACCTCCACGTCGAGGAAGAGAGAGATTTCGTCGATGGCCGCGATCATGGAGAGAGGCAGGTCTTGAGTGTGGATTTGCCGCTGCACAAACTCGATGAAGCAGCTGGCGTTATCCTCTACGTCTTTGGGGAGGGGGTGAGCCACCGCCCTTCGAGTATGCGTGCTGAGGTTGTGCCGCAGCATGAACCGCACCGCCCACTCGTAGGAGATCTTGAAGCCACCTTCGAGGGATCGGCCAATCTTGGTGGCTTTCTGGAAGAGAGTCTCCTCGTTCACGGGCAGCTGCTGCTCCCTCTGCGTGAGGACCCATTCTGCTAGTTTCTCTTCAGCCTCTAAGCTGAGGTACTTGCCCTCTGACAGGGACGCCAAGTTCTCTTCTTGGAAAGCTTGAAACCTTCGTAGCCAGCGCTTGATCCGCCTCTGAGGATTTCGGAAGTGCTCTGCAGCCTGTTCAGTGTTGCAGCACAAAGCAAACAGTACGACTCGCAGCTTTTTTACCGACAGCTGCTCCTTTTTGCTCGCAGGTTCAGGCTCCTTCACTGGCTGCTCGTCTTCTTGAGCATCAATATTTAAGCACTCTTCCTCCTGGCAGACCAGAGCTCTGTTGTAGGCTGCTGGTGCCAGTTCAGGCTCCAGGTCATCTTTCGCAGGTAACATAGACTTTGTTTTCACAGTAGCAGCTTTACTTGGGGAATAGGTAGGGCACGTATTCTTCATGCTTTTGTCCTGGGGCTGAATGTGCCTTGAAGGGAGAGAACACAGGACCTTCTTAAAACCGAGAAAATAAAGCTGTTGAGGGAAAACAAACAAAGGAAACGACAAAAACCAACCCCAAACAGAAACAGATGATGGCAGATAGGAGTTTACAAACAGTTTACCTGGAATGTGATATCCAAGTAGGCCCTGTTAAGAAAAACAAAACAACAAAACCATTTGTAGCTTAACAAACAAACACACACTAAGTCAGTGCAAACAAACCAGCTCTCCTACAGAGAGGAGGAGCAGTGTCCCTCTGCTGCCTGCGACTCCGAAGCATCCCAATACACTGTAGGCACGGCTAACACTCAGCCATCCCTTCAAACTCCCACCTCCTCCCACATCCAAGGCCACATCCAGACTAACTAGTGAGGACTGCTCAGCGGGGAGAGCTGCTCAGCAGCAATCGTTAGAGACCAACAGCAGAACCCCAGCAATCGTTAGAGACCAACAGCGAACACCCCGTGTCCGGTTGAAATAACAAAAAGCGTTTGGTTAGGAAAGCTGGCTTCGGCCAGATCCCTGCAGGCAATGCCCCCCAGTTTTGCAAGTTGGGGTAATTCACAGCGCACGGCTGGAATGCCACTTTTAGGCTCTATTCAAATCCCAGCATCAGCAGCTGCTGAAGGCCTCCTGGTGTCATGGAGGTACAATGATGTCTCAGAGGAACAGAGGAACCCGCTGAAGCCCTCGGCATTGTCTCTCCCTGGGAAGATCTCATGAGAACAGCATTACCAGCGACACAGCTGAGCTCCAGGCAGAGCTGCCTCACTTAAAGCTTAACTCTCCGATCTCCATAACAATGACGACTCATTCAGGCAGTTACAGAAGGTCCCTAACGCCACATCTTGGACTCGCCAAGTGCTCAGCCCAATGCTAAACAAAGATGTATTTGACCTGGAGTCTATGAACTGATGTATTATGTCCTGCATTATTTTTTTTTGCAACTTTTCTGCTCCTTTTCAAACTCTTACCTCGGAAAATAATGTTACTAAACTCATGGGATGGATTGAAGACCAGATGTTTGGCCATCGCATCACCCTCAGATGTTACAAAGAGACAAGAGGAACAGGACAGCTTTACACCACTGGAAGGGGGGGAAAGAAAAAGAACAGAGACGTGAGCTTAGCATCAGTATCAGATATGAAAATATGTACATCCCCTCACTAACAATTAGGAAAAAAAGTCACCCTCCAGTGCACACAGGCAGTGTCCCCGCCCCAAAACATTAACTCCCGCTAGAAGGCGATGGGAGTCTCAACATATCGCCCTTAATTCAACGTATTTTCCTGCGGGGCAAAAAATAAACAGAGCTTCTTCAGAAGATCATGAAAGAACAGAACTGGAGGACCAGAAAGTGAATGCACATTGGAGTCCCAGGTGATGAAAACAAGACGACAAGTTTTCCCTTACCAGGCAGTGTAGTTTTTAAACAAAGCCAAGTATTTTGGACTCTTCCGAGGAACATGGTTGCTGTAAGACAAAAGAATTTATTAAATGTCAGAATTATTCTGGGTATTTAGAGAGCTATAAAACCATGCGAAATAAAGCACAGTTACAAAGACAGACCCAATCCTGAGTTTAATAATATTTTGTCTGCCAGTCTTGTATTCAAGGAAGTGAAAACTCTGTGTCTAAATAAAAAACCCCGACAATAACATTTAGAAATGCCCAGATTCTGGAGTAACCGTTCTGCCATCCTGTTCTGTGGTCTATCCATGACCCTGTACAGACCACAGCCTTGTACAAGCATGGCATATTTTTTTTTTTCTTTTTAAAAATTTTAAATTATTAAATCTGAGATTTTTGCAAGAAATCCCAGGAGCACTGAAAAATGACAGTTTCCCGCAGCAGCGTGCAGTACACGTCATTAGCCACAGCACTGATAGTTTGGAATGAATCTCCACTCTTGCGCTGTTTTCTCAGCTCATTTGAAAGCCGTCACCCGAGTCTGTGCTGATACAGAACACACGTCCAGGGTCCTACAAACCACTGCAGTGAACTAGAACTTCCCGATACCCCTTTCTCACAGGGCAGACAGACAGACAGAGGTGCTACGGCATTCGGGCAGGAGGAATTTCTACTACAGCGTTCACAGAACTGCACGTACTTGATCATGTGGTTGGCGTAAGCTCTGGAGCAGCAAGTGCTGTAGCGACATAGCGAACAGTGCACGTAGGTGGGAAAGTGGTTTGGGAAGTCGGGGATTTCGAAGCTGCACTCCAGACAAGTCTGCCTCCCCAAGACACTCCTGAAGGGAAGAGGGATGTTTTCATCAGTGCCTGAACAGGTATCTTTGGAGTTATAACAATCATCAGGACAGAGAAGAATTTAATGACAGGTAAACTTTCAGAAGTCTGCAGTCAAACTAGTCTCATCTTGCACCCTAGCTTCCCAGGGTGCCTCAGTGCCAGGCTAAACATTTCCCACTTGCTGCAGTCGGGAGTATACAATTTAAGAGTGGATAATAACTAACTAACTAACTATATATTTAAAAAAAAAAACCACAAAAATTGAAGACAAGGCAGCAGGACACAGGATGGGCAGAAAGCCCTCATTCTGACGAAATGCCACTGTTTCTGTAAAAGCGCCTAGCTGATTCTGTATTTCGCAGTTTCACCTTAAGGGCTTTCATAACATGACTTAATCCTGGTTTTGTGGGAAGCTGGATTCTCCTGGCACAAAGTTTCCTTGGCAACTGGTAAGACAGAGCTGTCCAGTGCCGAGGATCACATTACCCATCACCGTGGCATTAAAAAGCTAACTACGTTTCCTTTCAAAATCTTTTTTAATTTGCAATTTAGCAAAACGTTCTGACATTTTCTTGACCGCTCTCTTCTGGACGTTCCTCTGGACAGGCGGGTACAGGAAGATGGGCTGGGGATCGGTAGAAGACGACAGCGCAGTGGTTTCCTGGCCGGTGCCCTGCGGCATGTCATTTGAAGATATTGGCACTGTCCGTGGCTGTCCTCTAGACGCCCTGATTGTAACCTGCAGCAAAGAGAGACACCCGTAGCTCCTGAAACACCAGGATCTATCCAAATTCAGGCTCCTCTGTTTGGAGCAGTCTTTCAGGCTCTTAGCAGAGAACAGAGGTGCTCCTAGGACACGACTGTCCCCCCCAGGGCAGCAGTAGCCTAAAAGAGGGCACAGGACTTGAGCCCCAGAAGTGCCCGTTTGTCCCCAGTGACTACAGAGGGCGTCCAGATGGCTAGTGCAGACACCCGAGTCAGGAGAGTTTAACCTCTGGCGTGCCACTTTCACCTCTCCCTTATCATTTCTATGAAGTATCTGATTAACTGAACGCACACAACAGGGACAGAATACAAAGTGTTTTTCCGCCCCAGTGAGTGTGGTTTAAGTGATGCAGACGAAGCAAACATCAGTCCTGCAGCACTTAATAAATACACACCAATACAGACGCTACGGGTGTTTCCTGAGGAAACAGAGGGCAGAGGCCTGCTGTTAACTTGGATTTCTTACCTTGGTTCCAGGTTTCAGTCCTTCTAACTGTTTGGGCTTTCGGAAAGTTTTGTGGTGCTGCAGCTTGTGTTCAATTTTATCCTTGGCAAATAGGAACTGGAGTCTACACTTGTTGCAATGATAAACACTCTTCTTCTAAAGCAAATGCAAATGAAATGTATTTCATTTTAGAGAAATAGAAGTCACAACACAGCAGGGTTTTTTGTTTAGAAAAAGAAAACTGCAGTTTTCCCCTCTTTGGAACCAAATGCAGCCCTATTTTTCTTTAGCATCTGAAAGTCCCTCCCTGCCAAACCCCCGTATCTTGTGCGTTTTGGTTTTAAATTTTTTGTTTGTTTTGTTGGTTTTTTTTCTTTTTTAATTAAAATCATCAGGCTCTGCAGACACCAGACCTGGAAGTGCCATGGAAGAAGTCTCACCTAGCTTGTTTAAGCCAAAGTAAGGCAGACTAGCAGAGCAGCGTGGGGCAACATTATCTGAAAAGCTGCCTTGCCTCTGCCTCTTACAGGAGTCAGCGAAGGACTTTGGGGGCAAATCAATTCAGGCGCTGGGTAAGAGCGCTACATTTCTATATTCTGAAAGTACACTTCAGCTACACCCACATAAAATATGTTGTCAATACAGCCAACGTATATGGAAAGAGAACACTGTGCTACAGAAATTACATTCATTTGTGTGCATACAGTATTATTTACTTATTTATTACCTGGAGACAAAAAAATTTAAACCCCAAATGAACACAGAGCCCACTGCTGGTTAATCATCACGTGAGGCACACACAATCCAGCAAAACATGCTTTTTTCTGCTAAGTTACAACAACCTGTGCCACTCCCAAAGGAGCACTGCCTCTTGTCTTCGGCACAATCCCTATGAAAGGTCTGGAATGACAGCATGCAAATTGCATTTGTTATGGACTGAGTACAACATCTCCTAAAACCCTTCTTTCAACCGAGTTTTCTTTCTTGCTGTTTTTATTCCGGGCAAATGCTCGACTAATCACATGCTTACTATCCTCTGAATCTCTGTGGAGAGGGAACCGCCCTAAGCAAAGAGAGGCTACAGCCCTGACACAGTACCTGATGCCTCATGAAGTGCTGTTGGAACGCATTGCCATTCTTGAAGACTTTGAGACAGTAAGGACACAGCAGGTGCCGCGTGTCTTCGTGGATCATTCGGAAATGGCTGTCCACTTCAGAATAGAGCGATGAACGATACTGACAGACCTACAGGAGCGGACGGAAACAAGTAACAGTGAAATAACGTCGGATTCTATCTCACATCCACCACTGCAACATGGGGATCTTAACAGCAATGCCCAGATCCCCAAAGATACTTATCAGTGGAGTGTAGGAACCAGGTCCTGAAGAACCTGCTAGCTTATTCCAACTGTGAGATACTAAATCGAGCGTGTATGTTCAGAATAGTTTGGAGAAACAGATTTGAAGTACTTGTATAAAAAGAAAGGAGTGACAATTCAAGCTCCCGATCCAAGGGGAAAAAAAAAAAAAAAAAAGAAAAAAGGGAGAGACAGTCAATGCAAAGCAGTTGGAATATATTAAAGAGCAGTTTCTTCAGGGTCTATGTAAAATGCAGAATTTGGAACATAATCTGTTTTAACATAACATATTTTAGAAGGTTCTTCTCTGTTTTTTCTTTTTGGAGGGACAGTGTTAGGACCTCTGGGTGGAGATGACACGTTCAGAATCGATGCAAGCACAAATCTCATGGCAACAGAGTGTCAAGAAAAGGTATCACACAAGCAACATAATCTCATCTGCTCCAGAGTGACAACTTCTCTTTATGGCACAGCAATTTGCCTGCAGGCCCTGGGAGGAAAAAAAAAATTAGGCTCTGAATGCCACTGGGACTAAACAAACGTCTATCAAGCTGATCCAGCTTCAGAGTGCTGGGAACCAGTGGCAAGCGTTCAGCTACTCGTGCTGCCCTAAAAGCCACCGGACTTCTCTAAGTCCGCACCTGGAAAAAAACGCAATGGGCTCCACAGCACCGTTCCATCGCCCAAGTCTGGTTTGGACCCCTAGGAGCCACACACTTTGCTGGAAAGTGCCAGATCTCCTCTTATTCTCTAGTATGCATTTACGAAGTCCAGCCCCTAAACCACTTTTAATACCTGACAAACATAGGGCATCTCCCCAGGCTTGTGAGTGTCCTTCATGTGCTGTAGGAACATCGGCTCGCTCTCGAACGCCCATTCGCAAATCTTGCACTTTGCTGCAAAAGAAAGGCAAAGCAGGTAACAGCTGGGGGACAAAAAAACCCTGTTAAAACATACCAAAGGAACTCATAACTGGTAGCGTAACAACTTAAAACAAAAGAAAATCAACCAACCCAACAGAAACCCCCCCCCAAAACCTAGTGCTCAACTCTGAATTGGGTAGACAACAAAATATATTCTGAGAGGTTTCCAAAAGGCAGCAAAAATTCTGTTAAACAAAATGGTGGGTACAACAAGTAGGAAGGTGTCCTAACAACGAAACGGCAAGTGATTTTAAATCAGATGTCAACCTACTGGTAAAAATTAAATTCTACCATGTCATTATTATTGAACTTGATCTTTACAATACTCTCGACAGTAAGTTTGCAGAAACATAATTTAGATGGATTTTTCTGCTGGCCTACGAAACCAACGCACCAAGGGGCAAGGCAGAACAGACACTCCTTTCTCAACAGATCTGCAAGTTAATACAAGACAGAAACCCTCTTAAACCTAAACAAATGACAAAGCAAAATCAACCTACTTGTTGACTCATAGGGACTGTGGACGTTCTCTAAGTGACACTGCAGCTGAAACGGAGTGGAGAACTGTCTGTAACAGTGCTGGCAGATGGTGTGGACATCTACCTCTCCGTTCTGCTGATCCAGTTCAACGTGGTGCTTCATGTGATTCATAAACCTTATGGAGGCGAAGAGGAAGCGTGTGAACGGAAACCCAAACATTTTGCACCTCTAACCCTGAAAGCATTATGAACGCTACACCAGAAGTTTTTTTAACAGCATTAAGGTGTTTCCTTCTTGCTCTTCCTATCAAAAGCAAGCAAAATCTCCTTCCATCCAGCAACCTCCCGCTCCCTAAGCCTAGGGGAAGTGAGAGAACAGATTTTGCAGTACAGAGGCTGTACTACTTGCCTCTGAGCACTTCTGACCCCAACCAGGCATTCCACTGATGATGACAAAGCACTTCAACTTATCACAATACAACAACATAGTGGCTGGCTCAGACGAATACACTATTTCATAAAAATATTTTCTCCCTCTGTTGAAAAAGCATTGAAATAAAGATGAGAAGAGCAGCTCTTCAAGAACTTTCCTATATCTAGCAAGACCAGTGATGAGCAAATGAGACTTCTCTGCTGAAGAACGGAAATGCAATTATTCTAACCACACAATCTTCTTACAGCTTTTGCCCTGACTGAACTGTGTGGTGATGAGCAAACCTCTCCCTTTTGTGCTTCAGTTCTGGTCTGAAGCTACGATATGGGAAAGCTTACTGATGCTTACAACTCATTTTTACTTCTGCAGACCAGAGGTATTCAGAGCAGTATAGACTGCTTTTGTGGCACATTGCATTCGTCTTACCGTATGTTGTTCTTTAGCCTCTTGGTGCAGTGCGGACACCTGAAGGAAGTTGGAACCTTGGGGAAGTTCAGTAGCTGGCTCACTTTGCCACCATCTCTGCCATAGTAGAAATCATCTACTAACATAATGAGCTTGCTTTGGGACGAGTCAACTATGTTTTCACTTGGCTCTGGAGCTTTAGCAGGTGGGGACAGGGCAGGGATAGGAGTAGAAGAGGGTGGTGAAGCAACAGCTGTAGTTTTTTCTGGAGATGGAGGCTTTGCAGATTGAATATTTGGTTCAGATTCTAGAGATTTTCTTTTCTTGAGGAACTCGACCATTTCAGGGCAGCAGTACTAAAAGGAAAAAAAAAAAAAAAACAACACAAAACACCCCCCCACATTAAACTGTATCTAGGTAGAACTATACATACTATTAAACAGACAAAGAGTAACCAGTACTAAGAAAAGACAGAGGAACTCTAGGAAACTCTTGAAGAAAGAGTAATGCAGAGTCAATATCCGATTTTCTGTTTTGATTGTTTACTGATATGCAAGATTAGAAAACAAATGCATCTCCTGGCCCCAACGGGACATAAAACTGAGGTCCTGCCTACTTCCAGTGAGAGACGCTGGGGAAGCTCTTCCAAAGGCCTCTCCTTTGCCTCTCACTTTCTCCTAGTCATATTCTTCCTTTTCACAGAAGTCCCTGATCTAGGGAGAAGAACTGTTCTTTGCTCTCCACAATCACGAGCAATTACCCATTAACTGCTCGTCTTAGAACGGTTACTTACACACATATGTCCTCTTAAAGCTTCAGTGACTCGAAACTGAGCATCACATCTTGGGCAGACCTTCCTGCCACCATCTTGCAAATCAAATGTGGGAATAGGAGATGAACTGACTGTAACAGTAAAAACACAAAACGAAACAAGAAAAATAGAATTTTTGCACTTCATCTTAAACCTACCTTCAGCATACTGAAATACTTTAGTTTCAAGAGCTGTACTTTTAACTACTAGCTAGACTGGAAGAGGCATGAAAAAGGCAAAAGTATGCAAACTTCTGACAATCTGTATGACAAAACAATACCCCCCAGTAGCTAGAATAAGAATAGGAGTGTCTCAAAATTAGACTTAATAAACTGGAAAAAAAAAAAAAAAAAGGAAGATCAGCTCAACTCATCTCCTCTTTCTCTTCAATCATTTGTTTGGTTTCTTTACTCATTTGTTTGCTTTGGTTTTCCATCAGATTAAAATGCCTCATCTTCACCTCCAGCTGTAGTAAGAAACTCAGAATACAGATGATATGAAATGTACCTTAAACCAACTTTTGGACTCCCAAACACCTTAGGAAGGTGCTTTTTTGGAAGAAGAGAAGCAAAGATTTTACCCTTTTGCCTCCTTGTGTAGAGTATTTCAGGTGTGTGTATTCTCAAGACGGCAGCATGCACACCAACAATTTTGAATGCAAAATCATGTATGCAAGCCAATATCCACAAACAAGAATAATCACTGAATAAAAATGTACAGATAAAGATGAAGAAATTAATAGCAAAGCTTTTCAAGTGTTTCTCCCTATTATGAAATCTCAGCAGTGACAGGTTAGCATTTTTTTACTCCCGAAGATAAACTTCTGAATTCTCAGCAGAATCAATCGAGTTAAGATAGCTCCTACAAACCATACCTTTTAATGACGACGACGATGACGACGACTCCGAAACACTAGACCTCTGGGAACCATGCACAGGGCTGCTGTTGGAAACCACCAGCGGGCCAGGGCTCTGTCCTAACGAAGGAACGGTGTTCAGGGTGTTCACTAGCTTAGCAACCTCATTGCTGTTCTCACCAGTCACTCCAGGTCTCTTTACAGTCACAAAGCTTGCGATACTCACTGCCAAGGGAACGGATAATACAAGAACACTAATAAGGAATCAGTAAGATCTGATCCACTGTGTGAATCCCGCCCCCATCTAGTATGCCTTGTCTCTTGCTCCTCTAGCTTGAGTCTTCACCAAAGATGACTAAGCCATCAATTATCCTGTCCAGTAACGCGAAGGCTGGCAAGACTGGGAAAGTAAATTTCCCTAACCTTCCAGATCACGCTCCAAGATAGGAGCCAAGTCCCACAGCGAACTAAACAGGATACTGATGGTCACAGAAATTATTTGTATTTCTTTTCTAATTGCAGCTGTATATGATTATGGCCACTTAAAGCTAAAAATAACCTGACTACTTGCTATGTGAAGAAGTATTTTTTTCCTTTTCAAATTGTTTTTCACTATTCTTGAGCAATCATTTCACTTATGAATTCAGCCAACATTAAAAAAAAAAAAAAGCCACATGGTTAGTTTCTGCTCATGTTCATCATCTAATTAATTTCACCTTTCAAAAAATACAAGTGATTAACAAATAGTATTTTTCACTTTTGGGGACTTCTAACTGATGGTCTCAGAACATTCTACAAAACACAATTTAACTGGTTCTCAAACCAAACTGGACACGATGGCGGGATTATCCTCATTTTCCAGGTCGGTAAGAGAGATGAAGCGTGAGTCAGTGAGAGAGGCAAAAATAGAACCCAGAAGTTCTGACTCAACTTCTGCCTTTTAGCTGCTACGCCGTATGTTTGAAGATCAAATCATAGACAGTGTTATACACTCGAGTCCCCTGGCTTTTCCGTGGCAAGTCTTACCTAATTTGGGGTTAGTAGCTTGACTGGACTGCCCTGGCTGCTGCACAGTTAACTGTCCAAGTGTTGTTGGCTGCGTTGCAGTAGGAGTTGTGGAGGTGCTGGGAGTGGACTTACTTTGCTGTTGTGCCTGGGACTGTGGAACAGTGCTCCTGATGGTAAGCGTGGCCGGAATGACCGTAGTGAAAGTGTTGGTGGTGGGTCGGACCGGCATGGTTGTACCTGGTCTCACCTGGGCCATTTGAGAGAACACCTGAGGAACTCCAACCGTTGGTTTAACAAACTGGGTACCTGGGGCTTCAAAAACAAATGAACAAATGAGGTAGGTCGAGTAATCGAATTCCATTCCTTGCACAGTAATAACTGAGTGCAACCTGTTTTCCGATACTGCTGAGCTCCCCAAATTCCCAGCAATTTCAGTGGAAGTTTTAAGAGTTCAGCACCTTAACTTGACTTCCCAAGCAGACTAAAACTGAACATGGATGCAGACAGAGCAAAGACGGTATTTACAACTTTTTTCAGGTGGAATTTTCCAAAAGGCCCCAGTAGCTTATGAGCATAAATCCTGCCGACTTTCATGGGGCTCATAGTCCTGGTCACTAGGCCCAGTGGAAACTCATGGAAGGCTTCTTATGGCAGGACAAGGGTGATCCTACTGTTGCAAATTAGTTTGCGATACCAGGCTTTGGAGATTCATTTTGGGGAGAGTGAAAGGTGACTCATCACTAGCACGGTTGCTTTGTTATAACGCAGGTGTCCAGTGACACACGAGTTCTTAGTCTTTCTGATGGTGCATGACAGGATCCGGTAGCAGAAATGAGCGTTAGAAAAATCACCCTGGGGGTGAGGCTTGATTTCCAGGCAGTCCCCCAGCACTAGCATGGCATGGGGAGATTTTGAAAGGAAGGAAGAGGGGTGCTCATGGGCTGGGACTTTGGAATCAAGGACTTTCCAGCTTCTCCTACTGCCCTGCCAGCAAGGAGGCTGGGGGTGCACAAGAAGCTGGGAGGGCACACAGCCCGGACAGCTGACCCCAGCTGGCCAAAGGGCTGTTCCACACCATACGATGTCATGTCGAACAAAAAAACTGGGCAGAGTTGGCCGGCGGGGCGCGGCCACTGCTCGGGAACTGGCTGGGCATCAGTCAGCGGGTAGTGAGCCATTGCATTGTGCATCGCTTGTTTTATATATTCTTTTATCAGTATTATTATTTTCCCTTCCTTTTCTGTCCTATTAAATTGCCTTTACCTCAGCCCACGAGTTTTACCTTTTCTCCGATTCTCTCCCCCCTCCCACTGGGGGAGGAGTGAGGCTGTGTGGTGTTTAGCTGCCTGCTGGGTTAAACCACGACAAGGTGAAATACAGATTTCAAATCTAGAAATATAGTTTGGGGTTTTTTTAAACCCTTGGTACTCTAAAAAGGAACACGACAGCGGCTTTGGCTTGTTTCAGTCCTTACCTGGGACGAGGGTGATGGGTCTAACTGTTTGACCTTGCTGTACATTCAGAACAATTCCAACTTGGTTCATTGTGTTCTGTACAGGCCGCACATTCCTCACAGGAAATCCCTGCAGTCAAACAGTACCGTTACCATTAACATACAGAGCGTATTTGAAGCACTTTCAGTATGAGCTTTCTACCCTAAAAATCAAACAAACAAAGAAAAAAACCCCACCTCACAGCACTATCACCTACAGATCAACTGAACTATGAGTCCATACTGTTCTCAGCCAGCACCTTACCCAACAGTAGGGCCACCTTCCTTACACTTCACAACATGCTGATACACAGCCTCCGCTCTCCATCTCTCCTTCCCTAAGCACCTACGGAAATCTTCTCCCAGGTCTTAGCAAACGCTCAAAGAAGCCAGTGGATGTTTAAAAAAATTTACCTGTACATTTCCCAGGGAAATAAAACGAAGTAGTTAAGTATTCAGCAAGGTCAAATGCATGCAGAGTGGACAGACCCACCTACAGCAAGGAGTCAGGTAAGGCTACAAGTTGAGAGGGAGCGTGAAGTCCCATCAGACCTGTGCTGGCTCCACAGGACTTGCTGAGGTGTGGAACGTGGCCAATTTTCTCAAGTGAAATTCAACCGCGAAATGACTAGGGACACGAGCGATTTCCAAACAGAGCTATTTCTAAATCTACGTAAATTAAAAAAACAAAACCCCAACAGATTCCAGTTCAAGGGTAACATGCACTAAAGCACACAAGAAAAACTGAAACAGGCATCTGATTATTTCTTAACAGGGCACAGCCTTCCACGGACAAGTGCACCAGAGCCTCTGTCTCAGCCACCCTGGCTGGACGGGCGCTCACCTGGGTTGTTATGAAGATGGGCTGGCTGGTCACTGGAGAATTTGTGACATGGTTGGCATTCTGCATGATCTGTACAGGCCGTAATACTGGCTGAGTTACCATTGTGCCCAGACCCGAGGTCGGGTTCTGGGTAAGGATAAGCGGCTGTCCGCTTTGCTGCACAAGAGGATTGCCGGCTGGAAGAAAAACAGAAACGTAGCAAAAGTCACATTTGTCGGGTAAAAAGGCTGCTGCTTCTCACACACACTCAGTTGGCAATTTTAGTCTTCAGAATTTGAATGAGTTTTCCGGAGCATGCTTTAAAAGTAAATTTGTGAAACTATCCAACCCTTCTACATATTGTTTTAATATTCATATTTAGACTAGGATTTTCCAAGCTGCCTAGGAACTAGGTGTTCAAATCCCTTAGCCCTGAGCAACCTCAGAGACTGATTATTCTGGCTCCTATGTGCCCTTTGAACACAGCCACAGCAGCTAAAGAAAATATTTTTTCTAGTCTCATTAACCATTAAGTAAAAATTCACCTGCTGGCAGATACTGGGAAAACTTATGCTGAACCACGACAACCCCTGGCATAGGATGTGTACAGAGGCAGAGCTACACTGAAAAGTTTCTGAGCAGCATCGACAATCACAAGCTGTCGGAGACACCGGAGTCTGCCGAAGGCTTCAATTAACCAGGACCAGGAGGTCACAGGAGTTCTGAAGTAACCCAAAGTTATCTTCAGCATCCTCGGCTAGCAAGAGGACTAGAGGACTGAACCTTTGCAAAGTGGCAGACTAACTTTAACAAAAGAAGGAAAAAAAAAAAAAAAAAAAGAAAAGATTGCAAACATCTGGGTCACACTTAAGTCATGACACGCATGCAGTCTGTGCCATAAGAATATCTTACGATGGTTCAAAGTGCTTATTCTCTTGATTCAAGGGTGAAACATCCTGCTTGGAAATAAGTTATGAGGGGGAAGAGACAGTAGTTCCACCTGCTAAACTCAACATCCTTAACACCACACAATACATGAACTATTTTGCGCAAGTTCTTTGGTACGAGAGCAGGCTCACGCGATTTCAACCCGCCAGGATAGCGCAGCTTAGCCAGACACCACCCGTCAGCCGAGACCCCCGGCTGCGCAGGTGCTCCGACCCTGCTTCGTTTGGAAGTAAAACCACTCAGCTTAAAACGCCTTCGCCATGTTTTACACGAATGGATTTTATTTAGTATTTGCTCGTTTGACAATAACTTGCACTTTACGCTAAGCGGCAGTAACTTGATTCCTTGCAGTTGTACCTGTCAGGGAGCTCCAACACTGGCGTTACCCACCATCACGCCCGGGGGGATCTCCCTGATCGATTTTCACTGTACAGCTCTAATACGGACTTGCTGCTTATAGATACAGCTGCCCAATAACTCAGCCATGAGGTCCTGTCCTCAAATGCACACCATTTTGTGAAGTTCTGACCACTAACATCCCATGACCGCTGCTAGAGTTACCTAACGCCTTCCGTTACCTGCAGACGAAGAAGGTATCCTGTCGCTTTGTGAACCGCCAACTGCACAGATCAAGGTTTCTACGATGGAGGCCTGCCTCAGTGACTTGCCAACCACAGCAGACTTGCAATATTTGCACAGAACGAGGAAATTCAAACCCAGGAATATTGCTCAATTCCTCCTGGCAACTTGGGGGCCAATGTCACACCAAAACAAATATCAGAAGAGTCTCCTATCTACTGGCAGTTTGCTGGCACCCGGGAGATGAGGAAGGAATTAAAAGGAAGACAAGAACGGAGGAGGCTGTGAAGAAACGCGCTAGTAAAAGATGGAATGAAATGGTCTACAGCCACCAAGGTACTGGTTCAGAGAACACAGAACAAACCTTTGCTACTGACGAACACCAACGATGGTCAGCAGAGCACTTTTGACGTTGTTCCCCTTCAGTGGCCAGTCCACTGGCGGATGGACACAATTTTCTGCTCCCACGCACCGTGTTTTCATACGCCCTCTGACAACACCAACTTTAACTCATGGCCAGACGTTGTCTTTTCCACAGAAATCTGCCTCACTTTGTGCACAGCACGGACGATGCTCAGGTAACAAATCAAAGCTACGCAGGAAACGAGGTGATGTCTGTACACAGCTGACTCTCGCACGGTAAATGATGGAAATATGATGGGAGCAAGGGACCATCAAAGAGAGGGGTGTTTTGGTATCTAAGGCTGTTGACCATCATCTGGGAAAAAAAATGACTCTTATCCCATTAAGCAGTTTAGCAAAAACTTTACTTTTTACTCTGGTGGTCACTGTATCTTCATCTCCCAAATGCCTATTACAGGTGACACGTGGCCAGGTCTAAAGACAGCGAGGAGCTTACAACAGCAAGTGATCTGCACGTATGAAATGCATTACCTTTTCCAAATGTCACGGGGGGAGCAGAAAACATTTAAAAAAAAAAAAAAAAATCAGGCCACAAATATTTCAAACTCAATTCCAGAAAATGAGCAGGATACTTCTTTGGGCTTCAGTTCCTTCTTCCTCACAAAGCTTAGCTCATTCATGTATTTGTGTTTACGCACTACTCAGTCCCACTATTACTATAATCCGTGCCTTGAGGACAAAGGGCTTCCAAATCGGCAGAGGGAGGCGCGATACAGGAAGCCCCAGAGGAACCTTCCCACTGTAGATTTGCAGCACGCCGACACAAGGCTGACAGATTAGCCAGGTTGTTTCAGGGTTACAAAATGGTCCAACATTACTGAAACTGCTGATGTTAGAGGAAAGGGTTGCTGTACCCGAACAGCAAATGTTTCCTACGTAACTGTGTAAATCCAGGAAAAGACCTGCTGCATGCCAAAATCTTCTGACCCACAGCCAAAACAGCTTCTTTTAATGGAAGATGCTTTATGCTGACAGTCTGGATGCTGCCTGGCTGGCAATCCTCAGGCTGCATGATCCAAATGTGTTCACGAAGATTACAGTAGGCAGAAACAGTAGGGTAATGGAAGGCTACACCAGAAGGTTCAGATCCAAGGCACACAACTGCATCTTGCCTCACTTTTTCAAGAACCTTAGCTGGCAGGGGGACTGCTGGAAAAGAGACACCAGTTCCCACTTCCAGAGCACGGGAGGAGGAAAAAAAAAGGCAGCATCAGCAAACATAACCTCAAACCGAGGCAGAGGATGGAGATGCGGAGATGTCACGAAGGCTAGCAGCCTACCTTTGACCATTTTCTTCTTTAGGATCAAAACCAATGAGCACAAACCCACTACCGTCTGACCTCAGTGCACGCTGCCTCCAATCCCAAATGAAAAGAGGACACGCTTCTAGCCTCTGCTGTTTTATAAAGCAAGGTCTCTAAAGAGGGACAGGAAAAAGATGGAAGGAGTGAATGGAAACTAGAGACAAACAGACTGGATTTGCAATCTTAAAAAAAATTCAGAGAGGTAATCCCTTCACAACACTCCTGAAAATAAGGTGATTATCAAAGAGAAGTGACAGAGCAGTTGAGGAAAACGACAAAAAGAGAAAAAAGAATCTTTGGATAGTTCTATCAGGTTCTGAACATTTACATCCCACCTAGTGTCTGGTGAAGGCCCAAATCCAGAGCATCAGCAGGTCATTTTCTCCTCAGTGTCTCAAGGATCTTACTTGGCTGGCAAGGAGCACACAGTCGTCCCCAAATCTTTCAAGGAGCGGAGACCTTGCCAAACGCTGAAAGTCTGTGACTGCCAACGAGAGGTCTGACAGCGCCGCTCGACCTTCCGTGAGAAATCCTGAAGGCTGAAGCTGTGGTGACCTCGTGGTTAGTACAGAGGCCACTGGGCAACCTCAAGCCGAGTGTGACAGTCAGGCTTCCAGCTCCTTCTGGCACTCCTCTGGAGTTTACGGATCATCTGGGAAGACTTGTACTAGTTTAACAAACAAAAGATGACTTTGGGTTTAAGTCCATTTTAAAGCAGAGACTAGCTGACAAAGATCTTCTGCTCAAATCAGTCCAACGGTTTTGACTCTTTTCTCTCAGTGTGGACTTGGCAGGCCCCTGCCACCGTGCTCTCTCCTGAAATGCTATCATTACTAGACAAAACAATAGCAGAAGCATATATAAATACTCTAATTCCTTACCAGAAACTGCAGGTTCTTTTCAATGTGGCCTGGATGGACACAGTTGTATGCCCAATTTTTTTTTTCAGGCTTGGGTAGACTTTCGTAAGTGGGAACGACAAGCCTTCTGCAGTAGCGTGTCCAAGAGCGTGCAGTACTTCTCTTAGATTGTTTCCAAGGAGGTTTGTAAGGTTTCCACTGGTCCTGGAGCGCTTTAAACTCACCGGCCAAGACAGATGTGCATAGATTCACTACTTCATCTAGGGAGAATGAGGAGACCATGGCAGAAATCAGCTGCTGGGAAAGAACAAATTACGTTCTTCTCTCTTCTCCTCCTGCCTCTCAAGTGTACGATTTTCCAAGTAGCTCGCTGGAAATGGCTTAATTGGCTTCTTGGAGGAGGGCGATTTAGACTAAATGCCAGTTGATGACGCAAGCCTCCTGAACAGCCCATCTAGTCCAGCGATCCTTGCAAATCCTAGGCCTCTTCCTACGCTTCTTGAACTCCTCCTTGACTTCCAGCACGCTACCAGGAAGGCAGAACGTAGACACGGAGAAGGGGAGTTTCTTTATCCTCCCTCTCAACTAAGCACAGCAGAGATGCTCTCCTCTAAAGGAGAAGCCGCTCTTGTCGGATGTGCCCTGCGTGTTCACAGGAGAGGTTGGACTGACAAAGCCTCTTTAATCTGAGACTCCAGAAACCCCATGCAGATGATCTGCACTTCACAACAGCGTGACCTTCCTAGAGAAGAACGCTAGCGCTGAGCCCATCAATAAGTTACTCTGCACTGTGAACAAGCGAGGTGCGGAGATAGGGACCTCAAAGGTAGAGCACACCACACCATTGCTAAGGAGGCCGTCAGTGCCAAGGCTCCTACCACTGACACAATCCACATCAAAATCAGTGATAAATGGTTAGGACTGGCGTCAGCACGTCATGATTTAGGGGTTGCCATACATGCAGACTTTGAATTCAACACTTGGGCATCAATAAAGGTCCTCTCAGGCTTAGGAAGGGTAGGCTCCTAAGCCTGGGATGACTCAGTTCCTTGATGACTTTGTTCTCCGACGAATGGCCCTCAGCAGCCAGCACCGACAGCTGCAGGGCAAAACGGAGCAACACAGGGACACACCGGTGAGGCTTTAACGGCAGGTGATTTGGGCGCCAAGTGGAGCCAGCTCACCAGGACGCTCCCTGAGAAGTAAGGGATTACTGGGGCCTGGGAACAGACCCGTAGGTATCTGAGGAGCCTTCCATCATTCTTAGGAGAAGCAACTTCAGGTGGCTCCTGCGCTCTCTGAATCCATTTCCAGAAAGCACGGCAGGTCGAGCACTGCTCCAAGACATAGCCTTCAAGACACGGGAAGCACAGGGAGCAAAGCTAAGAGAAGCTTCTGCCATAACACCACTCCCTAGATGACAGGCTACCTGAGCTCGATGTAAACAAATGTATAATTTTTGTCAACAAGTGTAGGAGAGAAAAATGATACTAAATGCTACATACGGTTTAGGGGAGAGAGGGCTCACAGGGCAGTATGCAGAGCAAGCGTGCACCGCCAGCGTCCCGTCACACTGACGCAGGCAGTCATTTCAACTAGAGTAACTTCTCACTTCCCATCCTAACCTGACTTAACCATATACCGTTACGCGTTTGCTGCGTATTAAATGTAAGTGCAGTGTTTTCTTCTATAGTTTCTATATTTCCAGGACAAAAAGCACTTTGCAATTCTTGTGGTGAAAAGAATTACATGAATGCAAGTTACATTTTCATCTGATGGTGGAATTATCAAAAAGGAGTCAAGCTGTCAGGCTGATGTGCCGCATGGCACCCATTTTCTTGTCAACAACAACAGTGCTTTTTTGGATACGAGGACTCTGTGGAAACGGACAGACATATATGTTATACCAGCTAGCTATGCACGTATAAGTAATATAAGAAAGAACTGGTTTGAGTAGGATACAGGTAAAGCTAAAAGCAATCAAAGGAAATTAAGGAAAGAAAAAAATTAGGCCAAGCATCACTTCAAATATATTTAGCTTTCAGTAATTTTTCCTTTTATGTCCCAGTAATGAGACATTTTAAAACTAACCTGCAGGGAAAAATTTGGATCCAGCAGAAAGATGGAAAAAAGATAAGCTAAAAGATATTTCCATCTTTAGCTTGGAAATCCTGTTTCTTGATTTTTTGGACATGGCGTCGTTTCTGTCCAGTCCAGTACCGTGCTTCTGCTCTGTTCATTCAAGGGAGAACTTGCGGTTTGCGTACATCCACGTTAAGAAGGACAGTACACCTCAAGAGGTTCAAGCACACGTTCGTTAAGGCATGATCTTGAAAGTTAGATATTATCAAAATGGATGCTGTTATTTAAGAAAAGGATAAATTTTAGGTCTCCAGGCTTGCTTATAAGTGAATTACATCCTAGAGGGAAAAAAACCAAAACAAAATCCAACAAAACCTTACACTGGGAGAACGGATAGATTTAATGGGTCTTTTTCAGCCCTAGCTTGTAAGTCTTTTTAATTAATGTAAAACAAAATGCAAGACGACAGCCATGAGCATAAAAAACAGATTGCTGAAAGCTGGGATGACTCCAGACATGGCTCATTTCGTGAGCGTTCCACATAGTCACAACTTAAACTGGGATGTGACCCTCAGTTACTGGGCCAGCAGAGACTGCAGGGACTGAAGAGGTGACAGATGTCCCTGTGGCACTTTGCCACTCAAAATCCTCGCTGGCATCAAGCCAAAAAGGATTCCCCTGCAAGTCAAAGTCATGTCATACGAGCTGGGAGTGACTCGACAAACACAGCACTCGGGGAAGAAAAGGCCACGCTGTAGGCTGAAGAGTTTTGTTTGTATTGGTCCTGAAGTTAACGGGCCAAGCTATCTTCTGCCGCATCAATGCAAGCAAGAGGAGAATTTACTCCACCATAAAAACTGAAGCGCTCCAGAGCTATGCAAAACCAAGCACGTTTCTGTATTTTTCACCTAACAGCATCCATCCCAAAGCATTTAAAAGTCTGCCACTCAGTGAAGGAGAAAGGCTCCGTGACGGTGACCAAGAACACCCGGCACTACCAGCAGCATCTTCCTCACACCCATACAGATCAGCAAAACACAAATACAACCCACATCATCAAGCTTACCCTGAAACATACAGCCCTCACCCTGATGTTGAATACTTTGATGCTGAATACTTTCTTTTGACAGCGCTAACAGAGCTGACCAAGCTGCCAAGTCATAAATTCTGCCTGTTTGGAAAGTAACTGTGTCTTGCGGCTGTAAAGGTCATTCCCCTCCCTCCTCTCCTCCAAAGCAGACCAACACACACCTCCGAGATCTTCAGCAGTCTAAGAACAGTTCTCTGATTAAACACGATTTAAATTCTACAAACCCTCCTCAGCACGCGGACTTGCCCTGTGGGGCAGAAGCAGATCCCAACACGCAACACCGCAGCACGAGAAGAGGGCAAATCCGAGGCGGTTCCTGCAGGGGTACAAGATGCCAACGGCCCATCTGGCCGGGCAATTCCTGCGCGAGCAGGCGGCCCAGCAAACTGCACTCACTACTCAAGTCACTTCCACAGCAGTAATTTATGGTTAGATGGCATACTACAAGAGAGACACAAAAGAAAAAGGGCTACGGAAAGTGATAGATGGAGTCACAGCAAGTAACATCCCCACCCGACTGCAGCTTTTAACGTATGGAGTAAAATCTGAAGGTGGTGGTTCCCCAATGGCTACCAGTAATTCTGTGTGCAATCCAGCATAAAAGAACGAGCACATACAAGACGACAATCATAGGGAGCTACGCCTGTGACTTCACTCCCCTGGTACAGACCAGAGTGATTAAGGTCTAGAAACACAATACCGGCTTTTCAGGGAAAGGTTTCTCCAAAGCCTGCAAGGAACTAGGCCATTAGGAAAACCGTTCTGCGTGCCTCTGAACTGTACCTCACATACTAAAAAAATATTTCCAGCTAGCCTACAGCAGCAGTACGTGCAATCCTCCTAAACCCCTAACGCTCCCGCAGCCCAGAGAAGATGCAGGGCACAATCGGACCGCGCAATAAGGGACTGAGAAGGGAAGGCAAAACCATCACGATCTGGTTTCTTTTTCAACCTTCCTCGCTACATTTCCAAGTCAGATGCTGCAGCTCTGGATTCGTCTGCAGAGCTTGCCATGACCCTTATTTTTGAGAGGAACACACAAACAAATAAAGGACAAAGAAGAAAGTTTCTCAGACTGTTGTGATTCTGCACAATCCTTTCAAATTTAAGATGTGATGGCAGACTATCCAAATTAGATTCCTGTGCAAATCCCACTGCTTTTATGGGATCTGGGAATCATTTGGGTATCAGATTCTAAGGAGGCATATTTGAACTTGTCAGAAGAACATACAAATATTTTACTGATAAATATATTACTATTAGCAGATTATTTTTTTCAGTAGCCACGCTCGTTTTTCTTTTTTTTTTTTTTTAAACCATTCATCTAATTATAGCACACTGATATCACCAAGCCTTTATTAATTTCTCGTGATTGATTTAGAACATCTGTCTCAATTTACTTTTATTAGTAAAGCTATGAAATATTTATCACAACTGTATTACGTAGTGATATCTAATACATCTGGAGTTCAAGATACTTTTAAGACACTCCCAACAAAGATACCCGTTTCAAATAACGTACAGAATTCTGCTCGTTACTTGTGCGTCTGATCAAATTTTACTAAAAACAATGCAATGACTTTTAGGCGAGTTTGACAAACATATTGTTACAGCTCCTTAGTCCCAAGAATCCTAAACCCACTTTATATTTCAGCATATTAAGTCACTCGGAAAGATTGCTTAAGCTATCTCCGAAATGAAGCACAACAACTCTTTAATAGCAAAAACCCCCAGAATTATTCACCTTGGAATTTGGCCAACACACCAGTTTAACACATCTACTCTTGCAAAACACATCATGACGCACCAGGGTGACCCTGAGTAGTCAGGGCCTTCACTTTGTACCTTACCTGGAGGGCAATACTACCAATGGTAACTTCCACTGATGTCTAAGGACCCCAAATTCACTCTCGAGTCGAAGAAGACCAGCTGCTACTCCCTGTAGTCCCTGCAAGTTTTGGCACAACTCCCATCCAAGTTCTGCCCTGACACCTCCCTGTTCAGCCTGTGAAATCTCAGGTGCTCACAGCACACGGCAGCGTGACCGCAAGCGAGCCTCACGTTTCCCCTCTGCACCCCAAACCGTTCTAAATCCTGAAGGCACTTCTGCTTACCATTGCCGTTCACAAATATTGTCACTAGCGTCTTCTTAGCACTGTCACTATTCTGAGCCCCACTGCTACTGACTGACGTGGCTGCAGAGAGATTAGCACCTACGGATGCATGGGCAACAGCTGGCAGAGGGGCAGAAGCGGGCTGCAGACTCACTGACCCTGCTAGAAAGGAATGGCATAATTGTATTGAGAAAAAAATAGAGAAAGCACAATTTGTTTGTAGAGACACCATACTAGCACGCTGCTTGGCTGTACTGCCATACCGTCACGCTAGGTAACATTTTTAGCTTTGTACAATAGTCCATACTCACTTCCAGCTTCTTTAGTTCTGTGTTTTCTTTCAAATGGCACAAGCAAGAGAAATTCAACTTGAACTCAAGACCACTGTCAGTTTTCTCTCCATTCCAACCCGTCTATAACTGAATCACTTTGTCCTTCCAAGCACCCTCCTACCTTGACGCCTCTAAACACTGTTCAAAGGAAGCTCCTTGTAAGCCTTCCCTGGGAGGAAGGCCAGGGGAAGCAGGCGACAGCAGTCAGCAGTAGAAGCATCCCCTTCCCGAAGCAGAGACAGCCTCATTCTCCTCCCTTCCAAATATCGACGAGCCTCCCAAAGCCCCGAGTGTGGAATACTTCCACAAACACCCTGCGTATAACCACGAGCGGTGTGGAACAGCTCCTGCCGAGGAGTTCGCAGCAGTGACTACCAAGAACGCTCCCGCAGCACTTCACACTAGGATCAGAGCTTAGGATGGCACAGTCAGAAATGCGAGATGTTGAATCACCACCGTTACTTATTCCTGGCCTACAACAAGATACAGACCCATCTCTATTCCAGATATTAAGCTGCTGCTTTGCTTGATCTTGACCAAGAAAAAGGTAATTGAAATGGCTGAACAAAAGCCTAACTTATTAAACATGCCAGTCTACTTCACCCACACACATAACTGGGGTAAGAATTCTTTTTTCCACACACCAGACTCAAGCGTGCGGCAAGAACCAAAGGGACCACGAATAAAAGGTTTTTCTTATTATAGTCGTGTTTCATTTACTCCCAAATTGTGAAACGCTCATCACCAAGGTTCAACCTGTGTAAGACAGGTATATGCACAACAGCCCAACTCCCTGTGTTGACACTAACAGAAACCAACAGTCAGCAAGCACCACCCTTGGGTCTTTCCTTAGTTGGGGCTCCATTACCAATGGAATGATTATACAGAATCTGAAAAACATAAAGCCTCCCATCTGGCAATTACTGCTTTTTTGAGTCCAAATTTCTCATTATTTCAGACAACTAGTGGATAACAACATACTCTGACCTGCACATTAAACACAAACTCTGAACATCAAAGTTACACATCTTTCCATTTGCAGAAAACAGGTGAAAAAAACAAACAAACCAACCAACCCACAAAAACCCAACTGAAACTGATTGTATCAAATCACAGGTTAAATAAGTAATAATAAACAAGTTTTAATCTCCCTAGTTTGACTACGTAAGTTAAGTCACAGGAAATACAATTCACCAATCAAATACCTGACTTCCCCACTCATTTCAGAACTGCTAGAAGGATCAAAAGTCACTCACCACTGAACGCTAATACATACCGAAGCACTTTGTAAAAGAAAAAGCATCAGGTTCTATGTAAATTATCCATTCTCCACTTTTAAGAAACTACTACTTTGGCTGTAGAACGCGAATAACTTAGCCAAAGTTCCCTTCTCATTTTTCAAACAGGCCACCCTTTCCAACACCTGCAAAAATCTTACTTCTCTCGCACAGAGAAAAAAAAAGCAGTTTCCGGCCCCCTAAACTACTTATTCACAGGACAGCTGGCCTTGCGCAGCAGCACCACCATGTCAGCTCTACCCAGCACCCAAAGCTCTGTGCACAAACGGAGAAATTGAAATTGGTTACACGACTCATTAGCAGGTTTTTTAGCTATCAAATAAGACTACTTACTGGATAGGATGTAAGCAATCACTGCCATTTCCCTTTAATTTTAACACCGATAACAGGAATAATTCTAGACTAAAATAGTTAATTACCCGTAGCAGTTTTATCAACTGAATTATAATCCTCAACAACAGAATCTTCGATCACATCACTGATTTTCTGCCATGGTTCCAGCTCCTCCTCCTCACATTCCATAAAAAGGTCCGTGTCCGCCATCCTGCAAAGGGAAAAGAAGAGAAACCTTTATTGGAAAACTGTGTTTTGTCGGACAGCAAAAGTCTCATTATAAGAAAAATTCTAACGTCAGAAATACGAACAATGTTTTTATTTCCTAGTATTCCAAAGAAAAAAAATTGACTCCACATCCTACTTTAATGGGCTGTGTTTCCTTTTCGGATAAATCAGTGAAGCTGGTGCTGAAACCCCTTGGTTTTGACTTAAAATTGCAGTGGTTTTGCCTCCCTTGCATAAGAAAGCCAACCTAACAGCTCTGAAATCAGAAGTCACCGCCCCAAAACCCCAGTACGTTTAAATAAATTAATAACTGTGACTGAAAGAAGGAAGAACCATGGGTTTTGTTCTGTTCGTGGTTTTGAATATTCTAGGATTACTGCCAACACACGTGACAGAGGTTGAATATCCAAGCTTAAACGAGTAAAAAGTGCGTGCACAAACGTGCGAACAGTCCTCAGCTAACCTCAGCCGCCCGCTCCGATCAAACCCGCGTGCACCCAAACCCCTGCCCGCTCCCCCAGCCCCAGCTCCTGATCTTCCTTGTAGCAGGGAATGTGACAGCCAATTATCAACGAGTTCAAGGGGAATAAAACCCAAAAAACCAAAGGTGTTTTCTGCAATCCATAGTTATTGTCTTTCAACTCAAACGAATGTTCTCTTGATCTCCGGAGCAAAGCACCCGATTTACCTTCTCCGCACTGCTCGTTACTGGGTATAACCATTGCCATATTTTTTAGGGAAAAGACAACAGCCAATTCCAGCCTGTTTTGCCTCTCCTCATGAAGAAGTCTCTCTCGTTCTTGCCACCGATCTCTAAAACTTCTATTTTGGCTACGTCTTTGTGAGACAGGGAAGCAGAAACAAAGGCAATTGCAAAGCAGGGGGTGCGTCACTGCTAACGTAACGACCTTACAACACTGTAATTCACAGTGGTACTTTTTGCTCCACTATTTACATATCGTCCCACTTGTTCGCCTGTCTGAGCGCCGCTGCACACAGAACACAAGTTTTTATGGATCTGCCTACAGTGAAAGTCAAGTATTTTCTCCTGGAGCTGCATCTAATCTAGACCTCAATGATGTATAAATCTGGATGTGTTTAAAGTTACAAGTTCAATTAAACATTCAGACCACCAAGCCAGAATTAAAAACAAGACGATTCACAATTATCAACAGTCTCAAGTGTCCTACAGGAGATCTCTTCTCAGAAGGCGGGAGAGTTGCCACCAAAGGTCTCCAAAAAGCTGATTTTCACTGCTCTTATTGAGATCTAACCAACAGGCACACATTTCCAATCACGCTTTGACAACTTACAAGCCACGAAGCCAAGCTGCTGACACGAGCTTTCTCCCAGACCTACTCTTGCATTGCTTCAGGATTTGGCTGTTTCTAAACTTCACTTATAAATTACACTTATGCAAAGTTTTCATTCTCCTTAATAAGACATTTAGGAGTCTTTAACCACTATGACCAATTCTAGAAGCTCAATGGCATTTTTAAAGGAAATAAGGATTATTATAGGAAATAAGACACGACAAAACCTGAGTTTCCTCATTTCCCACCTGGGTTACAGTAAAAACGGAGTCGATTCTTCCCCTGTACTGACAACCACTAGACAGGCTGGCAAGCAGAACAAGTGGCAGTTCTGTACTGTAAGTGAATGGGGATCAAGATGTCTAGAAGGGATTTTGCTCTTCTTGATTACATTTGGGTGGCAAAAGAGACTGCTACGATTGCATTTTGTCATCTCTACTACCACTTGACAGCCATAAAAATCTGATGAGAAATGGTCTGAGACAAACTGGCCAAAATAAACAGCTTATAATAGGGGACAAGCAAGAAAATATCCAACTCGTGCAGACAATCTGTGTTTTCAATAGCCACAGAAAACAGTGATGACCAGGAGGCTTAAGCACAGAGTAACATTTATTAGCTCACTGTTGAAAAACTAGAGGAGATGTAGCTTTAAAATATAAGCTGGATTAAGTAACCACAGAGCAATTAAATTATGAGTCTTATATCATTATGCTATGTCTACCCTTCTTATCCTAACAGTCATAATTCTGGCCAAACAAATGCTCAATCTGCTATAAACTTCAGTTTGTAAATCAGCCTACAGCCAGGATTTACAGGAGTGGCTGCTAAGACTGTGGGTGCAACCGCCTTCTGCAAACGCAGCCTTTAATTTGTGTTTGCCACACTAGCTGTGAAATGCAAAAGCACGATCGTCAGGAATTTCCTGTAATACAACATGAAGCCAAAACAAAATTTCGACAAATGCTGATCCGAAGTATCTGTCTTAACCAGGTAAGCCTCAAAAAACCCCCCCAAGCCCTGAAAACTTGTTATTGTTTGCCAAATCCAAATTGCCAGCCCTTTTTTTGAAGCAACACATCGCATTGTTTTCCCTTAGATACAGACAGCCTCTCAGACTCTCATTTTTCTGTGTTGCGTTTGTCTAAAAAGCATTCGCAGAGCTCATACTGCGATGCTGTAGTCGCATGATGGTGTTTTACTAAGAAATACTCATTTTAGTTCTATGCTTGGTTATACTAATACATGTAATTCTCACTTCCCAATTATGCTTTTGAAGCACAGTAACATTCATTTTAAGAATAACATAAAGAATGACGCTCAAAGGCAGCCCGTCGTGCCACTCGTGTTCGGTAGCTGATCTTCTTTTGTTGCCCACTTCCGCCACACTCATATCGATAAAAGAGTAAAAAAGTCATTCGTCTTCTCCTGCGTGCAGCTCCGAGGGGCTAGTCCTGCCATCGCTCCTGCGAGGACACAGAGCAGCGGCGCTTTGAGCTAAACTGGTTTACGCCTATTCACACATACTGCCAACTTGAAATGTTTATTTAATATCGCCATCCCCGTGCCTCAAAACGTTGCGTATTTACAATGCAGAATCTCAAACAATACAGTAAATGAAAACATTCCTGTATAATTTCACTTTCGATCTCTACAAAATCGGATGTGCCCTTCTTTTATGAAGGCCTTTGAAAGACGAAGAGCCCTCAAAGTCCAACCCAGCTCACAAATAACTCACTCCTACCAAGACTACCTCTTCTGGTCTTTTAAGGGGGGTGGGGGGACCTAAATAGATGGCGCAAATCGAGGGTGTTTGTGGGCTCGTTCAGCTATCAGGAAAAACTCTTGGTGGAGAAATATTATCCAGTATGGGGATTTTACAAGGGAAGCATAAAGAATCCTGTCTCTCTGAACACAAGTAGGAACAAGAGAGAATTTCGAGTCCTTCTCAGTCAACTTTTAGCCTAAAAAGTACACTTGCCGGAACTTTAAATGACCTTGCCTCTTCCAGCTGGCCCCCAAGCTGCTCCGGTGTTCTGTCCAGAGACGCAAGCGCATCTCCACGGCCGTTTTCTCCTCACTCTCAGCACACCCTCCCGGAGCGCTTTCAGCTGAGTAGCAGCTCAGGCTTGCCGAGTCGGCCAGCGGATCCACCAGCCAGTTGTCAGCAAGCAAAGGGACATTTAATGGCTCTGCACGCAAAATGACGAGGCTGCGCTTTGCACACTGTAACACTGCCTGGAGCACAACACAGAGAGACTTAAACCAACCAGGGAGTCCAAGAGAGGTAGAAAATGGGATCTTCAAGAGAAGATGGAACGACCTGGAGTTTTCCATCTATAGAGGAGATTACCGAAGCACAATGATCTTCAGATATGTAAAAGGCTATTGCAAAGTGGAAGGGAGCGGTCTGTTCTCCACATCTGCGATGGAAACAAGAAACGAAGGGCTCGAACTGAAGAACAGAAGACTCCAACTTAAATACCAAAAAACCTTCTAGGAATAAGGATGAAGGACTGCAACAGGCTGTCCGGGGAACTCATGAGACTGCCAGTTCTGGATGCCCCTGGAAGAGACAGATCTGTAGGAGAAGGTATACATACTGTAGGGAAGCAAGGTCGATTGCATGTCTTGCTGGGGACATCTGAGGCTCCAAAAATATTACCAGATATTTTTGCACTACTACAAAACAGCAAGCATACTTTTGTTGTTGACACCGAGGCTTTTGCTATAGGAAGCAATTAAATACTCCTGTAACAGTTAATTCTTTTCATCTTGCTGAATACAGAAAACATTACTAATAAATACAGCACATAAACCAAATTACCCCAACTTAACACATCCAAATTCCTGCTCATAAATACTGTATAAAGCAGTAGTTGTTCAAATACGTCCATTAAACTTTTCAGAAACGTGTGCCTGAAATTAGTCTTAGTAAAATGTCTTCTAATCAATGAGAAAAAATAGCCAACTGGTTTAAAAAAAAACATCAAGCCTCTTACTTGTCAAATAAAATTACATTAGTATATTTTAAAAAAAAGAAATCAAGGAGTATTGTAATAATCCTAATATACAATTAACGAAGTGTATTACATTAAGCATGAAAAAACTCACATTCTCCATAGCACCCATTACCTGCACGCTTCAAAGACATTACTCGCTTCCTCATTTACATAAAACCTGCAGTGTGTAAAAAATTTTATTAACCTTATCTCAAAGGTGGGAAACAGAGTTCAGCGAAATTAAGTGACTTGCCAAAGATTCTACTAGCAGTGAGTGGCTTAGTCAGAAATAAAACTCAAGATGCCCAGCCCTTGTTCACATAATTGAACACAAACTCAAACTTCCTCCTGTTCTGTTAAAAAAAAAAAAAAAAAGGAAAAAAAAAGACGACAAAAATAATCTCTGAATGACACAGGGCAAGAAAACAGGTTCCAAGAAATGAAGCTCTGAAGTAGAGGTTTATGCTAGAGATCTGCTTAGCAAGGGAAAACAGGAATCAAAGAGCCTTAAATATTATTTTCTCTGCCTGTTAACATAAACTTTTTTATAATTACAAGATCTTAGTGAAAACAAGCAAAATCTCATACGAGAAATACACGAAGATCTTGAATGGATAACCATTACAACTGATCAATAACTACATATTTATGATTTTCAATATTCATCCTTCACAGAAGCATCTAGAAAAAAATCCTCCGTGAAGCTTCTAGGACAAAGCTTCTCTTCGCTGGCAAAACCGGTGACGCTCACAACAGTAACCGTTTGTCTGGAATCATATTACTCCACGCCGGACAAGTAACAGTGCCTTAATGCTATAGTGATGGGCAGTCTATAAATAGTCAGGATAAATAACCTGCTCTATTAATTAAAGCACGCACACATGTCTGCCCAGGAAGGTTAGAACTACAGAGGAAGTCTTTGCACACATTGTTAAAAAAAATAAAATTATTCAACACCTCATAATTATTCAAAAGATGCAAAGACAAAATGCTAAAGAGACTGTACTTACAAGCTTCTTTTGACACTAACTTACATTATGCGCATAGTATTTCATCTGTTCATATCAACTGAACTAAGAAAATGTCTCCTCTCTTCTATAATGTAACAGCTTTGTTTTTCAAAGCTTTGATCTTGAATATTTTTGTATGTAGGAAGCCTTTGCTCAATAAAATGATTAATCCCAATGATAAATACTCTACATTTAGCTTTTCAGCACATAGTTGGCAGATGCTTGGTTGAAAAAATATGGATGCCAAAAAAATGTACAAAAAAAAAAAATTACAGGAGTGTTCTAGACACACTGCAAGAAATAAAGCCTTTCAGACCGAAAGGTATTTTCTCTCCCCTTTAGCTGGAAAATGGGAGAAGACCTTCAGGGGAAGAGCCAACCTATATTAGCTTTACACAAATAACTGGCACGACTGCAAGACACAGACCCTTCATTTTTTGTCAGCTGATGTGGTTCGTACTCACTGCTGCCATACAGGGGAAAAAAGCCAACAGCCCTGTAACTCTTGAATTCCAAGGCCGGCCACCTGATTACATTCTCCGGTCAACGTGACCACCATTACCGGGGGAAATCCAACGACAAAGATTTTTTATTTGCATACAACTAGACAGGCTACCCTGTCATGAGAAACGGAGAAATCCTTTTCTTTTCTCCTGTTTCACTGAAGGAAAAAAAAAAAAAAAAAAAATCTCCCTTGTAATTTCAACTGAAATTTGGAATCCGGGATCCAAATGCATTTATCAACGAACCACTTTCACACAGTTAGAAAGCGATCAGATATAATCCCTCCAGCCTGTCATTATTTTCTCAAGAGAAAATGACGGAACAGGTAGAAAGGACAAAACATTGTACTCCGGTTTAAAAGATCTCTGGCACTTTCGGTCTTCAAAACCATCTCAATAAACAAAATAAACACTTAGCCCAGTTTCTCCACCTAAATGAGGTGGCAAACAAAGGACTCGGCTACCACAATGCAACTTTTAACGCAGTAAATTCACCGGCTTCGAGTGATGCAAGCAGAGAGAATCGGGTCCCAAGTGTTTTCCATTATCTAAAGCACCTGTGGATAGCAGGTTTTACGTGACAGCTGCAGAATAAGGCAGCTGCGTCTCATTGAAGTGATCTCTAAAAGATGTGTGGTTATATATTTACAGTTTCATTCACAGCTTGATATTATTTGACACAAAGCAAACAAGTTATGACATACATATGCTGTATATACAGACGCACTCTTCTTTTCAAAAAGGACTTCAAATTAATGACTTGTTCACAGTGTTCTTCAAAATTCAGATGATGGGATGCGCTACTCTTGCTATACGAGCTTCACTTTCTAAGGCTTTTAATTAAAAAAATGTATAAATAAATCGGTACTTGTCAGGGCACCGCTGGTGGCCCAATTTCTGCCTACTGGGTGAAATCATCTGCAACACAATCAGTCTTAAGGGCATACTAGCAGGTCAGAAATAAATACGTACTCCGTGACACAGGTGACTTGGTAAAGCAAAAAGCGGAATTTTGTTCAAAGAGGAGGGTCGGAGACTACTACTACCTGGAATTTCAGGAGGGACGGAGACCGTTACCCGGAATTTCACGCCGTCCTCCCTCCAACACGATGTCACCTAGAGAGGTACGAATACAGCCACGTGCTTTGCTGATGGAAAACCAAGGCAGAACTCGTCAGCCTCGCGCAACTCAAACGCGGGAAGTTTTGATAGCGCAGCGAAGCACCCGGGAACCTCTGCTCCCACCCCTCGCTCCCCCGGACCCGAGCTGCCGGTACTGCCTTTCTCCAGGCAGGAATGAACTCCAGGGGCAAACGCATTCACGCTCTGACCATCGCAAAACGGGTAGCAAATTCAGTAATTTTAAGTAACAGATATCCTAATCTTAAAAGATATCACCAAGCCTTCACGAATCCCAATTTAAAGCTTTATTCACATTTTCAAAAGAGAATATGCGTCTTCGTGTGAATTTACAACACAAAAACGCCCAAGTGAATATGCAGCGAGAATCAACCCAAGTATTAGCACCCAGCATTCGCATACCAGTATTTTTTTTTCTTTTTTAAAGAAAAAAGTCCTGACTGACTCCAGTGGGGAACCCATGCTTACAGCTGACTGGTAGTGAAGGACTGAATAAAGTTGAGGGAATGATGAGGGGATAGTTTATGAACTTTAAAGATGGGCCTTGCATCTTCCAAAAGTCTACAACTAACAAATTTTAGTGCAAAGGTGACTTCTGCAAGTTCTCGCACAGAGCTTCCACCTCAGTCGCCGATGCCACAGCTGGCAGCGGAGCAGTTTGGGCCAGCGCTGGCACAAAGCAGCCCCAGAACAAAGAGTACGTCCCTGCAGCGGATCTGCGTAGGGAACCTCTGCAACAGCTCCCGGAGAGAAGAGGCTGCGGGCTGGCAATCGGGCTTTGGGGAAGGAGGAAATACACCCGGGGCACGCTGCGTCCTACCGACCCCACCGAAACGAGGGAAGGCGGCTGCTCTGCCCTGCAACGAAAGGCAGAGGTAGGCTGTGCACAAACCACATCCCAGAAGATGACATTTTTAGCACCAAGCACATAAACTTTCTTCATCCTTCTTGCCAAAGGTTTGTCACTTCTTATGCCAGTCTAGATTTGCCACTGAAGATTTAATTGCAGCATGGTTATAATGTTATCCACACCTTTCCCCCCAACTATAAAACAACCTCCTCCCCTCCTGTCAGTCCAGAAAAGAAAATCTAAAATCTAAGATTGAGGGCCTGTCTTTAAGAGACCTACAAATAAGCTTGAGGAGATGATTCGACGCGTGCTCTAGGACAGAAATAAATGCATTAATCAACTTCTCTTGTCCAAGTTCTCCTTCTGAATGGCCACGTCTTCTCTCCATCGGGTCTTCCCCGGGTGAACACGCAGCCTCAACACAACTGCTCTCTTGTTACTTATTTTCTCACTTACTTTCAAGAACGTGTACTTAACAGCAAGGAACGTATCTTAGCTTTTTGAGAACCTAGAAACCTGATGAGGTTACATTAAATGCAAATGAATCCTACGATAAAGGTTTCTGCTGTCAAGACACGCTGCAATCCCTGCCCTGAAAAAAAGATAATGCTCTTCAGTGGCTTTTAATGACTAACTGGCACAGCCTAAAGCTGATATAATCTAAGCGATGAGAATACATATCGGATGATGTTTTCATTACTGTTTATGTGGCTGCTCCTCACGAGCAACACCTCCGAAAGCAGAGGGGAGGTGAAAGGTGCTGCGCAAGCTGAATGCCAGAGCTCAACAGTTACATCCTTCGGGCCAAGGTAAATTTACTTTTTGTTGACTGATGTGGTTGACTTGACTTTGCTGGGTACTGAAATGATTTCAAAAAGCATTTCCTATGAATGCTATCATTTAAAGTCCTATATGTTTTATTAAAGGCTTTGAAGTGTGTGATGCCTACTAATTAAAATGTATTATTACACACTCATTTATAACGATTGTTATCTACCTTAAAGTTTGAGCTGCAGAGTGATGAAAACAAACCGCTTTATGATTAGTTGTGTCTACAGGCTGGCTCAACACTGCTGGCGTGTTTTGCGTGCACAGGACTACCTTGAAGCTTCTAGCGTCCAAGAGCGTGTCTGTAGCTAATGTTTCTGCTACGGGCTCCTTTGTGAGGAGACAGTATGGAGCACCCCCCTCATGTCAACGTGGATGGAGGTCTACTCGCAGAAGACAGTCGGAGGTTCTCTGACAGCATCTAAGCAGCTGTGGGGATGGTGCACACAAACAACGTAACCGTATCGATCCACAAACACAAGACCAGCTGTAAGCAACATGGGCAGAACCCCGCACCCAGACAGAGCTTAAAGCGGCAAGGGAGAGCGGGCTCTCTGGGCGGGCAGCCCTGCAGGACAGCCTTAGGCACGCTAATAATTATGGGACTGAAAAAAAGATGTGCATGCAGGAAGCTTGGCTTCACGTTCACGGATAAAAATTAACAACTGCAGCAACCCGAAGCTATGAGACAGCGTACACGGAGAACCAGAGCAGGGAAGATGTGTAATTTGTATATCCTTGCAAAGTATTTCCTAAAAGAAGCAACAGATCCCCCCAACCCTCTAACCCCCACATTCGATCACTCACTCCTGCCCCATTTGGTATGTCTTGGTGACAGCTGCAACTGCTGCCAAGTTAATAAAAATAAAGCTGTGTGTGTTGTCATGTGTTGCGTGTTTTCTGCAAGGGAGTTGGGCAGCAGGCTTCATGCCTCTCCGTCATCTCCACACATGCTTCGTGTCGCATCCCAGCCAAGGGGAAGAAGCAGAGCGCGAGGATGCCCTAATGCAGCAGCCCGGATTTCCCCAGACAGGCGGAAGAGCAGGACCACAGCAAGGGCCGGGCAAACGTCTTGATGACACCAAACATCTGATTTTTAATATCTGTAGCCAGAAGAATCAGCCACGGGGTATTCCGCCTAAGTCTGTCAGTGAGCCCAGTCCTGCTCCAGAAGAACCCGCTAAGCTGAATTCCTGGCCCAGCAATGGGGCGGGCGAGCAGGTATGCCAGGGGCACGCTGCTTACCGGGGGGAAGGCGCTGGCCAAGGGCGGCGAGCGATCCAAGGTTTCGTGTCAGTGTAAGGGAACGGGGCAGGTGAGGAAGCATAGGGAGAGGGCCTGCAAGCTCAGGGAAACAAATAAAAAGAACATTTTCCCCTCTACACCGAGGCAGATGTGCTGGGGAAGAGCCCCTTCCACTGGGGCCGCGGGCAGGGAGCCCGGCGCTGAGGCCGCTCGTGTCACCAGAGGACGACACCGAAGGGAGAAGCGAGCGGCCGGGCAAGGAGACCCCCGGGCCAGGGGAAGCCGCTGGGGAGAGGCGCAGGCCGGCAGGGCCAGCTCCCCCCGGCCTCGGACCAGGCGGCAACGCCGAGGGGGAACCGCTCTGTGGAGGTGGGGAACGCGCAGGCCGAGGGGGCTCTCGCCCTCTGAAGGGGTGGGCAGAGGCTCCCCCCACCGTTGCCCTCCCTTACACAGGGGCAGAAAGGACATTTCTCCAGAGGAGCACAGCAAAACCCACCCTCGGCGTATTGTGGCGGCTAAGAAAGAGAGAGAAAAATAATCCCCGTGCCCAACATGGCCGCCCACCCAGCACCAGCCCTGGGAAAAGGAGGAGGGGGAGGCACGACGGGGAGGAGGCGGCCGCCCCCTCCCCCGGGCACGGCGACCCCGCCAGCGGCGGGGGGCGGCCCCGCTCGGCGCCGGGGGGGGGGGTGTGCGGCGGCGGGGGGGCTGAGCGGAGGGAGCCGCCGGTGCCGCTTCACCGCCCCCCCCCCCCCCACCGGCGGAGGGGGGTGTGCGCGGATCCCTCCGCCTCCCCTCAGCGCCCCGGCGAGCGGCGGCGGGGCGGCATTCCGCCGCCCAGCGGGAACCGCCGCCGCCGCGGCTCCTCCCCGTCCCCCGCCTCGGCAGCCCCGAGCCCTCCCTCCTCCTCCTCCCGCCGCCGCCGCCGCCGCCGCTTTGTGTACGGCGCGCTCCGGCCCGGCCGCCGCCACCCCCCCCCCCCCCTTCTCCCCCAGACCCGGGCGGTTCGAACCGGTTCCAACGGTCACCAACCGGCGGCGCGGCGCCGCCCCCCCCCCCCCCCCCGCCCCCACATAACGGGCTCGCAGCGCCTCACCTTCCTCCGCCGCCGCCGCGCTCTGCCGCCGCCGCCGCCGCCGCGGCCCCTCGCTCTTAAAGGGCTCCGCCGCTCTCCGGGCGAGGCGACCGGCAGGGGAGGGCAGGTGGCATGAGCCCGCGGGAGCCCCGAGCGCGATGCTGAGGAGGAGGAGGAATTATCTCTGTTTCTGCGCTCCCTCCGTACGTTCTGGCGGGGGGCGGCTCCGTGCTTTGCGTGTGTCTCCCCCCCCCGCCACCCCCCGTCAGAGCAGAGAGGGGGAAGGGAAAAAACAAAAAAAAAAGCCCGCCCGGCGGGCTGATACACGCGCGAAGCGCCCGCAGACACACGGACACACACACACACACACATACACACACACACACAAAAAGGGGACCTGGCCGGCGGAGGGATACGGTGACGTCATTTCCTTCTGGGCCGCGGGGCGGCGGGGGGATTGGCGCGCGGAGCGGTGACGTCACCGGGAGGCCGGCGCTGCCGCTGCCCTGGCCCTGACGAAGTTTGTCAGAAGCACAAATGACGCGGGGGGGTTCGCGCCCCTCCCCGCCCTCCCCTCAGCGGCGGCCGCCCCGGGGGGCGGCGAGCGCGCGGGGCTCGGGGCAGGCGGCGGGAGCGGCGCCCTGCGCGAGGCGCCCGCCGCCATCTCCTCAGCGGGCCCCGAGGGGCCCCCGCCCCGCCGCCCCGGGAGGCGCCCGGCGCCCCGCACCGGCTCCCGTCGGAGCTGGCCCGCAGCGAGGCTCGGCCGCCCCGCCAGGCCCCTCGGGGCCGGGGGGAATCCAGCCCTCCGCGCCGTGGCCGAGCTAGGAGGCGGCTGGCCTTGGCGTCGGCGGTCTCCAGCCAAAACCCCCCACCTGTAGCCCGCGTTGTCTTTGGCTTTACCTGTAGCTGTGGAATTTGCCGCCTTCGGTGGCGTTCATGGCGTCTTAGACCCACCAGGCACCGTAGGTTGGCAGTATGGCGAGGATTCACTGCTACCATCTACAGGTGTAGGGGTAATTAGGTTATTGATGTTGCAATTAGCTCTGATGTCTTAACCGCAGGATTATTTTGGTGGCTAGCAGCGTTGTCCGGAGTCGAGCCTGCTGCCTTTGCCCAGCAGCCTTTTGTTTTCTTGGGGAAGGTGGGGAGAACCTGGCGCGGTCACGGGGCTGGAACCCATCACCCATAACAAGTAACGTGTTCGTGACGTTGCTGCGATTCAAACACGTTTTTGGTGGCTGTGTTCCCAAACGAGATACATTTAGTGATGGAAGAGACTTCCAAGGTCCAAAAACTGTTAAGCCGCCTTTTTGATGAAACTATTCCTTATCTTGACGTCGTATGTCTCTCTGTGAGACTCGTAATTGCGTCAGAAGTTGGCGCAGGTCCCGTCCCTGGGGGACGGCGTCGAGGGGGAGGCTGAGGATTCGATTGCTGTGAAGTTCTCCACAGCTTCTGTGGAGGCTTCCCCGCGGTCGGGACGGGCGGGCACGGCAGCGCGACGGCGCCCGGAGCTGTCCGCCTGGCTGCTGGGGCTCCGCTTCGGCAGATACGCAAGCCTGTCCCTAACTTTGTGTACGTAAACGATCCAAATGCAATCAAAGCAACTACATAAACGCTTAAAATTGTGCGCTTGCTTAAGTACATTGCTGGATCGGTGCCATCTAAGTTCTCCTGCGCTGTCAAGCCAACGTGTCATCAGTGACTACGTTTCTCCCTAGCATAAATTCAGAATATCTTTAATAATGAACTTCTTATCGTGATTATATCTTTAATAATGAACTTATTGTGATTATATCTTTAATAATGAACTTCTTATTGTGAATAATTTAGCAACGATGGAACATACAGCTTTTAACTCCGTACAGTACGGACCGAGTACTGAAGATCGTATGGTTAAAATGGATAATGCATGTTTTTTATTCATAGTTAACGTATTTAACAAAAATATATATTTTATAACTCTGTTAACATTTATGTCTTCGGCATACTTTGAAATGTCATTTTATTTATTAATCTTAAAACACTCTTAGGAATTTGGTAAGTAGTGTGCTTCCCAAAGGGACCCCCTTGCTGTGATACCCGTGTGTTGCTAGAATGTGATTTATTATTCTGCAGTTCATTAAACAAGCACATTCATTTTCTTCTGATGGTCTTCGTGAGTTACCAGTCGTTCTTCCTGCTTTACACAATGCACCAGGCTGCTTCACCTCACGCTGGAGGGAAGTGCTTTCATTTAACTGTCTATCTGTCACCTATAAATCCTATACATACGCAATACAAAGGGCTGCGTTCTCTTCTGTGGTTATGCCGCTGATAATAATAACAAACATCATTATGGCTAGTTATGCATTTGTATTCCTGATTGTGCTTCGCAGCCTCTGCCTTAGATGAAGCATTATTTAATTATTTAATATAATAATAGCAATTTTCACTTGCCTTTTCAAAAAACATAATCTGGAAGCTATGAATAAAAAGTGATTTTTTCCTTAAACGAAGGGGAAAACAGCCAGCCGCGCTGACATTGCTAGTGATGGGAAAAATTAAGTTTGTAAATGGAATTCAGATGTCAATAGCAGTAAGGATTTACCAAGGAAGTTTTATATTACTGACTGATGACTAATGATTGTGTTTACCGCTGGAAAAATTATCATCTGCTAATCCCAAACTTGATTTCTTCCTTCCTTGTGAATGCAATGTTTCTGAGACCTAAGAAACCATAAAAATTCACCAGGGTGGTTTTGTGTTTATCCAGTGTATGTTCTGCAGATACCAAAGCCAAATGGAATTAATGACAGGGAGAAGGCAGCTGCTTTACATCACATCACCGTTGGTGAGTTATTTTTTATTTGTGCCATGTTCAGCTGGGACAGAAGGAAAGCCCTCTGTTTGGGGAGTGTGGTAGGATGAGAAGTTTTTAGTTGCTATTGAAATGCATGAATTGATGAGGGTAGAAAGATAGGAGTCTGATATTCTTGCTCCAGAAAGAAAATTCCTATTTCTTTAGGAATACAGATAATTGTGAATTATGTATGTTTCAAAACACGACACACAGGTGGGCTTCTGTGTTTCATCTGGTAAATACCAGCTGTATGCGCGTTTGGGGCAATCCAGGAGATGCGTTGCACTGCAGGTGTTTACCTTGATGATCCCTGGCTGAAAGAAGCCAGAAACTAACCAGTCTTGAAGGAGAGGGAAGGCAAATACCTGTGCAGACATCGAAATGCTGTTTTCCTCAGGGCTCATTCACCCGAGGAAAACAAGCCACGTTGAGATCAGCGCGCGCCAGCCAATCTAAGCATGACGGTCAGGCAGGTCCAGCTGCGCGCCTCAGCTGAACGAGCCCTAAAACGTTTTCCTAATCTAGTGTAGGTTCCAGTAAAAAGTTTGACTTCCTACTGAAAAGTAGGAAAACTCCATTGATAAATTATGTGTTCCGAAGAGAGTGAGTTGGAATATCGGATTTTGCTTCTGTAGCTAGGCAGGGGTTTGGACACTTGCCATCTAAGGGTTTTTGCCAGGGGTCTAAGATTGGAACCACCTGCGGCAAAAAGTGAAAAAGTTTCAGCATGTGGTTTTAGAACAACTGAAAAATGCTTGGAAGGATGTATTTCAGCTCTGAAAGTGGAACAGGTTGTAGTAGACTTTCTCCAGTTCTTAAGTATACTCAAAAAATAGCGTGGGGCTGGCCAGAAAAACAAATAAAGGTTTTGAAGGAGCAGAAATTTCCACTAGAATATGTTTGAATGAAATAAACTTTGAGAATGCCACTAACAATTTGAAAACAAGATTATATATGTAACTGCTTTTTTTTCCTCTGGCAGACTGGCTGAGTCAGGTGCATCAAGGCAGACGGACGTTTGCGCAGGAAGGCATGCTGGCTGCCCAAAATACCCAAGCTTGCTACAGTTAAGTGACCTTTTTCCCTGATTTTTTGCAGTTCCTTTATTACATTCCTTTGTTGCTTTAGGTGCAGGTCATTTCCCTGTTTCCTTTTGATTACAGAACTGTCTCTCCGTTTCATTTAGCCCACTGAATTAATACTTAGGTTCAGTTTGTGTTGTTTGTGATGAATTTAAAGTTAACTGGTATTCTTTAGATCCAAATATTTAAAACATCCACATGTTCTATATTTTAACTGACATATACAATTTTGAACTTTGTTTTTCATTTTTTTCAAACAAACATTGAAAGAAATGGCTCTAGCTGTTCCTGAAATGCAGAAATCAAATGTGTTGTTTTACCTCAAAAGACTGGATTTGGGGAATCCTCCATTAAATGTTTTTCCTTCATACTTCAAATGGGTCACTGTGATGCCTGAGGATGCTTATTAATTGGTTACACGCTCAATTTAATTCTCAAATATGTTGTAACTCATTTACATTTACAAGGTGTAGCACAGAGCACAAATTTTCAGTAGTTTATAGCTATAAATTTTTCCCTTCTCTCCAAAATTTATCTATGATAACTACATGTGTAGAAAATTTCCTCCCCTCTCCACTGCCGTTTCTGTACAACCTGGTGGATCGCATAAGGATGGGAATGGGTGACCAGGAGCTACTTAAGCTGTTTGAAACCACATAGCCACCAAATGCGTAAGCCTCAGTCACCACTTGTGTCTTTGAAAAGATTGCTAAAAATCATTAAAAAGCCCTTACATTTCTGTTTTTAGGGTAGAAATCTGCCGAGCTGTTTTACTATGTTGCAGAGAGGTAAGGAGTACTTCCTTCTTTTTTTTCCCTTTTTTCCCCCTGTCCTTTTTTACTTAAATGAGCTATTACAATACAAAGTCCTGGGGGACTTGGTTAACTGTGGAGGTACGCACTTGGAGTCACATTTATAAAGATACGCCCTCTGAAAAGAAACTGCCCTCTGAACGAAGGATATCCCCAGAGTTCATACCGAAGTTTTGGACCCGATTGGCCAAGAACATAATCACAATTACAGGCTCTTCTTTGAATGCAGATTTGTGTAACAAGGGAAATACTGAGGTAGGTCAAACCTCAGCCTTTCTTTTTAGAGGGCACCGTACATTTGAAGGGACACTGAAGTGCATTACGGCCCAGCTCTTGGCTAACGCAGGTCTTTATTCTTGAGAGAGCCTAATTGAGCAACAAAGGTACGAATAAGGAGTGGGATTCCTTTCCTTAAAAAGCTGCTAAGACATGGCAATGTTTTACTGACAGCTGATAATACTAGTCCTGAGATAATGACAATATTATCCGCAAAATATGAGCTAATTACTTAGGCAAATAACCTACCACTGCAGAAGAAACCTGCTCAAGGGAAGTCGTAATAAAAATAGAGTTAGAGGCCTCTAGCCTACAGGACTCTGGGATTTGGCCCAGGATCAAGATATTTCTCTGCAGGAAGCTGTTGTGGCTATAAAAATGTCTGTCTTTTTAATCATTGGTTTTGTTTGTCTTGTCAAGTCCCAGCTGAGATTTCCCTTTGCAGTTTCTCTAAACATCTGGTTGTTGTCATTTCATGATTATCATCCTTGAAGTAAAAGATTGGGCTCTTCAAGATGATGCAATTTCTTTAAACATTATGAAATTATTAAAAATAATAAATGTATGGGATTTCGTACTTGTTTCAGCTTCAAGCCGTGCGCTCTCCATAAACACGAGGCTTAGCATATTGCCTCTTAGAAACAAAAACTGTGATGCCTTCAGATAGCACGACTGCAGGACTTAACAGAAATCTCTATTGTAAGATTGGTGATAAAATTTGAAAGTTGTCAAAAGCACCGTTTATTATTACACGTGTAGATATTTAACTCTGGTTGCCAATGGAATTGCCGTATAGATGTAGTGTTTTATATAACAATTAAAGAACAATAATGTGGTTTGCAAATATCAATGAAGTTCGAAGAAGGCTGTCAACATTTGTGTTGCAGATGATCGCTTTGCCATCCTGACATCAATTAATGCATCGAGACCTGCTTCCGTGCTGTTTTAAGACAAATTCACACTAATGCTGTTCAGCCTGCCTCTGAGTCCACATAAGGTTGCGTCACGGTTTAACCCCAGCCCGCAGCTGAGCCCTGCGCAGCCGCTCGCTCGCTCCCCGCAGTGGGACGGGGGAGAGAATCGGAAGGGTAAAAGTGAGAAAACTCATAGGTTGAGATAAAGACAGTTTAATGGGTGAAGCAAAAGCCGCGTGCACAAGCAAAGCAAAACCAGGAATTCCTTCACTGCCTCCCACCGGCAGGCGGGTGCTCAGCCATCCCCAGGAAAGCAGGGCTCCGTCACGCCTAATGGTTACTTGAGAAGACAAACGCCATCGCTCCCAACGTCTCCCCTTCCTCCTCCTTGCCCCAGCTCTGTATGCTGAGCGGGACGCCGTACGGTGCGGAACAGCCCGGTGGCCGGTCTGGGTCAGCTGTCCTGGCTGTGCCCCCAGCCTCCTCGCTGGCAGGGCGGTAGGAGGAGCTGGGAAGTCCCTGACGCTGTGTAAGCCCTGCTCAGCAACAGCTGAAACATCCCTGTGTTACAACAGTGTTTCCAGCGCACATCCCAAACACAGCTAGCCCCAGGCTAGCTACTAAGAAGAAAATTAACTCTATCCCAGCCAAAACCAGCACAGGTTGGGAACAAATATCCGGATAAAGAAACTGAGAAAGGAATTCCAAAATCTTTAAGATGCCTTGGACGTTTCTAGCTTCCAGGCTGATTCTGATAACGATGGTATTCTTTCAGGAAAAGCACCCCTCTGCTTCCAAATTTCTCCATGTTTTCATAATCCCGTAATCCATAATCCTTGATACTCCTCCTTTGCTGCTGTTTGTAGATCTGATGCGCCTATCCTGTGTTTCACATGTGGTACGGTGCTGAAGTTCCTTGTTAATATGGATCCAGAGTAGACTGCTAGAGAGCTACAGTGGAAACATCCTTCCGATTTGTCAGTGAATCATTACATAGCTATTTTTTTCATTTAATAGTTTTGCAGATATTTTTACACCAAACTTAGAGTTGTTTTATATAAGCTATATGTTTAGTTAGGAGAAAGTTGTGGGGCACAACATCAAACTTCCCACTCTAACCAAGATATATGCTCTCCTCTACTTCTCCCCTTTTGATCAGTCTTCTCTTATCGTAGAAGGAAACTGGTGTGCTGTGATTTGTTCTCAGTAATCACAGGCTAGTTCTCTCCAAGTTATTTTAAGGTTCTAACAAATTGTTGAACAATTTTCCAGGGAGTGAAGACGACGAATGGTGTATATTTCCTGGTCTCTTCTTTTGAAGGTAGGCTGCAATGGACTCTTTTTTGTCTTCTGCAACCTAATTTATCCTCTACTAATTCCCCCCGATAAATTCTAGTGTCTCCATTGACTCCAAAGTTGTTGTGGATGAGTCGCTTCAACTACAAATTGGGCCAGTAATTGGGTAGTTTTCATTTTTGGGTGCTCAGCATGAAACCTCTGCGGCCAAATTTGCAGAAGGGACAAGTGAGTTGCGTATGTTGTTATAAATAAGCTAAACGCTTGTGCTTTTTTTAAAGAGGGTATTGAAATTTAGTAATTGTTTTTGGCCAATGGAGTTATAATTCTTCTCCCTCTCAAGTCAGCAATTGTCAAATAAACTAAATGATGCCACCTACTGTAGTGGGTATTGCGCAGCTGAATTCAACAGCGTTTATAGAATAGTGGTGTGGCAAGGTTCGTATGCAGCAATTAGAAAAATTGCAGTTTGTGCTTGGTTGGAATGTGTTGGGGTTTTTTTGATAACCTTGTGGTTGTGCACTAAATATTAATGGTTAAATGTATTAACTACTCATGAATTGAATTAGGCGTATATCTTATGAAAAAATAATGCTGGGTTATTTCACAATATAGGATTTACAATGCGCGTTTAAAAGGCAATTGAATTTAATTTATATCAGCATAAAAGGGGATTGAATTTAATTTATATCGACACCCTTAACTGTAGCTTTTATTAAAGAACGCTTGACTTTGCGAACATGATGGCCTCTTAATGTTTTTTCCTGATCGTAACTCTTCCCCAGGTCTTACTCTGCCCTCACCTTTGTGGTGCTTGCAGGTTTTTCCAGCTGTCCACTGGATGAGCTGACTCTCGCTTGTCACGTGTGGGGTTTTTCCTTTCCCATCCTCTTTAGAGGTGAAGGAATCTGTCTCCAGTGGATTGCTCTGTTTTGCTGGGCTTTTTGTTTTGGGGGTTCATTTTTGTGTTGCGTTTGTTTGGATTTCTTTTCTTTTTTCCTTTGCTTTAATACTTTCTGCACAATCAAGAGAAGAAAGAAATAACATTGCTCATCTAAATGCAATAGTCTTTACTCAAGCCACATTCTCTATGTCGATTTTGCCTGAGGTTTGCAAGATTTTGCCTGTTTTGTAAAGATTCGTTTAAATTGACACAATGTTTTCATAAACATTAAAAGGATAAATCCTTGGTATTAAACTGTCTACCAAGGCAAACGCACAACAGGGAATTCTTAGTTGCTGTACTCTTTGACAATGACATTTAGATTTTTATTCTCATATTCTTGTTTTGGAGAGAGATGCTTGGAGAGGGAGGAAAGATGTCGCTCGTATTAGTTATGCAGCTAGAATGAAAATATGAGTGCAATGTAAAGGTCCCGATCCTACTCTTGAAGAGGCTTTGCACTTTGTGTGATTGCGGGACAAATTATACAAACAAATCACATAACTTTTGCTTGCTTAATTGTGTAAACATGTTACTGAGTTCAAAAAGTCACCAGTAATAAGGCAGACAGAGAGGTTAACAGGCGGCCAGTTTGAGACTTGTCCAGGGCAGTGAAGAAAAGAAATCATTTCTAACCCAGACTGAAGCTATTTCACATCGGTTTATATGAACTTTCTGATATATGCCCGATCCAGTTTGTAATGGGTAATAATTATGATTCATTCTTTTTACGGTGCTTTTGTACAAGGACTCTCAACGAAAGACGAGGGACCCAATATTCCACACGCTATGCGTACGTAATCCACAGGACATCGGTTAAACTAGAGAGCTGACCGTTCGTTTTTCCATTCTACTTGTAATTGAAAGAATCGGCGTAATTGTTGGTAGATCCCGTGTAGAATCTAAAGACTGAAAATAGAGAGTTTTCACATTATACCCACCTTGGAAGAATGGGAATGAAACATCTGAAAAACAGTCTGTTAAAACACAAGGACATGCACCATGCTGTATCAGCTGAGAACGAGCTATGCAAAATCTCCCAGAGAAGAATAAAAGTAAGAGCGTTTGAAATCCTGGCCTTCGTACCTGGGCTCATTCCATATTGCTCGTGAAACGCGATGAAAATGTCGTGAGAAGTCGGGATGGGTCAGGTATTGTGTCGTCCCATGGTTCCAGGCTTGCTTTGAGAAGAAAACCGAGTTCTCTGTCCTGTGCAGCACTACTGAATGGCACGCAGAACAGGGGAGTGAGGCTTTTGGGGAATCCTTGGTATGTGAAGCAATGGACTAGATAAACCATCTAGTCAGATTGTTTTGAACCAAATCAGAATTTACCTCAAGCATAATTTGGAGTTTGGATGCCATTAAAAGGCACGGGCCAGAAACAAGTCTGTTTGGCCCTACCTACACGTGTTTTGGTGCTGCCATAAATGTAATGATATATTATAACCATCTCTCAAGACAAGGCATGCCGATGTGGTGATAAAAGTATTCTACTTTGATAAAGTATGTTTGCGAATCTCAGCGATGACACTTCAATGAGATTAATTTCTGGATGCAGGATACAGAAATCAGGCCTGCGCTTGCCAGAAGTGTTGCAGGAGCCTGAGCTGCAACACGGGGTGTCACAGCAGCAAGAGGTGTATAGAAACCGGAGAAAGGTGGTGCGGTGTAGCTTCGCCTGTGAAGGGCTAGATGAAAGTATTTGTGGCTGCTGGTGTGGGTTTGTTTTTAACACAGCCCTGTTTCACTCGATGGGTTTTATCTCACGAGCTGTTTGTAATATTTTCACCAAGCTGTTCCCGACCGCCCCTTTGGCACCCACTTCTTTCAATCTCTAGCGTCTCTTCTACAACTTCCCTGCTCCCGGCTGCCTCCGAGGCTGTTCCAAAGCCTCTGGGTGTGTACAAAGTCATCTGGGCCTTTCTCTGGTTTTGTGTTTGTGAGAGGCACATCCTGAGGCGTGCAGCAGATCCCGCTGCCTCCACAGCAGCATGAGATGTGAGCCCAGACTAGTAGTCAGTTAATACACTGCGATCCTCATCCTGAGCAGCAATGCGTTCCTTGTTGGTCAGATAACTTAAACAGAAGTAACCTGTTGCCTGATCAGTTTGCACGTTTTCGTGTTGTTTGTATTTTGCGCTTCCCCTGCTCTCCGGCAGTATTACTTCTTGCACGGGACCAGTGGGTGTGTGGAGCTGGCCTGACCGTCCTCCTGCTCACCTCGAGGGCTAGCACTGGTGATTTTGAGGGAGTCAGAAGTAGGTCATTGCTGAGAACGACTGAATTCCCACCCACTCGGCCTAAAATTCAGGTCATAGGTCTTGTAACTGAAGTGATGTTTGTGAACTGCTGCCCGTCCTTGCAGTCCCTGTAGCGTCAGGGGGGTTCTTCGGGAGCACCCTGGTCTGATGCCTTCAGGTGGATCTGCAGGCAGCGTGCCATGGTGTCTCCTGAGAACACAGTCTCCCGGGTTTATGAAATAAATTACTCGCATTTTTTAGTAGCGGCTTAAAAAACCACTGAATCAAGCTTATGCGTAGTGAAGTAGTGTTTTACAATGAAAGGTTAAGAAGGGAAGGAACTGTTGGACAGACAAGGCTGTATCTGAGGAGGAAAAGACCAGAAAGAGTGATAGATGTGCAAGGAACTCTTAATGACAGATCAACAGTCCAACGGACACTAAGGCTTTGTGGGCAAAAATAATACAAATACCTTTTTTAAAAAAAAATTATGTTCTTTTTGAATCGGTTAGCAGAAGTAAGCCCATCAAATGAGATGAGAGAGCCAGGACTTGGATGGCCCATCACACTGTTCAAACACCTAACTACAGCTGGGGAGCATTGGGAACAAAATCTATAGAAAAGCATTTTTGAGCAATGATTTGTTTGCACAAAATATTTAGCTAGCACCCTGGGGCAGTAAACAGGTTAACAGACTGCCTTTGTCTAATTCGTGATCAGGGAAAAAAGGCTCTGTTTGTTAAATAAATCTAAAGAAATGGTTAGTTACAGGTTGTTTGTCAGCTCTCCCTGACACTCTCTGGGCTTCATGGAGGGAATTGCCTAAATAGTTCTAGCATTTCCAGCAGCGTTTACTTTTTCTGCTGGTGGCTTGTGTAAAAGGCAGAGGAGAGGTGGGACAGGGTTGTAAAATGCAGTAGCCTCTCTGGAGAATGCTTTGGAAATGACAGAGGTAACGTTGTCTGGGAAAAAGTCCTGTCCTTTAAAGACTCCATGGGAAATAACAGACTAATTCTTATTAGGGACAGTTCAGCAGAATCCCAGATGGAATAAAGAGTGAAATCCAAATTTTCCAATACTGTGGGGCAGCTGTCAGTCGTGAAAGACTCTTCTTTAAGCAGTAATTCTGTGAAGTTTTCAGCAGGCAAGTTGTCTTTTTGTAGCTGCTGTGTTTAAGGGACTGAAGGGCCACGAACTGTTAAAACCATTGCTGCCTGCCAAACCAGGCGCAGCTGAGACCTGTGATCCGGTCTGGCACGCATTGCCTCCTGGAGAACTTGAAACGTTGCCCAAAATTAAGAGTTCTAATGCACAACTCTTTCCCCCCTTGCTGTTAGAAAGCGTGCAGGCGCTCTCTGCGTGAGGGCGGTTACTTGGGTACAAAATACCCAGACAGAGGTAGCTGGGATATAAACGGGGGCGGGTGGAAAGCGCAGCAGCGTCGGAGCGAGCTGCAGCAGGGGACGCGGGCTCCAGCAGAGCTTTGAAAGCTGCCATTGCTCTGTCCCGGGAAGCAGAAGCTGAATTTCTGTCCCCGTCCTCCGGCACTCCCAGCCGCGCTGGATCCTCCCCTTGGCAGTTTCTCTCCCCGCTCCTGCCCGCCCCTTCACTCCGCTATATAGGACCCTCTCCGGGCAGCTTTGGCTTCACAAAAATCCAGTCCGGGCAGCTGTGCCTCCTCTCGCACGCACCCAGCAGCCTGAACGCCGGAGCCGACATGGGTAAGAGATGCAGCCCGCGGGTCCAGCCGGGCTCCGCTGCCTTTGGCTGAGCTTCTGCCCTCGGTTAGCGTGGCGGACTGGTGAGGAGCATGGCGGACTGACTGGTGAGGAGCGTGGCGGACTGGTGAGGAGGGACGCGGGGCCGAAGTGCAGCGTTTCCTCCAACTATTAAAAGGTTTACTTCTTTAAGCTGTTGAAACCCTCCTGTGGTTTTAAATAAGTAGCTTTAATGCTATCAGTAAATGCCTTTTATGGTACCATTAACGTCTCTTTTAGTACCTCAGAAACTGAAATAAGCGTTTGGACTTGCTGCTCTGGTTGATTGTGAACGTGAATGACTCTTAGGAAGATTGTCGGGAAACCGAGGATGAGAATTTAACTTTTTGCTTATATTTTTGTGATAGACCATATAACTTTTATGGACTTTCATTTTTGGGTACACGGACAGGAAATGGAGGGAGGGGACTAAAACAGATGGCAGGTTTTTTGCACGCAAATGTATTATTGTGTCTTTTGCACGGGGGACACTTACATTGCGATGTGACAGAACAGGGTAAGATTGTCGACTTGAGTAAAAATTCCTGTATTACACAGACAAAAACAATGATGCTGACTCAGCAAAAGTGTCTAGTCTGGTTTATCTGCCTAGGGTGACTGTTTATCTTTTTCTGCTTTTGTAGGTACTAATAGTGCAATTCTATTTGTTTTGCTTTGCTTTCTAACTGTAAGTTTCGGTGCGTAACCTGCGGTAAGGACGGTTTTGTCGTGGCAGTCTGTAGGAAGTTGCTAGGCAGTGTGCAAAGAGTAAGTTAAATACTGCACCTTAAAGCTTGAAGTAGCATGATGGTGACTGATGGGTCACAGGCTTTCTTGGCGGTGCAGAACAAGTCTTGGACTGCTCTTCGAAAACTGAACAGATGATTAAAGTCTGCTGGCATGGTTTGTTACTTGGAAAAGGACTTGTATGCCAGAAAGAATGTGCTGCTCTCGTCTCTGCTGTTCTGTAAGGCCTGTGTCTTGTCATGTATATAGTACAGCTGGCATACTCATTTCTTTTCTCCCATTTGTGTGTTTATTTCAGCAGTTTAGCACAATCATACCAGAACCCAGATTTGCCTACCTTCATTTTTTAAGACTTAAATGTTTAACCCAGGCATACACCTGAACTCCAGAGGACTTTCTGTTTACCCAGGCTCTGCAAAAAGCCCCGTTCGGCCCAGATTTATTCCACCCAACTTTAAGCTCTCAACAGAGGTGCCTAATTTATCGCCCCATTTCTCCTAACCTCCCTCTAGAGGGTAAGGAGTCTTGGGCACCTTCACGGGTTGTTTTAAGTGAGCTGAAGAACTCTGCTGCCACAAAATAGTGCATACAAAAAGACAACGTCTTTCCTGCTCCTTTCCTTTATTTCACGCTGTTAAACCCGAACTACCAAAGAATATCTCTTTCTTGTGTTAATAATTACTGAATTTACTATGAAGCTGCACTTTATCAGCTGGGATATTTTTTTACAATGCTGTTACCCATTGTTGTGAATCTATAAACCTCATTATCCAGACTACCAGTGACTCCAGGTTAATCTGAGTGTAGTTTGCTCGTGCTGCAGCTTCCTCAGAGGCTTTGCACATCGCTTCAAAACTTTTAACACACTGATTAGGTAAGTAGAAATGGATTGGCCTTTTATTTAAAAAAAAAAAAAAAAGCTACTTTCAGAAGTTTTTCATGAAACAATCTCCTAAATCTTGCTTTTATAATGTTTTGTGGTATTTGTTGTCCTTTGGGATGATCTGTATTCCCCAACGTTTCTTTGTGCTGAGGAGCTCAGCATTTCTGAAGACTTTACAGCCCTTGGCAAGGCAAGAGGCATCTCTGTCACCTGCCTGGCAAAGGAGGTGCTTGTCCTCCGAGATGTGGAGCAACGCCGTGACTTGGCTCACCCAGTAACAGGGACGAATGAACCCGGAGGTGTCTGCGCCATTTCCCTGTGCTGCAACTGCTAGACTGGCGCATCCAGTCGTCATTCTTTGACCTTGCTCAGGATGCGATTTCACTCGGCGCTGTGGTACACCTTGGTGCCCAAAAAATGAGGGAAATGAAACATTTATTCTTCCCTGCCACCCAAAAGAGCGCGGTGTCTTTGCCACCATCAGAGCAGCTCCTTTAACATTTATGACATTGAGAACTGCCTCCTTTTTGTCTACAACTTACTGAGTGGATGGAAAGCTGCAGGCAGTCCCTCGTTATGCTTTATGAGGGAAATTAGGGCTTACATATTTTCAGCTGTTGTAAGTGTAGCAAAATATCCCCAAACTGTGTTGTTGATTTGTACGGCGTTTTCCAGAGTGGCCCGTGGATCATTGTTGGTGGCTCCCGAAGGATTGGGCAGTTGCCTTTGGTTTACTGTCCCTCCTGTTCTCCAAAAAGAGGAACAGAACAGATGGAAAGACATGAAAAAATACAGAGCAAAAGGAAACTAGACTGGATTCCTCAATTCCCTTTGCTCTCCAGAAGAGAGAATTGCTGTAGACAGCGGTAACAAAAGGCACAGTGATATTTTTATCAGCTTTTGGTGTATATGTACAAATAACTGCACAGGAGTAAGGAGGAATCGCACTTATTGTAACTTCCTTGTGAAAAAAGGAAAATGGTACAGTGAAGCAGTTAAAGCTCAATGCATGTGTTCTTCATGCTAAATTCCCACGTGAGACATCGGCGGTAGAGAAGGTGGGCTCTGTGGATGGGAAGCTACCGGTGAGAGAATTTGCCTGTAAAGGTGTAACGTGCGCTCCAGACAAAAAAATCTCCGTGCCTTTGTCCTCGCCGGAGTTTGCAGACCGCGTGCGTGTGATAGAGCGTCCAGCTTCCTGGTATTCAAATCACTTGGTCAGCTGCCAGATTAACGGGGGATCTGGAACGTAACAAGTAGTATTGACATGTTTAACCATGGGTTATTAACATAGCCGTGTAAATATTATTGTTAACGTGTTGCTACAAGATGGTACAAATCATGGTTTTATGACAAAAACCTTATTTTGTATTCACAAATGAGCTTGGCATCGTATAACACGGAAGGGCTTGCGTCATCCGGGGATGTCTTCAGGCGGTGAGATACGATGGTTCAGAACAAAAGAGCGTTTGAACAAGATCAGAGGGAGAGGAGGGAAAAAAGTGTATGAGAAGAAGGAAGAGAAAACGTTCATCATCTCGCTATATGTTTTCTCTGGAAAACAATTTGGCACAAATAATCTTTTTCTCAAAGTAATCTGCAGAAAACCGCATTTGCAATGCTAATTAAGCTGTGGTCGAACGCATACTGAGTTCCTGCTAATTTAGGTGATTGAGAAAATTGGAATAAAGTTTAAATTATGGCTTAGGCATACATGGAACAAAGCAAACTTTATATTTTGTGTTTCCAGATAAAAATATTTCACAAAGAATGTGAAATTAAACCTAAAGTACCAAATTACTCCTTTTGAGAAGATCCGGTTTTTAAAGTTATGAGCCTCCACGTGCAGTGAGTGGATTGCTTGAAGCGTTTTGCCTTCCAAGAAAGGCTCCAAAATGAAATGGGCGCTGGAGCCGTCACTACCCCTGGATTTGAAATCTTAGATCCGTGGCATTCTGAACAGAACTTGCTACCAACTTCTCTTTTTAAGTAGCGGAGAATGGCGAGTAATTAGCGGCTTTGCTTAGTTGTATTATAGACACTTGCAGTGCGGAGGGAGGCAACTATACTTTGTTTTTGCTTTTGTCAACCTGTATTTCACTTCACGTCACATTGAAAAAATATGTTGGCATCCTGCCACACAGCACTTTTGTATTTTTGTGTTTTAAACAGCTGATTATATACTACTTCCATTCAGGAACGGAGCAGAAGCTTCCAGCGTTGCGTTCAGGGGGCCTGCAGCTCCGTGACTCGAGAAGGGTAGAGGTGTCAGTTAAGCCTATAAACTTACAACATGTTGTAACTGTCCCTTAAAGCAATATTTCAGGGTAATATTTTCTTAATTCTAGCCAACAGTTTATTGCTGCAATCCTGAGCATATATGTTCTGTTGACTGTGTTAGAGTAGAAATCACTGTGTACGAGGCTGTTGTAATATAATTTTTACTTGGATCCAAACTGATACAAAAGGAGCTAAGAAACGTTTTAGAACTAAGGTGGAACGCTTATGAAGTATTACGGGTTAGTATGAGCAGTGCTTTATGCTTGCTGAGGATCAAGCTCTCAATTCTGGAAAATCCTAACACAGGAGTCCTGTCTGTTTGGAAGCGAACGCCGCGCTTTCCAGACGGAGAAGCTGTAGATAACAACTGCTGCAGCGCCCGTTCTCCATGGAAGTGTTGAGGGTTTGTGCACAGAGACACCCAGGTGCCTCGGCTGGTTTTGGCTCTCGGTGCAGGAGAGCGTTGCTTCTGTCTTCTGCCCCTGTAAAATGACACGTTCCTCCTGGCGCAGAGCCCAGCCGTGAACCAGACGCGGTCCTTCTGCTTCTGCGGGGGTCTCTTCTCTGGAGGACGTTTAGATTCCCTTTCTAGCTTCCTAAAACTACAGTTTCCCCGCTAAGTTGTCTGAGTTGTGATGTAGCTGCTGTGCTGGAAGCGGTGGATGAGGAACGGCGGCTGACGGAGGGTTTCTGGCAGCCCTCACAGGCGCGTGGGAGCAGAGGTGGGGAGCTGAGTCTTTAATGGAGAGAAGGTAGAATGGTTCATAATTCCCCTTCCTCTTGTCCTTTCTGGTCACCTGCAGCATCACCTCTTACCCAGGCTGTAAATCCTCAAAAATAACCACTTCTTCAGCATTTACGTGCAGAGAAAGACTGGAGGCTTTCCAGTAATAATAAAATGGGTTGTTCAAATTGGGCAATCTGTCTACTTACTCATCTGGCAGTGATTCAGCAGCTCTCTGTAAAACATTTAACACAATTTTCTTAAATCCCAGACCCTTGTCATATATGAATGTGCTTTAAAATTGTGAGGCTGAACTCGCTGAAATGAACGCCCAAATTTCCCATTATTTTTGAGCGTGGAGTGTCATATTGTGTATATATTCAGAAATTCAAGTAACCTCAGCACTGACTGGAGTCAGCGAGACAGAGCTGTTTGGCAATGTAGAAACTGGATCTAAGATTTGTCAATCTCTGAATGCAAAGCCAATGTCCTCTTAGAGATACACTTTAAAATAATTTGGAGATTAAAAGAACTTCTTTTTTTTTTTTTTTTTTAATTCAATCAGCAAAATGCGGAGCGTGTGGTCCAGGATATGCAACTCCTCTGGATGCCATGAAAGGCAAGTACTCTAACATCTTTTCTAAAACCAGGCCATCAGTAAAGGAATTGTTTTCAAATTAGATGAAGCCTAGGTAGATGCCTTCCAGACTGGCTCATTAATTAGCAAGGCCAAGGAGACTTTCAATATCAGAAGAGATTTTATTTCATTTTGCACCCAGCTCTGGGCAAAACATGCAAGCTCTGTTACCGTGAGCTCACTAACTCACAGCACTGAAACCAGCTGGGTCTGGGTTTAGATGTATGCATGGCTGTAAGATGTTTACATTCAACAAACCGTTCTGGTTTTCTACGCTGCAAAATAGAGCTTTGCTTAAAGAATATTGGGGGCAAGTCTCTAACCCCCCAGAAGAAAGCGTCATTGGGTTTTTTGGATGGAGACCTTTACAGACTGCCCTCAGACGCTCTCGTAAAAACGAGTGCCTGTCTAGGACAGAAGAAGGGGAAAGAGGAGAAAGGATGGGGTGTGCTGTGTGACGCAGTTCGATGGCAAGCTTCTCATCCACCTGTAGCTGTGCGAAAGTTGTGTTCTGTTCTTCCCAGCAGCGTCTGGGTGAATCCTGAACCTCACGAAAGCCCTTGAGGCGTTTTGCTGTAGCTTTTAATAGTGTCAGAACTTCACCTCGAGACCTTTAATATATTTTAAAAGCCTCAATTTTATAGATTGTAATAAGTAGGCTTTTGGCATAGGTGGACTGAAATCTGGGCCCTGGCAGCAGGGAGTCATCACTTGTGTAACTGGGGAAAGCAGAGGCTTGACGTGGCTTTGCAGATGGGAAGGTGGTCTCCAGCACCGTCCTTTTTCAGGAAAATAATTGCGTCCCCAGGGCCTCTTACAGCAGGAGGGCAAGGGAGTGGGAAGGCCCCACAGCTGAACGAGCACCTTCTCCTGGCGATTTCTGGCTGCTCAAACCGTACGCTACTGGTGTTTCTCCATAAAATGGCAATACGGGGGTTCAGCTTCCTAGGAAGAATCGCAATTGACAGTTGGAGAGATTAAATCCAGAGAAGATTCTCTTCAAGTTAACCACAGCTTTTTGTAAAAATGGTTTCTTCTGATGCGTTAAACAAGACTCCTACCTTGAAAGGTCCCCGGGAGGAGATTGTGTACCTGCCTTGTATCTACAGAAACACTGGGACGGAGAAACCTGACTACCTGGCCACTGTGGATGTTGACCCCAAATCTCCACGCTATTGTCAGGTACCCGTGTGTAGAATGGCTCCGGTGCTCCGTTTTCTAGGGTGGTGAACATTTGGGTTCCCATAATCATTTTCCAGTGGATATTTGTGTTGAGAACCAATCAAATCCTCTGCTGCCTTTCTTACTGGGTTACTCAAAGCTAACATTTGTCTTGTTAGTCTCAAGACACTGTCAGAGCATTTTTGTGCTTGGTATTTGAATAGTTCTTTTTGTAACACAATTACTGATTTGTACTGAGCGTGAGCATTAAGCTCTGGAAGGTGACATTTCCTCGGGGTGTGTCAGTAGCACAGACAGAGCTTATAATGCGGGCTGTCTGGTACCCTGGGAAATCCTACACACGAGGCCTTATAAATCCAAACCATTTACTTCATAACTGGCAAGCTGGGGGTAGGTAGCTACCAATATACCAGATCCAAACTACTGCTTAGGGTTTTATTGTGGAGCAGTGGAGGAAACAAATCTCCTAAAACTTGGACAAAACGTAGCTGTAATCTTTCAACTTGTCTTAGTTATACAGTGGGGAAGTAAAAATCAGAAGCAAGAGTGCAAATTAACATGTCAGTTTGCTCCAGTCGGCCCCAGTTGTAATCAGGTAAATCTCGTAAAGTCAGAGACTTGCAGCACGTGGACAAGTGATGGTTTTTCTGTTGCTTCTTCCATATCATTATTACATGTCTCCTTATTTAGAGTCTTTTAATTAATTTAATAGCATACAACATTTAACAAGTGCTGTGCAATCATGATGTCCAACTTTCTTCTCCCACTTTACAGCTTCAGCTCTGCATATCTCAAGCTGAATCTGCTTCCTGAATAACAAATAGCAGTTTCCTTCTGCTCTTTATTAATTTATGCTTTGACATAAAGACCCATTTCTTTGCCTAGGGGAAGAACTATAGCCTGTCTCTGTGTTTGTAGGTGATCCATCGCCTGCCCATGCCGAATCTTAAGGATGAGCTCCATCATTCAGGGTGGAATGCCTGTAGCAGCTGCTTTGGGGATGCCACAAAGAGAAGAAATCGTCTGATTCTACCAAGTCTGATCTCTTCTCACATTTATGTGGTGGATGTGGGAACAGACTTGCGAGCTCCTAGAATCCATAAGGTGTATTTAGATAACTTTAAGCTGGGGTTTTATTGCTCATATTTTGACCAAGAGACAGTGATTTTATGAACTCCGACTTCAAATTAGAGAGTCAGAACAGTTATGGAAGCTTTTGTCAAATATTAGGAACCTGTGGGAGTTTCGAAACTCCTACAATTTATTGATAAACTACACACAAAAATCTCGCACTAAAGAAATAGGAGTAAATGTGGTGTCAAACACTCAAAAATTAGGAAGTTCCAGAATTCAACCTGCCTCTGCAGTATGAATTTCAGTCGAAGCAGTTGCACACTGTGTTATTGGTTTTGGCTACAGGATCACGAGGCAAACTCCTGCCTGACACATTCAGCTGGGCATACGCAGATTGTATGGTTTTCCGAGATGAGTTCAAATTTGATTGGATTTTCACTGAGCAAAACCAGGTCTCTTCCGTAAAGGACACCTCCTCCTTGATTCCTAATCCTTGGTTCCTAAACGTATGATAAGTAGATTTTTTTAAAAGAAAAAATTAAGAGAATGTTTTAATGTGGGGAAATGAACGTTATTTTAAATCTCTTATTCATGGGAACAATTGAAATGTTTCCAGAATAAAACTTCCACTGCAATAGAATTCATTTGGCAGAGATAGAGATATTGGCACAGATACAGGTTCGGACATACACTTGCACTTTTCCATGTCTAACTGTTTAGATTCTCTTTACAGTCAATGAAAAAAAATAGGCATTGTTGGACTCAGATTTGTCTAACCTAGTTTAGAAAACTGGTTTAGGGTAAAGGAATTGTGTCTTAACTAGTGTTTCTTTTCACTGACTACAAAGTAAGCATAGAGGATTAGCTTGGATGTAAACGTATACACTGTCAGCGTGGTACTTGGTCAGGTGAATCCCGCAGCAACTTCAGTACAAAGTTCCAGGTTTGGCAGAGACAATTTAAGTGATCAAAACCATATTTTGAAGGCAGGTCATAATGTGGAACGTAAGGAAACTTGTAAGTGGTTTTTTGTCCCACCCCACCTGCCTGCGAATACTCATTCATAGTCTTTCAGTTCTGAGTTCTTTAGAACCTTGCCAGCCTTTAACTGTTAATGCAGTGGAATAAAACCCCCAAAGGTCTCTTCTCGTACAGTGAATTTGGTTTCAAACTGAGTCTCTGGCACGCCTCAAAGATTTTTTTTTTTTCCCCTCTGAACTGCTAGTACTCCAGTGAGAGCGGATGTCTGAACGCACACAAGTGGTGTTTCTGCCACTGATACTAATTAAAACAAACGCAGATGTCAGTGTTTCACTGATGCAGGAATTAGACTGATTCTAACCATTCGACTCTTGCTGTTTATGTTTTTGAGAAGAACAAATAAATGTCAGGGATGATACTGTATTACTGGGCAGAGTAGAAAGCGGGAGGTGGCAGGTACTCAAAAAACGAAGTAGCAAAAGAAACAATCCCCCTCACGTATGCTATTCCTGCTCCTTCCTCACTCTTTGAGACTTGAACTCTTAGAGGTGAGCTGGTATTCTGTAGCCATCGCAGAGAAGGTGACTGTGACTCTGTGTACGCTCATTTTAGGTTGTTGAGCCAGTGGAGTTGTTCTGGAAGGGTAACGTGGCTAATCCTCACACCTCTCACTGTCTGGGCAGTGGTGACATCTTAATCAGCTGCTTGGGAGACCCTTCTGGCAATGGAAAAGGTATTAATCCCCTCCATTACTCTAGAAAAGTATTTGTGGTACTGAAGTATCATACTCCCAAAGTACAGGCTGCAAAGCTAGAAGCATTGTGAAGAGCTTACGGTTCTTTTGTGCACCTAACCATTCAGCGCTTGCTTCTGTAGCTATCGAGTAAATACTTCGGTTACCAGGTAAGCTGTTCGGACATTGCTCTGCCACAGCAGCTCAAACCTGGCGTGGAGGAACCTCTGTGGGACTGCTCATGAGTTCAGCTGCCGTGTCTCAGTCTTTCAAATATATTACTAAAGACGACCAACTCTAGTGGTTATAATATGAGCCAGAAACCCATTAACATTTCTCTTGGGCCCCTTCAGCATAGAGCGAGGAAGAATTGCTTTTGAGCATAATCTCTATCAGCTCAGTATTTGTGGCTTGGCCTTGAAAGATTCTGTTGCCAACCTAAATCCTCTTGTCTCATTGTCTAATGAAAATTAAACCTTTCAAGCTATTCTAGATTGCATTTCCTATTTAAAACTTCTGAAGGATTCTTGCGTATAAATTTTGTTACCTATTCAGATGTAAACCACCTGACATTTAAAGAGAAATACTAGCTATTAGGAGAAATGTACTTCAGATGGTAAGTGGTGAACCCTGCTCCTTTTCGCAGGGTTTTTCTCTTCTGGATCGTGGGCAAACATGTCCTTGAATAGATGCGTATTATGGACGTAATTCAAGGATATTGGTGGCAAGCAAAGAAAAACAGAGGTGGCTCCTCCAGGATCTTCTTTAAGCTATCTCTTAATTGAAATGTACTCTAGGAGGCTAACTGATTTATTGAAACGACTTGAGTGGAAATAGAGCCAACTGGAGCTTAAAACAGTCATGACAATATGATGAAGTTCTTTAAAAATCCAGCTTTCATTTCCTTTAGTCCATAAAAGCAATAGCAACGGAATCACAAAATTTTCCTTAAGCATGGAGTTGCATTTTACAGCGTGTTTAGAAAACAGACATTTATATATTAATATATTATTTATCTTATTTAAAGCTGTGAATCTCTGTGAATGTCTTCAAGCAATTTTCTTTGGTTTTTATATCAGGTGGCTTTATTTTGCTGGACGGAGAGACCTTTGAAGTGAAAGGAAATTGGGAGAATGGGGAAAAGGTCCCCGCCCTGGGTTATGACTTCTGGTATCAGCCACGACACAACGTCCTCATGAGCACCGAATGGGGAACCCCAAAAGTCTTGGCGGATGGGTTTAACCCAGCTGATGTAGAGAGAGGTGAGGGAACATTTGTTTAAACTCTCAGAAGTAAAAGTGATTCTTTGTTAAACTAGTACTTTCTCTGCTTATTTTTGTCTGACCTGATCCATTAGGGCATTATGGCCGCCGCATTAATGTGTGGGACTGGAGCACTCACACCTACATTCAGGCAATTGACTTAGGCAAGGGCTCCATACCTTTGGAGATCCGATTCCTCCACAATCCAGATGCTGCAGAAGGCTTTGTTGGGTGTGCTCTGAGTGGTACAGTGCATCGCTTCTACAAGACGGAGGTAAGTGATGAAAGCCATGGCAAACGCAGAATCTCAAACCTGGTTGTTTCAAAAATCCACCAATCGCTTAGGAAAAGTAGAATTCTGATTAAAAAAAAATAGGGCTCCTAATTGCAGTCTAATTCTAGGCAAGCTGTAACATTGTGTCAGAGAGCAAACCTGCATGCATACCAGCCAACGCGTGGCTTTCTGGAGCTGCCGTGTAGTCCCTCATCTTTGAGCGATTGCAGTTGGTAGGCGTTTTGAGTATCTCTGCAGCCGCGTTGCTGATGTGCGGCGTGCAAATCTTCAGCAGCCTGATCCTGAAGGGAAACGAAGTTTAAGAGGTCGTGGTGCTGGGCTGTCAGCCCCATTCCAACTCCTCTGCCCTCCACAGCAACTTGTTGATCATTTTAATCACAGTTAATGAATTGTGAAAGTCTCAGAGGGAAAGGTCTTGTCAATGACAGGAACATTAGTGATCGCTTGAACACGGGACAATCTGATGAACACTTGCGCTGAGGAAACAGCTGCAGCATTAGCTCGAGAGCTTGCTTTCTGGCCTGCAAGTGTGTCAATTGGACAGGTAATGAGAACATGGGAAACCTGTCACCAGTGTCAGTGTGTGCTGCTGCTGCTCAGCCAGTGTTTGGAAGCAGAGGGAAGACCTGAAGGCAGAGGAGGGAGGGAAAGCAATGGGGTCATGGACAGGGGAGTGGAGCCATTGCCATTTCAGAGGGTGAGCTGGAGACAGATAGGACACCAAACTGTAGGAGATTAGCAGTCTTTAGTTCTGCTACTGTTACAGCAATCCGTTTGAGATGTTGCATGGTATAATCATTAACATTCTCGCTGGCAGTATAGTTACCATCCTCACCCCTTGGTAACGCTTATTTGCAGGGTGCATATCGCCTCTCTACAGGCCCTGTTAAATAAATAGCACTATTTGCTTCTCCTCCCTCTGTCGTGCATAGCTGAGCCCTCTTGGCTGACATCAAGGCAGTAACGATGCCGTGTTCTCTCCTGTGCCTTCTGCAGAAAGGAGACTGGGCAGCCGAGAAGGTGATTGAAGTACCCAGCAAGAAGGTGCAAGGATGGCTTCTCCCTGACATGCCTGGTCAGTGTGACCGTGTTTGGAAAAGAAATGGGGTGTTGTCCTTTTCAGTTCCCTGGTACAGTGCAGGTTTTTTGCAAAATCTTATCCTTAAATGACAGAGACTTCCCTTGTAAAATACTAAATTTCTGTTTGGGTCCTTTGTGTAACACTTCTGATGTAACCAAGTGAGCCTTGCTTATGCGCCACCAATAGCAGACCGTCAGACCTCTGCTCCCGCACTGCGCAGTGCCTGAGGGCAGTTTCTCTAGAAAAATACTTGGAGTTCGGGTCTTTCAGCATGAGCTCGCAGTATCCAGGAATGGTCCTGGGAATGCTGGTAGAGCCTGAACTGCCTTTGAGTAGGCGCTGGGTTTCCAAGGATGATTGTGTTTGTTCAACCCATATCTTAACATGTTTTCCTGAGGCTACTATGACTAGAATTTTGAAAGGTAATAGGCTTGTGGTCTTGTTTGTTGCTGGTCCTGTCCGTTTCCTGACTTTGTTCCTGAATATTTTCTTGAAGGTCTTATTACTGATATCCTCATCTCGCTGGATGACAGGTTCCTGTATTTCAGCAACTGGCTGCACGGAGACATCCGCCAGTACGACATCTCCAACACCCGCAAGCCCAAGCTGGTGGGACAGGTAAGCCAGCATCAGAAAAGCTGTCGTGTGCCAGGGCAGTACAGTCGTCTTCTTTCCTTCTTTTTTAAAAGGAGAAAAAGTCAATTTACTTTTGCTTGAGAATTGTCACTATATTGCTTTCATGTCCCTTTGAGAGTCATCACCTGTTCTCACACATTCCCTCGGTTCCAGGTGTTTCTGGGAGGCAGTATCACAAAAGGTGGGCCTGTAACTGTAGTGGAGGACAAGGAATTGCAGTGTCAGCCAGAGCCATTTGTGATCAAAGTAAGTTTTCCGAACATGCATGTTGTCAGTGCTCAGCCAATCGTAATCCATTTTGAAATATCTCTACACCTCCGCCCAATGTACAGCATATAAAGCCATATCTGGGGTAGTTGATATCTTCGCTTACAGCCTGGGCAGGTATCACATTTCAGCATGGGCTGGAGCTTGTAAATCCTGGTGAGTGTTCTGGGTCCCTGGTGGAATTGGACAAGCTGTTCAGCTGTACTGAAGCCTGTGTAATTACATCTTCCCTGCTGTTGTTAGCTAGCTAATTTAAAGCTAATGCAGTGTGTATTCATCACACTGCCATCATTGCCTCTGATAATCTTTCAACGACTGATGGTCGAAGCACTAAAGGAGCTCATTCTGCAGTGGGGGGCGGTGCGTGCATGTGTGTAAAGAGTTCGATGGCACCTGGCATCGTGATAGAAAAATGAAAGAGCGTTAATTGTCTCTGGTCGTTACCAATGTGCGTTAATATTATCACTGTCAAGGCAGCTACCTACGGAAAGTCTCGTGGGATGTGCAAGAACTGAATGTGGTCATGGCTGAGATCTGTTGGCCGCTGAAGGCAGTTTCAGGAAGCTCCACGTACTCCTTTTCTTCGTAGCGCAGATCATGACCTAGCTGCAGGGCAGACATGTTCTTATTTGCAGCTGTGTTATGCGACCCATCTCTTGATTTTTGACGCTTCCATCCAAGTACAGCAACCTGAACACTTCAGCCCTTGCTTTCTTAGGTTACTGGTTCTGTGAATAAAGTGGAACTCATCTGGATTGACCTTGAGGCTCCCCATTAATAAGGAATAAGACTCCCAATAAAAACTGTTCTCTCTCCAAAACAGGGGATTTGGTGCTCTTGTGTCAAGGATTTCAGAGTGCTGGATGGTCCCCTGAGTAGCAGAACTGCCGTGCTGTTTTGTTTCTCCTTGCTGTTGCATTTCTTCTGTTCAACCTCCGTGGCAGCTTGTCTTGAGCACCTTGTTCTCCATTATAATTTTAGGGGAAGAGGGTGCCAGGTGGGCCTCAGATGATCCAGCTTAGCTTGGACGGGAAGAGATTGTATGTCACCAGCTCTCTCTACAGTGGATGGGACAAGCAGTTCTACCCAGATCTTGTCAGGTAAGAAAACTTTGGTAAGCAAGGATGACTGTACAAGCCCATGTTCAAGATTTCTTTCTTAAATAGTGATATGTGTGTACCAGCTGGTGTACAGAGCAAAGCTTCCCCGCAGAATCAAGTAACTTTTTACACACAGCCTGCCAACCTAGATGTTTCCCCCACTAGCCAGAATCCATCCCTGCTCAACAGGCACACAAAAGTTGGGGTCTGCAGACACTATGTGTTGAAATCATGATCTGTTTGGAAGTAGATGAGAATGGGAAGAAGCCAGTGACGTGACCTAGCCTCCTGGAATCCCTAGTACTTCCAGACTGCCTTTGAGTGTATCAGCGTGACTTTCTCTTTTTTGGAATTAAAGAAAGGAGAAGATGATCTTCCAGATGGCCACAGGAGGGCGCAGTGCAGCTTGCCTATTCCTTTATAAGTAACAACAGCTATTAATTTTCCCTCGTTCATTGCTAACTTGAGGTTGCAGGTTTCACTGAGGCGATGTAACTCACTTCTGAGACTTGCTAAGCCCCAGTTTAAATCTGGGGTTCTTCCCATTTTATAGTAAACGAAGACAAATCCTGCCCACATATGGAAGAGAAGAGCAACAAATATGAATCCTTTTCCCAATATCTGTTTTCTTGTCCCTTTTTCAGGGAAGGCTCTGTTATGCTGCAGATTGATGTGGATACTGAAAGAGGTGGATTGAAAGTGAATAAAAACTTCCTAGTGGATTTTGGGAAGGAACCTGATGGGCCTGTCCTAGCTCATGAGATTCGTTACCCTGGTGGAGACTGCACCTCTGATATCTGGATGTAATTGTTGCGTGGAGCCGTTTTCTTTTTTTTTTTCTTTCAGTCCTTTTTTCTCTTTCTTCCTCTCTCCTCCCTACCCTCCGCTTCCCTTTGGTATAGGTGACTTGGTTCAGCTGGAACTTTGTTTGCTATCTAAATTTAGACTTCTGTTAGGGTGAGCCACAGAAGCTCCGCTTTCTTCTCGTTCTGAGGCAGCCAAGTGATATCTCTGAAACGTGATATACATCTCATTTTCTCTGCTCCTTCCCCTTTCCTAAGGTCCTGTGTAATCACTGTTGACTGTAGGTTTCAAGGCCGAGGTCACCAGTCTTTTAAGGACTGTTTGTCATGCTTGGTGCCACTTTGCCTTGCCACTGTTGGCCACTGTTTGCCCTCCCACTGTTTGTTGGTGGAGAAGCTGTTCCTAAATAACTCCGTAAGGATACATTCCATGGGCTTGCCCCAGAGCAAGAGCGTCCTGTCCGTGCCACGTTTAATGTGCTCATAAAGTAATCAGTGCTTTACAGCAGACACAGCACAAGAATCACGCGTATCTAATCCGAAGCCATGTGTTTCCGGAGCTGGGTTATAGTTTTACGTTTGTGCTCTGATGTTATAAAAAATAAACAATAAAATTGTTCTTCAAGACAGGTGGAACTGCACATTTTTTTTCTTTTTAGCATTTCAGCATTTTCTATTTCAAAGAACACAAATGTAAGGTCATTTCAGAAAGTAACAATGCCATTTGTCTAAACATTCTTTGGTGAGGAATTTATTCTTGCTGAAGCCACCTTTGTTCCCGTTATTGCAAGCAAAGATTCTCTTCCATTTTCTAAGACTGGAGAAAACCGCAGAAGACATTTCCGCGCGCTGCCGAAGCGAGGTGATGCTAGCAGCAGGTGTCTTACAGGTGCCTTTCAGGTGCCTCGCAACTTCTTGAACAGACACGCACTGACAAATCCACCCTTTCTTCTCTTGCCAGTTCCTGACGCATCTTCCTGAAGCTGTTCCTTGGGTCTGGTTCTCTTTTCTGCTTCTCTGGATCTGTTGCTTTCCCATCTGTGTCCATTGCCAGCCTCCGCCGTTTCCTGCTGGGCTTTAGCGTTGCCAGTTGTAACGCTGGAATCACAGCAGCAGTGTCGGAGGAGCGGCGTGTTAATGGGACTTCCCGCTGGAGCCTTTTGGCTGGGCTTTTTCCGACTTTTACTGTGCTTCCATGGCAAAATCCTCATCTAGCTGACAGATCTTACTTATAGTCAAGACTTCATTCTGTACGTAGCTGCTTACTGTCTTGCCTAACATATTTGGAATCAGGCTTTGAGAGTTCAATTCTGTGTTTTTAACGTAGGGCAGCCGGACTGCTGCCACTCTTTGAAACCTGCGACAAGCAGTCCTGTTAGCACCTTGTGAAGCCAGGTCTAACTGACACGGCGTTGCAGCCACCTGTGTCTGATGTAAAAGCCCATTTTCAGCAGCTTCTTGTTAGAAACGGGTGATGTTTAAACCGTCTTGCTGCAAGGACCCAGAACAGGAGTACAGCTCGGAGTTTCTCTGTGCTAGCTATTTTAGGCCATGATTTTCCACAGATCACAAACCTGCTAGTGAGGGGGCCCTCGGGTCTCTTCTCAGCCCGTCAGTGTGCTGCAGGGTGACCGAGGTCTCTCATTCCAGTGGCAGTGAGCGCTCCAGTCTGAGTCCCATCCTGAAATCTCAGTTGGAAATGCCCCTGAATACAAGTGTGTACAACTGCTGAAGCGCAACTTCCTTCTATTCCTTGTAAAAGCCAAATGTCAATGCAAAAAGGTGCTTAGAGAAGGAAGAGAAAAGCAAAGTGTGGGACTCATTTGAATTAAAATATTTCCTTTTTTCCTAACATCTGCTAATCCAGGTACTGCAAAAGATAAGCTGTGAGTGGAGAGTTTCTCGTGGTTCTGGGAGGAAACCGCTGGGTCTCACCATGCTTATGGGATCCATGTCCATAGTAGAGCTTCTGCTTTTAGTATGTGTGCCTGTCTGGGTCTACTTTATTGCAAGGTGAGCTTTACCAGGGACTCCCCTGGCTGTACTGGCACCACCTTCACTAGCTGTAAGGAAGTTTCTGAGGGGACGCTGTCACGGTAAATACCCACAGTCAGTCAGAGGCCATTGGAAAGGGACCCCAGAATTTCAGACAGTAGCCAAATGCCTGCTGTTTGGAGAATCTCTGAAGGTGGTGGGAAACCTTACCCTGATGACTGACTGCCGTCTCTCTCTCACTTGTTGAAGTGGAAGAAACAAATGCAGCGAAACAAAGTAAGTTGGTGAATGCAGAGTAGGTCCAGATATGTGGTGGGTCAAAGAAAGATACGTGTTCATTCAGCAGTGTTGTAGAGGTTTGACCCACTGGCCAAGATCCATCCTCACTCACAAGCGCACAAAACTGGGTCTGCACGCACTGTTTGGTACTGTTTGCTGCAATCGCGATCTCTTGGGAAGTCGGTAAGAATGCGAAGAAGCCAGTGAACATGACCTTCTGCAGTTCATGGTACTTCCAAACTGCCTCCGAGTGCATCAGCATAACTTCAGTTTTTGGCATTAAAGGAAGCAGATGATCTTCCAGATGGCCACAGGAGGGCACAGTGCAGCTTCCCTATTCCTTCAGAAGCAGCTATTTCCTGGGTTTCACTCATTCATTGTTAATTTGAGGTTGCAGATTCATTTATATTTCTGCTGCTAGGTCATGTCCAAGACAAGCAGATGTGTTTATACCAGAAAGACAGCCTATTTGTAGTAGTTTCAACAAGTGCAGGAGGACAGCAAGATATCTTATATCCCAGTTGTTAGCTGGGAAGGTTATAAAATGGAGAACAGTTTCTGCTTAAGTGAAGCCAGAGCAGTCGTGATGAGAGGTGCCATTAAAAAAATAACAGTTTTTTGGTCTGCTACCTTGAGCTCTCTACTTCTCTGGTGAAGAGTGACCTCCTACTTTTGGGTTTCAGAGTGTAGGGAAGTGCCTTGTTATGTCCAGAGAAGTGTAAATGAGTCCTTGGAGTGGAACCTGAAACGTTTGGGTAAACTGCTCAGCACGTGCATTCCTGGTTTGCATTTGCGTCTCCATCAGCGGAGGAAAGACAACCGTTCTTGTTTCCATTTGTTGCAAGCTTGGAGCCTGATTTGCAGTGCTCGCAGGGACTTTTAAGGAAGGTTGTAATGCCTGTCTTTAGGCAGAGGCACGGAAGAGGAGAAAAAGCAGGTCCTGCTCGTCCGTCCTCCCCAGCTGCGCGGTGCTGCCACTCCTCTTGTGTCAGATGGAGCGATTGTGTGGTTGTGGGAGGAGTCGGCTGGAGGAGCTGATCCGGCAGAAAACTGCGCTGCCAAAAAAGCGACTCGCCGCCCAGCTCCCTCGGCGGCACACGGCAGGGCCCTTCAGCGGCAGCCTGGCGTCACTTCTCATTGCGCGGGGGCTGAAATCACAACCTAAGGTGTGGGTTTCGGATGGCTTTGTCCGGCCGTAGCTGCGGGCTGTAGTGGGGAAGGGTGATGCCGCTGCTGCCCTGCTGCTGGCCAGCCCTTTCGGCCCCCTCCCCGCGACTCCTGCTCCAGCAGCAAACCACTCATTGGGAGGGGAAGGGGTGGCCGAAATCGTGGTGGGAAAAAGGCAGAGAGGTGCCTTGAGGGAGAAGCAGCGTAGTTGCGCTACGCTGATGTTCCCCGCAGCAAACCTTGCAGCCCGTGCCTGGCAGTGATTTTGAAGCGATGTGCCGGAGGGCACCGCGTGCACTGGCGCGAGTGCGGTGGCCCTGGGACGTTTGGTTTGTCTCTGCTCGGTGAGGTGATCGGGATCCAGGGTGGTGGAGCTTAGCTTTGCATAGTCTGCCCGCTTTTAACAACATTTGCCTTTTGTCTCAAACGTGCCTCTGCCCTTCTGGCTGTTGGCATTACCGCTTGTACCAAAGTTTTGAGCACTGGGTGCTTCTGTCTCACCTGCCTCTGGTAGACGGCTCTTCCGTGCTGCCCCAGGAGCTCTTTGGGTCTTGCTGCTGCCTGTGTGCAGTGAACTGTGCCGCTGGCCATCGGCTTCTTGCTGCTCCGCTGGGGATCCGCAGTCAGCAGGGACGTTGTCTGCCCGGAGTCTCCCCTTCCTGCTCCCTCTCTGCCTCCCCCCTCTGCCCTGGCGGGAGGTGAGCTCAGCTGGCTTTGCTCTGTGTTCCCCCGCACCATGAATTTACAGTTTGCCAGCAAAGCTCTTGTTTCACAACATCTTCAAGGGCTTGATGGTGTGGTTTTCCTTCTGCTCCCAAAGAGGGGAATGGACTGGAACACAGTGAAACCCTTGAGAGACATGGAGCCTGGGAAGGTCTGGGACAGCGTACCTCTGCTGGCATTTTTTGCTGGGACACTGGCACTGGCTAAAGTCTTTGCAAAGTCTGCTGCTCTCATGGCGCTTAGTGCCTCGCTGACCTGTTTGAATGTGGCAGAGGGCTGTGAAGAGAGCGTGGAGGCCAGGCCAGAAGCGTAGGAGAGGGGGATTTAAGAATGCAAGAGGATGCGCAACACTCCGGCAGCCTGGGGCGCCTCCAGGCTTCTACGGCAGGGTGAGGTGGGAAGCGAGGGAACGTCGTCCCTGGAGAAGAGGGGAGGGTTGGAGACTGCTCCCGTAGCCGGGGGAGTTCTCGCTTGGGTGCTCAGAGCAGCCCTGGTGTCCTTGGTGAAGCAAGGTCTTCTCCGGACGCGTTTAATGTGCTGTGCCAGTCTGCATCAGATTGCATCACCTGGTCTTGGCCATTATCAAAATCACAGCGTGTTCTTCCCTGTCAGGGTTGGAAGAGATGGCTGGGAGGAGGGGAGCGGCTGCCACCTCCGTGTGGGCTCTACAGCGAAGCCCCTGGTAGCTCTGCCGTGTCATGGCTTCCCATCTCTGCCTGCCACGGGGAGCTTCTCTTGGGCCGAGAGCAGACCACGCCGATCGTGTTCTCCGCTAACCATCGCTCGCTTGCTGGTTGGTGTTGCTGAGCCTGCTCTTATCCTTCCTCCTATCAGTTTTAATTAGAAAACTCTACGCCCCACAGCTTGGTTTGGTGAGGGATGCCAAAGACGTCACCGAGGAAAGCCAAAGAGGATGGCCAGCAAACTTTGCTAATGAGTGGAAGAAGACTAATGAACTTTTTAATTAGCAGGTGTGCAGGTGCAGGAAGAAGGTGCAGGGAGACATGCACATCGTGGCAGCAGAAGCATGCAAGGAGGCATCAGCCGAGCACCTGACATTGCCTCTGGTGGAGCAGGAGCTTCTCGTGCGTCCTTGGGCCTGGTTGTGCCTCCTGCCAGCCCGGCAAACGAGGACGGCAGCGAGTCGGGTACAAGGCCTGAAGCTCTCTCTTGGTTTTGACTGGAGAGGGATGGGCAGTCGTGCCCAGCTCAGAGCAGCGTGGGAGAGCAATGGTGAGCTCTGCGCAGGCAAGCAGAGGAGGGGGAAAGGCCGTCTTGAGTTGCTCTGAGGAGGACAGCTCCGGCTATGGAGCTGCTCCTGGACTGAGGGCTTCCTTCTGCTAGGTTAGGGAAATGCCAGCCAGCCCCTCGTTTCCCCCAGATCCCTGCTGGCCTTTCGGCCCTTTGGCCCCCAGCTCAGCTCATGCTTCTGCGTGCTGAGTTCTGCTCTGCCTTTTGCCTGTTGCGGCTGCTGGACCAGAGCTGCGGCCGCATCCTCCCATCAGTCCTGAGTGTCATTCAGTGGGCAGCATCCTCTGGTCCGCCCTGCCTGGAGCACGTGTTCAGGCCATGCATCCTGCCAGCCTGGAAACTGAAACTTCCACTCTTTGTGGAAGGATTGAGAATGAGTCTGCGTGAATAAGAACTTTTTTCCTTTCCTACTGCCTGAAAGAAACCATTTGGCAAGCTGGGCCCACCTGCCTCTGGGGAGTGCGCTAATTATTTGAGAAATTGCTTAAAGCTGGGCACTGGTGCCAGGCACTAGGCTGCTCCCATGTCCGCCTGTCGCACATTTAAAGTGCTGTTCTGGAACCAGAGAGCCATTAATTACAGCCCTAATGAGATGGGCTATCTGTTCTGATAGAGATCTCCTGAGGGCTCTTTAATGGCGCTGTCAGATGTTTCTGCATTCCTACGTGCAGCAATTACTTATCCTTTGCAATTTGCCCACGGATTGAGGGAAGTCTTCCACAAGATAGGATACTCGTTCACGTTCCACGGCGCTTGGGGTTTTCTTCCTGCTTTAGTTGGGCAGCTGGTGGCAGCCAGGCTCATGGTGATCTCAGGAGGGGCCCCTTCTTCCAAAATTCTTCTCTCCAGCACCTCAGTCCCTTTATCGGAGGTCTCTGCTGTTCCCGTGGGAGTTTTGTGGCAGTTTAGTCCAGCTGGCATGTAATCCAGCCACACGGGTGCCAGGCACTTTCAGTGTTGGTGCCTGCCATGGAGCCGTGGGTGCTCATTGACCGGAGCGGTGGGCAGAGGAAGCGGCTACTGCTCAGGCGCTGTTTCCCTCTGCTGCATTGCCCTGAATCCCAAAGGTTCCTCTTTTCCACAGGCGGGCTGGCTTTCCCACGTGGAGATACAGAGCTGAGAGGCAGCAGGCGTGTCTAGGCCTTGCAAGCGCTGCCTCAACGAGGGCACAGATCGTCTTTCCTTAGGCACCCGTGTCTAGCCTGGTGTCTTCTCCAGCTGTGTGGGAGATGTCGACGTTACTCGAGTCTCTTCTGATTTCGGTGCTGGTGAGGCCCCCTCCATCCCCTGAGCCCTGTAGCCCAGTCGGCGGTCCTTCGAGCTCAGAAAGTCTTCTTCTGGTAGAGGCGCCTCTGGGCCTGGCTTGCTGAGCTGACGCCGTGTCTTCAGCTCAGCCCTCCGACAGAGACGTGCCTTCTGTCAGGGTCCAGATTTCAGCGGTGCCTTTGGTGGCCTCCGTATGTTCAAACCTTGTAATCTCCAGGAGGCTGCTGGTGGGGCCGATTATCTAGCTGGACTTCCCATCCCGCCCGTGGAATTTGCAGCCGCTGCACATTTGTATGGCAGCAACCTGGGGATGGGGGACGGCTTTAATTAGCTCGTGCCTCGGCTGGGACACGGAGGCCTCCGGAACCAAGGAAGCCCCATTGGAAATGAGCAGAGCCCCAGGATCAGATACGGGAGGTTGTGTTTAAGGAAAAGACCTGCATGGAGCAGCAGATTTTTCCTCTAGATTGGCGCTTAGCAAGGCGGAAACAAGCCGCAGCGCTGGTCTGGCACCTCCCAAACGCCGGGGAGCGATGGCTCCTCCCTTGGCAGCTTGCTTTCTCCCCCCACCCCTTTGCCTTGCATATAAGGCGCCCTCGGAGCAGCCTTGGCACAACACGACCCACTCCGGCGAGGCAGACAGCAAGCTGCACCTCCAGTTCCAGCACCTCTGCTCTTGAGGAGAGTGAGCCAGGCGGCCTTCAGCATGGGTAAGAGAGACTCTGCAGCCTCCCCGCGGCCCACGGCAGCTCCAAGGCTGGTAGCTCCATCCTGGAGCTGGCCCCAGCCACTGCCTGGAGGCTGGAGACGTCCCACCTTGAAACCGAGCCCAGCTGGCAGCTGGCAGGCAGCTGGGGTGGGAGCAGGTCCGTCGGGTGGGACAGAGTCTTCTGCACAGGCACCTTTTAAGGACGTGGACGTTTCTCATTTTATTCTTCTCTTCTTCTCAAATCAGACAGATGCAGAGTTCAGTGCTACGAGTACCCCACCTGCCCGGACGTTGTGAAAGGCAAGTCCTCTTGGGCGTGTTTGGGAACGGGCGGTGTGTGGGAAAGAGCTGGGTGTCAGTGGAGACCACCGTTAGTAACCGTGTGTGCCGAGTCCCTTCCCCAAAGGGCGAAAACTGTAACGATACGGAGATGGGCTTTTGTTGTTCTCTTACCCCTGGGTCAGTAAGGGAACCAGGGTTCAGGGAGCAAGGAGGAATGGAATGGAATGGAATGGAATGGAATGGAATGGAATGGAATGGAATGGATAGCATAGCATCGCATAGTTGCAGCAGGAAGGGACCTACAACAACCATCTAGTTCAACTGCCTGTAGGAAGGTCGCAACATCCAGAAAAATAAGCTCAGTCCTATCTGAGAGGCTGTCGAAGCCTTCCTTCTCCTTCCTGGCCGGTTCATGGCATGTTTTAACGCAAGCTTTCTGTGTACCCAGCTCCTAGAGAGGAGGTTGCCTACGTGACCTGTACCTACAGGGAAACATGCATCGACCAACCTGACTTCCTGGCCACCATCGATCTTGACCCCCGATCTCCATGTTATTGCCAGGTACCTGTGTCTCGACTGTGTTTTTATTGGGCTGGTGACCAGCTGCGGGCTCTGTGCTTCCTAGTGTCCCCCGATTCAGGACATTTACTCTTTTTTGCTGGGGACAATCAGATTGCTTGATCGCCGCTCTCTCATGCAGGCTGCCTGCTTATGCCTTGCACCTTCTTGTCTTCCTGCATCTTTCTCTCTCATCCACCCTGGCTTGACTCTTGCCCCCTGCCTGTTCATGTCCTGCCAGGACCTGTCTGGGAAACTCCACGTGAGTTTTGTCGTGGCAGGTCTACTTCTTGCTTCTCCCCGGTGTTACGTGTGAGACAGGGATGTTGTCTGCTAGGAATCTCACCTTCCTGCTCTCTTTCCACGGTCCTCTGCAGGCCTGGCTCTAGTTCAGCCATCTCCGTCTCTGTGTCCTGGGGACAAGTCGGCTCTGACTCACTTCCCAACTCACTTCCAGAGCATCTCGGTGCTGCTAGTGAGCTTTTGAGCACGTGCTCGGCATCACCCTGCCAGTGGCTGCTCAGCATGGCAAATGGTCTCTGGTGACCCAGGTGGCTTAGGGTATCCAGCACTTTTGCAGAGTTGAGCACGTTTCTGTTGCGCTGCACTGTCGGAGATGTTCTGTTGTGCACTGCGCCAACCTGCCTGCTGTCTTCCTCAATGGGAAATCGGCATTTCCCTCTCTCTGAAGGCTGCAAAGGCAGGTTATCTACATCAAGGGTGTACATATGACCCGGTTAACCCTTTACTACAAGAGCTTAGAAAAAAATGCACTTTAAAGCCAATATAGGCTTCTGAAAGTCTTTAACATATTTTGAACTCCATTCTTCAGAGGAGTTTGCAGAGCCATGCACCAGTTTTGTCAAGTTGATGCTCATCATTTCTTCATATACGTGATTTTCTGAATTTTACTGGCATGGGGTGAGGAATTCTTGAAAGAATCTCCACATTTCACAGCTGCACACAGTACCCTAAAAAGGGCAGTGGCTAGCGCGAGGGGCAGCGGACTCCTCCCTGAGTCTCTGGAGGCAGTCCCAGCTACAGTCAAATGGAGGCTACCAAGACAGAAGTATCTGCCAGCGTTAGGGTCCCCATTTCTCCGTGCCTCCCTGAGTGAACCCTAACTCTGCCTTGACTGCCTAGGTGATCCACCGCCTGCCCATGCCCAACCTCAAAGACGAGCTGCATTCCTCGGGGTGGAGCACTGGCTGCACCTGCCTTGACAATATCACAACGAAAAGGACCAAGCTGATTCTGCCCTGTTTGATTTCTTCCCGCATTTACGTGGTGGATGTGGGTTCACAGTGCCGGGCTCCCAAGCTGTGTAAGGTATGCCTGAGGCGATTCAAAGACAAGTTTCTGGGAAGGAGTTGGGAACTGGTGCTTCTGGAATAATACCCAGGGAAGAAGGGCTCTCTCTTCATCTTCTCTTCCGCCCTGGTGTTAGAGAGCTGGGTGACGTTTCCCTCTCAGCTCTCTGCTTTTCAGGCCAAGGCAGGCTCCCATCATCATCGCGGTCCTTTCCCTGTACACGTTGCGTTCAGAGAGTGCCTAGGAACTGGAAGCCATGCAACACCCCACGCCTGCCCCCCCCCAACAGAGCAGCTGCTCTGAGTTAGGCGTTGCTGCGTTCTTGTCTGCGTAGAGGGGAGCTCAGCGGTTTGTGCTCCTCTCCAAGGAGGAGCAGGGCCTAGCGAGTGTGAGTTCTTGGGAAGAAAGCTCCTGCAAGCGCCAGCGATTTTCAGAAGTCTCCGATGGCCAAGGGCCCTGCCAGGGAGCGTGAAGTGAGCTGAGCAGTCGGGGGCTGAAGTGTGTCCCCCCGCTTTTTTCAGATGATTGAGCCAGCGGATGTCTTCTGGAAGTGCAACAAGGGATACCTCAACGTACCTCGCAGCCTGCCTAATGGCGATATTCTGATTGCCAACGTCGGGGATCCGGCTGGCAATGCGAAAGGTACTTTGCCCTGAAATAACTCCGCGAACGAACCGACTGGTTTGGAAGCGGAGTGTGTGATTCGTCACGCATCCCCTTTGTATGACAGGTGGATTTATTGTGCTGGATGGGAAGACCTTTGAGCTGAAGGGGAACTGGGAAAACGAGTGTGAGACCCCCCCGAGTGGATACGACTTCTGGTTCCAGCCACGCCACAATGTGCTGATCAGCTCTGCCGGCCTAGTCCTAAAACGTGCGGGGTACGGGTTTAATCCTGACGACTTGAAGAAAGGTGAGGGAATACGGATGCAGGTGCTGAGGCAGAACTTACTGGGGTGGTGGGAGGGCGTGGATGGGGTCGGAGGGAGGGGACAGGCAGAGTCGTCCCCGAACGGCCCATTTTCCAGGCACTGGTACTGCTAAGTCAGGCTGGTCCCTGTCTTTTCCCGCTGTGCCCTAAATCTCTGCAGTTTCTCTGCTATTCCGGCTCGTCGCTGCCATGGCTGTCCCTGCCTGGGAGCGTCTTGGGGGGAATGAGTCTGCATGGGTAGCCCCCCGTCTTCTGACGTGGTTTTCCTTTTCCTCAGGGGTCTTTGGGCACCGCCTGAACGTGTGGAACTTGTCCTGCCGCACCCTCACCCAGTGCTTTGACCTGGGGGAGGACTCTCTGCCCCTGAGCGTTAAATTCCTCCACAACCCCGATGCTGCCGAGGGATACGTCAGCTGTGCCCTGAGCGGCATCGTCTACCGCTTCTACAAGTGCGAGGCAAGTGTTGTGGCAGCAGCCGGGGGGCACCGGGCCGTGGTGAGCTGCAGGGTGATGGAGAAACGTGCAGAAGAAGTTTGGGGTAGCAGCGAGAAAGGAGGAGGCGTGTGGAGAGGGCGGCATCCAGAGCCTGCTTTGGACGGGTAGGCTAGAATGCGAGGAGCCTGTTCTTCCGCTGAGTGCCACGGGAGCCCATGGTGACCAGCAGGGACCAACGTTTGGGGGCCTAATGTGAGCGATGAAGCCCAGCCTCGCTGTTGGTGTCAGCCGGTGCTGTCCCTCACTGTGTGTGCTCGTGGTAGCTGGGGGCGGCGGTAGCCTTCCTCAGACAGCTTTGCCTGGCTGTGCAGGCGTGTGCGTGCAGGGCAGCGCTCTTGCCTGAGCAGCCAGGAAGGCTCACGGCGCGGTGCCTGCGTTTCTTGTGCAGAGAGACAACTGGGCAGTAGAAGAGGCGATTCGGATACCGGCCAAGGACGTGACGGGATGGATTATGCCCAAGATGCCAGGTTCGTGTGCCCCGAGGCGGCGTTCCCCTTTTCCTCCCCGAGCGTTGTGTTGTGCAGCTTGGCAAAGGCCGCTGCTGCCCCTCAGAGCCTCGCTGCGTGAACAGGACGGAAGGCTTGTGGAGGGGCTGAGGGGCTGTGCACACCCCCAGGAAGACGCTGCTGCCCCAGCGGGAGCCTGTGCGCTTGGGCAGGGCGGGGAGAGACGCGCGCCGGGGCTCGATGCGAGGCACGTTCGCTGTTGGTGCTGCCTTCTCTGGAGCTCTTTGTTTCTGTGCCCTAGCCTTCACAGTTGACCTCGTCATCTCAATGGATGACAAGTACCTGTATCTCAGCAACTGGCTGCACGGAGACATCCGCCAGTACGAGCTCTCCAAAACCTGCAAGCCCAGGCTGGTGGGACAGGTAAGGCAGGAGCAGAAGGGCTCGCGCTGGCGGGTTCCGTAGCAGGACGCGGTGGTGGTTGGATGAGAAGGCAACGTGTCTCCCCCTGGCTCGCTCACAGGTGTTTGTGGGAGGCAGCATCCTCAGAGGCGGACCCGTGACCGTGTGTAGAGACGAAGAGCTGAAGTGCCAGCCGGAGCCCTTGGTGGTCAAGGTGAGTTCTGCGTCCGCTTTGCCCTCTGGCATCCTTTGGACTTGGGCTCGGCTCTGCTAATTCCCTGCCCAGGCTTTCTGGGGCGGGTCTCCATTGCGGCGGCCCATGTGTCTGCAGCTCGGGCAGCTTGCCTGTGCGAGGAGGGGAGGCGGCCGCTCCGCTCTGCTCTGCTCTGCTCCCCCGCCCCTGCTTGCGCTTGTGCTCGGCTGCTGCGAGAACGAAGGCGGTAACATCGCTGCTGTCTGTTGTGCCTTAGTGCAAGAGAGTGTACGGCGGCCCTAGCAAAATGCAGCTCAGCTTGGATGGCAAGAGGCTGTACGTCACCAACTCCTTCTACAGCACATGGGACAAGCAGTTCTACCCGAACATGGTCAAGTAAGAAAACTCGGGGGGGAAGCGGCCTCTTTTGCATGGCCTCTCTGCTAGAGAGGGGAAAGGCGCCTCACCTGGGGGGCTGCAGGGATGCGTTTGTGCTTGCAGCGGGCCAGATTCTCCTAACGTCGTCCCCGCAGCTTCCTCGCGTTGAATCTCCCGTGCAGTTGACTCGCAAACGTCTCTGGCTGGGCAAGGTGCAGCCGCTGCCTGTGCGGAGCTGCGGTGCCAGGGTTTTGCTTGGGAGAGCAGAAGTGTTTAGGCCTGAAAGGTGGAGCGGAGCCACGTGTGGATCTCCGAGAGGCAGGCCACGTCTCTGCTACAGCGTCTCCCAGTGTATCCCCCCGAGGTGTTTTGATTTAGCAACGCAGACGGTGATCTGCAGGACAAAGGCCAGCTCCAGGCTGCCTGTCACATCATGCCTAGCGGTTTGCTCACGTCCATTGAGAAGTCAGGAGGACAACGTGAGCGCTGGTGTATGCCACCACAAACCCGGGCCTCTGCTCCCTTTGCCCCGTAGAAGGCAAGATGTTTAGGAGAAAGCCTCTTCCTCGATGCGGGACGGGAGGGCGAAGGGCAGGATCTCTCGAGCGGGAGCACGGTTTGCTTGTCTGTAATAGCTGCGCTCTCGTCCCCTGGCAGGGAAGGCTCTGTCATGCTGCAGATTGATGTGGACACGGAGAAGGGAGGCCTGACCGTGAACAAGAACTTCCTGGTGGATTTTGGAAAGGAGCCCAATGGGCCTTGCCTGGCCCATGACATCCACTTCCCTTGCGGGGATTCCACCTCCGATATCTGGGCCTAGGCGCCCCGTGGAAGACTCCCTTCTTCTCTCTCTCCTGTAGTGCAGCCGTTCAGAAAGAGCGTAGGGTGCTGGGCTTGGGGGTCCCCGTTCATTGCTGGAGTCTAGGTTCTTGCTAAGCTGAGCTACGGAAGCTCTGCCTTTGTGCGAGGGTTTGGTTCAGGCAGACCAGTGAGCAAAGGCACGTGGCCTGGGATTCACCTTGCCAGCCGTGTGTCTGAGCCGTCAGTCCAGGCACCCTTTGTTTCCAGTGCAAAGCGAGCCCTGGGCAGGGCTCACCGAGCAGAGCCCCGGGCAGCCGCTCCGACACAGAGCCGGGCAGTACGCACAGCGCCTTTCGGCAGAGATCGGCAGGGCTCACCGAGCAGAGCCCCGGGCAGCCGCTCCGACACAGAGCCGGGCAGTACGCACAGCGCCTTTCGGCAGAGATCCGCACGCCCGCCGTGCCTCGCCTCATCGCCACAGGCCCGTCGGACGCTGCCTTGGCGTCCCCAGCCTCTGAGCTGTTGCTGTCTCGTGCCGGGGCCGCTAACAGGGTGTCGAACTCTCGGTTACGATTTGGAGCTTGTTCAGCCTTGGAAACAAAGGCAACAGAAAGCGAAGCGCCCGGTTCGTCTGAGCTGCTGTTCTTCAGCCAGGTCGTTCCTGGATAGCCTTCCCCGGGCACGAGAGCCCCCCGGCTCGCTTGTCACGTCCTTGGGCCGGTGCGCGTCACAGCTGAAGGGGCGCGAAGTGCTTTACTGTGAAAAGAGGTGCCTGTTCCCTGACACTGGTTTGCTCTTGTGTTCTGCTTTAAACACAAATAAAATTGCTTGTCGCATCAGCTAGATCTTCACGTGCCTTATTTCATTGAAGCCTTTCAAACTTATTTCAGGGGAAATCAAATGCCAGCAGTGGGTAATGATAAGATCAGGGTTTTGAAAATCCCGAAGACAGGACACTGATTGTGCAAGAGTGCCTCTTAGTCTTCCTGGAAGTTTCTGGTAGAAGTTGTCCTTGCTTGTTCTTTTGTTTTGGTGCATTCTTGCAGGCACACGTTTTATAGGGAAACTTGGCAAGCTTTTGTTCTTTTTCTGCCCCAAACAAACGTACCTTGTCAAAGCAACGTGGTGGTGTCATCACCCAAACCGACCCTTTGGTTTTAGCAGGGCTTGCGTTAAGATACGTGAAGGACTGAAAGAACACATTTGGTAGACACTCCAGTGCAATCCCTTGTGTTTGTTAAGTGGCTGGCTTGTTGCTGGTGAGAATATTGGTTTCAGCTTGAGCAGTTCACATGGACAGCGTAGTCTTAACACCGTTGAGGTAGAGTAGTTAGGGTTTTCACCCCGAGTACTCTGCACAGAGTTAATATGATGTTGGCAAAATGACCTTAGTCCCTTAAAAATTCTCCATAGAGTGCCCTCTCTCAGAAGATGTAGTCACTGGAGTTGTAGATCGTTCGCCTGTTTATTCCGTGCTGTGTAGGACGCCAGATCCCGCTTGCACGATGTAAGCCTGTTTGCTACGCAGGACAGCAACCGCTGGCCTCCGAAACGCAGCTGCACACCCACACCTCTTCCCATTGGTCCCGTTTGTCTTGAGCACCTCCACAAGGGCACAATTTGCAGCCAAAACCATAATTAGTCTGGAGGTTGCAAAAATTAGGATATAAAGAGGATCCTTCTACGTTTCAGCCTTTTATGTATTTACCTTGGAAGAACACAACTTCATTTACTTCCTTCGCACTTCTCATGGGCAGACATACTGCTACAGCCCTCTTGTGCACCCTGGGGTGCTGCTGTTCAGCATCACGATCACTCGAGCGTGGTGCCCCGTTCTGATCGTCCAGAGCTGCCTTCTTTGAGGGCCTTCTCAGGGGTCGGCCCTGCTGTGGCGGTGGCTCGGAATGAACCTTCTCTCACCTACCTTCAGACCCTGCGAAGCACGGCTCTCCCTAGAGGTGCCTCCTGCTCTCCGCTGGCTGGAGCGAGGGTCTGGCCGGCAGACGTGCCCAGGCCAGCGTGAGGTCCCGGTGCTGGAGGCAGCTGAGCTGAATCCACCCTGGAAGCCCCTCCTTGTGACGGGGCCGGGCACCGTCCACGTGAACGCAGGGAAGGGCTCCCTTCCCTCACGGCCATGTTTACGGGCTTGATCGGAGAGTCTGCCGTCCCTCCCGCCACCCACTGACCACCCTCTCTGACTTGCAGGTGGCCGCACAGCATGGCGAGGACTCGGCCCGGGCTTTGAGCTGCAGCTGAGCCAGGAAGATCAACGGGCAACGCCGCAGAGGTGACCCAGCTCCTCGCTCCACCCTCAGGCCACGCTCTGCCCGAGCCAGATGGATGTGGACGTGTTTCTGCTGGTACGAGCAAACTCTTCCATCCCCTCCAAGGCCGGTGCCCAGGCCTTTGGGTCCCGATTGCCGTGTTTCGGGGAGCGTGGGCCTTTCCTCACCCTCGCGCAGGAGTTACCCTGAGGAGTGGGGAAGGTGCACCTGCGGTGGCTGAATGTGCCGTACCTGGGGAGGCGGCGAATTGGGGTGGCTGAATGTGCCGTACCTGGGGAGGCGGCGAATTGCGGTGGCTGAAGCTGGCTGCTTCGTCTGTTCCCTCTAGTGGTTATTTGGAAGATAGGCTTCTCCCTGGTGCCAGCCACCGTCAAGCCCTTCGCAGCGTCCCGCAGCTCCCCAGAAGTGCTTTGTTCTGGGGCACAAGCTCAGAGGGAGGATGGCGTTTCGTGAGTAGCTGAGGGCATCCTTAGACTGCACTACTCGTTAATGCACCGCCAAGTTAAGATGAGGCTTGCAGCTACAGGACTGGAAACCAGTCTCCTGATAAACCATGTTGACAGTGCTGCCCTTGTGAGTGCTCCATTCTGCCCTGGGTCTTCTTTTCAGAGGAACCTTCAATTTTACCTCCCCTTCCAGATAGCAGCAGGGGCAAGAAATAATCCCAGCCTATGTTCAGCTCTTAGCATCAGAAGACCCACACATTGGATCTCCTCCCCTCTAGTCTGCAAGCTGCAGCAGATGAATATTGAGATCTCCTAACCCTCCCGAATGGTTTTTGCTGCTTTTGTAGCGTTTGCTCATTTCAGTGTTTAGAAGCTGGGCAGAATATGTGGAAACAGCAGCGGGTGTGAATGTGACCTTTGTTTTGTGTAAGGGACGTTACCGGGGGATGAGGATGCAAATGGAACTTTCTGGCTGTTTCTTAAAGTATTTTGCAGAGGGATCACAGATATCGCAGAGAGTGGAAAGGGGTCGATTAGGTTGTTTTACCATAGATAAAGATATTCTCTTCTGTAATAGGTGGACAAACCACTGATACTATTCTGCCTTCACATTCATAGTAGGATGAATAGAGACCAACCAGAGACTCCTACAGAGAAGTGTAAATGAGTCCTTGGAGTGGAACCTGAAACGTTTGGGTAAACTGCTCAGCACGTGCATTCCTGGTTTGCATTTGCGTCTCCATCAGCGGAGGAAAGACAACCGTTCTTGTTTCCATTTGTTGCAAGCTTGGAGCCTGATTTGCAGTGCTCGCAGGGACTTTTAAGGAAGGTCGTAATGCCTGTCTTTAGGCAGAGGCACGGAAGAGGAGAAAAAGCAGGTCCTGCTCGTCCGTCCTCCCCAGCTGCGCGGTGCTGCCACTCCTCTTGTGTCAGATGGAGCGATTGTGCGGTTGTGGGAGGAGTCGGCTGGAGGAGCTGATCCGGCAGAAAACTGCGCTGCCAAAAAAGCGACTCGCCGCCCGGCTCCCTCGGCGGCACACGGCAGGGCCCTTCAGCGGCAGCCTGGCGTCACTTCTCATTGCGCGGGGGCTGAAATCACAACCTAAGGTGTGGGTTTCGGATGGCTTTGTCCGGCCGTAGCTGCGGGCTGTAGTGGGGAAGGGTGATGCCGCTGCTGCCCTGCTGCTGGCCAGCCCTTTCGGCCCCCTCCCCGCGACTCCTGCTCCAGCAGCAAACCACTCATTGGGAGGGGAAGGGGTGGCCGAAATCGTGGTGGGAAAAAGGCAGAGAGGTGCCTTGAGGGAGAAGCAGCGTAGTTGCGCTACGCTGATGTTCCCCACAGCAAACCTTGCAGCCCGTGCCTGGCAGTGATTTTGAAGCAATGTGCCGGAGGGCACCGCGTGCACTGGTGCGAGTGCGGTGGCCCTGGGACGTTTGGTTTGTCTCTGCTCGGTGAGGTGATCGGGATCCAGGGTGGTGGAGCTTAGCTTTGCATAGTCTGCCCGCTTTTAACAACATTTGCCTTTTGTCTCAAACGTGCCTCTGCCCTTCTGGCTGTTGGCATTACCGCTTGTACCAAAGTTTTGAGCACTGGGTGCTTCTGTCTCACCTGCCTCTGGTAGACGGCTCTTCCGTGCTGCCCCAGGAGCTCTTTGGGTCTTGCTGCTGCCTGTGTGCAGTGAACTGTGCCGCTGGCCATCGGCTTCTTGCTGCTCCGCTGGGGATCCGCAGTCAGCAGGGACGTTGTCTGCCCGGAGTCTCCCCTTCCTGCTCCCTCTCTGCCTCCCCCCTCTGCCCTGGCGGGAGGTGAGCTCAGCTGGCTTTGCTCTGTGTTCCCCCGCACCATGAATTTACAGTTTGCCAGCAAAGCTCTTGTTTCACAACATCTTCAAGGGCTTGATGGTGTGGTTTTCCTTCTGCTCCCAAAGAGGGGAATGGACTGGAACACAGTGAAACCCTTGAGAGACATGGAGCCTGGGAAGTCTGGGACAGCGTACCTCTGCTGGCATTTTTTGCTGGGACACTGGCACTGGCTAAAGTCTTTGCAAAGTCTGCTGCTCTCATGGCGCTTAGTGCCTCGCTGACCTGTTTGAATGTGGCAGAGGGCTGTGAAGAGAGCGTGGAGGCCAGGCCAGAAGCGTAGGAGAGGGGGATTTAAGAATGCAAGAGGATGAGCAACACTCCGGCAGCCTGGGGCGCCTCCAGGCTTCTACGGCAGGGTGAGGTGGGAAGCGAGGGAATGTCGTCCCTGGAGAAGAGGGGAGGGTTGGAGACTGCTCCCGTAGCCGGGGGAGTTCTCGCTTGGGTGCTCAGAGCAGCCCTGGTGTCCTTGGTGAAGCAAGGTCTTCTCCGGACGCGTTTAATGTGCTGTGCCAGTCTGCATCAGATTGCATCACCTGGTCTTGGCCATTATCAAAATCACAGCGTGTTCTTCCCTGTCAGGGTTGGAAGAGATGGCTGGGAGGAGGGGAGCGGCTGCCACCTCCGTGTGGGCTCTCCAGCGAAGCCCCTGGTTGCTCTGCCGTGTCATGGCTTCCCATCTCTGCCTGCCACGGGGAGCTTCTCTTGGGCCGAGAGCAGACCACGCCGATCGTGTTCTCCGCTAACCATCGCTCGCTTGCTGGTTGGTGTTGCTGAGCCTGCTCTTATCCTTCCTCCTATCAGTTTTAATTAGAAAACTCTACGCCCCACAGCTTGGTTTGGTGAGGGATGCCAAAGACGTCACCGAGGAAAGCCAAAGAGGATGGCCAGCAAACTTTGCTAATGAGTGGAAGAAGACTAATGAACTTTTTAATTAGCAGGTGTGCAGGTGCAGGAAGAAGGTGCAGGGAGACATGCACATCGTGGCAGCAGAAGCATGCAAGGAGGCATCAGCCGAGCACCTGACATTGCCTCTGGTGGAGCAGGAGCTTCTCGTGCGTCCTTGGGCCTGGTTGTGCCTCCTGCCAGCCCGGCAAACGAGGACGGCAGCGAGTCGGGTACAAGGCCTGAAGCTCTCTCTTGGTTTTGACTGGAGAGGGATGGGCAGTCGTGCCCAGCTCAGAGCAGCGTGGGAGAGCAATGGTGAGCTCTGCGCAGGCAAGCAGAGGAGGGGGAAAGGCCGTCTTGAGTTGCTCTGAGGAGGACAGCTCCGGCTATGGAGCTGCTCCTGGATTGAGGGCTTCCTTCTGATCCTTGAGGTGTGAGCTCTTGAAACCTGCCCAGCGATGATCAGACGCCAGGTTGGTGCCCAACTCTGGCACCTCTGTGAGCCCAAGACAAGCTCCCTGCCGTAGGAGATAAGGAAGAGTTTGCCTCTGAGAACTGGAGATGGAGACAGATTCTTGGCTTCCACTTGCGCAAGTGTGGCCCCAAACCCATGGCACGTTGTGAACGTGTGTGGGCTGCAGGGTGATGAACCAGAGCGTTGACAGGCTACAGGCACTGCAACAGGCAGACCCAGGCTGAAAGCTGTCCCAGGCAAGCAATACCGAAAGTCTCTGTGCTGCGTTTTACAGAAAAGGTTGTACCAGCTACTTCCACATCTCTCTGCCGTCGGAGTTTGCTGTTGAAGGCTGGGATGTGCGAGCTCCTGCAAAAGCAGTGCTGCAAGTCCTGTTCGGAAGCAGATGTCTAGAAAATAAACTCCTTTGAGAATTCGTGTAAAAGGGCTGTGACTGTTCTTAACGCAGAAGGAGAAATCTGGGGATACCCTGCTGGGCTTAGAATGCTCTGCACAGCCCTGGGAGGCATCACTGTGCCCTGCGCCTTCAGAGTGCTGCTGGCTTCACACAGCTAAAATAGAAGTGTTTAACATTCGCGTAGCCGCGGGAGGGAAGGATAGCCAGCGTGCAGCACTCTGGGTCTTCTGGCATTGGCCTGTCAGTCTTCGTTTTGTCTAGTGTGGATGTACAGCGGTCTTTCGTTGGGTCTCCCTACCATTTGGAGATGGTGACACCCTGTACACATTAAACCTGGTACTACACTTACCCCCTGAAGCCCGGTGTGGAGCCCAGTCCCTTAACGCAGCTTGGCCTGATGCAGCTGAACTACCCCATGTGCAGCGTAGCTCTTTGATGCCTCTTTCTTCTGGCATCCTTGGCAGTTCCTCCTTATGTTTGCTACTTTTTCTGACATCCAGGAAAAGTTCCTCTGTTGGGGTCCTCGGTGGGTACCGTGCTCAGTTAAATGGGCTGCCCTAATGCTGTGGAAAAGCCATCCAGCAGTGTCTCCATTACATGTCTGATTTGATATGAGGACAGAATTTCTTTCTGTGTCGCTACTCTTGCCCAGGATCTCAACTTCTTTCATAGTCAATAACATAAGGCTTTGAGCCATTACTTTGCATGCTTTCTCCTTTCGTCCGTGATATTATTTTAACACCTCCTCCTTGCCTTGTAGTGAACCTCGACGTACCTGGGACGCAGCTTGTCAGCACATCGTACATCGACTGGGGCACCTGGCTGTAGCAGGTAACGATCCCCCTCCCGGCTGCCTTTGCCTCCTGCACTGAAACTGCCGAGATGGATTTCTGCTGAACAAATCACGAGTTCTTCCCATGGCAGCACTTTGATGCTCCTTGCTTACAGAAAAGACCAAGTGTTTGGCTGCTCCCGTGTCCGCCTGCCGCATGTTTAAAGTGCTGTTGAGAAGCCATTTAATTACAGCCCTAATGAGAAGGGCTAAGCTGTCCTCTCTTCTGATAGAGATCTCCTGAGGGCTCTTTAATGGCACTGTCAGATGTTTCTGCATTCCTACGTGCAGCAATTACTTATCCTTTGCAATTTGCCCACGGATTGAGGGAAGTCTTCCACAAGATAGGATACTCGTTCACGTTCCACGGCGCTTGGGGTTTTCTTCCTGCTTTAGTTGGGCAGCTGGTGGCAGCCAGGCTCATGGTGATCTCAGGAGGGGCCCCTTCTTCCAAAATTCTTCTCTCCAGCACCTCAGTCCCTTTATCGGAGGTCTCTGCTGTTCCCGTGGGAGTTTTGTGGCAGTTTAGTCCAGCTGGCATGTAATCCAGCCACACGGGTGCCAGGCACTTTCAGTGTTGGTGCCTGCCATGGAGCCGTGGGTGCTCATTGACCGGAGCGGTGGGCAGAGGAAGCGGCTACTGCTCAGGCGCTGTTTCCCTCTGCTGCATTGCCCTGAATCCCAAAGGTTCCTCTTTTCCACAGGCGGGCTGGCTTTCCCACGTGGAGATACAGAGCTGAGAGGCAGCAGGCGTGTCTAGGCCTTGCAAGCGCTGCCTCAACGAGGGCACAGATCGTCTTTCCTTAGGCACCCGTGTCTAGCCTGGTGTCTTCTCCAGCTGTGTGGGAGATGTCGACGTTACTCGAGTCTCTTCTGATTTCGGTGCTGGTGAGGCCCCCTCCATCCCCTGAGCCCTGTAGCCCAGTCGGCGGTCCTTCGAGCTCAGAAAGTCTTCTTCTGGTAGAGGCGCCTCTGGGCCTGGCTTGCTGAGCTGACGCCGTGTCTTCAGCTGAGCCCTCCGACAGAGACGTGCCTTCTGTCAGGGTCCAGATTTCAGCGGTGCCTTTGGTGGCCTCCGTATGTTCAAACCTTGTAATCTCCAGGAGGCTGCTGGTGGGGCCGATTATCTAGCTGGACTTCCCATCCCGCCCGTGGAATTTGCAGCCGCTGCACATTTGTATGGCAGCAACCTGGGGATGGGGGACGGCTTTAATTAGCTCGTGCCTCGGCTGGGACACGGAGGCCTCCGGAACCAAGGAAGCCCCATTGGAAATGAGCAGAGCCCCAGGATCAGATACGGGAGGTTGTGTTTAAGGAAAAGACCTGCATGGAGCAGCAGATTTTTCCTCTAGATTGGCGCTTAGCAAGGCGGAAACAAGCCGCAGCGCTGGTCTGGCACCTCCCAAACGCCGGGGAGCGATGGCTCCTCCCTTGGCAGCTTGCTTTCTCCCCCCACCCCTTTGCCTTGCATATAAGGCGCCCTCGGAGCAGCCTTGGCACAACACGACCCACTCCGGCGAGGCAGACAGCAAGCTGCACCTCCAGTTCCAGCACCTCTGCTCTTGAGGAGAGTGAGCCAGGCGGCCTTCAGCATGGGTAAGAGAGACTCTGCAGCCTCCCCGCGGCCCACGGCAGCTCCAAGGCTGGTAGCTCCATCCTGGAGCTGGCCCCAGCCACTGCCTGGAGGCTGGAGACGTCCCACCTTGAAACCGAGCCCAGCTGGCAGCTGGCAGGCAGCTGGGGTGGGAGCAGGTCCGTCGGGTGGGACAGAGTCTTCTGCACAGGCACCTTTTAAGGACGTGGACATTTCTCATTTTATTCTTCTCTTCTTCTCAAATCAGACAGATGCAGAGTTCAGTGCTACGAGTACCCCACCTGCCCGGACGTTGTGAAAGGCAAGTCCTCTTGGGCGTGTTTGGGAACGGGCGGTGTGTGGGAAAGAGCTGGGTGTCAGTGGAGACCACCGTTAGTAACCGTGTGTGCTGAGTCCCTTCCCCAAAGGGCGAAAACTGTAACGATACGGAGATGGGCTTTTGTTGTTCTCTTACCCCTGGGTCAGTAAGGGAACCAGGGTTCAGGGAGCAAGGAGGAATGGAATGGAATGGAATGGAATGGAATGGAATGGAATGGAATGGAATGGAATGGAATGGAATGGAATGGATAGCATAGCATAGCATCGCATAGTTGCAGCAGGAAGGGACCTACAACAACCATCTAGTTCAACTGCCTGTAGGAAGGTCGCAACATCCAGAAAAATAAGCTCAGTCCTATCTGAGAGGCTGTCGAAGCCTTCCTTCTCCTTCCTGGCCGGTTCATGGCATGTTTTAACGCAAGCTTTCTGTGTACCCAGCTCCTAGAGAGGAGGTTGCCTACGTGACCTGTACCTACAGGGAAACATGCATCGACCAACCTGACTTCCTGGCCACCATCGATCTTGACCCCCGATCTCCATGTTATTGCCAGGTACCTGTGTCTCGACTGTGTTTTTATTGGGCTGGTGACCAGCTGCGGGCTCTGTGCTTCCTAGTGTCCCCCGATTCAGGACATTTACTCTTTTTTGCTGGGGACAATCAGATTGCTTGATCGCCGCTCTCTCATGCAGGCTGCCTGCTTATGCCTTGCACCTTCTTGTCTTCCTGCATCTTTCTCTCTCATCCACCCTGGCTTGACTCTTGCCCCCTGCCTGTTCATGTCCTGCCAGGACCTGTCTGGGAAACTCCACGTGAGTTTTGTCGTGGCAGGTCTACTTCTTGCTTCTCCCCGGTGTTACGTGTGAGACAGGGATGTTGTCTGCTAGGAATCTCACCTTCCTGCTCTCTTTCCACGGTCCTCTGCAGGCCTGGCTCTAGTTCAGCCATCTCCGTCTCTGTGTCCTGGGGACAAGTCGGCTCTGACTCACTTCCCAACTCACTTCCAGAGCATCTCGGTGCTGCTAGTGAGCTTTTGAGCACGTGCTCGGCATCACCCTGCCAGTGGCTGCTCAGCATGGCAAATGGTCTCTGGTGACCCAGGTGGCTTAGGGTATCCAGCACTTTTGCAGAGTTGAGCACGTTTCTGTTGCGCTGCACTGTCGGAGATGTTCTGTTGTGCACTGCGCCAACCTGCCTGCTGTCTTCCTCAATGGGAAATCGGCATTTCCCTCTCTCTGAAGGCTGCAAAGGCAGGTTATCTGCATCTGCTGTGCATCTTAGAACTGCTCAGTTCCATTTAAGCTTTATCCTTTCCACACATCTCCTTTGGTGCAGGGAGCAGTGTTATCATCTCTAAATTGTTGGTTGCATTAAAGTCCCCATTTCTCCCTGAGTGAACCCTAACTCTGCCTTGACTGCCTAGGTGATCCACCGCCTGCCCATGCCCAACCTCAAAGACGAGCTGCATTCCTCGGGGTGGAGCACTGGCTGCACCTGCCTTGACAATATCACAACGAAAAGGACCAAGCTGATTCTGCCCTGTTTGATTTCTTCCCGCATTTACGTGGTGGATGTGGGTTCACAGTGCCGGGCTCCCAAGCTGTGTAAGGTATGCCTGAGGCGATTCAAAGACAAGTTTCTGGGAAGGAGTTGGGAACTGGTGCTTCTGGAATAATACCCAGGGAAGAAGGGCTCTCTCTTCATCTTCTCTTCCGCCCTGGTGTTAGAGAGCTGGGTGACGTTTCCCTCTCAGCTCTCTGCTTTTCAGGCCAAGGCAGGCTCCCATCATCATCGCGGTCCTTTCCCTGTACACGTTGCGTTCAGAGAGTGCCTAGGAACTGGAAGCCATGCAACACCCCACGCCTGCCCCCCCAACAGAGCAGCTGCTCTGAGTTAGGCGTTGCTGCGTTCTTGTCTGCGTAGAGGGGAGCTCAGCGGTTTGTGCTCCTCTCCAAGGAGGAGCAGGGCCTAGCGAGTGTGAGTTCTTGGGAAGAAAGCTCCTGCAAGCGCCAGCGATTTTCAGAAGTCTCCGATGGCCAAGGGCCCTGCCAGGGAGCGTGAAGTGAGCTGAGCAGTCGGGGGCTGAAGTGTGTCCCCCGCTTTTTTCAGATGATTGAGCCAGCGGATGTCTTCTGGAAGTGCAACAAGGGATACCTCAACGTACCTCGCAGCCTGCCTAATGGCGATATTCTGATTGCCAACGTCGGGGATCCGGCTGGCAATGCGAAAGGTACTTTGCCCTGAAATAACTCCGCGAACGAACCGACTGGTTTGGAAGCGGAGTGTGTGATTCGTCACGCATCCCCTTTGTATGACAGGTGGATTTATTGTGCTGGATGGGAAGACCTTTGAGCTGAAGGGGAACTGGGAAAACGAGTGTGAGACCCCCCCGAGTGGATACGACTTCTGGTTCCAGCCACGCCACAATGTGCTGATCAGCTCTGCCGGCCTAGTCCTAAAACGTGCGGGGTACGGGTTTAATCCTGACGACTTGAAGAAAGGTGAGGGAATACGGATGCAGGTGCTGAGGCAGAACTTACTGGGGTGGTGGGAGGGCGTGGATGGGGTCGGAGGGAGGGGACAGGCAGAGTCGTCCCCGAACGGCCCATTTTCCAGGCACTGGTACTGCTAAGTCAGGCTGGTCCCTGTCTTTTCCCGCTGTGCCCTAAATCTCTGCAGTTTCTCTGCTATTCCGGCTCGTCGCTGCCATGGCTGTCCCTGCCTGGGAGCGTCTTGGGGGGGATGAGTCTGCATGGGTAGCCCCCCGTCTTCTGACGTGGTTTTCCTTTTCCTCAGGGGTCTTTGGGCACCGCCTGAACGTGTGGAACTTGTCCTGCCGCACCCTCACCCAGTGCTTTGACCTGGGGGAGGACTCTCTGCCCCTGAGCGTTAAATTCCTCCACAACCCCGATGCTGCCGAGGGATACGTCAGCTGTGCCCTGAGCGGCATCGTCTACCGCTTCTACAAGTGTGAGGCAAGTGTTGTGGCAGCAGCCGGGGGGCACCGGGCCGTGGTGAGCTGCAGGGTGATGGAGAAACGTGCAGAAGAAGTTTGGGGTAGCAGCGAGAAAGGAGGAGGCGTGTGGAGAGGGCGGCATCCAGAGCCTGCTTTGGACGGGTAGGCTAGAATGCGAGGAGCCTGTTCTTCCGCTGAGTGCCACGGGAGCCCATGGTGACCAGCAGGGACCAACGTTTGGGGGCCTAATGTGAGCGATGAAGCCCAGCCTCGCTGTTGGTGTCAGCCGGTGCTGTCCCTCACTGTGTGTGCTCGTGGTAGCTGGGGGCGGCGGTAGCCTTCCTCAGACAGCTTTGCCTGGCTGTGCAGGCGTGTGCGTGCAGGGCAGCGCTCTTGCCTGAGCAGCCAGGAAGGCTCACGGCGCGGTGCCTGCGTTTCTTGTGCAGAGAGACAACTGGGCAGTAGAAGAGGCGATTCGGATACCGGCCAAGGACGTGACGGGATGGATTATGCCCAAGATGCCAGGTTCGTGTGCCCCGAGGCGGCGTTCCCCTTTTCCTCCCCAAGCGTTGTGTTGTGCAGCTTGGCAAAGGCCGCTGCTGCCCCTCAGAGCCTCGCTGCGTGAACAGGACGGAAGGCTTGTGGAGGGGCTGAGGGGCTGTGCACACCCCCAGGAAGACGCTGCTGCCCCAGCGGGAGCCTGTGCGCTTGGGCAGGGCGGGGAGAGACGCGCGCCGGGGCTCGATGCGAGGCACGTTCGCTGTTGGTGCTGCCTTCTCTGGAGCTCTTTGTTTCTGTGCCCTAGCCTTCACAGTTGACCTCGTCATCTCAATGGATGACAAGTACCTGTATCTCAGCAACTGGCTGCACGGAGACATCCGCCAGTACGAGCTCTCCAAAACCTGCAAGCCCAGGCTGGTGGGACAGGTAAGGCAGGAGCAGAAGGGCTCGCGCTGGCGGGTTCCGTAGCAGGACGCGGTGGTGGTTGGATGAGAAGGCAACGTGTCTCCCCCTGGCTCGCTCACAGGTGTTTGTGGGAGGCAGCATCCTCAGAGGCGGACCCGTGACCGTGTGTAGAGACGAAGAGCTGAAGTGCCAGCCGGAGCCCTTGGTGGTCAAGGTGAGTTCTGCGTCCGCTTTGCCCTCTGGCGTCCTTTGGACTTGGGCTCGGCTCTGCTAATTCCCTGCCCAGGCTTTCTGGGGCGGGTCTCCATTGCGGCGGCCCATGTGTCTGCAGCTCGGGCAGCTTGCCTGTGCGAGGAGGGGAGGCAGCCGCTCCGCTCTGCTCTGCTCTGCTCCCCCGCCCCTGCTTGCGCTTGTGCTCGGCTGCTGCGAGAACGAAGGCGGTAACATCGCTGCTGTCTGTTGTGCCTTAGTGCAAGAGAGTGTACGGCGGCCCTAGCAAAATGCAGCTCAGCTTGGATGGCAAGAGGCTGTACGTCACCAACTCCTTCTACAGCACATGGGACAAGCAGTTCTACCCGAACATGGTCAAGTAAGAAAACTCGGGGGGGAAGCGGCCTCTTTTGCATGGCCTCTCTGCTAGAGAGGGGAAAGGCGCCTCACCTGGGGGCTGCAGGGATGCGTTTGTGCTTGCAGCGGGCCAGATTCTCCTAACGTCGTCCCCGCAGCTTCCTCGCGTTGAATCTCCCGTGCAGTTGACTCGCAAACGTCTCTGGCTGGGCAAGGTGCAGCCGCTGCCTGTGCGGAGCTGCGGTGCCAGGGTTTTGCTTGGGAGAGCAGAAGTGTTTAGGCCTGAAAGGTGGAGCGGAGCCACGTGTGGATCTCCGAGAGGCAGGCCACGTCTCTGCTACAGCGTCTCCCAGTGTATCCCCCCGAGGTGTTTTGATTTAGCAACGCAGACGGTGATCTGCAGGACAAAGGCCAGCTCCAGGCTGCCTGTCACATCATGCCTAGCGGTTTGCTCACGTCCATTGAGAAGTCAGGAGGACAACGTGAGCGCTGGTGTATGCCACCACAAACCCGGGCCTCTGCTCCCTTTGCCCCGTAGAAGGCAAGATGTTTAGGAGAAAGCCTCTTCCTCGATGCGGGACGGGAGGGCGAAGGGCAGGATCTCTCGAGCGGGAGCACGGTTTGCTTGTCTGTAATAGCTGCGCTCTCGTCCCCTGGCAGGGAAGGCTCTGTCATGCTGCAGATTGATGTGGACACGGAGAAGGGAGGCCTGACCGTGAACAAGAACTTCCTGGTGGATTTTGGAAAGGAGCCCAATGGGCCTTGCCTGGCCCATGACATCCACTTCCCTTGCGGGGATTCCACCTCCGATATCTGGGCCTAGGCGCCCCGTGGAAGACTCCCTTCTTCTCTCTCTCCTGTAGTGCAGCCGTTCAGAAAGAGCGTAGGGTGCTGGGCTTGGGGGTCCCCGTTCATTGCTGGAGTCTAGGTTCTTGCTAAGCTGAGCTACGGAAGCTCTGCCTTTGTGCGAGGGTTTGGTTCAGGCAGACCAGTGAGCAAAGGCACGTGGCCTGGGATTCACCTTGCCAGCCGTGTGTCTGAGCCGTCAGTCCAGGCACCCTTTGTTTCCAGTGCAAAGCGAGCCCTGGGCAGGGCTCACCGAGCAGAGCCCCGGGCAGCCGCTCCGACACAGAGCCGGGCAGTACGCACAGCGCCTTTCGGCAGAGATCGGCAGGGCTCACCGAGCAGAGCCCCGGGCAGCCGCTCCGACACAGAGCCGGGCAGTACGCACAGCGCCTTTCGGCAGAGATCCGCACGCCCGCCGTGCCTCGCCTCATCGCCACAGGCCCGTCGGACGCTGCCTTGGCGTCCCCAGCCTCTGAGCTGTTGCTGTCTCGTGCCAGGGCCGCTAACAGGGTGTCGAACTCTCGGTTACGATTTGGAGCTTGTTCAGCCTTGGAAACGAAGGCAACAGAAAGCGAAGCGCCCGGTTCGTCTGAGCTGCTGTTCTTCAGCCAGGTCGTTCCTGGATAGCCTTCCCCGGGCACGAGAGCCCCCCGGCTCGCTTGTCACGTCCTTGGGCCGGTGCGCGTCACAGCTGAAGGGGCGCGAAGTGCTTTACTGTGAAAAGAGGTGCCTGTTCCCTGACACTGGTTTGCTCTTGTGTTCTGCTTTAAACACAAATAAAATTGCTTGTCGCATCAGCTAGATCTTCACGTGCCTTATTTCATTGAAGCCTTTCTCTATATTTTCCAGCAGTGGTTAATGATTAGGTCAGGGTCTTAGAAATCCCTGCAGCAAAACCACTGGTTGGTCGGGAATGTCTGGAGGTCTTCCTGAAACCCAAAGGGTGCAAAAACCTGCACGTCATGTGGACCCTTATAAATTTTAGCTTTTTACATATTTACCTTGGAAGAAAAGATCTTCACTTTCTTCCTTCACGCTTCCCGTGGCCAAACACATTGCTGCAGCTCTGGCGTGCACCCTTCATGTTCCCAGGAGAAAAACAGTCCCTTCTGGAGAACACTTCCATAGCTTCAGTGAGGTGTCCAAGAGGTCTGGGAGAAATTGAAGATGACATTAGACGAGGTCTTGAGTTTCGGGAGGTGAGAGGTGTCCCTGGGTGCTGCTTCAGCGTGACGCCCCGTTCTGATCGTCCAGAGCTGCCTTCTTTGAGGGCCTTCTCAGGGGTCGGCCCTGCTGTGGCGGTGGCTCGGAATGAGCCTTCTCTCACCTACCTTCAGACCCTGCGAAGCACGGCTCTCCCTAGAGGTGCCTCCTGCTCTCCGCTGGCTGGAGCGAGGGTCTGGCCGGCAGACGTGCCCAGGCCAGCGTGAGGTCCCGGTGCTGGAGGCAGCTGAGCTGAATCCACCCTGGAAGCCCCTCCTTGTGACGGGGCCGGGCACCGTCCACGTGAACGCAGGGAAGGGCTCCCTTCCCTCACGGCCATGTTTACGGGCTTGATCGGAGAGTCTGCCGTCCCTCCCGCCACCCACTGACCACCCTCTCTGACTTGCAGGTGGCCGCACAGCATGGCGAGGACTCGGCCCGGGCTTTGAGCTGCAGCTGAGCCAGGAAGATCAACGGGCAACGCCGCAGAGGTGACCCAGCTCCTCGCTCCACCCTCAGGCCACGCTCTGCCCGAGCCAGATGGATGTGGACGTGTTTCTGCTGGTACGAGCAAACTCTTCCATCCCCTCCAAGGCCGGTGCCCAGGCCTTTGGGTCCCGATTGCCGTGTTTCGGGGAGCGTGGGCCTTTCCTCACCCTTGTGCAGGAGTTACCCTGAGGAGTGGGGAAGGTGCACCTGCGGTGGCTGAATGTGCCGTACCTGGGGAGGCGGCGAATTGCGGTGGCTGAATGTGCCGTACCTGGGGAGGCGGCGAACTGGGGTGGCTGAATGTGCCGTACCTGGGGAGGCGGCGAATTGGGGTGGCTGAATGTGCCGTACCTGGGGAGGCGGCGAATTGCGGTGGCTGAAGCTGGCTGCTTCGTCTGTTCCCTCTAGTGGTTATTTGGAAGATAGGCTTCTCCCTGGTGCCAGCCACCGTCAAGCCCTTCGCAGCGTCCCACCCATCTCCTAGACCTTGAGGACAGACGTGTCCCCTCTTCCCTAAGGGAGGGAGCACTCTTACGGCAATCTTGCTGGACTGCAGCAGAGACATTGCTGCGGAGAATGACTGGAAGGTGCGTGTGAGGTCCAGATGAAGCTGGGCTGCTGCTTATACCTGCCTTGTGCTTTGCAGTTAGGCCCTGGGGCCTCCTGGAGAAGCTTTCCTTGGTCAGCGGCAAGGTGGGACACGGGGGGACGTGCTGACCGCCGCAGCGTGGATCTGCATTTGCTCCGTAGCGTGGTGTTGAGCGTCCAATACAAAGACGAGCCCCAGCAGGAGAGCATGGGAGAGGCTGAGCCAAGGCCACCGGTCTTTCGCTGGCAGGTGAAATGGGCTGAGCAGCTCTGTGGCAGAGTGCTTGACCGTTTGAGCTTGCTGCTTCCAGAGCCTACATCTGGGGCGAGCACTGGAGCGGCCAAGGCAGCAGCCTGCCAGCAGAGATGTGCCTGTGAAGGCTGGGCATCCGCTGCTCAGCCCTTACAAGCCAGGCCAGCTGCCGCCCAACTCTGCAGCCCGGAGCAGCAGCAGACTCTGACTAAGTCAGATGTGTCATGGGGAGAACTGTTAGATTGCCTCTGCCTCCTCCCAGCCAGCAAATTAACATCCCACAGTGAACACTCATCCTGTAATTAAAAGAAACCCAGTCCTCACTTTTCATTTTCACTTGTGATTAACATCTGCAACCTCATAAAATGATTTCTGTGGTTGGGAATGCAGCGCTTGCCCTTCTCTCATCAGGGGCACCCCGTCAGCCCCGTGGGGAGACTCGAGACACTGCTTCCAGCAGGGAATCGGCGGAGAGGAGCCGCCTGCTTTCCCTTCCCGGCTCAAAGCCCGCGTTTCTCCAGCGTGCGAGATGGGTGCCCTATGCAGCACAGTCACAGCCACGTCCCCTGCCCCTCCGGGAGGGGAGGAGGTTCTGGGAGCACCGAAACAGCTTCCCTGCACGTTTCCAGTGCTGTAAGACGCTAAAGGCTGCCCCGGGTACCTCCCACACCCCGAGTCGTGTGGATCCTCCCCTCGGCGTCCTTTTACCAAGCCCTCCTTCTCCCCATCCCGCTCCCTATATATTTGAACCCCCGCAGAGCTGCATCTTCTCTTTTGACTTCTCCTCGCAGGCAGAATGCAGGCGGGATCGTCTCCTCCCACTGCTCCGCAGCAGGCGCGATCCAGCCCGGCCTCCAGCACAGGTAAGAGAGCTCTCCGTTGACTGCAGCTTGCTCTCGAGAGGAGAAGGCTTGGGACTGCTGGTGCCTCGCTGCCTTCTGGCCAGGGGCTCTGCTCCGGAGTCCTCCTGAACGCAGGCGGAGCTGGGTCTCGTGGGTTTGTTACTGTGATGCCCAGAAAACATGAAGTAAAAAGAAACGTGGGGATGAACACGGTGTTTTCTCTGGCCAGGAAAGGGTTTCCTTTCTCAAGGTACTAAAAGCGCCAGGAAACATTTAGGTGGGCTGGTGATTAAAAGCCTTGTAACTATTCTCTCATTTATTCATCTGCAACTCGTCCAGGCTGTGCTCGCCACAGTCAGATGCACCATGGCAGCGAGTCCCCGGTGCGAAGTCTGGCTTTGATGGGGCTGGTTTTGCAGGAGTAATCTAAGGAGGAGGGAGAAGCAAGCTGGAGGGGTGCTTTCTCAGTGCTCCAGGTAGGAGCTGCTTCCCTGGAAGAGCAGGGACACGAGTGATAAAACGAATAAGAATAAAAACAAATAAGAAGCTGATGCAGCAAAGCCGAGTCACACAATTTAGCTGGGGTTTTCCTCCCTCTCCTCAGGCTTGCTGTCCTCAGTGGGGAACAGCCCTCCTTTTGGCGGTGGTCGTTCTTTCCTAACGAGCTCTCGTTCAGCTGCGTGAAGGACAATGTTCTCCGCAGTTACGCAGAGAGCGAGGCTGGCGGGGTTCAAAGCGCCCGGGGACCCGCAGCAGCCTGACGGACTCCCGGGAGGATGCGAGGGGCTGGCCCGGAGGCCGACACCTCCAGCGCTGAAGTCCCGGGGGGAAACGGGGCTTTCTGTGCGGAAAGCTTCCCATTGCTGGCCCCGCACCAAGGCACAGCGAAGTGCGGCCATGCCAGAGAGGGTCAGGAGGGGCTGCAGAGCAGGCTCAGCTCATCCATCCCCCTCCTCACCCTGCGGCGAGGGGATGCTCTCTCCCCACTCGGCTCCCGGGAGAATCCTCTCCCCTCCCTCTGCCCCTGGCACCCGCAGAGGCTCCTCCGGGGCGGCAGCCCAGCCATGCCGCCTTTCCTCCTCACTGCCTCCCCTCCTCCTCCTCCTCCTCCTCGCAGAAGAATCACAAGAGCTCTTGGGGTCTCCTTGAGGCCATGGGAGCCTGGCATTGCCCCTACCCGTGTCGAGCAACCCTTCCTCTCCGCCACAGGGACACGATGGGAGGCAAAGCAGAGACACGGCTCTGAGCCTTGTACCTTTCTGCACTAGAAATATTTCACTGGCCTTTTTGGCTGCCCGCAGCCCCGGGCCTTTCTGGGGGTCATTTGGATGGACGTGGGCATCCTGGTTCACCGCGGACGTTGCCATAGAGTGGGAGTGTGTGCAGCCACTCCGGCGAGCGGTTCCTTCGGGAAAAGGGCGTTAAAGGAACTCGCTGCTGTCTGATTTCTGTTTGTTTCTGTTCTTCTCAACGCAGAAAAGTGTGGAGCGTGTGGTCCTGGCTTCGCCTCGCCTCTGGATGCGATGAAAGGCAAGTCTGAAACCCAGGGCAGGCAGGGAAGAGCCCTGTGTTGTCTGTGATTTAGGTGAAGATTAAAACAAGGCTTTCAAGCGGGCATTATCAATTAACTCCATTCTCCGAGGAGGTTCCCAGCAAGCGTTAGGGAAGCGATGGTTTTGCGTCTGGCCTGTTCTGAGGCCAAACATCAACTGCATAATGACAGCTTGGTGGCAGAACAAATCTTTTCAGGTTTCACGATGGCTTGGGATGTGTCATAGCCTGCTGCAAAGTCACCTGTGGCTTCCCCGTGCAAAACCAAATGGGATTTTTAAGTTTCCCGGGGCAATTGTATTGCTATGGCCCACACCACCACCACTGGAGCTAAACCTGGGGAGGGAGAGGGGACCGTCCTGATTTTTCATTGCGCTCTGCTTCTGATGGCTGGGATCACAACATGGCAAAACCTCCGTGTATAAAAACCAGCCTCACGGGCTGCTTCCTTACGTGTCTGGGCACTTTGCCTGGGAATCCTTGCTGCGTTGCCGAAACAGTAGTGCTCTAATGTGAAGAGACCGATGAATGCATCATCTCTGGCTATCCCTCCCTTAAGCCTCTTCTCTAGCGCTTAGCAAACACATCCTTGAAACCTTGGAGAGCTCTGGAGCTTGCTCATGATCTGTGATTCCTACCCCGAAACGGCTTTGAACCAAGAGAACAACAATGGAGAGATGAGTCTTTAAAACATCCCCGTGTGTTGGCAGGGCTGGACAGTGATTTAAGTTAATAGCGAATAGCACAAATCCCACGGACTCTGCTACTCTGGCAAGTTCCCTTGGGAACCTTCTGGTTACTTCAGCGGTGCCGAGTAACTCTGCGCCCCCAAGCTCTTGCATGCAGGCCCCTGGCAGGGCGGGCTCCGAGCGGGCGGCGGGAAGCTCCTTGCTCTCCTTTGGGCACCTCGGGATGAGCTCTGCGGCTGCGTCCGTACCCGGACTCGTGGTGCCACTGCAGCTGCAGGGATGGGATCCCTCGGCGCTGGGCAGCGGCTCTCGAACCCAAGGCTGACCCAGGCACCGATGTATAAAGCCTTATAAAGGCACCATGTTGCAAAGCCTGCTATTACCTGTCTCAGACCAAATCCAAAGGTCCCAAATCACCTCTCTGTCTCTCTTTCCCACCGCGCTCTCTTCCTCAGCATTTCCTAAACCAGCTCTTCCCCGCTAGCCCTCGCTTTGGCAGTACTTTACCCTGGCACAGCCGAGAGCGAGTACCACCTCTGCAGTGATACGGAGACTCGGTGGGGTCTGAGTGCCCTTGTTTGAGGGCTGGGCTGTGCTCAGGTCCCGGAGCAGAGCCCTTTCCCAGCAAAGCTGATCACGCTTGCTATCAGGAGCAGCGCGTGCCCCGCAGGGCAGCCCCCTGCAAACAGAGCCCAGCCTGCTGGTGCCCCTGCCACGGCAGAGAGCTGGAGATCCAGCCGCCCCGTAGGCACGGGAACGCACCGGCGCCTGGGAGGGAGATCGAGGCTGACCAGAGACTCCTGCAAGGTTTCTGTTCTGTCAAAGGTGGTTTCTGCTGATGCTCATGCAACGTTTCTGTCTTGAAAGGTCCGCGGGAGGAGATTGTGTATGTGCCCTGCATCTACAGGAACACTGGGAGGAAGAAACCCGACTTTCTGGCCACTGTGGATGTCAACCCCAAATCTCCGCACTATTGCCAGGTACCAAACACTTTATCTCGGTACTAAACTGGCCTGGGAAAGAGTTCAGTGCTTGTCCTCACGCTCCCCAAAGCTGCTGGCTCCGTACTGAAGGCTGACGCCTGTCTGCTTCTTCCCAAGGCTCTGAGCCTTCCTGCGCTTACGAAACGCATGTCAAATCCGCCTCCCACCCCGTCCTTAGCATCCCCTGTGCACCATCGCTCCCCGCTGCGGGGTGAGGCGTGCGTGAGGCGTCCTGACCCCGTGGCGGGGTCTGCAATGCACCGAGCCCCCCGGTCTGCCTGGGGTCCTGCACCTGGCGGGGGCAAGACCAGGGCTGGGGCTTTGCAGGTGATCCACCGCCTGCCCATGCCCAACCTGGGGGATGAGCTGCACCACTCGGGGTGGAACACCTGCAGCAGCTGCTTCGGGGACGCCACCAAGAAGCGGAACCGCCTGATCCTCCCCAGCTTCATCTCCTCCCGCATCTATGTGGTGGATGTGGGAACCGACCTGCGAGCTCCCAGGCTTTTCAAGGTACCTCGGAGGTGGCGCTGATACCCGTTAAAGGCTAAAGGTCTGGGATCGTGGCTCCTGGCTGTGGGAACGGCTTGGCAAAGAGCCTTCAGGGTACAGCTACGAGCTCAGCAGGACCCTGATGTCTGGGTGGCCGTACGGGAAGGCTGTGGAAGGTGGTTGTTCCCCTGCTGATGTGCAAATACTGAGCTCTCCATCCAGCTCTGTGCAGGAGGGGACCGGGGCATGCGGGGTGCCAGGCACAGTGCTGCCCGTCACGTTCGCGGTCCACGTCTCACCCGCGGTGCGTGTTTCCAGGGGAGCCCCGGGCACCTGCCTGCAGTTTGCCCCACGCCTGGGTGTGCAGCCAGCCCCTCGGGGCGAGCGCAGCAGCCGCCCCGTGTGCCGGCATGCCTGGGGACGCAGGACCGTGCACGCTCTGCCCCAGCTCACGCGCCCAGCCCCTCTGGCTGCACAGCAAGTCCCGTCTTGAGGTCAGGCAGGAGCTGCTCGGCCGTGCCACGGGGTAACACCGGGCTCCTGAACCTGCATTCAGTGCAGCAACGAACACCCTCCTCGCCTGGGACAGCCCGGCGCAGAGGACGTGATGGCGCCTGTGAACTCTCGGCAGGTTGTCAACTCAGAGGACGTCTTCTGGAAGTGCAACCTGGGCTACCCCCACACCTCCCACTGCCTGGGCAGCGGCGAAATCATGATCAGCGCCCTGGGAGACCCGGCCGGCAGCGGGAAAGGTACCCCAGTCCCCACCAGTCTTCCAGGGAGAGGGTGCTGGGACAGGAGGAACAGGCCCCACATCCAGAGCTGTCCTGGAGGCTTTGTCCAGGACTCGCAGCCCGTTCAGCAGCCTGGTCTGCAACGGGTTCATCTGTCTGTCGCTGCCTGTTTTGTAACATGTAAACTGTTAATCCGGATGATTTCCTCACTACTGATGTGGTTTTGTTTCTGCATCAGGTGGATTTATTCTGCTGGATGGAGAGACCTTCGAGATCAAGGGGAACTGGGAGACAGGGGACAAGATCCCCCCAATGGGGTATGACTTCTGGTACCAGCCACGCCATAACGTCCTGATCAGCACTGAATGGGGAATCCCAAAATGCCTGGGATACGGGTTTGACCCAAATGACCTGAAGAAAGGTGAGAACACTGCTGTTTAAATGCTCTGGGAGAGGGATGCTGAGCAGGACTGCGAGAAGGCCAAATTTCAACCTCTGCTGGTGCTCATGAGAGCTGGCAGCCTAACGGACGTAGATAAAATTGTCCAAAACAGATTGCTTGCAAAATGTATTTCACACCAATTCCCAGAGATCACGTGGACTTAAAGGCCCATTTACTGTGAACACACTTCAGCTGCAAGCACCAGAAGTTCAGCCCAAGACAGTCCATAAACTCTGGGCGAGCTGTACGTGGGGCTGGATTTCGGCTGTAGGGATGAAGGATGAAGCCCCCTCTCAGCCCAGCTCCCCCCAAAGGTTACACTGCCCTTCCCAGCCCCCTGCTAGCGAGACGGTCCCTGCTGGATGCCCGTGGCTCTTGCCAAGGCCCAAAGCACCCGGCGTGTGCTGGTGCAGAGACCACGGCGTTGTCCCTGCGGGGAGGTAAAGGGGCTGAGGACTCACCCGAACCCGTAGCACATCTCCCCGAGACCCCGCGCCTCGCAGCATCCCCTCTCACCCTCCCTCCCAGGGCGCTACGGACGCCGCCTCAACGTGTGGGACTGGACCACTCACACCTACATCCAGGCCATCGACGTGGGCGAGGACGCGGCCCCCCTGGAGATCCGCTTCCTCCACAACCCCGACGCTGCCGAGGGCTACGTGGGCTGCACCATCAGCAGCGCCATCCACCGCTTCTACAAGACCGAGGTACGCGCTTGCCCAGGGCTGGTGGAAGAGGGGTGCTGCCCCTGGGCTGAACAAGCTGCACGACTCCGCGCAGTGTCCCGCTTCCCGCATCCCCCACCGGCCTCCCAGCCCGACTCCAGTCCCTCCCGATGCCACACCACCTCCCCGTGCTGTGCAGCCGCCTCTCTGCACCCAGAACATGAGCTGGCTTGGGGTTTTCTCACCAGAGGACTTGTTCTGACTGGCAGCAGTTTAGGCTGAAATGACTTAATTTAAAGGAGATTTATTTACACCTTTGTTGTGGATTTACAACAGCCCAAGCAATGTTCTTCTCGGTGTCTGTTGTTGTGCTAATGACGAACTGGATGACGAGAGAGAACATCTTTCACCAAACCAGCTCATCTAGCTGGACAATTAGACACGTTTTTGGCCCCCAAAGCCCTTCCTCAGGTCCCAGAGCCCATCCTCCCCGTGGCTCTGCAGAGGCAGACATGGCTGGCAAAGTAGCTGAGCACACAGCACCCGCCCCGGCATCGGGTCTTATCCTGCCTCTGCCACGCACGCTGAGCCCCCCCGGGGCTGTGCTCTGTCCCGCACCTCCTGCAGCAGGGAGACTGGGCGGCCGAGAAGGTGATCCAAGTCCCCAGCAAGAAGGTGGAGGGATGGCTCCTCCCGGACATGCCAGGTCAGTGCATCCCCGGGCCGGGTGCCGAGGTGCTCCCCAGCTTCCCCGGGCGCTGCCGGTGCTGCCGCCTCCGTGTGCAGCTCTGTTGTACCCTCCCCAAGGCTTCATCACCGACATCCTCATCTCGCTGGATGACAGGTTCCTGTACTTCAGCAACTGGCTGCACGGAGACATCCGCCAGTACGACATCTCCAACACCCGCAGGCCCAAGCTGGTGGGACAGGTGAGGCCGCAGCAGGCTCCCAGTCGCACCCGACGCTTTTCCTCCGTCTCTTGGGGATGGCTGGGATCAGCCCCATCCTCGCTGTCTCGGCCACCCGGACCTTTGGTCTCTTGCAGGTCTTCGTGGGTGGCAGCATCACCAAGGGAGGACCCGTGACCGTGTGCAGGGACGAAGAGCTGCAGAGCCAGCCAGAGCCATTTGTCATCAAGGTGAGCTCGGCCGTCTCCCCAAAATCCCACGGGATCACCCCCACCACCATCTGCTCGGTCCCACCTCCGCCTTGAGCGATGCTGGTGGGGGCACGGTGACGCGGAGCATGCCGGGTGGTGGCGGCAAGGCCGGGGAGCAGGTCCTTGGGCTCCTGCTCCGCTGCATCCCGTGGGATGGGCACAGCAGCCCGCACCGCCGGGCTGGGGGAAGCGGAGGCGTCCCCCGGTCCAGCGCGCTCCCGCAGCACGTCTGCTCCTCCGCCCGCTCCCAGGGGACGAGGGTGCAGGGGGGACCCCAGATGATCCAGCTCAGCCTGGATGGGAAGAGGCTGTACGTCACCACCTCCCTCTACAGCGCCTGGGACAGGCAGTTCTACCCCGACCTCGTCAAGTAAGAGAACTTTATCAGATAACGAGGGCGTTGTAGGCGCTCGTCAGGCGGGGGCGCGGGCCCCGCGCCTCGGGGACCGCATTGTGGCAGCTCCTTGGAGGCAGCGATGGCGGGGACGCCCGGCTCCCCCCAGCCTCCCCGCTCTCGCCCCTCCGCAGGGACGGCTCCGTCATGCTGCAGCTGGACGTGGACACGGAGCGGGGCGGCCTGACGGTCAACAGCAGCTTCCTGGTGGATTTTGGGAAGGAGCCCGACGGGCCCTGCCTGGCGCACGAGATCCGCTACCCCGGCGGGGACTGCACCTCCGATATCTGGGTTTAGCCACCCAAAGCCTCTCCGCACCCCAAAATCCCAGTGCACGAGGCCTTCAGGAGTTTCACGCGCTCAGCAAACCACCGGTGACCCGTGCAGCCCGCGCTTGCTTAAATAAAACCGAGAGGTTGTCGTCCTCCTCCTCCGCAGCAGCAGCAGCCGCAGCAGCCGCAGCTCTCCTCGCTTCCAGTCTTGTTTCGAAGCCGTTTTCAGGAGCCGCAGAACGAACGCGCGGCCAAACCAGAGGCACGGCACCGCCAGCCGCGCCCCAGCGGACGGGATTTTCCTGACGCGCCCGCGCGCCGCCTGGCTCGGTGCCGGCAGCGTCTTCTCCCGAAAAAGCAAACCTGGTTCGTGCACCGGGAGCCTCTGGCTCGCACGGACACCGACAGCACAAACACGGGCTGCACGCACGCTGCATGCACGCTGCACGCACGCTGCACGTGCACTGCACGCACGCACTGCACACACGCTGCACGTGCACTGCACACGCGCTGCATGCGCGCTGCACGCACACACGCTGCACGCGCAGTGCCCGGCACGCGCACGCGGTGCACACACTGCACAGGCACCCGTGCTGCATGCGCACGCTGTGCATGGACGGCACCGACACCAATGTGTGCTGCACGCGTCGCACGCGTCGCAAACACGCGCTGCGCGCCCACGCTCCGTGCACACGCGCGTGCCGCACGCCCGCACGCTACATGCACGCACACGCCTTGCACACGCGCGCCGCGCGCGCCCCTTCCACGCGCACACGTTGCACGCACGCAGGCTCGTTTACACTCGTGCTTCCTCCTCCAGCCCCACCAATCAGAAGCCTGTTACTAGGCAGACTTCAGCTCGCGCGCGGCCACGCAGGAGACCGACCCCGCTTGTATCCGGGTAGGAAAGCCAGAGCAGCCAATCGCATTAAAGGAAAGCGCAGTATCCGGGCAGACCGGCGGTGCGGCAGCCAATCGGAAAAAAGCGGCCGGCGGGGTCCGCGGGCGCGTCCCGGTGGGGCGCAGCACTTTCGGTTCCCGTTGCGCGCAGGGCAGCGGCACGTGGCAGGGACCGGGCCGGACCGGGGGGAACCGGAGGGACCGGGGGAACCGGAGGGAACGGGGGAACCGGCCCGGGCCCGGGGCCCGGCTGTAGCCGCCCGCAGGTGGGTGCGGGGCGGGGCGGGGGCGGGCCGGGCCGGTGCGACCCCAGCTCCGCTGCTCCGCGGCCCCGGGCGCGGCCGTCGCTGTCACCCGTCCCCTCCCCGGCGGCCGGCACCGGTGGGGCTGCGCTGTCACGGAGCCCCCGGCCCCGGGGGACCTGCCCGGCTGCTGCCCCCCGCCCCGCGCCCCCGGGGGCCGCATCCCGGCCCCGCGGCTGTCGGGGCCCCCTCGGCACCCCCGGCCTGGGCCGCACCGGGCCGGCGGGACCCGCCCGACTGGTCCCCTCTGGGCGCGCTGGGCCGGGGCCGCTCGCCGGTGGCCCCCAGCACCCCTGGCCCCCGCCCGGGAGCGGGGCACCGGTCGCCGTCCCTGCTGCTGGAGTCCCCGCTCCGGGGACCCCCGGGGCCATTCCCACGCCCCGCCGGTTCCCGTCCTCCCCTCGCCCCTCGCCGGGCCCGGGGCAGGCGGCCGGGGGTCAGCCCGCGGGTGCCCTCTGGGCCTTTACAACTCCGAAAGGTTTTTCTTCCCTTTTTTTTTAGTTGAATTTTTGGTTTTCCCCTCCCAACAGGAACCAAATGTCATGGCTGACGACGAGCTGAGCGCCCGAGCTGCCAAAAAGGGAAGTTTGTCAGGCAGCAGCTGCCGGGGCAGCACGGCCGAGTCGAGCACGCTGCTGCAGGAGCTGAAGAGCACCATCTCGTAAGGGCAGCGCCCGCTCTTCCCCGGGCAGCTCTTCCAGTTAATCTGACTGTTATCAAATGCGGGCTGATTTAATAAGGTTGATTAATTCGCAGCCCCAGGGACCGAAGGGATAAGCGTTGCGGCGCCTTGCAGCTTCTTGCGTTGGCGCTGGCGCGGCCGAGCAGCATGGCCTCAGGTGTGCCCTGCTCGGCCCCGCGCCGGGCGCTGTACGCAGAGCGCGGCCTGTTTTGGGTGCAGAATCAATGCAGGGTTCGCGGTAGCACAGACCGGTCTGCCGCGACCCCGAGGGACGTGGTTTCACGCCTGCTCTGCTCTCCGTGGGGTTAGGGCAGAGCACGCAGCTCTGCAGCGGGGGTGTGGGCGCGCAGGGAAGCCCGGAGCATGGGGAGAACGGGCTGCGCGGACCCCTGGGTGCGGGCAGCCTTCGGCTCTTGGTGCCCCGGTGTCCCCGTCCTGGCATTGCCGCTCACCCCGGGGCGCGGGTAGGGTCTGGCAGGGCCCGGGGCAGGGCTGTCCTCGGGAGCCCCAGAGAATGGGCGGGTTGAGGGGTGCCCCGGGTGCTGCGGCGGCGTCCTGCTCTGCGCTAACGCCTTTCGTCTCTGTCCCGCGCAGCAAATCCGTGCAGAACAAAGTCGACTCCATCCTGGTGAGTTGCCTCCGTTGTGCTGAGGGTGCGGGCACCACGCGTCTCCACCTCCCTCCTCTCCCAGCTAAACCGAACCCTGGGTTTTCCCTGATCCCGTTTCCCGTTGGGTCAGGATCCGGCTGCGGGGCTTTGCCCCGAGCAGCCCCTTGGTGGTACCCACTCGCCCGGCCCCCTGCGGACCACCCCTGTCCAGTCCCCTCGAGGGGCAGCTCCTGCGACTTCGCTTGCCCGGTTCCCTCGCGCGCGGGCTGCATTTGTGCTGGTAAAACGCCCTGGTTTCAGTGCCCCATCGGTTACTGCTGTTGAGAGCGTAACGAGAGCGCTGCCTGCCCCGGCTCTTCTTATTTTCGATCCTTAACCTTTCTTTGTCTCTGGTCCGTTCTCCCCCTCCCTGTGGACCCTTTCACCGTAGCAAGATGTCCAGAAGTTTTCAGACAACGACAAGCTCTACCTCTACCTCCAGCTGCCGTCGGGGCCAAGCCTCGGGGAGAAGAGGTGGGTGCCGGAGCGAGCTGGGGCCGCGTCTGGGAGAGCAGGGGCTGTCAGGGTGGCGGCGGGGGACGCAGATCGCAAGAGGCCAGGAGGGAGATGGCCACGGCTCTGCCTTCTCCTGTCCTGCTTGTGCCGCTTCTCCGCTAATTAAACGTTTGTCTCGGGCTCTCATGGGAGCAGTGGTAGCCTGGACCTGAGCTCGCTGAGCACGGCCGAGTACATGCATGCCTGCAACTGGATCCGGAACCACCTGGAGGAGCACACGGACACCTGCCTGCCCAAGCAGGACGTCTACGATGCCTACAAGTGAGTGCAGGGGCCGGGCTGGCGCGGGGAGCCTCTCTCCTGGGGCCGGGCTTGTCTGGCGAAGCCCGGCGGGGAGGTCGGTTCGGAGGGCAGGGAGCGCCTGGGTTGTTTTGGGAATGGCCCTGCCCAACCCCGGGCTCTTGACGCGAGCCCCGGCGGCGGAGAGGAGCGGCTGCGTCCGGAGGGCGGCGAGGAGGGCTCGACGGCTTTAACCTGCAGCTCTCCCCCGCAGGCGATACTGCGATAACCTCTGCTGTCGCCCCCTGAGCGCTGCCAATTTCGGCAAGATCATCCGGGAGATCTTCCCAAACATCAAAGCCCGAAGGCTGGGAGGCCGAGGGCAGTCGAAATATCCTTCCGCGTGCCCGGCTGGCCGGGGGGCCCAGGGAGCAGCGAGGCTGGGGCGACAGCCGCTGCTCCTCCCGTTTTCCCATTTATAGGTCTGTGCCCGAGGTGGTATTTTGTAGCTTCTGGGAGGGCCTGGTTCCTGGTTTTTCGGCTGCTGAAGGTTCAGCTCGGTTGTCCGAGAGGGGCTTGGAGCTGCCCTGTCCTTGCCGTGCCCTCGGGGCAGCCTCAGGGGAGCTCGTGGCGGGCGGGGGGCCGGCTGCTGTCACAAGCCCATCGCAAGCCCCGCGGCCGCTCCCCTTTGAGTTGTAACCTGTCGCGGCCACGTTCGTGTGACCGCGAAACGCCTTAACCCTGCAAACATACTGCTACAGCGGGATCCGGAGGAAGACGGTGGTCAGCCTGCCGCCCCTGCCCAGCCTGGACCTTAAAGTGACGGAGACTGTAAGTCCTCTGCTGCCTCTGCGGCTTGGGTTTCGCTGTCCTTTTGGCGGGGTAGCGAACCTCCTCGCTCGTTAGATCTAACGAAGGCAGGGGGTGGAGGCACGGCCTCCCTGGGAGCAGGTTCTGCTCTGTCCCCTGAGCCTCCGCAAGGGTGGATGAGGACCTGCGTGCCCGGGCAGGCTTGTGACCTGCCGGCGTGCTGGGATCGGGCCCTGTTCGCAGTCCCGCGCCGTGGGGCTCACGGCTTCTCCCGCCGGCAGCAGTCGGAGCTGACGGACCTGGTGCAGTCCTACAACAGTGAGGTGATGGAGGCGGCCTGCGCCCTGACCTGCGACTGGGCCGAGAAGATCCTCAAACGCTCCTTCAACAACATCGTGGAGGTGGCCCAGTTCCTCATCCAGCAGCACATCATCAGCTCCCGCTCGGCCCGCGCCGACCTGGTCATGGCCATGGTGGTCTCAGGTGGGTGGGGTTGAGCCCCGGCCCCGCTCGCCCCCCATCGGGCTCCCTCAGGCCCCCAAGGGGCGCAGCGCGTTTGGGAGATGGGGTCCCCCCGGGATGCAGTGTCCCCTCCAGCTGCCCGCGGCCTGGAAGAGCGCAGAGGTGCCAGGGGCTGGTCCCCCCTTCGTCACCTTCTGTGCACCCACAGAGAGCACGGAGAAGATCCACCGCGAGAGTCGGACCCCGGCGGCGGCGAAGAAGAACGGCCTGGACGCCTCTGAAAGCGGCGACGGGAGCCAGGGGCAGGTGAGACCCTGCCGGAGGCGGGTGGGGAGCCGGGACCCCCGGGTCCCCCTCTCAGCATGGGGGGCACGCTCGGGCAGGCAGCCCGGCTCCACCCTGGCGTCCCCCCTGCCAACACCTCCCTCTGTCTGCAGATCAAGAAGGAGAGCGGCCCCAAGCCCCCCATCCCGCCGCGGTCTGAGAAGAAGAAGCCCCCGGAGCCCCCCAGGGCAGCCAGCAGCCCCCAGGTGAACGCTCTGGTCGCCCGGCTGCCCCTGCTCCTGCCCCGCATCCCGCCAGGGGAGCGACCGACGGCGCCCGGTGCCGCAGCCGTCCGCTCCTCCCCTCCCGTCCTGGCACCCAAAATCACGGCCGCCCCCCTGGGGGGCACGGTCAAGGTGGCCCTGCCGCTGCCGGTGGGCACGGCCTCCCCCTCCCTGCCCCTGGGGCTGGCCCCGGGGGCCAACGGGACCGCGGGGCTGCTGAGCCAGCAAGCCGCCGTCCCCGTCCTCAACGTGCTGCTGCCCGGCGTGGGCGTCCCCGCAGCTGAGAGCCCCGCCAACCCCCGGAGCGCGGGGGGCGGCGAGGGTCCCGGCCCCCAGGACTCGCAGCGCCCCAAGGCCACCAAGCGTCCCCCGGAGCCGGCCGGTGACTCCGCCGCCCCGCAGAAGCGGAGACGCGGGCGGCCGCGGAAGAGGCCGGAGGAGGGGGGCGCGGGGTCCCTGGGGGAGACGACGGAGCTTCGCCGCGGGGCGGCTCCCGCTGCCGATGGCGGCGGCTCTCCCAGCAGTGGCAGTGCCACCAGCCCCCTCGGGGACAGCCCGGCCGGGGGCTCCCTGCCCACCCAGGTCAGCGTCATCCAGGACGGCAGGACCGGCGCCAAGGTCGCCGACAGCCGCGAGCTGGCACCGGAGGAGGAGGCAGCGCGGCGGAGCCCGGGCGAGGCCGGGTCTCCCCTGGGTGACGCCGGGGCTGCGGGGGGCTCCTGCGCCCCCCGGGAGGAGGGGGGCCCCCCCCCCCAGCGCCATGGACAGACGCAGGCAGGGCCCGATCCTGCCGCTGCCGCCTCCCAGCACGCGGACGCATCCCCCCGTGCCCCCGCGCCCCGGGGGGCCTCGCCGGGGCGGGCAGGGCTCTGCGCCCACCGTGGCACTTAGGGGCCGCTGCCCCCCGCCCGGCACCCTGCCCTGCGCCCCGACATTAAAAGCCAAGCACTCTGTCCGTCCGTCTGTCCTGTCTGTGGCCCGTGGCGGGTTGGCAGCGGCGTGGGGGGGCACCGGTGCCCGGGGTGGGCCCGGTGCTGGTTTGGGTGGGTGAAGCCGCGGGTGGCACCGAGCCGTGGCGGCCGCCAGCCGGGGGACGCGGGCCCGTGGCCGGGGGCGCTCGTGGGCTCGGGCCCGGGGGGCGCGGAGCCCGGCCTCGCTTTCCGCTCTCCGCTCCGGGCGCGCCGCCCCCCGGTGCCTGTGACGGCGGGGGCGATTTTCAACCAAAAACCGGCGGTTTCGGCCAACGCCGCGGCCGCGGCCCCGGCCCCGACGGGCGCCAGGCCCCGCCCCCCTCCGCGCACGCCCCGCCCCCCGAGTCCAGGCCCCGCCCCCTCCGCGCCGGGTGCCGCCGGGCCGGCAGGGGGCGCTCGCGGGCGGCCAGGCCCTCCCGCTCCCTCAGCCCCGTCAGGCGGCGCCGCGGGCAGCCCGGGCCGCCGGGGCCTGCGCCTGCCCCCGCCGCTCCGCCGGCCCGCTCCGCTCCGCGCCGCGCCGCTCCGCCCCGGGCCCCGGCCCCGCGCAGGTGAGCGCCGCTCCGCCGCAGCGGGACCCCCCCGCGGCCTTCCCCGGCCTCCCCTGGGCCCCCGCCCTGCCCCGCCCCGCCGGCCCGGGCCGCGGCGGCCCCACCGGGGAGGCGGCTGGGGGTCTCTCGGGTCGGTTTTGCGGCCCCTCCGGGAGGTTGAGTCGCCGGGCCCGGCCCGCGCCCCTTCCCGGGCAGCCGCCGCCGCCTCCCCCGCCCGGGCCGGGCCCCTGGGGCTGCGCGGGGGCAGAGCGGGGCTGGCCGGGGCCTCCGCCGCCTCCCCCGGGCTCGCCAGCCCCGCCGGTGGCCCGGCGGCCGGGGCTTTGCGGGCCAGGAGCGCCTCGTCGCGCAGGAAAATCATCTTCTCCCCTTTTTTTTTTTTTCCCCCTCCCTCCCCCAGCAGCAGCCGATCGCCCCCGGAGCCCCGCGGAGCCGCTGCCCAGGATGAGCCGCCTGCGCTGCCCCGTGCCTCGGCATCCCAGACCGGAGACGCGGCCGTGCGGGACGGGATTGCACCAGGTACCGCTGCTTCTCCTTCTCCTTCCAGGGGACGCCAGCTCTGCCGGCCGCCTTCCCTAAACCCCGCTGCGCCGGCGGGGAGGACGCCAGCCTCTCCGGCTTCGGTGCTGGCCTGAAAGCGCGTCCCCCCTCAGGGAAGCAGCTGGGCTCCTGGCGCAGCCCGGCTGGATGAGCGTCGCAGAGCCCCGTTAAGAGACTTTTTCAGCTGATTTTCTCCATGCCGTGAGACTGTCGTTTCTGACTGGGCTTTGCCAGCCCCCCCGGAGCCATCTGGTGCCCCTCGCGCTTTGTAATTGCCTAAAATATCTACTTAGAGACCGGAGATGTTATGTAACGCGCGCGGTCGGTGGGCTGCTGAGCAGCGGTTCTTCAAGATACGCGTCTTCGCCGTGGTTAGCAATCTGCCGATGCTTTTTTCCCCCCTGAAACTTCCACTTCAAGTTGATAGTAACTTTAGGCATGGTAATTAATAATAATATTTAATCGCTGCCTTCACTATCCCCTACTTCTCTTTAACCTGTGGTGAAACTTTGAGAAGCAGGGTGGGGAAGTAGCTGGGTACGGCTCTGGGTGGAAACGCTGGTTTCCAGCCCTTTCGCCCAGCGCTGGCTGGAAGAGCAGAGGCTTTTCAGCGCCTCTGAGGTTTTGAACTCCCCTTGGGGACTTCATTGCGCTCTGTGCGAACCGGCGGCCGTGTCGGAGGCTGCCCTTGACTCGTGTGAATGCCGAGGGATCTGCTCCGGCAGAGTCAGCCCCAGGCCTGGGGCTCACCCTGCAGTCTCTGCTCAGCAGAGATAATAGCCTCTGACTTCTTGCTTGGCAATCTGAGTGGGACTTCAGTCTGTGCCACGGTCGTGCGCTCCTTAAATCACAGCTGATTTGTCATCACGGAGTTTGGGCTCCGTGCTTGGGTCGGCAGCAGAAGAGCTGCTCTTGGAGTCCGAGCCGGGGATGCGGGCTCCTGCCTTTTCCTTCCATTTTAAGTCTCATCTAGACGGCTTATTTCAAGTCACGCTTTAGATAAAGGCTCAGACATGACTGTGGGTAACAACAGCGACTTGAAATCGTGAATTTACATATATAAACGAGTGTGGGAACGTTCGGGCGCAAAGTACCTTGTGATCACTGGGAGGAGGAAACTTCCCAGGGTGGCTGTGCCAGCACGGCTTGCTTAAGGGTTTGGTGTGCTTGGAAACAGGTTGCTGGGATGGAAGGGTTTGTCCTCGCTTGCTCGGGGATGGTAATTAATGCTCATCAGGGGCGGAGAGGTGCGAGGGAAGAGGACAAAAGGTTGGATGTGTTTGTGTGAGTAATATGTCGGATGAGCCGCCGCTGTGGTATGCGTGGAGTGGGTTTGCAAAGGGCTTCCTCCCCGAAGCGACGCCTGTTGCGACAAAAGCCGCCTTTTCCAAAGGGCTGGGGCGCTTCTCAGAGGTGAGAGAGATTTTAGCACTCCTGCAAATTTTTTTTTTTTTTTTTAATGTGGGGAAGTTAATTTATAAGCAAATCTCTGGATTGACCTCCTTCCCGTGGGGCTGTGTCATTTGTGGAGGAGGAAGGAGCGAAGGAAGCGCTGGCGGTGCGGTTCTGGGGCTGGCGGGCTGCGGCTGTCCCTCTCCCCGGTGCCTCGGTCCCCTCTGCAGCCCAGGAGCCATCGCTCCACAGCAGGGGAGGCGGAACGGCTTCCTAGGAAAGATGCCACAAAGACAAATTATAAATAGTTTGCTGTGGATGAGCATTCGGAGTAGGGAGTTAGAGGCGTCTCTCCCTGATGGAGCCAAGAGGCTGAGGAGCGTTGGGAGCTGTTCTTTAATGTGTTGTGTAGTTTGTCCTCCTCCTGCTGCGTTTCCTGCAGCGTGGCTTTTATTTTATTCCAAATTCAGGGGCGAGTCATTGCTCTGCTTGTGCGAGCCCCAGGGTGTTTTGGACACACAGGCTTGGCTGAACACAACTTGGCACCAGGATGCGGAGTCCTTCCAGTGAGAGCATCCTGGCGAGGCCAAGCCTCCAAGCAGAGCCTCCTGCGTCCCATCCATCCCCCCAGAGGAGCCAAGCGGTGCCGTGCTGTCACCCAGCCGGTGAGCCCCGCCGCTGGGCTGGGGACCGGGACGGGTTTAGGAGCCGCGTGGTGCGGAGCTAAGCTGCGAGCGAGCTCGGGCCGCCTCCAGCAGTTGCTTTAGCTGATGCTGTTTCTTCTAGCAGAGCGTTGCTCATAGCCTGCTGTTCTGTTGAGAAAACTGCTGGCCCGCTGTGTCGGGGCTTTGATGTGCTGGAGGCCCCGATTCAGCCGAGAGGAGCTGCGCTTGTCCTGCGCTTGCTCTGTGTCCCAAGGAAAGGCTCTCAAAGGCTGCTCCCTCCCTGACACGGGGCGGTTGCGTTGGATGGAGGAGCCCACCCTGCCTGGCTGCGGTGCCAGCGACCGCTCAGTCTCTGGCTCCGGGCTTCCCGTTGTCCTTTTCCCTGAAAATTCATCTTTTTTGCTTTCCCTCTGCTCTTTGCTCCGTGGTGTGCGTCCTTTGAGAGGGAAGCGGTGCTGCTCTGTGGGAGAAAAGTCCCACGGCAGTGCCCTCGTGCAGCAGCGTAGGTTTATGGGCAGAGTTTGTCCTTGGGGGATGCCTGAAACCTGACATTTTATATTTTTTTGAGGCGGACTGAGACCCATGTGCTGCGCAGAAGTTGAATCTGCTTCAGCCGAGTGTGAAAATGGGCGGGAGCCCCTCTCTGTCGGTGCCGAGTCTCTCTGGAAGGGGATTTCGGACTTGCAAGAGGGCGCAGCATCCCCCAGGAAGAATTATTTGTCCTCGCTTCAGTGGTGCTCGCAGCACGCTGCCCATCTGCCCCACGCGAGCTGTGTCAGTCACAGACCCTTCGTGCCTCAGTTTCCCCAGCCTCTAAGCTATCTCCTAATAAGTTGCACGGAGTCGCTCTGCGTGTAGCGGGCCTGGAGGGGCTCTCCGAGGAGCAGGGGCTCTCCCCTTAGCGTAGCGAGGGGCACTGACAGCGCGTCCTCCTCCAGCGCTGCCGTGATGTTTTCTGCCCCCGTCCTGACTCCTGTGGCCCTCCCGAAGGCACAGCAAGATGTCGAAGGCCATCAGTGCTGAGCAAAACAAAAAGTAATGCAGCGTAATAGAGACCAGATGTCTTGGTGAGGCTTCGTCCTGTCCCCCTGGTTGTTTGCCAGGGCTAATATTTCTTATTCAAGTCAGGCAAGAGTGAGACTTTGGTTTGTTTTGGGTTTTTTTTCCTGTAAAGCCACAGCTCTGTTCCTGTAGATCTCCTTCTGCTTTTGTCCCTTCCTGAAGGACCTGTGCTCTCGAATCGCTGCACCGACACGCGCCTGCTTCGTGGGTAGTTTCTGTGCTAATAGGGGCTTCCCTTTATTTTGTATTTAATCACTGACTTCAGGGCCGTTCCTCCAGAGAGAAACTTGGCCCGTTACGGCTGTGGGTGGAGGATGAACCACATGAATTCAGCTCAGCCTGTTTTCCAGACTGGATTGCTTCATTGTGTGCAGCTGATGGGGTTTTTATCCCTGTTGAGACCAGCGATTTGGAATAGGGGAGCTATGCTGAGCCTCGAGAGGTAAATAGTGCGTTGCGATACGTTTAACGAATGGTGATGTGAATCACAGAAAAATGTGGAGAGGTGCAGGAGGCGGGGAGTGAATTCCCTTGCTGGGATTTTAGGGAGCGCTAGGAGTGGAGACGTGGCCTTGGCGGGCTCGAAACAGCCCCATTGCTGGGATGTCACCAAAGAAGGCGGCTGTGTAAGTGTCGGGGGGGCTGAAGAGCAAAATAATAATAATAATAATAAAAAAGCAATGCACGGATTTCAAAGCCGTGCCTGCGGTGCAGAGGTAACCCTGCGGGCCCGTGGGTGGATTTATCTTGCGCAGTTCCTTAATCCAAGTTTAACCCACTCAGCAGTCGTGAGCTCTGGCCGGCCGTCTCCTCTCCGGCGCGGGGCCGCTCCGGGCCTGGCTGGCCGGGTGAAGGCGGTGAAGGGATCGGGGAGTTTGGACTGGCCGCAGGAGCGGCTCTGTTCGCAGTGACTGCGCTGTGCGACGCGGGCGCCTCGGCATCATCGGGATACCTTGCGTGAGTAGGTCAGGTGGGATCCAGCCTCATCCCGCGGACATGCAGGCGGTTTAAGGTCCAGAATTTCAGTGTGTGCTGTCATGCTGCACCGGGCTTCTCCTGTGTGCCCCGTGTTTATAGGGAGGGGGGTTTAACGGGATCCTACACGCTTTTTCTCCCTCTACAGCCTGGCAAGGAGGATGTCAAAAGCATTTCCCTGCATCGGATAAACCAGTCCGGGCTGGGAAAGCCCTCTGCAGGTGACCGAGCCACCCGGGATTGCAGGTACATCTGCACCCGCCATGTGGCCGCAGAGCTGTGTCGGGACTCTGGCAGATGCCACCGCTAATTTTTTTTATTTTTTATCAGTTTGTCATCCCAGTTGTCTTGATGCAAATGTTTGAAGGAGCCCAGAAGTGCTGGCGCGAGCAAAGCTCTGGGCAACTCTTCCTTGGACCTGGCTCCGCTCTGTGCCTCTTCAAATCCCGCCTTGCCGAGTTATGCCAAAGGATCTCTTTTTTGCCGGTGTGGTGTTAATTTAAAAATGAGATCGTCTGGGCTTTTGTGGGGCAAGGCTGGGCTCACTAAGAAGGAAAAACAACTTCCTTCAGCTTGCAGGGTCTTTAGGATCTAATGACCACAAATATTTGAAGCATGCGGGATTTGTACCGAAGGGAATGGCAAGCACAGAGGAAAACGTTGTGGGTTGCTGCCTTGCGGACGGGGTGAAAGATGCTATTCATATCGGTTCAGAGTGCTGAACTTTGGTCAGGCTTTTTTCACCTCGGAGTTAGAGCTTAAGTGCTTTGGAAACAAGAGGAGGAAACTGGTCTCTGGGAAGTGACACTTGCATCTGGACACACCGACCCCGTTTTTACTCGCTTGGAATATTTAGAAAGAAATGCCGTGGGTTTCCTCACCCCTTTCTCCGGTGTCAGGAGCTGTAAACAGTTATAAAAATAAACAGATAAAACAAGGTCATTAAATTAGCGGGGAAATACCTCGTTACAAGAACCCGCCAGCGCAGCTTCTGTGGTCAAAACAGGGGCTGGGGGTCGTTGGGGGAACAGACAGGCAGAAAATGGTTCAGTGAACTTCTTTTCCAAAGACAGTAATTTTTTCCACCGTGCTGGATGTGAAAAGCAGGAGGGAACTGGCAATCTGCTTGCAGCGCTTAACATTTGTAAAAGGCATTGTGCCCTTCTGCTGATCACGAGCTGTCTTGTTGTAGCGTATAAGCAATAAAGGGAAGCAGTCAGAGCCGCAGTAATGATGTTAGATTGAATAGAGTGCCTTATTTTATTTTTAGAGGACGATTTCACTTGGCACTGGCGCCTTTATTCTTGCCGGTTATCCGTAGAGATGCACCGCTGCTCTTTTTATCGAGATGGGAAACCAGAAAGTGTGTTCAGTCCCTCATTTATCTTATTTTTAAAACGTAATTAAGTGCTAATCATTGGTGAGGATACATAATCTGGGCATTGGTGTCTGGACTTTGAAAACAGGGACCTTGTCGCAACAAACATGGTTCTTGCACCGGCTCTCTGCTCACCCGTTGCCAGCACCGGCGGGGGATTTCACCATCAAAGCGCCGCGTATCGCCGTCGCCCTCCGTCCTGGAGGGGCGTTAAATGAGCAAAAGCTGAGCACGGGGGATAAACTTCACCTTCTCTAGCAAGAAGGAGAGCCCTGGGTCCGCCCAGCCTGTGGCCCCCTACTCCCAAGCGTTGCAGAATGCCCTTGGGGTGGAGAGCATAAAGCAACCCGGTTATTTCCCCCCCGCCCCTTCTCATTTTGGCTTGCTCAATTTTTTTATCGTCATGGTAACAGGGGAATTTTGTGTAGTGGCTGATAGATGCTTACAGCTCTCTTTCAAGTCTGAGTGGAAGGGGCACCAAGAAGACCTTTAAAACCCAACGTGACCAGCTTGGCGTTGCGCTGGCCCAGCCTAACGTTGCCTGCGTTGGCTTGGGGCGCCTTCCCTCTCTAGACAAAGGCTTTTAGAAAAGGTTTGCACCAACCCTCATCTCGGCTCTCGGTTTCCCTTGAGGCGTATCCCGGTGTGGATTCCTGTTTTCCCACCTTCAGGCCAGAAGCAGGTCTCCTCCACAGATTGTGTCCCTGACTCTTCTTTTGTCTTGTTTCCCTTTCAGCTTTGAAGCGTGCAGACCCGCCACTGCTATGGGAGACTCTGTTGTAGACCCAGCCCGAGGGACAGGCTTGGACCAGGCACCCGGCTCAGCGCCCCAAGGGAATGGCGGGACGTCTCTCAGCGTCATCACGGAAGGTGTCGGGGAGCTGGCGGTCATCGACCCCGAGGTGGCAAAGAAAGCCTGCGAAGAGGTGCTGGAGAAGGTCAAGTTGATGCACAGCGTCTCCTCCGACAGCTTAACAAAACCAGCCGATGGCAGCGAGGCAGAGCGCGCCCCACGGACCGCGGTGGATTTGGTCAATGGAGACATCGGGGAGGGCTGTGAAATCAAGTGCTTGGACGATCCGCCCGGCACGGCCTCTAAGATCCAGGAGGAGGACGAGACCACGGCCAACACGGTGAAAACAGCGCGGAAGCGGCAGAAGAATAACTCTGCTAAGCAGTCCTGGCTCCTCCGGCTCTTTGAATCCAAACTCTTTGATATCTCCATGGCCATTTCATACTTGTACAATTCAAAGGAACCTGGTGTGCAGGCTTACATTGGGAATAGGTTGTTCTGCTTTAGGAACGAAGAAGTGGACTTCTACCTACCACAGCTGCTGAACATGTACATTCATATGGATGAGGACGTGGGAGATGCGATCAAGCCCTACATCGTGCACCGCTGCCGGCAGAGCATCAACTTCTCCCTGCAGTGTGCCCTGCTGCTGGGTGCCTACTCCTCGGACATGCACATCTCCACTCAGCGACACTCCCGCGGGACCAAGCTGCGGAAACTCATCCTCTCGGACGAGTTGAAGCCAGCTTACAAGAAGAGGGAGCTGCCGTCGCTGAGCCCAGCGCCCGATATGGGGCTGTCTCCTTCCAAAAGGACTCACCAGCGGTCCAAGTCGGACGCCACCGTTACCATCAGCCTGAGCAGCAATCTGAAGCGCACAGCCAGCAATCCCAAAGTCGAGAGCGAGGAAGAGGTAATGCCGGGGCCCTCCAAGGCTCAGCCTGCCTGGGAAGGGGCGCCTCTCGGGCTGTGCTCGTGCGGTCGGTTCTCATCTCATAGCTCCTCCTTTGTCGCAGGGGTTTTTTTATCCTAGTTCCTGCAAATGATTGAAGTTTTGATTCCTGTGTCTGTAAGCAAACTGACACTCGCCGGTGGGTCACACTTGAGGATGCTGGGGCTGCAGGGGGGGAGTTTTCTTGGTGTGAGGGGAAGGGAGGACATTAGATGGCTTTAAGATAAGGCAGAAAGCTGGGTCAGGAGGACCGAGTCGCTCCCTACGCTGCTGAATTCCCACACAATTTGGGCAGCTCGGCCGGTCTCTCTGTTTTGCAATCTGCAGCCATCTGATCGCTGTTGGAAATCCGATTTCCTCTTTGTCCCAACTTGTTCAGATTTAGCAACGATGAGGTTTATTCGCAGGCAGAAAAGGCCCTGGGCAACGGAGAGCTGGGAGCAGGAGAGCAGATAAACCCATCAGCTCCGGCGTCCCGGTGCCCTGGCCAAAACGAGCCTCTGGTGCGCACGCCCTTCTGGCTGCAGGGCCGAGAGCTGCAGCTGTGCGGTTTGTCTGCGGCTGCTGCCCTGTGCCGAACTCTCCTTTGGGTTTCTCCTTTTGGATTTCACAGGTCCAAGCCAGTGGAAAGCCAGGCTTTCCCTGCTGGAGGGGCTGGGCTGTGCGGAGGGGACGCTTCCCGTTTCCAGGGTTGGGCACTAATGCGCTTTAATGCCAAAGCAAACGCAATTAAATAGGTGAAGTCGGGCATATGCGCGTTACGTGTCTTCCAAACCCAAATAGCTCCCGTGGGCTCTGCGGTGTTTATTTTTAAGTGTCAAAAAGTTATCGGCACGATGTTGTTTTGGTGCTGAGCTGCTGTGTCGGTGCACACTGTGAGACTGCGCTTGCTGGAGAGTGAGTGTTTTTGCTGGAGCGGGATTTCTCCCAAAGAAAATGCAGATTATTCATTTCACACATCTGCTGACACAGAGACTTCTGGAGCAAAAGCATGAGCAGTATCCTTGGTAGTGGGGATGCAAGGCTGGGGGGAAAAGAGCTGGAAATGGGAATTTTTTATTTTGCTGCTTTGTTTCGAAGGGCTGATGGTTTTTAGCATGAGCATCAGCCTGAGATGGTGAGAAATACAGGGCTGAGATGGGGATGCTGAGTGGGAGAGGAGGATGGAGGAGGTGAGCTGGTGCTAAATGCAGATTTTATGAGCGGTGCTAACCAAATCGGAGAAAAGCAATGCCTCTTCCCCTGCCCTGACTCAGGAAGTTGAAATACTCCCCGGGGAGGTGGATCACCTCTCCAGCAGGGACGGCTCGGCAGGCTGGGAAACGGCTGGTAAAACTCGGTACCAAAGGTCCGGTCCCGGCGAGGCTTCGGCAGCCATTCAGATCAGCCAGACTCCCCGCAGCTCCTTTTCTGGGTCATCCCCGTGCCTCGTGTGGATGAGACCTTGAAAGCTGACTTCCCCGTGGCTCCGTCCAGACATTTGAGATCTCGTGACCGTTTTTGTAACGGTGGAGTATGTCTTGGCTTTCCTGCCTTGCCTGAGATTCCCCCTGTCCCTCGGCTTTGCGCTGGGCTGTAAATCGCTGGAAGGGGCTGTGTGGTCTCCTGCCTGATCGCCAGACGTGGGGAAGGCTCCTTTGGATAAGGATTTGAAGGAGGTTTCGGAGGCGTGAAGCAGCAGTCGTCCGGGTTGGTTTCAAGTTAAAACCGCCCTGTCCCACTCCCTGCGGTTCCGGGGCGAAAACCCAGCTGCGAGCCGGGGTCGTGGCGTTTGCCGATGGGTAAATGAATCTTTCATGTCTCTGCCCGTCGGCTGCTCGGTGGAAAACAACCGGCTGATGAAGAGCAGGGCGCGTCGAGATCTCTCTGCTCACGCTGGCTGCAGCTGCTTGAATAATGGAAACCGAAGCTTTACATAAATGATAGATGAAAGCAGCGCTGCGAAGTTTCTCTTGGCAATGTTTGAAATGTATTTTGATCCAGAGGCTGGGCAAGCTGTTTAAACGGTGCGCAGCAATAGGGATACTTGAGGCGCCGTAAGAACTTTCCTGGCCTCCGAATATCCCCACCACCTTCCTGGACCTGTATTGTTTTAAGCACTGAATGTTAGTGCCTCCTATTTGAAACCAGCAGTCCCTGGAGCTGGCCGGGGCGGGGGCTGGGCAGGTCTGGTGTAAATTCCAGCAAATTCTGGAATTCACTACTTTAAGCTACTTTATACAAATTAATTTTCCCTTGGTCCAGGGAACCAACAAATATCCGAGTTGTGCTGCGCTGGGACCAGCCCTTAGCTTGTTCCCCAAACTTTCTTACACTGAGATTTTACGGCAATAAAATCTCACATGTGCTCATCTGGGAGTTACTTTATTCCCTTTATGCTGCTGTGTCTCTGCCGCCGGTGTCCTCACCGTTGAGCCGCAGGTTGGGAACCCGCTTCTGCTGCGCCTCCCGAGAAACTTCTGTTTCTCTCTTTGCGAAAAATTGCAAAACCTGAATATAAAAGCAAGAAGTCGTTTGTCAGGATTCAGGAAGGCTGCAATGCCTGAATCTCCTTATCGGGCGCTGCCTGCAACGTCTGGTCTTGCATTGGCCTCAGCCTGCAAGCTCATCCAGTGTTCGGCTGTGTGTCTCTCTTTCCAAGCTTAAAAAAAAAAAGGCAGATACAACCCAGCCAAGGGTAAAACGTGACATTTCTTCAGCTGCCCTGTATTGCTAATGCAGCGTTTCTCTGCGCTGCAAACCTGGGGCTGGTGTATTAACATGGGTAATTCGTTGCCTGCTGCAGATGGAGTCAAATCAGCCAGGCCCAGGGGGACGGTCCCGGAGGAGGAGAGGAGCGGAGGCTGATCTGTGGCCAGAGGCTGTTGAAGAGCAGGAGAAATGGAATAAACTCTGTCTGGAAGAGCTGTAGGGAGGAAAAGCCGAAGTGTTGGGCCGGCGCCTTTGCAGGCGGACATAGATCTGAAATACAAGCCGTAGAGGACAGGGCTGGAGCAAGGCGTGCAGGGAGCGGAGAGGTACGGCGAAGGCAGGTACGGCACACCCATCCCCGAAGGGCTCTTGTGGAAGTGTCCTGCAAACTGCCCACGCCGGAGGCTTTGCAGCCTGCTGCGGGGCTTACGTCCAGGCTTTTTCCCGGTGAGGGTTTCCCACATCCAGGCTTCGTCTCCCCTTCATTACTGGAGCCCGAAGCCACTTCTTAGCTCTACCGAGGAGGTGGTGGCACCATGTTGCCTTCTCTCCAGCATCCCTCTGTGTCTGGCTGGGTTATTTTCCCGCCAGTCTTCTCTCCACTGAACAATTTTGGGGTTATTTTCCCATCTCCCATCGATCTTCTCTCCGCTGAGCAATTCTGGCCTCTTCTACGTTTCCCGTAGGTCACCTGCTCCAGACCTCTAGGTTTTTATTTCTCCTCTGGACCTTTGCCCATTGCTCCACATCTTCCTTGAAGCGTGGTGCCAGGTCCTCCCTGTTTCCAGGCTCTTAAAGGTGCCTCTGTCCTTTGCCGCTGGTCCTCTGCGAGGGCCTCCAAGACCTGCTGTTCCCGGATTAGCTGAGTCAGACCCAAAGCAGGTATTAATGCTACTTAAGAAAAAAAAGCCTGCGTTGGTTTTAGAGGGGGGGTGGGGGTGGATATGGCTCTTAGCAAAGTCAGTCGTCACCCCGGGAATGAGTCTGTCCTTTCCCCCGCGGTCGCCTGCAGCTGTGGCACTTTGTTTTAGAGGATTATTCTTCCCGCCGAGGTCTTTACGTTCTAGTTGTCACTTCACGCTGCATAACCACTGTAAGAACGGGCAGGAGAGGTTTTATTTCAAGGGCCGTTTACGCTGTGGGTTTTGAATCCTCACTGAGTTACGTGTCTGTAATATAATTCCATGATATGGTTCTAATGGTATAAATTTATTTTGCATTTGTTACTTTTCAATTAATACGAAGGCATGCAAAGGAAAAGCTGCAAGCTCAAAACTCGTGTCATCTTGCATCCCTCCGGTTCGAGGCGGAGGGACTTGGCCTCTCTTCCAGCCCTGGTTTCCAGGGTGGTGGTTGGGTTTTGCGTCCAGGTGTGTCCCGTTCTCCCGTCCATTTACAGACAAAGGGGGGATTAAATGTGCTGGGGCTGCTCAGCACTGAATTTTCCACCTGAGCAACTTGAGACCTGGAGGGGAGGAACTTGCTGTAACCTGATGCTGGGAAGCGGGGGAGCGCTGGTAAGTGTTCCGTGGTGGGAGATGGTCTGAGCTGTCGTGGTGGGGTGTCTTTGGCTGCGCCGTCCGCTGGGATGCCAGAAGGTGGACGGACTGTGGCCGGGATCCCCGTGCTGCAGATGTGGGCACAGGTTGCTGTCCCAGTGCTGTGCAGCGGGGATGCTTTACTTCTTTCTTGCCCGTTTAAATGTAAAACCTCCAGGACGGGTCCCTGGCTGTCTGCGGCACGAGCCGGTCCTGCCGGTGCCTTCGTTTGTGCAGTAGTGCTGTTAAGTCGGTCGCGCTGGGCAGAAACATGGTGGAGTTGGGCCGGGTGGCTGGTGAAACCTCCGTGGGGTGGAAGCTGGCCGTGGTGGGACATCGTGTCCGGCCCTCCAGGGTTTTGGCAGGGCTGCAGGCAGCAACCTGGAAGCAAAACCTCACCCAGGGCAGAGCAGCTGCTTAAACTTCAGTAAAACCATTCGTGCCTGGGCCAAGCTACCAGAAGCATCTCGGGCTGACCTAGAGATACCCGTTGGGGTGAGGGAGAGCTGAACTTGGAGCAGAGAAAGTCATCTGGCTGTCTGATCGCCTCCGTTTTACCTAGCTCTACAAAACTCAAGCCTTGCTGGCTTCGGGGTGGTTGGTTTTTGATGATGCCTCCTCCGTCACCGGGGGATTTGTTGCACAAACGGGTTGTGCTGCCTTTGCAGCATGCAAATGCCTTTGCCTCGGTTCCTCCTCGGCAGGCGCTGAGCAGCGGCGGCGGCACCTTAACCGCTCCCCGCCTCCCCGCTCTCGTCTCCCCCGGCTCTCTAGGGATGGACGAGGACCCCCCGGGGTCTGCGCTCCGCAGCCGAGCCGGGGCTTGGCTGAATTGGCATTTTTGGGGATGAGCGTGCCCGGGATGCGCTGCTGCTCTGCTGCACCTCTCCGCCTTTCTCATAAGGCTGCTGCTTTTGGAAAATGCTTTTCAAAGATGAAACCCCACGACTCCAAGTTAAAGCCGAGGCTGGTCGTGAGCTATTTCTCTCCCCAGTTTTCCTGTCTAGCAGGCTGGGGTTTGCACCAGTCACCGATACTCAGGCCTTTATCTCCCTGAGAGCCGTGCTCCACGATTTGACCCCGGCGTCCCCGCCAGCGTGGCAGGGTGCAGTGCTGACGGTGCTGAGAAATCCAGGACCGTGATGGTGAGTCCTGGAGTTTAAGTAATTTCAATATTAGGGCAGATGCACCAAAGTTTACAGCTGAGAGCCTGCACCTGGATGAAACAGGGAGGATGCTCCCCGTGCCCCCCTCTGCTTCCCACCAGCGTTTTAATTCCTGAAGCCTCGGAGGTGGGAAGAATAAATTACACTGGCTGCCTGGAGAGGGCTGGTTCGTCTCACAGATCCCTTCACAAGCTAAGGTCAAGGTTCAGAATATGCAGAGCAGGGAGGGAAAAACAGCTTCTTTTTTTTTTTTCTTTTCATTTTTTTGGCCAACTGGATTGAAACCAGCCATTTTTAAATGGGAACGGCTTGCTTTAGGTGCGAGCCTGAGCCCAGTGCCTGCTCGGAGCCGGGCTGATGGTGGAGAGAGCCGGGCAGGCTTGCGTCTCTGTGCAAACAGAAATGTTTGGCTGAACTGGTTCCACTAGTCAAGTGAAAAAATTTTAATTAGAAAACTGCTAATTGAATAATCAGTTAAGAATCTAGGCTGGCTGCCGGGAAGGGAGCACTGGAAACAGCAGCTTCTTAAATGCCAGCTCCTCGCTGTTAACTCCGGGCCGTTGCGCGTGGGTGGCTGGTGGAGGAAGAGCAAAGCTTTCACGCGACGCCAGCGCTGCCCACGGCGTGGGGTTTTATTTTTTTTAACAGCGGCATCAGCATTATCTTGAGAAACAGCAGTGAGGGTTTATATGTAAATCTGTTTATATCTGCGTTTCTGCACGGATTCGCTTATTGGAGCGTGTGCGCTTGCAGGCGACTTCTGGAAATGAAAGCTGCTTTTTATTCAAGGTTGCCCGACGCGGCCAACCCTGGTCTTTCGCTTCTTAGCCCACGTCCCTGCCCTGCCTTTGCCAGGCTGTGAAGAAGCCTTGGCCTTTTACCTCTGGAATTGCACCTTCAGCAGCACTGGCAAAGGTGCTTTTTCTGGTAGAGCTTGTTTCCCCGCTGCGATAAGAGCAGCGTGGCTGCCGGAGAATCACTTTCGATGCTGTCGTGGCACATCGCTGCGAGGGCGGTGCTGCCGGGTGTGCCGCGGTCCCACGGACGGGTCCGAGTTGGGAGGCTTTGCATCTTTTCTGCATCGTCCCTTCGGATGTGGTCGAGCATCCCTCTGCCTGCCGGGCTTCTTGACCACGGTGACAGCAGTCACTCAAGGTGCACGGTCTGACTCCGGGCATCCTGGTCTGATGTCTTCTAGCTACAGCTTTACATTTCCCCATAACACAAGCAGTGTTGGTGAGGCGCTTGCCTCTCAAGAGCTGTCTTGATTTTAAATTATTTTTTCAGATATAAAACACTGCCATCCATAATATCTGTTTTAGTTTTATAACAGGTAGGAAAGTCCTGTGAAGGATTTGTGGAAGCGAAAGTGATGTCTGGGCCAAGGCGTGCCGAGCTCGCTGTCGAGCGCTTTACAAAGAGAGATGAAGTTATTTTTATCGGTGTGATGGTATGTGTTTACTGGGTAGCAACTTGTGCTGAAGGTTCCTACATCTTAAGAAAGACCAAGAATTTTAGCTTTAAAACCCCAAAGCAAACCCTGGAGAGATGGTGGCTGTGGATGAGCCTTGTCCCAAGTCAGGGTGGAGCGACGGGTAAAGGGGAGAGAGCCAGCGACGGCCACAAACCGTAAACACCGCTTTGCACCTACGTTTCGGCCGAGCCAGGGTATTAAATGTTCGAGGCTTCTTGTTTCCCAAGTGACAGATCTGGAAACTCGCCCGCGCTTGGCAAACAGCTCGTCCATATGCCGAGTTTGCAAGGGAGAGGAGTCGTGCTGCTGGCACCCTTTGAATGTGGTTCGTTTTCCCGCTCCTTCCAGCCTGGTTTCCTGGGGAAATGAGTCTCGTGCGATCCTCGTCTCCTCCAGCAGGAACTTTTTGAAGCGTCAACCCAGAGAGGAGAAGCCAGAAACGTGCCGGGTTTCTTTACGTTTTGCCGAATTGCCTGCTTTGCAGAGGTTTGTGCCCCTTGATGCCGGCCAGCGTGCCCCACGCCGAAGCAGCCCCCCAGGTCCCCGGCGAGGGGACGTGCAAGGTGTCGCAGGAAGCTCTGGGATGGCTGGAGCTGCTGCAGGGGGAGCAAGGCTTGAGGGATGTAGGATGCATCTGGAGGAGCCCAAACTTTGCTAGGTCTGCTTGCACAATGAGCTGTGTTCCCTGTTGCACTTTTTTGTTGCAGTTTGCTGGCTGGCTGCTGTAAAACTACCTGACCTCGCTGGGGAAATCATCAGATACTGAAAAGAGACCGCAAAAATGTCTTTCCTTGGGTGGCCAGCAGATCCGGCTGCCCCGCTGTGTCCCAGGGCAGAGCCGTGCTGCGATGAACCGGGGCGGAATGGGGAATGACCGAGCCCTCGGGGGGCTGCAGCAGGTCCTTCTGCAGCCGTGTCCTTTGGGTGAAGCAGGTGGGTTTAGGCCAAGCTCTGCCCCAGCTTTTCCTGCCCCTGCAGCTCGTCGTCCTTCGGAGTCGGGGAGCGAAGCTGCCCGTGAAACGATGTTGCTGGAGGCGCATTCAGGTGGGGAGGAACTGGCTCCGAACATGTCCGGAGCTGCTGAGATTACACCAGAGGGTTAGACGCTAAGCAAAAAAAATAAAATGCATTGAATTCCCCCTCCAAGTTCGTTATTCCTGTTCTCCCGATCCAGGCCTCGTGCTGCTAGCAGGTTTTGTCACTCGGGCCTGGCATGGCCATCAGGTGATTTGAGCCGCAGCAGATACCGGCGCTTGTGCCACCTTCCCGGAGAGGAGGTTAAAAAGCCGAGGTCTTGGCCGTGCTCAGTCCGGGGGGCGGCTTAATGACAGAGCCGGGGCTGAACCTCGGAGGAACTTGCCTTGCCCCACGCCAAAGCCGGCTCTGACTCATTTTCTGCATGATGCTGCAAACTCGTGTTGCACCGGCACGAGGCCGATGGGGCTCCCGGCGGCACCGTGCAACGCGCCCCTGGCTTTGGCAGCTGTGCGTCGCACTGCAGCCGGGAGAAATTGGCAAAATCCCGGCGCAGGTGACCTCTGGAGATCAGAGTCCCTATTGACGGGGGCACCTCTGGTGGGTTTTGGGCTCATGCAAGCTGGAAGCTGCCTGGTTCAGCTTAGAAACTGCCAGCGCTGTAGGTTGTCTTCAGAAAAATCAAAGCTTTAACAGGTCGAGCTGTGGGTTTGCCTGGAGAGTTCAGATTCGGCAGCGGGAGCCCCGGCTTTCTTGCTCCATGATGGTTCACGCCGGCGGTCCCGTCTCCGCCGGGAGGCTCTTGCAGGCGCTGCCCCAAGCGCGGCTCTTTTGCTCCAGCGTCACAGGTACTTTTTGGTATGCTTTGCGAGCGGGATAATTACCTCCTTGTTGGAAGGTAGACCCTTCATTTAGACGTGTTAATGCACTGACACCTCTTAAATTCACCGAAGGGCTTTGGTTTAACGGCAGGTTTTGCTGAGCTGCACGCTGCCTGCGCGGGGGGTTGTCTGCAGCTCCTGTAGTTGATGGTTGCGATTTTCAGAGCTGACGTTTTTTTATAAAGTTGGTAAATCACTTTTTAAAGGTTTCCAGCGGGACCAAAGTCCTAATGGCATCGCCGGTGCCGCGTGCGAAGCCGTTGGGGAGCAGAGGCTGTGCAAGGCGAAGGAGAGGTTGTGTGTGACCTCAAAAGTCGGGGCATTTAAGACTTTCAAATGAAAACTGGGGGCTTGGGTCCTAAATCTGAGAGGAATTTGAAAACTCTGCCCTCAATCATTGCAAACTGGCGGAATAGGCTCCGCTTGAAAAATGTACCGGGGATGGGGTCCGGCCCCGGCTTGCCTCGGCGCGGCGCGGCCGGGGCCGCGGCTGCAGAGGCTGGAAGAGGAGCAGCCCAAATCATCCGTGGGATTTGCGTTACAGCAGAGGATGCATGGGTGCTACGAGAAGAGGAACTTCTAAAATGGTGCTTATTATAACGGGTGTTGAACTGGGCAGAGCACCTCCGGTAGACATGTTTTAGAGGTGGCAACTCGTGTTCTGCCTACGAGCAAACGTAGCAAGACGGTGTTTTTAAAAGCTTTTCAGCTTACCTCCCGACGGCGCCGTCCTGCAGCCTGCTCCCGATGCTGATCCCCTGGTTAGAGATTTTTTTATTTACAAAAACCAGGGGAAACTCTGATCCTGAAATACCTTGATTTAAGATCCAGGCATGAGACTGGTGCCTGGGAAGAAGGCAGCGACGTGAGCCTGTAGCAGCCTCCGGGCTCCAGATATTTTTTCCTTGGTGAGCCTTGCGGGGTCTCGGTACTGTTAGGGTTTTTATGTGGTCACGCAGAAGCGATTAATTTAAACGCTGTTATTTTTTATGGTGAGACTAAGCCTGGTGGAATTAGCGTATCCCTGTAATTAACATACTAAATCCAAACCTGTTTATTTCTTTTTGGGAAGTGGATTTTAAAAACCTATTACACACCAGTCTCAAGGGTGGGAAGCTCCATTATTATCTCTTTTTGCACGAAAATAATGGATTTATGGGCTGTAAGTGCAGTGCTGCAGAAATCGTGGAAGGGGCGGGCTGGAGATGGAGACGGCCATTAGGGTGGATGCAGAGCGTGGCTGTCGGTGGCTGCAGGGAAACCTGGGCGATGGCGTGCGCTCCTCCGCCGATTGATACCGTCTCGTCAACGTGATCATGAAAATAGTTTAATTGTCAGATTTTTTAATCTTTAGGAAAGTTTCCATGGGGTTAATTTTATCTGCGGAAATGAGAGGCTAAATTAGAGTCCGAGGGAGAAGAATAAAGTGGTTTTGTTGCTGGGGAGAGGCTGGTGGCGGGGCAGAGTTGGGGTAACCGCGGCAGGGACCGTGAGCGTCCCTGCCTGCCGTCGCAGCTCCCGTCTCTGCAGCTGATTTGAGCCAAGGAGTTCAGAGCTGAAACCTGAGTTACACTTCTGGGGTGGAAGAATATTTAAGAGGATGTAAATGGAGAAAAATCTGTGGGGGTTTTATGGGCATTTAGCAATAGGGTCTGCCGATGAGCCGTGAGCCCTGCTCCCTGTTTGGTACCACCACGAGCGGCCTCGGCCGGAGGAGGCTCCGGTTTAGATCCGTGAAATTGTTGTCGCGTTACTCTGGAAGCATCACGTGCCGGTTGAGGTGCTGCTTCCTACCCAAGAGTAAAAGGCAGCAAAATTGTGATGGGTGGGGGAAAAAAAAAATTAAATGAAAAGTGATCGTTATGAACCTGGAGCTAAACTATTGCTTTTTCTCCCCTTCTCCCTCCTTCCTCTCTCTCCTTTTAAACAAACACCACCACCCAAAACCACCAACAAACCCCCTTTCCTCCGTTTCCCAGGAGCTCTCCTCGAGTACGGAAAGTCTCGATAAGTCATTCTCTCCCGTAAGTGGCCCGTTTCGTTCCCGCGCCCGGGCTGCCTGCCTTCCCCGCGACAGCAGCATTTCCTCTCTGCCACGAAAAAACTAAACCCCGGCCCCCGGCGATGCACCGCAACCGGCTCTGGTCCCCAGCCGTCCCCCCCAGTCTGCACCGCTTGACCCCCCCCGGCGGGGGCAAAGCCAGCATCCCCCACCGCCGCTGGCGCCGCGCCGGCCGCCTCTCGTGCCGCAGCAGCCAGGGCTGCGGCGGTGCCGGCTTCGTCTGAGCGTTTCCTGCTTGTTCAGCAAAACGCTGTCGGAAACAGAGCTTTGGGCAAATTTGCTTGCACCGGTTTGGCTAAAATAAAGCAGAAAGCCCCGAGGGGCTGGGGGGTGCCCTGGGTGCTCATTTCCTCCCCCCCCAAAAAAAGGCAGCGAGGGAGAGCGAAACCCTCGTACCGCCAACAAAGGGCAGAGGCAGGGGAGGGACTTGGCTGATGCTGCCGATTTCGGTCTGAGCAGTCGCTGGCCTTTGCGTGGCGGCGTCCGCAGATGAAAGAGGAAATGCTGTTTCCTTGAATTTTACTTAAAAGTTCTCTGCCAGATGGGATTTAATTTGCTTTTTCCACGAATCATTATTTTTCCCCCTTCTGTGTGTTCAACTTTGGTCTTTCAATCAAAACCCCGCGTTCCCCTAATAGAGCGTTTTTCTTTCAAAATGAGCCTTTTTCATTATTATTTTTTTTTATAATCAATAGCATCTTCCTCATCTGTGTCATTCTCCTGCCGGTGGGTGTGTGTTCTCCGTCTGGGATTCCCGGAGGGCTTCCACACGTTGAATGTGTAGTCCATGATCAAAACCACTTACCCGGGCAGCGGTGCCTTGCGCAGCCCCCATCCTCCAGGACGGGGTTTGTGTGGTGAACTCGGCCTTTTTGGCCTCTGCACAGTTATTTGCCGCGGACCCAGCTCTCGTCCTTCTGTGCCTTCAGAGGGAAGATTTTCACACCTCTTACGCGTGGCGCGGTGCAGGCAGGAGGCTGGCAGCAGCGTTGACTCTGCGGTCGCGTACAGACACAGGGCACAAGGCTTTTACCCCTGAGCGCACCCCGATGCAGACTTCTCCTTTTACTTTTTATAAATCTCCTCCAACTCCACTGTTTTTAAGAGGTGCAAGGGACGGTCGGATGCTCAGGCAGCTGTGGGTGCTGGCAGTTGGGTGGGAGGTAGGACACCGGGCTCTGAGTCCCAGTTTGCTTCCCAAATTTAGTTAAGTTGCTTTATTTTTTTACCCCTCCTGCTCTTCCCAGCCAAGCAAAGGCAGCGACGTCTCTTCCTCCGGTGGCTTTTTGAGGCTTGGCGTCGGTGGAGCGCTTGCAGGCTCCTCGGTCCCAGGGCGTCGCAGGAGCATCCTCGCAGCCCTCCGGCTGTGGCCGTGCCACCCATCTCACCGTCACCTGGGGCCGGGCGGTAGCGAGGGCCCGTTCCTCTCCCCTGGGGCAGGAGACCTTTTCTTCCAGGCTTTGCAGACCCAGGTTGTTTATCCACGGCCGATGGTTATGGCAGCAGCTGGGGCTCTTCGCAAGCATTTATGCCAAATTTGAAAACCCGCTGCAGGCACCTGCACCGAGCCGAACAGTCACGGCATTTATAAATCACGTCAGGCATCGGTTATCAGCGCCGATGCCGAAATCCTCGTGGCAGGCAGCTAAGCTAAAGGGACCGGGTAGCAGCTCCGCTCCGCGCCGCTGAGTCGTTTCCAGCTCTGAGTAGGTCAGGTGGGTCTCGCTCCCGTGGAGCGAGGGCCGCAGAAGTGGGGGGCGGCCACGGTTTTGCTGTATAAAGCTCTGAAACGACAAATTGTGGTGGTTTGAGCGGAGGAGAGGTGGGACGTCAGGGTGAAGGTAGGTAGCACAGCAGAAGACACTTTGGCCGCTGAGGCTGGAAAGCATCCCAGATGAACCCCCCGGGTTTTTGAGATGCTTAAACCTCACCCAGGCGTGACGGCTTGCAGAGCTGGACCAGCCTGGCCCCTTCGCTGCGTGGTGATGCCTCCGGCACTGCTCGGGTGCTGTCGGCCGAAGCTGGGTCTCCCTCCTCTGCCAGTCCTGTAGCCAGGAACGGATCTGTGTTGTCGTCCCTGCCCCGTCCTGGGAAGCGGTTTGAACCCACGCAGGGAGAAGGACGCTCCTGGAGTGTGTCTTACCAAAACAGAAACACAAAGCCTTGCCTAATTTAAGAGCAGGAATATTTTTTTTTCAAAGCACTGCCAATGAAATGTTTTGCTGTAGTAGAAAGTAAATGGTAGAAAGTCAATATTTATGTTGGCTCAGAGCACCAGAAGGATCCTGCGGGTGGTCAGATGCGGGAAGATCATCTCCCATCCTCCTCTCTTCGCTTGGCTTCGGGACCGTGATATTAATGAGCCAGGGCAAAAGCAGCTCGCCGCAGCCCCTCTTCAGCGTGACGGCTTTCTGCAGCTCTTCGGGCAGGCTGGAGGCGGCGTTTCCTGCGATGGCTCCGGCCCGGGGCGGCCCCGCTTCAGCTGATGCCATTTTCCGAAGCTACTTCTCTATAACAGGATGCGAAACTTCCCGTGCTGAGTCCCCCGATAATGCCGAAGACCGGAGCAGCACTTGGTGGGATGCCTTTGGAGTGGGACGGGATGGGGAGGACGTTTCCCGGCCACGTGTTTCTGGCTGGAGGAGCTGAGACCTGAAGGTTTTCAACCGGAGCATGAACACTGGAGGTGCAGAACGGGTCACGGAGGCGGCAGGGCGCTCCCGGGGTCGGCACGGCTTTGTTCCACTCGCTGTGAAACGGGGAGAAGATGCTTCAGGAGATGCTTTGGGATCCCTGGAGAAGAAGGGCTTTAAAAACTGCCTGTGCTTGTGAGACACAGATCGATACAGGTCTGAACCAGGAGGACTTTGCTTGCGGTCTGCTCCTGCACGTGGGCACCGTCTCGCCTGGGCACAATCCCAAATTCCCACGTAGCCGCTCTTTCATTAAATTATTCTGCTGAGACAAGTAGCGCACAGAGACCTCAGAGCAAGGGGGTACGGGGCTGTTTTGGTGACAATATCAACTGCCAAACCTGGACCCCTGCCTCAGCCAGAGAGCGGAAGGTCCTCGGAGGAGCAGGGACATCGCAGCCGTCGGGGTTCGATGGAAGAGGCATCGGGAGGAGCAGAGCATCCTTTGAATATCGTTCCGCTTTTTGCAGAAATTGGATTAAATGCAATCGAGCAAAATGGTCCTGGAGGTCAAGGAAGCGCTGGGGCGCAGGGTGGGCTGGGTGGCAGGAGCCGAGGCAAAGCAGGGTCCTGCCGGGACCAGGTGCTTTCCAGGCCGTCGGGGGACGGAGCATCAGCTGGTGCGGCGTTTTAAATATTTATCATCTGCCTGGTAGGTGAAAGCGATATCGCTGGCTTAGATGCCGTGCAAATGCCTCCTCCTGCCCTGAGGATGCTGCGGCTGCGCTCGCTAGCAAGGTGGGCAGGGGAGCGGAGTGGAGGAAAGGACAGGAAGGATTTTTGACGTGGACTACAGATACAAACGATTTCCAGCCTGCCCTTTCCCAAAAGGGAACCACCAGACTGATCCTTCTCCTCTTTTTACCATCCCTTTATTTTGCTGTGCAGCCGTTCCCGGCTCTCCAACATTTTTCTTTGCTTCCTTTTCTCACGCTCCGTAGCTTTTTGCATGTGCATTTCCAGCATGATTGTACGGTGAACACTTTGCAAGTTTAATTCTGCATCTTAAATGGCAAAATCAGCTGCAGTCGTTTGTTGTTCTGATTTAAAAGCTTGAAAAAGTGGAGCAGAGAGCTCGGCTTAAGCTGCGGGGTGGCTCCTGGGTCCAAGGGGCTTCCTGAATCGCGGTTTGATCTTTGCTAAATGGTCAGATTGAGGCACGATCGAGACTTCGGGGTGAGGATACAAGAAAAAAACCCAGCGCCGAGCTGGGGATGAGGCCGATTCGCGCTCCCTCTGCTGGCTGCGGGCTCCCGGCCGCCGCGGGATCCGGGGGCTTCTGGTGGGGATGTCGCTCCGGAGGTTTGGGGAGGAGGATTTCTGGACAGCACAGCAGGAGGGAAAAAGGGCTGTGATCCTGCCCTGCTCTGCTTCCAGATGATGAGCCCGGCTCTCGGTTACAGGAGCATCATCCGAGAGCGGGGAAGAGGGTGGGATGGGAAAAGCCTCTTTATCTGGAGTTTATCCCGGTGCTCTTTGCCTGATTGCAAAACTGCGATGTCTTACCGACGGGCTGCCTTTATAACGCTCTCCCCCCACCCTCCTTCCCTAACCCCTTTTTAGCCTGTCAGACTTGCTCCCGAGAGAGAATTCATCAAATCCCTGATCGCCATCGGGAAGCGCCTGGCCACCTTGCCGACCAAAGAGCAGAAGACCCAACGGCTCATTTCGGAGCTGTCGCTGCTGAACCACAAGCTGCCGGCGCGCGCCTGGCTCCCGACGGCTGGCTTCGACCATCACGTGGTGCGGGTGCCCCACACCCAGGCAGTCGTCCTCAACTCCAAGGACAAGGTACGGGCGGCCGGAGAAGAGTTTTGCCTCGAAAGGCAGATTTTTGTCCTTGGCACGGCCCCAGTTTGGGCATCGAGCAAAAGAAATGCTTCGCGCATGTGCTCGGGGCATCTCCTGGGTCTCCAGGGTTGCGTTATCGCTTCCAGGGCTGGGAGCAATGGGGGGAGAGATCTGTGCAAGGCACCTGGGAGGGGGAGAAACGCCCCTGAGAGTGACCGTCCTCTGAAACGCGCGCTGTAGCCGTCTCTGGGAGGTCCAGCCCTGCCCTGGGCGCTGTTCCACATCTACGGAAGAGCACGGCTTTGCCCCCAAAAAGGAGAAGCATACACCCCGCAAGAGCAGAGCGCGTCAAGCTGCCTCCTGTAGCTGCCTGGCACGTACCGTGACCTGCTGACGCTTGGTTTTGCTTCCCCCAGGCTCCCTATTTAATCTACGTTGAAGTACTTGAATGTGACAATTTCGACACAGCGAATGTGCCCGCTCGGATCCCCGAGAACCGCATCCGGAGCACCCGCTCGGCCGAGAACCTCCCCGAGTGCGGGATCACGCACGAGCAGAGGACCAGCAGCTTCACCACCGTCCCCAACTACGACAACGACGACGAGGCTTGGTCCGTGGACGATATCGTGGAGCTGCAGGTGGAGGTGAGGCCGGGGTGCCAGGCGGGGCGTGTGCCTTGCTGGCGCTGCGAGGTGCTGCCGGGATCCGGCGCAGCAGCATCGCAGGACGGGAAGGCCCGTCCAGGCGCCGGTGCCGTCCCAGCTCCTGCCTGGGAAGGAGCATCCCTTTGGGGCCGCAGACGAGCGTTTTGGTAGCCGCTGCATCCCGCCTCTTGCTCCTTTCCCCTCCCAGCTGCCAGAGATTCACACCAACAGCTGTGACAACATCTCCCAGTTCTCTGTGGACAGCATCACCAGCCAGGAGAGCAGGGAGCCGGTGTTCATCGCTGCTGGAGATATCAGGTGAGGCTGGCATGGCCAGAGCAGCCCAGGCGGTGGCTTTGTCGGGGTGGGTTAGGAGCTCAGGTGTAAAAAGGGTGGGGTGTGAAAGTTCTCTGCTAGATTCCCAGAGAAGAAACATCTGCACGGGTTAAGGAGGGGCTGTGCAAACTCTGGGCAGCGGAGGTTTACGAGAGCCCTACGGAGAGGCCTGTAAGAGACGCCCTGGGCTGGTAGAGCCTCCCCTGCTCCACCGCTGGCATCTTCCTGCTGGCAAAGCGGTGGACGTGGCCCGGGTTTGGGGTGAATCCACGAGCTTTGTAAAGTCCTTTGGGTCGAAGCGCCTCTGGGTGCGCGTGGTGATGGTGCTTTCTCCCTCAACTATGGGTTCTGCTGCTTAATGGCTCTGCCTTGCAGGCGGCGGCTCTCGGAGCAGCTGGCGCACACCCCCACCTCCTTCAAGAGGGACCCTGAGGACCCCTCCGCCGTCGCCCTGAAGGAGCCCTGGCAGGAGAAAGTCAGGTAGGGCTGGAAGGGGCACGCGTGCGCTGGGCTGGCCTCAGCGCTGCAGGGACTTTGTACCTCCCGGAAATCCAAGGAAGTCGCTCCCCGATTTGCCCAGTAAATATGGCCTTGACTTTAGGCCCTGCTCGTCCCCAGGGTGGGTGTGTGGACTCGGGGCCCGGGGAGGCGGCGGGCAGGGAGCAGTGGGTCTGCCGGAGGAGGGAGAAAATCCACGGCAGATTGGCTGCTCTTGGGTTAGGCTTTGAGGGGCTTTACCAGGTATTTATAGGCATCCTCTACATCAGAAGAGTTTGGCCTGTCCCAAACTAAACTCATTCGTGTTCCTGCTCTCAGAGTTGTATGTCCAACCCCCAGATTTCTCCTTGAGCAAGAGAGAGCGCCCTCCGGGCTCTATAAACTCGGGGGCAGTCTTGTCCACGTTGCTCTGATAGAGGGTTCGGGGAGGGTTAATTCCCTTCTGCTGTTCTCAGAGACGGCTTGTGGCTCAGGCAGGATTTGCACCCTAGTTTGGCGAGGGCTCGGTGTGTGGTTCTTGCAGTCCTGGGCCCTGGAGCGTATTCTGCCCTAGTCCCACCTGGGCATTTCCAGAGGCTTTCCTTGCCCCCGAGCCCCTGATCGGAGACCTCGGGGCCGACTCGCCGCCCACCCTCCCTTTCCTCGCGCTCCCATCCGTGCCCGTTCCCTGCAGGAGGATCCGGGAAGGGTCCCCCTACGGCCACCTGCCCTCCTGGCGCCTCCTCTCCGTCATCGTCAAGTGCGGGGACGACCTGCGGCAGGAGCTGCTCGCCTTCCAGGTCCTCAAGCAGTTGCAGGTGAGACGGGAGAGGGGCTGCCCGCGGGGGCTGCAGCCATGCGGGGCCGCCCTGCATCCTGAGGGATTTTCTCGCTCTCTCCCACAGTCCATCTGGGAACAGGAGCGTGTCCCGCTCTGGATCAAGCCATACAAAATCCTTGTCATCTCTGCCGACAGCGGCATGATTGAGCCAGTCGTGAATGCTGTGTCCATCCACCAAATCAAGAAGCAATCCCTGCTTTCGCTGCTGGATTATTTCCTGCAAGAACATGGCAATTACAACACCGAATCCTTCCTGACGGCCCAGAGGAATTTCGTGCAGAGCTGTGCCGGGTACTGCCTGGTGTGCTACCTACTGCAGGTCAAGGACAGGTGCGTCCCCGCGCCGTAGCTGTGTCTTCGGCCGGGATTTGTCACTTTGTCCCCGGCTGCACCAGGGAAATCCTGGGAGCAGCGAGTGCCGCTGCTCCTGGGGCCGCGCGCGCTTGCAGAGTTTAATGGAAAGCTTCTTCCCTCCCGCGCAGGCACAACGGCAACATCCTGCTGGATGCGGATGGGCACATAATCCACATCGATTTTGGGTTCATCCTCTCCAGTTCCCCCAGGAATCTTGGCTTTGAGACGTCTGCCTTCAAACTGACCACGGAATTTGTGGATGTGAGTGAGCGGGGCAGGCGACAGCGAGGGGCGAGGGGTGATCTCGCCAAGTCGCACCTTGGCAGCGGGGCCGACACCCGGGGCGGTTCTCGGCCGGCGCTGCAGCCTCAGCCGAGCTGCTCCTGGGCCCCAGCTGATGAGCTGAGAGCTGGAGGGGCTCTGCTTGCAGCGGGGCTTCACTCAGAGACGTGAAATTCCTAGAAAACCCCGTCGTGCCCCTCCTGTCCCTCTGCTCAGAGCCCGCGGGGGTCCTGCAGCGTCGCCATCCGCTGCCCTCCACCCACCCCCTCTCCCTTCCAGGTGATGGGCGGGCTGGACGGGGACATGTTCAACTACTACAAGATGCTGATGCTGCAGGGTCTCATCGCTGCCCGCAAGCACATGGATAAAGTTGTGCAGATCGTGGAGATCATGCAGCAAGGTAAGGGGAGCCGGAGGCCCCAGGGGCGCCACGTGAGGGCCCGGCCTGCGCAGCATCGCCCAGAATTGCCTCTCGCAGGGTGGGGGGGTCCCCGGGCTGCGCCGCAGAGCGGGAAGGGAGCAGAAAGCTGCCTGTGGTGATGGCCGAGCACCGTTGTGTCCCGGGGGAGCCTAAAACACACCCGAGGGAAGGGGGTTGCCGTTCCCTCAGCGTGGGAACAGGCCCTAAATGCGGCGGTGTCCCTTGCGGCGGTGGTGTCCCCTGCGGCAGCGGCGTCCCCCGTGGCAGCAGGTCCTGGCTAACCCTGACAGCGCCTGGCCGTGCCGGGGGAATCCCCGTGCCACAAACCAGCTCCAGGGCCAGCGCGAAGCCACCGGCCCCCCTGGATGGAGACACCGAGCCCTGGGGGGCTGTGCTCGCCCCAGGCGCCCCTGCCAAACCCCCTTCCTCCCGCCCCGCAGGGTCGCAGCTCCCCTGTTTCCACGGCTCGTCCACCATCCGCAACCTGAAGGAGCGGTTCCACATGAACATGACGGAGGAGCAGCTGCAGCTGCTCATCGAGCAGATGGTGGACGGCAGCATGCGCTCCATCACCACCAAGCTCTACGACGGCTTCCAGTACCTCACCAACGGCATCATGTGATGGCCGCGGGCCTCCCTCTCCCAGAACGGCTCCGTGCCCGCTGCCGCGCCTGGCCCAGGCCTGAGCTTTGCCCCCGGGGAAGAGCTCTCACTCCTCGACGGTAAAAAAGAGGCCAAGTCTCAGCATCTTCCTGGGGCTGCTTTTTGCCGAGACTCCTCAACAAAAATGCAACAAGGAAAAAACAAGCAGTCGAAGCAGGAAAAAAAACAAAACAAAACAAAACAAACCACTCGTGAAAATCAAAGCGGAACGGATCATGCAGTAACCGTGGCCGTCGGGCGGCCGCGGGGTCCGGCGGCGGCCGAAAGCCAGCAAAGGGCCTCGGGACGGGGTGGGGGTAGCGCTCGCCCCCGCGCTGCCGCCTCGTCCTCCCGTCAGTATTTGCACCCGTCGGTGTCCTGTGACTCTCCCACAATCTCATGCAATGGTTAGGACCTGGGGGGGCCGGGCCTGGCCCCCGCCCCTCGGCACCTGCTCTCACGTGAGCCGTCTGCTGGTGCCGCCTGACGGCAGCGGAGGTGACCCCCGCCACCCCGTCCCTGCATGGCCCCGCCACAGCATTACTCGCCTCCCCCCTTTCTTTCTCGCACCCCCTCCCCGCTGCCACCTTTTAACGAAAGCTGCGTATTCCTCTCGTCCCAGCCGGCGCAGGTCACCGCGCCAGCGCCCGCGGCCCCGCAGCCCCCGCGGCCGGTACGCCAAGGTTGGGGCTCCTGGCCCGGGCTCCCTTCGAGCACCCCTTTTGTTTTTCTTTTTTTGTGACTCTGTTCCAGGACTCGGGGCCTGCGCCCCCCCCCCCCCCCCGCAGTAACTTCTGGCTGCTTTCCCTTGCCGCGGCGGTGGGGCGGGGGGGTTCCCCCCCCCGGGGAGCTGCGGGATGGGAGCAGGGGGGAGCGCGGCGCCTTTCCGGGGTGCCCCAAGGCCCCCTTCCCCTCCTGCGGCAGAGGCGGAGGGTGCGGAGCCAGCGCTGCCGGCCCCGCGAAGGGAAAAGGGGCAGCCCCCCAGGGCGACCCCCCGCGCCCCCGGCTCGGCCCGGTCCTGCTGGGCCAGCGCCTCGTCCCCTCCGCGGCCGTAGCCCCCGGCGCCTCCCCTCGCCCAGCGCGCCGGCCCCGACCCCCCATGTCCTCGGTCTCTTTGTTTAGCACTAATTATTTGTCATGTTGATTATTTAGCATTAAAAAACAAAAATTCTATTTTACAAAGGTGGCTGCCGGCGGCCGGGGGGGTTCATCGGGGCCTGAGGGGGGGGCCCCAGGCCCAGGGCCCCCGAACGCGTGGTCAGAGGCGATGGGAGGCCTCGTGCGGGGGCAGAGCAGCCCTGAGGCCTCGCTGGGGAAGGGGGCACCCAGCCCCTTCCACCCCAGCCTGGGGCAGGACCGAGGCCACGGGGACGGGCTGGGGCCCTCCCGGGACACGCGGGGCCGGGGAAGCAAGACAGGGCACAGCAGGGGTTAAACCACTAAAAGTTTAATCGCATTATTACTACAAGAATAAAGGATACCTGAGAGCCTCTCGCAGTGCCCGTAGCGTTAATGCAGCAGAACCACAACCCCGACCCGCGTGTGGACGCCCCCGCCCGCCTCAACAGCCTCGGCCTAAAGGCACTGAAGTGCTTGAAACCCAAGATTACAAAGCGATTTGTTTTGTTTCCTTCCTCTAAAACTCGTAGAAACTTTAGGTTCTTCTCTGTTATTAAACATCATTTACACGTTCGCAGCCCCGCGCTGCCGCTGCGGGGGTCAGGGAGGCGCGGGGGGCCCAGGGCTGGGGGAACCCCGGCTGCTTTTGGGTTTTCTCCTTTTATTTTGGAAGCCCCCACCTCTGTGTGTGCCGTTCAGCTGAATCCACCTGCGGCGAGGGGGAGGACCCCCCCCTTGCACTTAAAAAAAGGAGAGAGAAAAGGGAAAAAAAAGGAAACCAACCCCAACCCCGGCAAACCAGCTTTCCCCACCCCAGAAACTGAGAAGAAAACAAAAACCAAACCAAACCCAAAATCACAACAGCAGGGATTTTTTTTGTCACTTTTAGTGTATGATACAACTTTACACCGCGTGTTAGAGGTTATTCACAAGGAAAGAAGAAGGAGCCCAAAGTTAAGGTACTGAACTCGTTACTCACACGAACACCCTACCCCAAGCACAGGCGCTACACGAAGAGAACAAGTAGAAAGTGTCTGTTCCGGCTGGTTTTTTCCTCCTTCCCCGAAGGCAGCGGGGGGCGCGGTGACGGCCGCGGTGAGGGCCCCGAGCGGGCAACACCCCGCCGTGCCGGGGCCCAGCTCTCGCCCACGCGAGTGTGTGGGGACGTGGCTCCCAGCGGCCGAGGGGGATTCGGTCCGGCCCCGTGGTGCCGCTCCGTGCCCGCCACGGGGGTTGCCGAGGAAGAGGAGCAGCCGGCAAAGCCGGGCCCAGCCGCAGGCCGGGCTTAGCGGAGCCCTTGACCCCCAGAGGTGGGGGGGCCGGGGCGGCAGCGGGTGACGCCAGCGCCCCGGGAGAAGCCCCCAGACTCACCGTCAGTGCTGCGGTCTGTCACGCGCTTCGGCAGCGGTTCTCCTCCGGTGAGCGGCCGGCACGGCTCCCGGGCGGGGCATGGGGAGATCCCCCCCTCGCTGCGGCACCGGCAAACACTCGGTGCAGCATCCTGGTGCCGGGAGGTGACGCAGCCACCGGGCTCGCGCTGGTCTCGCCCAGAGGCCTTTGTTTGGCTTCGTTTTTCTGCTGCTGAATGAAAAATCTCCTCCTCCTCCTCCTCCTCGCCGGGGAAGGCTGCCGGCCGGGGCACGCAGCACGGCCGGCCGGGGCACGCAGCGACGAGCGTGCGAAGGCCAGCGCCGCCTCCAGTTAGTGCAAGCGATGGTGCGGATCCGGCAGGCGAGCGGAGCCAAGGAGGGGCCGGGGCGTCCCCGCGACGATGGAGCCCAGCCGCCAGTCTGGAATTGGCTTCGCCCCACGGCTCCCGGCAAAATACAAAATAAGCAACATTCAAAGGGGAAAGAAAAAAAAAAACAAAGGTGGATTTTGCTGTGAGAGTGTTGTCAGCACAGGCGGCCCTGTCCCGCGGTGGAGACCTCTCCCCTGGTCCCCAGGTCCTGCCCAGCCCTGGCGCTCACCAGGGGCTGCCGCTGCCTCTGCGGGGAAGGGACCCGCGGCGTAGAAGAGCCGGTGACTCGGGATTGCCAACGCTGGCCGCGGGGTGGGAGGTGTCGTCCTCCTCATCCCCGCGGGAGGAAGGCCACTGGCGGGCAGGGGCCGTCCCCGCGTGAGGACAGAGCAGCGAGCAGTGACCAAACCGTTTGGTCTCCCCGCGTACGGGGCAGCGCGTCCGGGCCCTGCCGGCAGCTCCTGTACAACGAGGCAGCCGCAATCCTGCCTTCCCCCGGCTCCTGCCCGCAAACCGGGGCGGGCCGAGCCCCCGGCCCGGGGGACGCCGGCCGCGCCGACTCAGCGAGCCGGGCCCAGGGAGTCAGGGCGGATCGTGCCAGCCGGGCTCTCGTCTCTCTTCACGGCTCCTTTATCGGGGCCCGGGTCGAAAGGCTGCCCGGGAGGAGGGAGGGAGGAAGGGGGAGCCCAGCTGGGCCCCGGCAGCCTCCGTCGCAGAGCTCCGTGCTGATTATATACACGTCTCGTCCCCCCGCTGCCGGGGCCCTAGTTTTCGGGGCTCGCGTTCTGCCTGGCACGGATGAAGGCCATGCCGTGGGTGCGGAAGTGCGTCTTGAGGTTGAGCTGACTGTCAAAGCACCGGCCGCACACCTTGCAGGAGAGCTTGCCGTCGGCCGCGTGCTGGGCGCCTCCTTCCAGGGGGCTCCGGGGCCCCGGCTCCTCCATCTCGCCCGCTCCCTTCTTCTTCTTGTGGGTGATGAAGCGGTGGCGGTTGAGGGAGACCTGGGAGGTGAAGCAGAGCCCGCACTCCCGGCACTGGTGGGAGCTCTCGTCAGTCCGGTGCTGGGGGATGTGCTCCTGGAAGTCGGCCGAGCTGCTGGCGAGGTAACCGCATTTTCGGCACCGGAAGGGGGCCTTGCGGTCGCCCTTGGGGTTTTTGGAGGGGGGGGTGGTGCTGTCGGGCTCCTCGCTGCACGAGTCGCCCTCGTCCGAGGACAGCTTCCGCTTCCGACTGGACACCTGCGGGAACGGTCCAGATGAGCTTTAAGGGGTGCCCGATTTGAGCAGCTCCTGGCATAACCCAGCCTCCCCGGGGATTTCCCAACGGGGATTTCCCAACCATATTTGCTCAGATAAAGGCCCAACGGGCCTTGGCCGGCCCCAAGGGCTGCGCCGCTGCCAGGAACCCTGGCCAAAGGGCTCCCACCACGGCCTTTGGCTTGCCTGTACCCCTCGCATCGGGCGCCTTCGCCCCTCGCTGCCTTGAGCAGCCCCTAAGCGAGCTCTAAGCAAGAAGGGACGCTGTGCCTTTCCTCCCAGCAGACAGCGAGAGGCCGAGCCAGCCAAGTTCAATCCCTGCCCCGCTGGAAGGGAGCGGCGGGAGCTAAGCAAGCTGTGCCCAGCGCTGGGCCTCGCAGGGGGAGGGAGCTGCCGGTCCTGGGCACTGCAGGACGGGTGGAGGCAGGAGCACACCGGGATCAGGGCTCACGGCGATGCCTTCAGCCCTGCCCAAAACCTCTGCGAGGCCCCAGCCCTTTGCGAGCACCCCGAGAGGCCACTGAGACCTCGTACCTGCGTGGTGCCGGTCCCTATCCGGGCGATAACGACCTCCTGGCTCTTTGCCTGGTCGGTCACCTTGATCCCGTGTCGCACCTGGATGTGTTTCTCCAGGATGAGCCGGCTGCTGAAGGTCCGTTTGCCCTCTGTGCAGTACCTGCAGGGCCGGAGCAGGGAGGCAATGAAGCGATGCTCCGCAGCGAGGAGCCGAGCCCCGGGCCTGTCCCAGCCCTGGCTGCCCTGGGCAAGCTTGGCTCTGGCATCCTGACCCCCGCCTCTAACCACAAACGCGCTCATCCCTGTCGCTCTGGAGGGTATAAAACCCCGGAGTCCTTCCCGGTACCTCCTTTCCCTCCTGCTTCCCCGACACTTGTTCATGCTTCCGCCCGCTGTAGCTTTATCCTCCCCACAACAGCTTGACTGAAGGAAGCCAGAGTCGCCCCTATTACCCAGACCCCTTTTCTCAGCCAAGCCCAGAGGGTGCTGTGGGTACCGGCAGGGATAGACGCGCTTGATCCCCTCGTGATTCACTCGCACGTGTCTCCGGAGGCTGGGAGCGGAGCAGAACGAACGCTCGCACAGGTGGCACGGGAACTTCTTCACCGACTGCAAGAAACAAAGCGGCAGGTGGGTACGGCACGGGGAGCCGAGAGCCGGAGAGCGCGACTCCCCCCTCGAGCGGAGAAGCCAGACGTGGGAACTCGGCGCTGCCTCAGATTTCCTCTCCTGGCCCATCCCATGCCTGCACGTTTAGGTAACAATGATCTGGGCCTTGCTGTTCACCAGAACAGGTAACAGCCCTGCTCCCCAAAACCTCAACCCCGACCGAGTTCGTACTGGGGAGAGCAGCAACGTCCAGACTGCGGCAGAACGCGCTCCCGGCCCAGCAAGGAACCCGGGTGGCCCGCCCCGCTGCTCTGTCCCTACCCACATTCCCAAGGGCTCAGCACAGCTGGAGCTGGAGCCCCCCGCTTTCTCCTCACCTTGCCGTGGTCCTTCTTCATGTGGGAGACGTATTCGTCGCGCTCCGGGAACCAGGAGTGGCAAACGCCGCACGTCCACCCGCTGCCCTTCGACTTGTTGACCGTCTTGCGCTGGAAGCGGCTCCGCTTGGTCTTGCGCAGCTCCGGGGAGCTGGGGGGCTCATCCTCCTCCGTGGAGGACGACGACTCCTCCGAGATCTTGGACACGGGGGTTTCAACAGGCTCCTGCTTCGGTGTGAGCAGGACGGCCGCCTTCTTTGCCAGGTCTTCCTTGGGCTTCTGGGGCTGATGAGTGTTCTGGAAAGCAAAGACAGAGGCGTTGGCAGCTGCCTGGGGCCGGGGTTTTCCCCCCAGCACGGCAGCAGGCTAGAAGGAAAGCCTGCCCACCCCCAGGCCCATCTCCTCGGCCTTTGGGACAGGGGCGGGGGGGACAAGGGCCCTGCTGCGCCAGCAATGAACTGACAGCCCTGACCCAGCCCCCAGTGAAGGACGGTTCTCAAATACCAACACCAACGGGTTGTGCAAAGAGCCCGAGCCCGGCCGCAGCACTACCTTGAGGTGCTCCAGCATGGTGCGCTTCTGGGCGAAGAGCAGCGGGCAGTCCGGACACTTGAAGACGCTGACCCGCTGGTTGAGCAGATGCTGGTCGAAGTGGGAGGAGAGCAGGGGCTTGTGGGTGAAGACCGTGTCACACATTGCACACTTGTAAATCATTCTGTCGGAGGAAAAAACACCACTGTCGGCGCAGCCCGGGTTTGGATCAAGAGAATCTTGGAAGAACCCCCTTGGCAAGAGGGTTGAGAGCAGCTCTGAGCGCAGCCTGACCCACGCCAAGGGGTGGGAAACTAAAAAGGGGATGGATGCAGCTCCCCGTGCTGGTGCTGAGCTCTTCCCCCAGCGTCCCACCCACCGCGGATGCTCCCGGTTCTCCTGGTGAGATCCGTCGGGACGTCAGCTCGCAGGGAACACTTACTTGGACTGCTGGTTGCTGAAGCCGGGGTGCTGCGTGTAGACGTGCGCGTGGGCGCTGGGGGCCGACTTGAACGCCATGGGGCAGATGGGGCACTTGTGGAACACCTCGCAGTGGGAGGTCTGGATGTGGGACTTGATGGAGTTGACCCCGCCGAAGACCACAGCGCAGCTGGGACACCTGGAGAACGGAGGAAGGTGGGAGGCAAGGGGCAGGGGACAAACAGCACAGGGGAGCTCAGCCGTGCCCCAGCTGCACACCAAGTGCTAACAGCAAAGAGAAACCAGAGCACGAGGGCCCGCACCTCCTCCCTGTCCGACCACGGGACTTGGGAAGAGCCCCTGCCCCGACAGACACCAGGATCCAAACCAGTTCTGGGCTCTGGGAGGACTCCAGTTTGGAGTAACCAGTCCTGCCCATCGCTGGTGGATCCAGGGCCCCGGCAGCTCATCAGAGGGAGCGGGGAGAGACTGCAGCGGTCTGACGCTGCCAGCCATGACTGGAGTCCAAACAGCGGCCGGGAGGTCCCAGGAGGAGGAGAATCCCCCCGGGGTTAAAGGGGTGAGAGCCAGAGGAGTAAAGCGAGACGTTCACCCTCAGCCCTGCACCCAGCGCCGGCGGGGAGAAGGAATGCGGATTCCTGCCCCATCTACAAAATGGAAACCCGCTGGGGACTGGGGACTCTGCCGTCGGTCCGGGGCGTCCCCCCAGGCCCCTCTGCCCCGAGCCCAGGCCGCGGTGCCCTACCTGTAGCCCACTCTGCGGGAGAAGTGCAGGCAGGCCTCCTTCAGGTGGGTCTCGAAGTTCGCCAGGAGGAAATTGCCTCCGCACTCGGGGCAGACGTGGGGAGGCCGGTTTTTGTGCATCCGCTGATGGGCGTTGAAGCTGCAGCGATTGGACATGATCATGGGACACGTCGTGCAAACCTGGGGGGAGAAAGCACCGAGAGGTTCGGCCTGGCACGTACCCACGTGTACCAAAGGGCTTTTAAGCTTTTTCCACGGACGGACGGGATAACAACCTGCAGCACCCAAAGCAGCCCCAAGCCACGTGCTGCCGGGGGAAGGAAAGTGCCGGGACTCTGCAGGGCGCATTTTAGGAGATAATCGGCTCGCGCCAGCTTGCCGGGTAATTGTTGAGGGTGTTTTGCAAGCAGACAAGATGCCTTTTCCAGGCTTTTCGTCACAGATGGGTCCCAGATGCAGCGCGTGCCAAGGGTTAGCCGGGGACCAGCCGCTCGGCGAGGGAGTTCTACCAGAGGGAGCGGGGGTGTATTCAAACCAGCTGCCAAAACCGCTTCAAAACTATTTCCAACTCCACGCCAGGATACAGACGTGGGGAAGTTGAGGGGAGAAGCTGACAAGGACTCGAGGATGGGACTTCCAACGGGAGCTGCCCTGAACGATGCGATAACCGGAGCGAAGGTGGGGCGAGGAAGGAAAGGAGCAGCCCCCAGGCAGATGCCACGCACAGCAAGCCGTCCTCAGGCTCCCTCGCTGCCGGTACCGGGCTGGGGTCCCGAGCGCTGCCAAGAGAGACCCAAGGGTGATTCTGGCAGCGGGGCAACAAGAGGGAATGAGAAACCAAACAGGGAGCAGCAGCCAAAGACAGCCCGGGAGACGGAGCAGGGACAGGGGGGCACGCCGGGAAGGGAGGGGATGAAAGGTGGCAGGTGAGAAAGAGGATTACGGAGGCTTACGGCTTCAGCCATCCCCATCCCTTGCTGTGCCAAGGAAAGCCTCTGGGAGTCTTTCTTTTTTTAAAGGAAAAACAAAGCTGTTGGTAGGCGGTGTTGGTTTAGGGAGGAGTCCGTCTGCTGGGTACGGGGACAAAGCTACTCCGGCTAGGTGAAGGCTGCTAACAGGTTTTGCCCTGCCAGCAACTTCACGTTGCATTTCCAAGCTCAAGCGCTCCCCACAGATGGGCTCTCGGAGCTAGAAATATTGCGCTGCCAGGTTCAGGGGCAGCGGGTGCCTGCGGGGAGATAAGGACGATTTCCCCCAGCTCTCTTGTCCCTGACCTCCTCCTCTTTGTGCCCTCTCGCTGCTCCTGCCGCAGCCCCGGTGTGGACGTCCTGTCTTCGCTGCGTCCCAAACCCTCCACTGACACCGAGGCTAGGAGAGGGATGGGAGTAAGAAATCCTCCCCCGTTAACAGAAAGCTCCTCGGGACAATCCGTATGAGCATGTGAATCTCGGCGCTCCTGGTGCCCCTCCAACAGAAAGCAGCCCTCCTCTCTAGCAGCAGGGCCGTAACATCTGAACAGCGTCCTGGCTGCAGCAGCAGCTTCGAAGTAAACAGAGTCACCAGGAAACAGCAAATTCCTCCTATGCAAAGGAAGCCGATGGGGCTGAACGTCTCCGGACAAAGGGAAAGGTGAAGACATGTCACAGGGAGGACAGGGCTCCTCTGTGGACCCGTTTTCCCTCCTCGGTTAATCCTGCGTCTTTGCTGGATGCTGCCTGCCCTAACAAACCTGGATGCGTTGGCAGCAGCAGGAAGCGCCCGGGATCTCGAGGTTGGCTCTCGAAGAGGGGGAAAAAAAACCCAACACACCCGCCCTGGTTTCTCCAGACTCCATTTGTGCTTCAAGCCGGCAAAAGAGGAAGCAAGCACCCACGGCTCTAACATGGCTCTGTGGGACGGCTACGTCCCGTGGCGGTGCCAGGAGGCAGGGCACCGACGCTCGGGGACCCGCTCTTCCCTCCCTGCCGCACCCTGGCTCCTGCACCCACAGGGCAGCTTTATCGCCCGCTGACAAACGGCACCAGCCTCCCTTCCCTCCACCCAGTGCCTCACAAGCACGAGCCCAACCCCGGCTCATGCGTTTTCCTTCCTGCACGAGTATTCTATCAGGAGGAACTGGGCGTGCGCAGGCAAGCGCTGCCTAGACCACATCTGGAGAGTCCTCCGCTTCTGTCCCGCATCCCCAGGGACGTTTGCTGTGGCTCTAACGTCCAACTCCCAGTGCCCTCCCACCTACGTACCGTGCTGCTGGTTGTCCCCGTGGTCACTGCCTGCTGGAAATGCGCGGCCAGCCCGGCTTTGTCTTTGCATTGCTCTTTGCACTCCAGGCACCTGAAGCAGCTGTAGTTGGTCTGCTCCGAGCTGTTGCTCAGAGGCAGGATGGGGAGGTCCTGAGCCCCGTTGGCCGTGGCCAAGGCGTCCTGAGCCACGCCAGTCACTTTGCTAGCAGGGAAGGAGGTCACCGAGACCAGGGGGGTGATGTCCGGCTGTCCGATCATTTGATCCAAAGCAATCGGCCTCATGACCAAGTGGGAGCACTGCATCACCAGGCCTTTGTCCTTGTGCTCCCGGGCGTGCAGGAGCAAACTGCACTTGTTGAAGAAGACGAGGCGTTTGGTGCAGTGGTTGCAGGTTACCTCGATGCGCATGCTTCGCCGGTCGTAGTGGCGAGCCAAGCTCTTCTCCAGGGCAAAGGAGTCCCCGCACTCCAGGCAGCGGTAACCGAAGGGAGGCAGGGCGAGGCTCGCGTCAGCCGGAGGATTCAGGTTGGGTTTGTACGTTGGCAAGAGGTTTTTACTGTTAAGGATCTTGTTAAAGGCTTCCACGAGGCTGGACTGGCTCCTGGAAATGACCGTGCCGGCGATGGTAGGGGAAGGCTTCTGCGGCTGCACCATCACAACTGTGGTGCCATTGACCTTCTGGTTGGCCGTGGTGGTGATGGTGGTGGTCTGTGTCACGGTGCTGATGTTGGTCCTGGTGTCGGCTTTGGGCAGGGTCTGTGGCACCAGATTGATGATGTTCTTGGCCACGGCTTTACCCGTCTTCGCCGGCAGCACCACGGATTTTTGCTGAGCCACGCTGGCAGCGATCAGCATGGCGCTGCTGGCGTTCTGGATGGTGGAGACAGGCAGGACAGTCCCTTTGAGCTTGGTGCCATTGCCAAGCTGAACACTGACGATTTTTGGCCCCTCGATGGTTTTCAAGGGGCTGGAGAGCTCCATTTTCTCCTTGGGCACCTCCAGCGCGATCCCGTCCTCTTTCTCTGCCGATGCTGAGAAGCCGGCACCCTCAAGAGAGGTCTCCTGAGAGCTGTGCTCGGCCGGCCCCTTGGTGGAGCCCGGCTCCGAATCTGATGAGACCCTGGTCACAGTCCGGGTGATGCTGCCGCAAGACGTTTTGATGGTTTTAATCCGCACTTTCAGGGGCCGCGAGGAATTGGAAGAAGGGGAATCGTTGTTGTTGTCTTCTTCCTCCTCCTCTTCCTCAGCACTGGACATACTCTGCGGACTTCCCATCGACTTCTCCAGAACTTCTTGCTCTTCCTTGAGGGTGATGCTGTCCAGCTGCTTTGGAGAAGTGGGGAGCCTGGGGCTTTGTACCACCGGCGAGGAAGGCTTGAAGAACGGCTCCTGGGGGCTGGCGGGCGAGCGTTTCACTTCAGGAAGGTTGCTGGTGCTGCTGTCGAGGTTTGGGTCAGAACCGGGCCAGGACGTGATGGGAGAATCATCCGTGGAGTAGCGAACGGTGACTGATTTCAGGTGATCCAGGGGACTGTCACCCAAGGCTGCAGCCAAGCCCTTCGGGCTGGCTTCGCGGCCCACCTCCTCCGAGTCAGACTCCTCTTTTTTGATGCAGGGGATGGCAGGAGGGGACCCGTTTGCACCCCCTGCCTGGCTTGTCTCGAAGGACTGTGGGAAAGCCGGGGGCAGGTTCTCCGTGCTCTCTCCCATGGGCTCTTTGCAGTCCAGCGACGGGGTGGGAGATGGGGAGAGGGAGGGCACGGCGAGGGACTTCTCTTTCGGCTTACACTCCCGGGGTCTGTCAATCAGGTTGGCAGCGTTGTCTTCATTGGGATCGGGGCTAAAATGGGAGAAGATATCCAGGGGTTTGGGGCCTTTTTCCTTCACCCAACACTCCCCGTTGGAGGATGCCACAGCTTCCACGGACCTGGAGGTGGGGGACCTGGGCATCTCGGTGGCCCCAAAGCCATTCTGCAACAAGCGGGGCCCGATGACGTGCCCGTCTTTACTGCGCCCGTCCAGGGCATCGAGCTGCTCGGGGCAGACGGTGTTCTTCACGATCACGCTGACAGCAGTGATGTCTGTGTGGGGGAGGACGTGGTCAGGGGGTCCCGGCTCCCCAGGGACTTGCTTGATGTGAGCGTCAGCTTCCTCATGGCCAGAATGGATGGCCTCGTTCGTGTCGATGTCAGGAATATCGAAAGCGGCCAGAAGGTCATCGAAATCTGGAGTTTTCATGTCACCCATGGTGGGGAATATGGCAGAGTCTGCAACAGAGCAAGGAGGAGGAACATTAGCACCGTGACCCGGGCACGCGGACAAAGCCATCAGAGACACGTAGCAGAGAAAGAGACAGGACCTTGCTTCTCTTGAGCCCCACGCTAAGCACAAAATCCCCGTGCCGCCTTCCCTTCGAACCCCAGCCTCGCACCCCTTGAGCAAATTGCAACACTCCTCGGCTTTTCTTGCTTCCTTGGTTCGCATATCATTGTCTGATCCCCAGCCAGGACAGAAGAAAGTTCAGAAGGATCCCAGCGCCCTGGGAGAGACGTCTGAGACCACAGGATGCAGGCTGGCAAGGAGAGCGCTGCCCCAAGGCCGGAGCAATTCCCCACGTACACGCAAGCCGAGGAAGAGCAACAGCTCCGCGGCAGAGGATCGGCGGGTTGCGATGAATCACCCGGCAGACGCAAGTCGGGACCAGAGAGCTGCAGAAAGAGCAAGCGCCTCGCGAGGGGAACACGCCGTCGGGGGCACCCGATACGACGCAGGAACCGTCCTTCCCGCCCGCCGCCGCAAGGCCGTCCCGAGGCCGGCCCCACGAGGACACGGTTCACGAGGAAGGCGTCCAGATGTTAACAAGACAACTCAGCTAAGAGACCTCGAACACGTGGAGCAAAGGATGAAGAAACAGGGGAGGCGGAGGGGAGACACGGCAACAGGTTTCAAAACATGGCTGCGGCAGAGACAAAGGGAATAATGTTCCTCCTGTCGCTGCAGGCTGGGTCAGAAATCCCAGGATTAAGCTGCAGCCAGGGGATGTGGCTTAGACAGCAGGAAAGACTCTGATTTATAAGGATAACCAGGCAAAGGATCCCACTAGGCAGGAGGACGGGGGACGCCCCACGTGCTAGAGAGCGGCTGGACGCGTGCCTGTCTGGGGGGAGCAGATCTGCCAGGAGGGGACGGGGGGTCCTGGGGATGGCACCGGGGTACGCTGCCCTCAGGCTTTCTGCTCTTAGCATGGAGGGCAGACGGTTACTCCTAAATCAATCAGCAAAAGAAAAAAAAAAAAAAAAAAAAAAAAAAGAAGAGAAACCTTTATCTCAAAGGCTGTGAGGGGTAAATGCAAACACCCTGCAGCCCCGTGGAGACCCAGCCCTGGCAGTCGCCTCTTCCCCCACTCTTCCCCCAGCTCTGGGCGCTGCCTCTCAGCTGCCGCAGATTAAGCCAAGGCCGCCGGAGCGCTCGCTGCCCGCCTGCCGTCGCCCTGCCTCCCCGCCACAGGACGCGAATCCGCTCCTCGGACAGCACAGCTTACGCGTCAGGGAAATGGCCGCAGCCGACGGCCTGGTCCAGCCGCTCCGAGGAGATTCACCGCCTGGCTGGCTGTCCCTGCGGTGGGGCGGCAGCCGCCGGCAGCGGGAAGGACAGGCAGCAAGGCTGCTCCAACGGCCACAGCAAAATCCACTGGCAGCCCCGTGCCGCAGCAGACTGGACGAGGACAACACATACCATGGGTAAATCTGCTTTTTGCAAAGGGAGAGATTCCCTCACGGGGAGCTCGGTTCGGTTAAAACCCACCAACGCCAACGGAGAAGCTTAGCCTGTGTGGCCAGCAGCCAGGGGACCGACAGCCCCCGCAACCCAGCGCTGGGAGCCCTCGACCTTGCCACGATTCATGCCAGAAACAAGTCAGTGCTCCAAAACCTGCCAAACCCCCGACAGGCAGAAAACCTGCAGCGTTTGTCTCAGCAGATTAGCCAGAGCAGCCCCTGGCCGGTGGCACGTTACAGGCACCTTCAGCTGTCACATTTCGGGTCGCAGCATCCATCCCCTTGTCCTACCGGCTGCTGCGGAAGGGAGCGGTTCAGAGTCCCCCCAGACACGCTGCTGCGATATGGATTCTTTTAATAAAGATTTAATAATCTCCTCAGTCCTGTCTGCTTCTTTGTGAGGAGTGCGACGATGGATGAACGGATGGATGGATTCTCAGCATCTTGGCGTTGGCCAAATAGGCAGCAGCACTAACGAAGCTGCTTTCCTTCTCTCCTATCTGATCAGGGATGAACGCAGACCAGCTTTCCCCTTGCACGAGCAGCGTCTCTTCTCAGACACGTCCCTGTATGAGCCTCGTGCACCACAACACGTTCACCCTCGCCCCTACACAACCCGGAGCAGCCGGTTCAGCATTTAGGCCCTTCATCTCGCCTCGGCGTGATGCTTCACCTTCCCGCTGGTCGCAGAAAGGCGATGGCTGCAGCCTGGCAGCGTGCAGCGTCCCTGAGAGAGGGCTCCGTGTCGCAGGCCAGGAAAGCATTCCTCGCACGCTGGTGCTGCTCAGGGGAAAGGGAAGGGTTGCATCCTTGGAAAAGCTCCTCTGAGCCTCCACGGTGATCTCCCATTTCGGAGACCCCACAGTGTACACAGAGGGCCAGACACGCTCCTGTGGCAAAGAGCTCCATCCCGCAGCGTTCTTCCTTTCCCAAACTGGAGGTGGATGGAGGAAACGAGTGGAGCTGGTGCCTATCACCTCCATGGCAGCATCTGGCCTCAGGGAAGCAGCAGCTCCCACCCAGCCTGGGTTTCCTTGGAGGCGAGCAGCAGCAATCACAGCTCCACTCGCGTCCAAAGCAAAAACTATTACTGCCTTGTGCGGCTGGAAGTCTCCCGACCAGCCTTCACTCTCTCCAACACGAGCACCTGGTGACAAAGCAGCGTGGAGGACAAAGAGGGTTCAGAAACAGCCTTGGGCCTGCTCTCAAACGTCGTTTGGTCGTTTTTTTGTACCTGGCAAACCCCCTTACATGCCCAATTCAGCCATTCTCAGGCTTAGCAGGGTTGTAAAGACTCTGGTGGTTTTCCCGACAGCCAGCTTAGAAGGAGGCTTAGTCTAGCTTTATTTTTAACTCTCACCATAGGTCACCCCAAGGGGATCTCCTCCGGGTGCAGCGCGGGGTCTGTGGGCCACCAAGGAATCTGCTGCTCCAGAACGACGCTGACATTTAAAATGCAAGTGGGTGACTTTCTACTGGCGTCGTTTCTGCGATGCCCAAGCAGCCCTGTCTGCCGACCCACAGATCCCGTCGCAGCACTGCGGGGGAAGAAGTTAACAGGGCGAGTGCTCGCTGGCACTTAAGTCTCCACTGAAGCCGAAGGGGAAGACGGCACGGAAAAGGCAGCTCTGCAGGGCAAGGGCAATATTTCTTGCCTGACAAAGCACAAGGGATTTGACATCGGAACAAGCCACTGGGAGACAAGGAAAGGGCGACCCCAGAGGAAGGCATCCACACCGCGAAATGGAAAACCACCGAGGCAAATGGCAGAGCCGCGTTCTAGGCAGGGACGCTCCCGTGAGAGCAGAGCCGTCGCCCCCGGGGACGCCGAGGATGCTACGGCACAGGCCTCCCCAGCCAGGCGGCGGAGGGGTTCTGTTAGCAACAGGAAGATCGTCTTTGGGAGGGCGAAACACACAGGAATAAGGTCTCAGAGAGCACGAGTGGGATTGAGCTGCTTTACCTCCCCATAAAGGTGGGGTTTTCAGCTAAATGTCCTATTGCACTTTGGAATGAAGTCAAAACGTGCCTGCGTTTGGAGGGAAGAGACTGTCCCTACAGAAGGGCTGATAGTCTAGCCCCTAAAAAGAAAAATTAGCCTTTGCTGCCGGTTGCCACGACTGCCTGCGTGTGCCCCCCCAGACCTTGCCCTGCCCAGCAGGCCGCTGGTCTGTGCCGCTAAACATCTCCTTCCAGCACCGGCTTTGGGGAAGCACTCATTCCTGGGAGATCTCAACAAGTTCACCCCGCTTTCTAAAACCAGTTTTCACCACGTGCTCCCCCAGGCGACGCAGGACTTCAGCCGCGACCTCGGCAGAGGGAAGCCGTCGGTGAGAGGACCAGAAGGAAAGGCACCAGGCTTTAAAATACTGCGGCGAGGGAGATACCGAACGCTACGCTCCTCTTCCAGGGCTGCCATCTGGTTCTTCAGCACAGGATCTCTGCCGAGAACAGCGTGACACGAGGACATTTGTTTTTCAAATGACTTTTCTAATCACCGTTTAGCAGGATACAAATATTTACAGTAAAGCAGAGAGAAGCAGGTTGCTACGCTGGAAAAGATTCCCAAGAAGAAAAGAGGCAACACGAGGGACATCCTCCCCTATCCAGCACGGAGGGAGAGAGTGACAGCCCCGTCCTCAAAGTGGCTTTGGGTCAGCGAGCTGAGCGGAGCCTGAAGGTTGGGGATGACGACGGATCCGTCTTCAGGCTCGGTACTGCTTTTCCCCGTGCCAGGGGATGGCTCACAAGCGACCTGAGGAGCCAGCCTTGCTGCACCCCCAGCACCTCCTGCAGGGCACGTGTCCCCCAGCACACCGCCCCGAGCAGAGAGACCAGGGCTAAAACCACAGAGCTGCCAAGAGCAGCTTCTCTCCTGGGCAGGAGGACGCACGAGCGAACGCCAGTAAGAGGGTGAACCTCCGCTGGGCTGAGCAGAGCCCGGAGACGCTGGCAAAGGCAGGACTGCCCGCGGCGGCCCAGCTCCCAGCACAAGAAGGTCGCTGCCATCTCCGATGGCATCACCCCCGGCTCCTCTCACCATCGATTATGGGAAATGGAGTGCTTGCTCTCGTGTGCTTTTGCCACAGAGGACCAGCCCAGTGCTCGGCCTGGCTTATTACTTTTATTTTGTGCTCAAGACCTGCTCTGCTGTAAACCCTTAATTCATTTTTACCAGGGTCCCCGATGGGGAGAGGAAAGAGGGAACCCACAGCACCTGATTTCTCTTTGCTCGCCAACGGGTTTGAAATACATCCCACTGATTTTGTTAAGCCTTTCCTTCCCAGCCCCTCACTGAAAAGGTTCTGGCCTTTCCTGCCTTTAAGCACCCTACCTTTGTCTTGGCAACCACACCCTCCTTTAGCATCTCTGCCTTTAAAAGCAAAACCGATTCTGGATCCTGTGTCTCTTTTTTAAAAGCTCACAGCTTTAAGGCAGGAACGAAGTCATTTACGAACCGTTCTCACTTCCAGGCTCTCGGAGATGCTCTTCAAGTGATGGCTTCCCACCAAAAGGGAGGCTCCTCCTTGCAGGAGTCCTGCGCAGGATCGATTACCTGAGTATTTCTCCTTGTTTGGTGTTAACCAGAAGGTCTCTGCCCCAGAAGGGTTTTTTTGTTGTTGTTCTTAGAAATCCCAAGTCTAAGATCTTTCATTCAGCCCCTTCTGATGGAAGAGTCGTGGTCTTGAGTCAGTAACTCCGATCAAAAAGGAGACAGTGGAGACGGGAAGAGCCCAGCTCCACCTCAAACTCCACCAGGCTGAGATGGGGAGTTATTTTGGTAGCTCAAAACACAACTATTTTCTTAGGCAAAAGAACTGTTTTTCTTAGGCGAAACAAAGCCAGCGAGGGGGAAGGGAAGGGTATTTTTAACCTTACTGGCTAAGTGGTGTTAACTGTCTTGCCTCACAGAAAAATTAAAGTTTGCAACAAGCACCAGCTTCGCGTGGAAACAGCTCTCTGCTGGGACCAACGGCGTCCCGCCGTGCACAAGCCCTCCGCACGCAGGCTGCCTTCCGAAGCACTGGCAGGAGCCGTCCGCGGTCGCGCAGCTCAGAGCCAGTCTGGTCGTCCCTCAGCATGGTGGTCACTGGTCCCCTGGCGTCACAGCTTGGGAAACCGCGGCCCGGGGGAGAGAAAGAGTCAGAGATCCAAACCCATCTGTGGAAAAGATCCCAAAATCCAATCTGGATTTGACGTGGAAGAGCTGCGGACCAGAAGGCTGCCAAACTTGTTTGCCAGCCTGCCCTGAACATCACAGCCCCGGCTCTAAATTAGAGGCCAGCAGACTCCACATCTGAAAGCCCCCACTCTGCGATCCTGCCTACTACCAAAAACACATCAAAGTGCATGGGGCACAGGATCACCCCGAAAAACAGCCCACGGAGATGGTTACCCTGATGGAAAACACAAGGCAGGGCCGTGCACCTCTGCGCAGCGTACAGACCAGGGCCACGCCACGTAGCCAGCACTGCCGGCTGCCCTGCCGGGACACGGCACACGGCGACGGAGCCACGTGCCACTGGGAGCTGGACACGTCCCGGGATCAGCAAGGAGGCTGAGCTGGGTAACCCAAATCCCTGGCCAGAGAAGGAAGTCGGCGCAGGCTGCTGAGTCCAAAACCACGGAGCTGCTAGCATCCCTTTTCCACCCCAAAGATCCCCTTTCTACCCCGGAGACCCCCTTCCCATCCCAACCACACTGCCAACCCGGCCACCTCATGCCTGCGAGCCGTAGCCTTTCGGAAGGTGACTCCTAAGGTCAGGAATGCCAGACGTCACCTCTCTACAAGTCACCCCAAGGTTACACAGGGTTTTGAACTGAAATCATCAACGCTATGCTAAGACCAGTCCTTCCTCCGGCAAAGCACAAGGCTGGAGAGACAGGGCTAGAGTTGAAAAGCAGGGCAGCCACAGCCATTATTTGCATAATGAATATACACACACACAAAAACCCTAGCAAATCACACCAATAATCACCCCGCTTTCAGTTTCAGGCAGAAGGAGACAGTTTCGCATTAGTCTGCTGTTCACAAAACCATCCCTGGCGTCCAGCGCGGCTGCACAGGGAGGGCGCAGCCCTCGCAGCACAGCTTTGCTCCGGGGTCAGTTGTGTCACCGCTGTCCCATCCTACACGGGACGCACACTGGGCGCGGGGACTGCAATCAGCAGCCCAGCACGCTTATTAAACAAGCGCAGGTACCTGGGATGTAGCAGGGTCCGGCTGCGACGCAGCGGGGACGCGTTTCAGCTGGTGCCTGGCAGGAAGAGGAAGCAGTTTGGCTAACGCTCTGCTGCGAGGTTCAGGTTTCTGCCTTTCAGGAGAGCAGGAGGCTGGGCAAGAGGCAGGTCTTGGGTTGCTGCCTTCCACAGCACAGCAAAGACAATAAAAACCCACAAGCTTTGGAAGAACAACCGTGAGGAAGAGGAGATTCCACTTTCCAGGTCCGAGTCCAGAGACCTGCAGCAACCCGAGCACCGCTCTAGCAAATCCAGCGGCGCGAGAGCCCAGGTGTTTCCTACCAGCAGATTATCCCCCACCCGAGAGAGACCCTCACAGGTGAGGCCCAGACAAACCAACGCCGAGCTCGTATGAGCAATGCAGAAAAGCTGGCCCGCAGCTTACCCCGGCCCCAGCCCCATCGCAGCACCGCCGAGACGCAGACCCCGAATCGGTCCAGTTGAGGGGAACCACTGCAAGCCCCCCAGAAGTTAATGAGGCTCACAGCTAAAATAATAAGACAATGAGCAACTGCTGAAACACAACTGTTATTTTTATGGCTCATTTACTTACTTCGTCTACCACAAAAAGATAAAATGTTGTTAAAAATCTCCTCTCCAGCAGCCAAGCCTCCCTCAACAGAAAAGCTTATTTGCGCATTAGGAGGGGGGTTGCCCCGCTCCCCGTTTCAGAAGGACGCCGACACCAAAGCTGGCCACAGCACGTGTGCAGACGACGCTGCTTTCCTTTCCCCAGACTCCTCCTGCTTAAAACCCCCCAAAAGCAGCAGCTCTGCTCACGCCTGAGCTCGAACGACCGCTCACCCAGCGCCACTCCCCGTCCTCCTCCGCACACCAAATCAGAGGCAATTCTCCATCTCCACACCACGTTCCTACGCTCGTCCCGTACCGGGTCACGTTAAAACACATTCAAAGGATCCTGCCCTTGGAAACCGTCCGGCTGTGCGCACCACGCAGCCCTTAAAACGCTCACATGGTTTTTGCGATCCGCTTTCCAACTGAAGCCGCAGCCACGCCAGCCCTCGCAAGCAAGGGGCTCCGAAGCGCCGCTCAGCCCGGGGTTTGGCAGGGGCACGGAGGACTGCACACTCACCCTCGACGCCCAGAGCACCCGAAAGGCTTCCCACCGCGCTTTTTAGGCCCAGGAGCAGCGGGCACCGTCTGCGGAAGCACCGGCCCTCCGGCCGTCTGCCGCCGAGCCTGGCCTACCAGCCAGCACGGCGAGCGGGGGCCGCTCCGGAGCAGCCGGAGTGGTTCAGACAAAAGAGGCCGAACGCTGGGACTATTTCAAGGGCTTGCTATTTTTAAAAGCTGCTTTTCCTGTTTCCCTTCCTGACCCTTGCAGGGACTTGCTGCCCGCCAGCAAGTTTGCACCAAAACAAGAAGAAAAATTACCCTCCGAAACCCGACTTTGGAACAAAGTTAAGCTGGGTTTAACCCCACGCTGCCCGCCCCTGCCTACGCACGTGCGGGGGGCCTGCGGCCCTGCCTGCTGCCCTGCCTGCTGCCGCCGCGTCCGAGGCCAGCGGGAACGGCTGCGCTCCCGGCACCACGTGACAGGCGGGATTAGCTTCCGAGGCACAGAGGAAACCTTTGACAAACCTGTCCCCGTGACGCCGCTCCCGGGCCTCGAGCCGGTGGCCTCCCTCGGGCTGCCAGCGCCCAGGGAGCCCTGGAGAAAAACAAATCTCCGCTGTGGGTATCTGCAAAACACAAAATAATAAGGACAGGTTCACCGGGCCAGCAGGGAGCCGAGCGGATCGCTGCCTCTCTTGTCCTCCCGGGGCTCTGGGAGCTATTTTAAAATGATCCCCTGCTAAAAAGCCCCAGCCTTTGTGCAGAGGAGACGTCACCGGTGAGAACAACTGTTTGTAATGAGCCGAACGAGCGCGGGGTGTTATACAATCTCACTCCCTGGCCGAGACCTCACAGACAATCTTCAGAGGACCTGGGGGGGGGAGGACGGGGGCAAATTCCCCAAGTAATAAACTCATAGCACCTGGTGCAGCTTTTCTCCATTTCAGCGCCTCCCTTTGCTCTCCAAATCCTCCCCAGCCCCCTGTTACCGGCAACTGGTGAAGAGGAAAGAAAAGCCCGCGGTAGCCCCGCTCTCGGTTATTCACGCAGCGGCCAGTGTTCATCTGTTCCCCTTCCCTCCTCTCCAGGGGCAGCTCCTCCCGCCGCCGCGCTCCCACGAAACGGCCACGTTAACGGTTGACGCGGCTCACAGCTGGTGCCAGGGAGGGACGGGATCGGCGGCATCTGCCCCGGCGCGGATCAAGCGGCAGCGCCGCAGCCTCGCCTCGCCTTCCCCGCAGCCCTGCAACTCGTCAAAGAAAGCGCAGCCGGGAGCAGAGCCCAGAGCATCGCAGAGACGATGCCTGGATTTCGTGGTCGAGAGATTGTGCGAGATAAACGCGCAGCTTTCCTTTGTCTTGGGACTAGAAGCGTGGCTTCGACAAGTTTTGCACGAGTTGGTACGAGCAGCCATGGCTTTCTAGTAGAAAGCCACTTCAAAATGAGCGGGGTTTGTTTAAATGGTTTAAATTAAGTTTCTCCCTGCAACACACAGTGCCCTGCTCCGAACAGGGTATCTCCAAAAAGCAGAATTTCCTGAAAGCAGGCAGACAGAGCCCTTTCCCCCAATAAGATGCCGAAACCAACTTGATATTTCTCAAGTGACGCAGAATGGTGTCATTTTACTGTCCAAATTGAGGCTAAAAAGTAAACGAGATTTCAGAAATGAAAGGATTTAAGAGATATTATTAGTCTGACAGCAAGCTATGAAGGAATCTCCGGGAAGGATTGCTTGCTGGGAAAACCCAGGCTGTGCTGCTGCCAGCCCAGCAGAAAACCGTACCCTGAACCTGCGAGAGGACTTTGTTTTTCTCTCCATCTCCGAACAGCATTTCCCTCTTAAGCGAGATCTGGCGTACAGGTAACGTCCTAACGAGCTCATGCTCTTGACGAAGTTGGGTTTTAGCCCCTGCTCCCTGTTACACGTGAGGAAACTGAGGCACGGGGTGATGTGAACGCCGCACCAACGGAGCCGGACCAGCGCCTGTCCCAGGACCATCTCCCGTCATGTCAGGACTCATTCTGCCGCCAGTGGATCCCACCCCGCTGAAACCCCGTACCTGTTGGAGCTACATCCTTCCCCTCTCCGCTTTCTTCGCTTCTGCGTAGGCCCCTCCTGGGCCGGCTGCTCTGGGAACCACCTTCTGGTGCCAGACAGATTCTCCAACTTCAACGTTTGTTAGCCGCCCCTCACTACTTTCCAGAACTATAATTAGTTTTGCTAATGTAAAAGGCAGAAGGGATTCAGCCAAGCTTCGGAAGAGATAACACAGGTCAGAAGAGAAACAAAGGTTAACATTAAGAACGACTCTTCCACGTTAAATGTCTTTATTTTGTTCCATGTCCGTGGATCCAAAATTAAAATCTTTGGATCCACAGACATGGGATTAAATCTCCCACGCCCCCTTTTCTCCTCCTTATCAGGGAGGAAATATTACCTCCTGCTTTTTGGGATGAAGGAAGCAGGCAAAGAGGAGAAGCATCAAGGGCAGCAAAGCAATTTGGGGAACAGACCATGCCGGGAACCGGCACCCCCACGTCCCCAGCCCTCACGGAGCCTTAACGGGGTTTCTGCACCCGGCAGCCCCTGCTCGTGCCCGTCCCTCGCACTTGTCCCACGCTCCTCCGCAACCCCAAATGCTTTTCCACCCCTCCCCATGCAGCGTCTACACCTCAAGCGATCCACGAAGTCCCCCGGCCATCACCTCGGTGACACGCCCCTGCTCCCACTCGCACCCGCTTCCTCCGTAATCATCGTCCAAACCCGCGCAGCCTATTTCCAAATCACGGCACCCAGCCCCTTGCCAGCACGCGAGATTCCTCTCTCTGCCTCCTGATCTCCTAAGAATTTGCTTATCTAGCAAGCCTTTAGCGGCAGGATTTGCAAACGCCGTCCCCATTGCGCTTCCGGAGAGGCAGCCGCTGTGCCAGGGACCCGAGCCCGTACCGACCTGATGGGAAGGAGCTGCTGGATGGAGCCTTGAGGGAGGAAAAGAGAAAAAAAGGGGGGGGAAGGGACAGAGAGTGGTCTCAGGTTTCACGTGTAGGAGAGGGGGAAAATGATAGAAAGGCAGGCTGGTTAAACAAGAACCAGCAACACGTCCTACTCCCAGCATGACATCATGAGGTCAGGGCTCAGCGGGGACGGCTGCAGTGGGAGGGGAGGTTGGGAGGGGAAAAAAGAGCGAAATAACTAAAATAACCCAGCGCTGAACTCCTCTGCCTCCCTGGCACTTGGGGAGGGCGGCTCTGGGTACGGCGACGGTCTAACGGCAACCGCTGGCGGCTCCGCGGGCGATGGGAGCCGGAGGGGGCCCTCCCCGACGCCTTGCCCCCCAGCGCAGCGGCTGACGGCCGGGGCGGCCCCCCCTTCCCCTGCCATCTGCCAGCGCCGCCATCCAGAAACTCGGCGGCTCGGCCTCCCCGCTGCCGCCATCCTCACGGGCAGGGCAGGGTGCGGGAGAGACGGGGGCTGCAAGAAGCAGCGGTGACTACGGGGTGCCCGGGGCTCTGCTGCATCAAACCAGGCTTCTCAGCCTCCCCGGCAGCATTCGCATCCTTCCCTCCACTTGAAACCCAAAGCAAAATCCTCGATATTCCTGGAGAGGCTCTTCCCTGTGTCCAGACGCGTGTCCCGGCCCTTTCCAGGGAGCTCCGGGACAGAGAAGGGTCTGCATTTGCTGAAGCAGCAGCCTCGGCAGTCCCCTGAGCTTGGCCAGACTTGGACCCGCCACGCGGGGGAAAAGGGAGCAAGAATCCCTGCGCCTCACCATTTCTAAGATCAGGGCGCCCCAAGGACGCTGTGGGGCTTTGAAACGCATCAGGAACCGCAGGGGAGTGACGTTAGAGAGAAAAAATCATCTGACGGGGGAGCGCAGCCCCTCCGAAGGACAGAGTGAGGCAAAAGGTGCAGCGTCTCTGGTTTTAGGATTCTTCAAGATCTTGCAATGGGGGAAAGGTCCGAGTCAGACCCCGGATGCACCCAGAGGCCCGAGCTGGCCGGCCCCCCCTTCTCCACCGTAACGGGGCTGTTGAAGCTTCGACAGCTGGGTTCGAAGCAGGCATCGAGGAGGGAAGCTCACGACAAAGCAAGGCAGCGCCTGGGGAGTTTCATAAGCCGTCATCTCCATGCCAAATCCCCCAAGCTCCTCCTGCTCCGAGGGAAACACACACACCAGACCTGAGGTTCCCGGCTTTGGGAGCTCAGTTTCCCTTTTTCCCGCAGGGAAGCTGCTGTCTGCAGCCCAGCGTCCACTCGGACCCAAGCAGAAACCCTCCGATGGGTGCTAGGCTCAAAGCACACGGGAAAAGAGCACCGAAGGGAGGTCTAAAGACCAGTTGTCCCCAGTTTAGAAACCCAGAGCTGACGGAAGCCACCCAACGGCGCAAGCAGCAGAGCGGGAACGGGCGCTCCGGGTCCTTCCGCGTCAGCCCTTCCCTTCACCCGGCCGGCGGCACGGAGGCATCAGCAGATCCCGCTGGATCGCAGAGAGGCCCGTTCCTTGCTCGGGAGCTAACTCGGTCTCATTTCTCGCACAGCCCGAGCCGCTCTCCGGCCCAGCGGGGCCTCCACCTGCCACGGCCAACTCTTTGTTCAGCTGTTTTCCAGGGTTAGTGCTAGCCAACAGTATCGTTTTCTCCCAAATGCCCAGCTCCGCTTGATTTACCGAGAGCGTGGGGGAGAGACCTTTGCTTCAGGCTTTCCAAAAAAGAGCTCGCACCTCCCGGTTCAGACCAAACAAGGAAAAGATCACCCCCAAAAGAAACATTTTTAGCACACGCTCAGAAGGGGAAACGATGCTGGAGGAGCAGCTGGTGGGGGCTTGAGCAGTTATGGCCTCGGGACGGCAAAGTGCAAAATGCTACTGGTACAAAATCCAGGCACTCGGCACCGCCAGGAACAAAGTCTGCACCGAGAAACACCCGTGCGCTCGGGGCGTGACGGCCGCCCCCTCCCCGGGGGGTCGTCTCCCCCCGGGTCAAGCAGCAAATAACGCTGGCCATGGCGGGAGGGCAGGGTTTATCTGCTTCCAGGCGCCACGCGCCCCGGCAGACGTGGCCCCCGCGCAGCCTCTGGGGCCGGCGGTGTTTTGGGATGCCCAGAGCAGCTTCCGCAGCATCCCAGTGTGTTTCCAGCCGCAAAGGCTGACCCAAAGGCAGCTATGGCTGCCCGATGTAAGGGAAAGAAAAGAGACGACGACGACATGATCCCGGCAGAGTTTGCTCCAGCACTTCAGGCTTTTTTTTGGTCATTTATTGAACGTGAACGTGCTCGGATACCCAAAATAATGGCAAACACTGCTGCTGAAACGGCTCCTGCGGGCGATGATCCGACAACCTGTCCCACAAGGGCTGGTCTGTACGGAGCAGCCCGCAGCCATGCTTCCTGGCATGTCCCATCTCAAGGCCAAGGGGTGGCGCGATTCAATCCGGATTTGATTTCAATCGATCCCAGCACGCCCGTTTTCAACCGATTCCCAGCAGCTGTTACCAAGGTGGGAAAGAATGGCCCGGCAGTACTGGTTTTGAGGGAAGCCAGGCGGGTATTGCAGCCTCCAAACAGGAGCATGGGCGCTGCCTGGACAGCCGGCGCTCACAGCCGACTCACTGGCTATCTGCTTCCAGTCCGTTCCCTCCAACACCTCCAGCCGCACAAATTCAGCTTCTGCCAGAACAAAACGCTCCCTCGGCACGGGGGCTGCTCCCAGATACTCTCCTCAGATCCTGTTCCTCCATTTTCAGTGAGCTCTGGGCAGGGCACCTCTGTCCCTCCCAGCCCAAGCTGCCCTGCTTGGATGGTTTCGGGGGGTCTGCTGCGGCAGGCCCCCTCTCTCCCGCCAAGACCTCAGCCGCTGAACCTGCTCTGCCACGGCAGCCGGCAGACCACCGGCGTGCTCCCCGAGCTCCGATCCGTGCGGCACGGCCCGGATACCACACAAGGAGAAGGTGGCACAGCGGGATGCTCGGTGGCTCTCGCCAAGCCTGGCTATCAGCTCGCTGACAGACGAGGAGAGGATGGTCACTTTAAGGCGCTCCAAGAGTTTAATTATTAATTTTTCCCAATGAAATCTACTGCCTCTCAGGGAGGCACGCTGCCTTGCCCCAAGCAGAGCCTGTGCCCTGCTGCTGACATGCCTTGGAAAGGGCTCTGTCTGTCTGTCCTTCCTTCCTTCCTTCCTTCCCCCTTTCCTTTTTTCTTTGCTTCTAGCACATGAAAAAGGCTCTCTGGGGTAGCAGGTAGAAAATAACACTCTGCCAGGGCGCTCGATGGGCCATTTGAAACCCTCCGCATTGTTTTCCCTGCTCCAGGCGGCAGCAGGGGATTAAAACTTCAGCCATTATGCGCATGTTGTGAGCTCCATTGTGCTCTGCCCAGCCGTCCCTCCGCATTACCATCTAAACGGGTGCATTAACATCTAAACCGGGCAGGGCCAGCCCGGAGCCCGGCCTGGGCATCTCCGGGGCTCCGGGCACCAGCTCTGGGCATCTCCGGGGCTCTGGGAACTGGCTCTGGGCATCTCCCTGGCTCCAGGCATCTCCCCAGGCCTGGGCAACTCCCTGGCTCCAGGCAACTCCCCCCAGCTCCGGGCAACTCCCCTGGCTCCGGGCATCATCTCCCCCCCCCCCATAGCAGCTTCACCAGGGCCTGCCGTCCCTTCCTCCCCGTGCGCCCAACCACCGGACCTGCACCGGAGCCGAGCGAGCTGGATGTTTCCGCAGGTCAAGCGGGAGCAGAGGAGAAACAGGGTGCTGGCAGCAGTTTTCTGAACAGCCACAGCAATCCCACTGCCTGCATTTTTCCCGCCCGGCATGGCAGAGCCGTCTCTGCTGGCCAGGAGAGCGACAACGGCGGGATCAGTTCCCGAGGGGAACAGGCAGGCCCTTCTCATCCTTGATCTGGAATAAGCACGTCCGCGATTGCTGCAGCTCACTGCAGCAGCCGTTCCCCAAAACCAAGGGCTGTAAACGCCTCGGCTGAACCGGCTGGCGAGCTGCGTGCCTGCACAAGCCAGCCAGCGCCGTTTCGTTCAGCTCACGGAGGAGGAGCGCCGCTTGAAAACCCCCTCCTGGCTCCATTTCCTACGGGAGAGCGAGCGGGCAGGCAGCTGGTGACAGCACAAGGCCCGGCGTTTGCACGGGAGTTGCACCGAGCGGCTAAGGCAGTGCGGCAAAGCACCCCGGCCCTGTCTGCTGGCACGGCAATGCAAACACACCTCGCTCAGGTGCCTCCGACCGTATCAACGGGGAGAAATTATCCCCCGCCAGAACTAGCTGTGATGATGCAAACGCCTTGGCAAATCCCAGCCTCCAAACCCGGAGCAGAGGCCGCCCTTGTGCCCGGACCCAGCCCAGGCACACCTACAGCTTCTGCTGGCAGAACTCGCTCGGTGCGGGGTAAAAAACCGTGGGAGAGGGAGCAAAGAGCACCAAAATCCTACGCCAGACCAACAAACAAGGCCAGCAACTGAAAAAAAAAAGGAGTATTTTTGCATTAGCACGACTTATTTTGGTCAGGCAGCATACATCTATCTCTATAAATAAACGATATAAGCTGTATCTGTGCAAAAGGGCTCGCCAGCTAAAGCTCTGCTGCCGCGAACAAGGCGCCTGTGTTCCCGGAGCATCCAACGCGACCCAGCCCCGTTCTGCCGGGGGAGGCCGAGAGACAAAGATCTCTGCCCAGCAGTGGTATTTTCCTCTCCTTTTTAAACGCTGCCTCCTATTTCACACATCCCAATCGTTCCCGCTTTAAAATTTAATAAGGAAGAAAATATATTTTCTCCTCATCAAAAAAACCTCCCCCTCGCCGCTCAAAAAGAGGATTTCCAGCCACGCAGCCTCCCCGGCTGCAGTCTGCCCACTGCCTCCAGTTTCCAGGAGGCTCGAAGTACGGAGGCTGAATTATTTGCTGGAAGATGGGCATGGGTAGGCCTTGGCGTTACTCCCGTACAGACATCCCCGGGGGGAAAAAACCAAAACGTTATTCTCCGGAGCACGTCAATCCTCCGGACAAGGGAGCGGCACCCCTCAGCCCGCGCTGCCCCGTCCTTTCAAGCATGGTCTCCAAAGGCCCTGGGCAGGGGCTGGAGCTCCTCACGGCCGCAGAGCCGAGCGGGACGGGCCCGGCTCACGCGCAGGGAAGGAAACAACCCTGCCGCTTTCAGTCTGAAGATCCTGGTTGGGAAGAGTTTGAACCCGCTTTTTTTTTTTTTTTTAATAAGACAGATTTATGATTGCTGTAATTAAAGTAATTAAAAGAAATGTGCTCCCTTTGTTCCGCACCCTTGCTCCGTCCACCTAACGTGGCTTCTTGGGGATCCCTCCCTGCTGTCTGGATCACACGTGGCAAGAACAAAACCACCCCAGATCTCCCTCCGACCGATCAGCGGAAAGAAAACCAGGAGAGAATAACATTTAGAGGGAAATAAAAAGAAAGGGCTGGCGTCAGACCCAGAACCGGCAGGCAGCACCACTGAAACATGGTTTTCATCTTTCAATGGGTTTTGCGACAGCAAGTGAGTCTTTAAAAGCAAGAGGCGAATGTAAAATCAGCTGCGAAGGGAGGGGGGAGGAGACGGTCTCTCACCAACACGCAGCAACCACAGATTCCCCCTGCCGGGATATGAATAGCTAGCTCACAGATTTCACTGAATCCGAGCAAAAAAGGTGCTTCATCAGGGAAGGAAGCAGGAAATCCAGTTCCTCCCCGTCCCCCCATCCCCGTAATCGGGTGCAAAGCCACGGAGAGGAGCCCGGCAGCCCGGTCCCAAGCTCCCAGCTGCCACGCAGAGACGACGCATCCTGACCGGAGGCTGCTCGGGGATTAAATTCCCATACGTTTAACAGAATTAAGTCTCCGCCATCTGCTAACTTCTGGAGATATCAAAACAAACAAGTGGTGGATGAGATCCAGAAATCCCGACAATTTGGCCAGCCTAAAAAATTAAGTTTTTAAACACTGGCAGGCGTTTTTGTAGCCATGATCGGCATAAAGCAGCCTCAATGTCAACGCGGGGAGGTTTTTGTTCCCAGATTTACCAGTATGACCAGGATCCACACTGGTGTACGCAGACAAGGGCTTGGTGGCTCCAGGCAGACATTTCATGGAAGACTGACCAGGATCTCCCAAGGGTTCAGCCTAACGACACTCCCCTCACCTGGGATCGTTTCCACCTTGTGATGAGCAGTTACCAGTTATCTCCATCCCGGCGCGTTTGGTGTTTCATCACACTGGGTTTTACAATGCAAAGTTTCTAAACTCAGCCAGGACGCCCCGTTTATTTGAGCAGTATAAATAGAAAATCTGCCACGTAGGATGCCAAAAGGAAGGGAACACCAAGTTCCCTCGCTCCCGTCACACGCTACGACGGCCCCGCGCCATAACTGCGCTCGCTCACTATTAGGGCGTTATTATTTTTATAGTACCCAGATGTGCGCTTAGGTACTTGATGGTACAAATAAATTAAAGCCCTAGAAAATATCTTGCAGGCGGCAATCGCGTGTTAGCAGGAGGGATTAGACCCAGGAGAACCTAATCGGGGTGGAATAAGCCCAGAAAACCAGAGACAAACGCGATTCCTGCAAGATGATGAGAGCTCGGGGCGCCGTTGGTCATCACAGCAGATCCTGAGCTACCTCCACGCCGGCACCACCTCTCTCCGACCGCCGGGGCCTTGCGCTTCTGCACGGATTTCCCTATGGGGAATCGGGGCCCCCTCGCCCAGACCAGGCTGCGGGATTAACACCAGGAGTAAAAGGGCTGGCGGGGCTGGCCAGTCCTCCTGCTGCTCCTCCCTCGGCCCCTGCCCAGCAAAGCTCAGGGTCAGAGAGGCTTTGGGAAGCACTCCGCCAGCCCTGCCGCCTCCGCTAACGCCAGCGCGGCCACATGTGGGGTGACGCATTTTTTTTCCTCCTCAGACACACTAAAAATACATCCTTTGAGGCAGCTGTTTCCACAAACAAGGCTCAGTTCCTAACGCACCGCTTAAAACCTAAGCGTGGAGGCTATCAAACTTCCCCACTCACCTTCTAGGGAAGTCTCTTGGAATTAAACTGATTGTGGGAAGGTAACCACAGCCCCCAAGGGCTGCCCGCTACCCGATCACGCGCTGACACCAGCGGCGAGGAATTAAGGGACTTTACAGGGGCCGAGACCCAGAAACAGGAGGAGAAGAGAGAAAAGAAACTGGGTTTGAAAGAAAACAACACGTTCTTACTACCAACCCACTCTCACAAACCAAAAACCAGGAGGCTCCTAACGAAGCGGCCGAGACCCACAAGCAACAGCCTCGCTGAAACGCTCGGCTTCCCTGCAGAAGGCCCGCTCCCGGCCCCTTGGCCTCCTCCGGACTTCAGGAATCGCTCCCAGCCCAGGGCCACCTCGCTGCCCAAAGCGGGCCAGCGTCCCCCAAACCTCGCTGGGCACCTCGAGAAGTGACAGCGAGAACCTGCCGTTAGCCTTTGCTATTCCCAGTTTCTTCCCTGTGGGAAGCCAGGGAGGACCTGGACGCTGCATCAGGACAGCGCCCGCCTCTCCACGAGCCGTCTCCCGCATCCGGAACCGCAGCGGGCCCTCCTAGAGAGCTTCCCGATTCCTCCCAGCCATCCCCGAACGGGCAGACGGCTGTAACGGGACCCTCTTTTTCTTCCGAAAACACAGGCTGCGTTACCGAGGCTGCGACAGGATCCGCTCCGCACCTCCCGTGTTCTCTTCCCCCACCCAAACCGGTGTGATAGCGAGATTCCCTCCTCCCAAAACCCTAAACCACTCGGCAGCCGCAGCACTGTTCTCCCCAGGCCGTTGGGGTGCGATAAGAGACCCACACGCCCCGTTCTCGAACACCATCCTCGGGACACCGGTACCTGGAGAGACCGGAGAGGATCCAGAGGGCCCAAAGCCCGACCGGCTCCTTGTTCACACAGCCACTCCTCAAAAACTGGAGGAGCAAGAAAATCCCCCCAGGAACGGGTGCCCCAAAACAAGACACCACTTTATTTGCAAGAGATGTTGCAGCTGAAGAACGGGGGGGACCCCTGCCAGCCCCTCCCCGAGCCCTGTGCTGGAGGCGGAAGGCTGCCCCCCCAGCCCCCCAGGGCAGGAGGAGGAAGGAGCTGAGGCCCAGGAGCTCCGGAGGGGAAGGACAACAGTCCCAAATCCCAGAGCTGGGGAGGGGGAGCCGGGCCCGGGCCCCCCGGCCGCTGGGGGGGGCACACGAACACCCCCCCAGCGACGGGAGGTCTCGCCCTGCCCCTCACCACGGGGCAGCGTGGCCAGACCCCCCCGTTCCCAGGATGCCGGGGGGGGGGGGGACAAGCCCGGGCTCCCCAGGAGACGCGGGGGGGGGGCACCGTCAGCCCCGACGCTGCTGGGGGGGGCGGGGGACGCGACCAGGCGCCCCAGAGGCAGAGGGGAGCCACGACCAGCGCCCCCCCCTCCCAAAAAAAACCCCTCAGGCCGGGGGGGATGCGCTCAGCCCCCCCAGCAGGGGCAGGGGAACACGCCCGCTCCCCCAGCCCCGGTCCCCGGAGGGAACGGCGGTTACGCTCCCCCCAGGCCCGAAGGGGGCCGGGCAGGACGCCCCTGAGGCTGCCGCCCCCGTCCCACGGCGGCGAGGGGGCACCGGTGCCAGCCCCCAGCGCCCGGAGGAGCGCGGATGCCCCCCACGCCCCGCAGGGGCAAGGGGACGGCCGTGACCCCACCCCGAGGCCGGGAGGGGAGGGGCCGGCCACCACCGCCGCCCCACGCCCCGAGCGGGGACGGGGGACGGCTCTCCCTCCCCCCAGCCCCAGGCGGGGAGCGGGCCAGGACGGTCACCCCCCTCCCCAGGCCTCGCCGCCCCCTCCAACCGGGGCCTCCCCCTCCAGGCCCCGCGCCCTCCGAGCCGCCCCCCCGCGCCCCCCCGGGGCCCTGCGAGGCCCGGGGCTCCGGTACCTGCTGCTGCTGCGGGCGGGGGGCGGCCGGCTCCGGCCCAGGCCCCTCCGCGGCGGCCGCTTCTCCTCAGCCACTTCCTGCTTGGATCGCGCCCCCCGCCCTCCGCCGCCGGCCGCTCGCGCGCCGCGCTCCCGCCCCCCTGCCTAGCGCCGCGCCATTGGCGGCGCCGCCCGCCAGTCGCCGCCGCGCGCGCTCCGATTGGCCAGCGCCGCCGTCGCTCTCGGGTGGTCGCGGCTGTTCGCACTCGCCGTTGGCGGAGCGGACGACAACTCCGCGGCTGGAGCCCGCCTCCCGCGGGGTGTGCTCATTGGGGGGCGGGGGTGCCATTCAAAGCATGGGCCCCGCCCACCCCGCTGCCGCGCTTCCTATTGGTGGTTGGCGCTGGCTCGCCCGCGGGGCAGCCTCGCTGCTTATTGGCTAGAGGCTTTGTTCATCAAGCCAGCCCGCCTCCTCCCGCTTTCCATTGGTCAAGCGAGGCAGCCCTTCAAGCACGGGTTCTCGCAGCTATTGGCCACAGGGAATGTCCATCAGGGCGTCTCCCAGCTGTTGTTTTCCTATTGAGCGAGAGACCTGCCGCTCAGTGCCAGGGCCCGCCCCCCCGCCAGCCCCATTGGTCGGAAGCTGTCAGAAGAGGTTCAACCATCTCCTCACATTTGCTGGCAACGTTGTCACTCAGGGAGGGGGCTCCGTTGCCTGCCCCACCCACCTCCGTCCGGCACGTGATACACAAGGCTCAGCCCCGTTGGTGAAGAGCCCTGTCACTCAAGGCACGCCCCTGCCTCTTTGCTCCCCCATTGGCTGGCCCGCCCCGCCAGCCCGCCATGACAAAGCCACGCCATCCATTGAGCCGCCTGGCCGCCACTCAACACAAAATCCCGCCCTCCCCGGCTCTCCTCCCCACCCCATTGGCCACCTCCCCAGCCCCCTGAACTGACAGCATCCACGCCACCCCCTCGCTGATTGGCTGACTCCGCTGCTCATCAACCACCAAGGCCCACCCCCTCCGGCCTCCCGGTAAACATCCGGCGGGCAGCCGCGGGAGGGCCGCTGGGAGCTGCCGCGGGGGCGGGGCTTGGGCAGGCCCCGCCCCCAGACACGTGTGCAGGGGGCGCCCAGGGCCGAGCCGGGTCCCGGCTCCCCAGTGCAGGGGCATCCGGGGGCCCAGTCCCCTCCAGTATAGGGGAGAGTCAGGGCCCAGTTCCCCAGTACAGGGGAGTCCCGGGGCCCAGTTCCCCCAGTACAGGGGATTCCAGGGGGCCAGTTCCCCCAGTACAGGGGCCCAGTCCCCTCCAGTATAGGGGAGAGTCAGGGCCCAGTTCCCCAGTACAGGGGAGTCCCGGGGCCCAGTTCCCCCAGTACAGGGGATTCCAGGGGGCCAGTTCCCCCAGTACAGGGGCCCAGTCCCCTCCAGTATAGGGGAGAGTCAGGGCCCAGTTCCCCAGTACAGGGGAGTCCCGGGGCCCAGTTCCCCCAGTACAGGGGATTCCAGGGGCCCAGTCCCCCCAGTACAGGGGCCCAGTCCCCTCCAGTATAGGGGAGAGTCAGGGCCCAGTTCCCCAGTACAGGGGAGTCCCGGGGCCCAGTTCCCCCAGTACAGGGGATTCCAGGGGCCCAGTCCCCCCAGTACAGGGGAGTCCGGGGGCGCCGGGAGGGGCGCGGGCCGATCCCCACCGAGGCGTCAGGCAGCGACCCCCCTGGAAAGCCTTTATTGCCCCTTACAGCAGGGCCCCCGGCCCCGCGGGCCGGCGGCCACTCACCCCCGCGGCAGCGAGCCCCGGCCCCGGCCCCCTCACTTCTTCTCCTCCTCCTTCTTGTCCTTGCTCTCCTTGGCGGCCTGCGAGGCCAGGGAGCCCATGGCGTTGCGGATGGCCTCGTTGTTGGGGTCCACGCCCGGCAGGTTCTCCAGCACGCTCTGCAGGAACTCGGGGTCCTGCATCACGTCGTAGTCGTCCTCCTCCTGCGGGCAGAGGGAGAGGAGTTGGGGACAGGCTGGGTCCCCCCTCTTCCTCCCCGGGGGAGAGGGATGGGACGGGATCCCCTCCCGGGAGGGCAAAACCTCACCTTAGCGGGTTCGGAGGTATCCATGGCCGTGCTGCTGTCCACTTCTGCCGCCTCCGCCTGGGCGAACTCTGCCGGAGCAGAGGGACAGCTGAGGACAGAGGGTTTACACGCCCGCACCCCCCGCGGCTCACAGGAGCGACCCTCGCACCCACCCCGCCAGCGTGGACCCTGCCCCGCTGTGGGACACGGTGGCTCCAGTCCCGGAGGCAGAGGGGCTGCGCCTCGGCTTTCCCTTTGGGAACGGGCCGGGAACCGGCCCCGGGCGCTCACCCGCTCCCTGCAGCGACATCTGCATGGCGTAGGCGATCTGCTCCTCCTCCGTCATGCTGCTGAGGTCGGGCAGCCCGGCCCGGCCGAACTCCTGCTGAGTTATCGTCATCTTCAGCAGAGCATCGTCCGAATCTGCGCAGACAAAACCCCCCTCAGAGAGCAGCGAGGGGGCCGCCCAGCAGCGCACGCGAGCCCCGTCCCCTCTCGCACGCACGGCCGCGCTGGGGAAGGGGAGCGGAGCAGAGCCGCTCCCCGCGGCACTCGGGACAGAAGCGGGAGTTTCAGCGGAAGCAGGGGTAGCTCCCCAGCAGGCTGCAGCGAAACCGCCTCTCGCCTTGCAGCCCAGCGGCTCTGGGAACTGCCAGGCTGCGCAGAAGGGCCCCGCCACGAACAGAGACGCCTCCCGCAGCGTCAGGCAGCCTCGCAGCAGTGACCGCTGCCGGGAGCCCGCACGCTGACCGGACACCCTCCCTGGGGGACGTCCTGCCCGGCCCTGCCTGCTTTACTCCCTGCCCAGCTCCTTACCGTCCCCGCCAGTGGCCGCGATGCCAGCCTCAGCCGCAGAGGCGGCCGCAGCCCTCCTGGCCTCCTCCTCTTGCCGCTGCCTCTGCTCCTCCATGGAGACGCGCAGAGCCTGCGGAGACGGGGCCAGGCAGGGAGCTGAGCGGCGCAGAGCTCAGGCGGGGGAGCCCGGCGCCCGCAGCCGCCCCATCGCTCACCAGAGCCAGCTCCGGGTCCGCGCTGGGGTCCACGCCGAACTCGAAGTCGCTGGCGCCGAGGCCCAGCATGGCCCCTCCCTCCCCGGCCAGGATGGGGGAGCTGATGAGGGCATCGGCCAGGCTCGGCCCCGGCGGCACCGTCACCAGGTGGGAGCCGGTGCCATCCTTGCCGTTCAACGTGTTAATGAAGGCAGTCAGCTTGTCCGTGTTGGCTTCCTAGGGCCAAAGAGAAAGGCTGGGACCAGAGCTGCGCCTGGCTGCTCAGCTCTGCGGGAGGGCCGGCCGGCTGCTCCGCACACCCAGCCTCTCCCGCGCTGTGGGGAGCCGAGAGCTCCGCTATCGCCATCAGGACGGAAAGCACTTCACGCCGCCTGCAGCGAAACGGGAGAGGCGTCTTCCCAGAGGGAAGTGTCGCTCCCCACGTTAGCACCTACACCGGGGCAGCTGCTGAAGAGACCGAGGCTCAGAGGACCGTTTGTATCCTCGCGCGCCCGAGTGAGGGCTCTGGGAAGGATACAAAATCCGGCCTTGGGTCTTATGCCAGAAACACGGCAGAAGTCTCACCTCTTCTCCAAAATTGATGATGTCAACGTTGACTTTCTCTTTCTTAAGACGCTTTGCCAGCTTCACCAGCTGCAATAAGGAGACACCGCGGCATTAGCTTGGATTTCGGCTCTTACCCACGCTCAGCTCATCAGGAACCAGAGAGCAGCGCTTAGGGTTCAGCCCTGGAGGCACAAAGCCCCACATCAGCTTCCCAGTTTCAAGCCCTCGCAGCAGGAAAACGCCTGAGGCATTTCGCCTCTCCAGGAGGGACAGGCGCTACCGCACAGTGCCCGAGGTGCTGCGAGGTGGCACAAGCGAGGGAGCTGTCCCTGCCGAAGCGAGTAACCGTCCCCATCGACGGGGACAGCGAGAGCCTGGGACAGGCAGCAGCTCTTCACGTTTCTGACCTGTTCTTCAAAGAGACCCAGGACATCCGGATTAACTTCGCTTCTGTTATTCTAAGTGCCAACAGAACGGCATCTCCCAAAGGCTGAGCGCGTTACTTCTGCTCAGGGACACAGATTTCCTCCCCCAGCTCCTCAGGCGAAAAGCCCGAAGCGGTCTAGGTGACAGCCACAAGCCAGGAGGCGTGGGACATGGCACGAGCTCCCTTGGGAGCCCCCTGAACCGGGGGAGGGAAGCAATCCTACACAAAATGGTGGGAGATCTGATCTCCGTCCGTGGCTCAGGCCGCGCTGTGCCCAGGGATCCGGCCCTCCCTCTCCTCCTAGCTGAGAACCGCCCTGCTCAAGCAGCTCAGCCTTACGTTCGATATGGAGCAGGGAGCAAACAATAAACCCGATTTATGGTTCAAAGTAGAGCGTGGAGCTGACCCAACATTTTTTCCTTTGGCCATTACTCACATCTTTCTCGTTGTCTTCTACAGGGCTCCCAACAAAGGCGATGATTCGCATCTTGTGGTTCTTGCCTTGGCGATGTTTCAAAGCCAGCTTCAAGACAGAAGTCATATTGTACTTAAGGAGCAATTCCCAGGAAAAAGGGGTGGCCAGCAGTCACCCCGATACTTTTCCTGTTACACAGGAAAACTTAGGCGCAATGCCAGGAGAGACTTTTCAGTAGCAAGCTTCACCGAACTGCCTACAAGCAGGCATGTCTCAGGGGCCTCCCCTCTGCTGGTGGCCGTGACTCAGCTGGGAGCAGTTTGTGGGCAGAGAGAGTCTGGGACCGAGCAAGAAACCAGGACAAAAGGCTGGCCACGTCCCGGGGGACGCCCCTCGCCTGGGGGCTGCTCTCCTCAGGTGGGAAGGGCCACGCAGCTCGGCTGGGCTTCTGCAAAGCAGCTGCCAGGTTCCTCTGAGGCAAACCAGGACCGGACTATTAAACTTCTGAGCTTTTACGTTGGATTTTATAAAGGAGGTTTCAGCTGTGTTTTGCAGATAGGGAGACTGAGGCAAAACTAAAATTATTTGCTCAGCGTGGCGCAGCCGTACAGGCAGGAAGAGAACAAGATTTCCCGTATCCAAGCCATCAACAGGACAGGTAATTTACCAGGATGCACTAAGGCAGAAGGAATCACAGAGAAAGGCGCAGACTCGCTCGTGAGGAACCAACAAGACCACTTACGTGAGCAACTCTGATCCCTGTGCAAAAGGTAATTTTCCCTTTGGGTTGCACCGTGTGTAGCTTTGAAAGGATCCGGCCCGTGTCTGGAGTGAGCGTGGTCAACACTTCACAGTTACTGCAACACAAGCACACGTACGCTGGCGACCTCCTCTTTGAGGAGTTCTTTGCGAAACTCTTTATCTGCTACAGGGGTAAGAGAAGCCCCCCCGTGCTCAGCCTGCAGCCGGTGCCTGCTCCAAGACTCTGCCAGCACTTGGCTCTGGTGGGTCGGTGCGTACAGGGAGCAAGACTTTTAGCCTAGTTTCCCAAAAAACCCAAAGCAATCTGTCTGCGTGAAGGCTTCTGTGCGTCTGTCCCCTGCCCCAGCAACCTTGAGCCCACTGGCCAATTTTAATTGACTCTGGCTAAGAGGGAGCTCTCGGAGGCACTCAAGTCCTACAAACGTCAGGAGAACGGAGGAACGACTCCCCTGGGGCTGCCCAGGAGCTACAGTGACAGTTCAGCCCTTGTCTGCCACCCTTTGGGACACAAGGCCACAAAAGGATGGGTCTGGCAGGGAGCTCCCAAGAGAGAAAAGCCTCTGTAACGTATCCTGGCATAGCAGGAGCGAGCCCAACAAGCTAGAGACCGGTCAGGAACCGGGTGTTCTCATACCAGTCCTCCCAGAAGAACTGGTTTGCTTTTAGACGGCGCTATTGCTGCCCCACTTTGCAACACTCCCCTGCTCCTCATCCCCGCGCTCCCTCCCGGGTCCCCCCAGCCGCTCCTCGGTGTCACCGCCTGCTTGCCAGGAGCAGTGGCTCCGAGGGCAGCTCCCTCCCCGGGCGTACTTGGCTAAGGTGATGAGCCCCACGTTGTTCTCGGGGTTACTGCGGGTTTTCGAGTGGCACACAATGTTGACGGCATCTTGCTGGGCTTGCAGGCGAGTGGGTAAGAAGTCTCCATTCCTCATGTACTCGCTGTTGTCAACACTGAAACACAGAGAAGGGCGTCAGCTTGTCAAACGGTTGAGGTTTATCCCCAAAACGCGCTTTCCAGGACAGCACACCTAAGGTCACACAGCTGGGGACAGGCAGCAGGACACGGACGTTTCCCGGGGCAGAGGGACGAGTCGTCTCTGCGTTTCCCTGAGTTTTCAGATCAGAACCGACCCGTGGGTCACAGGACAAATGCCGGCCCGGAGCTGGAAGCTCCCACTCCTCACTGAAGAGCGCAAGAGGCGACTGTGGCCAGACACAGCCTCAGACCCACGCCTCCTCGATGCCTTCTTCCATCTCCATGACAAAAAAAAAGCCAACAGACACCACTCGCTCCATGGTAAAGTACAAAGCTCTGCGCTCATCGCCACCGTGGGGTTTTCTGCTCCACCAGCGCGGTGTCCTCCTCGAAGTGACACGGTGACAAACCGAACCCCCGAGCCCCACAGCCCGGCTTTAGCATCCTACACCCACGGTGGGTGTCAGGGCCTCCACGAACCGCACAGCCCATGGGCAACAGTGCCCCGCAGCGTCTAATGGCAGCAGCCACATCATGACATCGCTGTAATTAAATCCCTACCCTCCACTCCGTCGGCTGTTAAATGTAGCACAGAGCAGGCAGAAAAAGCCCTTCTCTTACACCAGCCTTCAGCAAAGCGACCCTGGGAAGGAGGACGAGTTAAATAACAGCTTGAGAGTTTATTCTGGCCGTAAATTAAGACTTCCGTGAGGAGTACTGCTAGAATTTCTTAGTTTTAACACCAGGGGAAAGGTTTCTTCTGAAAAAAAACACCTGTGACCGTGCTTGGGCTCGTGCTGGGCCACCTCTCCTCTGGCCCACACCAAATACCCCGTCACGAGCTGGGGAGCAAGGAGGTGGCAGCGGCCAAACCTCATCTTGGGCACAAAGACACGAAGCGACCTGGCCAAGGCTTTCCTAACTGCAGCTTACTATTCCCGGAGTAAGAGGGAATTCCTCCCGCTCTCCAGAACAACACAAGCAGCAGCGACACGGTTTAATGCCCTCAAACGTGAGTAAGCAAAGAGTTACCCAGAGAAAACATCAAGGACTTTGATATATGGTCAGCGAGTCAGGCTACAGCAATATCTTTATCCAAACAGCTGCGGGACCACGTAGAGAGCCAAGGAAACAACAGAACCCGGACGGATTTCACTGGCTTTCTCTATCGTGGCCTTCTTAAACACCAAAACCAAAAACCACCAGGACTGTAGCTGCTGTGATAATAACGACACATCAAAGTTCGTCTCTGCTTCCAGCCCCAGCTGCGTTCGGCACCCAGGGACAAAGCTCTCTTACCTCAACACTGAACTGAGCAATAATAAGGGATGACGGCTGCTTCAGGCAGGACCGCCGAGCCCCGGCCCAGCACGCCCGGGCCAGGCCCCGAGCCCCAGCGGCCGACCCGCCTCGGGCGGTGGGTACCCGGCCCAGCGCCGCGGCAGGGCTGGGGCCGCGCTATCCGGCTCCGCACCCCGGCTCTCCTCCGCTGGGACGCGATCCCAGTTTGCCGTTGCAGCATCGCCTGGCACCGCGTCACGCCAGAGCCCGTGGCGGCGGCTGCCCCGTCACTGGGGTCTCCTCTGCCCACCAAGCGCCCCTCTCTGCCCCGCACCTCGTCAGCGCCTGCAGGAGCCCCTTCACCCTGCTCCTGCCTCCTCACCCCCCAGCCAGGAGCCTTCCTCACCGCCAGACCCCTCCTCACCCCAGCCTGTCCCGTTCCCCCCCCTTTCCCTGGCAGCCCCCAGCCTCACCCCCTCCTGCCTTCACCCAGCGACTACCCAACACCCTCACCCACCGTCCTCTCCCCCGCCGTCCCCCCAGCCCCATCTCCCGTCCCCCCAGGCCCCATCTCCCCCGCCAACCCCGTTCTCTCCTCAGCCTCCCCGCACACCTCGTCCTACCCCAACGCCCCCAGCCCCCTTAGGCCCTGCCTCCCCCCGCGGCCCGGGCCCGGCCCGGCCCGGCCCTGCCGCCGCCGGGGATGACTCAGGGAAACCCGGCGGCGGCCCCGGCCGGTGCCCAGGGCTCGGCGGGGGCTGTGGGGCGGAGGGAGAGGGCGGCGGGTGAGGGGAGCCCCCGCTGCGGCCCGGCCCGCCCGCTCACCACACCATGGTGCTCTCCAGAACCATCTTGCCTCCTTCCCTCAGACCGGCCCGGACCCGGCCAAACAAGGCGCCCGCCGATTGGCTCTACGCTACCGGCCAATCGCCGCTTCCCGTCTTGTGAGGTGAGTCGCGGCGGGCGCGGAGCACGCTGGGAGCTGTAGTCCCGGGCAGGCCGCGATGGCGGCGGCGGCGGCGGCCCGCGGGCAGAGACCCGCCCCCTCCCCCCGCCGCCCCCACGGCGGGGGAGACACGAGGGGCTCCCCCGCCGCCCCCCCGCCACCCCCGGCCCCCCGGACAGAAGACAGGCGGGCGGCGGGTTCAGCAGCACACCGTGTATTGCGCGCCCCAGAGACAGCGCGGTTCCAACAGCGGACGAGGCCACAAGCGTTACACAGCCGAAAGGACAAGGGCGACGCAGGGCGCGAGGCGCTCCCCGGGCGGGGGGCACGCAGGGACGGCTCCGTCCCGCCCCGGCAACGGCGATGGAGGACAGGAGACTTCCATCCGCGCTCCGGCCCATCGCTCCATCCCGGCGTCGATCCGGAGGTCACGGCTCCTCCCGTGAGAAGCGGAGTCCCCTCCCCGCGCTGGAGAAGAGCCGCTGGGGTGTTCGAAAAGACACGAGGGCCCGTCGCCCGCCACTCGGAAACACGCGCACACGAAAAACAAACCCATTACAAAGCAGAGGTCGATATATAAACGCCACCCCCCACCTCGCTGAACAGCTATCCCCAGGAAAAGGAAGAAAAAAAAAAAAATACACCACCCAACACTTAAATACAGCTTCATAAATATTAAGTCATGAAAAAAATTGAGACTTGGTTTTCTTCCCTCCTGGTAAAAAAAAAAAAAGAACCAAAACCAAGTATGGGTTAGGAGGGAAGGCACGGAAGGATGTCTAATATAGACAGTTACTTCGGCTATAAAGTGGAACCTGCTGGAGGGAGCCGGGGACGGGGAGGGGGACGGGAAGATCCAGCAGAGACGGCGCGGGCGGCCCTGAGCCGATCTTCCTCCCGCTCACGGGTCTCGTCGCGACGTCAATCGGCGTGGAGAGGTTTGAGAGCCCTTGAGAACCAAACAGTCTGTGAACGGCGACCGTCCTCGCGCTCCACCAGCCCCCTGGGGATCCGGATACCCGGAGTAAGGCCATTCCGCTTGGTCTTTCGAAAAAAAATAAGAGAATTTAAAAAAAGAAAAAAATGCTTTTTCTTAAAAAACATCAGCTTGTGTTGCATCCACTTTCAAAGCCTGAAGTGGAAGGTGGGAAGAGACTTGGCTCTGAAACGTCAACTAAAAACAACCCCTTTCTACACCACTACATTCTTTGTTTCCTTAGCAATCATTGCTAATTAGTATAGAAACCCCTTGCACTACCGCAAGGGCAAACTTTAAATTACTTTTTTTATATATAAAAAAGAACGGAGGATTCTAACCCACCGGGAACACGGGGAAGAGTCACTTCATTTCTTTAAAAAAAGCATTTAGTGAAAATAAAGATCAGTCCAACATCTGCTCTGAGATCTCTAGAGAAGCGTCTGCAGCCGGCGTGGGCCAGGCGTCACCGCGGGGAAACGGCAGCAGAACAATCCCTCCTTTCAGCTTATTATTTTGTGTAAAACCGGACTCAAAACGCCCCGTACTTTTGAGGAGGCAGAAGTCCGGCCCAACACCAGGCAGCCACTTCGGTAGGAATTTCGGTTTCAAGCCGCCGGGAGCACCGGGGCCTGTACGGTAGCTGCGGTCGACAAGGTATCAAAAGGGAGCCGAGCTATAAAAACGGGAAGGGTTTTGCAGGTGGTGCCCGCAGCAGGACGGAGGGCAGGGGAAGGGAACGGAGCAGGCTGGGTTTGGTCCGTTTGCTTAAGAAATACTTTAAAAAAAAAAAGCGTGCCCCTTACAAAGATCTCCCTTCGCCTGCGACTCCCTGCTTGGCGGGGAAGGGATGAGAGGGCTTAGTTTAAAAACCGGGGGACAAAGCAATCCAAAACCTCCCTGACGTCTTAAAAGCTTCGCACACTCAAAGTCCTCCGAGCAACACGGCGCGGCACCAGCTCTCCTCGCCGTGGTCTCGGGGCAATGCAAGATTGAAAACGGAGGCGGCTCCGGCAGCCAGGAGCGGCTGGCAGGGGAGAGGAGCTCGTCCACGGGCAGTGCGGCTTCTGCTCCCCCTTTTGCCTCTCACATGAGATACTTTATGGTGGAACACTGAAAAAAAAAAAAAACAACCCTATTTATTAAAAAAAAAAAAAGCATTACTATATTGCAGGACTAAAAAGAAGTGATATGAGTGAATTCAGAGAAACACTTAAATTAAAAACTTGTTTAAAATACAAAATAAACCCACATTGCTCTGTCGCAAACTGCCCCAACGAGGCTCTAATGCCCGTTTCCCCCCCCGTAACTCCGAAGAGTCGCCCGTTCTCGCAAGGTCTGTGGTGTCGGCATCATAAGCAGCAACTCCCTGAAAGTCAGATCCCTTTTCCAGAGGGCTTCAGCCCACACGGGGAGTTCCTCCTCCTCCTCCTCCTAACAGCCGGCTTCAAAGAAAGGAGGACAGCGGGGACGCAGCAGTGGGCTCTGCTGTAAGGAGACTTCCAGGTGTCCGAGGCTCAGCTGCGCTGGCTCGGTCGTTGTTAACACTATCCCACTAAGTGTAGCCCAGCCTTCCAGCTTTTAGGTTTCCGTCCAGATAAGATTTCTTAAAAAACAAAATATAATAAATCAGCAACAGGGGCTGAACGTTTGTCAGACTCCACAGACCACGCAGAGCACAGAACAATCCGCTTCCATCGCAGCGGTCTCGGTGTTGCTTCACTGTGAAGAGAAAAGAGGGGGAGATGCTGGGGAGGGGTCTGCCTTCCCCCGAGGGCTCCTGCCGGGTCCTCCCCTAAGCCTTCTCCGCCCTGGGAGCGGCAGAGCGGAGCGGGCTGCTGGGTTCCGTCGCGCTCAGGCTTACCCCAGCCACCATCCTACATTAAAACAGGAGGGTCGGTGAGGATTTACCATCTGCCGCAGGGACGGCAAGATGAGCCTGGTCAGCTTCACTCCGTTTTCTCTCTGCCATCAGACCCGCTCTGGGCCCTCAGGAAAGAGGAATGTCTCTGCTTCACCTCCTGCTTATCGAATTTAAGGCCACTGGGGCAGCAGATTATCAGTACCAGCGTGAACGGTGCCTAGCACAAGGCAGGCTGAGCCTTCGCATACCAGAGGGGGACGAAGAACATCTGCTCCTACTCTGGTCGACTCGCCCATCCCGCTCAGCATCCGTGTTCCCAGCCCAACTAGGGACCACGTAACCCCCGCAATTCTCCACCCACCTCCAGAGCTGCTCTGCAACAGGGAAGTACTCACAAAGCTGATCTCCGTCTCTTGCAGGTCTTCGAGCTGCTCTCTCAGCTCTGCTGAGCGCTCAGGTATGGAAGGCCCTGGGGAGCCGCTGGGGAAACAGAAGGGGGAGACCTGTAAAGCAGTTTTTAAAAAGTGAGCTGTCAATAAGTCACGTCTCCAGGGCTGCCCTGCCGTACCCAGCCAACGGAAGGTCCCAGCAGGGCACAAAGGTGTTTGTTAGGCAGGTTGAACGTGGAGGCACAGGGAAAGCCATCCCTGCTGGGGCAGGCACCTAAACCACCACCTAGAAAATCACCCCCCCAGTCGATGGGACTTCAGACGTTAGAAAGGAGGTTCTCTTGTCCAGCCAGGCAGCAGCACCTCTTTACAGAAGTCTTCAAGCACCTCATCAACATAGAAATGGTCCTGGGTGAAAACAGTCCAGGGACAAAGAAAGCACAAAGCTCCCGAGCTCAGGGAGTCTCAGCCTTTCCAGAGGCGCCCTGGTTTGAAAAAGCCCCGGCAAACCTTTTACAAACCTTTCACGCTCTGAATGCGAGCTATAGCCTGACAGCAGGATATACAACACGGGCACGCTGAGCGCCTGGCAGGATACACCACCAAGGAGAAAAGGTGGGGCACAGAAGACTTGCTTTACCCTAATACCCCATTATTTTCCCATTTCTTTCAGGATCCCACAGCTAAAAGCCCGTAACCTGCTGGCTGAGGAACTCCAATTCCCAGCTTGGGCCTTGCCCCACTTCCTACCGAGGATACGGTGACCACAGCTTCTCTCCTTGCCCCGAGCGAGAGGTCAAGCCTGCGAGCGCGTACCTCGCCTAGGCCAAGCAGTCAGGGCTCTCCGGCGCGCTGGCGACTTAACAGAGGACTGCCTACGGCCAGCACGACCTGCTTGGCCCCCCTGCAGCTAACACCCAGGGCTTGCCACAGCCTGACCGCAGTGGATGCCTTAATGAGCAGGTATTCGACTGCCTGTTGCCCAAGCACAGGAAGCATTGAGCTGTTCAGTCATCAGGCTACACGTCACCCCACGCAAACACCCTTGGATCAACACCCAGATGGAGACGCAGGGACCCTCACTGGGAAGGCACAGCTCCCTCTCTGCCTGATCATGCCTCACCTACGTGCCCGGTTACTCTGAGCTGCTCTGGCTTCCTCCTCTGCTGAGCTCTCTAACCGGTGGCTCACTGCTTCTGACCTACGCAGAAATTAAAGGCGAGGATGCTCAGTGGTGGTTACAGGGCATACAGCCCTTGAGGGTCGTCTTAATTAGCAGTAAGCAGCTCTGTCCTAACACAGGGCTGCAGGATGAATCACAGAACCATTTAGGTTGGAAAAGACCCTTACGATCATCGAGTCCAACCATTCACCTAACACTACCAAGTCCAGCACTAAATCACAGTGCTTGAGAGGAAAAGAAGCGCCCCTCTCAAACAGAGGGGATCAGCCTCCAGAACCCCTTGCCGCAGGATGCCGGTCAGCAGCTTCCATTCCCAGCAGCACACGCTGGCATTTAGGTGTCCCCAACACCAGCACGCTTCTGCCAGAGGTTAATGACAGAGCTGGGCTGAGGACCAGGGGAGCCCCAGCCTCGCGAGGGCGCCCGCACGCTATCGCTTACGCCACCGCAGAGAGCACGTCTTCGACGCACAGGTTGCACACCGCAAACAGAGGCACGTGGCAACATTTCTGAGGCAGGCGCGAGGCCGTGCTGCAAAAGAGAGACCGAGGTTGGCGTAGCACGGACGAGAGGGCTGAGCTCGTGTTCCTACGGCAGATCTGGAGCGGGACAGACCCTGCCTTCCCCCTGTGCCCACCCCTAGGAAGGGCAGAAGCTCTAGCTGGAGAGATTTTGGGTGAGATCACTGCCCTTCGTACAGGACTAGAGATTTAACACCCCACTAGACCAGCTGATTCTGCAGAGAGGGGGAAAAAAAAACACAACCTTTTAAATCCATTCAACAAGTTGTATCATTATATATCAATAATCCACAAATCGCTTTCATCCTTTTCAGGGTTTGCAGAGCTTTACGGATCTCCCAAGGTCACAAAAGTGGATTTACACCTCTGCCAACAGGTCTGATGTAGGGAGCTCAGATCCCAAGGCCCCGCACGGGAGAAAACACTGGTCTGTTCTCCCTCCTGGATTTCATTACCACCCTCTGGCGCTGGCACATGGTTTTACGGGATGTTGGCAAAGGGTAACCACACGCTCGAGCGCCCGCAGGGTACGGTAAGCGGTGTGCTCTGCTCCAGAGGTACCTGGGGCAAGCGCAGACCAGGCTTTGCACCTGGGGAACCACTTGGGACTCAAGGCAATTGTGCAGCAGGTTTGATCTTACCTACCAGAACCCGTGTTTTTAACAAGAAGGGTGCTCAGTGCCACGCGGGGAGGGGGGCACCATCCCAAGAGGTTTTACCATCGAGCCTCACAGCAGACAGACACGTTAAGCACTGCTGAGCCTTGGCACAGGGACACACCACGTTACAGCACTGCATTTTAGGAGCGCACTGACTGTACAGAACCTCTGCAACCGCTGGCCAGCGACAAGCGTGAGGCCAAACCCCAGGGCCCGTCTCACTGAGCACACCCTCCAGACAGGAGAAGGTTTCGGGCAGAGTCTGGTTCCCCCCCTCACCTAGGCAGGAAGGTGCCAGGAGCTGTTCTAGGCAAATCCTTTGCTGAGCTGTCAGCTTTATGCACTTGTACGCCCACTGACCTACGTAGAGATTGAAGGAGAGAGACCCGCAGTTAAGTAAATAAAAAGAACACCTCAGGCATGCTGACGTATGGAAAGGAGCAGCTCTGGTTTAGGATCTCTACCAAGAGGTTTCCGTGTTTTACAGAGGGAGTGAGAGGTGTTAATTACAATCGCATCTCGTTCTCCTGCAGCTCAGGAGAGAGCGGACACTTTGTGCCACTGTGCAGGCAGTGGGTCAGGAATGGGGAAAATGGTTTCCGATCGCTTCCAGGAAGAGAAGTTAACACCTCGGAACAACTTCTACGAAAGGGATTGTTCTCGGACCACAGCTCCTCCTCGTCCCTGCTAGCCTTACCACTTCAGCAAGAAATGAAACATTCAAAGGCAGCCACCAGCTCCCTCAGGGCTCTCCATGCACTTCAGCTTCGAGACATTTTGAACCGCACTTGCGCATAACCCTGCAGCCTCCTTTCCCGAGGAGGTGTAGGAGCTCAATGCCAACCCAATCAGTAAGTTGCAAGAGAGCCCAACCCTCTGAAAAGAGCAGCAGGAAGGTCATCGCCAGCATCACCCATCGCCACGTTAATGCTCTTCACGTACATTTTAGCAGCGACAGTTTCACCAACTCACTTCAGCACAATTACCTCAACTCAGAACAAAGCCATTGAATACAGAACACACAAGGAACTGAAAGCCACCGGACTTCCACACAGCCCAAGCAGAAGATGCAAGATCACGTCACCTGTAACGGACTGCACGCAGCACGGCGATGCTCCCCCCTTGCACATGCTCGAACCGACAGCACTGAACTTGCTCAACACCACAGGGATCACTCAAACGGGTATTTCTGCAAGCATGCCAAAATCCAAAACATCCCATAAAGCGGCACAGAACCCTCCCACAGCTCACAAACCAGGAGCCACCGGCCTGCCACGTGCCGAAACGCAACGAGCCTCACCTGTTTGCGGGTGAGTTGAGGCCTCCGCTGCCCAAGGAAGAAGTGGACAGGGTCGTTGCGATGGAATCGCTGTTAGCTTCGTCTACTGGCAGGGTCCTGGGCAGGAGATCTGGGCGACCAAGGTGGGAACCTGAGTTGAAGCACAGACTGTTCCATCACCAGCACAAGCAGGATCGTGTGGCATGAGCTCCCACGCCAGCCATGGGTCGGGATCCGTGACGGATCCCACCCATGACATCTACGACACCCGAGCGCTGAAGAACCAGCCCTGCACGCAGCGCTCTGCTCCAAGCCCAAGCCTCCACACGACTGCCTAGCCCAGCTTCTCCCCGACACAAACCCCACGGACATGAGCTGTTGGGAAGAGACCAGGCACCGGGGGGCCACGCTGGATGCCTGGACGAGGCTAAAAGATCCCACGAAGAAGCAATTCCCCACCTCCACAACCTGGTCTTATCCTGCTTGTGAGTAAAGACTTGCTTTTAACTGAAACATCATCAGGTCTCTCATCCTGCCCTGCATTTGCGGCAACAGAATACTTGGAAACAGCCAAGCCTTTGAAGGGCTCGCTGCTCCTCCAGGCTTTCTCACGTGTTGTTAAAGGCCACGTGGTGCGTGTGAATTTTTGACCCCGTCTGGTTTCTTGCACCCACAACCCCAGAAAACAGGCCCTCCCCTAGCAAGACCACAAAACATGGAGGTGTCTTGCACAGCTCAGGAGGCAGCAAGCTTCAACCAGACAAACACAAGCTGAAAAGTAACTTCTCTAACTTTTTTTTTTTAAGCCCAGGAACCAACCTTGCTCTATATCTGCCTCTGTCGTTACTTGTGCTTTTGTCTCGCACGACATGTGTGACTGGGAAGGCACTCCTCCTTGACAGCTCCGCCGAGGAACTGCTGTGCCAGACCGGCTCTTCTTAGAAGGGGATGGCTTTACTTAAGGACAAAAAAAAAAAAAACAAAACAACACACACAACAGAAAGCATTTTTTTAACACGTTCAGGAAGGAGTAAAAGACCCGATGCAGCAACTTTCCAGTGACAGAGTCTGGCATAAGAGCTGTGCCCTGAAGGAACAAGCTGATGGATGAAACAGCTCCTATAAGGCCACATCTGTGAGGCAAGAACAATCTAGGAGGAAGGAAGGGGTGACACAACACAACAGACTTCCTAAAGCTCTTGCATGCTGTCATCCACCTTCCCAAACCACGGCTGCTGAGCAGGGAGAAGCCAGAAACCACGGCAATCGCCAAGGGTACAGCTGCGCGGAGGTACTTACGTGGTATTTTCTTGAACGCTGTGTTGCACATGAACCGTTGGAACCTTTCAGCATAGAAGCTGGGTCTGTGCACAGATACAGTGTCCTAGAAAGTCCAAGGGACAAACATTAACGTGTGAACCTGAATTAACGAGCACCCAAGGCTAACAGAGCTTCTCTCAGGCTGTTAGCCTTGAAACACACGCTACGTTGGACTAGGAGCAGGCAGGGATTCTCACAGTTGCTCTCACTAGCAGCTGCGAGAAGCAGATTAGCTACAAACAGTAGGCGTTATATACAAAGCAATCAATACTCGTTAATGAGCAAGGAGATGATCAGCATTAACAAAACCAACATTTCTGAGAGTACCTAGAAAGTATTACTTTTATATAAGAGCATAAACACACACATGCCCTAGAAATCCAGGATCCTGTGCCCAGAAGGAGCAAGGACAGCCAGCACAGTTTAAAAAGACTCTGGTATTATTGCTAAACAAGTTAAAAAGTGATATTTTTCTACTTACCCCATCGTGTACAAGGGCCTTCCAAGAGTGCTCCAGCTTCTTGACGAATCTGACAAAGGAAAGCGTTACAAACAAGTTTCACACCAAGTCCCCGCTGCCTGTATCACATCACACTCGCTCAGCACTGAGCCTGGCTTCTGACCACAGTGGCAAACAAACCCCAAACGCGACTCCTTTGGCTTTAGGCTCTCCTCATCGTCCCGTTTTTCCAAGACTGTTCCACAGACACGGGGCTGATGGCACAGGTCACTCTCCCAGGGAGAGAGTTTCACATCAAGGGCAGTGGAATTGCAATGACATTTAACAGAGACTTTACATATGCAACCCTCTGCATATTGCATTTCAATATAAACAGGAGAAAAGGTAAGCCTTACAGCTATTTGTCGTTTTACAGGGAGAAGCGGTTATGGCCATTTTAAGCCACCACCTGTTTTTTCTCCTTGCCACTTCCTGCACCGTGCCTGTGTACAACTACCACAGCACACAAACAACTTCATAAGAGTAAATCTATTCCAGGAACATGAAGTAAATACAGTAAGCAAGACCCAGAAATTGATCCCAAAATAGCTGACTTCAAGAAAATAGAAAGTGGTAAATAAATTTTAAAAAAGTTAATTTCTGTCTTAACTATTTCTTGAAAGCCAATCTCGACAACCAAGCAGGGGCAGACAATGCTGGAAAGTGGTCTTCAGCCTCAGGCGATAAAAAGCTGTTATTCAACATTTCTTACCTGTAGGACTGCAACACATCGATGATGCCGATGTACAGCAGCAGCCTCTCCCCCTTCGCGTTGCGGGCTGGAATGCCTCCCATCCTAGAAAAGGACGGGGCGCAAACATGAAACAGGGTGTTCTCGCACCCCACCGCCTCTCTCACGCAGCCTAGCGTGGGCTGAATATTATGCGAACTATTTAACAAGCGCCGACATGCGGGAGGCACCTACTGTTCAGCTAGCAAACTGGGGAAGAGCAAAATGCTATTTCCGTAAGTTAGCTCAACCTCCTGAGAACTGCCCCCCTCTTCCCTCTGTATGACAGCTTAATCGAAGACCAGGATTAATCCCAAGCAACTGTAAAGACCATCTACTACCGCCCATACTAAGATGGCAGCTGGACTTTACGGGCCGTTAAGTCTGATCTAACAAAGCACTCACTGTGTCTCTTAGAGATGGATGGAAATAACTAGTTGGAGCTGCCAATAACCGGTGGGCAGAGAACTCTCAAATGCCACCTGGAAGGCAAGAAAATCTTTTGTGCGTTAAGGAAGTGAAATCAAATACAAAAGCACAAAATCTGACATCGAGACCTCTCTGCCCTGCGTGACAGCCATCCTGTATAGCCCAGTCTGCATCCAATTTAAGTCTCCATTAACCAAGCTTGGGTTTTACCCCTCACTCCTCCCAGCGTTTCACTGGGAACAGCAACACTGACACAGACTTACTGGTCATCCGTTTCTATGGTGCCACCTCGCCGGGCCTCTCCTTGGATGGATTCCATGGCTGTCGAGTAGAGGGCCTTCTGGGCAGCGGGTCGCCGCATATCGGTCTGGGACGTCCCGTCTGCCATCGCGTGCTCTCTCTGCGCCAGGTCGATGTTATGGATTGCAACGAGCAAACTGTAATCCATGATTTTAAAGCTCTGCAGGACCTGGGCAGAAAGTCAAAGGCTCACTCGTTACTGCAAGCTCAGGGAAAGTGTCAGAGCAGACATTTTCAGGAGCACACTCAGCATTTTTGCCTAGACCCGAGTGTATTGAGGGGATGGCTTTTAACCCACAGCTCGTGCACAGTCAGCTCATCTCCCGTCGCCAAAGGGAGTTAGAGGAAAGCTGTCGGTACTCCTCCTGCGCAGACGGGGACCCAAGCCTGGGAGAACACGGACTTCTGCACGGCCGCCCAAGGGCGGCTGACAACTTGGCCAGACTCAGCCAAGCATCCCGCCCCTCTCCCCGGGTCCCGCGCTGTTCCAGAGCTCAGCCTTGGCAGAGGGTGCTTCCTCCACCTCTAGAGGCAGTGCTGGGTTTAATTTAGGTTGGAAGTATTGAACGGAACTGGGGTCCAGGTCCTGCTTCTTCTCCACACCATCACCAAAAAAAGGGGTTCTTTAAGTCAACACCCCAGGCAGAGGCTACAAGGGTGGCAGCTCCCATCTCCTTTTTGTGGGAAAGGCTCAGAAAAAGGAAATGACTCTCCATGACACCCTTCACCCTTCCACTTACCAAACAGTCTCTCTGTAACGTCTTGCACAGAGCGTTATACATGTCGGAGTCTAAGAAGAGGCCATCAGGGATGTCCTGCATGAAATCCAAGTCCTTGTATGTTGGGAAGACCTTCTCCCGCTCCTTCTGGGATGCTCGGCGTTTGTAGGTGGAGCCCTTCAGGTCATATTTCAGGTGCATTTTGACAGAGCGTGGCAGTAGGTTGTTCATCACGACAATACGAATGTTTTTGCCTCCGGCCTGGACACAGTACAAGCCGTAAAACTTTGGCAGCAGCGTCCTTGGGTTCTGGTTCAAATTCTGAAATGCCAAAGATAAAGAAATACCTTCCAAGCCATTCTGGTTATTCGCGTGCCAGGTAGAGGTGTTATTTGCTCCTTCCCGTGCTTCTATATTGAAATGGAGCTGGCAGCGATTCAAAGCCATCGCCAAAGCAGCTAAGAGACAAGGGCAGGTGAACACAGGGAACAGATGGGCGATGTCGACAGTTGGTAACGACCTCTCTGATCGCGAGAAGGAAGGAAGGAGTTTGCCGCTCACTCACACAGAAGCTAAGCTGGGGAGGCTTCTGAGCACAGGCAGATCTCGTGCTTAGCCTTTTTAAATTTGGCGCTTAGGTCAAGCTAAATACATCAGGGTAGAGACGGATCTCAACTCTCACGGCTGCAGAAGGCACTAGACAGAATTTTGAAGAAAAACGATGTGGTTCTGGGATATAATCACAGCAAAAATATTTGTGGGTTCAGAAACAGTTCAAGGAATTCAGCTAGTGACCCTAACAGCATCAGAAGCCCTGAGGCACTCCTATATGGCAGGACTACCTCAGGGCTACGTTCCCTTTCACAGAGGTGGTTTGTACAGGCCAGGCCGGACATAAACACGAGCAGTCAGATGACACAGACATCGTGTTCAGGGTGGGATCCGATTTTGCTCCAGAACTGATAAAGCCTTTTTTGCTATAGCCACTCTCATAAACTTAATACGCCTTTACTTCCAAAGCTGCTGCTTCTATATATAGAAAGTTAAAATCAGAGTTCAACAGGATACTTTATCTTTGCAGACAGAACCAAGTATAGTCCCGGGAAGGGAAACACAAGTACAGCTTTGCAAGACAAAGTATCACGGGTGTGACGCTGTGCAGCAGGGAAGCAACAAACAGTTCCCAGCTGGTCACGAAGCAGCCTGCCATCTTCCAAAAGGGTTGAGTCAAAGCGCAGCCCGAGACCCCTGCGCAGCACGCCAGGCTCGCGATAGCCAGGTAGCTTGTGTTAGTCCCTAACCGTCTTTGTCACTGCTGCGAGAGAAGCTGCTGCTCAGCTGGGGCACAGATCAGACCTCTGCTCACATCTACCAGGCGGTACATTGCAGCATCTCGTCACACATTCGGGGGACCCTTCCCTAGCTCGCAGAGAAAGCCTCGCCCAAGCGACCTACCATGTAGTAGCCAGGCAGCAGCTTCTGTAAGAACTCAGCCTCTTTGTGCTGAACCGTTTTGATGATAAACTCGTCGTCGCTGGATACGTAGAAGAGGGATCCGCTGGCCCCGGAGTTTGAAAGTTCAATGAGGGGCTCACTGCAGAGCGAGTACTGATGAGGACAAGGTGGGAAATGCAGAGGTGAGAGAGACATCAATAGGAAACTTCAGCGCAAAGGCTCTTCCTTTTAAACATTAACAGAGGCAAACCCCAGGGTCACATACAGCATCCACTGCCGTGCTTACAGAGCTTGCCACGGGGCCTACAGAGCTCCACAGCTCCGAGAGGGGGAAGAGGACAGACACCCGCCCCACAGAGTACGCAACAAACGGGAACCTGGTCCAACGACCAACTCACCAGATAGTCATCCGGTCGGATCCCAAAGAGCTCCCGGAAATAGCGAAAGGCCACTGGAGCATAGGTTTTGAACCGAAAGTCGTTGTAGTGATGAGCTGGGGTCAGGTTACTCCCTTCACTGATCAAGGGGAGAAGCACACACAAGTATTTGTATTTGAAACATTTCTTAAGAAACTGCCCTAAAAGCAAACACCCACTGGCTGGCTGCTTCCGACGCATTGGAGGGCTAGAAAGCACCCACCCAAAAGGGACACGCGTAGGCACACACAACAGCAAGCCTGCATTTGTTCACACGACCGACAGCGGACAGGTACAGGGAAGAGCCAGGCTTCTTCAGAAACAGGTCGCAGGCCGGAGCCAGAGCTGGTCTGTAAGCAGCGCACCGAGCAGCTCTGCTCAGGAGGCCTGTGCTCGCTCCCGCGCTCCACTGTCCCGGTTTGGTGCAGCTTCCTCATGAGCAAGCAGGGTTAGGAACTAATGCTGCTGCTCGCTATGAAAGCGAGAGAGAAGAAAGCAAGCACTGACCTTGGGAAGAAAATACTTTCTACTACGTAGAAATCTTGCATGAGAACATCTCTTTCGGGTTTGGTGCTCAAGCTTCCAACTGTGTGTGTAATGCCCAGCTGAATGGCACCTTTCAAGGCAGATGATGTCGTCTGGAGGGGCAGAGAAAGCGAGTTAGACAATGTGAAGCAGCAGACTGGAAACAGGAATGAAAGGAGTTAAAGAAAAGACAGCTCCCAGTTTAAAACAGCACTGTTAGCCGTGGTATTTTACACCTACTGGTTCCAGCTTCCATCATTTCTTTCTCATTGACTAACATCGCTTTGGCAATGGCAACACCCCTACATCCCCGCTAGCACCCTATTCGACATTTGCACTCCGGGTGGTCGAGCAGTAAAGGACTTGAACTGGAATCGACACCCAGCTGGTCCTTAAAAGGACTGAATTTCCTTTCATCCCCCCAGCACTCATCTCTACACCCTGCAGTCAGAGGGGGAAGACATCCAGGGACAGATTATCTCGTGCCCCTACGATAAACGCACTTCTTGACACCTTGGTCTGCCAGGTCCTGGAATTACACACTTTGAAGCTTGCCCCTTCCCAGCCTGGGCACAGACTTGGGTCTTCCGCAGGACAGGGCAGGCACGGCCAGCACACAACGCACACTTCTGTTTGGTGCTGCCGCATTCCTCCATCTGCCTCTTGCTCCGTCGTGGCTCTTTAGCCCTAAGGAGATCACTGTCGTTTTTAAATAAGGAGCAAAGACACGAACCCCGCTCCTGCATCCTCTGCACAAACTGTCCAAGAACAATGTCCTCCTCTGTCTATGAAACACATGACCTCATCTCAGACCACCGAGACGTGCTTCGGTCCAGCTCGTGCTACGGGCTGTCTTTCCCAGAACAGCCCAGATGAGATCTGCTCAACACCCCGATGTTATATGGCGCAGCAGTTCCTGGAGCAGAGATATTGTCGTGGTTTAACCCCAGCCAGCAACTATGAACCACACAGCCGCTCACTCACTCCCCCCCAATGGGGTGGGGGAGAGAATTGGAAGGGTGAAAGTCAGACAACTCCTGGGTTGAGATAAGAACAGTTTAATAATTGAAGTAAAATAAAATAGAATGATAGTAGTAGTGGTAGTAATAATAATAATAATAATAATAATAATAATATAATACAATAATAATGTACCAAGCAAGTGATATACGACACAATTGCTCACCACCCCCTGACTGATGCCCAGCCTGTTCCCGAGCAGCAATCCCTTCCCCCCCGGCCAACTCGCCCCAGTTATATACTGAGCATGACGTCATATGGTGTGGAATAGCCCTGTGGCCAATGTGGGTCAGGCCCCCTGGCTGTGCCCCCTCCCAGCTTCTTGTACGCCATGCAGAGCATGGGAAGCTGAAAAGTCCTTGACTGGTGTAACCACTACTTAGCAACAACTAAAACATCAGTGTGTTATCAACATTATTCTCATACTAAATCCAAAACACAGCACTATACCAGCTACTAAGAAGAAAATTAACTCTATCCCAGCTGAAACCAGGACAGATATGAACTCTGCTGCAAAGCCCGCTGGAAATGTTGAGGCTGCAGAGCAGGTGCAGGTTGGATTTGTGCACTGCAGCTCACGGACATTTCACTTGGCTTGTACATAAAGCAACTGGACCCAGAACAAGATCCAGGGCTCACAATCCAACCAGTTTGTGTCTGTGCCCTTAAGCTAAACAAAGCCCAGCCCCCTGCCACATGCAAGAAATCACTGTAGATCAAAGCATTTGGCAACAGAGGACGCGGCAGTATCTGGGGGACAAACATTTCAAGCTTCTTCCCCAGGCACACATCCTCCATGAAGCCTTGTAAACTGACCAGCAACATTTCTCCCCCTTCCCTGTTTTTCTGTTATCATAGCTGCAAGAGACCTGCTCACGGTTCCCTGGAGAGCAACAAAAACTGGCAGGAACTCCAGCTTGTCAACAATGTCCTTTTCTACTCCAGCTGCCCCCTTCTAGCCGATATTTACTTCGGTATTAGACGGGGAAGGAGGAAGAACTTGACTCCGCTTTCCTTCCTTACCCTCTAAAGGCTAAGGTTGCTTGAAAACAGCTCTCTGCCCAGCTCACCTAGCCCTGCCTAAACTCCCCGGACAGCCTCACTGTTGAAAAGCAGAACTTACCAACACCACGCAGCAATGCTGCCTTGTTTGTGAACACAGAGCCACGGGGCCAGGTTGCCAAGGAACAAGTATTTTTCTCTTCTATTAGCCAGCACGATCAGCTGAATGCCTGTTTACAATCGCTCTTACATGGCAAAGAATTTTAAAAAACAACTTACCACCCCGGAAAAGGAGGGGATGGAAAACAGACGAACTGCCCATGGGTCTCATTCCCAGATAAATCCCATGCAGTGTCCCACCAGGTTTCTGGGACCCTCGCAAGAAACATTTCAGGCATTCTCCATTGGCTTCTACTCTTCTCTCCTGTTACTGCTGCCTAACTTTATCTCTAAATTTCCTGGGAAACTGAAAGCCAGATCGCAATCCTGGAGACACAAGCGATTTCAAAAAGGGCAGTATAACAAAAGCCAGCTTCTGTGGAAACACCCTTTGAATTCCTCCCTTCCCCTCTGCTTCCCGACGGAGGTACATGTGAATTAGAGATTTCGGACCAGAAGCTTCGCTGGCGCAACGCAGTGAAATGCCCGTACCAAGCCATTACCCATTTAATCTACATCCTAGAAGTCAATCTCACTTCAGGGAAAGTCGGCCCATTCTGATCAAGTCCAACAAACTGGAAGCAGCATCTAAATACCCACATTTACAGGCTTTTTAAAAATACCCAAACAATCTCCCCTTTGTAAAGCAAATTCCAGCAATGCCACAAGATCTATAGAAACTATTGTGCCCGAAGAGCACAGAAAGCACCCAATAAGCCAGAAGAGGCCTAGGAAGTGTTGCTAATGGGCAAAGTTTAAAAACAATCCCCGCTTTAGAAGGCTACAGAAGAGAAGCCAAGAAGCGCGTATTCAGTCCCTTGGTTCCTTTCCTTTGAGATCTTCTTCAGCGACTGTCGCAGGCGTTACCCGCTGTCGAACACCCAGCCTCGTGAGACACCGCTGCTCTGGGCAGCGCTGGCATCGCAAAGAGGGGAATGACAACAGTCAAATGAGTCGTGCAAGCAGCAATTACCTTTTTGTAGGTAGTCTCGCCCGTGGAGTCCACTCCTCTGTGCCCTTTCTTTATCGTCTGTGAGCCTGGCTGCCCAGAAGAACCCGGCATCTAGGATTGGAGTAAAAGATGGTAAGAACCAAGGATGTAAACCCCAATGCCTTAGAGGTCGGTGGCTGCCCAGAACCACTGGCAGAATTTTGGTGTTCTCAGAGGTGGAGCCTGTGAAGTGCTGAAGCTCCAGGTCCCTACACACGTGGAAAGGGAGGACACGGTACAGCCTGGGCTCCGGGACAGCAACGGCATTGAAATGCCTTCAAAGAACCCACTGACTCCTGTGTGATTGAGGCCAGACATCTAATTAGGGAGAAACACCTTCATGCAAGACCACCTGGAAGGGTTTGCTTTTTTCTGATCACCCTCATCACAAACAGACCAGCTCCAGGCAGGTCTGGACCCACCGCAGCTGGTCACCGTGCTTTCTGCCATAAGGCAGAGTCTTTGAGAAAACATTTTAGGAAGGTGGCAAATTCTGCTCTGATTCATGCCACAAGAACTCGCTTGACTCATCGTCTTCTAACACACGGTTGTTAAATGGTGTTTCTCAGTCAAAACCAGTTGAACGTCTTGCTCACAGCAGCAGATGATCGACGTGGTGTTTTGGTGGCAGGAGAATCGTTCAGTTTCAGGACAAGCTGGGTTTTCTGTGGAGATCCTCTTTGTAAGGCGATGCTCCCATTTCCCAAAGGAGTATCCACAGCTTCCTGTACTTACCACTGCCTCGTTTACCCCTAACTTGTCTGCTACTTTTCCAGTCTCACTCAAGTCTGAACTTGGGCATTCTCTCAGCCAGGGAACAAACCAGCTTGTCGGTCAGAAACTTACCTCAGGGGTGAGCGATTTTTTGAAAGTAGATGATCCTGTCAAAAGAAAAAAGCCCCACTCAGAAAGGGTTAATCATTATTATGCATCACAAAAAAGCCTGACGCACCACACCGCCTTGGTTCGACCGTTTTAAGGCATCTGAAAAAAGCACTGACTCATGGCTGATTTCTTCCCAGCCTCTCCTCTTACAGCAGAGAGAATTTTTGTCAAGCCACACGGAAATGCTATTTTGGCTCGCCAGCCAAACTCAGCTTTGTGCCGATGCTATCGGCTCGGGCCTGCTCTGCCCCGCTCAGCTGGCTTCCAGCTCTCCTCCGGCTGCACGCCGACGCGCAGGACCACCTTCAGAGGTGGGATCAGCAACCTCCCTGCCTTCGATGGGGTTACAGGGCTTTGCAGGATTATTGCCATCTATTAATTAGAACTGGGAGGGCCAAGTGCTCTGCAGTGTTTCAGGAGACGCGCTGACCACGCTTTATCTTAAAATTATTTCCAGGACCTTTTATTAAAAGGCCCAGAACATCAACCCTTCCACTTGAAGCCAAGCCCGGGGATTTTCTTACTACCATAGTGCAAAATATCTGCGAGGTGATGCACTAACTTTTATCTTTTAGGCCTGGATTCCTGTCTTGCATTTTTTTTGGATACAGTAAGGAAAAAAAAAGCAATTAGGTGACACTGCCCCTCTGCGATGCCTGCACCACAAAGCCACCAGCCAGGCTGAGCCCAACACCAGTGAGGCCAAGAGCTCCCAGGACAGGGACGCTGCCCCGGCCAGGCAGATGCATAACGTAGCGATGTGCTTTCTGCCTCCAGCCCAGAAAACCAGACAAGCTCTTTCCTTTTGTTTTTCTTTCTACTTCAGACACAGCAACAGATTTTTTTTTTTTTTACGTGGGAGCCACGATCACAGCCTTATAAAACCACCCCCACCCAAAAGCAACACCCCCATCGTACCAGGGAGTAAGCGCAGGGTTGCTTCCCCCGACATCCAGTAATTGTTTTCCCAGATGAAGCATTACGACATGCAATCCTCGCAGCGGTTCTGGGTCCACCCACCGCTCGCTCAACGGAGAGCCCCTTCTGCTCGCCTGTTACAGGCGGTGTAAAGACTCACGCTGTGACTTCAGCAAGCACTACAGCTCTACAAAAACTGCACATCAGCAGAAGGAACAGAGGTACTTCACAGCAAAATCCAGCAGCCTTCTGATCCCCTTATCGAATGATCAAAGTTCTCATTTCAATACATATTAAACAAGCAAACAAGAAGAAAAAACTCACGAATGCTTTTTGCTAAACAAAGCGAGCACAGAACGACTGGCTCCAACCGCCTTCCCACCCCCTCTCATCCCCTTTAAAGACGAGAAAGTTTGTCCCGACAAGCTCTAATTTTTGCGTTTGAAGTTTCTCGCAGCTGGCTCTCCTCCTCCTCCTCCCCGGCGCACTCGGGGCTCTTTGGAGCCGGCCGCCCCGCTTCACCTCTCGGAGAATCACTTAGGTTGGAAAAGACCTTTAAGAAAAGACCCTCTCGCATCCCTTCCCAAACCCGGGCCGGTAGCAAGGGGAAGAGCGAGCACCTCCACCTAGGAGGAAGCCTCTGTGACTTAGTGCGTTACGACGAGACCGATAAAGCTTGACTCCATCACCTTGCCGCAAGGCTTTTGAACTTGCCAAGATCCATCAGGACACAGGGACGGAGGAAACATCCCGGGCACCACAACATAACACCTGTTCAATAGCAATTAAGCCTTTTTTTTAAGCAGGTATCTGTAATTATGTACATCGAAACCTCTAAAAGCCCTGTGATTTAAGCAATCCTGAAGCAGCACCGCCAGCCTCCTCACCTTGGAGATTTGCTGCGTTAATATTTAATCATCTGTGCAAAACCATATTCCACCAGGATTCAACTAAAGCTCTCTCACCAGAGGACCCAGCAGCAAATCTCCTCTGCCCTGCCTCGATCACACGTAACAACCATTAAAAGCGAGACTGTACAACGAGCCTTGGCTGGAAGAGCTAGCATCCCAAGGCGCAGCTGGTTTGTCCCCCATGATACCGTGGGACAGCTTTATCTTAGAGGCGTCACCATGATTTTAAGGAAGACGTACAGCACCTCAGCACAGACCAGAGCATCGGCTTCACCTTCTCCTCTTCCCCCACCGTCCCGAGACCACGGCGTCTCGGTTCACCCTTTCACGTAGCGATCTGGGAAGCGACAACAACGATCCTCCCTCTCAGGCCGGTTACAAGAAAGGGTGAGTCAACAAGGGAAAGCCGCAGCGTGTGGTCAGAGCATCGCTCCGCTCCCAGTGCACCCAGTTTCCGTGGCAGGAAGCTCCCCCTCCCTCCCTCCCTCCCGCTAGTTTCCAAACGAGTTTGCTGCTGGTTGGGAAATAGGTAATTCCTGTTTGACCAGGACAAAAAGCACTTATTCACATCTGAGTGCAAGGATGAACATGCAAGCTGACGAGGTCTGCTCAGCTCCAAGGCCGGACTGAAGCTACGGACAGGTCTATCGCGCGTCCTGCGAAAACAAGCGCTGTCAATTACCGAAAGCGTTACTGGCCGAGGTCAGAGAACAAAACTCGGAGGTTTCCATATGAAAACGTTTCGGTTACCTCCACTTTTTTTATTGCTATGTGAAGGCAGTTTGTCTGTCTGTCCCACACACACTCTGCTTGGAGAAGTGAAGGTGTTAAATCCAATGGCATAAATGTAACAAAATGAAATTACTTCAAAAACGGTGCTATTTCTAGATCTGCTTAAACACCTCTGAAATGAAAGAATTCAGTCATAATTCTGACCCAGATTGACAACTGAAAAAGTGGCTTGAGACCTAAACGGTTAATTCTGGCCAAAGGAAACCGATCAGGGTTAGAAAGTCCTGTCCAAAAACGAATTCACGATGTCCCAAGAAGTTTCCTTTTCTCTTTCCTTCGTGATTCTGGGAGCAATCCCGACAGGCGATTTCAGAGCATTCCTCGGAGCTGTTTACTGGAAGCTGAATCAACCTAAATAAATAGCTGTCTGCCTTCCGCCAGCCTTAGCTGTCCGGGATTATTTTCAGGCAGCAACAGGTAGTATACTCTTACCGACCGTGAAATAAACACTAGGGAAAAAAGCTAAAAAGTTGTGGTGACAGCACCTGGCCAGATGGTTCGGACAAACATTTCACTGGAAGGAGCGCGTAACGAGGCATTCGGGTCAGGTGCTCACTCGTCTAGCAAACGAGCATGCTAATTTGGTATAGCCAGGACAAATACTCGCTTTGCTCTATTTTTAAATAGAGCTGCTCAGACAGATTTTAGCTGCGTCTCCTGTTTTAGACTAAAATAAAAAGTGAAAACGTTAGCACACCCAAACACATCATCAAGCTCAACTCTCCGGCGCCTGAGCAGGGCAAGCCGAGCGCCAGGACACATCACACCGGCATGCACTGCCCTTCCTCCCCGGCCCTGCTGCTGACTGCAGGCTTTATCTCGGCCAAACAAGCGGCCAGGGCAAGAGAGGCAGCTGGGTTTTCCCCAAACAGGTCCTCTTAATGCTCAAAAATGGGAATTTTCTCCTTCCTCACCTGGACTCTGCCTGCAGGCAGCGGCACCATCGATAAGAGCACTTCTGCACACGCAGAAGTCGGTCCAGGACCAAGCCTTAGACCCACCGAACACGACCTGGAGGACGCGTGGTACGTTGGAGCCTCCGTGGACACATCCACGTCGCTGTCCGCACAGAAATCCCCCAACACATTTTTTTCTCTGCCTGCAAATCCCCCCCCCAACAGTCTGTTGGGATCAGTCCCCCCCAGCCCAAGGCCACGGCTGCAAATGGGAACAGCAGCGAGATTTCTTTTCTTCAAAGTGCAAACCAGGCAGAAACCAAAGCAGAAAAGCCCCGCTGGAACAATCCTGCTGGTGCGCACAGGGATGCGGAGAGCTGTTTAGATGTCAGGAGAGCGCTTACACAACACACTTCAATAAAACAGCAGCTTTTGTTGAGAGCGGTAGCAGCTTATTTAGGGGAAAAAACCCACCGAGTTTTGTCAATCCTCAAAAGCCAAGACAGTTACGTGAAACGGCATTTTGCTGCTGGTTACTGGAGAGGAAGAAACCATGCTTTTTTTAAGCACATATATGCAATACATCTACCTCTTCGAAACGACATCACCGAGCAGCACAAAAAGCTGAAATCTATACGAGGAAAAACAAAAAGGTTATACAGTTGCCACGGTGAACTGATACTTCAGCTACTTGAAGGAACGAGAGATATTTTTCCCCAAGAAAGTTAAAGAAACACGAAAAGAAATCCTGTTTCCACAAGTTAAGACAACAAAGGTCGAAACTCAGCAAGCAAAACCCTCCTGAGCAAGGCACCTCAGTCACGCACAATAAAAACCTTTTCCGCAGCGCTGGAAGATAAGAGCCTACATATTTCATTTGCTTCTCTCAGGAAGCGCTTATGGAAAACCGTAGAAGTCTGGCCTGAAGTAAGAGTCAAAGCCAACGCTCTTCATCAGCTGGAGATGGAAGAAAACCCGTGAGATCACACAGCCCGCCCCTGCCAGCGCAGAACACGGCCCTCCAGAGGAAGATAAAACACTTACAAACACTTGATCTTGGCCAGAAGGCCAAGCAGTGAGTAATAATTTTGAAATTCTCTGCATCAATAGATTTGTTCCGATAAATCACGTTAAGGACATTAAACCAATGGCATCAAAGCTGCCGTACGAGAGCTCATGAGCTCAGTTTCTAGATAAAGAGCTCGTGCACGTTGTAGATTCCTGTTGGGGGTTATCTTTCCCACCACTGTTAGCAGCCGGCAGCTGATGTACGCATGACTGATTTTACTGCCCTGGATTACCACATCTTCCTCCCTCTCCCCTACGCTTGTTTTACGAGCCTGTTGATGGAGGACGGGACACTCCTGAAAGTCACTGGATACCGCTGACGTGTCCACGCCGGCAAGCGGGCGACGCGTTGGGAAAAGGCCCAGGGAAAGAGAGAGGAGATGCAATCTCTGTAACGCTATCTCGACACTTCTCGCTGCTTTGCAGAAACAGTAAACCCTTCCTCAATCTCTCTTCACCAGCAAGCTGCCAAGCGCTTTGTGAGGAGGTCAGCGTACCTAGCCACGGAGAAATACAGCAATTCTTTAATCCAAGAGGCCGGGGCAGAATTAAGAACAGGTTTCCACGCACAAGGTTACCAGCATTTTCTAAGTACCCAGAAGAGAGCTGAGGCCAGGCATGACATCTAGAAATCAATTAAAAACCCAAAACAAGCAACTCCTCCGCCTTCTGCAGAGGTGAGCAGAAGAGAACGCGCCAAAGAGGATGGGGTTTGGGCTGCCGCCTCCATCACCTGGAGGTCGGTCAGCACGGGTCAGTGCTCACACCAGCAGACGAGTGCTGACCTCACCGAGATTCTGGATCCACCGTTTGGGGCTTATCCCAGCGATTCCAGGAAAGACGTGCTTCACGGCAACTAGCTATTTGGGAGCTCCAATCCAAAACCAACACAACTCACCAGGGCTGGGAAGAAAGCGCTTTTCCTTCGTGTCTCGTCAGCACAGCAGACCTTGACCAAAGATCAGTGGTCACAAAAGCACCCTGTCTAAATGTGCGTGGAACCACGAATACATCTTGACTGACAATGAGTTACTCTCTCCACTGAAAAACATTTGAAATAAATAAAAAAAACTCCGAGTCAAATAAATGAGACTTAGACGCATGATGTCTTCAGCGGCAGAGGATGGAGACAGCCCACGGACCGGTAGGCAGATGGTAGAACTAAAGGGTGGAAACTCTGAAGACAAAAAGGACAGTGAGCGAGAAGTTTCCAGCATCTGCTCCTGACTCCCGGCCGTATTTCTTCCCCCACCATCCCTCTCCTGAGAGCAGCCCTTTGGCCAGAGCCATGGCCTCCTGCTCCCCCAGAAGTACCAACTCTGGGGTAGAACGGACACGCAAACTCATTGGTCCTCATTATCGAACCGCTTGGAAGTCAAAGAGCGCCACGGAACTGCAAAAATCACAATTAAAAGAAAATAAATCAGTGAGCAAGTTCAGCAAAGTTACCTTCAGCTTCAGGGAAGCGGCTGGAAACGAGGCACGTACGAGCAAGGGCTAACGCGGTCGGGCGAGGCGCCGGCCGGCGAGGATTCCTGTTATTGCTTTTCCATATGGTTCATCGCAAAACTATCTCGGGGGGAGGAGGAATGAGGTTATCTCAAGTTTCCCAGCAGAAGAGGGGGCAGACTAATTTTTGCTGAAGGCATTTTGGACAAAGCCACTTTCTGGAATATTTGAGGGCAACTCCTGCCCCTGTAACCTGCAGAAAAGCTGGGGAGACCCTCCTTCCCTACAGCAGCATCTTCTGGCACATCAGCTTCACACAAGGTTCTGCCATTTGGAAATTAATCCTACCGCTGGCCGAAGACCATCGATTTCACAGCTCTGCATTACTCCTCCTTTCCACCAAAACACTTTGGCGATTTAAAAATTAAGTCGATCCCCACTCCAAGATAGCAACGCCTATTCAAGAAACACAAAGGCGCCGTGTTTTCCAGGGTGTCGATGAATTTAAAGTCCAGCTTTACGGCTATCGGGAGCTACTTTGGGGATATGAATCCTAACGATAAATGCTCCAAGCATTCCTTTTCCAGCTGGCTCTGCAACCACCACCAAGCCCCGGGAAGGGACTTGCTCAAAACCGACCCCAGAGGGAGCTGGCGACAGGGAAACCAGAATTAGCACCCTGCCTGCTGCACCACCTCCTTAATTTGGGGGAAGATAAACAATCCTTTCCCAGAAGAGTAAGATTTAGGTCAGATGCAAGGTATCTTTCTGCCCTGGGAGCACTCCGCTTTTTAAACAAGGCAGAGTCTGTGGGGATGCAGCGAGATAATACATTTAATCACCGCTATTACATAGCAATCAAGAAAGGGCAAGAATGATTACGATACTTCATTTAGGGGAAAATGAAGCCCCGATCCTGAAGAAGGAAGCTCTGGGTGAGCAGAGGGAAGCAGCGCAGGTGGCATTAATTCACCCCCGTCTCAAAAAAAAAAAAAAAAGAAAAAGGGCTTTTGAACCCTGCAGGACTAACATGGGGTGGCAGGGAGGAGAAATAAAACACCGAGCGGCCCCTTTCAACGATACACGGCGGAGCCCGAGCGAGGGAGGAGCGGCTTTTACTTTCCAAGGGGAAATTCAGTTATAAATGAGGAAATGGTACTCCAGGTCATCGGTGCCCCCCCAAAACCGCACGATTCTCACTCGCTTTCTAGCTACTGCTTCGCCAGATGAGCTTCCCTCCGCCAGACAGAATTTGTCATTTATTTGGACAAGCTGGCTCCTACCTTTGTTCTTCCGACGGTCATCTTTTGTCTCCACCTTAAAGAAAAGGAGCTTTGCCCCGCACCAGGGTGGGCATCACACACAAGCACAACTCCAAAAGGGACGGCGAGAGTTTGGGCAACAGGACGCGGCTGACGATACCAACCTGCGACACCCACAGAGATTTCACAGTTGATGGTGGGGAAGAGGAGAGATTTTTATAACGGGACTTGGGAGTCATTTGACGGTCCTATTTTAAGCTTGAGGATGATGAGCCACTCAGATGTTTCTATTTAATAAACTCATCTTCCCCCCTGCACACTCAGTCTCGGCTAGGTGGGATCACAAAAGCTTTGTCCCTTTGGCAGGATTTCGGGGGGGGGGGGGGGGGGGAGTCTTTCTGGGTGTTTTACACCTACATTAAGGGCTCAGCAGTTCGGGACCCTGCTCTCGGCACCCTTCAGATGTGTCGGGATGATCTCCCTGTCCCCAGAAGTGACTGAGCCATTTTAGAGAACAATTCTTTTGTCTGTGGACTCCAGGGAGGGGCCTGAAGCCAGGGTGACAATGAACTCTCAACTCACTCGGACCGGTAATTGTAAAGCAGCCGCAGCACCCAAGGCACAAAGGACCAAACAACTGAAATCCCACATTAGCATTTTTTGGCAGATGCTGCTTCAAAGCAAAAGCAGCAAAATGAGAAAACCTCTTTGCCTGTCTCCCTAGCGAATTAAATACGCGTTGAGGCAGGGAGAGGGGGAACCGCTGCCTGCCTGGCCCAGGAAGGGTTTCAAAATCATCCATATCCCCTTTATCTACGCTGGATAATGCCAATAACAAAGCGGACCATGGGCCACTGAGGGTGACAGCGCCCCAAAAAGCTGTGGCAGGACTTGAGGTGGTTTAAGGTTTACCATGGAGCAAAGCAAAACCTCATGTCCAAAACAACAACTGGCCTCCTTTTGCCGCCCTGCCTTCCGTGGAGCTGCTCCTCCGGCATCGGAAGGGGTTGCCAGGTAAGCAAGGCACAGCTACGGCCATCAGATATTTAAGCTGAAGCCATGCGTTGCCACGGTCCGGCGAAAATTGATCCTGCTGCCCTCCCGGCCTCTGCCCAGGGCAAAAACAAAAGCCCCGATTACGGCTCTGACCCAGTGTTTGCTCAGGGCCTCGTTATTACACCGGGGAAAGCGTACTCGGCAAGGCCGGCAAATGCCTCCTCTTGGCAGGACGCTAAACACAAGCGCTGCAGACATTCGGGAGGGGGATAGGCACGGCGGGACCCTGGCGCAGGCAGCTCCTCCGCAGCCACATCACCCAACGCACGGCGGCTGAGCCCCTCCAGCACCATTTCAGGATCGCTCTCCTCGCCTCACAGCGCTCGTCACCTCCAGCTCTACCCGTCCTCTCCAGAAGCCGCAGAGGAACCGGGTCCTACTCAAAGCCCAAGCGCTGCCTGGGGCAGAGGGCGACCACCCGGAGAGGCCTCACGTCTCCCGGAGGTGGGGCTGAAATCCGAGGTTTAAAGCCTGCGCCGTCAGGGATCAGCCAAGGTGAACGTACGTCACACATCACACACGTCACGCGGCGGAGGCTCTGTCACAACCAGAATTCAAATCCTGTGGGAAACGCGCATTAGCCAACACCTCGCTAGCCAGAGAAGCGAACAATAGCAATCATTCCACCAGGAAGGGAGAAGAGATTTACTTGCATATTTTCTCTTCAGTAATGCTTTCGAAACCCTTCAAGCTTTCTGAAGCCGGCTCCTCCTTCTCAGCTCAGAAGACAGGCAGGCATGGGAGAAGATCAAGACCTCAAAGAAAGCCCCAAAGCAACAGAAAAACACCCAGGGGTCTTGCCCCCGGACGCCCAGCCCCGTGCCGAGGCACCACGGCTGCCACAACCAATAAAGACCCAAGCGTTCTCTTCTTCCTCACAAAACTGGCTTTATCGGACTGACAGGTACGACTTCCCCCACGCCTGCTCACTCGGTGAGCAAAGACAAACTGGGTACATTGGATGTCTGTCTTCAAAGCTGCCCAAAGGACACAGCTGAGAAGCCAGAAAATCGAGCGCATACAGACATCCCCACTGGATGATACTTCATCAACGCCGCAGCAATAATTAAATAAATTCCTTTTACGGTGGTGCACAGCAATCCGGCCCTAAGTACTCCTAGAAGAGAAGTGGGGTAGCAGGCAGCTGGGCTTAAGGTGCAAAACACCGACACTCCGAGAGCGCCCAATGAAGTCGTGGTTCAGCCGCAAGCCTTCCCGTGGGATTCTTCTTTCCTTGCTGCGACTTGGGTGACAAGTGCTGTCCCACTGACCGGGAAGCTTCAGCATATTGCATTAGAATAAGTAAAGAGCCTGGCCACGCTCTACCAGGGAAGCGGAGGAAGGACGGCTGGATCTTGCCAAATGTAAATTTCAAGGCTTTGAGAAAGTCATTTTGGTTTCCAGCCACAAACTAGCGTGATGAAGCTGGTTTGGGGCCTGTGGAAAGGGGAACATGGCTCTCAACTCCCCCAAGAACACTGCCAGACCTGTGAAACACTGGGAGGAGGCAGAGTCACAGGTTTAAGAACAAAAAGTGCCCTGTTTTATCCCAGACGAGGCTTCCACCCCTCGTTACTATCCCTCCGCGGGGATGAGGACGGCACCAGTTCCAACGCGGCATACTTCTGATTCAGCTCGCATTTTAAATCGGCGGAGCAAGAGAAACTCTCAGCCATCAGAGGACTTCAAGACCTTTCCCTTGACTCTTACCGGCCCCGGTTCTAGTCATCAAACCGAATCTAACCAGAAGATGTTTACGCTCCCGCAGTATCTTGCCTCCCACAGGTGCCAAATGGCTTTGACGAGCTACCTTCGCCTTGCCCAACACCAGATGCAGCAGAGAAGAGGGTGCCTCCGCCCAGGAGATGCTATCCTCCCCCTTCCCCAGCACGGTCCTGCCCGAAAGAATTTATTTCGGCTCCCCCCACCCCTCTGCACCCCAGCAGCTGAGTCTGAGGACCCAGGAACCACTGCCACCCCCAAGGCAGGCGACCTGACGCACGGCTCAGGCTCTGGAAACGCAAGGGAACGGAGAGTCGAGCTTCCCCTGGCACCGACCCCTCTGCTCCCCATCGCAGCACCCCTTCTAACGCAACCCAGTCCCCCCTCCGCCCCCTCCAACTGCCCTTTTAGGGGGGTTTCATGCCCGGAGGGTCCTCGCCGCACACCCACGGCCTCCTCCCCAGGAAGAGCTCAGCCCTACGCCCACCTCCCCCAGCAGAAGCTCAGCCCCAGCCGGGCCCGGGGAGCCCGCCGGGCTCTGTGAAGCCCACCCCCCCTCGGGCCTCGGCCCGTAACGCCCCCCCTGCTCCCTCCCACAGCCCCCCCGGAGAGCTCAGCCTCCTCGCCGCACCCCCCACCCCCGGCTTCACCCCCCACGGCGCTGCCCCAGAGCGCCGAGCCGCCCCCCCACGACCACCCCCGGCCCCCCCGAGAGCCCGCCCTGGGCCCGCGGGCCTGCCCGTCTCCTCGCCCCACGCCCGGCCCAGGCCCCGAGCCCCTTCCTGCGCGCACCCACAGGCCGCCCGCCCCCCAGCTCCCGCCGGCCCCACGCACCCCACGGCCGCCCTCCTCCTCCCCCCCCCCCCCCCCATACCCCTCGCACCCCACGCCGCCCCCCTCAGCACTACACTCGCCCCCCCGAGCACCCCCTCAGCCCCACAGGGGGGCCCCCCCGCCGACCCCAGAGCCCCCGGCCTCCCGCCGAGCCCCCCCCCCCGTCCCCCCGCCGGCGCCGGGCCCGCTCCCGTACCCGCCAGGCCGCCGCTGCTCCCGCTGCTGCCCCCCGACTCCGGCCCCGCCGACGCCATCTTGGAGCGCTCCCTCCTCCTGAGGCGGCCGCCGGCTCGCGCGGCACCCGCGCCCTTCCCCGCTGGGCCACGCCCCTCCCCGCTAGGCCACGCCCCTCCCCGCTAGGCCACGCCCCTCCCCGCTAGGCCACGCCCCTCGGAACCGCACCATGCGGGCGCGGAAGGGGGGAGACGCGGGCGGCCGCGACCACTCGGGGCGGGGGGGGGGGAACCCTGGGGACGCATGCGCGAACAGAGGCACGGGCCGCGGCCGCGCGGGCCGCCCTGGATCACGTGACGGGCCAGGCGCCACCAACACAAAGCCGGCAGTGGGTGCCGTGACGTCACGCGGTGACGTCACTTTCCAGAATCCCTCCCACGGGGGGAGCGACGTGGCCGTACCGAGGGGGGAAAGGCCCGGGGGCGGACGGATAGGCATGGGGGGGGGAGGTGCTCTCGTGACGTCACGCAGGTGCCTAGCCGACCCCGCTCCTCTGTGGCGTCACGCGTGGCTGAGAGCCCCGCGGTGACGCAGCCCCGGTTTGCCCCGCCCCCCCCGTACCCCGCAGCGGAGCCCCCTCCGGCCCGCCAGGGGGCGCCCGCCGCCATCGGCCGCTCGGCGCTCGCTCTGCCCTGCCTGGCGGCGCAGCGGCGGGCCGGGCAGGATGCGCAGCGGAGCGCCGATCGCGGCGGCGGCGCGATGAGCCTGGCGGAGGGTCGCGCCCCGCGGCGCACGGCCGGTAACCGGCTGTCGGGGCTGCTGGAAGCCGAGGAGGAGGATGAGTTCTATCAGACCACCTACGGCGGCTTCACCGAGGTGCGGGCCCGGCGGGGGAGCCCTGGAGCTGGGGGACCGGGGCGGGGGGGGGGGGCGCGGGGGCACCAGGGCGAACGGGGTCTCCCGGTGCTGTGAGGGGCTCCGGGGCGGGGGAGCCCCGGGGCGGGGGGGAGCCCCGGGAGAGGGGTTCTGGGGGTCCTGGGGGAGCCCTGGGGGGGGATGTATGGGGGTCCCGGGGGGGGGTGGATGGGTGGCCCGGGGGTTTGGCCCCGGGGGCGGCCCGGGAGGGGGCTGCGGGGCGGCAGGAGGGGCCGGGGGCGGAGCAGCGGGGACAGGGGGTGTCCTTTGGAGCCGGTGGAGGCCCCCGCGGCCGTGGGGGTGACGCGGCCCCGCTGTCCCCGCAGGAGTCGGGCGATGACGAGTACCGCGGCGATCAGTCGGACAGCGACGACGAGGTGGACTCGGACTTCGACATCGACGAGGGCGAGGAACCCGCCAGCGACCAGGACGAGAGCGAGCCCAAGCGCCGCCGCCGCGTCGTCACCAAAGCCTACCGGGTGCGGGCGGGGAGCGGGCCGGGGGCGCCGGGGGCCCCTTCCCAGCGCCGCGGGCAGGGGACGCGCTCCCCGTTAGGAAAAGCCGAGGTCTGAACGAGGCCGAAGCCGTGGCCGGGGGGAGTTTTCCTCCCTCCTCACATCCTCTGCCCCATCCCGTAGGAGCCCCTCAAGAGCCTTCGCCCCAAGAAGACGGAGATCCCCAGCGGCAGCTCCCAGAAGCCCCGAGAGGTGAAATCCGTCCCCTTGGAGCTCCAGGATGACGTGGGAGACAGTGAGTGTGCGCGGGACAGGACGGGACGGGACGGGCTGGAAACGGGCCCCCCGCCGGGAGAGCCCCCGGTGCGCCGGGCCGGCCGGTGCCCGCGGCTCAGCCCCGTCCTCCCGCCGCAGGTCGGAAGCACATGCGGCAGTCGACGACGGAGCACACGCGCCAAACCTTCCTGCGCATCCAGGAGCGGCAGGTCCAGTCCAAGCGCAAGAAGGGCGGCCCCAACTACGACCGGCCTCTGACGCAGGAGGAGCTGCTGGAGGAGGCCAAGATCACGGAGGAGATCAACCTCCGCTCCCTGGGTAAGGCGGACGCCATGCTGAGGGGCGCGGGCACCCCCGAAACGGCGCAGGGATGGGGGTGAGGGTGTCGGTGAGGCGCTGAGCCTCCCCCTCGCTTTGTTCCTGCTTTCCCAGAGAACTACGAGCGCCTGGAAGCCGACAAGAAGAAGCAGGTCCAGAAGAAGCGGAAATGCGTGGGGCCCGTGATCCGGTACTGGTCCGTCACCATGCCCCTCGTCCCGGAGCCGGGCAAGGAGGAGAACGTGGACGTGGAGGGGTAGGTTGGGGTCACCGTGACGTGGCCCCCGGGGGTTTTTCCCCCAGCTGGACCCTGGCTCCCACTCCTGATGCCCCTGTTCCATCGCGGTGAGGGAGGAGCGGGTTTGGGCAGCGCCTTGGAGCCCCCCACGCCCCGCGCTCCAGTCCTGGGGGGTGGCCTGAGCAGATTGGGCAGCTCTGCCCGCCGTGGGAGCTCCCCCGGGTTTCCCCCCGCCCCGGGGGTCTCCTGGGCGCTGATTGCGGCTCTTCCAGGTTGGACCAAGACCCGCAGCAGGCCGAAGCAGCTCCAGCCCCGGCTCCGGCTTCCGCCGGGAAGTGCTCCCGCACCTTCATCTCCTTCAGCGACGACGAAACCTTCGAGCGCTTCTTCCCCAAAGCAAAACCGCCGCGGCTGCCGGTGCGGGAGATCTGCCCCGTCACCCACAAACCGGCCGTTTACCGCGACCCCATCACTGACATCCCCTACTCCAACATCCGCGCCTTCAAAATCATCCGGGAGGCCTACAAGAAATACATCACGGCGCACGGGCTGCCCAGCGCCGCCGCCTCCGCCGCCCTGGGGGCCGCCGCTCCCCCCGGCCCCGACCCCAACGTCCGTCCCACCCGCCAGAAGATCATCATCAAGCAGAGCGTCCCCACGACCTGAGCCCCCGGGGCCCGCGGGGGGCTCGTGGCCGCTGCGGGTCGCGGCCTCTCCTCGCTCCGACTCCCGTGGGTGACGGTTCGTTGCTCTATTTATCTCCTTCCTGCCTTTTTTTTTATAAAAAAAAGAAATAAATCGGAGTAGCCTGCGTACAAGGGTGCGAACTCTCATTTCCATTCAAGGTGCAGCGCCTGCAACACCAGGAGACCCTACAGTAAACACAGGGTGCGTACGACCCCTTGGTTTCTGAGAGACCCTACAATAAACAAGCGGTTTGTCCCCAGGGCTGCTGCTCTCAGTGCAGCGCTGCCACGGGAGCCCTGATGACGGTGGCCCTGCGCACCCCCCCAAATGCGATTTTGGGGGCTGGGGGGCACGTGGGAGCCACGTCACCCAGACGGTCTGGGGGTGAAGGGGCATGAAACGTCCCCCCGGGGGTGACAGTGGGGTTCGGGGGTCTCTGAGGGGCCCCAGGCACGAGGTTCAGCCTCTCCCCGTGGCCAGGGCACCCCAAGGGGTAACAGGGAGCCACCGGGTCACGAGGGGCCCCCCATCGCCCCCGGGGTGCCCCCGCCGTGCCGGGGCACTGGGGTGGAGCCGGCGCGGGGCTGGCAGGGCTCGATAACGCCCGGGGATATGTGATCTCGCCCCTCCCCGCCGCCGGCTCGCAGAATAAAATGCTGATCTCATGCCCTGCGCGGCCGGAGCCCTTGGCTCAGCACCGGGGCTCGCACCCAGGCAGGCTCCGCCGCCCCGGCCAGCAGCCAGGTAGGGCCCTGGGGTGGGGGTCCCAAGGGTGGGGGTCCCCGGGGTGGTTGTGGGGCACGTCACGCCCGGGGACACAGGCTCTGGGCTCCCTGGGTCTGTCTGGGGTCCCGGCTCCGAGGGATCCCCACCCCGCAGCCCCCCGGCTCTCGCCCGTGGGTGTCCGGTCCCTGCTGGGGGCACCGGGTGCGTGCGTGTCCCCCCCAGCCCTGGGGACCCAGGTGTCGGGGGGGAAATCTCAACCTGGTTCCTCGGGGGGGACCCGACCTCGGTGTCGGGGGACTCAGGTCCTCAGCGTTTACCCCTGCTGCCCCCCCGGGAGGCGGGGACCTGTGCTGGGGGGCAGAGGGGTGCTGGGGGGGGGCCCAGGGGTGCTGGGGTGCTGAGCCGGGCCCTGGCCCCAGGCAGCGGGGGAGGCTGGGAGGGACGTGGGGTCCTGGCCCTGGGGAGCACCCGGGAGCCGGGACTCAGTTTTCCCAGGAGCTCGCCAACCACACCAGCCCGGCCCCCGCCCTGGGGTGCCCCACGCCCCCCCAAACCACTGGGAACCCAGTACCACCCCGTGGCACGGAGGGGTCCCGCAGGCCGTGGCGTGGGGGGTCCCCTCGCAGTGTGGGGCACCCCCCCACCCTGGGGAGCCTCCCGCCGGCCGCTCAGCCCCCCGTCGTTCCCCCCAGGCCGCCCCCCGGCCCCCCGCCATGACGTCCTACCGGCAGGAGCTGGAGAAGTACCGGGACATCGACGAGGACAAGATCCTGCGGGAGCTGTCAGCCGAGGAGCTGGCGCAGCTGGACCTGGAGCTGCTGGAGATGGACCCCGAGGTGGGTCCCGGTGCGGGGGGATGGCGAGCGGGACGGGGGCCGCGTGGGCACCAGGGTCCCCCAGGGGTGACGCGGTGGGTCCCCAGAACGTGCTGCTGCCGGCGGGGCTGCGGCAGCGGGACCAGACGCAGAAGAGCCCGACGGGGCCGCTGGACCGGGAGGCCCTGCTGCAGCACCTGGAGAAGCAGGCGCTGGAGGCCGGCGAGCGGGACGACCTGGTGCCCTTCACCGGCGAGAAGAAAGGTGCGGGGACCCGGGGGGGACATGGCGGGGACCGTGGGGGGGAGCAGGGGGGACAGGGCCCCGCAGCACCAGGTATATTTAGCTCGGCAGAACGGTCCTCGCCAGCGGCTCGGGTGTCCTGGGCGAGCTGGGTCCCCGCCAGCCCTGGGCACGGCCACCCCCTGGCAATGTCACCCCCCATATGGCCACCCCTGCAATGTCACCCCCCGTACAGCCACCTCTGGCCACGCCACCCCTGGCACAGCCACTCCGCGGCAATACCACCTCCAGCACATCCACCCCCGGCAACGTCCCCCCCCCCAGCACAGCCACCCCCAGCAACGTCACCCCCCGCCCCAGTACAATCACACCAACCCCCCCGGATTGTCACCTGCCGCCAATGCCACCCCCCGGCAACGTCACCCCCAGGCACGGCCACCCCTAGGCCAGGTCACCCTCCGGCAGCGGCCGCATCCCCAGTCTCCTCCCTGGGCCACCATGTCCGGTGCCACCGGGCTGGTGCGAGGCCAGGCAGGGTGTGACCCGCGTCCCCGCGCCCAGGGAAGCCCTTCGTGCCCAAGAACCCGACGCGGGAGATCCCGCGGGAGGAGCAGATCACGCTGGAGCCCGAGCTGGAGGAGGCGCTGGCCAACGCCACCGAGGCCGAGATGTGCGACATCGCCGGTGGGTCTCGCACGGGGCTGCCACGTCGCACCGCAGCCTTGCACGGGGCTGCCGCATTGCACCGCAACTTTGCATGGGGCTGCCACATTGCACTGCAACCTCGCACGAGGCTGCCATGTTGCGCCACAACCTCGCACGGGGCTGCCATGTTGCGCCACAACTTTGCACGGGGCTGCTGCATCGTGCCGCAGCCTCACCCAGGGCTGCCTTGTTGCACCACGGCCTCACACAAGGCTGCCACTTGGCATGACAACCGTGCACAAGGCCACCGCATCACACCGCAGCCTCGCATGGGGCTGTCACGTTGCACAGCAGCCCTGCACGGGGCAGCCATGTCACACCACAACCTTGCACGGGGCTGCCGCATTTGCTGCAGCCTCACCCGGGGCTGCCTCGTTGCACCACGGCCTCACACAAGGCTGCCGCGTCGCAGCGCAGCCTCGCGCGGGGCTGCTGCATTGCGCGACAACCTTGCACGGGGCAGCCACCTCACACCGCAGCCTTGCACGAGGCCGCCCTGTTGCACCACAGCCTCGCACGGGGGTAGCATGTCCCACAGCAGCTTCACGTGGGGGCAGCTTGTGGCACCGCAGCATCGCACTGCAGCATCGCACAGCGGGGAGCACGTCGCACGGCAGGGAGCACGTTGCACGGTGATAGCGTGTTACACAAGGACAGTTTGTTGCACGGGGGGAAACGTTGCACGGGGCCAACGTGTTGCAAACCTGCCTCGGCCTCGTGTCGCACCCGTGCTCGCTGCTGCCAGGCGTGTACCGAGCCCCCCCGCCCCCCTGGGTCCCCGCCAGGGCCCGGCTAAAAGCAGCACCGTGCCCCGCGCTCGGCTTTCACCGCTGGCCCCCGGCCCACCCGCTCCCTGCGGCTTCCCTGGCCCCCCCGCGCAGGGCTGGGGGGCGGCGGCCACCCGGGGGGACAGGAGGGGAGCGGGGGGTCCCGGGGCCCCCGCTGACCCCCACCCCGCTCCCGCAGCCATCCTGGGCATGTACACGCTGATGAGCAACAAGCAGTACTACGACGCGATCTGCAGCGGGACCATCACCAACACGGAGGGCATCAACAGTGAGTGCCCCGGGGACACGGGGACGCGGGGCCCACGTGGCTGCTCGGGGGGGACTCGGGGACCAGAACCCCTCGGGGATTCCCCACGGTGACCCCACAGACGCGTGCAAACGCGCACGTCCCCGCGTGTCCGTGCCCCCGTGCGCAGTCACGTCTCCCCCCGTGCACACGCGTGTGCCGCAGGTGTGGTGAAGCCCGACACGTACAAGCCGGTGCCGGATGAGCCCCCGAATCCCACCAACGTGGAGGAGACGCTGCGGCAGATCCAGGCCAACGACGGGGCTCTGGAGGACGTCAACCTCAACAACATCAAGGTGAGGGACCTGGTGGCAGCGTCCCCAGGGTGCCAGTCCCAGTCCTGGGGTGTCCCCATGGGGCTGGTCCCTATCCCAAGGTGGCCCCAGGGTGTCCCTGGGTGCTGCTCCCTGCCCGGGATGGTGCCAGGGTGATGGGTCCCACCCTGGGGTGTCCCCACGACGCCTGGTCACCCTGTCCCAGGGTGCTGCTCGCTGTCCCGGGGTGTCCCCGTGGGGTTGGTCCCCGTCTTGGGGCATCCCTGGGGTGCTTTTCCCCATCCTGGAGTGGCTCCAGGGCACCCCAAGGTGCTGGTCCTCAGCCAGGGGCATCTGTGTCCCCTTGGTGCCATCCCACGTCCCCTTGGTGCCATCCCAAGTCCCCTTGGTGCCACTTACATCCCTCGGGTGACATCAGCACCCTCCCAGGGATGGCACCATACTCTTGGAGACATCTACACCCCCTCGATGCCACTTACAGCCCCTTGATGGCACCCACTTCCCCTCAGGGACGTCCCCATCCCCTCGGTGACACCCCCGTCCCCATGGGGATGTCCCCGTCCCCTCGGTGACACCCCGGACCCCTTGCCGCAGGACATTCCCATCTCCACGCTGAAGGCCATCTGCGAGGCCATGAAAACCAACACCCACGTCAAGAAGCTCAGCCTGGTAGCCACCCGCAGCAACGACCCCGTGGCCAGCGTGAGTCCCGGCACCGTGTCCCCCGTGTCCCCACGCGTCCCCAGACAGGGAGGGGATGCGGTCCCCTGCCCCCGGCTCCATCCTGGGCACCAGCAAGCCCAGGGGACGGTGGCTTTTCCACCATCACCTAAGGCATCGGTGGCCCAGGGTGTGCCAGAGGGGGGTGCCAGCCCCGGGTGACACCCTGAGGTGACACCCTGAGGTGACACGCAGGCCGTGGCCGAGATGCTGATGGAGAACAAGACCCTGCAGAGCCTCAACATCGAATCCAACTTCATCACCAGCGCCGGCATGATGAGCATCATCAAGGCCATGTACCACAACACCACTCTGAGCGAGCTCAAGGTGGACAACCAGGTAGGGATGGGCACCCAGGGGTGGCCCGGGGAGGGGACAGGGGTGTCCCCAACTTCCCGGCCTGCCTGGTTTCACCCTGGCCCCGCAGTGCCAGCGGCTGGGTGACACGGTGGAGATGGAGATGGCCACCATGCTGGAGCAGTGCCCCTCCGTCGTGCGCTTCGGCTACCACTTCACGCAGCAAGGCCCCCGCGCCCGCGCCGCCATCGCCATCACCAAAAACAATGAGCTCCGTGAGTGTCCCCCGCGCCCCCTCCCGGGGCAGGAATCGGGGCGCAGGCCCGGCCCTGACACCGCCGTCTTTCTCCTACCCCAGGTCGCAAGCAGAAGAAAACCTAACGGCCCCCCCGGCACGAACGAGCTCCGGCTCCTGCTCCCTGGGGCTGCTGTAAATAAAGACGACGGAGAGACGCGGCTTTGGGATCCGCTCGGACACGTCCCGGGGCAGGATTTGCGCGCGGGGGCCGGGATGGGGATCGTAGGGATGGGCCGAGGGAGGGTAACGCTGCTGGGGAGGTGGCAGGGGCTCGAGGCCCCGTTAGCCGCCCCGTTAATCCGCGGGGGCCGAGCCGGACGCCTGGATCCCCTCGGGGAGCAGCGGGGTGGGGGTATTTATGCCTGGGGGATTGGGTTACGGCACCAGGAGGGGTGGGGGGAGCAGGGCAACCCCCCATCTGGCAGCCGGGTGCCCCCGTGGCACGGAGCCGGGCACCCAGGGCAAAACGGAGGCCAGCACCCGCAGCCCAGTGAGGCGGGTGGGGGGGATGCAGGGCCTATTTATAGGTCCTGCCACCTATTTATAGGCACGAGCTGAGCGAGCGGGTAAATCCCGGTGCCCAGGGGTAACATCACCCCGGGCAGCGCTGCCAGGGAGCCCCGCCGGGACAGGATCTGGCCCCGGAGCCCAGGGAGACCCTTGGTGGGTGGTGGGTGCTGCCCCAGGGTGCAGATGCTGGCTCGGGGCACAGCCCCGTAAACGACAGTCCCATGGGTGCCCCCCCGACATGGGAGCACCTGCAGCCACCCAAAGGCTGGCAGGAAAAGTGGGGGGGGAAACTGAGGCAGGGGGAGGGCGGCCTGGCCGGGCGCTTTCCAAAGCGCCGGGACAGCTGCCGGGGCCGGGGAGGAGGGGGGGAACCCGGCGCCACCACCCCGAAAGGCCACGACCCGCAGGCAGCTGCCAGCGTGCAAGAAAATGAGCGTGACTTGGGCCAGGGACAGGAGGGGACGGGCCGGGGACGGGCCGAAACCCACATCGAGGTTGGCAGCGCTCGTGGGGCTCTGGCCAGGGTGGGGACACCCCGAAAAGGCCCCGGGTTGAGCATCCCAGGGTGGCAAAACACTGGGACCCCCAATATCAGCCCTCCCCGGGACCTGCCGCAACGGCTCAGACACCTCCGTCCTCTGCAGCTGCCTCTATTAACGGCGGGGCCTGGGGACAGCCGGGGGGCACCGTCCCCGAGGGGACCGCTGGGGCAGAGGGGGCCTCAGGCCGGCAGCAGCGCGGGCGGCTCGTCCTCGTCGGAGTCGAATTCGGCGTTCTCATCCTTCACCCACTTGCCGGAGCGGTCCTGAATCCAGCCAGCGCTGGGGACGGACAGACAGACAGATGGAGGGCGTGAGAGGTGGCTCGTTAGGGGGCTTCCCGCGCCAGCGGGGCCAGGACTCACCTCCGCAGCTGCAGGTATCGCTCCAGGGCCTGGCGTCTCTCGGGGCTGAGGGCTTCGGGCTGGCTCAGGGCCGACAATGAGCCTTTTCCTTTGCCGCCTCGCTGCATCCGGGCTGGAGCCGCCTTCGGTGTGTCTGGGAGGGCAGAGAGGGGCTGGCGGGACCCGCAGAAACGGGAGAGGCCCGGCTGAGAGCCCAGGCGCCCCGCCCCGCCGGCGCAGCCCCAGAGCCGCCAGCCGGCTCTTACCCGCTCGCCTGCCGCGATGCCCCGGCAGCAGGGCTGCAGGGCTGGCGTCCACGGCTTCTCCGTCCTTCCGCGATGGCTCCGGAGGCGTCAAGGCGGTGTTCGGCCCCGTCTGGGTCACATCGGCTCGCGAGCTGCTTCCCTCCACCCTGCAACGGGAGGAGTCAGGGCCTCATCGCACACACGCCCGAGGGCGGTGAGGCCACGGCACTGCTGGTCCCTCCCGGGCAGCCCAGAGCTTTCCCCCGTCCTCCTGCAGCAAAACCAAAGGTCTTACCCCGTCCTCCGGCAGCAGCTGCTGTAGGGAGCGGCTTTCAGCAGAGCGCTCCGGGTGATCCTCCTCGTCCGCGCCAGAAGAGGGGCCGGGGAGCCCTGGGGAGAGGGGACAGAGCTCAGGGGGGCCTGGCCGGGGGGTGCAGCGGGGCGAGGAAGGGGCATCCGCACCAACCTGTGCGCCTGCTTCCTCTGCCCGCACCTCCTCCTCGTGCCGCTGCTTCTGGGCCGCGTCCTGGAGCGAGCGCTTCTTGCCGTAGAAGCGCTGCAGGCCTGGAAGAGAGCGAAGGGGACGGGGGGCCGTGCTCGCTGGGCGCAGCCCACCCCCCTGCCTGTCCCCCACTTACTGCTCGTGTGCTTCTTGCCAGCCCTGTGGACCGTCAGCACGTCCAGCGTGTCGAAGACGGGGCGGTGGGCGCACACAGTGCAGGCGTACCTGTGCCGAGGGCGGGGGGAAAGCTGCCGTCAGGACCCCGCAAGCGGCCGGAGGGGGGGGCTGCCCTCGGGGGTCTCGCTCACCTCCCGCTCCTCAGCAGCAGCGCCTCGTCCTCGGGGATGTAGTTGGCCAAGAGATCGGCGACGCGTCTTTTCTGGGAGAGAGCGAGGGAGCCCAGGGAGCGCTGGTCCCCCCGCGCCTGCTGCCGGAGCAGGGGGGGCTGCCCCCAGTTCGCCCCGCGGGGAACCAGCCCTTGCCCCCAGCCCTGACCCCCTTAGGCCAGGAGACCCTGGCACCCTGGGGACCCCCCTCCGAGGGAGAAAAGGGGGGGAGCTGGGGTGTCAAGGCTGGGGAGGGGGCTTTCGGGTGACGGGGGCAACTTCGAGGAGTGGCCTGGGCCAAGGCGGGTATTTGGGGCGCTGGGAGGGGAACCCTAAGGCCAACACAGGGCAGGGGTGAGGGGGAATCGGGGGGGCAGAGGAGCTTCGGGGAGCGGGGAAGGGCCGGGGGGGCCAGGCCAGGGCAAAGGGGGCGAGCCCGGGGGTACGCGGGGAGGCCCGCGGCCGGGGTTAGGGGGGCCCGGGAGGGGCCCGGGGGGGCGGGGGAGGGCCGGGGGGGCCCTGGGGGGCCGGGACCCACCTGCAGCACCCCCAGCTGAGCGGCGTCGTCCCCCTCCCGCTTGAAGGACATGGCGGCCGCGGCGCCGTCCGCGGTTGCTATGGGAACCGCCCACCCCCCGGCGCTCAGCTTCCGGGCGGCTTTTCCCGGCAGGCCACGCGCGGGAGCGGCGACCAATCAGAGAGCGCGAGGGGCGGGGCGGGCGAGCCCCCGTGCCCCCAGGCGGCCGCGGCCCCGTGGCTTGACGGGAGTTGTAGTTCCGCGGCGCCATCCCTGGCGGGGTGGGGGGCAGAGACCCCCCCGGGGGCAGAGCCGGGGGGCGGCAGGGGCCGGGCGGCCGGGGAGGACCCCGGGGGCGGGGGGGGGTTGCGGCGGCGTCACTGCCCGAGGGGGCGGCGGAGTCGTCCCTCTCGTCGCGGACTACAAGTCCCAGAGGCCTCCGCCGGGGCGGCCGGGCCGGGCCTGGCGTCTCCGGCCTCACCGGGGCCCGGGGGCGCCCGGGGGCGGCGGCGGGGCCGAGCCCGCCCCCGTGAGCGGCGGCCGCAGCGCCGGGGCCCTGGGCCGGTCCCCCGCCCGGGCCGGGGCTGTTCGTATGAGCCCCCCGCCCGTGCTGGCGGGGGCCGGGGCTGAGCGGGGCCGCCCCGCCATGGCGGCGGGGAGCGGGGGAGCGGGGGCCTCGGCCCGGGAGCACCGCCTGGAGCCCGGGGACACGCTGCCGGGGCTGGCGCTGCGCTACGGGGTGACGGTGAGCGGCCGCGGGGGCTGCCGGGGTCGGGGACATCCAGCGGCCCGGGGCGGCGCGGGGCAGGACCCCCGGTGCCGCGGTCCCCATGGGGCCACCCCGGCCCCCCCGGGCCCCGGCCCCTTCCCTCACCCACACTGTCCCGGTGGCTGTCCCCCGCCCATCGCTGTCCCTCTCCTGTCCCCCGGCCCTGTCCCCATCCCGTCCTTACCCTGTCCCCATCCCCATCCCATCCCTGTCCCCATCCCATCCTGTCCCCATCCCTGTCCCCATCCCATCCCTGTCCCCGTCCCCATCCCATCCTGTCCCCATCCCTGTCCCCATCCCCATCCCATCCCTGTCCCCGTCCCCATCCCATCCCATCCCGTCCTTACCCCTGTCCCCATCCCCGTCCTCATCCCATCCCTGTCCCCATCCCATCCTGTCCCCATCCCTGTCCCCATCCCTGTCCCCATCCCCGGCAGATGGAGCAGATCAAGCGCGCCAACCGCCTCTACACCACGGACACCATCTTCCTCAAGCCCACCCTCCTCATCCCCGCGCCGGCGCAGCCGGGGGGACCCTGCCCCGAGGATGAGGATGAGGACGAGGACGCGCCCGTCCCCTCGGGGGATGCCCCGGCCGCCCCGGCCCGCCACGACCTCTCGGCTACCGATTTCCTGCGGCAGCTCGACGCCGAGATCGGGCGCTCCAAGGCGGCGGCGGCAGCACAACGGCTCCGCGCCGGCGGCACAGGGTGAGCGCGCCCGTCCCACCTCCCCTTTTGGGGCGAAACGGGGGCTTTTGGCTGCAGGGGGGGTGGGCGGGTGGCAGGGCCACCCCTCAGTGCCACCCCGCTGCGTCCCCTGCAGCACGGCCGAGGCCGAAGGCACCCGGAGCCCCGATGCCAGGGCCCCGCCAGCCCCCTGGGGCCCCCGCCTGGGCCCCCGGCCCCTCACCAGGACCCCGCGGGCGGCCGCCCTCCGTGACGCCGAGGACGAGATCTTCACGCTGTGACACCGGGGACCCCGGGGACGTGCCGCCGTGGCTCCCACCCCGCGGTGCCGGGGACACTGGGGCACCCCCAGCCCCGGCCGGGGGATACTGGAGGGGACACAGGGATTTTGGGGGGGCACACGGTGTCCCCTCCCTGTCCCCTTCGAGGGGCCTGTCCCGCTGCAGGGACACCCAACGCCTGGGTGCAGAGCCAGCCCTCTCGCAGGGCTGCTGGGAGGTACTGGGAGGTACTGGGACACGATTTACCAGCCGATGTTTTTCCTCTGGTTGTATTTATTTGTACGTCTTTGCTCTTGCGGGGGGTGGGACCCCGCGCCCCCCCGTGCCAGTGCCTGGACCCCCACGGGGATGGGGACGGTCACCCCCGCCCCGAGAGCCTGTAAATAAAATGGAGCACTGTCACTCGGCTCTGCCTGTTTGTCACCCCCCCCCCCGGGGACACCGTCACGCACTCCCTGGGGACACTGTCACCCCCCCGGGGACACAGACACCCCCCTGGGGACGCTGTCACCCCTCAGGGACGCGGTCGGCGCTCTGAGGACACAGTCACGTCCCCGGGGGCGCAGGCACTCGCCTGGGGACGCCGTGTCCCCCCACCAGGGAGCTCGGTGCCACGCCACGCGGTGCCACCAGGTGTCACCCTCCGCCCGCACCCTTGGGACCCCCCCGAGCCCCGGGGGTCCCCCCAGTGCCCTCCAGGGCCACCCGGTCCCCTGGGAAGTCCCCAGGGTCCCCTCTGTGTGTGTGTCCCACCCCCGGGGAGGCTGGGGACACTTGGGGACCGGAGCCTGAGTGGCACCTGGCGGGGGAGGGGGGGGGAGCCCAGCGCTCCCAGTAGCTCCCAGTTACCGCAGGGCTGTGCGCCGCTCCCACGCGTGTGCAAACCACGCACACACACACAGACACCCCCCCCCCCCCCCCGCCCTCAGCGGCTAATGAGGATCAGCTCATTAGCGGGGATTAACGCCTATCTATAGGGCGGCCCCGGGCGGGGGCGGTGTCGCGGGTGGGGGGGTCCCACGGGGGTCCCCGGTCCCGCCCCCGGCCCCGCTCCGGCCGCCGGCCGGTCCCGGCCCGTTCCGGGGCGGAGCCGCTCGGGGCCGCTCGGGGCCGTTCGGGACCGTTCGGGGCCGTTCGGGAAGCGGAGCCGGTACCGAGCGCGGAGGGGCTGGGGGGGGCGGAGGGGCGGGGGGGGAACACGCACACACGTGTGTTCTGGGGGTGTAGCTGGGGTGTTGGGGGTGTAGTTGGGGTGTTGGAGGGTGTAGCTGGGGTGTTGGGGGCTGCCGGGGCGGGGGGTGTTGTAGGGGGGTGGGTGAGGTGTTGGGGCGGCGCGGTTTTGGGGTGTTGTGAGGGCGTCGGGTGGGGTGTTGTGTTGGGGTGTCGTGCGGTGTCGGCGGGGTGCTGTGGCGGGGTGTTGGAGTGGGGTGCTGTGGGGGTGCTGGCGGGGTGTTTCGGGGCGCTGTGCGGGTGTTGCGCGGGGCTGGGTGTGCGGGGGGGTGTTGTTGCGGCGGGGGGGCTGTGAGTGGGTGCGGGTGGGTGTCGGTGGGTGCGGGTGTGCGCACAGCCGCGGTGTCCCGGCGCCGCTGGCAGCAGTTCCCGGGGCACTGGGAGCACTGGGGTGCGGGTACTGGGGACGTTGGGACGGGCACACTGGAGCAGGGGCACTGGGGACACTGGGATGAGGGTACAGGGACGCTGGGATGGGAGCACTGGGACCACTGGGAGGGGGCACTGGAGACACCGGGAGGGGGCACTGGGAGGAGGCACTGGGGGCACTGGGATGAGCGTACAGGGACGCTGGGAGGGGCCACTGGGAGGAGGCGCTGGGCACACTGGGATGGGGGTACAGGGACACTGGGATGGCAGCACTGGGAGCACCGGGAGGAGGGTACTGGGACCACTGGGAGGAGGGCAGTGGGGACACTGGGAGAAGGCACTGGGGACAATGAAATGGGGGCACTGGGGACACTGGGAGGAGGGCACTGGGGTCACTGGGATGGGGGTACAGGGACGCTGGGATGGGAGCACTGGGACCACTGGGAGGGGGCACTGAGGGCACTGGGAGGGGGTACTGGGGACACTGGGAGCCGGTACTGGGGACACTGGGATGGGAGTACAGGGACGCTGGGATGGGAGCACTGGGACCACTGGGAGGGGGCACTGGGGACACTGGGAGGGGGCACTGGGAGCACCGTCCCGCGCTCGGGGTGCCCGTCCCCGCTGTCCCCACGCCCCCCGTGCCTCAGTTTCCCCGCTGAGCCCAGCCCCCGCAGCCCGGGGGGGCCACCCTCAGCCCCGCGTCCCCTCCGGGCGCCCGCCAGGATGCGGGGGGCCCCAGCGCCCTTCCTCCTCCTCCTCCTCCTCCTCCTCCTCGCCGCGGCGCGGACGGCGCAGTCCTTCCCGCGGGACCTGGTGGCCCGCAGCACCGTGGGGCTGGCCGGTGAGCGGGGGGCGGCCGCGGTCGGGGGGCCGGCGGGGTGTCACCGCGTCCCCCGTGTCACCGCGTCCCCCGCGTCGCCGCAGCCACCGCCGCCTACCCCCGCTTCGGCAGCCTTCGCGGGGACAACGGCACGGCCCAGCTCGGCCTCGACTTCCAGCACATGCTGCGCCTCAACGGCACCCTCTTCGTCGCCGCCCGGTGAGCGTCGCCGCGCTTGGGCACGCGCCGGTGCGCTTGGGCACGCTCGTGCTCGCTCAGCTGTGCTCTGCAGGCTTGTACACGCTTTGTGCTCGTGCAAGCTCCTGTGTGCTTGTGCACGCTTGCGCATGCTTATCTGTGCTCGTGCAAACGCGTGTGTGCTTGTGCACGCTTGTGCACGCTTATCTGTGCTCGTGCAAGCTCATGTGTGCTTGTGCATGCTTGCGCATGCTTATCCGTGCTTGTGCAAGCTTGTCCGTGCTTGTGCACGCTTGTGCATGCTTGTACATGCTTGTCTGTGCTTGTGCAAGCTTGTCCCCGCTCTACATGCTTGTGCAAGCTTGTGCATGCTTGTCTGTGCTTGTGCAAGCTTATGCGGCCTTGTACCTGCTTGTCAATGCTCATCCATGCTTGTGCAAGCTTGTGCACACTTGTGCATGTGTGTCATGCTTGTCTGTGCTTGTGCAAGCTTGTGCATGCTTGTTCACACTTGCGTGTGCTTCTCCGAGGCTTGCATGCTTCTGCAAGCTTGCACACACTTGTGCAAACCTGTGTGTGCTTGTCCATGCTTGTGCACGCTTGGGCACACTTGCGTGTGCTTGTGCCCACTTCTGCGTGCTGGAGCCCGGTTGCCCTCCCTGTGCACGCTCGTGCCTGCCAGCGCCTGCTCCCGCACGCTCGTGCGCGCTTGTGCCCCCGCGTTCCCTCCCGTGGCACCCAATGTCCCCGCAGTCCCTTGCGCGGGGCGTGTGCCCCCGTGCCCCTCGCACGCCCCCGTGCCCCTCGCACGCTCACGCCCTCCCCCCAGGGACCACATCTACGCCTTCGACCTGGGGCAGGAGGAGGGGACGCTGTACCCCCAGCGGGTAAGGGACGGGGCCAGCGCCCCCGGGGATGCGGGGGGGCCGGGGCGGGGGTCCCCTGCCCACCCCCTTCTCGCCCGCAGCACCTCACCTGGGAGACGCGGGACAGGGAGAACTGTGCCATGCGGGGCCGGCTGCAGGTACGGGGGTACGGGGGCATGGGGTGGGGGTACGGGGTGCTGGGGGTATGGGGGTACAGGGTGCTGGGGGTACGGGGGCACAGGGTGGGGGTATGGGGTGCTGGGGGTACGGGGGTACAAGGTGCTGGGGGTACGGGGGCACAGGGTGGGGGTACGGGGTGCTGGGGGTATGGGGGTACAGGGTGCTGGGGGTACGGGGGCACAGGGTGGGGGTACGGGGTGCTGGGGGTACGGGGGTACAGGGGGCTGGGGGTACGGGGGCACAGGGTGGGGGTACGGGGTGCTGGGGGTACGGGGGTACAGGGGGCTGGGGGTACGGAGGCACGGGGTGGGGGTACGGGGTGCTGGGGGTACAGGGGTATGGGTAGATGAGGTGCGGAGGCACAGGGGTGTGGGGGTACAGGGTAGGGGGTACCTGCTACAGGGGTACAGAGATACAGGTTTATGGGGGTACAGGTGTATGTGGGGGGGTACAGGGTGTGGGGGTACAGCATGTGGGGGTGTGGGAGAGCATGGTACGGGGGTACGGGGTACGGGGGTAAGGAGATACGGATTTATGAGGGTACCGGTGTACGTGGGGAGTACGGGGGGGGTACCTGGCATGGGGGTGCAGGGTAGGAGGGTGCAGGGGTAGGTGGTAGGGGGTACAGGTGTACGTGGGGGTGCAGGGGATGGGGGCAAAGCAGGGGCTCAGGGAGGGGGAAGGTGGTGACGCCGGGTCCCCCCGTGTCCCCCCGTGTCCCCCCGTGTCCCCATGGCCACCCCTGCGCAGGACGAGTGCCACAACTACATCCGGGTGCTGGTGCCCCGCGACGCCGGCACCCTCCTGGCCTGCGGCACCAACGCCTTCAGCCCCCTCTGCCGCACCTACCAGGTGGGGAGCCGGGGGCTCAGCCCCCGCGGGGCAGCAGGGGTGCGATGAGTGCGGGGGTCTCAGCCCCCGCGGGGCAGCGGGGGTGCGATGAGTGCGGGGGTCTCAGCCCCCACGGGGGAGCAGGGGTGCGATGAGCGCGGGGGGTCTCAGCCCCGGCTGGGGAGCACAGCGGGGCAGTGCTCGGAGGTGCGACGAGCGCGGGGGTCCTCAGCGTCGCTGTGCCGGGGCCGGGGGGTGTGATGAGCGCGGGGGGTCTCAGCGCCTTGGCCCCCCCAGGTGAGCAGCCTGGCGCAGGAGGGCGAGGAGGTGAGCGGCCAGGCCCGGTGCCCCTTCGACGCCAAGCAGAGCATCGTCGCCCTCTTCGTCGGTGGGTGCTGGATGGAGGGGGGACGGGGTCCCCGGGGCGGGGACAGGGCTGACGCTGGTGTCCCCCCCACAGACGGCAGCCTGTACTCGGCCACGGTGGCTGACTTCCAGGCGAGCGACGCGGTGATCTACCGCAGCCTCAGCCCCGGCCGTCCCCCGCTGCGCACCCTCAAGTACAGCTCCCGCTGGCTGCAGGGTACCCCACTGCGTGGGGGGTACGGGTGTCGGGGGGGCTGGGGTAGGGGTACGGGTGTATGGGGGTGTGGGTGTACAGGGGCTGTGGGGCTGGGGTAGGGGGTACGGGTGTAGGGGGGTATGGGTGTGGGGGGCTACGGGTGTACAGGGGCTGTGGGGCTGGGTAGAGGGGCAGGGGCTGTGGGGGACACGGGGGCTGGGATGGGGGGGCCCAGGGCTGTGGGGCCAGGGAGGGGTGGGGGGGCAGCACGGGGGGGGGCTGATGGCCCCCTGCCCCCCCAGAGCCCCACTTCGTCCAGGCGCTGCCCTACGGCCCCTACGTCTACTTCTTCTTCAGGGAGGTTGCGGTGGAGCTCAGCGCCCTGGGCAAGGTGGGCACGGGGGCGCGGGGCCGTGGTGGCACGGGGGCACCTGGGTGCCCGTCCCCCTGGCATCAAGGCAGGGGAGACCCCCGTGCCCCTCACCGGGGCGTCCGGCCGGGTGCTGGTGCCCCCCAGGGTGCTGCTGCTTGCGGGTGCTCCTGGGTGCCGGCCCGTGGTGGCTGATGCCCGTGGGTGCCCCTGGGTGCTCACCCCATGTGCAGGTGCCCATGGGTGCCAGCCTGAGGTGCCAATGTCCCTGGCCGCCCGGGTGACAGCGCCGACACCCGTGGGTGCTGATGCTTGGGGGTCCCTGGGTGCTGATACCCATGGGTGCCCAGGTACTGATGCCCACTGGTCCCAGGGTGCTGACACCTGCGGGTCCCTGGGTGCTGACGCCGATGGGTGCCCATGTGCTGCCACCCATGGGTGCCCGTGTGCCAATGGCCGCGGGTCCCTGGGTGCTGATGCCCACGGGTGCCGGCGCAGGTGGTGGTGGCACGGGTGGCGCGGGTGTGCCGCAACGACCGGGGGGGCTCCCCGCGGGTGCTGGAGCGGCGCTGGACGTCCTTCCTGAAGGTGCGGCTGCAGTGTGCCGTCCCCGGGGACGCCGTCTTCTACTTTGACGTCCTGGAGGCGGTGACGCCCCCGCGGGCCCTGCACGGGCGCCCCGCTGTCCTCGCCCTCTTCGGCACCCAGCCCAACAGGCACGGCGGCGGGGGCATGGGGACATGGTGACGGGGGGACGTGGGTGGCCAAGGGGACGTGGGGCTGTAGGCACACAGGACAGGGGAGCGTGGTGTGGTGGGACGCGGGCAGGGACGTGGGGACGCGGGAGATGGGGACGTGGGGACACGGGAGATGGGGGCACAGGGACGGACTCACAGGGGGACATGGGGACACGGCGGGACAGGACACGGGGACACGGAGGGGCCCTGGGCAAACCAAGGCCGAGCTGGCAGCCCCAGGAGGGGACAGGGGTGTCCCCAGCGCCGGTGCCACCCCCTGCCACTGCCGCAGCATCCCCGGCTCCGCCGTCTGCGCCTTCTACCTGGCGGACGTGGAGCGGGCGTTCGAGGGACCCTTCGCCGAGCCCCGTGGTGCTGCTGGCACCTGGACCCCGGTGCCCGAGGACAGGGTGCCCCGACCCAGGTACCCCCCCGCGCCCGGACGCCTGGGTCCCCCCGGCTGCGGCGGCCGCCCGGACGCCTGGGTCCCCACGCCGGCTGTGCCGCAGGCCGGGCTGCTGCGCCGGGATGGGACCGGCCGCCGGCATCGTCACCTCCGGGGACTTCCCCGACGAGACGCTGGCCTTCGCCAAGGAGCACCCGCTGCTGCACGGCGCCGTGGCTCCCGCCGGCGGGCGGCCCCTCTTCACCCGCACCGGCACCAGGTGCGCCCCGGCGGGGGGACGGGTGGCCTCGGGGACAGGGTGGCCGTGGGGACAGGGGGTGGCTCGTGCGAGGAGGCCGTGGGCGTGCAGGGAGCGAGGGTGCAGCTGGTCCTGTGGGTGCTGCGGGGTGGGGAGGGTCCTCGCACGAGGCTCCTGAGCACGGGTGCACGAGCCCTGGCGCGGGGGACGTGCAAGGCCACACGAGGGTGCGCGAAGCCCCAGCGCAAGGGCAAAGCCCTGGTGCAAAGATGTGCAAATCCCTGGTGCAAGACCGTGCGTGGGTGCGTAAGACCCGGGTGCAAGGGCCCCAGTGCAAGGGTGCGCAACAGTGCGCAAGGCCCCGTTGCAAGCATATGCAAGGGTCCCGTTCAAGGGCGTGCAAGGCCCCAGTGCAATCCAGTGTGAGGCCCTGGTGCACGAGTGTGCAAGAGCCCGGTGTGAGGGCGTGCGAGAGCTGCAGAGCCTTGTGCGAGGGTGCGCTGGGTGCAGGCTGACGCAGCTGGCGGTGGATGCGGGCGCGGGGCCATGGGGGAACCAGACCGTGCTCTTCCTGGGTGCCGAGGACGGGCGGGTGCTGAAGGTCCTGGCGGCCACGCGGCGCCCCGGGGCCACCCGGCACCCTGGTGGCACCCCAGCGCCCGGTGACAGCCGGGAGCCTGGTGACACCGGGGATGCCGGCTCCGAGACGCTGCTGCTGGAGGAGATCAGCCTCTACGACCCCGGGCGGTGAGTGCCAGGCTCTGGGTGCCCGGGGCTGGGGGTGCTGGTGGTGCTGGGGGGCTCATGGGGGCCATGGGTGCTGATGGGTGCTACGAGGCAGAGGGCATTGGTGGGTGCAGCGGTGGTGTGGGTGCTGTATGGGTGCTGGGGGGGGCCACGTGGGTGCCATGGGGTCCTGCAGGTACCGTAGGGTGCTGATGGGTGCTTTGGGGTCATGCAGGTGCTGTGGGTGCCATGGGGCTGCAGGGTGCTGATGGAGCTGCGGGGTGCTGGCAGGCACCGTGGGGTGCTGCTGGGTGCCGTGAGGCTGTGGGTGCTGGGGCGGGGTGCAGTCACGGTGGGTGCTACGGGGGTGCAGGTGCCGGGGGCCGCGGGGCACCAGCCGGGTGCTGGGGCTGGAGCTGCACCCACCGAGCCGGGAGCTCTACGTCGCCTTCGCCGGGTGCCTGGTGCGTCTGCCCCTGAGCCGCTGCGCCCGGCACGGCGCCTGCCGCAGGTGAGCAGGGCGACGGGGTGCGCGAGGGTGCGCGAGAGCATGGGAGTGTGCGCAGGCACAAGGGTGTGCAAGGGCACGGGAGTGTGCAAGGGCACAGGAGCGTGTAAGGGCACGGGAGGGTGCACGGGCATGGGAGCGTATATGGGCATGAGGGTGTGCAAGGGCACGGGAGCGTGCAAGGGCACAGGAGGGTGCAAGGGCACGGGAGCGTACATGGGCATGAGGGTGTGCAAGGGCACGGGAGCATGCAAGGGCACGGGAGGGTGCATGGGCATGGGAGCGTACATGGGCATGAGGGTGTGCAAGGGCACGGGAGCGTGCAAGGGCACGGGAGGGTGCAAGGGCACGGGAGCGTACATGGGCATGAGGGTGTGCAAGGGCACAGGGGCACATGCAGGCATGGGAGGGTGCACGGGCACGAGGGTGTGCAAGGGCACAAGGGAACATGCAGGCATGGGGCGTGCATGGGGGCACGAGGGCGTGCAAGGGCACGGAGACGTGCGAGGGCCGTGGGCGTGCGAGGGCGTGCGAGGGCGCGGGGCGGCTCCAGCACCCGGCCGCCTGGGTGCCCCTGCGCAGGAGCTGCCTGGCCGCCCGCGACCCCTACTGCGTCTGGCTGCCCGCTGGGGGCTGCGTCCCCTTCTCCGGGGACCTCCCGTGAGTGGCCCCCGCCGTGGCCTTCCCTGGGGACCCCCACCGCCCTGAGCTCCTGGGTCCCTTCCTCGCGGGGTGGGGACGCTGGGGACGGCGGGTGACGTCCCCCCCGTGTGCCCCAGGAGCGGCTTCGAGCAGGACGTGGAGGGATCCGCCGGGATCACTGGGACCTGCCAAGGTGAAGGTGCCATGGGGACACGGGAATATTCGGGGACATAGAGGGCCACCACGGGAACTTCTGGGGACTTGAGGTCCCGGGGGGATGCAGGTGGCACCAGGGTGACACTGGGGGCCCGGGGATGCGTGGGTGACACCGGAGGATGTGGAGGACATCGGGGGGACGCGGGTGGCCTGGCCTGACCCCACTCTGCTCTCACAGACGCACCGGCTGCGGGGGACGGTGACAGGGACTTGGCCCACGGTCAGTGACACCCCGTCTGTCCCCCCCGGACACCCGCTGGGAGGGACCCTGGGGACCAGGGAGGAACACGGGAGGGACCCAGGGACCCCTGGGATGGGAGAGGGATCCCGGGGTGGGGGGACCCCAGGGACAGGAGCGACCCCAGGGACAGGAGAGAGGGACCCAAGGACCAGGGAGGGACCCCAGGGACAGGAGAAGGACCCGGGGTGGGGGAACCCCAGGGACCCCAGAGGGACCCCAGGGAGCAGGAGGGACCCCGGGGATGGGAGAGGGACCCCGGGCACCAGGAGGGACCCCAGGGACAGAAGGACCCGGGGTGGGGGGACCCCAGGGAGCAGGAGGGACCCCGGGGCGGGGGTCGGGCCCCCGGGCACGTGGCGGGCTGACGGGTGCTCCCGCAGGGGTGCGTCAGGCTGGGCCGGGGGCCGCGGCGACGGTGCCGGTGCCGGTGCTGGTGGGCTGCGTGCTGGGCGCCTTCGCCATGGGTGCCCTGGGCGCCGGGCTGCTGGTGGCCTGCTGCCGCCGCCCCGCTGTCCCCAAGGGACCCCCAGAGCCCCCCGCCGCCCCGCGGCCGCCGGCCCCGCCGCCCGCCCCCCGCCTCTACCCCCCGCTGCCGCCCCAGGGAGGGGCCGGGGGCCGGCGGGATCCCCCCGAGCTGCCCACCCCCGAGGCCACCCCGCAGCCGCCCCCGAAGACGCCCTGGGAGCGGGCAGCGGAGCCCCGGCGCGGCCAGGCCACCCACCTCGGCACCCCAGGGTGCCCGGAGCCCCCCGGCCCGGGACCCCCGCCCAAGGCCACCCTGGAGGAGCTGCTGCAGCGGCTGCACGGGGCGGGGGGCTCGGGGTGGCCGGTGACCCCCCCGGGCGCCGGCTCCTTCACCAACCGGGTGCAGCCGGGCGCCCCGCTCCCCAGCCTGCCCCCGGCCCCCCGCGACGGGGCGCCCCGCCGGCTGGACGTGCCCCCCGACAGCCCCCCGCCGCCCCGCCGGCCCTTGGCACAGAGACACTCGCTGGGGGGGACGCCCGCGCGGCCGCCGGGCCTGGCCCGGGGGCTCGCCCGCATGCACTCGCTGGGGGCCCCGGGGGGGCCGCCCTGGGGGCCCCGGCCCCCCGCCCTGGAGCGCTCCCTCTCCATGAAGCCCCCCGTGCTGCCCAAGCCCCTGCTGGTGCCCGCGGCCCCCGGGCGGCCCTGAGCCCCCCGCCGGGGACATGGGGACGGTGTGATCCCCGGCCCCCGAGGGACGCCCCTGCTGTGGCTGGCGGGGGCCCCCCAGCCTCCTGCCTGGGGTGGCAGGGCCCCCGCTTCCCTGGCTCCATGCCCTGAGCCGTGAGGGTCCCGGTGTCCCCAGGTTGCCCCCACTGGGGTGACAGGGGTCCCCGGGGCCCCCAGCCACCCCGTCTCCCAGCCCGGGTGACGAGGGTCCCCGTGTCCCAGCCCGGAGCGTCGGGGTCCTCACGTCCCCATCTCCCAGGGCTTTTTTTTTTTATTTTTTTGCTCCTTTCTAATTTATTCGCTGCTTTGGGGGTCACCGGAGCCGCCGCTGGCCGCAGCCCCACCGGGGGACGCCAGGAAGGGCGTGGGACACGGTGGCTCTCTGCGCCAGAGCTGGGTTCGTCCTACCGTGTAGGACCAGGGCCCCGCGCCGGCCGCGGCAATTAAACACGTGGTCGCTCTCGCGCCGGTGCCCGCCTGGCTCTGTCCGGGGTGAGGGGGGACGAGAGTGGGGTGGGACAAGGGGGGGGACGGTGCCACCAGACCCCCGAGCCCAGCTTGGGGACAGCGGGGTGTCCCTGCAGAGACGGTAGCGCAGGGGACGCTGGCAAGGCGCTGGCTTGGGGGACGCGGCTGCCGCCGGAGGCCGGGGCAGGTCGTTAAGAAAGAGTACAAAGAAAAGAAGGGTAAACGTTGAAATTGCCGCATTTGCGAACATTCACCCTCGGCAAAAAGGGGGCCCAAGCGCCTGGTTCCTCGCCCCAGCGCCAACGGGGGCCGCACGGGACCTGCCGCCACGCAACGGGAATTCACGCTGCGGTAAACACCCGGCGCCGCGCCTGGCACGGGGGCAACGGCCGGACAGAGGCGAGAGGAGAGGAGTAATCAGCTTGGGCGCGGGAAGCGCCCCGCGGGCGGGGGGCACGGGGAGGGGAGGCCCCGGCCGAGGTCCCGGGGACCCGGGCCACGCTCGGCCTGACTCCCGGGGTCCGCTACTCGCCGTCGGGCTCGTCTGGAGAGGATTGAGTCGCGTTTCCGTGACCTCCTCCGCTCATCCCCACCGGATTTACAACGCCCTGCTTCCGAGTTAGGATAACGGAACGCGGTTAGAGCTGGTTGCTGCGAATGAGAGGGAAAGGGACGTCCAACGCCGTGCCACCACCACCAGCGCGGGGAAACAATGCGCGTCACTCCCGAGACCGCGACTTGTGCCCCAGCAGCTCCGGGAAGCAGGCCGGGGTTCTCCCGCCGCGCCGCGATCCCGAGCTGGCGGTGGAGGGGAGGTCAGGCTGGACGCACGGGCGGAGGGGAGCCGGGCTGCTCTCCCCCGGGGTAAGAGCGCAGCCTGCAAGAGCGAAGGGGCGCGTTCGGCCTTTGACCTCGTCAGACGCCGCGCTGGCCAGTGACAGCGGCGCGAGTCTGGAGAAGGCGCGGGTGAGAAAAGCCCTGATGCGGCAGAATGCGGCCCGGGCTCCCGTGGGAGGTTATTGACCCGCTCACAGCAGCCCTACGCTGCCACGGCCACTACGCACCAAGCAAAAATCTGCTGCTCTTGGCGTAAAACGCTCCAGCTCCTTTCGGTGCCAGAGCAGAGGCTGCAGCCGGGCTTAAATTCTTTCTAAATGCCGGGCAGAGATCAAATTCTTCGGCTTTGTTCAGACCCCGTACGCGAGCGTTTCTAAAAACAAAATTAACGTGTGATTCCCCCGCCCGAGGCGCGGCGGTAAGAACACTGCCGCCTTTATTGGTTCCAACTCTACAAACCACATCCAGCTACCGGGAGCGCCACGGGGTTTTGGGTTTTTTTCCCCTCCCTCTTCTGAAGGGGAAGGTTGTTCCCCAGCTGAAGGGACTTTTTGGCAAAACCGATCCTTTTCAGGGGAAAGATGGAAATGAACGCGAATCGCAGTGCTGTCGGAGGCACAACACGGCGTTTATATACACTACAGCTGCGAGCTCTTCAAATTTACAAATAATAAGCACAAATTTGAGGCAAAAGGTAAAAGCCCAAGCTGACAGCGTCCCTTTACAGCCATAAACACTTCCGAGCGTTGGAAGAATCTGCCTGGGTTTGCTTTAATGCTGTCTCGAACGCTGCGACGTGGATTTTTAGTTCAAACAGACCCAAATTGTCAGTGTTCTGGGGAGCGCAAGAAAATAACTTAACGCACGCTTGAAGTTAGCGAGGAAACGCCGAAGGAATCAATAACAAGGAACCGACTCTCTCCAAACATTCACTCAGAAAAAATAATCATTAAAGCTTTTATCGAAAAACATCCTTTGGAAAGATAAAAAAAGTCTTATTTATAAATATAGCTACACTGGTTATAAATAAATGCACTTAGACTCTCAAAACGCAGCAAGTCTGAGGAAGCCTTTACAGTAACAGTCACACCAGCCCTCCTCTCCTACCGCTCGGCAGCGAAGCCAACCGCGGAACGCTGCGGAACGGCGCCGGGATTTCGGCAGATCCCACCTTCCTTTCAGGCCCAGCCTCCAGGAACTGACGGATTTTAGGATGAGAAGCGGTTTCCTCTTGGGGTGAGAAATTCCTTTGGAGCCGTGACCGTATGTTCATACCTTTAGGAATCGTTAGTCCCTATTACGTCTCTGACGTCACGCTATGGGACTGATCTATCGGCAAAGAAACGGTAACAAAGGCAGTACCCGAACCCCCAGAAAACCGTATTATCTGGACACGCTCGGAAATAACAGGGAAGAACGCAACGCAAGGACCATGACGCTGAATTATCCCTTGAATCCTGCCAACGGTCACAAAACTGGGACAAAACCCCCCAAACCAATAAACTACGGGCCACAAGAGCTATGGGTTTTTATCTTGCGAGAAGACACTCTCGGAGCGCAGGCCAGCTGCCAGGGCCTCGGCGCTGCAAGCCACTCCTCGCCCTTAAAACCTTTTTGCGACCGACAGCGCAGCCCGCGTGACGGCATTTCTCTAAACTCCACTTGTTTATGGTATTTTTCTAGACGTCACTTGATAATCTTTCATTATCAAGCTCCGTGTGATTACTCGGGGTGCTCCCAGTCCGTTCCCTGCTGTCTTGGTCCCCCTACTCCGCTGCACTAACCGGATCCCTGCACTAAACAGGCCTGCAAAGAGTAAAAAAAAACCCGAACGTTTCAGTAACAGGATCAGCTACTTGTTAAAAAAGGTTTTAGTATCTTTAAAAATAAAAGCTGTTTAGTAAGAAAGAGTGACATATGTATCTCCAGAGACAGCTCCGCTCCCAGGCTGTCTTGCAGCCACCGCCGCGCGTATAGTTTTGCATATATGATCAGTTAACGCTCCCGTTCAGCGCAGAAGCGTCAAAGAGAACATTCCACTAAACAGCATAACACCGAGGAGGAATTTTTGGCGATCCCTTTGGGCGGTTAAGGGGTCTGACAAAGCGCTCCCCCAAATTGTTCCTGAAACAAGGAGGGCAAGGCGTAGTATTCCCTGATAGCGCGAAACGCTCTGCCTGACAGACGTTCAGCCCGGCCTTTGCTCTTGCATTGAAGGTTGCCTCAATCGAAAAGATTCACGGTTTTGGAAGGAAAAGGAGAGGTCATTCACGTTCTAGCTGAAGGGGGAAATCCCTTCCACGCCTCTGAGGATTTTAAAGCAGCACCCCAAGAGACTGCTTCTCCTGAAGGTGCAGATCCGGTCACTCGACTTCGCAGAAGGGAGCGAACACCCCGGGCCACTGCAGAAAGTCTGTGGTCAGTGCTGGAATTTCCAGGCAGCTGGGAGCTAATACCAGCTGCTTGGGCACGGAGGTATTTCTCTTCCTCTCCCCAACATCACCAAATAAGCCGGCAGGTCACTCGCTGGCTAAAATTTTGTTAAAAAGCTTCCAGTCTCTCAAGGTCAGGCTTTAAAAGCACCTTTTGGCACCGTGCGGAAACCAGAGTTTTGTCGCGAACGGCTGGAGAAGCTTCTGCCCCTGGGGATGGGGTGGCTTTGCCAGCAGCCCTCTGCTCTCAACACTGCTTGCCAACAGCACCTTATTTAACAAAAAAAACAACGAAAAGTTATTTTCCTCTACAAAACCCAGTCGATCACTGGGATTAGGAGGTTACAGTTTCCACAGCGATATCGGTTGGCTGATCCGTTTCCAGCATGGACAGCACCGATTCCTTAATGTCTTCCGAGGTTACCACAAGCGGGTCAGCCCCGGCGACCTCTTCGAGCACCGTCACCTCCGCTCCGTTGGGCTGCTGCCCCGCCATGGCTGCCAGCTTCAGCCGGTACTCCTCCGCCTCCTGCTCCTTCTTTATCAGCTGGCTGCGATATTCCTGAGCCTTCCGGTTCGCCTCTTGCAACTGCTGCTGCAGCGCTTCCCTTTCAACGCTGTCCTACAGAAAACAAAAGTTGAGAGAGCCCACGATGGAGACCCAAGCTGCGACACGAAGGAAACGGGGTGCGCAAGCACTCCCAACAGGCAGGAGTTACAAAAGCCAAACGCTCTAAGGCAGCGCTAGAAACGTGCTCGGGTCGCGTTCCGTTCAGCTGGCTGGCTCATCGCAGGTCACCAGAGGCAACCGGGACACAGGGAGGCACGCACCGGCTGGCAGGGGCGTCCCCACCGCGCGCAGGGAGGTGGGCCGGGGAGCTACGCGTCGTCTCATCGCGACGAATTTCAAAGGTTGGAAGCACGTGTAACCAAGCAGCAAGAAAAATAAAGAGCTATTAGCGCTGGAAGGTTGAGAGGTAATCGAGAAGAACGTTCTTCCTCCCCAGCAGAGTGACGGGGGAGTCATTCTGCTGCTTTACGAAGAGCTGGGACTTGGCTTACACCCAGCCTGCGTGTTGTGCTTCTACAGGAAATCCTAATCAATCTCAGTAAACGACCACGATTCATCTAAAAACCCTGAGCTACAGCTTCAGCACAGGCAAAACAGCAAGGAGTGATTCAGCTGGCTCTTTTCCTCCTACCTACTCTCAACTGAGCATCGCTCCTCTCAACCGCTTGCGTGTTCGCTGCCAGCGCAGGAGCGCGTGCGGGAAGAGCGGGGAGCCACCCCGCAGAGTTTGTTACGGAGGGGTCCCCGGGCTCAGCCGAGCAGGGCGCAGCTCCTTTCTGTTCTGAGATGGCTGTGGCGGGCCAGGAGCCCGACATCCTCAGGACAGCAGAGGAACACGCAGGAGACGGCGGCACTCAGAGTTACAAGCAGCAGCATCTACCTTGTCTTCCTTGGAGTCATCTACATCTTGCTCCACTTTTTGCTTCTTGGCCAGCGGCTTTTCTTCCTCTTCTGCGTCATCTCTGTCTTCAATAACAGTCTCTTCTGCAACCTGACCAGCAGGTACAGTTAAAACTGAAAAATTAAAAAGGTGACAAATTATACAGTGCGAGACATGCTTTTGCACAGCTGTTTCCCAAAAGACTCCTCTGAAGTCAGCGTGTCAGCGTGGTTCTGGAGAAAGAGAGACCTGTGGATCAGCAGTGCCAAAGCCTTCCTGGAGAGGAGGGAAACTCTGGACGAGGCTTCCAGATTTCTTTATTCAGGCCTCTGAAATACTCAAGTATCTGACCACAACGGGGCTGACAGAATCCAAAGTCTAAGACTTGCATCTTAGAAAACACGTGAGGTAAAAACTATCGTTCTGATGCCTCCATAATGCAATTCATCGCCAAGACAGGCTAAGCAAGAGGAACAGAAAGCTCTTCTCGAAAATTCCCAGCACAGACAGTCCCAGTGGCTAAGCTCTGAATCAGCTTTAAGCACATGCAAGAGCTGCAAATACTCCAGAGAATAAACACATTTTAAATCTGCAAACATGGGTTTTCACTTTGGGAAGGCAGTAGCAAGAATTCATCCAACCAAGGAGGAGAAACGCACCACGTGAGCTACTGAAGGTGGCTCTACCCAAACAGTTCTCCCTTTGTCTTCCTTAGACTAAGAATGGGTTACAAGCCAGGAGTTATTTGTAGTAATTTGGCAAACAACTCTGAGTAATTAACAGCTTTAGAAAATTGCTTTTCACTCGTGAAGTCCATAAACAGACAGAACTGATGTGACCTATCTCACACTGTAACACTGTAGGCACGTTACAGGAGAGCTGCTCTGCTTCCTAATCCTCTTTTTCCGCACCAGCGTTAATCCAAATGATCAGGTATCCCTAGGACATGCTCAAAGAACTGTCGGTAGTAGACAAGGCTGATGAATTACATCCCTTGAGGAAACAACAGTTCACTGTATGAGCACTCTGGAGCTCTGCCCTGCTTTACCGAACACGATTTACATTTGCCTTGTAAGACTGATAGATTGTATTGCCCTAGGCAGTGTAACTGGAGTTACGGGAGGAAAAGGTGTATTTAAGCTGGTATTACTGGCCTAATGTTAAGTTTTGTAAGAACGACGGAGCGATGGCTAAAGGTAACAGGTTGCAGTTTCATCGATTTACTCCAGACTGGGAAGTTCGCCACGAGATGAAGGAATCGCCCTTGCCCGGCTGCCACAGAGACAACGGCTACCTTGGCGTTCCTCCTCCTGCAACGTTCTACCGAAGGTGTTTGGTTTTAACGCCAAGGCCAAAACATTAAAGCGTAGCAGCGTGAATTAAGCTATAACCAAGTTGCTGGCAAGCTCTACCGCTGACGTAAGTCTCACAGACATTTTAACCCCCCTGCAGCCCAGCAGTCAGGCACGGATCTGCTACACCACGGCGTTGACAAGCCAGATCGCACCAGCCGCCGGCCTCGCGGGGCTCGCCGGGGTTCACAGGCAGCAGTTGGTTTTTTTTCTTTTTGAAGTTAATCCTCAGTGCTGCTTTCCAAGTTCAGCTCCTCCTTACCTTGCTGTCCATCCTGCACGGTTAGGATGAAGGGCTGGCTGAGGCCGCCGGCAGGGATGGCTGTTTGCAGGCTGTCCAGGGGAACTCCGTCTGTTACAATGGCGATGACGCGCTGCCCTCCGCTGCCGACCACTTGTTGTATGGCAGAATCGACAGAATTTGCTTCCACTATTTCCTCCGTCTTACCTTGAGAAATAAAGTAAGCGCCAAAAACAAGTCAGCGTTTCCTTCTCGCTTCCTTGAATAGAAACCGAAGTCTAGTGAAAGAGCTCAAGCACGCAGCTTGAGGCTCCTGGGATGCCTTCTTATGACAAACAATCTGGAAATGCAGTAAGTCTTAGTAGGAAAAAGAAAATAAAATCCACGACGCCTTAGCAAAACAAGTCTTCTAGAGTAAAACCAGCATTTTTTTGTGTAAATTAATAAGTGCTAGCACGCAGGCGTATTAATTAAATTCAAAAGCCTGGAGCTGGAGGCAGCTGTTAAGCAGACCTGGCTCTGCAAAGCTTCCTTCCCTGACCCTTCCCCCAGCTCTAACGAAGACAAACCGCAAAAAACTGCGTGCCTCAAGAGCCTCGTCCACACGAGCACGGCCAAAGCAACCACGAGGAGGCTGTTTAGCTTGGCCGGATGACCGCAGCCCCGTTCAACTCCCTGGGACACTTTTTGTGTGACTTACGGCTCGCACAAATAATCAGGGTTGCAAACCCTCGGCTGCATCCTGCTCCCGGCGTACGCTGCAAGCGCAGGAAACAGAGGGGATGTGACCTGCTACGTGCGCTCGGGGTGCCAGAGGAAAACACTCAAGCGCCGCAGGTCAAGGAATCGGTGGTGTGGCACAGGCAGCTTAAAGAAGTCAAGTTGCTTGTCTCTAGATTTTAGGAAAAATGCTTAGCTTTGGGGGAAGTAAATTAATTCCAAGGTGAAAGGATTATATAAACTTTGACTTTATCAGACTTCTAAATCTGAAGTTAATTAAAGGTCAAACATTACACTCTACAAACATACCATAAAAGATCATTAAAAAACCCCAGACACAAAACACGCCCAAACCTTTCCGTAAGAAAGTTACCAGAGCCTCAGGAGACCCCAAACCTTTGTTGATTACCAACCTTTTACAGCAAACTGGGGAAAGAAAACATTGCAGACAATTTCCTTCTTAAACAAATATTTATCTACGTTTATATATCAAAGTAAATATATGTTCTGAAGCACTGGGTTTGGGGGTTGTTTTTTTTTTTTTTTTCTTTTTTATGTAACTGTTAAAGCGCATCAAGAGCGCCGTGCTGTGACGTCAGCAGCACCGTTTTGCGACGTCAGCATCAGACACGCTGGTTAATAACAAGTCCGTTACTTCTATTGGTAACAGCTGCTGTTTTCTTAAGTAAGTTTGAACTGGGGTTAAATAAACAAACAAACAAAATTAACCCACCGCTTCACAAATATTTACCCTCACCTCTTCCTGACGCTGAAAGGAGGAAAAGTCACTTCCACGCATTAAATTTCCTCGGAAGATGCTCACTAGACCTACGCAGACTTGCACCGGCACCCGACCCGCTGCCCCTACCTGTGGCTGTGTCCGAGTCAGAAAGCGGCGCCGACACTTCGGCGAGGGCCGCAAGCGTGGCAAGCACGGAGGTGGTCGAACTGGAAAACTGCACCGAAGAGACCTGCGAGTCACCTGGTTGGGAAAGACGAGGGCAAACTGTCAGGACCTGCCAGATCTAAACAGCGGATAAAGCAGTCGGAATGCAACGGTTCTGCCATCTAGAGATCACCACATCGGGTACGAAGTATTTTCTGGGCTCCCAATGGTCAATGGGGAGAGGGAGGTGGTACAGATCATTTTTCATGAAGGGTGCCTCTGCTAACTGTAAAAAGGGGCTTCGATACTACTTCAGGTCAGACCGTACCCACTCCGAAAATGTTACGATAATTTTAATGGAATTTAAAGCCAATATTTCCTTAAGTGATTTCTGAATCGCGTAACAAAAAGAACAGCAAATGTGAAGCGATTTGCTGCAGCTTTATTGTAAGAGCTACAGAAAGGCAGGCTGTCTGCCGGGCTACTTGGCATGCCGCGCTCCGAGCTGGAGACGTGGACAGCTTTTCAAGATGCAGCCACGCCGCCTGATGACACTCACAGACGCGCTGGAGTCTGACTGCTGTAACGTTGTGCGGAGCGGTTGCTACGCACGTAATTACTTGGCTTCGCCTCGTACTGGAACTTTCAAAAATTGCAAAACCTACAGAATATATTAGACTCGCTTGCTATTATGAGTGAATTACAGCACCCAAGTTCTTCCTCAGCTGGGAAAGTCTCCAAGTACAGTCTTCAGCACTCTTTCACAGACCACACGTTTTAGCACACGTCAGCTAACAGAGCCTTTGCTCAAATGCAGAAATCGGCCGTGTGTGCTGGGCGCACAGGTCCTTTCTTCCTCCCCACTCAGGTTCAGTAACGGAAAGGCCACGGTTGCTGCAATGGGGTATTGATTTGAGTGAGATAAACAAGCCTTCTGGGTTCCAAAAAACAATGTTTCTTCCTCCAATTGACCATAGTAACCCCATTCAAAGGCAAGCTTAATAAGAATGGAACAGGAAATTAACTAAACGGGCGCAAACTCAGTGCACAGAACCCACAATTCCTCTTAAAAAAAAAAAAAAAAAAAAAAAAAAAAGGATCCTGTACCTCATTGCCAGCGTAGATAAAGAGATTATAAGCACACCGAGGGAAGTTCATCTAAAGTTCCCCTGCCTTAACCCTTGCAACCTATTTTCTCTCTTTCTCACCGGCTCCTGATTTTACAATGGTTAGAGAGAGACTTATTTTCAAAGAACAAAACTTTCAAAAGGCCGTGGGCCAGGCACGTGAAAATGCCGCAGGCCTAGTGACTGTGTGCAGCAGCTTGTAAACAGATTTCTTCAGACCAGCTAAAGATATTTATTCCCATTTTAAAACTTTTTCAATAACAGAAGACATAAGGAATTTAAGAGAGAGAACAATTATTAGCTATAAGTGTTAAATAAGAGATTTTTGTTATAATGAAGGCGCAGTCGCTGATGCCCTCTTGTGGGAAATGAGGAAAAAAACCTCCTGACGTGGCCTAGAGCGGGACACACCGGCTGTTTTCACGCTGACCGGCTATTACCGGTGCTTGAAGCGTCGCGGGGGGGGAAAACCCAGGGTATTTTAGTCCAGTCGCACGTGGACAATAAGCCACCGCCGCGTTGTGGCACTGAAAAAGGCGATTACGCTGCAGGATACATGAGGAGAGGTGCGGAGCGAGAGGGGGATTTACAAGGCCGCTGCAGAGCTCATCTGGAGCGCTGCCTGCGGCCGCCACGGATGGATTCAAGGGACCCGGGGCCACTGGTCTGCTTAGCCTGGCGAAACAAAGGCAGAGAGGGGACAGGACCGATTTCCACATCAAAGGGATTGAGGCATGCAAAAAGAAGAATGATTTCAACTAAAGGGCTGCACTGGCACCAGAAGGTCTAAACCGGCTGCGAACGTGTTTAAGCTGGAAGTCAGCAGTTTTCAAACAGCCTTTCCGCAGGGCACTGGCCCCTGCGACTCCCACCCGGCTTCCAGGCAGAGCCAGATCCACCGCAGAGACAGCGACGCCGACCGGGGCCAGAGCGCGCCCGGGGTATAAAAACCCCCCGGCTCTGACGTCCCTTTGAGCCCGTGGAATACCCTTGGCTGAAGATGTTGTGCGCCAGTCACGCTGCATTTTCCTCACAGATGGAACCCGAACACTCTTGGTCATTTTTCCCCTTCTAAATTAGGATTTGTCAGCGCCTCAAAGCTGCGAGCAGCCCCGAAAGCTTCGAGAGCAAAGGCTGGAGCGTTGCTGAAGTCGCTGTGGCCAGGCGCAGACAGAGAGGTCTGGGTGGGACTGCAGAACATCAGCATCCGGGATTTTAAAAGCACTCTCTAGCTAATAAGCAAACATTCACGCATGTGAACAGTCCCACTAACCAACGAATTACTCACATGCAGAAGTGTTTGCAGGATGAGGCCAAATAGCTTCACAAAACTTGCATTTAGTAGCCTCCTTGAGACTGAAAAGAAACAATGGTTTGGATTTCCCCAAGTACAGAAAATTCACTTTAAGAGTTATTATGAAAACCAGAATTACACAAAAAGAATTCGCACCCTGCCTTAAGCTAAAAGTGTTTTCCCCACCAAAATGAGGCTCACAGAACAATGAGGAACCTAATTGTTTCCATCTAACTTGTGGGACAGAAGAAATAAGGCGTAAGCTGCATACCCAACAGACCTGCTTATTCTGCAATTTCCTTACTCAACATTTATATACAGCAAAACACTCATTCAGCTCTTGAAGCCAGTAAAGAACAAAGCAAACCGTTCCCCAACCGCTCCGCAGCGCTCAGGATTTGGCGCAGCCGATAATGCTCATCATTCCTCTGTTGCAATCAGCCAGATCCATTTTCTCAAGCTCTGTTGCTTGGAGCAGACCTGGAGCAGACCCACAGCTGAGCTCAGCAGAGCTCTGCCACTTCCCGTGGAACCACCTTTATTTACACCAGCCAGAAATCTGCTTTGTTACCTTCCACGGCACAAATACTCCGGGGCAGGAAGCAGCAGCTGGGTGTGTTTGGCTGTATTTCACTTTTCCTCTACTAAATGACCATCTGCCCTCTGCTGGTAAGCGGCCTCAGCAACTTTGTTCGAGGCTTTCCCACTCAAGGTCACATAAAGCCTTACCTGAGGTTGTTTTGGCGTTTGCTGAAGAGACGAGACTGGCGAGATTGAGAACTTCCCCTGGTGTAAGAATAAATGGTGAGGTGAGAGTCACGGTGTTGGTGACGGGATCCGCTCTCTCTGGGTGAGCGTTGACCTGGTTCTGCATCGCTTCCTAGGAAAGAGAGCGGGGTCAGGCACACATTCGTCACGCTTTCTGTGGTATCTGGCATCCTTGAAACATTTTAGAGGCAGATTATTTCTCTCTGCATCACGCCAGGGACACTAATGCAAAAGCTGTGACAAAACTGCTGCCTAAACTGGGCAACTTACACTACAACCGCGCAAGATGCATGGCAATAAAACCCCATCACCCGCTGAGGCCTAGCGGACACACGGCGGTTCATCTAGAAATAAAACAAACCTCATCCACCTCCGTATTTCTAGTTCTCTCTGCAAACAGAAAACGATCCCATCGGACACAGCCGGATCCCTCTCGCTCTAGTGCGGATACAGCCGTGGGTCAGAGAATTACCACAAGTTTCTCCTTCCTCAACCTACCTGCAGCATTACCAGAGTCTCTGGATTGTTCTTGTCCAAAGCAATATCAAAAGCCGATTTATCAAACTTGCTGAAAGCATGGACATCAGCTCCGTACTTGATGAGCAGCTCGACGACGTCTCGGTGGTTGTGCTCTGTCGCCCAGTGCAAAGCCGTCATTTTCAGCATGTCCTTGGCATTTACATCAGCCCCGTTCTGAAAGAAAGAAGCGTTACTTGGCCGGGCGCCGTCCTCTCTCGGCGTCTTAGAGGTGGTGCCTGCGCTAGCGTTTAAACAGGGACATCAACACTTAACTCCAAGGGCCATTTCGGCCAGCCTTAAAGCGATACCTAATTTACTACGCTTACCCTAATTAGCAGTTCTACAATGTGCGTGTGTCCGTCAGCCGCAGCCATGTGTAGCGGTGTCCGGTCCACTTTTGTCCGGGCATCTCTGCTAACACCAGCCCGAAGCAGCACTTCTGCCGTCGAATAGTGGCCGTACTGGGCAGCGAGGTGAAGAGGCGACGTCCCGAGCTGCGTGTTAATTTAGAGGAGTTACTGGCAGCTCGCAGCAAGAGAGGACAGGCGCAGCAATCACCACGGGTATGTCCGGCAGTAATTAGAATGACAAAGCTTCTGGGAGAAATTAATTTAACCTTTTTTTCTCCACTGGGAAATAAGGGGCTGCACATCCAATAACAAACGTTAATTGTTTCCAATAACAACGTTGATTTGTTTTCAGGGTTTTGTTTTTTTAGGGAAACAAACAAACAAACCCCAGAGATGAGTTTCTTGATTGAGAGAGTTTAAACAATTAAATAAAGCATTCTTAAAAGAACTTCTTATTGCTGAGAGGTTTAACACCTCTTCCAGTTTGACCTGACTCATCAGTTACCTCAGCTGTTGGGAGCTGCACCTTCTGAAGCATCGAGCCCTGCACACGGGGCTGCGCGGGACAGCACGGCACCTACGATCGTGCTTTCGTGCCTCAGGCAGAGATCGCTCTCCACACAAACGCCACTTCATCTCCGCCTGAGGAAGGTCCTGGGTTTTCCAGTGCTTCATCTGGAATCTGCCCCGCCACAGAAATCCAGAGGTGCATCGTCTGCCAATCCACACTCTGGTTCTACTGCTCCAATTTCCATTTGTATCTTTCAGGTTCAGCCCTAAAGAGCACGCGCGCAACCCGTTTCACACAGAAAACCACCGGCCGTTCCTCCGCCGTACCCAGTCAGTGGTGAAGGGAGCACCGCTTGCCATCAGCTTTCGCACTTCGTCATCTTCGCCTTTGCGAGCTGCTTCCAGCAACCTCTTCCCTAGGTCCACTAAGGACATCTTCATACATGGGAACAAGGATTTGCCGAAAGCTGCTTTAAAAGCAAGAAATGGAAAACAAACAGACAAAAAGCAGTGAGGCAGAGACGTTTTAAAAGCGCCGTACAACTAAGGCCCATCTGTCCGGCTAGCGGGCACAACGTCTTCCCATACAGAACTAGGCCCAACACCATCAATAAACAGGCATAAACGCTGATCTTATTTTTCAGTTCTGTGCCTTCAAACATCAAGGCTCAGCCCGCAACCAGGTCAGACACCAGAAGCCACCCGAGCTCCTGCAAAATCCCGCTTACCTCAACAGCGCGTTGCACGGACACAAAGGCTTGCCCATGTGGATCCAGTTCCAAGAACAGAACCTATAAAAGCAACGGCAAAGCCGTTCACACTCCGTGCACAACATCACTTTGATTTTTAAAGCGCTTTAAGAACATGATTTAATCTCCGAGACGCTCTCTCTGACCCCAGCACTAGCGACCAAGCATGGGGGAACCGTCCCTGTTCTCTGCTGGTGGAAGATAAGACAAACCTCGGTAGCTCCAGTGACTTGTTCAAGGTCATAAAAGGAGCAGAACCCAAAAGCTGTGCTCAACATAGGGGACAACAGCGTCTCTATTTATTCCAAGCTACGTAAAGCATAGCGTAATGACGGCAATAGTGAACCACAGCATTTTTCTCAACAATAGGGTTGTGCTGGTAGGCCAGTCCCATCAAAGACTGACTTTAAAGCCTAGCCATTAACTCACGTACGACGTCCAGCAAGCGGCTACAAAGGAATGTCTGTCTGTGCAGACGGGCGCCGTGCCACCCAGCGTAACAGCGACTCCCGCAGCACCGAGGCCCGACTGCCTTTCTCCCTTCAATTTCCTTCAGTTACAGCTCCAGGAAAGAGCGGGGAAGCGCCGCTTCTTCCTAGTTCTTGGTCTTGCAAGAGCAACATCCCACCCTGTCCTCAGCGGCCGGCGGAACCGGCTACAGGTAAAGCCAAGCAGCAACCCCGAGTCCCCTCGCGATACACTGCCCACACCATCGCCCCCCACAAACACATCTCGCTTTGCAAGACCATTCTGCACCCGCAGCTTTTTCCAAGCGCGCGGTTATTACGTGCGACGCCCGAGGCTCGGAGGTCAAGAGCCAGAGCAGCTCCTCGGAGCGCACGGCCTTGGACGCATTTACGACGCACGTGTTTGACTACCACAACCCCTCTGCCTGTTAGGACTTTCCAGTTTGGTTTTTTTTTTTTCCTCTTTCTCACTTCTTGTGGGACAGAGAATATTTTTTATGTGTTCCTTCTCGTTGCCCACGCTGAAAACGCTTGCATGTTTTCCGGGCACGACTAGCTGCACCGAACTCTGCGTTCACAAAGTTAACCACCAGCTTACGTATTTGCGAGACTGGAGTTTACCGCTCTGGGTGCGTTTGGAAAAGAAAGGAGAAGCTGGATCATTAACGAAAACCATCAGTTTCTCCTGAACCTTTGTCACTCGTTAATTATTTGGAGGCCACTCCTCGCATTCCTGCTCTCTTCCCAGCTGGATGCTTTCAGGGAGGATTTAAGTCTCAGGCTCCCTCTCTTTTTCTTTAAGTTATTTACAGCGTTCACAGCTCGGACTAGTGTTGACAAACTCCTCCAGCCCCCCCGTGCTGCACTTCAGAAGCCAAAGGAAAGAGCGCGCGTCTCAAAACCCCCGCGCCCCCCCCCGACAGCCGGCGCGGGGCTGGCTCCGCGGACCTGCCTCAAGACCCCCCAAAACTCCCGAGCCCCCCTTCCTGACGGGGGCAGGAGGCCCCTTCCCCCCGCTCCCCTGACGAGGGTCCCTCCTCCCACCCCCTCCCCGACCCCCGGGGCAGGGCCCCTCCGTCCCACGCCAGGACCCCCCTCAGGGCCCCTCCTGCCCCCCCCCCCCCCATAGTGACACCCAGCGGGACCCCCAAAACGCCCCCCGCAGCGGGGGGACAGCCCGTTCGTGTCCCCTCCAAACCGGCCCCCGGCACTGCTCCCTCACAGGGGTCCCCGCTCCTCGCACCCCCAAGACCACCCCTCACAGGGGTCCCCCAACCCCTGCCCTCACAGGGGCCCCCCTTAACCCCCCAACCCCTTCCCTCATGGGGGTCCCCCTTCACCCCCAAGCCCTCCCCTCATGGGGGGGGCCCTTTCAGTCCCCCTCCCCTCACGGGGGTCCCCCTTCACCCCCAACCCCTTCCCTCACGGGGGCCCCCCTTCAACCCCAACCCCTTCCCTCACGGGGGCCCCCCTTCAACCCCAACCCCTTCCCTCACGGGGGTCCCCCTTCACCCCCCAACCCCTCCCCTCACGGGGGCCCCCCTTCAACCCCAACCCCTTTCCTCATGGGAGTTCTCCGTTCAACCCCCCAAATCCCTTCCTCATGGGGGTCCCCCTTCACCCCCAACCCCTCCCCTCATGGGGGGGGGCCCTTTCAGTCCTCCTCCCCTCACGGGGGTCCCCCTTCACCCCCAACCCCTCCCCTCACGGGGGGACCCCCAACCCTTCCCCTCATGGGAGTTCTCCGTTCAGCCCCCCAAAATCCCTTCCTCAAGGAGGTCCCCCCTTCACCCACAACCCCTCCGCTCAGGGGGTCCCCCTTCAGCCCCCCACCCCTTCCCCTCACGGGGGCCCCCCCCGCCCCGTTCCCCCTCCCCACGCCACCCCCAGCCCCACTCACGCGGCGGCTCGGGCCCCCCCGGGGCACGCGGCTGTTCCCGGCGTGAGCACCGCCCCCTCGCCCCCGCCCTTCGCGGCTGTTCCCGCCCCTCCCGCCGCGGCCACGCAAAATGGCCGACGCGGAAGCGAGGCCGGGAGGCGGCAGCGGAAGGATACCGCACGGTAACAAAAGAGTCCGCCGCCGCCGCCGCCGCCGTCGGAAGGGCGGATTGGGCCTCCCCTCGCCCTGTCACAGAGGGCACGGGGCGGGCTTAGCGGATTCCTCTCTTTTCCCCGGCCCCCTCCCCGCCCAGGGGCCTGGAGGAGGGCGGTGAGCAAGGGGGGAGCCCTAAAAGGGGAGTATTTTCTCTAGCGGAAGGATAGCCATAGGAGCCGGCTGGTAGCGCTAACCGCGGATGGGGGTGATGCGCCCCGCAGTTAGTTCCGGCAGAGGCGTTTAGGCGCCAAGTATAAAACGGCGGCGGCGGCGGCTGGGGCGGTGGTGTTTCCCTGAGGCGTTGGGGCTGGTCCCCGCGCCTCGCAGAGCCCTTGGCCCTTTGATATGTCTATAAATATATATATATTTGTGTGTATGTAAGTAGTTTGTGTGTCTCTGTTTCCTCTGAGCGCCCTCCTGTCTAGGATTGGGCTCCCCTCAGGGTGCCGAAGCCCCCCTCTCTGTGGTGCGTTACCCCCTTAGGTGCCCCCTGACACCCTCAAAGTGCCCCTTCTGAGGTGAACGTGAAACTCTGGGGTTCCTCTGGGACGTTTTCCTGTGGGGCTTGGAAAAGCTGAAGTTTAAATAATATCCTTGGTATTCTAAAATTAAAATAATCCCTTAGGCTTAGTTTTTTCACACTTAAATCCTCTGCAGCATTTGCAGAGACGCGGGTACACGTTCTCAGGTCAGTTCTCAGCTCACTGTAAAAAGCTTTAAAACCATTTAATGGCAAATTACAGAAAGAACTTGATGCCAGTCCGCGTGGATTTTTTGAAGTGTCCACAGGAATGCGTATGTCTTTAAATCATTTTATTTAAAGTTTCATAATAAATACTTCTCCTGCGGGTTTTCCCAGCTGGGAACACAGAAATCAAACAGCTCTGCATAGGAGAGTTTACATTTTTCGCCTCTGGTTTAGCACGGGTGGTTCGCAGTCAGCAGGCTGGGGCGTTTCTGGAGGTTACAGGAGAGCTGCGCTCCCTTTTCATAACAGCACAGGTTTTCCCAATATTTGCCTATTTTTGGGTGCTTTTTAAGTGCTGCCTCAGCCTCCCCCCGGCCACGTCCCTCCGCAGCTCTTAGGGCAGTTTCGGGATGCTCCACATCACAACTTCACCTCAACTAAACCCAAAAAAAGCGCGTTCGGGAAGACAAACCAGTCGTGTTCACTCCCAGAAAACAATCTTGGGAAAAAAAACAACTGTTTAAAAGCCAAAAATGGTTGAGGGTTGGGTTTTTTTTGCCCCCATTTTGCAATGATGCTCAGAAATAAACCTCAGCCCGCGGAGAGGGCAGGTGAAAACCTCCCCGAGGAAAATGCGAGGCTTCCTCGTGAGCGAATGCAGCATTTTTGGGTTGTTATTTTTAAAGGGTCGATCAATTGGGTGGGGAACCAGGAACGTTTTCGTTTCGGGGTAAGATCAAACTCAATTCTCCACCTTATCTTTCAGCTCAGCCCCCGTTACCCATCCGGACCCCACGACGTACCCGGCCTCTGTCCAGGTCGGGAGTCACACCGGGATAAAGTACGCGGAGGATAAAAAAGGGAGGAAAATCACATTTCAGGCAGTGAACACCCAGCCTTGACCCAGCCGAGCAAGGCCACAGCATTTCCATGTGTATTTACCCTCCTGGCCATCGTTTCTCCTGCTTGGGCTCAAGCCACAAGGCGCAAAGAGACGATTTCTTTCAAGAAAGAGGTTTGTGCTCGTGTCCCGGGCACATCCCTGCCTCTTCCACCTTGATTATCCGGAAGGGAAGGTTCAGGAGCGAAGCGGCTTTTGGAGAAACGGGGCCAGGGGAGCGCAGAGGCTCTCTGCGTCCCTGGGAGAGGAGCGGGGACGATGCTTTCTGCAGAACGAAGACGATTCCCATCGGTCCTGCGCCGCTCCCTTTGCACAAACGAGGTTCTTAAAAAAGCATGGGAGAAATGAGTCCAACCGCTCGCCCCAGAGCGCGGGGACGCCCACGGTCACGCAGCCGCAGGGTGCGGGGTGGTGGCAGAAACCCCCAGCACCTCCCGCGTGTGGGCGTGGGGCAACGGGGCGGCTCTTTCTGCCCCCTCCCCTCGTATTTGCCCCCCTGTGCTGTTACCCCCTGCTTGCACCGGCACGGTGTTTCCAGCGCTACTGCAAGAAGGGAGGAAAAGAGGGAGAAGGGGGCGAGAGGTTGAAGCTTTGCGGGGAGCCCGTCGCCATCAGGGCTGGGGTGAACTGCTGAGTTAATTAACGATGTCAAAAACTGCCCGGAAACAAAAAAAACACCAACCTCCAAAACGACAACAAAACCGAATCCTCACATGCCTAGCAGAGAGGGAGAGGGCAGGGGGGTGCGGAGGGGCAGAAAGGAGGGCTTCAAATTAGATCGAAATCTAAGGAGCTAATGCTGGCGATAGGAGCTCGCCAGAAATTAAAGCTGTTGAACTGCAGCAGACCGTCCTCTTCGTCGGAGCTGTCCTGGCTGCCGCGATCCCGCTCGCCGGCGAGCTTGCCCAGCCCTCCTTTGGGTTTGTAGAGGGCCACGTCGCCGAGCCCCAGCCCCTCCAGCTCCGCCACGTCCAGCCGCGGGATCGGCATCCTCCAGTAGATGAAGGAATCGTACTGGCTGCTGATGGTGTCCAGCATTTTGGGGCTGTGAAGGCGAAGGGGGCGAGGGGAGAGAAGAGGAGGAGAAAAGCTCTACCAAAGGCACGGGAGTTGCCCCAAAGCGGCCGAAACTCTCAGGCGTTGCGATATTGACCAAATCCCACAGGATACCCCCCAAAAAAAAGTCGATGGGGCAGAAGAGTGTGCTGACCTGGAGGTTTGACTCTAGGCTGGGTCTAAATGCAGACCTGAGCCCTGCCACTGGTCTTGTCCATGGCCTTGGTCACGGCCCTTCTCGGAGCCGTGATTTGGAGGGGCGTGCAATGGGACCCATCGCCCCGTGCCTCAGTTTCCCCCTCCCAAAGGGGAGCATGGGGAGGAAGGGTGGGGGCCAGCCCCTTCCCAACCGCATCTCCCGACACCCATCCTGTGGGGTGACAGCGGCGGGCAGCAGAGATGGGCTGTCCCCCACCTCCCGCTCTGCCGCGAGGGGCAGAACCCGGGGTCCGCCGAACCGTGTGAGAGGGTCTCGCCCTTTCCCTGTGCCGAGCCCCCGCGGAGCGGGCAGCGACGGGGTCCCCTGCGGGGTCCCTCCCTCCCCAGCTTGCGTGGCATCGCATCGCGTCGCCCCGGGGGACCGCGACCGAACCCTCTAGAAAGGGCTGGAAGCAGCATCGCTCAGCACCGCCATTGCGCCCCACCCGCCCCGCCGGTGCCGGCTGTGTGCCCGCCATCCCGCCGTGCCGTGCCGTGCCGTGCCATCCCATCCCACCGTGCCGTGCCGCAGCGCCCCTCCCGCAACCCCACCCGGAGCCACGGAGAATTGGGAAAGAGCGGGAGGGGACGTGGTTCAGCTTTTCCTCCAGCACAGCACGGCCTGAGCTGAGTCACTGCCGCGCTGACTTGCTTTTCCCTGGCAGAATTATGTCATTCACCTCCGTGCATTTGGCAACAGAGGTGGGGGGGGGGGGGGGGAATCAACTGGCTGACCCCAGATATCCTCCTCTTCCCACTGATTCCCCCGTTTTAAGCCCTGGGAATCAGAATCCTACAGGATGATTCAGACATCCCTTGAATCACGCCCTCCCTCGCTCCCCGGCCGTGCGGTGAGGGGGGACCAGCTGCTAAATTTAAGATTCCCGATGTAACTCGGAGGCTATGAAAGGCTCCTGTGTCAGCCCCGGGTAAGCTGAGCCACCGTGCTTTGAAATAGCCTCCTCCCCGGGGAGATATCCCTGGGTGTCGTCCTGCACAACAGCAGCGAATTATTTAACGCTGACGGATGTTGCGGACAATGGCTTTTAAAGCTTCAAAGGGGGGAAAAGGGAGTTTAGCGACAAGAAATAAAAAATTCAAATCTCCAGAAAAGGCAATCGATGCAGGAAAAAAAAAACCAACCCTCTCCTGCGTCGCGTGTCACCCCCAAGGAAGAGCATCTCCCCCGGGATCAGTGCGGTCCGCTTGTCCCTTGGGGGCAAAAACGCCTGCACCCCCTTAATCCCTTCTTGTCTCCCCCCCCAAAAAAACCCTGGGGTGCCAACGCCCCCTTCCACCCAAATCTCCTCCCAAAAAAATCATCCTCTTGCTTTTCATCCCCCTCCACCCGCATCCCGCCACCCCGTACCTGTCGAGGGTGGACGCGCTCGATGCCGGCCGGGCTCTTTGTGCTGGGAAGCCGCGGGCGTCGCAGTGTCGCTTTTGTCTGCTGGCGCGCCTGGGTCTGCAATGCAGCCCCTCGAAGCCGCTCGATGAATTCCCCTTCGTCGTGGGGCGGGGGAGACGATGGGCAGATGAGTCAGCGGCTCCCACCCGCGCCGGGGAGGGGGAGGACGGCCGACGCGGATGCGCGGGAGGGGATCCTGCGCGCTGGACCCCCACGGCGGGGATATATTAAACCTGCAGAGGATGGGAGGTTTCCCGCAGCCATTCCCAATTCACTCCTGCAGCCTTCGGCTCAGGATTTGGGGAGATAACGGACCGTTTCCAGCCTCCAAGGGGCTGGCAAAGGTTTCTTTTTACCTGTGTGCGAAGAAACGGGGTGCCGCAGTACCCCTGAACCTTGGGCTGTAGGAGGACACTTTGCGGGCCAAGCGCAGGGAGGTTTGGTGCAAATAAACCCGGATAAGGGTTTTTTTGTGGTGTTGCTGAGTCTGGAGGTGTTGGGTCCTGATGCTGCATGGCAAAAATACCTCCGCTTTGTGTCTGAAGTCAGACATGGAGCTAGAAATAGGAAGGAGACACCCAAAGCCGGCGTCGGTGCCAGGGCTGGGAGAAGGGCCGCTTCGGAGCCGGGGTGGGGGGCACCTCGCGCAGCCCCGCTGTGCCCCGCTCCCCGCCACGGTCCCCGCGGGCACCGGCCACGACCACGGCCCCCACGCTGATGCGGTGTCGGAGGGACGGTGACCCCGGGAAGCGGGACAGCAAAGGAAACCCCAATGCAACCACTCCGACCTGCGAATCTCCCTGCCCGGCCACTGCTGGGCCCTGAAACATCCTTTTTGGGGGGCGGACAGGCCGGATGCGCACACCCGAGAGACTGAGAGCCGCCCTCGCCCTCCTCTCCCCCGGGCCTTGCCCGGGATCAACATTCCTTTGGGGCTTTAGGGTTTTTTTTCTCCCTTTTCCTCCCTGTTCCCTGTGTGTGGCTCATTTCTGCCGGTGCCAAGTCCTTTCGCCAGCACTCGGCTTTTGGCCGGGCTATTTCTGCCTCCTCCTCCTCCTCCTCCTCCTCTCCCCGCCGCCACCATGAGCCAAGAGTATCCCATGTCCCCTGCTCCTAAATAGACCCGGGCTCAGCTCAGCCGGGAAAATGCCAAGCGGGGGCTTGGCGGAGGATGCTGATCCCTCTGTGTTTTTGGGGATCCCCGAGGCTACGGGGTGCAGCTCGCCTGGGCAGCTCCATAGGGAGCTGGATGTGACCCCTCCGCTTGCCCGAGCCCTTCGCTCTGGGGCGTCACCTACTGAAAGGGGTGGCTCACGCGTGACAACCCAAACCTGCGACGTCCCTCCCCGAGAGGAGAAGGGACCCAGGGTCAAACCCTGCAGGGGGAGATGGGGGCCGCGGCGACGTGGGGTCCCTCTGCGCCGCAGGGACCGAAATCTCTTCGCCGCAGCGGCTTTAGACCCGGCGGTTTTGGGAGGGCTGCCCAGACGCAGCAGACACATCGCTGCAGGGTCTGCAGCGGGGGACAATGTCCTCTGGCAGCACAAAAAAAAAAAGGGCTCTTCAGCCGAAACGAGGTCCCAAACACTCGGGGTATTATCCCGCCCCGACGGCTCGGGACAGGCGCGGGACAGAGACCCGACTGAGCGGGGACAGTGCCGCCTTGTTCGGGATTTCTGGAGTGGGAGCGATGGGGATGGTTGGGATTTGGGGGCTGACGCGGGAAGGGACACTCTGGGGCTCACCCAGGGGCGTCCCCTGCATGCGTCCCTCCGGGCAGGCTGGGGACGTGCAGGAGGGGACGCCCTGGAGGTCCCGGTCCAGCTTGGCCGGTGGCTGGAGCGGTGGGATTTCGCCAGTGGTGGTGGCAGGACCACGGCAGGTGGCGGCGGCAGTGGCAGGACCATGGCGGCCAGCGGCAGCAGGACCATGGCAGGCGGCGGCGGCGGTGGCAGTGGTGGCAGGACCACGGCGGGTGGCGGTGGCGGGACCACGGCAGGCAGTGGCGGTGGTGGCAGGACCACGGCGGGTGGCGGTGGCGGGACCACGGCAGGCGGTGGCGGAGGTGGCAGGACCACGGCGGGTGGCAGCACCAAGACAGATGTTGTGCAAGCGGAAGGGCCCTGAACTGGAAGTGGTGCAACGCTGCTCGACGCCGGCTGCGGCGTGGTCCGGGGATTTCCACCGTTCTGGTGCTTCGGTCCCCCGAGGGCTCTGGCACATCCATGGAAAAAGCAGGAATACGGCTCGGGAGCAAATGGGAGCATAACTGAGCCCTGGTGGGGACCCCCAGTCTTCCTGGGCACTCCCAGCCCTACCAGGACCCCTGGGGACCCCCCCGGGGCTCCCAGAAACCCCAGCCATGCGGGGCCCCTGGACCCCCCAGCTGGGGACCCCCAGCCCCGCCAGAGGCCCCTGCCAAGCCCCCAGGCATGGCTGAGTCCCTGGACCCCCAGCCCTGTTACCCCCAGCCCCATCAGGATCCCAGGCCCTGCGGGGACCCCCAAGCACTGCTTAGCCCCAGGGCCCCTGGCCCTCCTGGGACCCCCCCCAGCCTTACCAGGATCCCCAGGACCACCAGCCCTACAGGGACCCCCCCAACCCTGCCAGGACTCCCCCAACCCTGCCCAGACCCCCCACCCCCACCAGGACCCCCCAGCCCTACCGGGACCCCCAGGACCCTCAGCCCTACCAGGACCCCCCAGCCCTTCTGGGACCCTGGGGACCCCCATTACTGCAGGGACCCCCCAGCCCCGCCGGGACCCCCAGAACCCCCAGCCCTACCGGGACCCCCAGGACCCTCAGCCCTACTGGCAGCCCCCAGCCCTTCTGGGACCCTGGGGACCCCCCATTCCTACCGGGGCCCCCCAGCCCCGCCGGGACCCCCAGAACCCCCAGCCCTACCGGGACCCCCCAGCCCTTCTGGGGCCCTGGGGACCCCCCATTCCTACCGGGGCCCCCCAGCCCCGCCGGGACCCCCAGAACCCCCAGCCCTACCGGGACCCCCCAGCCCTTCTGGGGCCCTGGGGACCCCCATTCCTACCGGAACCCCCAGCCCTACCGGGACCCCAGGACCCCCCAGCCCCCCCCGGCCCCCCAGGGACCCCCGCCCTTGCCCGCTCCCCCCAGCCCGGGCCCCCGCCGGGCCGCGGCCCCTGCAATGCCGGCGGCGTCCAGGGTGGGAGCTGTGCTCCGGGCCGGGCCGGGCCGAGCCGCGCCGGGCGGCGGGGGAGCGCCGCGTCCCGCACCCGCCGGGCCACGCCTGGCCGCTGCGCGCTGGGCACCGGCACCGGGACCCGCAGCGGGACCCGCGCCCGGCGCCGGGGCAGGTAACGGGGCCGCCGCCGGGAGCGGGGCCGGGAGCGGGAGCGCCGGGGGTGCGACCCCGCGGAGGGGGCCCCGAGGGCGCCCTGGGAAGGCGGGGAGGGCACCGGGCGGGGGCGGCCCCGGCCCCGGGAGCGGGGCGGCGGGAGCACCCCCCTTGCAGCCCCCTGGTGGGACCGGGGAGCCCTGCCGGGACCCCCAGCCCTGTCCGGACCCCCCAGCCCCACCGGGACCCTCGGGACCCCCAGAGCAGCCGGGACCCCCAGCCCCGCCGGGACCCTCGGGACCCCCAGACCAGCCGGGACCCCCCAGCCCTACCGGGACCCCTGGGCTTCCCAGCCCTGCCGGGACCCCCCCAGCCCTACCGGGAGCCCCAGCCCCACCGGGACCCCCCAGCCCTGCGAGGACCCGTGGGGTCCCCAGCCCTTCTGGGACCCCCCAGCCCTGCCGAGCCCCACGGGACCCCCACCCTTGCCGGCACCCGGTGCCCCCGGGGTGGCAGCCGTCACCATCCCACACAAAGGGGGTTCTCCTCCCACTTTCCCGCCCCATCCCGGGGGTCCCGGGCCCGCAGCCGGGGGGGTCCCAGGCTCTCACCCAGCATGGCCTGTCCCCCCACGCCACCCTCCCTTCTGAGCCTGGGGGGACCCCAGCGGGCACCCCTGGGGTGGGTGACCCCAGTTCTGGGCGGCCTGGAGCGGCCCCCCCAGACGCCCTCGCTCCTCTCCCCCGTTCTCCGCCGGTGACGCAGAGCTGCCGAGCGGTGGTTTCCCAACAGGGAAGTCATTTTGTGTGTGCCGGCGCGGGCTGGGCCGTAAGCCGCCCTCCCCGGGGCCACCGCGGGGCCGGGCCCCTCCGCCCAGGTGGGCTGAGACCGGACACAACTCGTTGCAGGGGTGGGCAAGCGGTGAGGGGGGGCGTGTGAGACCCCCACGAGGGGCGGAACTGGGGCAGCTGCGGCCTGCGGGACCCGCCGCCGACAGCCGCCTGGAGCCGGGAGAGCGGCCGGATCCGGCCCCAGCCATCACCCGTCGCTGGGTGCGAGGACGTGAGGCCCGGTGGGTGCCGGGGGGTGGTTTTGGGGGGAGGAAGGAGGGGTCCGAGCCGGGGGGTCGCGGTGGCTTGAACCCCTCAGGGCGGGGGGGGGGGGGGGGTGTCACACGGGGATTCGCTGGTGGCTCGTACGAGGCTGAGCCCACTCCTGGGGCTCCCTGCGGAGCTCTTCCAGCGCCTTGGGGACCGGTTGTGATGCCGAATTTGGGGGTCCCCCCCCCCCGAGGCCTTTCCGCCGCACTGCCGGATCCGGCAGCAAGCCGGGGCGTTATGGCCGGGGCCGGCTCTGGCGGCCTCGTTTCCTAAGGAAATGGGGCTAGAAAGAAAAGGCAGCCCCCCCGCCCCGCTCCCTCCGTCCGTCCGTCTGTCCGCAGCCCGGGGGAGAGGCCGAGTTTGCCCGGGGGGGTGCTGGTGCGCGGGTCCGGCATGGGCACAGCCCCGGTTTACGCCACCCCGGACGTGTCACAACCTGCCCGTTCTCAGCAGCTGCGCTCGCGGGGGGGCCGGGGCCCGGAGGCCAGGGTGAGGGGCACGGGAGGCGCTGGGGGCCTCCCTCGGCCCACCTCGTCTCCCTGCTGGCACCCGGGGCCAGGCTGGCGGCGGAGGGGAGCGGGCACGGCCGGGCACCCTGAGGCCAAGGGGATGGGCTGCGGGTGCTGCGCGGCCGCCGGGTCACCCTGGGGCCGCATCCTGCCCGCTGGCCCTGGCGAGGCTGCGAACGGGGCCAGCGCCGAGGCGATGCAATCCCGCGGGGTCGGAGCATCCCTAGGTGCCCAAGGCGGGGGGTTGGCACCCCGTTTTGGGGAGCAGCCGGCGCCGGCACCCAGCAGCCGCGGGCCCTGCTCCTCCCCGCCGCAGGCAGGAAGCGCCGGCCGGCTGCCGCGGACTTTGGACCCATCCGGCGTCGCCAGCGTGGGGGCAGAGGAAGGGACTTTTCCTGTTTGCCGGCGCAGTGGGGTCCGGCACCCATCTGCCGCCGCAGCCGAGCTCCGGCACAACTTGGCCTTGCCTTGGCGCAGCCGCTGGCTGCCCCCCACGCCGGCGTGGGGACTCTCCGGTGGCTGATACAGGGTTGGTCTCAGGCCACGGCCCTTCGTGGGTGGGTGAGTTTTGTGCGCGCTGCCGGGTGCTTTTGCAGTGAGAGAGTTGCCTTTCCTTGCGCCGGAGGGGGGAGCACCCATTTTGGGGGTGAACCCCCCTTTCCACACCCCCCTTGGCTGCCCCAGCCGGGGCCGGGGGGGTTTGGGGTAGAGCCCTGCCGGCCGGGCAGCCCCTGTTTATTTTTCCCTCGTCTGCTTTTCGAGCTGGAGCGGAAGAGCTCAACCTCCGGCCCCTTTTCGGAAAGGCCGGGATATTTATAGCTGCCTGCCTCAGGGAGTTGGGATTTGCCGCGGCCGCCTCCGTTCCCCCCCATCCTGCCGCAGCATCCCTCAGCTGCGCCCTGCACCGGGGGGGGCCGGGGCCAGATCCTGCCCCGGCTGTGGGGACAGCTCTTCTGGGTGGCTGTGTGATGCCTGGGGTCCCCTGGGGGTCTCTGTGCGATGCCCGGGGTCCCTCGGGGGTCTTTGTGCGATGCCCGGGGTCTCCTGGAGGCCTCAGGCTCTGTTTGGTGGATGGGAAGTGACTTTAGGGTTGGTTTGGGGAGTCAGGACTGCAGGCATCACCCGCCCGGCCTTCAAACCCGCAGCCAGCTGCTCCTCCCCGTGCCGTGCCTCAGTTTCCCCAATCTGATGCATCACCTGGGTGGCAGCAGGGGGGCAGCCCCGGGACAGGACGTGGGGCTGACCCTGCACCCCAGCACCCCCAGCCCGTCTGTCCCCGTCCCCCCATCATCTGCTCTGTCCCTGCACCTGGGGACAAACCCTTCCCAGCTGTGACGCACCCCTTCCCCGCCTCTGCCTCCCCCCAGGTGCGTCCCCACCGGCTCGGCCCCCTCGACCACGTCCCCCTCCCCATCCCCATGGAGTGACCCCCCGCGGGGGTCTCGGCACCGGCGCGGCCCCCCCGGCAGCCAGCCCGGCAGGGAGGGAAGCTGGACGCCACCGCGAATATGAGCGACTTCTGGCACAAGCTGGGCTGCTGCGTCGTAGAGAAGCCACAGCCCGTGAGTAGCTTCAGCCGGGCCGGTTTGGGGAGGGTCTGGGGTCCTGGAGCCGCGGGCTCAGCGGGGGCTGACGGCCTTCATCTGCTTGCAGAAGAAGAGGAGGAGACGGATCGACCGCTCCATGATCGGGGAGCCCATGAACTTCGTCCACCTGACGCACATCGGCTCTGGCGACATGGCCGCGGGCGAAGGCCTGCCCATGGTACCCTACCCACGCGCGCGGTTGGGGTGGTTGGTCTCAGGTCGGGTGGTGGGTGTTGGTTTTGGGGTGGTGGGTGTCATGGTCAGGTGATGGGTATCAATGTTGGGGTCATGAGTCTCATGGCTGGGTGGTGGGTGTCACTGTTGGGGTGGTGGGTCTCATGGTTCGGTGGTGGGTGTTGCTTTTGGGGTGCTGGATCCCATGGTTGGGTGATGGGTGTCAATGTTGGGGTGGCGGGTCTCGTGGTTGGGTGATCGGTGTTGCTGTAGGGGTGGTGGAGTCTCCCGGTTGGGCGACTGGCATCACTGTTGGGGTGGTGGAGTCTCCTGGTTGGGTGACAGGTCTCAGGGCAGGGTGAAGCGGCCTTATGTTTGGGTGACAGGTCTTACGCTTGGGTGGCGGGATGGCACGGTTGGGTGACGGGTCTCGCGGTGGTAGTGACACATCTCTGCACCCTCCCCGCAGACCGGCGCTGTCCAGGAGATGAGGTCCAAGGGCAGTCGGGAGCGACAGTGGAGCAGCTCCCGGGTCTTGTAGCGTGTGAGTACGCGGCCGTGCGGGCAGCTGTGGCAGCGCTGAGCACCCGCTGTCCCCCTCGAGGCACCGCCGCTAATTAACACACCCCGAGGAGCTACCGCTTGCGCGGTTCCGTAACCTGGCCTCTCTTGGACTTTGCAGATTCCTGGCTTTTTCAGCCCAAACTTGAACTGCCCGATCCCCCAGCTGGAGGAGAAGCCGACCTCGAGCGCTTTAACCCCGCGGTAATTTATGCAGAGCGATCCTCGCCCGGCTCCTGGTGGCTTTTGGTCATCCCCCCCCGGCAAATTCCTCCTTCCCAGAGGCGTCGGTTCGGTGACACTGGGAGGGAGCGGGGACGGCCGCCCCCACCTCGTGCTGGACTGGGATTTCAGCCGAAAGGACGCAGCCGCCCTCCCAAAGCGCACCAGGAGCTGCTGGGCGCAGCCACAATGTGCCAAATCCTCCCGGTTTTCCCTTTTTCCACGCTGGTGGCTCCCATGGGCCCCTCTCGGCGCCAGGCTGCGGTGCCACGGTTTCCCCGGGGAATCGCGGCAAGGCTGGTCCTGATGCCGAGGCTGATTCGGTGCCCTCCCGGAAAGGCGTAGAAGAGCAAAACCAGGATTAAACCCTGACGCTTCGGTGCAAAACCGGGATTAAACCCAAGGCTTCGGTGTCTGGCCGGCAGCGGCTCAGTGCCGACACCATCAACAAGCCCATGGTGCCTCCAGCCAGCATTTCCACCGCCAGCAAACCGCCACCTTCCTTCTTTTTTAGGATCTATTTTTTTTAAAGCTCACAAAAACCAACTAGGCAGCCTCCGCCGCTTCGGAGGCAGGACCGTGGTGGGGTCGCCTCTGCCCGGGATCGCCACCGGGGTTTTACCGGCACCGGCCAAGGCAGGACGGGGCCCGACCCGAGGAGGGACTCGGGCTCCCGAATTCAGGCGCGGGTGTATATAGTTTAAATAGCGCCGGGATTAAATATTAAACAGCACGTGCCGGGCATCACGGCCGGGCAGCAGAGGCTTTTCCCTTTGCCATGCTCCACGCCGCGCCGGGATGCTCCTGTGCGGAGCTGGGCTTTTCCAGCCCTGCGGCACGCTCGGTGTTGGTAACCAAGCGCCAACGCTTGATTTTTTCCCTCCCCTGGGAAAAACAACGCACCCTTGAAATAAAACCCTTGTGCTGGCCCGAGGAGCGCGTCTGCGAGCTGCCCGGGGCTCCTCGCCTCCCTCCTCTGCTACCGGGGCTGCCAAATTTGCCAGGAAAAGCCGAGGCCCCCCCCACACGCTGGGCACCACGCTCCCATCCGCGTCCTTTATTCACCCGTGGGTGCTCGGGCACCGCTTTGGGCCCGCCGAGAGCCCCTGATGCCACCGCTCGTCCTTGTGTGTCCCAGTCACCGCGTCACGTCCCGGCTGCCGTCCCAGCTAGGCTCCAGCCTGCGGGGAGAGAAAAGCATCCGTGGCTGGCACCCCACGGGCTCCCCCCGCCCTCGGCCCCGCGGAGGGGACTCACCGCCGGACGGGCTCGGGGACGTGCGCCGGCTCCACGGGGACGAGCCGGGAGAGCTCCCGCAGGCTGGCGGCGAACCGGACCTTGCCGCTGAAGGTGGGGCTGCGGGAGATGGCGGGGGGAGCCGAGCCCCCCCCGGCTCGTTACGCCCTTGTGCGAGGGGGCTGCTTCACCAGGCGTTGGCACGGGAAGCCCTGGGGAGGGGGCGAACGTCCCCGTGCGAGGCCTCGCGCGCGCGGGTGCGAGCAACCCTACCTGAGAAAGGGCCGGGAGAGCGTCACGAGTGCCTTGACGTACCAGGTGGGGTGGACGATGATCACAGCCTGGAGGCTCTTCCGGAGCCTGGGAAGGACCGGGATGCTCCAGGGCTCAGCACCAGCCCGGCACACTCGCTGCCACCCCCCCGGCACGCTCACCGGCAGCCCTCGCCCGCTCACCGCCGATCCATAGCCTGGTAGCACCGTTTCATCCAGCTGAAGGAGGGGATCTGCCCCCGCGCCGCCGCCCCGCTCAGGCACACCAGGACGTAGCGGTCGGCCACCGTCCTCTCCAGGGTGCCCACGATGTACCTGGAGGGGCGGCCCGGCCTGTCACCCTGGGGAAACTGAGGCACGGGGTGCCCGCCCCGCGGTCCCCACCTGAGCAGGTTCTCCATCACGTAGCCGTAGCGGGGGATGCTGCTGTCCGGGAGGTGGCAGGCGGCGAAGAGCAGGATGGCGCCGAAGCCCTCGCCGTGGTACCCTGGAGCGGAGGGTGGCACAGCCAGTGCCCATCGTCCCCCCCGACCCAGCGGGCTCAGGGAGGGGACCCAGGAGTCCCACCCCGGGCGCCCGTCCCCGCGTTACCCCCGTGGGAGAGGACCCGGCTGTAGGGCTCCACCGCGCTCAGATCCACGCTCTCCTCCGGCCGCTCGTCCTCGGCGTCAGGCGCCCGCCGGCTGCCGGCCCCCTCGGCGAAGCCCCAGGCGTGCGGCAGCTCCTCTGCGGGCAGCCGGTTAGCACGGCACCGGGGGGGGAACCCGGGGGTCCCCCGCGCCCCCACCCCGGCCGGGTCTCACCCTCCCACTCGAAGCCGTCGCTGCCCGAGGGCGTCTCCAGCGCGTCCAGGTCGAGGTCGATGCTGGCGTCGGGCGAGCGCTCGGTGCTCTCGGTCCGCTCCAGCGCCGGCAGCCGCCTCCGCATGCGCCGTGGGGCACCCCCGGCCCCCGGGCACCCCTCCGGCAGGGGCCTGGCGGGGACAGGGCCGGGGGTCAGCGGGACTCCAGGGGCTGGGTTTGGGGGTACCGCTCCCATCGCCCCCCTACCCGGGGAAGTCCTCGTCCTGCCACTCCTCGCACAGGTCCAGGCCGTCGCCGGTGGCCGTCCCCACGGCCATCCTTGTCACCTGCAGAGAGAGGCGCCAGCCGCAGCTCGGGGACCAGCCCCCCCGGGGCTCTCGCGTCCCCCAGCAGCTCCGCACCAAACCGCCCCCGTTTCCCACCTTTCCTGCCCCAGTTCCAAACCGAAAGCGGGTGCAAACGGGAGCACCCGGCTGCAGGGAGATGGCTCGGGTGCTCCCCGGGGACCCCCATCGCAGCCCCGCTCAACCCTCTACGAGGCCTCAGAGCCCCCCGGGGCCGGGGCTGCTCACCTCTCCGGGGAGCCTCTCGCGCCCTGTGGCTCCCCGCCGGTGAAGGGCTCCGGTGGTGGTACTGGTGGCTCATCCAAACTGGTTTGGCCGCATTCGCAGCCGGCAGAGGCCACAGCTTGTCACGGCACAACCGGTTTCCTCCCAGCTGGGCCGGATTTGGGGGTTCGGCCGCACCGAGCCCCCCCCACGCTATGGGCCCCCGAAACCCTCCTCTGAGCCAGGGGCATTGGCAGGGGGGCTGCACCCCAGGAAAAGAGGGGGTTCACCCCTGGGGAGGGCGGGGGCCACGCTGGGCACCCCCGGGGTGAGCAGGGCAGCACAGATCTGTCGCGGAAGAAAAGTCGAGAGCCGAAAGTGGAAGAAAAGAGGGAAATTTAATCCTCGGCACGCGGGGGTGACAGTCCCGGGCTGGCTGCGTGTCCGGCCCCCCCGCGGGAGGGAGAGGGGCAAGAACGCGTTAACCCCCCCAGTGCCTTCATTAAGTGGGTGCGAGCGCTGCCCCAGCCCCGCTGCCCGCGGGGCCCCCCAAAACCCACCCTGGGGGGACCAAACCCCAGCAGCGCTGTCGGGGGGGCGGGAGCCTGTCGGGGGGCAAACTGCACCGAGGACCCATCTCCGGCGGGAAGCCGAGCTCTGACGAAGGCAGCTGCAACCCCTCCGCACCCGGGCACCCCACTGGGACCTGTCCGGGGACCCCACCTCCTCGTACGGACCCCAAAAGCCGCCGGGCACCCGCTCTTATTTTGGGGAGCCGGGGGGCTGCCCGGCGGCGATGCGGCTGACCCGCTCCAGGACATCCTGGGGGCAGAGGGGGGGCACGGCCTGTGCCAGCGGGCATTCCTCCACCAGGCTGTTCATCGGGGTGGGCGGCGGGACCACCTCCTCCTCCGGCCCCCCGGCAGCGCCCGGCACCCCCAGGGCTGCCCGCAGGATGGGCAGCACCTTCTTCCGCGATGCCAAAGCGTTGCCCTGGGCGTAGGCGCCCACGCAGGACCAGGGGCTCGGGAGGGACTGGAGGTGCAGGGACGGCGCCGTCGCCTCCTCCAGCGCCTGGCACACCTGCAAGGGCGGGAGCGCGGCGGCTGGCACCCCCCAGCACCCCCAAACTCAGGGGCTTTCGGGGCAAACCCGAGCGCCGCAGCCGAGAGCTGCCCCAGAGCCGCGTGCCAAGGGTTTGAGGTGCCCGGCCCCCCCACTCACCGCGCTCCGGAGGGTCTCGCGCCGGCTGTAGACCGCGAGCTGCCGGGAGGGCTCATTGCGCTCGTTAAAAGAGATCATCATGGCCACCAGCCCCGCGTAGCCCCGAGCTTGGCAGAAAGCATCCAGGTCCTGCAGCAAGCCGGGCCGGCGCAGGAAGGTCTGAAGGGGAGGAGACGCTGGCGTCACCCCGCTGTCCCCATCGTGCCACCCCTGCCTCGGTTTCCCCGCCGCCCAGCCTCACCTCCAGGTCCACGTAGATGGCGCTGACAGCGAGGAGCAGCCCATCGCCGGAGAGGACTTTGAGGTCCTTCCGCAGCATCTGCTCCGTTGTCAGCCCTGGGAGACGAGAGGGGCCAAGCGTGAGCCCCGGGGACGTGTCCTCGTCCCCAAGGAGAGGGGTCTGTCCCGGGACCCGCTCCCAGCCAGACCCCGGACGCCACTGCCCTGGCACACGGACCTGAGACGTCAAACTTGGCCGCTTGCAGGGCTTCAAAGACGGCGTCGCGGGCCGGCAGCTCGGGGAACCTCGCCTCAAGCAGGGAGATGCACGCCACGTCCCTGGGTGTCACCTTGCCGGCCGCCGGGCTCAGGTTGACACAGTCCAGGAGGATGGTGCCTGCGGGGGACAACCGGGGGCCATCAGTCGTCACCGTCCCCCTCGGGCGGGGCTCAGTGAGGGCCGCCATCCTCACCGTGCAGCAGCGCGGCCGTGGCTCTGTCCAGCACGCCCGGGGGACCCTGGGCGATCCGTTCCGTCACCAGCGTGGCGCAGGAGCCCACCGGCTCTGCTGTCACCTGGCAGCCGGGAGCTCGGTCCCGTTCCAACGGCCGGTGATCCAGGACCTCCACCACGGCCTCTTCCAGGGCCGCGTCGGCGCTGGCGGGCGAGACGGGGAGGGTGAGACCCCCGGCACGGCCCTGGGGCGCAGCCGCCACGCGCCACCCCCAGCAGAGCCTGGGAACCCCCTTTGCTCCTCTCCTCCTACCCTAAAAACACCTCGGGAAGGGAAAGGTTTTACCCACCCCGGGCCAAAACCAAGCAAGGAAAAAGTGAGGCTTCGGGTGGGTGGCCCCGGTTGTCCCCACGCCCCCCGCTGCGGCTCACCCAGGCAGGACGTGGTGATCGACCAGCGTCAGGGAGAGCAGCCCGGCGCGGTGCAGCCCCCCCAGGTCGATCTCGTCCCGAAAGATGAGGGCGGCGGCGGGGATGCCCTGCTCCCGCAGCAGGAAGGTCGTCTCCGTCCGGAGGGCGAAGTCGGCACGAGGGATGTTCAGCACCGGGATGAAGGCGGCTCTGGGAGCCGGGGAGGTCTGTGGCGGGGGGATGACAGCCGGTGAGGCGTCCCCCAAGCCCCCATTTGTCCCTGAGCCAGCGGGCGAGCCTCACCTTCGCCAGGAAATAAGCCAGGGCCAGGGCCGAGACGGTGGAGTCCAGGTCACAGGCCTCGTTGCCCATCACCACGTGGATCTCCTGGTGATGCCGGATGTGCTCCTGCCGGGGCGGGAGGCGTCAGGCGCGGCAGCAACGCGTCCCCATCCTCCAAAGCCCCCCGGGCCGGTCCCTTCCCCTTCGTCACCCTCGAGGGGACGTGCCAGTGTCCCCAGAGCCACTCGTCGCAGGTGCCACCCACAGATGCCACCGGCCGGCACCCATCTCCCAGCTGCCGCCAGCAGCGGACGGGCTCCTGGTGTCCCCGAAGTGCCACTGGGCCCGGTGCCCTGGCCAGGATCCGCTTCGGGCACAGAAGCCTCACGTTTTTGGGGCACGTGCGCGAAACTGGGCGCATCGGGGCCCTGGGAGAACGGGAGAACCCAGCTCGGCCGGGAGCGACCGCGGCAGCGGGGCCGGGGACCTTCCTGCCCCGGGGGACGCTGTCGCAGCCCTGGCAGCCTTCAGTATTTTAACCCCAGACCAAAGTGGTTTTTCCAGAGGCAGCGAGTTTGGGGCTGGCTGTCCCCCAAACACAACCTTCACCCCTTTTATTCTCGCCAGCAGCAGCAAGAAAAATAAGTGTCACCCACGTCACCCCGCCAATCCCCCGTCCCCGGCTGCTGGCGCCCGTCCTGCCACGCTCCAGGGAGCCGCCCTGTCTCCAGCCCTTTTTCGGGGACAATTATTTCATGCCGTAACCCAGATTCGCTCATTTATTCGGTACAAGCTGAGGAAGTAAACAGCCGGGAGCTGCCCGCCGCATCCCCCCCGCAGCGGGCCGGGGACCCGCGCCCACGTGCAGCGAGACCAGGCGAGGCCGCGGGGTGGGGTGGGGGGTGCTGGGGAGCCCCCGGCCGCGGAACCGGCTCGGGGCGTCCCCGGTGCGGCTGTGCCACCCCAGCCTGGGCTGTCGCGGGGCAGCACACGACCAGCCCCTCTCTTCTGGGGAGACGGGGGCACCCTGCTCCCCTGGGCACCCTGCACCCCATTTCCCCCTGCACCCTGCTCCCCTGGGCACCCAGTCCCCCTGCACCCCAGTCTCCCTGCACCCTGCTCCCCTGCGTCCCCAGCTCCCCCCTGCACCCTGTTCTCCTGGGCACCCCAAGTCCCCTGCACCCCAATTCCCTGGGCACCCAGTCCCCACGCACCCCAGACCCCCTGCACCCCAAGCCCCCTGCACCCTCCTTTCCTGAGCACCCAGTCCCCATGGACCCCAGTCCCTGGGCACCCCATTTCCCCCTCCATCCCCCTTCCCCCTGCACCCTGCTCTCCTGGGCACCCAGTCCCCCTGCACCCCAAGCCCTGGGCACCCTGCTCCCCCCATGCACTCTGCTCCCCCCTGCACCCCTTTTTCCTGAGCACCCAGTCCCCCTGCACCCCAAGCCCCCTGCACCCCAGTAACCCATGCACCCCGCTCCCCCCGCACCCCAGTCCCCGGGCACCCCATTTACCCCAGGCACCCCATTTCCCCCTGCACCCTGCTCTCCTGAGCACCCAGTCCCCCCACACCCCAATTCCCTGAGCACCCAGTCCCCCCACACCCCAGTCCCCCCGCACCCCAATTCCCTGAGCACCCAGTCCCCCCGCACCCCAAGCCCCCGGGCACCCCGCACCCCACCGCCCCCCGCTACCTGCAGAACCGCCCGGTTCCCCTCCACGAACCGCTCCATAACGGCGGCGAGCCGCTCCCCAGCCCGCCCAGTACGGCCCAGTACGGCCCAGTACCCGCCGCACCGCCCATCGGGGCGTGGTCTCCCGCGCGGGATGCCGGGAAGGGGGCGTGGCCTCACCCCCCCCCCAGTCACCCACAAACGGGCCGTTCCCCCCCCCCCCCCCGACGTCATGACACCCCGGGATGGCGTCACCCCATCCCACCGCTGACCAGCGACCGGTGACCGGTGACACCCCGCGCAGCTCGCGGGTGTTGCGCAAGGGGGGGGTGAAACGGGGGGGGGGGGCACCCGCCGCCCCCTCCCTCCCGCCCGGCGCCAGGCGTCGAAATGGGGGGAGAAGGGGAGAAGGGGAGAAGGGGAGATTTGGGCGCTGCCGGGGGCCAGGCCTCGCCCCGGCGTGCAGGCAGCTGCCTTCTCTCCCCTCCCTCCTGCCTGTCCTCCCCCTCTTCCTCCGCCTCCTCCCCCTCCTCCTCCCCCTCCGCCGCCTCCTCCGCCTCCGCCTCCGCCTCCGCCTCCGCCTCCTCGCCCCGCCGTGAATCCGCCGTCCCGGCAGGGAGCCGGGCTCGGCAGCGCAGAGCAGGCCTCGGCCCGGCGGGGGAAAGGGGGGGAAAAGGAGGGGAAAAGGAAAAAGGAGGAAAAAAGAAGGAAAAAGGAGGGGGAAAGAAGGAATAAAGGAGGAAAAAAGGGAAAAGGAGGAAAAAAGAAGGAAAAATAAGGCATAAAGAAGGAATGAAGGAGGAAGAATAAAGCAAAAGGAGGAATAAAGGAGGAAAAAGAAGGAATAAAGAAGGAAAAAAGGAGGAAAAAGAAGGAAAAAAGGAGGAAAAGAGGAAAAAAGACGGACTAAAGAAGGACTGAAGAAGGAAAAAAGGAGGAACGATAAGAAAAAGGAGGAAAAAGAAGGACTAAAGAGGGAAAAAAGAAGGAAAAAGGAGGAATAAAGAAGGAAAAAGAAGGAAAAGCAGGAAAAAAGGACTAAAGAAGGGAAAAGGAAGAAAAGTGGAATAAAGAACAAAAAAGGAGGAAAAAAGAAGGAAAAAAGGAGGAATACAGAAGGAAAAAGGAGAAAAAAGAAGGAAAAAGGAGGAAAAAGGAGGAAAAGAAGGAGGGAGCGGGGAAACGGCGGCAGCGAAAGGGCTGCAAGGTAGGAGCGGGGCCGGGGGCGCGGGGGCCGGGGGCGCGGGGGCCGGGGCGGGTGACCCCCTGCCCGCGGCGGCGTTTGGGCTGGGTTTGGAGGTTTCGGGGACAGCGGCGGCGGGTTGGGGGGTCCTGGGGTGACCCCAGCCCCGCCGCGGGCCCGGCCGCTGCGGCTCAGCCTGGTGGGGAAACTGAGGCAGGGCGGCACCCGGAGCCCTCGCCGGCCCCGTCCCGCCCTGGCACCCGCCGCCAGGCCTGGACCTGCCGCCCCCGGCCGGTTTTTCCGGCTCCCGGCGCCTCGCCGGTCTCCGACCCGGCTTCTGGTGGAAGATTATTTTATTTATTTATTTATTTAGTTAGTTAGTTATTAAGAATATTTATTTATCTATCTACTTACCTATCAAGAATATTTGTTCATTGTATTACTTAATAATACTATTTATTTATTTACCTATATAGCTATTTCCCTATCTATCAATAATATTTATTTCCGCGCTACTTATTTATAAAAAAGATGTCTTTATTTATTTATGGGTTTGTTTATTAAGAATATTGGTTTATCTATCTATCCACCTACCAAGAGTATTTGTTTATTTACTAACACTATTTATTTATTTATCTGCGTATCTATTCATCTCTCGAGAATATTTATTTACTTATTTATGTACCTGTTTCTCTCCGCACTACTGATGTATTTACTTACCACTAATAAATAAATAGACGCTTACCTTCGGGCGAATCCCCTTCCTTTTCGTTCCCGCAGGACGCCTCCGCTCCGGCCCCAGAGAGGTGGGAACGGCTCGCGGGGCACCAACCCCCTCGATTTTCTCCTTGGCTTTCGCCACCCCCCCCAAAAGCTCCTTTTCCCCCCATCTCCGCCCTCCCCAGCGCCTCCATCACCGTTGATCGGCGCTGCCGCCTGCCTCCCCCCGGGCACCCCCGGCTCCCGTGGGAATGCGGGGGCTGCAGGAGGGGCGCGAGCGCAGCCTGCGCCGGGCGGGTGGAGGGTGAGGGGCTAAGGAGATCCCCTGGCGAGCTGGCGTGGGTGGCCGTGCCAAATTTCCCACATCTCTTGGCCATTTAAAAGCTGAATTTCCCAAATCTCTCGGCCATTTAAAGCCAAATTTCCCAAATCTCTCAGCCACTTAAAGCCAAATTTCCCAAATCTCTCGGCCATTTAAAAGCTGAATTTCCCAAATCTCTTGGCCACTTAAAGCCAAATTTCCCAAATCTCTTGACCATTTGAAGCCGAATTTCCCAACTCTCTCCGCAGGAGCATCTTCGCCGGGCTGAGTTTGCAGGAAAACCCGGGCGGGAGCGCAGGACTCTGACCTTTCCTCCAAGCCGCTCTGGCTCCATTGAACCCCTCGATTCCTCCCAGGTTGGTTTGGGATTTCCCTCTTCCCTTGCGGACGGGAGGCAGATGAAGTCTGCACGCATCGATGGCATTAATTTTTTAATGGCGATTTAGAGGCGTGAGCAGCCAACGTTTCATTTTTCATTATTTCAATGAACGTACGGGGATGGGGGAGAAGCACGCCTAAGCTAGACGAGCCGTACCTGGTAGACAAATGGGACTAATACATACATTTTTTCTTGAAATACCCAACTTTTACCTTCTAAGGGAGAGGTTTGGGATGTGGCTGTTCCTGGAGGGACCCGGAGCGTTCCCAGGGGCCTGATCCGGACCCGCTCGAGGCAGGACGCCACGGTGAGGGTCCCGCTGCTGCCTGCTCCGATGGAGCAGCCAACCGAGCGGGAAGGGCCGATCCTGGCCCCTTCCAGCGGCGAAGGGACCCGCCGGCTCCCGGAGGAGGCTGTCGGTGGGGAAGAAATGCCGGCTGGCGGCCGGGAGAGCCCGGCGCCGGATGGACAAGCCGCCGTGCCGCGCGGCGGGGAGGTGGACGTGCCTTCCAGCCCCGGCGTGGGGCAGCCGGGCTGCGCCCCACGTCTCCCCTCCGATGAGCGTCCGAGGGGAGAAGGTTGGGAGAAGCAGCCTGCGGAGGGTGGGGGGTCCCTGCCGGGTGTCCCCGGGCCCAGCCCGGGTGCCGGGGCGGTGGCGTTACCGGCTGAGCCCCCCCGAGCCCGCACCCCCAGTCGGGAAGCGGAGGCGGATTTTTATTGCGTGAAGTGGATCACCTGGAAAGGCGAGCGGACGCCCATCATCATGCAGAGCGAGAACGGGCCCTGCCCGCTCCTGGCCGTCATGAACATCCTCTTCTTGCAGTGGAAGGCAAGCGGGGCGCGGGGGGGCTGGGGGCTGGCGAGGGGGGATCGGCTCGGCTCCCCCCGGATCGCGAGGGGAAGGGGCCGGGGGACAGTCCCCAGCCTCTCGGTGCTTCCAGGTGAAGCTGCCCCCGCAGAAGGAGGTGATCACGGCCGAGGAGCTGATGGCGCATTTGGGTGAGCTCCCCGGGGACCCCGTCACCCCCGCCCCGCTGCCGGGACGGCGGCGCGCCGCGGTTAACCAGCTTGCCGGGGGCTGACGGCTCTGCCTTGCAGGGGATTGCATCTTGTCCACCCAACCCCGGGAGCCGTCGGAGGGGCTGCAGCTCAACTTCCAGCAGGTGAGGAGCGAGGCCGCCTGTCACCCAGCCCAAAAATTGATCCCCCCTGTCCTGGGGAGCACTGGTGGCCTTGGGCTGCAAGACCTGGGGGGCCAGCCCGCTTCCCGAGCAAGCCCCTCTTGTTTCTCCCCCCCAGAACATCAACGACACCATGACGGTTCTCCCCAAGCTCTCGACGGGGCTGGACGTCAACGTGCGGTTCACGGGCGTCTCGGACTTTGAGTACACGCCCGAGTGCATCGTCTTCGATCTCCTCAACGTCCCTCTCTACCATGGCTGGCTAGTGGACCCCCAGGTGAGCTGGCCCCACGGTTGTCCTGCCGCCTGGCCGGTGGCTTGTGTGGGTCCAGGGACTCAAGGGAATGAGCCGCGGGCTGGTGAGACGCTGGAACAGGTTGCCCGGAGAAGCTGGGGATGCCCCGTCATTGGAAGCGTTCAAGGCCAGGTTGGACGGGGCTTTGAGCAGCCCCATCCCGTGGAAGATGGCCCTGCCCACGGCAAAGGGGGGGTCTCGAGGATCTCCGGAGGTCCCTTCCAGCCCAAACCCTTCCACGACTGGTCCTTCCCCACCGCGGAAGCCACCAGCTCAGCTTCTCGGACGTCCCCGCGATGGAGAGCGGTGGCCCAGCTGCTTGGGGAAGGTTCAGACTGACCCGTCCTCCCCCTGCCCTGCGGTCCTCACCGCCCCGGCCCTTCCCCTCCCTGCAGAGCCCGGAGCTGGTGCGAGCCGTGGGCAAGCTGAGCTACAACCAACTGGTGGAGAAGATCATCACCTGCAAACAGGCCAGCGACTCCAGCCTGGTGAGCGAAGGTAACGGCCCCCTGCCGCCCAACCGCCCGCGTCCCGGGGTCCCCGGGGGGGGCTCGACGCCCTGGCCCCGCTCCCACCCCGCTCTCGTCACCCCAGGGCTGATGGCGGAGCAGTTCCTGGAGTGCACGGCCTCCCAGTTGACCTCCTACGGGCTGGGCGAGCTCATGGCCGCCGTCAGGGAGGGCGAGCTCAGCGTCTTCTTCCGCAACAACCACTTCAGCACCATGATAAAGCACAAGGTGCGGCTCCGGCCCCGGCCTCCTTCCAGCTGGCGGACCCCCCCAAAACGCTGGCCGGGGCCGACTGTCCCCTCTCCCCTCTCCCCAGGGCCACCTCTACCTGCTGGTGACGGACCAGGGCTTCCTGCAGGAGGAGCGGGTGGTCTGGGAGAGCCTCCTCAACGTGAGCGGGGACAACAGCTTCTGTGACGCCAGTTTTCATCTCAGCCACGCGCCGGGCAGGGAGGGGGCTGCCGCGCCCCCCCCGGACCACCGGCTCCAGCAGAGACAAGTGGACCAGGTAGGGGACAACCGGTGGTGGCGGGGGACACCCGAGTCCCATCCCAGCTCCGGGGGATGCCGCAGGGTTTGGGTCCGCTGTGCTGAGCACCCCTCTCTTTTTTTCTCTGTGCCCCCCAGGATTATATGATCGCCCTGTCCCTGCAGCAGCAGCAGGGACAGGACCCCTCCGCGCTCAGTGACCTGCAGTTGGCTCGCCAGCTACAGCAGGAGGAATATCATCATCATCATCATCAGCAGCAGCAGCAGCAGCGGCAGCCAGTCCCAGTGCAGGTAACCAGGTGCACCCTCCTGGGACTGCAGCGCAGGGTGTGGGTGCTTCTCACCCCCTCGCCCCCGTGCTCTGCCCCAGCGGGCGGTCCGGGGGGGGCGGCGTGGCCCCCCGGGATGACGGGGGGTCTCTGCGGCTCCTCCCGCCCCCCCAGCCCCCTTCTTGTGCCCGCAGGGCCGCGTGCAGCCGGGCGGCCGGCCGGCCACAGAGCGGCGGCAGCGGCAGAAGCCCGACTTGGACTGCACCCTCCTATAGCACCCCGGGCCCGGCCCCCTGTGGGGCGCACCCGTGGGGGCCCTGCCGTGGCCCCCCGGCTCCTGGCCATGCCGGGGTGTGTGGCGGGGTCCCCCCCGACCCCCCGCTCTCGTCCGTCCCGCGGGGAGACCCCACGGGGGTCCCTGGGGACAGGAGTGGGGACACACGGACACAGGAGGGGGTGTCCTTCCCCACCCACCGCCGGGCCCACCCGAATCCTTCCAGTGGCCTTAACACGGGGGGTCCCGCCCGGGGGGTGCCACCCCTCGCTCCCTGCTCCGCGACGCGGGGGGACACGCGTCTGGGGGGGACACGGGCACCCCCGTGTCCGAAACGCGGCCTTAGCCCTTGGCAAATAAAGGACTTGTCCCCGTGCACGCGTGTCCGGCCCTCTGACACCGGTGGGGCCTCCGCCCCCCACGGACACGCGGGTTTGGGGGGGGTTGGAGGGGGTTTGGGGGGTCGGGACCCTCCGCCCCCCCACGGACACGCGGGTTTGGGGGGGGTTGCAGGGATTTGGGGGAGGTTGGGGGGCATTGGGGGGTCGGGACCCTCCGCCCCCCACAGACGCGCGGGCCGGGCCCCCCGCGGGTGCAATGCGCGGCGCGGCCGGCAGGGGGCGCCCGGCAGCGGGGGGGGCGCGCGGGGCAGGCGCAGGAGCGCCTATGGGGCCTATGGGGGCCTATGGGGCGTATAGGGGGCGGGGGGGGCGCAGGGCGCGTATAGGGGGCACGCAGAGGGCGCGTGGGGTCCGCCCGCCCGCCCGTCCGTCCGTCCCTCCGCCCCCCCGTCCGTCCCTCCGCCCCCGCCGATCCCCGTCCCGGCGGTGGATTGCTCAGGCCTGGCGCCCCACCTTGCCCCGCCCCGCCCCTCGGCGCGAGCCCCGCTCCCCTCCGGGCCCTCAGCGTTGGCGGTGACGTCACTCCCGCCCGCTGCCTGGCGCGGGGCGCGCGCGGGGCGGGGGGGGGGCGGCGAGCGGCAGCGCGAGGCGGCGGCAGCGGCGGCGGCGGCGGCAGCGCGTGAGTGGGGCCCGGGGCGGGGCCGGGGCCTCCGGTGCCCCCGGGCTGCGCCGGGCCCGGGCCCGCGCGGGGTGGGGGGTGGGGGGGGGGGGGTCGGGCCGAGGGCGGCGGCTCGGGCCCGGGGCCGCGGCGGGGGGGGCGCGGGCCGGTTCCCGGTTCCCCCGCGGTCCTGCGGGCCCGGGGCGGGGGCGGGCGGGGCCGGGCCGGGCGGGGGGGCCTGGAGCCCGGCAGGGGCCCCCACCGTGCTCCCGGGCGGGGCGGGGCCGGGGGGAGGCGGCCGGCAGCGAGGCCCCGGGCCCGGCCTTCGTCCCCGCCGGGCCGGGGTGTGGCCCCCCCCCGGGTCTCTGCCGCCGGCGGGGCCCCCCGCTCCCGGCGACGCTCCCGGCCCCGCTCTTCCTCCCGCCCCGGGCGCTCGGGGTTTCCTCCCGTCGCGGCGGGATCGCTGCTCGGCGGCTGGGGGGGCCCGGTGCCGGTGCGGCCCCCCCGCCTCGGCCGGCCCCGCCTGCGGCCCCGGGGCATCAGCCGGGCCCCGGGGGACGCCGCCAGCCCTGACCCGGGCCTCACCCGCGGCCTCCCACGCACCGGCTGCCCGCCCTGCCCGCTACCTGCCCGCCTCCCGTTCGCGGCGTCGCCCTCCCGGCCCGGTGAAGCGGGACCCGCGGCGCGCTCCCGCCTCGCCTCCCGGAACCGGCCCCTGCGGTTCCTCTTCCCCCCGCCCGGAGCGAAGCCGCCCCGTCCCTCGCCGAAATCCCTGCTCGGCGGCGGGGATTTGCCTCCCAGGGGCCGGGGCCCCGACCCCCGTCCCTGCCGAAACGCGGCCCGCGTCCGATGCCAGCGCGGAGGGGAAGGCAGAGCCGGGGTGCCCTGACCCCCCGCCAGGGGTGGCCTCCCCGCGCCCCGACGGTGACGGCGCTGGGCTCCCGCTCCCTCCCCGTGTGCCCGTCGGGAGCCGCATGGCGCCTTTTTGAGGCACAAAGGTGCTCATTGTGCCGCTGGCAAATCCCTAATCCTGCGCAGCGCGGCCGCCTGGGTCCGGCCGCCCGGCCGAGGGGCGGCGGTGGGCTCCGTGCCTCGGTTTCCCCCCCCGGCCTTGGGCTGCGCGCCCGGGATCAGCCCCGGGATGCGGACACAGCGCTCGGGAGAGCAACGGTGCGGGGGGGACTTCCCCCTCCTCTTCATCCCGCCGCGATCCCGGGGTCCTGCCGGTCCCCAGCTGATGCCACGCCGTGCGATGCCGTCGGGGGAACCAGGCTGGGGAAGTCCCGGAGACCGGGAAGCCGGTTCCTCCCTCCGGCCGGTGCCAAGGATCTGTCCCGCTGGTCGGAAGCGAGAGCCGGCCTCGGTTAATCATCACCCGCTGAGCCCTGCGCCGCAGGGAGCAAAGTCCCTCTCTGCCAGAGCCGAGCGCCCGGCCGCTCTGTGCGGCGCAGGGGGGATTTCGCCGGCCCGCGGACCCTCCCCGACACGTGGCTTGGCCGGGGGCTCGCCGGGAGCCGAGGTGGGGCTTGGGGCGCCGGGTCCAGCCGGGGCATCGCAGAGCGCGCCGGCGGCACCGGCCAGCAGGAGACGTGACCGGCCGCGAGCAGGGACCGGGGTCGGAGCCGCCAACTCCGCGGGGCCTCCCCGCTTCCCCGGGGCGCCAGGTGCCCCCTCACCTCGCCCTCTCTTTCCTCCCCCCCAGCATGTTCCAGACCTTGTACAGCTATTTTTGGTGGGAACGGCTCTGGCTGCCGGAGAATGTCACCTGGGCCGACCTGGAGGACCGGGATGGGCGGGTCTATGCCAAAGCCTCTGATCTCTACATCACCCTCCCCTTGGCCTTCCTCTTCCTCGTCGTCCGGCACCTCTTTGAGACGTGAGTCCCTTCCCTGGGGTGGGGGTACGCCCTGATCCGGCTCTCCCTGCGCCCCCGGGGCTGCGGAGGCGCTGGGATGAGCCCCTGGATGCGTCACCCTGAGCTCAGCCCGGCTGCGGGGGGCTGCGGCTCCCCGGGGTCCCGCTGCTGGGGTGCGCTGGGTCCCCCCAGCCCGCGTTCAGGGCCCGGCACCTGCCCCCGGCGGCCCCGCACAAACCCGGCTTTGTGCATCCTCCGCCGCCCTTATCGCGGCACGGTCGGCCGCGGGCCCCGGCGGTTAAGGAGCGATTTGTTGGGCAAACAATGGCGAGCCGAGGCCGGGAACAGACGGGGCTTTGTTGGGACGGCGGGAGAAGGGAGCCTTGGCCGGGGTGGGTACGGCCCTGCCGCTTCACGGGGCCGGGCCCCCAGCCCCGGCCTGGCAGAAGGACCTGGGGGATTCCCCCGTGGTAAACCCCACCTTGGAGAAGCAGCAGCGGGATGGGGAAACTGAGGCACCGAGTGGCCGTGTGTGCCTGGGTGGCTTTGATGGGGCCACGTCAGCCGGGTGACACAGAGATGGGGACATTTTATGTCCCCCTGCTCCTTCCCCAGGTATGTGGCCACCCCACTGGCCGGGCTACTGAACGTCAAGGAGAAGATCAGGTTAAAAGCCACCCCCAATGCCGTGCTGGAGAAGTTTTATGCTGCCACCACCAAACACCCCAAGCAGGTGAGGGGAGGGGGGGCCCCAAAAGGGGCTCGACGCGGCTGGGGGAGGGCGAACGGCAGAGCCGGGGCACCGCGGCACGGCGGTGACGTCCCTGCCGCCCCCCAGGCCGACGTGGAGATGCTCTCAAAGAAGAGCGGCTGCACGGTGCGGCAGGTGGAGCGCTGGTTTCGCCGCCGCCGCAACCAAGACCGGCCCAGCCTGCTCAAGAAGTTCAGGGAGGCCAGGTGAGACCCCGCGCCCGGCGTCACCGTCACCCTGCGGCGGGTGGGGCTGTGGGGGCACCCGCTTGGCCGGTAGCCGCCCTGGGAGGGTGGCGTACGGGATCGGTGGGTCCGTCCTCCCTCCCTCGCCCCGGTGCCCGCCTGAGGACCGTCTGCTTCCTTTTTCCAGTTGGCGATTCACGTTTTACCTTATTGCTTTCATTGCTGGCATGGCTGTGATAGTGGATGTAAGTATCGGCCCCCCCGCGCCTGCCCGGCCCCCGTGGCCCCCCGCCCCCTCTAACACCTCTCTCCCCCCGCGTCCCGCAGAAACCCTGGTTCTACGACCTCCGGGAGGTGTGGAAGGGATACCCCATCCAGGTGAGCACCCATCCCACGGCCCCTCCTGCCCCCAGGAGCTGCCTGGGCGGCCAGAGATGGGGCCAGAAGCCCCCGGGGCGCGGGGGGGTCTCTCTGGGGTTGCACGGCGTCTCTGGCACCCGTGCGGGTTTCGCTGGGGCACAGGGAAGGGGTTTGCACGCCCGTGGGGTGCAGAAGGGTCCCCGGGACACCTGGGGGTCTGGCTGGTGCCCGCGGAGGGGGATCGAGCCCCCCTGGGCGCACGGAGGACCCCCCAGCCTGTGCCTTGCCTTTCAGAGCATGCTGCCCTCCCAGTACTGGTACTACATGATCGAGCTCTCCTTCTATTGGTCCCTGCTCTTCAGCATCGCCTCCGACGTCAAGCGCAAGGTGGGCCGCGGCGGTGGGGCTCCCTGGGGACGGGGTGGCAGGCGCGGGGACGTCATGGCAGGGTTTTCTTTGCCGTCGTGGGCGTTAGGGACCCGCGGGCTGGGAGGATCTGGGGCTGCCGTAACCCCGGCTCCCCCTCCTCTGGGCGCAGGACTTCAAGGAGCAAATCATCCACCACGTCGCCACCATCATCCTCATCAGCTTCTCCTGGTTCGCCAACTACATCCGTGCAGGGACGCTGATCATGGCCCTGCACGACTCGTCGGACTATCTGCTGGAGGTACGTCCCCCGCCGCGCCACCACGGCCGTGGCCGCGTCCGCGTCCTCTCCCCGGCTCACTCCCCCTCTGCCCCTGCAGTCTGCCAAGATGTTCAACTACGCCGGCTGGAGAAACACCTGCAACAACATCTTCATCGTCTTCGCCGCCGTCTTCATCATCACCCGCCTGGTCATCCTGCCCTTTTGGTGAGCGCCGGTCGTCGGTGAAGGGGTGGGGAAACCGAGGCACGGGGTGGGGAGACCCACTGGGGCCGGGATGCCAGGCCCTGCCCGTGACAGCGCTGCTTCTGCCGGCAGGATCATGCACTGCACGGTGGTTTATCCGCTGGATCTCTACCCTGCCTTCTTCGGCTACTACTTCTTCAACTTCATGATGGTGGTGCTGCAGTCGCTGCACATCTTCTGGGCCTACCTCATCATCCGCATGGCCCAGAAGTTCATAACTGGAAAGGCAAGAGGGGGCCCGGGGACGGCTGGGGGCTCCCGGTCCCGCAGGGAGACGCCGCTGCGGGGCGAAGGGGCCGTGTCCGGGGACGGCCGATGCGGCTGGGGGTGGACGGAGGGCGCGGGAGCGAGGGGGAGGCGGGGGGTTTGCAGGGGAGACCACGACGCCGGACTGCGCTCGGCTTCCCGAGTCCTGGGGGGGAGGGATTGGGGCGGAGAGGGAGCCGCCGTGGTCGCGAGGGGGGAAGCCGAGGCACGGCAGGAAACCGGGGCGCCGCTGACCGGGCCCCCTTTCGCTCTCCCCCCACAGGTGGTGGAGGACGAGAGGAGCGACCGTGAAGAGACGGACAACTCGGAGGAGGAGGAGGAGGCGGCGAAGAACGGGCCCCTCTCCAATGGCCACCCCGTCCTCAACAACAACCATCGCAAAACCGACTGAGCGCCCTCGCCCCGTCTCTGCGCCGGCAGGGGCGGCCGGGGCCCCGCCGGAGGCCAAACCTGTGAGATGTCAAATCCCACCGCTGCCACCCTCGCGTAGCGCCGAGGTCCCCGTCCCCTCCATCCTCTCCCCTCCCCGGTCCGGCCGGGCACACCGGGGCCCCCTCCCGGCCCCCAGCCCCCTCCGTCCCCTCCTCCGGCGAGGGGCCGCGGCGCTGGGGGCGGCAGCGGTCGCCGCTTCACCTCACGCTCACCGTTGGTGCCCTTCCTGCCTTTCACCTGCTGCCTTAATCCACCGCGGTGCCCCGGGACGGGCAGAGCAAGGACGGCTCCTGCCAGCGTCCCTCCGGGACGGCTCCTTCCCCTCCTCGCAGCCCCCGCGGATCGGCCGTGGCCGCAGAGCTCGGCTCCAGCCCCTCGCCGGGCTCCAACCCTGCCTTATTCCCCCTTTTCCCCACCATCCCTTCGCCGGTGGGGAGCGCGTCCTCAGCCGCCTCGGCAAACGCCGGGGAAAAGCCCCTTCCCCGACCCGTGCCCGGCTTCGCTGCCGGCACCGAGCGAGGGCGGAAAAGCCGGCGCGGTCCCTGCTCGGAGGGCTGGGAGGGGGGCGCGGCGGGGCCCCGGGCCTGGCGGGGGCTGCGGGACGATGACACTATGGCGGCGGCGGGGGAAGGAGGCTGCGGGGTTTGGTCGCTACGAGCGGCTCACGAGGAGCTGAATCCTCTCGTTTCTCTTCAGTAAATGGGTCCCGAGCCTCTCCCTCGCCGCGGCCTCTCCCGCTCCCCTCCCCCGCTGTAACAGGACAAATTTGCAACTGATTTTCTTTTTGTTTGTTTGTTTCTATTTATTCGGAAGAGGGAAGGAGCCGGGCCTGGCTCCGTCTCCGCATCCACCCGGGATGCAGCGAGACCTCCCAGCGCGGAGGGGTGGGGGAGAAGGACCATTAACCAACGTCAGACCAAAACGTGTTTTGTTGTTTTTGTTTTTTAAAAAAAAATATGTTAAAAATATTAAGTTTAAAAACTAATAAACTTCAGTATAAAATTCAAGGCTTCTGTGGCTGGCGCAGCGGCCCTGGCCCCGGCGGGGGCGACTGCTGGGGCGCAGCCCCCTTAGCTTGTGTTCAGGCGCTGCTGAAAGTGGGCGGATTCCAGGATTTTGCTATTTTCCATTCCCCCGCCCCGAGAGCTCTGCACCTCTTCAGCCCCGGAGCCCCGGCCCCGCCGAGCGGCCGCCCGCCTCGCCCTGCTGACAAAGCCGCCGTTCAGGCGGACGCCGAGGATGGGAACTGGAGCGCGGAGGCCCCAGAAAGGTGCTGTGGTTCGTTTTGTGGGTTTTTTTTTTGAAAAAGGGGTTATTTAGCATGGAGAAAGGCCTCCTTGTGCGAGCGCAGAGGTGCGCGGGCTGGGCGCGGGTTTGGGGGGCGGCTGGAGCCCGCGTTGCTGCTGCCGCTCGCCCCCGGCGCGGGGCTTTGCAGCGCGGCGGCGGGCGATGCCAGGGTTGAGGCCAGTTTGTAAAAATCTGCCTCCCTCTGCCCGCGGTCGCGGCGCTGATTGAACCCTTTGGCTGCACGGGTACCAGCCCTGCCCAAAGAAACCCACCCCAAAAGCCAACCTTGAGCTTGCGCGGCGCTGCCGGGGAGGGAAGAAAACGCGTTTTCCTCGCGGAGCCGCCGCTGGCTTCGCCTCCGGCAGCCGGCCCAGGCTGGCAGGCGCCGCCCTCCCCGGCTCTGCCCTTCCCTACCCCAGCCGCAGGTGCCCAGATCGGGTTCGGTTTGACTGAGCCAAGTTCAAGGCTGTCGCGGCTGCACCGGTGCGGTGTTTTTAAGCCGACCGCCGTGTTTTGCGCCCACGGTTATAGCTGGGGACGGTGGGAGGCGGCGCTCGGCATCAAATCTGCTCCCCAGCCAGAAAAGTTCAACTTCTCGTCCGGTTTCCCGAGCGGAGGATTTAACGCGCGTTTGCGGTGCTCGGGAAAGGCGCCGGCGCCCGCGGGAGCGCGCTGCCCGTCCGGGCCCGGCGCCGCGGGCAGGGCTCCTGCTCGCCCCTGGAACCGAGGATGGAGGGGCTCGCTCCTGCTCTGCCAGGGGGTTTTGCTGTGGCTGAAGTTCAGGGCAATTTTTTTTAATAGAAAAACATAGTTTATTGCTTTTAACAATGAAAAGATTCTTTACAACATCTCACAGTTGAAGACAGATGCTTTTTTTTTTTTTTTTTTTTTTTCACTTAAATTCACGTCACCGCTATAAATCCAGCGTGGTCCGCTCTCGCCGGGCCCGTCTCTACCGCCCTCGCTCCCTCCCAGTCCGGTCCCCCGGCTGCAGGGACATCGGCAGCTCGGTCCCGACCGTGCAGCGCTTCCCCGGAGCCTCGGTGCAGCGTTTCCTGCTGGAAAACTGGCAGCGACACCAGCGTGAGCCGTAGCTGCCCAGGGATTTGCGTCTGACATTTGGTGGAGAGCTGGAAGAGAGCAGGAACGGCCGCTTGCCAGCAGCCCGGGCAGGTACCGGCTCGGCTAACGGCCTTTCCTGCGGCGCCGAGGCAGAGCCTGTCCTCCCGCGGGGCGACCGTAGCCCCCGGGACGCGGGAGAAGCAAAGCTCGCGGCGTCGGGTTTGGGCTTCGCCCGCCGCCACCCGCGCCAGGTTACGTTTCTGTTCCGTGTCCATCTGCCGCTGTGATTTTCAAGTGAACGGGAGAACTCGAAGCCGCCGTTCTCGGCTTCGTTAACGGTTACTATTAAACAACCACCTCGCGAGAAGAAACTTTACCCTCACAAAGGGAAAGTCAGCACCAGGCCTGCGGTCAAGAGGGATGCGGCGGGAGCAGGGGCGGGCTCACAGCAGCCGCCCTCGGCACTCGATCGCCCCGCAGCAGCACAGCAGCTCTTTGCCTTCCACGCTGCCCACTTCGTAGTTGTAATCCCAGGTCAGCTCCGTGCCGGCTCGTATCCTCCTGGGAAATCGGAAAGCACAGGCTGGGAGAAGAGGCCACGCCAAAAAGGAGGCGACGCTGGACCCCCCGCTAGCAGAGAGCGACGCTTATGTGTGACCTCTCTGGCCAGGGCGGTGCAGCCCGGCATCCCCTGGGGCCAAGGGTGAAGCAGCCGGCGCGGCTGCCTTTGGCTCCACGGCGAGCGAGGGGACAAAGTTCCCCGCTGAATTACTCCCGCGGGGCTTCGCAGAGGAGGCGCCGCGCTCGTGGTGCCCTGGAGGCACGTGGCGGGGATCCCCCACCGCCCCGCGCTGCCCGCAAGGGTCGCGACTCAAACGAGCCGGGCAGCCGGCTGCTCCGTGCTCCGCTCTCCCCTCTGGAAAGGTCTAAAACCGATGCAAATCGCCCCAGAATCTCCAGCAGAGAAGAGAGTTCCTCACCCCACTCAGCTCCGAGCTCCTCCCTGTTCCGGCTGGTGCGAAACTGGGGACCGGGGTTACCAGGAGGAGGAAACGCCCGGCCCGCGCGGGTCACGCAGCCCCGGCCAAGGAGCCGGGTCCGACCAAGCCCCGTGAACGGGCAGCCCTTCCCCACGCGCGCCGTGACTCACTTGCTGGCGAAGAAGGCGACCCAGGGGAAGCGGAGGTCGTGCGTGTCCACAAAGACGTTCTGCACGAAGAGGTTAGGACTGCAGCTATGCTGTACGGGAGCGGAGACAAACACAGTGAGCGCCTTCCTGCGTCAGGAGGGGTGCAGAGCAGCCAGCAGTAAACACAAGCCTTTATAAACAAGCAGCATTCCCGATTTGTCTGCTGCATCCAGCGTAAGCCTGCTGGAACAGGACACGCTCCCTCCCCTGCCCGCACAACCAGGCGTGAGTCACGAGATCCACCCTCGCAAAGGTAATGGTCGCTGGAAGGCCCGGCTCGGCCGTCCCGCTGCCCGCGCGTCACGGGGCCGGAGCAGCCGCCCTATTTCACTCGCGGGGGCGGATCGGCCTCCCAGGCCGGCTCTTGTCCCGCTTTTTTTTTTTACTGTATTTATCTAGTCCTGGGGAGGAACAGGCCCGCTGAAAGGACAGGTCACCCCAAATACGTCCCTTTCCCTCCTCAGCTGCTGAGGGCCGTTCCCCTTCCGTCCCCTGCCAAGGGCAGCAACTCACGTTGAGGTACCGGCCCAGGTTCCCTTCCAGCTTGGCGTCGATGATGTAACAGGACTCCTCTCCGTCGTAGAACTGGCGGGTGGTTCTGCGGATGGGCGCGCTCTCCCCCTTCTCGGCCGCTGCCATGTTGGTTGACTTGATGGCGATCCCGTGAGTTGATTTCAGGGCAAAGCCGCGGGTGGATTTCACCGCCACCTGCCTCTTCACGGGACCTGCCGCCAGAGAAGGACAAACACCGCCGCGTTTTTCTCTCCATCTTCCAGAAGAGGAACCCCACAGCAGCGCTGCTGGCCCAAGGCGCTCTCCTCTTTCACCCAGGGGTAAGAGATCCCTCAGGGACGCAGCTCAGAACGAAACCACCCCCCGGGGATGGCTCCTGGCACTCTCCCAGCTCTCCGCTCGACCCAGCGAAGCCTGGAGACCCACCGTGAGTCTCTCAGTTGCTTTTTCTTGGCTATCCACAAATATCTGGTACTCGAGGCCTGGGTTTTGCGGTTACGTCTCACGCAACACGTGGGGAAGTGTCAGACCTCGGTCGTTAGACACAGCTCAGGGGTGCCTGGCGCAGGACGCACCACGCTCACAGCTGCTACGTCCTCATCAGCCCTTCCCGGCGGCTTCTGGCCCAAACTGCTTGCTGTACTCGGCCCCCGTTGCTGCCCCAGCAGCTGTCCTCACCTGACCCCGACGAGGGGTTTTTCTTGTCGTCCCCTTCCTCCTCCTCGGAGCCCGAGGAAATGGTCTGGATGTCGTCGCTGTCGTTGGTGGTGCCCTGGGCCTGCCCCGCCACCGCCTGCCCGTTCTCGCCCTCGCTGTCCGTGCTGCTCGACAGGGTCAGCACGTCCTGCAGAAAGGCGTGAACAGCTCGAGCGCAGCCTGGGCCAGGGCAGAGCGTCGCTCCGTCGCGTTCCAAGCGACGTTCAGGGCTCCCTTTTTTCCCCAGCAGCATTTTGCTCTCTTCTAGCAGAGGACCTCTGTGCGCTAATAAACCCTTTTTAAGTGGATCCCCCACGCGGATGCCGCGGTCAGAGCTGGGACGGGACAGAAACCCCATCTCACAGGCCAGTGTTGGAAGCAGCAGTGGGGTTTCAGGGGTTCCTGCAGCACCCAGCCTGCCAGAGACTCGTCAGCCTGCACCCTCAGGTGCTCTGGGTTTTGCAAGGAAGGGAGAAAACCCCCAAACCCAAAGACCGCCCCCCAGGATGGCCTCCTAGACCCGGCTCTGCCCAGCAACGGGTCCCTGGTGTGCGGGGGATGCCAACCAAGGTGCTACGTCCCATTACAACAGATGGCCCGCCACCACGCTCCCCTCTTTTCTGGGCTTTCAGAACCACGGAAGGCTCCCGTTGTCTGAAGAAAATCCACCCCCCTCCAGGCAATCACAAGTAGGAACCACGCGCCCTGCGCTGGTGCTCAGCTGGGAATGGAAGTGGCACAGAAACAACCCGAAGTGAGGTTCAAGGCCTTCATCAAACCAGTTTGGAGCTGTGAGGCAGAGCCGGGCCCGCGCCTCCCAGCCCGAAGGATCGCCGCTTACCTCCGTGGTGGGCTGCGGGGCGAGAGAATGCCGTCGGCTCTGGAGCAGGGCGGTCTTGCTCGTCGGCCTCCGGATCCCCTCCAGTTTGGGAGGGCTCGGGTTGTAGCCATACATCCTGCCCAAGTCGCTTAGCCTGTGGGGTGAGGGCAAGAGCGGGTCACGCTTGCATCGCCAGGGAGCCCGTCCGCGGGCCAGGCAGAGCCGCAGCAGCTGAGGAAGGCCGAGCGCTGGACAGCGCTGCCATCTCCAAGCGTTTCACTTGCCAGCGGACACCGGGCACAGCCCGAACCCTCCCAACCTCGCGGTTTACTCTGGCCGTGGCATCCATAGCAGTAAGGGGCAGCCCTAGAGTTGCGGCAATTCATTCAGAGCGATATTTGGAAATAAAAAGCAGGAAGATACAACTTGAGGAACCTTACCCGGGAATTTTGCTTGGATCTTCAGGTTCCTGCAGAGGGGAGAAGCACAGAAGATTAACATCTCTCCCTTTTGGAGCACTCTTCAGCCCTTCTGTGGAAACGCTCCCCGACACCAGCCCGGGTGCGAGAAGCGGGCTGTCCCCACTGCTCAGTGTGACACCCACTCCGGGGGTGCTCCAGAAGGGCCAAGTGACGAGCACGGGTCTCCCACCCTCCGCATCCCACGCAGCGGGTCTCCCAGTCCCCTCTCCAGCGCAGGGGGTGGACAGAGGCCACCTCCATCTCCCCGTTGTCCCCAGCCCTGTCTGAATGCCCTCCGCCCCTGCTCAGGCACCCGGGGCTCCCTCTCTCGGAGCTGCACAAGCGCATAGCACGCGGGGCGGGAGGGATGTTCAGCTCAGCTCATGCTGAGCGACTCCTTCCCAACCTCTTGTGCCACAGCATCCCCCAGGAAGGAGGAAGGCGCCTCCCTACCCCACCACAGCGGGCCAAGCAAGCAGGGCAAGGGGGCAGATGCCAAGCAGCACCACGGTCCACCTAGCCGTGCTGTAGGGTAGAGAAGCCATCCCAGCAAGAGCACGGCTGAGGCACATCTCTGCCTCTCAGTTCCCTCATCCACGCTCCCAAGGCAGGGGGCGAGACTCCTCTCCCAGCCCCACAGCCCTCCCTTACATCTTTCTTCAATGCTTTTGACTCTCCGTCCACGTCGCCCAGGGCAGAGGCGCAGGCTTTCTCTCTCTCACCAGGGAGTTCCATTTTGCTAGCTTTGGCTTCGCCGCCTTCGCTCATCTTGAAGGAGGAGGCGCTGTCGTTGTCCTGGAAGCCGTCAGACATGCTGTTGGAGCTCAGCCACGAGGCCACTTTGTTCTTGGAGGTCTCCTCCGACACCGGCAGCTTACAGGAGGCAGCCACCGCTGTCTCATCGTGGCTGATTTGCCGGGTGAGCCCCGAGTCCTTGGAGGCCGTCTCCGACAGCCCGTTCTCCTTCTGGCCCCGGGTCTGCCGTCGTGTGGCATAGCTGCGCCATACCGAGCTGGTGCTGAAGTCCTCGTCCTTGCAGAAGTTGTCGTCAGAGCTGTCCTCGTTGGACTCCTCCTGCTCCTCAGTGCCTGTGTTTTCCTCCTCTTCGTCCTTGAGGTCCACCCCGCTGCTGTCAGAAGAGCATTTTGCATCGCTCTCGTAGCCCTCCTTGAAGTTCTCCACGCTCTCAATGTGATCCAGGTTTGCAAAATATTCGTCACCCATCTCTAGCCCCTCTTTGTCGGCAAAGTCATCCGTGAGGATTTTCCCTGGGGGTGGGGAATAGAAAACTAAGCATGAGTTTTCCAGGGATGATGTTCCTACCCCATAAACTTTATCCTCCCCAAAGGCTCAGTGAGGAGCGAACAGGACTGACACCACCTCATTCCAAAAGCCGGGCTGGGAAGGGACAACCTGTCACCCTGATACTCGGGGTAATGCAAGTCTGAAGCAGGTGGCTGATCTCAGGTGGGCCCTTGCTAGCATCCCAGTTTCCAACAAGGCAATCTCTAAACGGCAATTCAAACAGGGTGATGGCCTTTTGGAGGGGAGGGTGTAGCACAGAGGCAATATTAAGGGCAAGAAACCAGAGCAGCGGAGCTCGGGCAACGCCCGTGGTTAGTGTCATTTCAGAGTTAACGCAACCATGCTGTGCAACTTCTGCATTTTCTTGGTTTGTGCCGCCGTCCCAATGGCTGGTGGGATGTAAACAGGAAGCAGGTACGTGTCGATTCACCCCCGGCGCGCAGAAACGGCTCTGGGGATCCGAGCACTTCTCTGCTTTCTGCAGCATCTCGTTTCAGAGTCGGGCAAGGGAGGGGCATCGATCGGGAAATCAAAGCGCTGCAAGTTCATCATCTAAGTTTTCACTTTCCTGTCCCCTTAACAAGGGCAGGAAGAGCTTCACACCCGTTCTGCTGGGTTTTGCATTTAGCGATAAACAAAGCCTAGATCTCAGGCCTGACACAGGCTTGACACAACCAGATCTTTTCAAATACGTATTCCCCCCGTTAGCCAAAACAAAGCAGACTCATATCTGAATACATGTCACCACTGGCAAGAGCACTGGCTCAACAAAGGCTTTTCGCTCACAGCACCTGTTTCAAAACCAAGAGGCTTCTACCTGCTTGTTCAGCAGGGTGAGATCCTACCTGCGTAGATGCAGACAAAAGAGCCTTTAGCAATATCATCAAGGCAGCGAATGCCCCAGCCTTTGTTCTGCGTCTTGAATAACTGCAGTCGGACTTGGAGGCCGTGCTGGACCAGGCGATTGGTGCACATGTTAATGTTGCACTTGCACCTCTTGTTACACTCGTAAACTCTGAAAGAAAGGAGAACAGTGACATCTTCCCCGAGAAAGCCGTAGCCCAAGACTTGGTGTTGCACCAGTAACGATGCAAAGGGACTCGGAGCAGCCACTTAAAGCTCAGCAGAGCAGGGAGCGTGCAGTTGGCAGGTACTACGGTCACGCACAGAGACCCCGGGCCACACATCAGCAGATGAATCGAGAACAGAGGCCGGTTTTCAGTAGGTGCACTTAGCTCCGGGAAATACTGCCTTTCTGACAGCACCAAGTTTCTGGGGCTGGGATTTGTGAGGGAAGGAGAAGACGCAGGTCTACTCACCCTGTCGGGAGGCATTCTTCCAGCCTTTTGTGCTGGTATCCTGAATTGGGGTTGATCTGCCCACCTGGGGTGCAGCCGGTCGCTTGCACCGTCAGCTGGTGACAGGCACATTTCGATCTAGAGAGACACAGAAAAACCCACCCATGCCCCAGAGGTTAGTTTTACCCACCGGTTTTGCAGGAAGGAAAAGAAATCACATCTTTCTGCACGCATATACGCAGAGAGACGGGCGCAGAGGGCTTGACCTGGAGTCAAACCTGTGACCCGCCAGAGCTGCATGGGCTCAAAGCGCAGAGCAGGTCCAGATTGGGCTGTTACTGGGGCAGGCGGCACAGCCCAGCCTCTGTCCCCCACCCCCCGGGCCCAGTGGCACATGAGGAGTCACCTACTTGTCTCTGCAGCCGTCTTTGCAGTCGCAGCCCACGAGGAACTCCCAGCTGGTGTTGATGTAAACCCCTTTGCCGGGGATGCGTTCTTTGCTGTAGGCCACCTGCGGAGGCGGGGTGTTATCGATCTCGTTGACACAGGACAGCGGCACGTCCTCCCGGCCCTTGGTAATGTCTGCGATGTAGTAGAAGGGTTTGTAGGGCTGGAACTTGCGATCTACCAGCACATACGGGTCCAGGCAGAACATCTCCAGGAAAAGGAAGTCGCAATCCGTCTCGAAAAGGTAGCGTTCGATCTCCTGCATGGTTCGCAGGCACAGCCCACACGGAGTCTTGTAGAGGACGTGGAAGCCCATCTTGCGGTTAACCCGTCGGCGGGCCGTCATCCGTCGGAAGTCATAGAGCAGCGGGATGAGCAGGGGGTTCTTGCTGCGGTACTGATCGCTGCGGATGGGCCGGACGCGGGACAGGCAGGTGTAGCTGCAGACGTGCGGCAGGTAGAAGAGTTTCTCCAGCGGGGCTCGGTAAGAGGGCTCGTTGGGCACGCGGTCCATCATGCCATGGAAGGCCTGTGCTGTGCCGCTGCCCGCCTGGCCGCTGGAGAGCCTGTTCCAGGAAAAGGGACACACTGAGCAACCGTGGCTTAAGGAAGAGCGGTGCTTTCTCCTCAAACTGCAAAGGGATTTTAGGCACTTAATTCCTATCAAAGCAGACGCTAGTTATGCGCCGGGACACCCTGTTGGCTTTGCTGCTGAGTCCACTTAGACACGAGCCCCAACGTCCCCTGGGGCAAGGCCGGGCAGGCCCCAGAGGGAGCGTTACCAGCAGCAGAGAACACAAAAAAAACCCCAAATCAGAACTAGGGAAGCAGAAACAAGCACAAGCTGGTTGTGGTCGCGGAACTGGGATCAACAGCTTCTGTGCTGTGGATTGACTGCCACAGAGCCACTGCTGTGGAAAAGCCACCTGCAGATTTACATTAATAGCAGCTCCCCCTGGCCCCAGAAAGCTTGTAGAAACAGGAGTCCTCTAAAAACAAGCAGTCAGAGGCTTTGGCCAGGGTCCCACGGGGGTAACTTCTGGCCAGAACTGATAAGAGACCCTCCAAGCTCAAGCCAACAACAAAACGTAACGAACGGTTGTCTGGGAGGGAGAACAAGGCAAGAGGAAGACAAATGCTCAGGACCGGACAAGCCGGCACATAAAGGTGCTGGTCCATAACAAAATAAACCTGCACTAAACCAGCATCCCAAAGTCACAGGGATGCAGGGATTTGTACTAAGTGTGAATGAACTTTGCTTACCGATGCTGCTGGGACGCACCGGTCCTTCCTGCTGGAGGTGTATCGCTTAGGACAGGCGAGGAAGGTGACGACTGCCCAGAGCCCACGGAGCCAGGACGGAAGGAAGTGCTTTTTTTGGCCACTTGCTTTCTCGACTGGGCCAGCTGACTGTCGGAGCATCTGCACGAGGGAAGAAGGGAGGCGATTTGCAAGACGCACACGCTCACACAACTGGTAGGATTTAGACAGACGGGGCAGTCAAAATAACACTCCCTCAGGGAAGTCGGCAACAGTGCCTCATCCAAGAGAAACCGAGCGGATTGTTCCCTAACGAGTGTGAAAATCAGCTCATTTCTGACTGCTTGTGCTACAGCGATCCTGCAACAACCCCGACCAAATGCCAGAACTCAGCTACATTTAAAAATTACTTCTGACATACTGCTATTTATTTGGAAGTGAGGCATGGAGGCGGGAGGGAGTATAACGCGGATGCCCAAGGCCTTCATTTCAGGAAGCCGGACAAACCCGCACATGAAGAAACCCCTGCAACAGCAGAAACGAGAGTTTACAGAGGCTCAATCAGTGCTACAGTACTGAGCAGTGGGAAGAACACGAAGTACAGAGGACTCTTTTGTCCATACCAAGTAACAAGATAAGATTGTACAAGGGAATGTAATAACATCACTGAGGAAAGGGCTACGAGAGGCTCCCAACCACCTCTGCAGCCGATGAACAACATCGGGAAGGTGGGAGGCACCTGGAAGACACTAGCCCTCACACTCTGAGAAAACAGCAGCGGAGATTTTCAATCCATTTATACCGATTAAACAGAAAAACACCCCAAACCAGCTACCGGTTTTCCCACAAGTGGAAGACCATAGTTATGTTATGAGGGCAGAAAGGGGGGAGACAGTGAGAGCAGGAGGGGGTGACCGTTTCTGCAAACATCTGCCTTAAAAGCAAGGTGTTAACACACATTGCAAAATTCAAGAGCAAGAGAAAAAAGCTTCCGTCAACGGGCTTTAAACAGTCAGAAACGGCTGACAGCAGCTCCCTGGCACCGCAGAAGAACTTGAAAGTGAGACTAAAGAGGGAAGAGAACCAGGCCTTCCTCAGAGTAAACAAAACACCAGAGTGAAGAAACCATTCTCCCAGTTTTAATAATATAAACCAAGGCGTTTTTAACCCAACAGTAACCCTTGGGACAGCGGGGACGTGGATGTAGTACGCTGCCTTCAGTCAATGTTAAAAAACAGTTGTCTTTAAGCAGTTCACTATTTAAAGGCAGGGCAGGGAAATGTCTGTAGTGTCTGCTTGTATTAGACCTGAAAACAAGATCCTAAAGTCAAAGCCTCTGTGGGGAGAGAAAAAAAGAAGTGTTTCTTGTAACCACTGCGAGGACTGTTAAATGGAGAAGGAGAGATTTGGCAGCCAACGAAGTCTGCAGGCTGGCTGATCGCTGCAGTCCAACTTCATCGTCTTCATGCCGTGCCACTGCACATCCTTCCTACGCCCTCGGCAGCTCAGGGTGGCCTAGTGTCAGGGCAGCAGCCCAGCTCCTCCTCTGTTCGCAGGTGGGGCCCTGGACTGACGGCGGAGGAGCCGGCGTTGCATTTCTCACGCTGGAGCAGGCCTCCTTCAGCATCAGCCTCTCTTCTTGGTCAGGTAAGAGGTGCGGAACAAGGCTATTATGGCTTCGATTCTCAGGTCTTGGTCAGAATGGCACAGGAGGAGCATTTCCAAGTTAGCCCCCGTATCCAGGGGCAGAACGGGTGATATTGCACTGGTACTTGGAGAGGAACCCCCTCCTGAGAGCGGAGGCCAGGGGCAGGCGGGGTTTCTTAGATGTGGCTACACCTAGGGAGCATCCGGTGAATAAAGCTTCACTTGCTGCACAGGTTCCTTACAGCTGGGACATCTCCTTTCTCCCTTTTGCCCGTGCAGCAAGGCACAGTCACAGCAGAAGACATGCTGGCAGGGGGCCAGGCGTCCATAAATTCGAATAGGAAATCCACAGTGGTGACAAAAAAGAACCGGGACAGCATCACTCTCCCCTAGAAAGTTATTAAAGTCCCAGAGCACGTGCTCAGGTACCCTGGCATTCTCCAACACGCTCCCTTCGTCACCAGGCCGAGTTCCTCCTTCGTCCAGGCCTCCTTCGGCACTAGCCTGCACCTCCGAGAACGTCCCGCTTGGGCCCCTGGCAGCAGGAGGCACTTGTGCGACTTGGCCGTGGCTGAGCGTTATCAGGTTTGGTCCGTGACCACTGAGACCAACCACTGATCCCGAGTTCTCAGTGCCTCGTAAGTCATTGAGGTCTGCGAGCAGGTCAGTCCAAGTGGAGGAATACAAGGCAGCCGGGGGCCAGAGCCTGGATCGTGACACGAGGGAGCAATTCAGATTTTCAGAAGAGAAGGAGCAAACGTTCTAACTTGGAAATACATCAAGTGCGAAGCTTTAGCCCTGAGTAAGAACATGGCATTCGGCTCAGGGAGTGCTGGGCTGTCAGCTCTCCCACCCTCAGTTACTCATCCAGCAGCCTTTATCTACAGTTTCCCCCAGAAGCATGACTAAAAGCAGCTTGTGTAACCAGGAAACAAGCCTAGTCATGGCGGAAACCCGCACCTGAGGATTCCTCTGCACAGAAAGGGTGGTGCCGGAAAGAGCTGAGCACTGGAGACGAAACGCAAAGGAGGCAGTGGTGGGAGCAGAGAACTGACTCAAGTACTTACTCCATCTCAGCGGGCTGCGGAGAAACGGACCGTGCAGCCAGCGAGGCTGCCTGCATTTGCTCTAAAGCTTTGTACTGGGTACCAGCTCCCGTTAAATCCTGCGTGTATTGTACTACAGGCCCTTTGCTCCTGACAGCACCTAGTGGGGAAGGGGAAAAGGCAAAGTATCAGCAAGAAAAGTCTCTACCGTCTACCAAAGTTTGTTGCACTTGCCACGAAATATTGATTTCGTTCCGGAAAGCAACCAAACCCGAGGGATTTGCAATTAACACCAGGTCATTGGCTGAGCTCTGAGCCACAGCCAGTCACCCCAGACGGATTCTGGCCACTTCGCACATCTGCAGTCGGGTTTTGCGGCATCTTTATGCCAGGAGAAAAAGCCCACTGAAAATCTTAAATCTCCAGGAGTTCTGCTAAATAACCCCCACCAAACCCAAACAAAACCCAAACCAACGCCCCGGCCAACCCACAATGTGTTTATTCAAATTCCAGGATACAAATTAAAGAAAAAGATGCCACACACCGACATTGGGACGAGTCCTTGCTTGTCCACTTTGCTTCTTTTCTTGGGTGGAGGCTGTGGAAGTTTTCATGCTGAACATGGGCTCGAGGCGTGTGGAACCCCGGTAAATCCACTCACAGCGCTTGTCGTCCTGCAGCAAGGAGAAGGCAACACTCACAGCACCTACGGCAAGAGCTTCCAGAGGTACAATACAGGCCTGGGAGACAGCAGTGTGCTTTTACGGTGAGCAGAATCGAATGGAAAGGAGGCAAAGCATTGATCGGAAGGCTCTTGAAAGACCCATGCAGCCAAGAGAGGACAAGGGCAGTAATTCATCGCATCTGGGGGAACGCTGAATGCAAACCAAATCTAGAGAAGAGGCCCAATACCAAGACCCCGAACTTCAAATGCGGTTCTATTCTTAGCCCAACAACTGACTAACGAGGCACTGTGGGAGAAACCAGACTCCCTCAGGAGCCAAGCCAGCTCCTCAGCACAAACCGAACCTGCTCTAGGACAGGGAGGTTTGATTTGCACAATGTCTTCCCCAGCCCCAGCGGCTATGCAGTTATCTGGAGAGGAAGGGAGCCACGCGGGCACAGAGAGTACGGCTGCTCCTTTCCTGCAATCTGTAGAATTTGAGCAAGCAGAATATCACAGCTTCTGCTCAGTTTCTCTCCCGCTTCTCAAGCCAGCACTCGTATTTGGACAGAAGACACGGCTAGGTGTTTACATCAAGAAAGGCACCAGGACAGAATACCTGCAGATGATGGATTTTGTTTCTTATTCATCTACCACTTCAAAGTGTCACATGCAAAATGCTTTAAAAGGCTTTTGAAGCTTTCGTCATGCAAATGAAAGAGTCTCACCTTCGCATCAATGCACAGTAGAAACTGGCAGTCTAGCTACTACGCGAAATACCTGCTTGCTCCAGGACCCTGTCTGACGTTAGCAAGGAAACCGGACTCCATCGGCCCAACAGTCAGCCCCCGCCAGGCGCAAATGTAAGCCCGTCTTCCCCCTCCAATGGGAGAAGGGAAATTGCCCTACCAGGAAGAGGATTTTGACCAGACTGCCATCCACTTCTTCCACTCTGGATTTCCACCAGGTCCCTTCCCACTCCGTTTTGATCAGCTGGCCGTTCTTCAGCAGCACCATGGGACGGTTGGGGTAGGCCGTGATGTACTCCTCAATGAAATCACGGCAGGAAACATCCTCTATGTCTTCCCAGGTCTTTTTCACTGTTCAGAAAGGGATGGACAGGAGAAAGGGAAGAGGATGAAAGACTCTTACAAAGAGAAACTTTAATTCTTTTTTAACAAGATCCCAGACGGATTTTTACAATAAAAACAATCAAGCAGCAATCCCGAGTGGCCGGATTTTTGGTGGCAGGGCATCCAGCCATGTTAACGCGCCCAGAGTGCAAGGAGTCACAGCACACTCACTCTGCCGGTCATAAACCACTACTTCCTCCAGTTTCATATGCGAACGCCTCCAGGCACAGCACCGGAGGGGACGCGCAGTCTGCCCCTGTCTTTTGAGCCCAGGCTCATTCATATCCCCAAAGGCTCTCCTTACAATTTCAGTGTCAGGACACCGGCGGGCAGAGATCACTCACGTGGCCTGCAGATCGGGTACAGCTCCCACTCCTTGACGTACGAAGCGTAGCCATCATCGAAGAAGATCAGGAACCTGGAGAACAGCAAAGAGAACAAGCGTTGGAAGTCGGAATTAGAAATGCAGCTGAATAAAATGCAGCTCCACATCACATAACGAAAGTGGAGAACCCCTCCTGTTTCTCCTGCCAGTCCCAAAGCCCTCAAATCATACGGGGGATGAGAACAGAATGAAGTGATCGCTTCTGCAGGAGATGCTGAGCTTTACAGCACTGCCACTTCCCTTGGCTGTTTCAGAACAGCTCTCCCCCAGCCCCGAGCTGTCCCTGCGCTCCCAAAGCCAAAAGAGAGACTGCCCAAAGGCTTCCCAGCAGCACAGCACAGCCAGGCTCTCTTCCCTCAGCTCCAGCTTCCCTCTGTGCCTCGGCCACAGGAGGTAAAGGAAAAGAAAAGACAGTTTAATTGCTCCTAATCTCTGCAAGAAAAGATATTTTTGGAGCCTTTGGGACAGAGCAGCAGGAGAGGCTGCACACTGTGACTCAAACAGCACCACGGGGAGGGAGCTGGGGGACGCTGCCAGGGCTCCACCTGCAGACAGGAGCCGAGCATGAGCGTCCCAGTGCCTGCGGGGACGGGAGCTCGGAGCGGGATCCCCACACGGCTGGGTACGGCACCCACCGCCTGCCTCTGAATAATAACGGAGCGGGATCCCCACACGGCTGGGTACGGCACCCACCGCCTGCCTCTGAATAATAACGTCAGGGTGTGGAGCCAGGTAAAGGCTGCAGTACGAGAGATCAGCATTACGGCCAGCCTAGCCAGGAGCGAATTTGCAATACGGCTAATAAATACCATTCATTTTCAGTTATTAAACGCGTATCAGATAGAACTCGACACAATTAGGCCTTTAAGGCAGATCCACATTTGAAACAAACGGGGCGATTATATCCTTTATGAATCTTCTCAAAAAGACCACAAGCCCAAACCGCAACACCGAAGAAGCCCTGCCCCTTATTTATACGCGACTGAAAGGCTGCTTTAGACCTGCTGTTTCTTCTTAAGTGCTTTGGCAGCACTGCTGGCACTAAATGCTTCGAGGGCTCATATTTCCTAACGCTGTTTTGTGCCTTGAGCACTGCAGCCCTACATTTGTGTGATAATTTGAATGAATTACCAGATACAATTTCTGACTCAGGGACATGAGTAATAGGATGGAAGCTCCACCCAGAGCTTTCAGAGATAAGGAAGACTGAAGAAACAACATTCCGAGCTATGTCCCCAGAAAGGGCAGAAAAGAATTTAGCTCCCACAAATATACCTTTTTTCTTTTCTTTTTTTCCTAAAAAAGAAAACAAACAAAGAGAGAGAAAGAGAGCGGTACATGACTGTGGAGGAGCATGAATACCTGTCTTTATTCTTTACGTTTGGGGTTTCAGCCACGATGCCAGCATACAGCCAAACCTGATTCCCATCTTTGTATTTTGCCACAACCCTGCTGCCAACGTAGTGTTTCTCAGGTGAGGGGTGATAGTCGTAAGCGATGTGATTGCCAGAAAGCAAACTCTTCCCTTTATTATCAAATTTCACTTTGTACTTCTTTCCAGCACCTGAAAGACATTTCAACACGGCAAGATAAATAAAAGCCAAGTGATTTCATACAAGAAGTCTGACACCATATACCATTGTGATCCAAGTTCATAACTTACTTGAAAGCCTTTCAGAAAGCAATTTGGAAGGTAAAATATTATAGTAGAGATGTGTTGCTTTCACAACTCTTTCCCGGTGGCAGTAGGTGCTCTGACAGAGGAGGGGACCCGCTCCAAGCCTGAGCAACGCTACCCACCCAAAGCCTGGTGAAAGCCAGGAGCACCCAGTCACAGCAGCAGGCAGAGGACGTACCGACCGTCTGGATCGCAATCAGAGTTCCTTTGTGCCACGTTTTGGTTCTCTTCTTGCCCAGGATCCTCATGCCAACGTTCAGATCACCGTCATTGCTGAGATCGCTCCCAGCCGCTGCAGGGCCAACAGGCTGGAGAGAGCCAGGAGTTTCCTGAGGGGTCTGTGCATCTGCCCAAGGAACACCACCAGAAGGTACGTTAGAAATCGCCCAAAGACTCCCTCTCTTACGTGCGCAATTGGAAGAACATCTGTCGGACCTGAGGCAGGAGGCGTCCTTGCTTTCCTTTACCTCGGTCAGCCTAACTGCCTCAGTTCTACTGGATGGAGTAATCAGCAAGCGAGGTTTAAACATCATTGAAAAGCTTTCATGTTATGGCAACTGCACCATTTGTATTTGCTTTCGGAAAGGGCTTAAAGAAAAATAGGAATTTAGAATCAATATATCCCAATGGGTCTTTCCAGCAGGGAAAAAGAACAGTTATTTTCTTTTTTGGAAGGAAACCCGACAGTTTAAGATGCAGACAGGACCAGGGTACGGGCACCCACGGGCGCCAGCCCACATCCGTCGGCCCCAGGACGCTCTCACGCGCTGACCTTTCTGTGCATCCTGGGCGTTTGTTTTCTTGTTCACGGCATCCATAAATTTCTGAACATCCTGGGCGGATTTTCTCATTGCAGCCATGGCTTCCCGCAGCTGAAGGGAAGGAAAGAGGAAAAAAACATGAAGAACCTTTTCTTTTTTTGCACCAAACACAATGATGTCCTAAGCGTTCCAGCAAAACCCCACTGCAGACGTGCACTACAGTCAGGTCTTTTCCAACTCACCAGAGTCTGATCCTTTGCGATCCTGGGACTACTATTGCCTGCATTTAAAGAGAAAAGAAGTGGTTTAAAATATGTTGGGGAGGAAAAAGTCCATCCTGGGGAGGAAAAATCCATCCCAGTTAAGTCACGGAAAGAAGAGGGAACAGACAAAAGCATCCATTCAAAAGCCTTCTCCATCCCTGTCAAGAAACCCACTCAAGGAAGGCTTTTACTGAGCCAGCCTTTCTAGACGCACAACACGCTGCACAGGCAGCTTCCCTGCAGGGGCAGCGTTTGACGGGGACAACAATCAGGCAGGTTTGGGAAGGTCCCAGTTTGGGACTGCAGGAACCATGGAACAGTTACGGGCCCCAGCAGACCACGCAAGCCATAACGTTCCTCACGTGAGCTAACGGCATTTCCTACCTGATCCTCTCCTGCTTACGGACCAGCCTCGCTTATGGCCAACGTTACGATATCCTTATCCTGATCCCCCTCATTCCCATCCTCCTCCAGGACACGCTCAGATCTCCATCCCTCCCCTCGGTCCCGTGTGGCGCAATGAGATACTGAACTGTGCTTCCAGCCCAAATCGATACTCATGACATCATCGTCATCCTCGTCCGGGATCTCAATCACTTCCGTGGCCTTGGCAGCCAAGTCCTCGTCCTCAGAACTGCTCTCACGATACTGGAGGCCCAGCTTGGAGTACAGATCCTTCACCAGTATCTCGCATTTATCAATGGCTCTGGGGAAAAAGAGAAAGGCAGAGACAGCAAAAGACAGGGTGAGCCCAGCTGTACGTCCCACAATACCGCAGAAAGAAATAGGAACCGACCGCTGGGGAGCTGCTAATTAAATACAACCGCGGTGAGGTGAGGAAAGAGTATTCACATAAAGGATTTAAAGCCACAGGGGAATAATTTTAATTATCCCTCAATACCAACACACAAATGAACCGATGCAGAATCACAGCATTGGGCTACAGTGAAGGAAAACGGGCTGCACTCAAGACATCGGACTCGGCCACCCGATCTCCCCCTCCTCTGCTCTGAAGCCCGACTCTGACACGTGGCTGCCGTTCCAAGCGCACCCACCTCGAAGCGTCATCAAAGAGCCGGTCAACGCGAGCCACCTCTTCTTCCTTCTGTTTCACACACTTCTCCAGCTCCTCCAGTTGCTGCTTCCTCTGCTTCACGCACTCAAACTTCTCCAGCTCTTTGTCGATGATGTCCTGGAGCTCCTCCATGGAGATTCCCAGCGCCTCCATCACTTCTTGCTGCAGCTCTTTGATCTCCTGGGAATCCATTTCTGCTGCACCTGACACCACAAAGAGGCGAGAAAAGGCCGATGAAACCCTACTGCTGTAGCACATCCGCCGAGGCACAGCGCTCGCAAGAGCATAAGCTCCATTTTTTGAAAGCTAGTCAAGAAGAAAATGTTATATATGTTGTTAAGATAACATCACAGGGAGCCAAAAATAACCAAAGCGCAAGCAAACTGTGGAGCCAGAGGCTCCCAGGACAACCAGGGATTCCTGACGTCTCCTCCGATCTCTGCACAGACTCTCCAAACCCGCGGAACGCCGGAGCCTTACACTTCGCCGCCTCAGCGCCCTCCCCTCTGCAAAACCTGCGGAGCAGTTCCCAACCCTCTGCCTCGCCTGGGAGGGGAACCACGCAGATGCCTCTCCCCATCTGTCCCACAGCTTCACCTCCACGCAGCAGCCCCCAAGAGCCCCTGTCCTCGCCTGCTCGCCGTGTTTAAGGAATGTTACAACATCCAGCCCCAAGGATGGCCCCAGCAGCTTCCTCTGCCCAGGCCTGCAGCCCTCGCGTCTCCCTTCGAGCTGGGCCTGGCGATAATCCAACGAGCCTCCATTATTTTCAAGTCTGCCCCCCGTCAGCAGCACCCACAGTCGCCTTCCTCCTTCCCGCAGCACTCCCTGCTCTCACCTCTCCCTTCAGCCTCCCTGTCTGTATCTAAGCACGCCGTCGTCTCCAGCCCCGCTCCGCTCCCGCTCCTCCATCAACCCAGCCCCGCGCCCCCTGCCCTCACCCTGCTCCAGCCCCATCCAGCTCCCCCTGCCCACATTTCTCTCCCGGCTGCACCCAGGCACTTTCCTCCAGCCCTAAAACGCAAAGGCAGCCCACAGCCCCCCCCCCCCCTGCGACCACCCACCCACCTCCCGAACGCGCCCCTGTCACCCAAACAGCCCCTGGCAGCCCCCATTTCCCAACACGTCCCATCCACCTTCACCCCCCCACACACTTAGGCTTCTGTCCAACAGCCCCCGCTGCACCCCCAACCCCATTCCTCCCCCCACCGCACCCCATCACGGTGCCGCCACACCCCCCCTGCCACCCCCCGCCCCCCGCACCCCCTCCGCCTCCAGTCCCCCGCTCCTAACGCCCTTACACTCTCTCTTACACCCTACAGTTTGCTCACAGTCACAAGTTTCCATCAACCCCTCGGCCTATAAAAGCCCCTGCCCTCCGCCTGCGCCTCAGAACAACCCCACACACCTCCCGCGCAGGGAGCCCCTCACGCTCTCTTCTCACCCCAAGCATCCCCCCAAAATCCTCACCCCAACTCCCCTGCCCAAACCCCCCGTCCTCGCCTCAATGCCCCCCCCAGTCCCCCAACACCTCCCTGCCCCGGTCCTCCTGCCCCACAGCGCCCTCATCGCCACACAGCCCGCCCCCCCCACGATCCCCTGCCCCACAGCTCCCTCCCGACCCAAGCATCGCCACGGAGCCCCCACACCCCCCGATCCCCTGCCCCACAGCCCCCTCCCTGACCCAAGTACCGCCACGGAGCCCCCCCCCCCCACGATCCCCTGCCCCACAGCCCCCTCCTGACCCAAGTACCGCCACGGAGGCCCCCCACCCCACGATCCCCTGCCCCACAGCCCCCTCCTGACCCAAGTACCGCCACGGAGCCCGCCCCCCCACGATCCCCTGCCCCCCAGCCCCCTCCTGCCCCAAGCCCCCCCACGGAGGCCCCCCACCCCACGATCCCCTGCCCCACAGCTCCCTCCCGACCCAAGCATCGCCACGGAGCCCCCCCACCCCGATCCCCTGCCCCACAGCTCCCTCCCGACCCAAGTACCGCCACGGAGCCCCCCCACCCCACGATCCCCTGCCCCGCAGCCCCCTCCGTGCCCCCCCACCTCCCCCTGCCCCCCAGCCCCCCTCACCCCCGCTGTCCCCCCGCAGCCCCCAGCCCCCCCGGGCCGGCCGCACTCACCGAGGCCCCGAGGCCCGGGGCCCGCCGCGACCCCGGTTGTTGGGGAGAAGGAGGAGAAAGGAGGGAGGGGGGCCTCCCAGCCGGACGCGGCGCGACGTCACTTCCGGTAACAGCAGCGCGAGGAGCCCAATCGCCCCCGCGGCGGCCGGCACGACGACAAAGGGGCGGGGCCGCGCATGCGCAAAGGGCGGGGCCCGGCCGCGGGGGGGGCAAGGCGCATGCGCGAAGAGGAGGAGCCAGGTCGCTTAAAGGGGCAGCGCCCCGGGAAAGGCGCGGTGCTGCCACCTGGGGGAAGGTGATCGGAAGGGCCGGGGGGGCCTGAGGGGGCCCGGGGAGGATGGGCGGGCCCTGGGGGTGCTGGTGGCTCTGAGGTGCTGGGGCCTGGGGTCCCTGAGGTGCTGGGGGATGAGGAGAGCTCTAAAGGTCATGGGGGCCCCCTGGGGAGCTCTGAGGGTGCTGGGGGGCTCTGAGGGTCCTGCAGGTGCCTGAGGTGCTGGGGGTGAGGAGAGCTCTGAGGGTCTTGGGGGGCTCTGGGGACTTATGAGCGTGCAGGGGGTCCTGGGGAGCTCTGGGGGTCCTAGGAGGGCCTGAGGTGCTGGGGGGCGAGGAGAGCTCTGAGGGTCTTGTGGGGCAGACTGGGGGGCGTGAGGAGAGCTCTGAGGGTCCTGGGGGCCCTGGGGAGTTCTGAGGGTCCTAGGAGGGCCTGAGGTGCTGGGGGGTGAGGAGAACTCTGAGGGTCTTGGGGGGTGGACTGGGGTCCTGGGGAGCTCTGGGAGCCCTGGGGGGTGATAGGGAGCTCTAGGGGTGCTGGGGAGCGATGGGGAGCTCTGAGGGTGCTGGGGGGGGTCCTGAGGGGCTCTGAGGGTCCTGGCGGGTGATGGGTGGTGCTGAGGGTCCTGGGGCCTCCACAGCGCTGGGGGGCTGGGGGTTGTTGGAGGGCCCTGGGGTGCCGTGGAGCACCCTGTGGTGAGGGAGGGCTGTGGGGGTCCCTGGGGGTGCCGGGGGTCCCTGGGGCCAGCTCGCCCCGGCTCAGTTGATCTGCTCCTCTTCCCAGGTGGAAGTAGGGATGGCGCTGTAGGGATCCAGGATGAGCTTGGCGCACCGCACCATCATGGCCAGGAGGAAGAGGCACATGAGCACCACGAAGGCCACGGCGAAGCCCTTGTCCACGTCGACTGCCGGCGGCGCCGTGGCGTTCTCCATGCGGACAGCCCTCAGGTGCGTGGCCCCGAGTGCCCGGCTGCCGGTGACATCCCTGCGGGGCAGAGACGGGTGGGATTCGCAGGGGCTGAGCGGGTTGCAGTGCAGGGGAAGTACTGGGAGGGTATCAAAAGCAGCCAAAACGGGGAAATGGTGGCCTCGAGACCCCTCTGCTCCTTGTCACGGCTGTTGGTTGCGGCTTGGGGGACACCCAGCGTCTTCCTGTCCTTGTCCCAGGCACCATCACCACCCCTTCCAGCTTCCCTTCCCTGCCCAGCCTCCTCATTTCCCAGGAAAAAGCAGGTGAAAATATCCCCCTTAAGGTTTTTTCTTTTTTTTTTTTTTCCCCCCACAGGACCCCACACTCCCCGCTGTGTTAGGCGCAACGAGCGCACCGGGGCTTGGCTGACCCCCAGCAACACGGACGCCGGCTGAGGTTAGAAGCAGGACGGGAGGAAAAACCGCCGGTAAGCAAACAGGGGTGGTAAAGGAGGGTTTTCTCCGTGCTGAAGAGAGACATTGGTGGCAGCAGACGGATAATTAGATTTGTACAAGGTTGGAGGAGAGGCGGAGGCTTGTTCAGTGGCGCCAGGAGAGCTGTGGATCGAGCTGTGTGGATATAGGCGTATGCCTATATATATATATATATATTTCTTTTTTTTTTTTACCGTGTTGCTAAAGCTAACGTAGTCCAGGAGCAGGTGGCCACAGCCCCAACTACGCCCAGGACGGCAGATAAATCAACAGGACCGAGTCCTGCAGCGCCCAGAAATTGCGGGAAGCCCCTGGCTCTCAGCCCAGTCCCGTGTGCGCCGACGGGGGCAGCTCCTTACCTCCCTGCGGACAGACGGACGGACGGACGCACGCTGCGCCCCTCTCCCTGCCCCGCTGTCCCCTGTTCCCGCGCCGTCCCCGGCTGTGGGTGCCTGCCCTCACCGGGGCTTCATGAATACTGCAGGAATGCGGCGGCATCGCCTTTCAGGCGCTCCCAGTAACGGGGAGAAACAATCCGGTGGATTAAATTCTCACCCGCTATTTCCAGCACCCCCTTCCCCGGCGGGCGAAGGCTCCGGGGTCCCTGCGCGGGTCTTGCAGAGCCCGGCAGGGGCACGGGGTGAACTGGGGAGCGTCGAGGAGGATTTATCCCCAAAATGCAGCGGGAGCCGGGTCCTCCCCAGCCTGTGAGATAATTTGGAGCTGATCCTTGGCTCGTTTCAGACCGAACCGGGGAAAACTCTTTGAAACCGTGGCGCTTTGGGCTTTGAACTGAGCCACCTGTTTGGCTCTTGCGGAACAGCCTCGCGACACGCGCCAAAACGCTTTAAACACCGCAGAAATCCCCCTGCTCCCCCGGGTTTCTTTATCCCCCCCCCCCCCCCCCCCCCAAGAGGAAAAAGGATCGCTTTGAGAAAGAGGATTATTTTACGGTGAAGCTTTGCCACCCCTGCCGGTGCCCCCGGGCTGGCGCCGGGGGCTTTTGCTGGTGATTTTTCGGCAAAGGCTGAGTTTTTGGGGTCCTGCCGGTGCCCGGGGGAGCGGAAGGGGGGATAAGGGCGATGCCCCCTGTCCCGGGGTGCAGCGGTGGCCCCCCCCCCCCCCCCGCCCCATCTTGGCCCCCGCTGCGATGGGGGTGGCCATTAATCAGCCCTAATTAATGCTTTACTGGTGCCCCCCCAGTCCTGATCCTAACCCAAAGCCCCGTTCCAGTCCCAGTTCCAGCCCAAATCCCATGCCTGGTCTGAATCTCCAGTACCAGTCCTCGCCCTAACTCCAGTCCCAATCCCAGTCCCAATCCTAACTCCAGTCCAAATCCCAGTCCCAACCTTAACTCCAGTCCCAATCCCAGTCCAAATCCCAGTCCCAATCCTAACTCCATCTCAATCCCAGTCCCAACCTTAACTCCAGTCCCAATCCCAGTTGCAGCCCTAATCCCAATCCCAGTCCCAACCCTAACTCCAGTCCAAATCCCAGTCCCAACCCTAACTCCAGTCCAAATCCCAGTCCCAACCCTAACTCCAGTCCCAGCCCTAATCCCAGTCCAAATCCCAGTCCCAAGCCTAATCCATCCCAGTCCCAGCCCCAGCCCTAACTCCAGTCCCAATCCCAGCAGGATTCCTGCCCTCCGACAAAAACCAAACCCAACACGTGACCCAACCCGACCTTTAACTCGCCCCACGCGCGCCTCCCTCCCCACACACCCCCGCCGTAGCCACGCCCCCTCCGGGGCCACGCCCCCTCCCGCGGTAGGGGGCGGGGCATGGCCGCGCTCACCTTACCCTGCTGGCTGCGCCGTCGGGCGCGCTCGCCCCGCCCCCGGCCCCCGGCTGAACCAATAGGAGCGCTGCCCCTCGCTCCCGCCCCGCCCCTCCCGGCGGGCAGGTTAGGCTGCGCGGCAGAGCGGAGGGTTTTCCTGTGCCGCCATCTTGGCAGCGGCGGTGAGGAGGGAGGCGGGGGGCGGCTGCCAGCCCTCGCCGGCCATGGCAGCTACCGCCGCCAACCCGGGTGAGCCGGGGCGCCTGGGCAGGGCGGGCTGCGGGGGGCCGCCTGGCCGAGGGCGGCCATGGGGAGGCTGAGGGGGTCGGGCCTGGGGGGTCGGGCTGGGGCGTCCCGGGGGGCCGAGGGGGCCCTGGGCCGGGCAGGGGGCTGCTAAGGGCCGCTGAGGAGCCGTTGAGAGAGGCAGCGCTCGGTGGAGGCAGGTTGGGTCGAGGTGGCTGGCCTGGTGGTGCCGTTAGCAGGGGCTGGGCCAAAGGGGTCGCGGAGGAGGCCCGGGCCGGGCCGTAGGAGCGTTGGGGTGGGTCGAAGGTGTCACCCGGGGCTGGAGGCTTAACTGGGTTCGTGGGGTCGGAGGCGAGCTTTGGGGGGGCTAAGGGGTGCTCTCTGGAGGTTGGAGGGCTGGGGGCTGGGCCCGTGGGTGGTGGGAGGGTGGGACGGGGTGGGCGACACCCGTGGGAAGCAGGGAGGGAGCCGGTGTGGTGCTCGGGGAGGGTTTGGAGAACCGGCGTGGTTGTCAGATGGCAGAAACTTTTGCAGGAGGCACTCCATGGAGCGGCGGGGTGTTACGGACAGAAGGTAGGCTGGAGGTGGAGAAGGAAACGGTGCGTGAGCTTGTTACGCTGGGGAGGAAGGCGTTCGTGCTCGCCTCTGCTCCCTGAGCTTCAGCGGTTGGCGCGGGCCCTGCTGTGCCTGCTCTGGCGTACCTGGGGCTGGTTTCCATCATCGCCCTCCTGGGAGGGCGCACGCACCAGCGGGGCTCGCTTGCGTTTATTACCCTTAATGGTTTATGTTGGTTTTAGACCCTTTTTTTGCTCTTTGTCTCATGGAGATTTCCTTAATTAGCAACAGACGAAACCTGATGCGCTGTTTTGAAAAGGATTTTTACAAATCTCCTCTCTGCCTCTTTTTAAACTGCTGAGCTGAAGAGCTGGTGCATAACCACGGGTGTGAGTGCCTGTCAGCAGAAAGCAGAGTATTCTTTCAACTTTTGCTCCCTCAGGTTGATAACCAAGGGGTGACTCCCTGTTTGGAGGAAGCTGGAAGTTGGTGATATCTGATGCTTGCCGAATAAAATCCTGTCTTTTGGGCTTTATCAGAATTTTGGCTAAATTGCTCTGAAATTAGTATGTATCCGGAATAATCCGGTGTCTGTGAAGTTGCAATGGCTATACAACGTGGTGACTGAGATCAGAATTTGAGCTTCTGTGTTTTTGGTTGTGTGGTTGTTGTTTTTTTTTTTTGGCTTGTGGTTTCTGACTATTCCTGCTTGTGGCTTGAGGCTGGCGAGGTCTTGGGTCGTGTGACACGTTCAGGTTTATCGAGGACTGTTCAATGTAACTTCTAAAGGATGACTTTTTTTTTTTTCATTTTAACGATATAGGAAGCTTTTGTGGCTTTAAATATTGAGAAAACACGTTGGGTCATTTGTCTGTGGTGATTATGAGGCAAGGGTGCAGAACTGGTGTCTGGAAATACGTGGTTGTGGTTTCACATAACGATCTGAAATTCTTCAGCAATCAGAGATGGCTTGTTAGAAAAAAAAACAAGAATTCCTGATTTAGCTTAGCAAAAATATATCAGAAATGGAAACTGTCAAAGTTGTGATCCCGTCCTGCAGCAAAATACGCCTTTGGCTCGCGGCAATATCCCACAAAACAGTGAGATTATTCCAAGTAGTAAAATCTTGGTGGTGTGTATTGGTGGCGGTGTGGGCTTCGTCAGGAAGTTCTCGCCTTCTCCTGCCAGCGTAGTGCTAGCTCAAGGTTTCGCAGTTTGGCGGACAAAGGATGCGTAGCTAAATGTAAAGCAAAAAAAAAAAATGCTGTTGCTTGGGGTAAGAACGGAAAATGTGTGTTGTGAGCCAGCTCCGTAGGAATCCAGTGAATGAGAAGGGAAGATACTCGTGGCTTTGAACTGTGGGTGTGCTGCAAAGTGTTTATGTAAGTGTAGTCTTTGGAGTTGCATGATATTTTGCATAATAGGAAAGTTTTTAAAACAAATTCGCAAGGAAAAGAGAAAGAACTTGCAACATCTGTGTTTAATATTAATAACTATGGGCAGAGTGAGTGACCGATATTGGCTTGGCCCTTTTAAACTGGGGGGGGGAAATGCTTACAGTCTGCATAAGCATTATGTACATAGAGACTATTAGTAAAATACACTACTTGTGAAAATTGTTCTTTAGAAGCTGGGTCCTCTCTTTCTTGACGTTGAAAACCGGACTGCAGGGCTCTGGTGGGTACTGGATGATGCCCCCAAATACGCTGAACGTCCTCGCAGCTTCAGCAGGGCCACAAAAACGAGTCGGAACTTATTTCAAGTGTTCAAACCGCAGCTTGCGTTCAGTGTCGGGCCGTCCCGGGCCTTCTGTCCTTCCTCAAGATGCTACACGGGCAAAGCAGGTCACCTCCGAAACCTGTACGAGAGGTGGATAAAGCACTTCTCCGTTTTCAGGTAAACTTGCTGAAAAATAAATCCGCAAAACCTTTCTGCTCCCTCATCTTTCCGAGGGTGAGGTGAGCCACCGCACAGTTTACCGGTCCTATTTAACTGGAAAAGACTTAAATTGTGAAGAGTGCTAGACTGAAGGCTTTCAGTTGTGCCAATTTAGGCAAGTTTTACGTTGTTAAAATCTGGTTAGGAGTGAAAAGCAAGTAGCATCCGCTAACCGGGAGGAAACAGGAGAAGGGATTAAAAAAAGAGAAGGGGCTTGCCTTACTTGCATTACTTTACAGGTTTTAATATTAACTTGGATTATTAGGACACTTTTAGTGCTGGCTGGATGAATATACGATTGATCAGCTTCACTTCAAACACTTGCTTTTCTGAATGCGTGACTGCAGACGCTGGAGAAGGGAAGATGCAAACTTTCCTATGGTTTTTTTAGTTAATTTCTGTAATGCTGCTTGGAGAAGGTTCCCATGGGGATGAAAGTGCTGAGCTGGCATTGCATGGGAAGTTCAAACAACCTAAAGAAACCCCTGCCTAGTTAAAAAATAAATCTCTTCCAGGTACCTGAGAGACAGAAACCCAGACGCTTTGTAAATACAAAGCCACGTGCGCTGTTCAGGCCGAAGCCTTGTAGCTGTGAGGGAAATGCAAGTGTTCGTTGAAGCAGTACGCTGGTTTATCGTAGCCGCTGTTATCTGCTCACAAACCTGCTCTAAACTTCGTTGGCTTTTTGGGGAGCTCACGAATGGTTAAGTTTAAACTAAATCTTGCCGTGCTAAAACGTGCTGGCTGACACTGGGCCTGGGGAACAGCCATATGCTGAAACTCTCTGCAGCAGGAACCACCATTTTTGCTGTGCTTTGTACGGCGCCTGGCTGTAGCAGACGAAGTGGTACAATAAAAAAGCATTTAAGAGCTATGGCAGGCCCATCTCGTAAATCACAGTTTTGAATATTTTCTGTGACGTTATTTCTGAAGCTTTTTCACTGTTGAGATGCCAGTAGTTGCAACAGAGCCCTTCCCAGGAGAGCGGGGCTGGAAGCCTGGCTCTCGGGATGACATTCCCGTAGCGATCTCCCAGCCTGTTCTATTCTGGGTCGAGCTGTTGGCTGAATTGCGGTTGCGCTTGCAGATTTATATTCCGTTACAAACGAGGATCCCTAATTTCTCTGCGCTGCCTCTGCTTATCTCTTCTGGCCTTAATTACGTTTAACACATGTTAAAGGCGAGCAGGGATTGATTCTGGAAAGGGCTGGGGGAGACCTGACCCCGGGATATTGCTTGTTGCAGCAGTGACTCGATGCAACCCACCCTGCCCTCTGAGAAAGATCGACTGGGGCTTTTGGCGGCACATCTGATTTCTGAAGGATCCGCTTTCAAAACGCAAGCGAACGTCTGTCCTGTTGCTCTTAACGTTGATTGTTTCAAAGGAACGTGTTCGTTGCCTCTTCTCTTATTTTGGAGTAGTTGAAAAATATTGTTCTCACCGCTTTGGATATCGGTATGTTGAGTCAGAGCTAAGCATCCCGATATCTGGGAACTGCTCGTCACTGCTTTGAGCAACTGATCAGCAGCTTCACCGGTGGCAGTCGTTTCAAGTTGTGAAAGTGGTGTTTCGTGGGTTATAACGTACCGGGCTTTCTTAGAACCGGTTGTCTCCGTTAGCTGGGTCTTTGGCTCGGGTTGCCTCTGGCTGCTCACGGCTTGCCTTTTACGCCTGGAGCCGGTGGCTTTCAAGTGCAGCTGGGGGGGATTTCTGTGAAGCGACTGCTTTTCTCACGACGGGCATCTGGGCCGGTGAATTTACCAAGTACGCGTGCGCTTGAGACGCCCTCAGCACCACCCGGCTGCCGTGGGCGAAGCCTTCGGAGCTCGCATTGATAGGTTGGGTTTCATCGGTTCCACGCTGACCTCGGTATGATAGTGCGATACAGCCTGTGTTGAGGACTGGGGGGATAACGGGGGTTTTGAAAGGATTTGTGTGAGTGCCCTAGAAATTTTGAAAGGTGGAAGAGAGACCTCTTCCCACCCCATCCGCCCGCCCCGCGCGCTCCCTGGGTTCGGGGTGAGGATGTGGTAGAGAGGCCAGTGGCTCACGTGAAAGAGTACGGAACCATTTCAATGCTCTCCCTCAGTATGCAGAACAAAGTATTACCAATTTACTGTACCAAATCTCAAGGTATTTTATTTTCTTCCACTTGTGAAAGGGCACATTGTACCACGAGAGGCAACTGTTTCCGAGTAGGAAGCTGAAGCGGGAGGTAAAGAGGTTTCACCGTGCAATGCTGCTGTGAGACGCCAGCCCACGCCGGAGGCTCCTTAGAAATAGCAAAGGCTCCGATGAGGCCTTTAAAAACAAACAAAGACGCCTTCCCTCCCCCTCAACCCTATTTAAAAGTTGATTTGCAGAGGAACAGCACAGTGTCACTTCCTTCCCCTGCCCGAAAGCGGAAATTCCTCTCTCCTTAATAAAACGATTATCTGTCACGCTCCAGAAACTTTATTTCTGTTCAGACCGTGGTGTTTAAATACGTGTGTTGAAAAGCCACAGGCTCCTTGGGAAAAGGAATGAACCTCCTGACCTGGTTTGCTTGCACTCGGAGCCATGGTCCACTGAACAAAGACCTTTGATATCAGCCCTTTCTGCACCTTGGGACGTCACCTAGAAATAAGGGGCACAGAGGTGTCCGAGCAATCTGAAATCCAGCGGAGAGGAGACGGGAAAGGCCTGCGGTCCCAGCGTGGAGGATGGAGTGTGAGGAGGGCCGGTCTCCGTTTATTTTAAGTGCATCGCATCAGCCGCCTTGACTTTATCACATAGGGACCGATTTCCCGGCAGAGACCTTATGTATTCGCATGTTGGAAACCACTAACCTCAAATAATCTTCTGTCTCTTAAAAAATCTTTGTTCTCACATCTTTTTTGAAACTTCAGAGAAGTCTTTGTGTTTTGTTGCCGTAGTTAGTGTTGAAATTGGGTGTGCTCGCTCATGCTGTTGTTTGGGATTGTTGTTGTTGGCCCCTTCCACTGCCAGGCATTGAGCTGGATGCTTGTTCCATATTTCAGGCGCCCCTGGGAAATACCATGGGCTGGCAAGGAAGAAACTTCTTCAGCAATGCCAGCGGCTCAGAGGAAAACAAATGGAGCAGTGATATTGGCTAGCCGTATTACTGTGCTAAAATACTTTTTTTTTTTTTTTTTTTTGGAAGACATACCAGGAGTTCTGGAGCGTGTTTTCTGAGAGCTGGGGCTGTTGCTGCGAGCCAGCTGCTGTGGTCCAGCCGCGCCGCAGAGGTGGCTGGGCCGTCGCGCAGCTCCGCTTTAGGCTGCAAGCGATCCACCGTCCAACTCTGGAAGTACTGCTTAGGCTGAACTGCTGTTGGATTGAAACCTGACTTCAGGAACTGTAAAAGTACTTGTTAAACCCAGATGTCCCGATGATGTTGAAAATAGGGTTTTTTCCTTTCCTTTCCTGGTGTTGGGAATACAAAAGGCTGTTTTAGGTTTGATGAGGTGAGAAGTAAGACAGGCACTGTTGCACAGAAGCTTGCTATAGTATAGCTCTCCTCTACCCGTCAAGCAATATCCTCGTGGTCGTGGCTAAGCTAAGCTTTGACAGCCTCTCAGCTTAAGCCCCAACCAATTTGTTGCCGTATTTGTTAAACCAATTTGTTAATTCAAGTCTTTGCTTCGTCCCGCCAATTCTGGCAGCATGTCATGCGTAAGCAGCTCTCGGTGTCAGTGTGCCACTTTGCTGTGGTTTGGGAACCCCAGCAATAGGCTTTTTTTGTGTGCGTTGGGGTTTTTTGTCGGTCTCCTCCGCTTTGATAAAGCAGAAGCGGTTTTTCTACCTTCAAGGCACTCGGCGCAACTCAGTTTGCAAAGCCTGTGGTGGAGGTTCTCTGGCTGCAGCGACTGTTTTGGTTGCAGTCTAGCAGTTGGCTAGCAGCAAACTTAAAAAACCACAACCATTAAAATGAGTACGGAGCTGACTTATTTCAGAAACATGAAAAAAATGCCTTATAACTTGTTTAAAACCTCTGGTTCTGGTGCAGATCAGACTGTGTTAACGTAGAAGAACGTTGAACACGGCTCTCGTGGCAACGTTCCGATGTGCTTTCAGTTTAAGCCACGCTGAGCAAGCTTTGAACAACTACGGAGCCTGTTACCTGTGCTCCTGAACAACTGGGATTAGGAAAAAGCCCTGCTTGAGGATCGAAGAAGCGAGGCTCAGTGTCTGCTATCAAACACCGCTTTCAAACCCGGTCTCTCGGCTCGCAAGGAGCGAGAAATCCCTGCTCGCCTCGGCGAGAGCCGGGAGCTGCTGGCGGAGTGGGGGGAGCAGGGCACCCGCGCTGCCCGAGCGTGGGCAGGGGTTCGGAGCCCGGCCTGCCCGCCCGGCGGGGAAGCGGTTCAGCCTGCGCGTGGCCGCGCAGAGAGCCGGGCTCCTTCCTTTCATTGTGGAAAAAACCCATTATGCGTAACAGGCTTGGGCCTGCCATCCGACTTGCGAGGGCGGCGCATTCGAGTTCGCCACTTAGACGCTGCTTTCTTTCCCCTACACCGAAAGGGGCTTATTTTCACGTCTCGAAGTAGACTTCTTATTTTCTCAAATGTTGTATCTACGTGGAACCTCTCGTAGAAGCAGTGCTGCAATATTGGGGGGCGTGATCTCTGAAGGCTCACCGATTCCACCCTCTTGAGCGCATTACCTGCCTGCTTCATCTCTTAGAAAGCATCGATTAGGTTTCCTACTGTTTACGCAACTTCTCTACATGTAAACCGCAAAGTTTTTAGCTCCAAGCAAGACTGCCGTTGTGCTTAATGGAGGCGGTGTCGTTTCGGGGAAGAACTGACGTTCTTCTGCTCTGGGTGTGTGGCCAGTTGCGGAGGAGCGTAGGCAGAGACCGGTAACGATGCCTGTGGTGCCCACAGGTCGGTATTGCCGAAGAACAGAAATGACTGTCTGAGAGATCATGGTTTTCAAGGTGCCTTACAAGCGTCTTGGTCAATTCTTTGTCTCTTAGATTGGGAAATAAACCCTCTTCAAGAGGCGGCGTGAATGTTGTTAGGCAAACGCGTAACTCTCCTCCTCCCCTTCTGCATGCTCACACAGCTAGCACATGAGAATTGCTTCAGCCCCTACCCGCGATCCCATCAGACTCCTCCTCTGTCTAAAAAGGAGGCCACATCTTTTTAGTTTAGCGATCTCAGCTTTTGAGCTTATGAAAACAGCATGTGTTCAAAGCCTGAAACGGGCCCTCGGTGCAGGCGCTGGAGAGGCAGTAGATGAAAGGACTAGAAGCACACATTGCACAAAATCTGTCCGCATCAGATGCTGAAACGCAGTTACTTTTAATGGGAGCTATATGTGGAGAATACTCCACCCTCTGAACTAGAGGGGGTTTGACGCGATACTGGTTCATTTTCTTTTTTCCGCTCTCCTGTTTAGAAATGGCATCAGATGTTTCCTCGCTGGGTGCAGCCGTCGGCTCCGGGAACCCCGGACCGGGTGCGCAAGCTGGAGGAGCCATCGCTCAGAGAGCCAACAAGAGGCGTCCTGGGTGAGTGTGTGCTCTGTGTGCCTGGGGTTTTTGCTTTTCTGGGGGAGGGGTGTGTGTGAGTGAAGTGTGGTTTTGAGGAAGCATTCTTCTCTTGAAAGAGTGGTCAGCCTTGTGACGAGGAAACTTGTCTACTTCTAAGCAAAGAGGAGTTGCCCGATTCCTTTTCCTCGTAGCGGTATGCTTTATGCCAACTGTACCTGTTAACGCCACGTTCTGTATTCCATATAAAAAGAGGGGATTAAAAAGTTGAGTTGCACCTCGCAGGAGAGGGTTGCTCTCCAGGGACCGAGAGCGGAACAGGAGGCACTGAAGCAGTGAGAGAAGCCGGTTGCTGCAAGAGAGGTGGAGGAACAGAGTATGTGAATGTTGGGGCCTTGCTCCAACCTTTGCAGCTGTGCCCTCTCTGGGAGAAGGTGGGGGGAAGCCGCAGTGTGCTTGTGGTAGGCTTTTTGTTTGCTAAAAGTGCCTTTGCAAATTAAAAGAATATTGAGTGGCTGCTCTTAAATTCCTCGCACAAATCTCCTCTTCATTTTCCAGCTAATTAAAATCCCTCCCTGCCCTCCCCCAGTCACTCAGACTCTCCCCTTCACCTCCATTTGCTGGTGCTCCGCTCCCCTGCAGCTCCTCCCACGCTGTCTGCTACTCGTTCCTTGCACTTCATTTGCAAGCAGGCACGGTGCAGTGCCGTGTCTACACGCCGGCTTTCCGTCCTGAAAGGAAGTGCAGTGAAAAGCCTTTCCCCTGTCCTCCCACCTACACTTGTTACAAGTGTAGAAATGTTTTGGGTTGTTTTTTTGACCCTGTTACAGCAAACAGTGACGTTGTCTGCTGTTGAACTAAGGGCGCCAATATGCAGGTCACCAGACTGAACTTTAGCTCTTGAAGTATTTTGCCCTCTCTTTTTTTTTTTTTTTTTAAATGCAACCGATCCAAGCTTTTAGTTGGGCGTGCTCCATTTGTAGGTTGTTGATGGGTCCCTCTTGGGCTTCAGGTCGCTGCTGGGAGATCCAGAGCATTTGGAACAGGAGGCTGGGTTGCAGCGGGTGCTCCAAGTGGGCTTTCTCTCTTTTGACCTGCTTCCTTGCTCTGTTTCTGACAGACATGTAAAGGAAGCCCCCTTCTAAACTTTGTGGGTTGTTTCACGTTAACCCCTGGGATTACTTAAACCTTCCTTTCAAGAATCGTCTGCATCCCTGTAGGGACAGACAGAAAAGCAACCGGTAAAGGAGAAACCGCTTGGTTAATAATTATATTCTCGCTTCTCTTTTTCAGGCTTGATTTTGATGATGATGGAGAAGGGAACAGCAAATTCCTCAGGTGAGGGAGGACATCGCACCCGGAAGCCTCTGTCGTGTGGGCTAGATGTGCCTGCATTTCCCCCAGAGAGGAGCTTGCTGCTCGTGTGGTTTTTCCTCTCCAGCAGTGCAGGGGGAAGGGGGGAGTCTGAAGGAGGCAGCGCTCCGCTTCCTTAAGCTCTTCCCTTTCTCCTAGTCAGCAGCCTTCCTCCATCTTTGCAGCTGATGCCAAAGCAAAGCTGCTGTGCACATGGGGTCTGTGAGTCGGAGAAGGGACTGGGAGGGGATCCCGTCACCACTTTGGACGCGGTCTCCGTCTCAGTCTCCTTGGGCCAACCCCAGAGCGGCTTGAGGTCAGCTGAAGCAGTGAGCCTCGCGAGCCCTGGCTTGAAGCGGCGTTGCGGAACGCCGTGGTGATGTTGCTGTGTTCGATACCAGCATCTCAAAAGATGAAGCCGTTTCCATGAACGCTTCCAGCAATCCGCTGGTTGTTCCAGCGCAGCGCTATGGGAGCACTGCTGCTGGCCAAGCCCCTGTTGATTGCAGAGAAAAATCTTCTGCCAAATAGCTTATCGGCACAACAGCGAGATGCTGAGCTTTTGTTACTGCCTCAGGCACGTGTTACTTAATTCTCGTGTGTTGCGAGGATGCTTCGATTACAGAGCCGTGCTTGCTCCCGAGGAGTTGGCGAGGCTGCAGGCGTCTCCTCTCGTGATCCATATGGAACACAGAAGAGTTGGAAGATCTCATGTCGCTTGTTTGTAGTCTCGCTGCGTGTTTAGGGTTGGACAACTCTAATGGTGCTGGAAGTCCATATGTAACAGTCTTTTAAAGATGACTGCGGCATGGCTGTGCGATGATAATGGTCCTGGTGAACGTAGGGTTTACCTACTGAGATCCTTCGGATGAGGGTCTTGATTTGGGCTAACCGTATCTTCAAAGTGCAATTTAACCTATTTCTTTGTGATTGTGCTTAAATTACTGAGTGTGATGCCGCTGTCCTGGATAGGAATGTGATGTGGAAAACATCATCGAGGTGATACAAATAATTGCACTGTAGTCTTTTAACTGGATAGCTGAAGAGCATGGGTCTGGATTGCCCGTGCCCGGCGGTTTGCCTTTTTAACACCGGGCCTTTTTTGTGTGATTTATTAAACCTTGTTTTTGTCTCTGTGTCTTTGGGAAAGAAATCAGTGTAAGCACCGTAAGAACTCTTCTTCTTCTCCCCCTTCTCCTAGATGTGATGATGACCCGATGCCAAACGATAAAGAGAGATTTGCCAGGTGAGAATCTGCTGTGATGCGGTTTTTGAAGCTTTTGGTGCCAAACCCCCTTGACGTAAGAGAGATCCTGCAGCACCCTTCTGACTAGGGGTTAGATTTTCTCTCTTTGAAGGACGGTGCACCAAAGGATCCAGACATTTTCCTTGGTGTTTTTTGGACCAGTTCATGATGAGTGTGATGAAATTGTTCCTCTTTTTCAACATTTCTTTCAGCTGTTGCCTTGGACTCACGTTCTTTTCTCCTGCTCAAGAAACTTGCAGAGATACAAGTTTCACGCTTAGTTCAAGTTTTACTTGAACGGGGTTTCCTTGCAAATGTTGTGGTTTCTGTGTTTTGTGGGGGCTTGGGCAGAAGCTTTCTCTATAAATGGAGGGTTTCCTAGAGATCGGAGCGTACAGTAACATTATAAACAATATTTTGGCTCTGATTGTCTACTCCTTGGTGTCTGAGAGGTAGCTCTGTACCATCGAGGACTGGGACTGACCTCATGGTATATTTACAGCTTTCTGAAGCCCGTGGAACTCAATTTAAATATTTCATGGGTTTATTTTGTGTTGATGCGTAATGTTTTTGCCAAAGCGAGGTCCTTTTGTGTCTATTCCGAGTGCTGTAAATTCCAGGGTGTCCCCTCAGCGCTAAGGCACATCATGCTGTGTCTTGCTAAGAAGAAAAGTGAGCAAATACAGAACAGCGGCCAAGACGCTGGGCTTCGTGGCTTGTCTTAAGGAGGGGTCTGACGTCAGAAATGCCCGAAATTGGAGTTAAAATTGGAGTGGTTGAGGACGTTGGGGAAAGGAGTGCCCAGCGTGTTGTGTCCGGGAGCAGGGCAGACCCCACCGCAGGCTGAGCCAGGGATGCTGGGGGCAGGGGCCTTTCCCTGGGACTTCACCGAGATCACGCGCTGGAACTAGCGGTCTAGAGATAAAGGCTTTGCAAAATGGCTGTTCCGTAATGTTTCAACCAGAGCTATAAACCGGTGTCGGAGTCTCTATGCAGAGGGGCAAACAAATTGCAAAGCCAAAATTTCAGGTTGCCATCATGCTGTTGCTTGCCAAAGGCTAGCAGGGACCTCTAAGCTGGGGGTCTCTGGCTTTTTGAGTGGTTTGACTGGACCTGAAGTCAAGTGAATTAGAAACGTGTTTGCCAGCCCATGTCGAATAACTTTGTTGCCTAGTGCAAGTCATAAGCTCTGGGAACTTACAGGTATAACAGACCCTGATAATACACTTAAGTGCTAAGATAATGCCAAATGCCTACAGCGTGCGCTTTTTTGGTAAGCGTCGTAGTGCTGAACAGCTTCGTGGCCCTTAAGGTTAAAAACCCTGCTACCTAAGTGTGCAGTGCCGTAGGGGGAGCAGGATCTGGGCTGCCCGTGGCCCCTGTTGCGGTGTGGCCTCTGGTCGCCCTGGTTAATACACACGTGGTAGGCGAGGAAGGAATAAACAAAGAGACGGAACAACTGAATGTCGCTTCCGAATCGTTAAGGCCCGGACCTCTCTCTCCGGTGGGGCATCAGCAGTGCCCCTGCGCTTTAATGTAGAGGTGATCGCTTGCCGTCACTGGCTCGGGCAGCGGCAGGAGGTGGAGAGCAGCGATGAAGTCCTCGGTGGTGTTGGTGTGCTGACAGCCCGAGCGCGGCTGTGAGAAGCGTGGCACGGCTTCCCTCTGCCTGGTGCCCCTTGGCCTGCCCCTGGCGCTCGGGTCTGTGTGCCGGGGCTGCTCCTCGCCGCTCCGGCAGCCCTCCTGTTCCAGCACGTTCTTCCCTTCTCGGATGATGTGAGGCAAAACAGAACATGGAAGTGAAGATGACTACTTTTTTTTCTTTACGTACTGCACTAAAACCTGTTTGAAGTGGAAGGGCACCGCAGCTGACGAATGCTAAAAACACCTCTCATGCTCTGTAAATCCACAGCGTATGTTTTAGATGCTCGGCCCTTGAGAGATGGCGTGCCTGCCTTGCTGGGCACGTGTGGTACCCGCCTTTCCTGGCGGTAGCTTTTGGGGGATTATTTGTTTTCCAAGGCAGCCAGACCTCAAGGAGGAAAAGTTATCATCAGCCCCTGAAAAACAAGGTTTGCAGATTCCTTTTCCCTGAAAGCTGAAAGTGCATGCAGGGTGGTGGGGCGTCTGTGTGCCTCTCTGTAGCTGATGTGCATAACGTCTGTGTGCTGTTTGTTGCGTGGCCATCTCCACCGTGTCGTCCTGAATGGCGTTCATGTAGCAGCGTTACGAAAATGTCTGTTGTTAGCTGTGAATCTTGCGCTGTTTGTGGATTTGGGGGTTTTTAATCTGCTTTTCTGATTTATTAATGCTGTCAAAGAGGCTATTGATTTTTTTTTTTTTTCTTTAAAGAAAGAGTACTTTAATGTGGCTGGGACCCTAATTCTCACTTCTGCCATTAGCCTTCTAATCTTGTGCAGAATGATCTGCACCTCGGTTATGTGTAAAACAGAGCTACCCCTTGCCTATTTTGCAGTCTTGGTAAGCGTCTTAAAACTTCAAAACAGCCTAGATAGCAGGCACCCGTTCAATGTGTAATGTTGCAAACTAATGACTGCTTTGTTTTATGGAATTGCTCCTCTGCAAAACAGACGTGTCTGTAGGCTGGGTTTCCTAGTGCATCTTCCCATTTTTCATTTCTTTAAACTTTTTCCATTTTAGCTTAGATCGCTGATTTTATTTTTAGGTCTGATGATGAACAGAGTTCAGCGGATAAGGAGAGACTTGCCAGGTAGGAGAATGGAGATTTCAAGCATGGACAAGCAGAGTATTTCCTTTCCTTAATGTTTCTCTAGGCATCCCTCCTCTTTTCCCCCTCCTTCCCTCATCTGCTGCAACAGAGGACTTGAAACTGAACAGACTTCTGGAAATCGCTGGCTAATTGGAATTAGGAGGGGAAAGGCATTTAGTCCCCTTGCGAGAGTGTCTTTGGGGAATACACAAAAGGATTTGTTTGCCAAAGACCGCAGGGTAGAGCTGGGCGAGTGCTTTCACCGAGTGCTGTAGCTTTGCTAACCTGTGCTAAACACGGTTTCTCTTGGGCTGGATCGAGGTGCCGAATGGCCTCTCCTCACCTTGGTAAGGCTGTGTCGCAGGACCGCTGTTGTACTAGCAAAACAGACATTTGGAAGTGTATTAGTTTAGGGTTTTGTGCCCCTTAAAACCTTCCAGGAAAGGTGGTGTCCTATGCATTGCAGTGATTTAGGCTTACTGAAAATGAGATTATTTTTTTTTATCTCCCCCTCCCCCCAAGTCCCTATTTGTAATTAATGAGGGACGGGGGCTGAAATGCCCGAAGCAGTCGGTTCGAATGCCGTTCCGTCAATACAGAAATGTACCCTGAGAATGTGTGCGCACAGCTGCAGCTGGTTGAGATGGTGTGTTGTCAGGACTGCGTTTCTCCAGCAGAAAAACATCAGCCCTAGATGTTCCCTTCCCTGTTCCCAGCTGTGAAATAAAAGCAGCTTAAATCGCCATCGCGGTTTCTGTTGCTCGCCACCCGCAGCTCATTGCTGCTGCGGAGCTGAGGGTTGGTAATTCATGAAGAATGGCTGTTTTGTGGCTTGCCATCTTGCAGGCTTACCCTGTCACTTCTTGGGGCTGTTCCACCCTAGACTCGTTCTTAAGCAATGCACAGGACTAAAAAGACTGTCACGGGTGGTGAGAATGCCACAGTTCTGGTCAGTTTATTGCCTGCTGGCTGGTTTTAAAACAAAAAATAACCCCCAAACGCAGCCTTTCCTAACTGCGGTATTGCATAGCTTAAATATTTGAGGAGATAAGGAGACGCTAGAGGTGGGGCCCGCGCATACAGCAAACAGCAGTGCTTTTCAGGGGTTTCTCCTCCAGCAAAGCAGTGACCCTTTCCTCTGTCCCCAGAAGTCAGTTGCTGTCATGCAAGAGCCTGTAGTAAAGAATATTTGGCAGTGGGGCCAGTAAAATGTCTGGTGCTTTCCCAGTAGCTTTGGTAGTGAAGGTGGCTTCATTGGCACACTTGAGCATGTGAGTTTGGAGAAACTGAATTGCAGGTGAGTGTGATAATTGAAGCACTTCTTTTCCTGAGTATCAGTGTCTAGCAGCAAGGAGCAAGGTCACTGAATGATCGCACACACCTGGTAGCGATAAATGCTCTGGGTTTTGTATTTATACTCTTTAATTCACTTGCCTGTCTATGCTCCTTCCAACACTTTTGTCTCATTTCATTTCCCGCCATGTGCTTCTTTGCATCTGATCCATTCTTCTGTATAGGAAACCTGGCTTTTAAGTTCTGTTTTGAGAAACCCACCTTAGTAACCCGGTTAAACTACACACGCCGGATAAAAAGAACCAAGTCTAACCAGGGTATGTTCTGCTCTCCGGGGGTCGATGGGGGCTCTGCCCTGCGAGCAGACTTGCAAAAGGCCCGTGCCAAGCCTCTTTAAGGACTGGAAGTGGGCAGCATTCGGCGTGGTGCCGCTCGAGAGGTCTGCACGCACCAGCCGGGGGTGAGCCCGGTCGATGGTCCCCCCACGTTGGCCTTGATCTGTGCAGAAATCAGGTGTATACCTCCTCTAAAGCTTTCCCTCCTGCCATGACATTGTAAAAGGCTCTCTGTAACGGAGAAGTATCTTCATAAAAGGCTGCAAGGTGAGACTGATCCGTTGTAGTTCAGGTGCCCAAGTCGCACTGCAGCCCTGGCCTCCTTGTAGGGTTACTGGAGACACGTGGGTGTCTGAAAGGTGACGGCGGTGGGGGATTTGATTCATCCTTGGGCAGACGGTGGGTGGGGTGAGTCATCTTAGTCTGTCTGCACCGGTGCTGTTTAAAAGCAAATTTCCTCAGTAGAGTGAGGTGAACCCCACTTTGAGAGCAGAGGCCATAGTCAAGGAAGAAGCCCTTGGGCTTGCTGCAGCGTTGTGGAAGTAACGGGGAAGCTTCTTTCTCTGCTAAAACAGCTTAGCCCAGCTCGTTGCCTTCACCCTATACCAGGGAACCGATGTGCTTTCAAGCAAGGCTCTTGTCTGCAGCAAAGAAGGTCCAACTGTAGGCTCTCCTCCTCGCACTCGTTCCTGCGTTCCTTTGTGCACGCCCAGCATGTGAGGCGCTTGTAGTCCTTCTAACTCCTGATGACCTTGGCGCATCTCTGTGTTTTGCACTCTGGCCTTGTGGAAGCGTTTGACGTGGGGAAATGGCTGAGGCTTCTGGCCCGTTGGTAACTTCGTCTTCCTCCTCTCCTCCCTGGCCTTTTGCAGGGAAAATCACAGCGAGATTGAACGTAGGCGAAGGAACAAGATGACTGCCTACATCACAGAGCTGTCAGACATGGTGCCCACCTGCAGTGCCCTGGCCCGCAAACCAGACAAGCTCACCATCTTGCGCATGGCTGTCTCTCACATGAAGTCCCTGCGCGGCACAGGCAATACCTCCACTGACGGCACCTACAAACCCTCCTTTCTCACTGACCAGGTCTTGGCTTGATGCTGCTTTGTGGGAAATACTGCAGTCAGAGGGGGGAATTAAAGTGCAGGTGGGGGGAGGCAGGCACCCGGGGTGGGTTTAGAGCACGTCACCTGCTTGGCTCTGCAGTTAAGAGCGTGTCTGTCTGTCTGTGAACGCAGGAACTCAAACACCTGATCCTAGAGGCAGCCGACGGCTTTCTGTTCATCGTGTCCTGTGAGACCGGGAGGGTGGTCTACGTCTCTGATTCCGTGACTCCTGTCCTGAACCAGCCCCAGTCGGAGTGGTTTGGCAGCACCCTGTACGACCAGGTGCACCCAGATGACGTGGGCAAGCTGAGGGAGCAGCTCTCCACATCGGAGAATGCGCTGACAGGTAAAGCAGCCTGGGAAGGGGTTGGAGGGGGCGGGCAGCACGAAAGCCTGCGGAGGACTTGGATTAAAACCTTCCCTTTGTAGAAGGAACCAAACCCTGGTGCCTTTCTAACAAGGATCCTGCAGCCCCCCCTGAGAATGCATCTAAAGGTACCAGTGGTGACACTTGTGTCTTGCTAGTTTCCTACTCCGTTACCTGGTGCCTGTGTTGGTGAAAGGACTCGCCTTGCAGCAGCACCTTGGTTTTCTTCTTTCTTTAGGTCGCATCCTAGATTTAAAGACGGGGACTGTCAAGAAGGAAGGTCAGCAGTCCATGAGGATGTGTATGGGTTCACGGAGATCTTTCATCTGCCGAATGAGGTAACGAAGAGATTCCTTGGGGAAACCTCATTTGAGCCTGAAGCTGAACTTGCTCCCTGGCCCCATCGTGCTTCTATTTCAGCTTTTTTTTTTTTTTTTTGCTCATTCTGACACAGACGCGATATAACATGGCAGAGCTGTCCACGCAAAGCTAACAGTCGAGTTCTTGAGATTCTTCTTTGCCCTATGCTAAGAGAGCTCTCAAAACTGTTGTAGAAGATTCACTTTCAACTAACAATCTGTTTTGACCCTATGTGTTGCCTTCCTTCTCGAAGTCTGTGGAATGAGGGCTTTTCACTCGTATGGAGGAGATTCAAAGGTTCATCCCTGTTTGTAGAGTGCTTCCTCTTACTCAAGATTGCCCAACTGTTTTGGTGTTGACCAAGAAAGATAAAAGCCTTTCCCCTTGCATTTCTGATTCTGGTGCAGGTGTGGCAACAGCTCAGTGGATCCAGTCTCTGTGAATCGTCTCAGCTTTATGAGGAATCGCTGCAGGTAAATAATACAAAAGTTACGGGCAAGCACGCTGTGTTGCTAGGAACAAAAGGAGCTGCAGCTCTGTCTTCAGAGTGGTGGGGACACACTGTGGTGAGCGTGTGTAGGGTAGACTAGTACAGCTCACACGAGTTTAGATCGATCTGGTGGTAGAGGAGCTGAAGTACCGCTATGTTGAGGAAGATAATCCCGGGGAAGAGTAATCTTTCTTTATTCCAAGATTGGATTTGAAGTCAATTTAAAACCCCACGTTCTTCACACTGTTGCTGTTGGGCTCTGGTGGATTGTCCCTTTCTAATTTGAAATTGAGGTAGATTCCAGCCTATTGTGTTCTTGGACCTCTTGCATTTATGTTAAGTCTTTGTTGTTTTTGTTACCCTGAAGATATTCTGTGGAAGCTTTTTTAAAAATACAAGTAGAAGCCTTGCTTGTCCTTACCCCAGTTTAATATATAGCACAACCAGACTGTTTCTCTCTCCCAAGGAATGGCTTAGGTGCAGCCAAAGAGGGCGAACCTCACTACGTCGTGGTGCACTGCACGGGCTACATAAAAGCCTGGCCCCCCGCAGGTAATGACTTAGCTGAAGCGTTCAGTTGTGGCTGGTTTTAAGAGCGTACGGTCTGAAGTTGTCCCTTCCGTGAACCGAATGTGCCAGCAAATGCTTTCCAAATGTACTTAGCACTTCTTATTTCAGGATTGAAGTAATTTTGGCACGTGCTGGATCAGATCTTTGTCTCTGAACAGTAGCGATACTATAGAGGATGGAAATAATATTACACTGTCTGATATGCTAGCTGGTGCTGAAAGTTACAGAGGTCTTTAACCCTTCTGGCAAAAAAAGGGAGGGGGGGGGCAACTTGATTTACCAAATTCCTTCATGGGAAAGGATACTGAATTACAAAACAGGGTGGAGAGATGTTACTGAAGTCAGAACTGCACGTCTTTTTCCTCTGAAATTAGCAATTTTCCCTGCGTTAACCTTGCTGGAATTTTTTGGCGCTCCCCTCTCAGGTGTCTCACTGCCTGATGATGACCCGGACGCTGGCCAGGGCAGCAAGTTTTGCCTCGTGGCTATTGGCAGGCTCCAGGTGGGTAGCATCTTTTGATGGTTCGACATTGCTTTGTCCTAAAAGTCCACAGAGTTAGACGGTCCTGCCTGAAGATGTTCCCTGCTTGCCCCTGCCGGGCTGGCTGGGCAGGGGAAAGCAGCTCTCGCAAGATCTGGTAAGACTGTACCTGTCTCGCCTTGCAGGTCACTAGCTCACCCAACTGCACAGACATGAACAATGTTTGTCAGCCAACAGAGTTCATCTCCCGACACAACACCGAAGGCATTTTCACTTTCATAGATCACCGCTGCGTGGCTACGGTTGGCTACCAGCCGCAGGTGAGAAAATGGTAGGAGCTTTCTAAGAAAGAGCTGCTGTTCAAACTTACTTTTCCCTCCTCCCTCTCTTGTGCAGCACGGCTCTGCTTGTCTAACAGATCTGATAAAACGATGCCCAGGGCCTAAACCAGACATGTGTTTCTTTTCCACCAGTTGCTTTTTCATGTGCTTTTCTAAGTACTTTGATCACTGGAAGGATGGGTGGCTCTGGATTATGTCTCATGTCAATTAAGATCGTTTTTTGCCTCCGTTTGAGTTTGAGATCAAACGTCGTCAATCGCTGTTGTGCTTCTCTTTAAAATGCAGCACCCTGGTTCCTGTGCTTGGTTTGTGTAACAGGGATTTGGTGGGGGGGAGCATAACTACCTGTCCGAAGTGGAATTAATGGGGCAGACCTGAAGGAGGGAGGCTGCCTGCCAGATGAACTGACTGGATCTCTCTCCTAATTTCTTTAAAATTAGGAACTTCTGGGGAAAGACATCGTGGATTTCTGCCACCCGGAAGACCAACAGCTTTTGCGGGACAGCTTTCAGCAGGTAAAACGCTTTAGCTACCACTTTGCATGCAGCGTGGTATTCAGATTGGAATCTGTCTTGGCGCTTGCGAAGCAATGAAATTAATTGGAAAACCAAGAGAAAAATAAACCGTAGATATTTCTCCTTTGCCCAATGGCAAACAGTTATAGATATAGTCACATAACTGTAAATGTGCAAAACAAACCAGAAGCATCTGATGTCTAACTCTTGAATTCATCCTCTGGCTGCTAGTCCAGTCTGCTTTTAGGGCCAGAGACGTGGCTACAAAGTGCCTACTCGAATGCCATGCTTCTGTGGCTGAAACACTGGTTCATCTCTAGGGCCCAGCCCAGTGCTGCAGAACTCGAAATGGATGTGGTTTGCTTGCCCTGTTGTCGTTACTCTTATTTCTGAGGGCGTTGGACTTGTGGCAGGGCAGGTAAGACTGCCCCTGTGCTTTCATGACTCCAAAAAGTAGCTGCTCATATCCATTTGTCCAAATAGTTGGAATCAGAAGCAACAGCATGTGCTTCATTTACTGGAGGCTTTGTCATACATCTCACCAGTGCAAAGAGATAAGAAAAGTGAAAGCCAAAAGGGGACATCAGACTCCCCTCCCATATCATTCAGGACTCAAAAGAGCATACGGGTGGAGTAGCAGTGCCATTTAGGTGGGGAAAACTGCGATGTGGTCTTGTGGGCTTCACGGCGAAGGGCCATCCTGAGGTGGTAGCGGGGGGTGGCTTGTGCTCAGAAGCGAGTTGCTCTTCAACGCCTTCTTTTATCAGGTACTACTGATGGCATTACGTTTTTTTAGGTGGTGAAGTTAAAAGGCCAGGTTCTGTCAGTCATGTTCCGATTCCGATCCAAAAACCGGGAATGGCTCTGGATGAGAACCAGCTCCTTTACCTTCCAGAACCCCTACTCGGATGAAATTGAGTACATCATCTGTACCAACACCAACGTCAAGTATGTACATGGAAATGACTTGCCAACCACCAGTGATAGCGCACGAGCCTGACGGTCCCAGAATTACAGCACAGAACTGCGGGAGCGTTGGCCTCTCCCCCTCACCAAGCTTCCCGTAGGCCCTGGAGAAATGGCTAAGTCCCAGCAGCGCGCTTTTCCTGGGCCCTGGCAGGCACTAGAGGACTATAAAGTGCAAGAAACTTAATTCCTTTGGCTGTCTCAGTTGTATGGCTTAGCAAGCTGCCAAAGTTCAGCTCCAGCAGTGCCTTTTTAAACTCTGGTTACTGGAGCAAGTCTTCCGTCTGTGTGTTTGCATTCAGAGCTAATATTAGTGAAGTCTGCCTTTGAATGCAGCTCTTGGGCTCCTGTGACGGGGGGCAGCTGGTCAGAGAGTGGCTTTTCATGGGAGCAGGGCTGCCTGCAGCTGATGGTAGAGAGTAAACGCTTATTTTTCTCCACTGCTGTGGTTTTGTCCTTGGATTCAGAAACGAGCTCCAGTGGGGAGACTGCTTTCATTGCTGCCCTCTTCTTTTCTCTCGCTTGACTATTCAGTCGGGCGGTGGTCCCCTGTGGGAGTGACCAGAGCTGCTGCTCTCTTCCCGTGAGTGAGCTCCAGGCCCCTTACAGAAGAGCAGCAACTGAAATAAAGAAGAACAAAAACAAAAAAGTGCCTGCATGTGATTCGTAACTGCAGGCGCGGTGGGGGCAGCAGATGGAGTCTCTCCAGGCAGGCGAACAGAGGGCTAGATTGCTTGTGGGCAGGTGAAAAGCCAGGAATTTTATTTTTATTTTTATTTTTTTTCAGTGAGGCAAGGTGCTAGCGTGCAGGTAGCGCTTCTTCCTTTCCTGCCGCTGGCAAGCTGATGCTTTCTGATGAGAAGGTATTAAGAGCTGAGCAGTGACAAATCCCTCTGGCTTTAAAGAGCTGAGGTGTGAGCGCAGGGCTGAAATCTGATGCAGATCTGATACAGGCCTTAATTCCCGTCCTGGAGTCAGAGAGATCTCTGAGTTCATTCATTCCACACGCATCCATTCTCGCATCCATACTATGCCTTCTAACAGCACTGTGTAAGTTTAGACCAGAGAAGCGGCGATCTGTGTCTGATCGTGTTTGAGGTGCATTTTATCTACGTGCATCTTTGCTAGGTTATCTGTATTGTTTCATCTTCGGGATCAGGTACTACTGAAGCAGCAGCTTGCAAAAGAACTGTGGAGAAAACGCTGGATTTTTATTCCTTTCTCGTGGGAGTTAAAACACTAACGGGCTTCTGAGAGTTAACAGAAGAGCATAACAAACTCCACCAATGGCTTGGGCTTAAAACCTAGAGCTGCTGGTGGGTCTCTGCAGGCTCCCGCTCTGGGGCGTCTGACGTAGAGCTGAGTGGAAAACCTTGGGGGTTTTTAGGTTCCTAGAAGCTTTGCTTGTGCTTTAAGGATGATAGAGATCTGGCCGTGCTCCTGGTGGAGGTTATTAACTGCTCCCCCGCTCAGCAAGCGAGTGGGAGGCGGCAGAGCCCTCTGGCTCACAGCCTAATTAGCCTTGTGTTACGTGACACCCCCCTTTCAGAGACCACGGAAACCGAGCGGAAGGATCCTTTGCTCGAACAGGCTTTGCAAAAGCAAAGCTTCCAATCTTGTCCAAGACAGGCGCGCTCTCCTACACGCAGTAGCCAACCGTTTGCTTTCGTTTGGCACTTTTTAAATACATTTTTTTCTTTTTTTTTTCTTTGCTTTAAAGGAACTCGAGCCAGGAGTCTCGGCCTGCCCTGTCAAACTCAATGCAGAGGCCCCAGCTGGGGCAGGGTGTCAGCCTTCCCCTGGAGATGGGCACAGCACAGCTGCCCGCAAGGTCAGGAGGTGCTCAGCTCGTTTTACCGTGCCTCTCTTGCTGGTTCTGCCCTCCTGTCAAATAGCCTTCCTACCCAAACTTTCCTCTCTGCAGCAATGAACTCCTCTGGGCTAATGAATCATTGGTGTAACCACAGAGTATCTGTTCCCTTGGCAATCATTTTTAGCAGCCGGTGTTCTCCCGTTACAGAGACTTTCTATTTTAGGCAGCAGCAGCCGCCACAACAGACGGAGCTGGAAGTGGTCCCAGGAAGAGAGAGCCTGTCTGGTTACGACCACTCACAGGTAAATCAACAGGGGCTTCGGTTACTCCTTGCATTTGTTGTCCTGCGTTATTTAAATTACCTTTTGCTGGGGCTTTAAAGGTGGCCACGCGAGATTGCCTTGAGGCTGCTGAGAGTTTGGAGAGGAAGGTGTTCTGCCTTGGGTTTTGCTTGCTTGATTCCGGTCTGCCCCTGCGGCATCCTTCCCGCTATGCCCGTGTCAATGCTGCCAGCCCTGAACGGCCACGCTGTCCCGATTAAAACACGAGAGCAGAGAGCAGCCTGGCCTCTTGCGCGCGAGGGCTTTGCCCTTGGCTGTTCTGGCTGCGAGACCGCGGACTTCCTTTGTGCTTGAGGTACTAACAGCTCACGCTTACGCCCGCTCCCAGGTTCCTGTTCAGCCTGTGACTGCCGCCGGCCCAGAGCACAGCAAGCCCCTGGAGAAGGCAGAGAGCCTTTTTAATCAGGAGCGGGACCCAAGGTTCAGCGAAATCTACAGCAGTATCAATACAGGTAGGGAGTGCTGGGCTGTCAGGTGTGGCCGGGGGCGCATCGCATCTTTGTCTGATTTCAGCTGCTCTTGGCTCTTTCCGAAGTCGCTCAGAGCAGTTCTGGGTGCAGAGGCTCAGCGTGGCTGTGTTGGGGCAGCCCGGGTCTTGCAGAGCAGTGCTGATTTTGACACTGGGTGGATAATTCCTGTCTACGCTGATGTGGCAGTGAATTGTCCTGCAGCCGGCGTTTTGCTGGAGAGGTGGGGGGGGGGCGGGTGATAAGGTGCCTCTTGCTCCGGTCTTGCTGCCTGCCTTAGTCAAATCCTTCCTGCTTGTCCCTAGAGAGCAGTTCTCTGCATTCCTCGTCTGAGCACTGAATGTAGTGGATGCTCTAACCCCAGGAGGCCTTAATGCAAGTTTATTAGAAAATGGAGAGGAAATCAAATTAAACAGGCTTTTACAAAACCATCTGGAGTCCGTGTCTGGATAAGGAACGGTCATGTTTGATGCTTTGGCTCAAAACAGTTCCTTCACACGGGCACGTCTCTTGCAACTGGTTCTCTGTCCCTGTTCCTGCTGCCAAGACTTTCGCAGCCCTAACGTGCATCAGCCTCTCTCCACAGACCAGAACAAAGCTATTCCTGCCAGCACCGTGCCTGCCAACCAGCCCCTCTTCACGCAGGGAAACACTTTCACCCCGTCGCGACCTGCCGAGAACTTCAGGTGAGGCTTCCTGTGCTGTGCTTTGAGTGGCCTCATGTTAATTTTAGCTTGTTCTGCCGTTGTTCCCGTTCTGTTTGTGTGTCCTTCTGCGACAGCTGAGTGTCCCCAGCCTCTCCCCCCATGGCAGTGATTGTCCATAGGCCTGTTCCTACGTAGCGTGCGCAGAAAATCCAGGGGGAGCCCACCCAGGCGTCGGTTTCTTTGAGGAGCGGGGGAGAGAAGGGCTCCTGCGCCCCTGCCCTCCTGCCTGGGGCTGCTTTGCTCCTGGTCAGAGGTGCAGGAGCTTTGAGGTTGTGCAGAGTCAGCACGGCCCCTCCTCTGCTGTGCTCGTCCTCTTCCTCATCTTCACATCCGCAGCTACTGCCTTGATTCCCTGATATCCCTCTGCTCTGTCGCTTGCTGAAGCTTGCCTGTGGGATAGCTGTGCCTCTCGGACATGCTTAGGCTGAAGCCCAAGAACTGAGCCTTGCCCACAAACCCAGCAGCTCCTGCCAGTTGTGTCTCCAGCAGGGCAGCGTGGTGGGCGCTGGCACGTCAGCCCGCGTTTCTGGGCTCATTCCCGCCCAGTAACTCGCACGGGTGGTGTTTGTGCCTCTCCATCCCGTACGTGGTACCTAGCGTCCCAAGAGCGCCTCTTCTGTCTTCCAGGAGCAGCAGCATGGTACCTCCCGTGAACATTATTCAGCAGCAGCCCTCCTCAGCGGGCCGGATCTTGGCACAGATTTCACGCCACTCCAACCCAGCTCAGGTCAGCGGAACCAACTGGGCTGCAGGGACACGGCCAGCGTTCACACCCCAGGTAGCAAAGCCTGAACCCTCGGTGCGGGCCCCGAGTGCCCGCTGCCTTACAGACCCTTCTTGCCGTCGTGAATCGACCTGCTCTAACTCTAGCTGAGTGATGGGGCAGTGCTGCGTGCCCGTGTGCGTTCTCCTCTGGGGCCCGTCCAGCAACTTCTCACCCTGGTCAAGACGAGGTTCGGAATAAACGCGCCTCCTCTCTTCCTCTCCCGTTTCTTGCTCTCTTACAGCAAGTGGCGTCCCAGACGGTGAAGACTCGGCCCCCTTCCTTCAGCATGGGGACTTTCCAAGGCACCCCGTCCTCCTTCAGCACCATGACGGCACCTGGCTCTACAGCTTCTCCTACGGGCGCTGCTTACCCGAACCTTGCCAGCCGTGGCACGGGCTTCAGTGAGTATGGCTTGGGGTGGCAACAAAACCCCCTCGGAGGAAAGCTGGGAGCATCAGTCAGACGCAGCCTTGGTGCGATGCGCTCTCCGTTTTCTTGCGCGTGTTGGGAATGCCCAAGCGTAGAGGGCACAGCTACGTCCCTGCTTTGGCTAATGCTGCCTTTATCACCTTGAACCATCGTCCCACCGCAGGGCTCTAGAGCAGATGAATTTTGAACCATTTTGAGGCTGACTGGGAAGAAACAACCCCCTCTGGGACTTCCCTGCGTTTGTTCCTGTTCTGCCCCATAGATGGGTACTGACAAATGCCATAATGCGTGTGACCGCTTAGTGGCTTTTCCTGGCGGGGGGATCCTACCCGGTTAAGAACTGGGCACCACAAAACGAGTTGTGCACTTCCCAGTCCTAGTAAAGGCTCATAGAAGCCACAGCCCAGCACCAGGAGTCGTTCGCTGACTTCTTCTCTGTTGAACAGCCACGGAGGCAGCGCAGACCCCCGCTCCGTTCCAGACGCGGGCAACCGAAGGTGTGGGGATGTGGCCGCAGTGGCAAGGACAGCACCACGGCCCGGCGTCCGGGGAGCAACACGTGCAGCAGCCGCAGCCAAGCCAGCCTGAGGTCTTCTCAGTAAGACGGTGCTTTTTTAACCTCCCGAGCGAGGACTGTTGTGGGCCAGTCTTGTGGGAACGAACGGTCTTTGCTTCCCAAGTGCGGGCAGCCGGCTGAAGCGCCGAGAGCTTGTCCCTCTAGCTTGTAATAGCTGGTGAGGTCTCGGACTTGTCTGATGGAGCTGAAACTGCAGAGGAGAGGGCAGAGGGGCCTCAGCTGGACTGGCTTTGTGCCTCGGTCCGCTGCAGGATCAGCAGGAAACTCTACCAGCTCCGCAGCTGAATTAAGCCTTCTAGCTGTAATGAAAAGCAATAGCAAAAAAGCCAACCCCCCGGTCCGCTAAAGCGAAGATGACTCCAGAGCTCGCGTTCTTCGTGGGAGTTGCTGCCCCCTGCTTTCAGAGGAGTCGGTGCAGTTGCTGCTGGCGACTTAAAGTCGCTGCTCTCCCGCAGCCTCGGACGCAAACCCTGCGTGCCCTGGGGAGGGAAGGGGCCGGAGGGCGTGCAGTACCTGCTCTGCCAAGCTCCTCTGTGCTGTTCTACTCCAGATACTAACTCTCCCCTTGTATCCTCACAGGACATGCTGACAATGCTGGGAGACCAAGGACCCAACTACAACAATGAAGAGTTCCCAGAGTTGAATATATTCCCTTCTTTTTCAGAATAAAATAAGCCCTAGGGGAAGCAAATTATAGCTCTATATAATATCCATGCGTAAAGGAAAACACCTAAGTCTTTTTTTCAAAGACTGCTGAACTTTCTAAACACTTCCTACCTTCTGGAGGCGAAGCTCTGCCCGACAGCCTGGAGGACGGATGCCACGCAGGAGGAAGGTGGGGTGGTTTGGGCACCTCCTCCGTGCGGTGCTGGCAGTGGGGGACCGCTCGCCTGGAGGCTTCAGGACTCGGTGCTGCGAGAGCAGCCGCGCTCATTGACCGGAGGCCCCGTGTTTCCGGCGCCGCTCGCGAGCGGTTTTCGTTCTGCACGCCGGGCTGGTCGGAGGGACTCCTGCCTGGGTTACAGACAGCCCCTCCAAACTCCTAAGGTGGCTTTTACTGGTTTTACTTCAGTCTTCTATACCGTGACTCTTTTTCTATAAAACACAAAGTATTGTAACTTTTTTAAATATTGGAAGAAACTCTTCCAAGCGTTAATCCTGTATAACGCAGTTCTGGAGGATGCTTGCCTCAGAATCCGTGTCACAAGCCGCTTTCTCGTTGGAGGAGGCTCGGCCGTCTGCGGAGGGCTGCCGCTGCGTCTCCAGGCCGGGGTGCTTTGTTTGGAGCTGCCCGTGTCGCAGGCACGCCAGCGTTCGCTTGGGTGCCGTCTCCTCTGTGAACCGTGCAATGAATACGGGCCTCTGGTCTGCGCGACCTGCGAATCGCTCGGGGCCGCTCGCGCCGGGGAGCGGCAGGGTAGTTACCAGCCGTACCAATATCATCTGCGTAGCTCTGTTCTCGGTGCATCGGTTCTGCAGCTGATGGTTTCTGTGCTGCCGCGAACCAGTGTTTCACAGGCTTTTTGTCAGCTTACGGGGGGAAAACGCCGCTCTGCGCTGTCCACGCGGTTTTGCCAGGTCTAGACTGAGCTCCTTGCCTTCATTTTGGAGCCGGGGGTCTGGTTCCCGGGCAGAGGGGCCCTGGGTTTGCCCGGGGGCTTGCTGAGGAGCTGCGTTTTCACTACATGCTCTGAACGGCAGCCTTTGCTTTTACCCTCGCTGTTTCCGTAAAGAAAAAACCAAGCTGTGATGGCCTTGTTGCCAAGTCACAAAATGGAGGGGAGCAGAGGAAGATAGGGAACAGAATAAACTTTTTTATATATATAATTTTTTTTTTTTTAATTTTAAACCTTGACTTTGAATCTTCTGGCTTCTTCAGTGGAAAAAACTCGTGGCAAATCTTGCTCTCCTCAGGGTCCGTAGGGGCTGGAAGACGTTTGGTTCCCCCCGCGATGGCAAGCCTGGCTTCGATTTCAGCAGGAAAATTTGTTCATTGCAGTTTGGCTTGGAAGGGAACTGGGCCCAGCTGCAGCGGGGGGAGAGCACAGAGCTTTCCTGGAGGCCGCTTTGGTGTTGGATAAATCTGGGCCTGCTGGATGATGGGGGAGGCCCTCCAACGCGCGATTTTGGGGACGTACCTGGCAGGTAACCTCCGCGGGGAAGGCTGTAAAGCGTCGGTGCTGCCGACCGTCGGGGTTCGTGCCTGCAGCGACCCGGTGAGCTTCCTCCTGGTAGCGGAGCAGAAAGCTTGCTTTTTTGTTTGTTTTTTTTTTTCTGTCCTGCTTTTGTTGGAAAATTAAGATTGGAATTTTGTTGGTTTTTATTCCTCGCTTCAAACACCGCTTCCAAATTTATCTATGGAAAGGTGGGAGCTGGGATCCACCCCTGTCCCTTTACCCAGGGAAGCTGCTGCCAGCCGTAACGGCGGCGGGCCCCTCTGGCTCCGCAGCAGCCCGTGCCCGCCCCGGTGCCAGGCTCCGGAGTTCTCTCCGGCTTCGAGGAGGTGGATTTTGTAACGTAGCACGGCGTTGACCATCCCAGGCGTCCGTGTCGGGCTCGCAGCGCCTGCTTGCGGGGCGAAGGGGGCTTGTGAAGGACCAGCTGCAGCGTCCTCCAGCGTCGGAGCTGTGCTGACCCCACCGGACCGGGGATGGAGCAGTGCTCAGCTGCCAGAGGAGGAGGAAAATTCCCCTTTCTACAGAAATCAAGCCTTGGGGGACTCGACTTTTTGAAGCTGGAGCTCTGATGCCTTCTGGCGCGATGTCCCGGGGCAGCAGCGGGAGCTGGCCTTGCCCGTGGTGCTTCGAAACGCCCTCCCCGAGCGTGCTGGGACCTGGGCGCCGCGTGGAGCAGCCGGCCAACGTTGGGAAGCGTGGAGCGGTACGGGACACGGGAGGGAGGCTTATTCCCTTCCCCTCCCGTTTTGATAACTCTTATTTTTCAGTGTGAGGAGGGTATTTTATCACACAATCGCTCGGGGTGGGCAGGAGCCAAGCCTCCTCCTTGAGGGGGCTTGTTTGGGGCCCGGAGCTCCCTCGGCGCAGGAGTTGCAGATGATTATATGTAGCAGAGATTTTACAACAAGATATTTTCCCTTTTTCAAAGCTCCGTCTCGTTTCTGCCTCCCCCGCGCCGCACTCACAGCAGCGTTGCCCGAAGCCTCGGCCTTGGGGCGATGCTGGGGCAGCAGAGGTGGGATGGCCGCCGGGTGCTGCCTCTCCCCGAGCTCCCTCCCTTCCTCCTCCTCTTACTCGCAGCCGTGGGCTGGAGCGCGTTAGCCCTCCCTCGTGATCCCCGGCCGTGTGGATCCTCGTGCTCTCCCCGCGGGCGCACAGCCCAGCGCCCCTCCTTCAGCCTCTGATCATCCCTGGCCCCCGCTGCGGCAGCGCGGCCCCCCAGAGCCCTCGGCCCCCCGCGGTTTGGTCCCTGCGCCGCTGGCCTGGTCCTCGGTCACGCGCGGCCCAGTCAGGGCCCCGTGCTCGGGGCGATGAGTCCGTGGCGGAGCCCCGGGCTGACTCAGCAGCTGGGGAGGGCGAGCTCGCGTGGGGCGCGGGTCCCTCTCCCCGGGACCCCTGCGGCGACGGGGTGACGGGGGCGTAGCGCGGAGGTGGCTCCAGCCCAGCCTCGCTGCTGCTCCCATCCCCTAACTCGGCCTCTCGCTCCCCGGCGCGGTCCCTCCTCGTACCCATGGCTGCACGATGATGATGGCGATGGCCCCAGCGCGGGGCGCCGGGGACAGGGGACTGACGCCACCGGGTCACGCCGGGGCCTTCTGGGCAGTGAACAAGGTTTTCTGACTCGTCCGGGCGGGCGCCGCGTGACGGGGTGCCAGTCACCGCAGAAAGCACCGTCTGCCCCCGCTTCCCCGCGGCCGTGCTGCCTGGGGCCGGGGAGCAGCCCGGACCCCCGGAACGGGGCGCGGGGGGTGGCAGGGGAAGCAGGCCTGGGGTGGGGACGCTGGGGACAGAGACGAGGTCCTGTCCTCTGCTCCCGATGTCACAGGGCCACCCTGAGGTGCTGGGGAGGGTCTGATCCTGCGCCTGCCCAGGAGCAAGCGACCTCTCTGGGGTGGCCCTGGGGCAGGGGGTGTCCCCAGGGTGGGATGCTGGGCCAGGGGGTGTCCCTGGGCCAGGGGGTGTCCCCAGGGCCCCCGAGCCGGGGCTGACTCAGCTCTGCCCCGCAGCATCACGTGAAGCCGGGAGGGAGCCGCTGCTGCGTCCCCCCTCCCCGCTCTCCTCCTTCCCTCCAGCCCTGTGCAAACCCCGGCGACTGCCAACATTTTCCAGCCGCCTCAGAACTTCCTCAATCCGGCGGCATAAAAGAGCTGCGGACGCGGCAACCGCATCCCCCGGTCCCAGGCTGCGCCGTCCTCCCGCCGACAGCGCGATGTTGGGGTGAGCGGCGCGGGCGAGGGTCCCCTGGGCGGACGGGAGACCCAGCGAGGCGTCGCTGGGGCGGTCGGGGGGCTTTTTCCCCGGGGAAATGGACCCCAGTGGGAGTGGGGGGGAAATAGGGCCCCGTACGGCAGCGTTGGGACCCTTAGAGGTGCAAAAGGGGAAACTGAGGCACGGAGCACCGAGCGGCGGCCCGAGCCTCCTGTCCGCCTTCCTGCGCTGCCCTGGGGGTCTGGTGGGAAGGTGGCTGCGGGGGGCGAGGGGGTGACGCAGGGGAGGGGGTGGGATGCCCGGGTACCCCCCCGCCCGCTCCCTGCACCCCCAAAACTCCGTTTCCCCAGGGCTTGGGGCTGCTGGGAAGGCGCCAGCGGCCGGGTAATGGGAACCGGCTGTCCCAGCTCATGTGACGCCAGCGCGGCCCGCGGCGGGGTCCTGGCCCCAAACCAGGGCGGGCAGGGGGTCCTGGGTCCCCCAGCCCCCACCGGGGCGCGTGTGGGGTCCTGGCCCAAAACCAGCGGGTGGGGAGGGGGTGCCGGTCCCCACGGCCTGCTAACGGGGTGGGTGCGGGGCTCTGGTCTCCCCCGGCCCGTTGACAGGGTGGGAGGGGGGTCCCCTCCCTCGTGGCTCAGTAACGGGGTGCGTGGGGTCCTCTACGGCCTGGAAACGGGACGGACGCGGGGTCCTGGCCCCCATAGCCCAGCCCGCGGGTGGCCACGGGGACCCGCTCCCCTGTAGCCTGACGTGGTCGTGGGCACAGGGTCCCGTCCCCCGTCCAGCCCTCCCGGGCTCAGCCTCTGTCCCCGTTCCCCAGGATGTGGTGGCCCACGCTGCTGGCCCTGCTGGTCCCCGCGGCGGTGGCCCAGCCGCGCCCCGAGCGGGAGCTGGACGCTCAGTGGGACCTGTGGAAGAAAACCTACCGCAAGCAGTACAACGGCCAGGTGTGGCAGAGCCCCGCGGGAGGGGACCCGGGGCATTGCTGGGGGAGCTGGGGACCGCCCAGTGACGGCCCCGTGGGGCTGGGGATGTCCCCGTGGTGTCCTTGGGGTGTCCCCACGGTGGCGGGGGGCCGTGGGCAGGACCCCTCCGCTCAGCGCCGTCTCCCCCGTGGTGCAGGCGGACGAGGTGGCGCGGAGGCTGATCTGGGAGAAGAACCTCAAGTACATCAACACCCACAACCTGGAGCACGCGCTGGGCGCCCACACCTTCGAGCTGGCCATGAACCACCTGGGTGACATGGTGCGTGTCACCGGGGGGGACAGTGACGGGGGGGGAGAGAGGGGACTGAGCACCCTTGGGTGCCCGCCAGCCCCAGGGCTGCACCCATCCACCCCGGGCTCCCTCCCCAGACCAGCGAGGAGGTGGTGAGGACGATGACGGGCTTGAAGGTGCCCCGCGGCCGCCCGCGGCACAACGAGACGCTCTACGTCCCCGACTGGACCGAGAGAGCCCCGGCGGCCGTGGACTGGAGGAGGAAAGGCTACGTGACGCCCGTCAAGAACCAGGTAAGCAGGGTGCTCCCGGGGGTGCCCGGGGCGGGGCGGCACCCGGTGTGGCACCCCGGTGGCACCCATCGTGTCTCCCCAGGGCCAGTGCGGCTCGTGCTGGGCTTTCAGCTCGGTGGGCGCGCTGGAGGGGCAGCTGAAGCGGAAGACGGGGAAGCTGCTCCCCCTCAGCCCCCAAAACCTGGTGGATTGCGTGGCCAACAACGACGGCTGCGGCGGCGGCTACATGACCAACGCCTTCGAGTACGTCCGGCAGAACCGCGGCATTGACTCGGAGGATGCCTACCCTTACATCGGCCAGGTCCGGGGCCGGGAGGGGCGGCGAGGTCTCCATCTGCTCCCCCCCGACTGCCGTCCCATCCCCGTCTCACCTTGACCTTGCTGGTCCCGCGCAGGACGAGAGCTGCATGTACAACCCCACCGGGAAGGCGGCCAAGTGCCGCGGCTACCGGGAAATCCCCGAAGGGAACGAGAAGGCTTTGAAGAGGGCCGTGGCCAGGATTGGGCCCGTCTCCGTGGGCATCGACGCCAGCCTGCCCTCCTTCCAGTTCTACAGCCGGGGTGAGGGGCTGGGGGGAGCCCCTCCGGCGCTCGCTGGCCGCAGGGCAGCTCAGGGAAACTGAGGCATGGCCGGGCTTATCCGCAGTGTAACCATCCCTCCCGTCCCCCAGGCGTGTACTACGACGAGAGCTGCAACGCCGAAAACATCAACCACGCGGTGCTGGCAGTGGGCTACGGCACGCAGAAGGGCACCAAGCACTGGATCATCAAGAACAGGTACGGCCGGACGGCGGGGCTGCTTCTCCCCAGGTCGGGCTTTGCCGGCGGCTCTGCCGGCAGCTCAGGCTCTGCCTTTTCTCCCCGCAGCTGGGGCGAGGAGTGGGGCAACAAGGGCTACGTCCTCCTGGCACGCAACATGAACAACGCCTGCGGCATCGCCAACCTGGCCAGCTTCCCCAAGATGTGAGCGCTGCCGGCGCGCTCCCCTCGCGCGCCGCGTCCAGCCGCCCTCCCTGCTTCCCTGCGTTCAAACTCGCCCTTTTCGCTGACGTCGCTCCGGGGGGATCTCTGCCTCTCCACGAGAAATCTCCCCCGGGAAAGGGGAGAGACCCCCCAGCTGCATACGAGCGATGCCATGAGCTCCCCCCAGCTCTGTTTTCCCGGGGCTCCCTTGCCGCGCCGGCAGCGTGTGCGCCCAGTCCGGCCTTCCCGCGGCCGCTCGGGCCGGGCTCGGCTGGCTCCAGAGAGCCCGATCCCCCTGGAGATGCTTGTGCAAACAGGTCCCGCACCGGCCTCTGCCTCCGGGAGAGCGTGGGGAGCGGTGGAATAACCCCCCCGGAGAGCACGGCTCCGTCTCCCCCCACCCTGCGTCCCGGCGGGAGCTGCGGGGAACCACACGACTTTATTTTTAAAATAAACACTGTTGGGAAGAAAGGCTGGGGCTGGTTTGCTCTGTGCCGTCCTGACCCCGCGGCGGGATGGGGCTGCGGGGGTGGAAAAGTCCTTCCCTTTCCCAGGGGAGCAGGAGCGACGGTAAAACAGGGCTGACTGGGGCGAAGCGGGGAGAGAAGATGCCGCTGGGGTCTTTTTGCAAAATCCCAGCTGATTTTGCAGAAACCCTGAAAGAGGTTGAAGAAAAGCAAGGGGGGGAAAGGAGGGGGAAGAAAGCAGAGCGATGAATAAACCGGTGCGGGCTGCAGCACCGTGGCTTGGGGGTAGATGTTTGTGCCAGGCATTCGCAGCCAAAACCCCCGTGTCTCCCCCAACACCCAAACCCAAGCGCTCCGTTTAATGAAACAAATTGAAAAACGACTGCAGCAAAGCTCAGGGCGAGCCCTAACAGGAAGGGAAGGTGATGCTCGCCTTAAAAATTCACACACACACACAAAAAGCAAGCTTAGATGCTTAAAAATGAGTTTCTTTTCCCCGCTTGCACCAAGACGTGGGCGGCGAAGGCTTGGCAGGTGATGGAGGGGAGGAGGGGTCCACCGGGGCCTGCCAGGATGCGCCGGCAGGGTGGTTTGAGAACGAAACGCTGTAAAAAGAAAGCGAAATCGGAGCATTTCCTCGTTCGCTGGCTCCCGGCGGCAGCAAGCGGAGGGACCTCCTCGCACTCCCAGGCCGCGGTGCCCGTCCCGAGGCCGAGCCGGGCTCCGCGGCAAGCTGCGCCGCGGCCAGGCAGGTGAGGCATCTCCCCGCGGTGGTTTTTGGCTGGAGAACGTGCAGAAGCGGTCTCGTTGTGCCCGCCTGGGGGACAGAGCTCATCTCTGCCGCCATGGTGCGTCCCCCTCAACTGCTCCCTTTCCTTGAGGGCTGCCGCAGCGACGGAGGCGGAAAGTCAGCAGAGGAAAGATTTGGGGATGTGGAAAGTTCCTCAGGGGAGGCTTTCTTGGAGGGGGCGACGCTGCCGGTGTGCGTGCGGGAAGGGTCTGACCCTGCGGCACGGTTGCGCCGGGGCCGCAGAGCATCGCCACGCAGCTGGAGACGGCTCCAAGCCAAGGAAAAAGGGGACAGGGGTGGTTTGGGGATCGGTGGGGAAGTAAAACCCCCAGGCTGGGGTCTGACACTGCCCCTCCGGTCCCAGCTGAGCGGGATGAAGCTGCTGGCTGCCATCACCTTCCTGGCCACGCTTGGGGTGGCACTGGGACACCCCGACCCCGCGCTGGACTGGCACTGGCAGCTCTGGAAGAAAACCCACGGCAAGGAGTACCGCCATGAGGTAGGGGCGTCTTGGGGGGCGGAGGTGGCTTGGGTGCTGATGCGGTGGGTGCTGCTCCGGCATCCAGCGGGGAGAAGAGCTGACAGCGCTCCGAAGCACTGCTGCTTCCCAGGGGTGGTTTGGCAGGGGCTCCCGACAGCCTTTCCTGGGATAAAGTGGGGTGAAATGGCTGCAGGGGCTGTTGCTACACCGCGAGGCTGCGTTTGGTTTCAGAAAGAGGAAGGGGACCGGCGCGCGACGTGGGAGAGGAACCTGAGGCTGGTGACGCTGCATAACCTGGAGCACTCGCTGGGGCTGCACTCCTACGAGCTGGGCATGAACCACCTGGGAGACATGGTAGGTGCCGGCCGTGCTGCTGAGAAGGGGCTCAAGCGCGGAGCCACGCGTTTGATCAAGGGGGATGAAACGCGCCGCGTTGGTGATGCTGCTGCAACTGCATGCATCAGTCCCTGGAGGCTTCAAGGACAAACCTGGTCCTTTCGGTGGGGTGGGATGCGTGGATGGACCCGCTCTCCTGCTGTGCAAAGTAAACGTCAGCATGTCACAAATGCCTCTGTGCTCCTCCCCACCAGACCAGCGAGGAAGTGGCGGCTTTGTTAACTGGGCTGAACGTTGCTCCTCGGCCAAACCGGACCTCCACGTACCGACCGCAGCCTGGCAGCAAGGTCCCGGACACGGTGGACTGGAGGGAGAAGGGATGCGTCACGGATGTGAAGAACCAGGTGCGAAGCTCTCTTTGGGCCTCCCCACGTCTCGGTCCCGTGCTCGGTCTGAGCATCTCGGGGGCTTTTGCAGGGCGCCTGTGGGTCGTGCTGGGCGTTCAGCGCCGTGGGAGCCCTCGAAGCCCAGGTGAAGCTGAAGACGGGGAAGCTGGTGTCTCTGAGCGCCCAGAACCTCGTTGACTGCACCAGGAGCTACGGGAACAAAGGCTGTGGTGGTGGATGGAGAACCAAAGCCTTCCAGTACATCATCGACAACCAAGGGATTGACTCGGACGCGTCCTACCCCTACACGGCTCAGGTAGGCACCAGAGCTGGGCAACGCTTAGGTTGGTTCAGCTTAAAATGGGGGAATTAACAGTTCTGTTGCTTCCAGAGGAAATCCACTTTGGAAATCCATGGAGTCGTCTGTCTTTAACGCCGCGAGCATCGGTTCTGACTCGCGTCACGCGGAGCAGGACCCTGCGCAGGATCTGAAGCATTTTCCCCCTTACCTTCGTTTGCCAGGACAGCGCGTGCCGCTACAACCTGACAGCGCGGGCAGCCTCGTGTTCCCGGTACGTCATGCTGCCGCACGGCGATGAAGCCGTGCTGAAGGATGCTGTCGCCAACGTGGGACCCATCTCTGTCAGCATCGATGCCAGTCAGCCCACCTTCTTCTTGTACAAATCTGGTGAGTCCTTCAGGGGGTCGCAAGAAAGGGATGGGCTTTCCTTCCCGCGACCCAACGTCCTTGAATATAAATTATTTCAGCTTTGGCTTGCGTTTCGCTTGTGTTGCCCTCGTTCTTGGCGACAGGCCTTGGTGGCCCCTCCCAAAGAGCGAATTTCATTCCCATTCGGGCAGTGACGTGGGGCAAGGTGTCCCACGGCTGTTTCCAAATGCCTTCCAGGTATCTACCACGACCCGAGCTGCTCTCAGGCGGTGAATCACGCCGTGCTCGTCATCGGCTACGGCTCTTCGGGCGGGATGGACTACTGGCTCGTGAAAAACAGGTACGGCCAACCCAGTCGCTGAGCAGCTTTTCCTTTCAGCCTCCGCTGCGAGGGGCACCCAGAAGGTTTCAAAGACGCGCCAGCGACGCGCTTTTCGGTGCCCACCAGCTTGCTTTAGGTATGCTCAGGGCTCGGTTCCATCGCAAAGGTGCTGCAAAGGGCCCTTGCTTGAGCCCTGTAAACCCGAATCGACGTAGGTCACTCAAAACGCCCCTGCCTGACTCCTCAGCGCTGGCTCAAAAAACGGGATTTCTGCTCCGCGGGGAACTCCAGGGTTTCCAGCGTCCCTGGATGCTGAGTCAGCGCAAAGGGCTGGTGCTTCTCGGACTTGGGGACACGCCGGCGAACCCCCTCCTCCGGCCAGTTTGGAGGCACAGCTTCAAGGATGGCTGCAGCCGGGCTGCCCCTCGCGTTAAAACGCGCTCGTGAACATTTTACACTGTTTAAAGTGCAGACCGAGGAGAGACAAAGAAGTGTTGAAATGAACAGTCCTGCTCGGACAGGCACACCTCTGGAAAACAAAACCCTGCAACGTCAGCAAAGCTACCTTCAGCAACTGCAAGCCATTACGTTTTTAAAAACAACAACAACAACAACAAAATCCCAGCTGTGGGCAGCTCCTTTACCCTCATGGCAGGGCTGGGCCAAAACCCCACCAGTTTCCTCCTCTGTCTCTCGTCTCTGGCCTTGGTCAGATTTAGGAAAAAAAAAAGTATTTTTAATGTACAAAACTAATTCATTCACCTTTAGCTGGAATTTCCCTGGTGGTTTTGACTCACTCCAGCACACAGCAAACAAGCGATTTTCCTCTGCCTCCCCCCTGAGAAGAGCTGGCGGCAGCAAAATCTGGCAGGGAAGCAGTCGGGAGGTTCAGCCTTTCTGGCCAAAAGATGCGAGTTTGGCTATTCCCGCGGCTGCTGGGGAGGAAGCACGAGTTGAAAAAAATTCGAAAGAAGGGATGGGGAGAGAAAAAAGTGAGGGCGAGGGGTGGTACGGCAGCAGGCAGTTACCCCCCGTTGTCTAATATTTGCTTCTTCCATCTTCCAAAAGTTGGGGCGTGCATTTCGGCGAGCAGGGTTACATCCGGATGGCGAGGAACCGCGGCAATCACTGCGGGATCGCCAGCTACGGCGCCTACCCCCAGGTCTAGAGGGTTCCCTGCTGCAGGACGAGCTCCGGAGGTGCCACCGCCCACCCTGCTGACCTCGAGCGTCCCGGCTTCCCTCCAGCCTTCCCTCCCTCCGGAATCCCTCGCACTTCTACGGATACGCAGCAGAAATTAGGAGCGATCGCAGTTGGCTTCGTTCAAGCGCCTCATCAAGTATGACCATCTCTTCAGCCTCCCCAGGAACTTATCCTAAAAAGGGACAATCTGTTGGGAATTATTGCAATTGTTTAGGTGGAGGGCGCTCTGTTGTCATTGCTGACTCTTGCAATCTCCGGCAGCTTTTTAGAAAATGACTCAGCTGCATCTCCAAAGCTCTTGAGACACTGTTTTGCTTCCTCCTCTTCTCTTAGAAGATGGTTTCTTGCAGCCATTTTATGTCCCGTGGTGCTTCGCGGCGGTGAGAAACGCGCCCCGCTGCGGGCCGTCCTCTGCGGGAGCCCGGAGGATGCCCGGAGCGGAGGCTGGACCGCGGCTGCCAGGCAGCTGGAGGCTTTGCTTGACCGCGTTTCCAGCCTGACCGCGATGTAACGTGCGTTAAATGCGTCTCCTGCTGTCCGCGCAGCGCTGAGGCTGGCCGGCTCGGCTCCGTCCCATGGCGGTATTTAAACCACGTCTTCCCATCTGTGCTACCCCACTGAAAAGTGAATAAATGTGATTTATTTGTTTTTTTCCCTAAGAGCTGGCTTTGGTCCGGCGGGTACACGGCTGAGACGGGAGCTCAGGTTCTCCCTGCGCAAACCAGTGGCGAGGCTCTGTGCTTGACCTCATTCTGTCTCTTAGCTCAGCACCAAATCACAAAAATGCAAAAATCATATGAGAGGAGTGTGACTCCTGCTCCTGCCCGCTGGCTCCACAAGCCACACAAGCCACCGTGAGAGCCTTGCCATTCATTTCTGGGATGCTGGAAAGAGGAAACTCTCAGCTGCAATCGTTTTCTGATGGTATTGAGGGTCCTGCTTCAAATAACCCCGTGACCAGCACAGCCAGCCCTCTTCCCAGCTAAGTGAAAACGAAATCAGAGCATTTCCTCATTTCCTGACTCGTGATTCGTCCGATGAGCCGCCGCCGCCGGGTGTCAGCGGTCCCGGGCGTCCAGGCGGTGGGGACGCGCTAGGTTTGTCCCTGGCCTCCCCCCTGCCCCGTACACGTGCGCTGCCGGGAGCCGAAGACCGGTGCCCGCCGCCAGAAGAAGCCTTGTCAGGTACGTTGAGTGCTTTTGTATTTTAACGCCCCTCCAGGGGAACTGAGCTTTGAGGAAGTAAAACTGAAGGAACAATATTTTTATGTTGACTCTGACTCCATCTTATCTCTGATCTCCTCCAAGCCGTCTCTGGGTAGTTGGATAGAAGCTAGGAGCCCGACCTCAGGAGCTGGTGGGCATCAGCTGGCTGAAAATAGGAATTTTTTGTTTTTTTTCTTTTTAAGGTGCTGGAAAACACAGGTTTGTCAAAACAGCCACTTGACCAGGCGGTGTGTAAGCCGCCTTCGGGGAGGGTTTCTCGGGCAGGGCGGAACCGTGAGACGAGGCGCGTGTCTGGATGTGTCCCTGCGCATCGGCGTCCGCAGGGGCAGGGGCTGGGTCCAGCAGATTTCTCCCCCCGCGGGAAGCTCCGGAGGCCTGGATGGGATTTCTCTTCCTATCTCGCAGGGGTTGGGGGTACGCGGCAGGCGAGCGGGGCAGGCAGTGCCGCCGCGGGGTGCTTGTCTGGGCAGGCAGGACAGGAGCCGTTGGCATCACCCGGTGTAGAAACCCTGTGAAGGGCATGCCAGGGAGTCCAGGTCAGGGATGTCATCACCGTTCTGCCTCCCTTACCAAACCGGATTTGTCACTAAGGGGTCAAGCACGGCTCCAGCTCTGAGCCCTCGGCTCCCAGCGTGCGTGCCGTGTCGCTCCGACTTCCCGGTCCCAGCTGAGCGGGATGAAGCTGCTGGCTGCCATCACCTTCCTGGCCACGCTTGGGGTGGCACTGGGACACCCCGACCCCGCGCTGGACTGGCACTGGCAGCTCTGGAAGAAAACCCACGGCAAGGAGTACCGCCATGAGGTAGGGGCGTCTTGGGGGGCGGAGGTGGCTTGGGTGCTGATGCGGTGGGTGCTGCTCCGGCATCCAGCGGGGAGAAGAGCTGACAGCGCTCCGAAGCACTGCTGCTTCCCAGGGGTGGTTTGGCAGGGGCTCCCGACAGCCTTTCCTGGGATAAAGTGGGGTGAAATGGCTGCAGGGGCTGTTGCTACACCGCGAGGCTGCGTTTGGTTTCAGAAAGAGGAAGGGGACCGGCGCGCGACGTGGGAGAGGAACCTGAGGCTGGTGACGCTGCATAACCTGGAGCACTCGCTGGGGCTGCACTCCTACGAGCTGGGCATGAACCACCTGGGAGACATGGTAGGTGCCGGCCGTGCTGCTGAGAAGGGGCTTGTCTTTGTCTTCAATTACCTGCAAGGTTGATTGAACGAGGAATATAAGTGCGTCCGGGGTGGAAAAACTCCCAACAACCCTTCTCAGCCCATCCTCTTCTTGTGGACTCCAGCAGCCCTGGAGAAACTGCTCAGACATTCCTGTGCTCAGCCTACTGGCATGAGGCAATCTGGTGTGAGGAAATAACTCCTTCTTAAGCAGCATTTGGGGTGCGCAGACCTGGTCCTGGTCATTACATATATTTGCAAATCATCCCTCCTCGATGCCCCAAGGTTGTAGTGTTGTTTAATGAAGCACACCAGCTTCTAGGGATTCTTCGTGCTGGGGTTAAGCTTTGTGTTTTCTTTTTCTTGCCCTTTCCAATGAACAGCTAGAAATTAAATGTAAAAAATAAAAAGCCAAGGACTCCACAAATCTGCTAGCTCTTGCAGCTCAGACTGTTCAAGGGAAATCCTCCTACACCTCCAACACACCCAGAGCAGGGCTCACCAGAGACAAGGAGATCATGAGCCAGTGCTTTCTTTTCCCACCAGACCAGCGAGGAAGTGGCGGCTTTGTTAACTGGGCTGAACGTTGCTCCTCGGCCAAACCGGACCTCCACGTACCGACCGCAGCCTGGCAGCAAGGTCCCGGACACGGTGGACTGGAGGGAGAAGGGATGCGTCACGGATGTGAAGAACCAGGTGCGAAGCTCTCTTTGGGCCTCCCCACGTCTCGGTCCCGTGCTCGGTCTGAGCATCTCGGGGGCTTTTGCAGGGCGCCTGTGGGTCGTGCTGGGCGTTCAGCGCCGTGGGAGCCCTCGAAGCCCAGGTGAAGCTGAAGACGGGGAAGCTGGTGTCTCTGAGCGCCCAGAACCTCGTTGACTGCTCCATGATGTACGGGAACAAAGGCTGCAGTGGAGGTTTCATGACCAATGCTTTCCAGTACATCATCGACAACCAAGGGATTGACTCGGACGCGTCCTACCCCTACACGGCTCAGGTAGGCGCCAGAGCTGGGCAGCACGTGAAACCTGCAGAAAAACACATGAGCACGGAAGCAACGTGGCCATTCGTTCTGCTCTCCGTGTAGCCACCCTCCTCCCCCTCTCCCACTGAATTCCCTCTGTCTTGGTTTCTACCAGTCTCACGTCATCTTTCAGCCTTTGCAGCTGATCCTTTCAGACCTGGGGAAGGGACCTTTAGACTTTTTTTTTTCCCTCACAGGTGAGTGACTGGACGGGGAGCCAGAATTTCTACATGTTTATTTCTGTCCTACATAAATTATTAGGCAACGTACTACACGGAAGGGGAAAATGGGACAGGAGCCCTGGGCCCTGTTCTCAGCTCTCCGTGTTATTCCATCTTCTATAGTTTTAAAATGGGATATTGATGTTTCTACCATTTCAGTGGGCAGAGGTTTCTGGTGAACGACGTTCATACGATTGTTTTTTTAAAAATTGCCTGTGACAGACGCTGTATGACTGCTGCAAGGTCATAAGGAAAGAGCCATAAGAAAATAAAGATCCTAATGCTGAGAGTCTCGATGGCCAGAGACAAAAGAGAGGCCCTGAAATGAGCTGGTGTCTTGAAAACAGGTCAAAGTAACAGCAGCTTCGTCCAAGAAAAGTGGAATATAAATCTTCAAACACGCATAGGGCAACTACCAAGATGAAAGACGCTGTTCTCTGCGTCCAGGGGGAGGATGAGAAGCCCTGGCCTTAATTCACAGTAGAAGAAATTTAGGTTAAACACGAGTCTTCAGATGGGAAGGATGAGGAAGCAAGGAGAGTTTCTGTAGGGAAGTGGTAGAAGTATTGTTACTGGAAGTTTGTAGAAACAAGGCAGAGAATTCTGTCGAAACGGTTTGGCTGCTCTTGGTGCGGGGAAGTGAGGTGGACAAGATGGTCTCTTCAGGTCCTTCCAGCCGCCTTTTCTGTAATCCTGTGCATAGAAAAATGGTGGCCAAAGAAAAGTGAAGAAGGGGGTAGCACAGGGTAAAAGAGGGCTGACAGAAAACACCTACCTGAAAGCCTTGAGATGTTCCTGGTGGATTCTTCACGCTCTTCTGCTCAACTCCTCCTTGTTCCCACCAGAACGGGACGTGTCAATACAATGCTTCCACACGAGCCGCCACTTGCTCCAAGTACGTTGAGCTCCCGCATGCCGACGAAGCAGCCCTGAAGGATGCCGTAGCCAACATCGGACCAGTCTCTGTCGCCATTGACGCCACCCAGCCCACCTTCTTCTTGTACAGGTCAGGTATGTCCTTTTACCCTGGAGATCTTCTTCGCAGTCTTCTGTGCCTTTCTGCACGTAAAGCTTATGAAATTTGGTGGAATTTGGCACATTGGGGCTTAATTCCTGGATGAAGGCATCGATATGACAAAACCTAAGGTAGCAGCGTTAGTGACTATGCTGAAGGTTGAATTCAGTCCCACTGACAACTCAAAGATGAGGTCTCGTGGTCTGATGACACGCTTCCACAATCCTTTTCTTCCAGGTGTGTATGATGACCCCCGGTGCACGCAGGAGGTGAATCACGGAGTGCTCGTGGTCGGCTACGGCACCCTAAATGAAAAGGATTACTGGCTTGTGAAAAACAGGTAGAGGCATGACCGTATATCACGGAACTCTTGTATCTATGTGCTCACTATCTGTAGGGATGGGCTTCTCCTAGGTGACCTCCCACTGCTCAAACTGACACCCGCACAACTTTATAACGACCAATATTTATACAGATGAGAGGGAGATGAGCTGAGTGCTTGTGCAATGGGGGTCGTTATAGAGTTGAACGTTGGTACTGGTCCTTAAACTGTTCCCTCGGGATTCGTGCTCAGCCATGCCAAAGCACCTTTATGTCATCCTAGCAGCGTGAAGGAACTTCAAATGCATTTAAAATACACTTACACTCACCTTAAGTTCCCTTTATGATGCTGAGTGTTGTCATAACTTAATACGGGATTAGAAATCCCATGAAGCAGTTAATGAACGCACTTCAATGCTGCGGTGCTGATAAAGCTGCCGCTTCGCTTACAAAGGAACTCAATTTTTCTCATGCCTGCCTGTTTGCTTCCTGTTCCAAAAGCTGGGGCGTGCGTTTTGGCGACGAGGGCTATATCCGCATGTTAAGAAACCACGCGAACCATTGCGGGATCGCCAGTTATGCCTCTTACCCGCTAATATAGACGGACCCCGTGCTTCAGAGAGGACTCCTGAGGCTGCGGTTCAACTACTGATGCTACGCTTGCATGGATCTACTGACTTCAAGAATCATTTTCTGGCTCTGTGGGCAAAGCCCTTCCATTGGATCAGCCTGTCTTACAGGCTGGGAGGGAGTCCTTTGCGCGGGAGGATTTTGGAATATGATTTACAGGCACCCAGTGACTTCTTTGGGGGAAAAAAGTGGGGTTTTTTCCTTCAGAGTAAACCTGCGATACCTACAGTTCTAATGGAGATCATGTTTTCCTCTCTCTGATTCAGCATTGACTACTGCTACAATGACACAGATGTAAGTTTCTCTCTGCGTGATGTTGATGAAATTGCAGAATTTCTTTGAAAAAAATAAAAGATCGGTTTCACTGTCCAAAAAGCCTGTATTTGGTGTCTGGAGGCAGGAATGGGTGGCAGAGGGAATTCCAGCTGGTACCTTCTCAGCTGGCAGTGCTCCCCCAAGCAGGGGCCTCTCACAACACCTCCCTGCAAACGATGTTTCTCTCCAAACGATGTCCGTGATTGGGGAGCGGAGGACACAGACCATCGCACCGCTGCCAGAAGCGCGGGGAGGGAAAGTAGCTGATACCCGGGGGTTCACATCGATGTACGTTCTCGTGATGATGATATTGAAATATAGATGCTGTCGCTGGCCCTTCAGCGCCATCGCGCCCACGCAACACAACCCCTCATCAAACCCGGTGCGTTCCCAACGGGGACGGTAAAACCAGTTCTGAAGGAAAAAGGTTTTCATGTTAAACCTTTTGGTTGAGCTTGCAAGTCCACCAACCCTTTTTCTTTAATTTTATGTATTTACTATAGGCTTTAAAAAATGTCTTGTACTTTGTTTCAGTGGAAAACTTCGAGAATCACTTTTCTACTTAGTTGGGCGCTGTGCTGGCCTGAGGTGCCGCTGCCACCTTGGGGGAGACGGGGGAATTGAACAAGTCTCCTCGCCTATCAAAATTACCCCATATTGGCCTTTGCAGTTGCGGTTGAGCGCTCCAGATAGGTTACCAGGGGGTTCTTAACCCTTTTGCCAAAGCATTGCTCACTCCTGAAACCCTATCGACTGAAGACATCTCCTCTCCAAGTGTGGAGATCTCTGTAGACCACCGAGCACCTACAGCTCCAGCTCTGTCCTTGGAAGGGGACCAAAACCCACCATATCTTCAGCAAAACCAGCAACCAGCGAAGAGCTGATGGGCCAAGACCCTCGTGCAATGAAGGACAAAACAGTATTTTGACTTAACACAAATGTACAAACTGGGGGGCTCTGGGAGGGTACTGGGGGCATGGGGAGGGTTCTCGCAGGTACTGGGTGGGTATAGGTGGCACTGGGAGGGTCTTGGGTTGCTCCTGGGGGGTCCTGAAGAGTTTTAGGGTGTACTTGGGTGCTCAGCGGGGTCACTGGGAGGTTCTGGGGTGGCCTTGGGAGCTCTGGGGTGTTCTGGAGGCTTGGGGGTGCTCTGAGGGGGCACTTGGAGGATATGGGAGGGCTCTGGGAGTGTACCGGGGATATTGGGAGGGTCTTGGGGGCTCTGGTGGGTACCGGGAGGGTCTTGGAGGATACTGAGGGGCTCTGGGAAGGTCCTGGCAGGGTCTGATGAGGCTGCTGGAGAAAGTTGGAGGGTCCTGGGCGGCTCTGTGATATACTAGGGGCTCTGGGAGGGTGCTGGGGGACTTTTGGGGGTCGTGGGGGTCTGGGAGGGTATTGGAGGCACTGGAAGGGTCCTGGAGGTTTGTGTGGGTACTGGTGGGTGCTGGGTGGGTCCCTCCTCAGCCCTTCTTTGCCTCACAGAGCACTCGTTTTGTCCTCTCTGCTAATTAGGACGCCTCTGTTCAGTCCCTGGCCCCATGAGAGCTGATGTTCTCGGCTCAGGTCCCATCACCAGCTCCTCTTTTCCTCCCCGAGCTTTCTTTTGTCTCTGTAACGGCCTTAGGACCCTCTGAGTTCCCTCACAAGTCATCCTCTGGCTTTCCTGGTGCCCCAGAGGACTCTGTGCCTTTTCTTCTCGCTGGGATCCCTGTTTTGGTCTTTGAGCCCCTCCAGAACTCTTAACCCAAGCCCAAAACAGAGCCCAGACCCAACACGGACCCCCAGCTATGGCTCCCACGTGAGCGTGGCCAGGACCGAAAGTTTTCGCACCCTTTATCAGCCCCACAAACACCGGGGCTCTGCCCTTTCTCCCTCAATCCCCCCCCCAAACCCAAACCTAACCCTTCAAAAGGGTTACCTGGACAGGCTGGAGAGCTGGGCCTCTGGGAACCTCATGGGGTTCAACAAGGACAAGGGCAAGGTCCTGCACCGGGGTCAGGGCAACCCCCGGTATCAGCACAGGCTGGGGGATGGAGGGATGGAGAGCAGCCCTGCCAAGAAGGACTTGGGGGTGCTGGGGGATGAAAAGCCGGCCACGAGCCGGCCATGTGCTCTGGCAGCCCAGAAAGCCAAGCATCTCCTGGGCTGCCTCACCCGCAGCGTGGCCAGCGGGGCGAGGGGGGGATTCTGCCCCTCTGCTCCGCTCTGGGGAGACCCCCCCGGAGCCCTGCGTCCAGCTCGGGGGTCCTCAGCACGGGAAGGACATGGAGCTGCGGGAGCGGGGCCAGGGGAGGCCACCGAAATGGGCAGAGGGTGGCCCAGCTCTGCTGTGGGGACAGGCTGAGAGCTGGGGGTGCTCAGCCTGGAGAGGAGGAGGCTGCGGGGAGACCTCACTGCCGCCTCTCAGTGCTTATAAGAAAGATGGGGACAGGCTTTTTAGCAGGGCCAGTAGCGACAGGACAAGGGGGGATGGTTTTAACTAAAAGAGGGTGGATTCAGACTGGACAGAAGGAAGAAATTTTTCACGCTGAGGGTGGTGAGACGCTGGCCCGGGTGCCCAGAGAGGCGGTGGGTGCCCCATCCCTGGACACATCCAAGGCCAGGCTGGAGGGGGCTCCGAGCAGCCCCGTCTGGGTGAAGATGGCCCTGCCATGGCAGGGGATGGACTGGGTGGCCTTCAAAGGCCCCTTCCATCCCCAAGCCGCCTGTGGTTCCATGAAAGGCCCCAGAAAAGCCTGGCAAAGATCCCAGGGCTCTCTGGAGGGCGGCAGGGCCCCTGGCAGGCCATGCTAAAGCAGTCTATTTTTTAATTAACGGTGGCGTTTGCAGGCCAACCCTGCGCGGAGTCCCTCGGTGGCTGAGAACTACATTTCCCAGCGTGCCTCGGGGGTGCGCACTTCCGGTCACCCGGGACTTCCGGTGGCCGTGCCGCGACTCGGTGTTCCGCGGGGTGGCGATGGGCGACGGCGGTGAGGGGCGGCCGGGGGTCTGTGGGGCAGGGAGCGGGGTCTGTGGGGCAGGGCAGGGCCGGGCCCATGGAGGGGAGAGCTGGGGGTCTGTGGGGCATTGGAGGACCCGGGGGGGGGGGAAGATGGGGCCCTGTGGGGCAGGGGAGAGCTGGGGGGTCTGTGGGGCATTGGAGGACCCATGAGGGGGAGCTGGGGCCCTGTGGGGCAGGGGAGAGCTGGGGGGTCTGTGGGGCATTGGAGGACCCGGGGGGGGGGGGAAGAGGGGGCCCTGTGGGGCAGGGGAGAGCTGGGGGGTCTGTGGGGCATTGGAGGACCCGGGGGTGGGGGGAAGATGGGGGTCTGTGGGGCAGGGGAGAGCTGGGGGGTCTGTGGGGCATTGGAGGACCCGGGGGTGGGGGAAGATGGGGGTCTGTGGGGCAGGGGAGAGCTGGGGGGTCTGTGGGGCATTGGAGGACCCATGAGGGGGAGCTGGGGCCCTGTGGGGCAGGGGAGAGCTGGGGGGTCTGTGGGGCATTGGAGGACCCGGGGGGGGGGGGAAGATGGGGCCCTGTGGGGCAGGGGAGAGCTGGGGGGTCTGTGGGGCGTTGGAGGACCCGGGGGTGGGGGGAAGATGGGGGTCTGTGGGGCAGGGGAGAGCTGGGGGGTCTGTGGGGCATTGGAGGACCCGGGGGGTGGGGGAAGATGGGGGTCTGTGGGGCAGGGGAGAGCTGGGGGGTCTGTGGGGCATTGGAGGACCCATGAGGGGGAGCTGGGGCCCTGTGGGGCGGGGGAGAGCGGGGGGGTCTGTGGGGCATTGGAGGACCCGTGGAGGGGGGAGCTGGGGCCCTGTGGGGCATTGGAGGACCCATAGAGAGGGGAGCTGGGGGGGTCTGTGGGGCAGGGGAGGGCTGTGATGGGTCTGGGGCAAGAGGGGGGGGTTCTGGAATAGAGCAGGTCCATGGAGCGGGAGCCTGGGAGGGGTCTGTGGGGGTGGCAGAGCTCCCTGGGGTGGGGTGGGGGTCTTGGGAGGGGGCTTTGCGGGGACGTGGGAGCCCAGGCAGGGACTGCTGCTGCTGCTGGAGCTCTGGGGGTGTCACTGAGCTGGGGGCAGCGCTGGTGCCCGGCCCCTGGGTCTCCTGCAGGCAGCAGTCGGTGAAACCAGGGGGTTCCTTGGTCTGCAGGGAGCCCTTCGGGCTGCGTGGGTGCGTAGGAGCAGCCTGGGGTGGAAATGCTGGTGTGAAAACTGTGGCAGGGGAATACTGAGGGGAAAGAAGGGTCCACTGGCAGAGCAAGAGGGGGCTCTGACACCTCGGGGTGTACAGGTAGCGGAGATAATGGCAGTGGGGTCCCCTCGTCCTCTCTGTGAGGCAGCTGCAGAGCTGCTGGGCTGAGGGAAATGGGGAGACGTGGCCTGAAGCGGGGAGTTCTGGGGAGAGGAAGGCCACGGGCGGGAGCTGGTGGTACCGCGGTGGCTGGGGGAGGAGCTGCTGCATTCTGAGAAGAACAGGGAATTTGATGGGGAGAAGAACCAGCGCTGTTTTGTCAGAGGTGGCACAGGCCGTGGTGGAAAGCTGCCATCCTTCGCCCTGCCGCTTTGGTGATAGCAGAGATACCTGTTGGGGCTTTGAAAAGGGAGACAGCCATCTTCTCTCCTGCCATGCCTGCCACCCTAAGCTGTTGCTGTGCCGGTACCTGTACACTTTCCAGCAAGAACGTAAGTATCTGAGGGGCAGCTGCAGACCTGTGTGGTGCCGGGGCCGTTTCTCCCTGCTCTGTGATATCCCTTATCGATATTGCTGCCAAGTACACAGCTCTTTGTGTCCTGCTGCATGTGAAGGCCCGAATTGTCTCATTTAGTTGTCCTATTTGCATTCTCCTTGCAAGAAAATAATCAGTGATACTCCATTTTCTTTTTGCTTCCAGATGAGGCTCCTGATTCTCGCTGTGTTTGCCCTTCTGCACGGCCTGCTGTGAGGAAGGGGCCAGGCTCCGGGCCTGCGGGTTGCTGTTAAGCAGATATGCTGTGGAGGACTGGGCTCTGCAGTGCGTCACCTGCAGCGCTGGCGCCAGGTAAGCCTTGTCTCGTACTCACCGGGAGCAGATCTTCCTGCGTGAGTCTGTCTGCAGGGTTTGAGACTGTTTCTACGCTCCGTGGTGTGCTGTTCTCTTTGCTCCCCCGAAGTCTGAGCTCACCACCGCTGCTTGAAGGTCCGACCCTGCGATCTGCCTTTTCCTTCCCGTTCCTTTGTCCCTGCTTTCGCTGTTCCCTGCTTTCACCTTGTGGCTGCTCTGGCTGCCTGGCGCAGTTCCTCGTGTTTCATCTTGTGATGTTCCCCTCCCCATGCACGCAGACGCTCTTTCTTGGCTTTGTGAGCTTTCCTGATATCCGGTTTCCTGACTTTTTTCAGCTTCGCCTTCCTCTTTCTGCAGTCTCCTCAGAATGCACCTTGACTCTCCTCCCTGTCTCGGTGCCTTTTTATGTTTCAAACCTCAGTTCTTCCAGCTGTTAATTGTCCGTACGGAGCTGCCGTCTCCCTATGGCTCAGTCCCTCAGTGAGCAGAATACCAAATCTGAGACTTTCCTCCTGTATCCCCTTCCTTGTTGAGTTTAGTGCTGCCTTAAATATGGAGCTGCCGGATGATTCTTTACCCTCAGAGAATTTTGGCATCGTCCCTGGGCTGTTCAGTGCGCGGTGGCTCCAGATCGCTCGGTATCTTCCCATGGTTTGGAACGTCTCTCCTCCCAGCGCTCGTTCTTACCCCTAAGTGTCCTGCAGCTCTGCTCTCCTCGTTCCTCGTTGCTGAGATTCCAGCGTGCCGGACCCTGGCAGGGCGCTGTGGGGAAGGAGGAGCGGCTGCATCCGCCTTGGGTGGGTCGGGATGTCTGTAACTACGGAGGACTGGGATCTGTTGGCAGGACTGACTTTGCTGCCTGGTTCGATTCTCTTCTTTACCCATCTCCTTACTTTCCTTCCTTTGATGAAATGCAACTATTTTCCTTAAGTTACAGATCTCGGAGTGAGCGATGTGTCCCACGCTGCGATTCTGCGGCCTCCTGAAGCTGGTTACTTCAGCGTCACCTCCGCTACCATCGCCTGCCTGGCGCAGGAGGGTGGACAGGCGACGGTGAGTGATTTGGTTTGACTGTTGGTGCAATTGTAGCCCCTGTTGGACTTTGGATACGCCTGACTGTGCTCGTTAAGCTTGTTTGGAGGTGATGCGTGCCCCTACACTCATACTGCACGTGCTCTGTTGCAGGAAGGAAAGGCGGCAAATACCATCCTCCTCCTCCCCGTTTTTAGGTTGGTTCCATGAGTGCTCCTGGGCAGGGAGAATCCTGGCTCAGCGTGAGTTTGAGAGGAGGTTCTCCCCTCGCTTTGTAAGTATCTTTCAATTAATCATGGAAATGACACTGCAGCGATCGTGCAACCCAGCACAGCGCCCGTTTGTGGCGCGTTGGGTTTGCGCTACGGTCACCTGAAGAACTCCAGCGCGGGTTGTGGTTCACCTGTGTCGCTTGTCCAGAAGAAAATCTCACAGGAAGAGCAGTTTCCCTCCCGGCTGCCTCCGCGAAGGAGCTGGCCCTGTGGGATCTGGGCCAGACACTTAGGGGCGGAAGATCTGATGGTTGTAACTCCGCTCTGTGGGATTTTGTTTTTCTGAATTCTTTCTACGAATTTCTCCTTCCAGCTGGGCTGGGCAGCTGTCGGCGTGATGGCCCTGCCCTCCACCGGGCTGCTGCTGCTGCGGGGCTTGAGCAAGAGAAAATACGACATCCCCAAGACCAAAACGAAGTGAGCAAAGCCAAATGCCACCAGCACCCCAGAGCTCAGCAGAGAGCAAACATTAGCCCACGCAGAACCGCGGGTGTCTTTGGATCAGCCACAGCCTGCAAAAGCCCTGCCTGGGCTGCGCTTCAGCCCTGCCGCTTCAGGGGCAGCGGTGTGTTGCCTTCTCCTGTAAAAAAAAAAGAAAAAAAACAGGGAAAAGGCCGCAGCCAAACCCCCGCCTGCGTATTCAGAGCAGAGTCCCCTTGCGCGGTTGCAGATAAACGCCGGCGGAGCTGCGACGCGAACGCGTTAACGCCCAGCGGCGCTGATTTGTGGGGGTGCAGCTCTGCAGCGTTTCTCTGCTGCCTGCCAGACGCCGTCCAGCCGAGGGGACCTCTGCCTGCTGCCGTCGTCTCGAACCCTGTAAATCCGGGGGGCTCCGGCTGCGGGTGCTGCCTGCCTTGCCGAAACGCCTCGGGAAGGAGCTCTGCCTGGTGCCGATAGCAAGCCCCTTTTGAGCCGAGGCTTTAGGGCTCCCTCTTTGCTGGGTGGGGCACGGGAAGCCCCGCTGTGTTTCAGCGAGCAGTTCGTTGCTGCACGTGTCCGGTCGTTTGAGGTTTGGGGTTTTTTTTCCCGGTGGTTCTGTTGAGGTGTGTTGAGGAACTGAAGGCTTTGTAATAAAACAAACATCACAAAAGCAGCCTGCTTTTCTTTTACCAGGAGGTCCTGGAGGCACCTGGCTGCCTGCAAACGCGACCGAAGGGCATAGGCAGGAAAATAAATCAGTACGTTACTCCCTCAGTGAAACAAGTGGAAGAACAAGAGCAGAGGGAACACGTGGGGAGCAGAAATCGCTTCGCCAGGTTCGTTCCTCTCTTCTCCGAGGGGCTGGTGCCGCCCCGAGCGCTCGTATAAGGTTTCGCTTCGCCGCCATAAATAAATCATGCCGTGGCTGGCTGTCGGTCACGGATTTGTGCTTTTTCTCTGGAGGAGGTAGTGGCACAGCGATGACTCGGCTCGGGGGACCTACGCGTGGTGAGAGGTGGTTGACTGGGGCGAGGGCTCCGTGGCGGCTCGTGGCTCCAGCCGCGCCGGGCTCCCGTGGCACCAAACAGCCCGGTCCGGCCGCGCGTTGGACCCTGCTCACCAGGACGGTGGTGGCAGCCAAGAATTTCGTGTTGGTGGAGAGAAATCCCGGGCCGTGCCGGAGCGAACACTGTGCCTTTGTTACCAGAACAATGTTTCCAAGCCGGGATTCCTCACCCCCTCGCCCCAACCTTCGCTGCCACCGGTTGCACCCTTTGTTTTGCCCGGCGAGCGTTGCAAGCGGCAGGATTAGGGAGACAGTCGCCGTTTGATGCTCGAGAAGCTCCCTGAAGGGCGCAGGGGCTTTGTGCTGCCGGGTCTGACTGGCGCAGCCCGCTCGGATGCGCCCGGCAGCGGAGATTTCCTCGCCAGGCTGAGGTACGGCTGCTCCCGCTGCGGAACGGTTCCTGCCTGTCCGGGCAGCGCCCTGGGGATCCGCAGGCAGAAAAGGGTGGTGGTAACTGGTGCCCGTTAGCAGCAGCGCTCTGGTGTGGGCTTCTGAGGGCAGGCTGGGGCGGTTTTGATGGGAGACTGGTGTCAAGAGGAGTTGTGTGTCGTATCTTTAATAGCAGCGCTCCTCTTTGAGCCTCGGATTGCGCTAGCGCTGGAAACGCCAGTTACGGACGCGTCTGATACTGGTGGGTTATGGTGGAGCTTCAGAGCTGGAGCTGTCGGCCGTCCCCATGGCGTTAGGCAGGGTGAGAGCCCTGGGGGCACCCGTGCCTGGTTCTCCTGCGCCCCGGCACCCTGGTGACAAGGGGCCGGTTCCAGAAACCCCTCGGAAACGTCGATGGCGTTTTGGTGTCAGCTCCTTGCCTGCGGAGCCTCCGGTGCTGGAAAACCGGGAGCCGAAATGGCTGCTGAGCCCCCGTGCAGCCCCAAAACCAGCGCGTGAGCTGGGGAAGGGCTTGTTCCCTCGTCCCGAGCCCGGGATGGTGGTCCGACTAAATCCCGAAGGCTTCGAACAAAACCTTTGGAGCTTGTCCGCAGCCTGGCCGCTGCGGTTTCCCTCCCCGTGGGGCAGGGCAGGGCCGGGCCCAGCCGAGGAGCGGTGCCAGCTCCGGACCTGGGCGCTGCAGGGAGGTGTCACCTCCTGGCACCGCTCTCCGAAAGCTGCCCAAAGGTCCCCGCTGCCACCTCTTTATTTAAAACAAACACTTCCCTCGCGGGCTAAATCCCTGAGGAATATCGAGCGGAGAGACGGTGCCACGGGCTGGGAGATCGGGGACGTGCCTGCGGCGGCGCAGCCCGGCCCATGCGCGGCAAGAGGGCATTTCTTTATTTTCCTTTTTTTTTTCCCTGCTGAACGGGTGCTTCACGTGAGAGCGGTGCCGGGACACCTCGAACAAAGGCTGCGGGAGCTTTTCAAAACCTCCAGGCCACTTCTGGCAGATGGGGATTAAACGCGTCGGGGTGTTCATCGCTCGCAGGTGCCTCTCGCGCGGGAACGGTTTGCTCCGTCTGCGGCTGCTTCGTTTCACGGTGGCTTTTCCCAGGAAATGAAATCCCCCCGGGATCCGGACGCGCTGGGTTTGTCCAAGGTGCGTAATCCTTCCGGCATCGCCCGGCGGCTCGCTGCGCCACGGGGCTCAGCCCCCCGGCAGTGGGGAGCGGAGCGGGGTCCAGCCCCGCAGCAGACGGTGCGGCGTGGGCAGCGTGACGCCGTTGGGAGCCTGAGTCACCTCCGCTTGCCCTGCCCTTATCGCAGCTCCTGGGTGCGCTGCTCCGCACCCTGACCGGCTCTCTGCACCCGCGCCGGCTGCTTAAAGCTCAGCCCCGAGCCGGCAGCAAGTTGTGCCGGGTTGGAAAAGTGCGACTGCACTGTGCCAAAGCTCCCTGGGGGAAGGAAATCCCTGCCCTTGGGAGATGGGGAAACTGAGGCACGGAGTAATGCTCCTTGCTCTGCAGTACAGCCTGTGATGCGTTATCCATAACTCCCACCGGCTGCCACGGGAAGGGCTCCCGGGAGCCGGGAAGGGGCAGCTCAGACCCCGAGGGGACCCTCAGGCTGCTCTGGGACCCTAAAAGCCGACGGAGCGGGAAACGGGAGGGCCCCTCTGTGCCGAGGGCGCCGGCAGCCCAGCGCGGAGCCGCGGCCGGTGGCTAAGGGAGGAGAGAACCGGGAAGCAAGGCCGAATTTGGGGTGCCCCGTGAGAACCAGGGCGTGCGTCCATCTGTCCGCTGGCAGGAATGGGAGCGGAGGCTCCGCGGCGATGCAGGGCAAAGGGTTAACAGGGAAAAGGATCTGATTTGCCCAGCGGTTCTTGGTTTGTTTTGTGTGTGAGAGGCAGGGAGGGAGCGCCCAGCTGGGGAGCTGGAGCAGGGCTGGTACCCAGCGCCCGGCTCCCATGGGGCCCGCGCCCCCCGCCACACCGCCGACAGGTACGTCCCTGGCAGCCCGGGGTGACCTGAGCCGCCCAGGAGCCGCCGGCCCCGCTCGTGGGTGCTGCAGCACCCATCTCGCCCGCTGCCACTGTCGCCTTTGTCCCACCGAGCCGCTCGCCGGCACCTTCCCTGCCCTTTGCCCTGCACCATGGCTGCTCCCGTGGGACGGCGGGGACGGGAGGCCTGGGTCCCCCCTCGCGCGCTCCCTCCCTGCTGCCGGCGGGCTTTGACCTCAAGGCCGCTGTTGGGACCCTCCCGCCGGTCGCTCGTCCTGCTTGTCCTCGGTTTCCCTGTCTAGCGGTGGTGGCCGGCACGAGCATCCTCCAGCCGCCGAGAAAGCCGGTGGCCGGCGGTTAATCCTCGCCGGTGCCAGGGAATCCGGCTCTGCCTGGAAAGAAACCAGGGGCAACGTCCTGGCACCCATGTCCTGCCCGCTGCAGGGACGGGTTCACCCTCCGCCGGCTCCTCTGGCTTCTCGGCAGAGGCTGGACCCCTCCGTTGGAGAGGCTTTTAGGAGGAAGACCTTGCTTCTTGCTTCCTCCCCTGGGAGCCGTGACTCCGGCCTGGCACTCGCTGCTCCGGCTGGGTCCAAAGTGCTGGCGGAGCTGCCTGGGCGTGCAGGCTGGCTGCGCTGTGGCACCCATTGCCCTCCAGCCCGCCCAGCACCCAGGGTGTCCGGGGACTTGTCCCCAGGACCCGGCGCTGGCCTGGAGCAGGCGGCGGGGCCGGAGGAGCCCGGCGCGGTCTCCACCCCTACCAACGCACACCAGTGATGAGCATTGGCCGTTCTCAGCACGGAGCAGAGGGGCTGGGTGGGGGCATCTCCCCCAGGCCCCGTCTCCTGGCTGGGCTGAGCCGTCGTGCCGCGGTCCCCGCGCTCCATCCGGGAACCAAAGGCCGCTGGTGAGCGCAGCCTGCGGGTAACGCGATCCCCGGCCTCCTCGCTGCTCTCCAGCTGGTGCTCACCGATGTTTGGGGGGGCTGAAATACAAACGTGGATTAAGGCCGGCTCGGTGCCGGGCTTTTAGTGGTGCAGGGAGTCAGTGGCTCCTGGCCGGAGGAGCCCGTCTGTCACCGATGCGTCCGGGCACCAAGCGGGTAATGCCGCGGTGCCCTGCCGGGAGAGCCAGGCCGGCGGGAAGCTGCTGCCGGTGTCCCAGTGCCGACGGGCGGTAAATGGGGTTGGTTTGACTTGTTGGGGTGCAGGGGTGCACGCCGGGGCACTGCGCCGGACCGGAGCGGGCAGGCAAAGGCAGGGGCTGCGGAGGCTGGAGGTCGCCCGCAGGGTTGGGATCTGATCTGGGGGCTGCTGCTGCACCAGGATCCCCTCCCTTGCGCTGCCGGCTCCCGGCGCGGGAGGTTGGCTTTAGCCCCGAGATCCCCAGCTCTTTTTTGGCACTAAACCGGGAAGCTCCTGGGCATCCAGGTTGCTTTTCTGGGCACCGACGCCTGCAGGAGTCTGGGAGCCCGTAGATCACCCGGTCGCCTTGTGTGCTTTTGGGGAGAGCCGTGCTTATCGGTGGCGGAAGTGCCAGCGAGCGATGGGCGCCATCTTCGCTATTTATTTATTCTTCTGTATTTATGGCAAAGCCGCTCGCTTGTTCTGCTCTGGTCCTGGGCAGATCGAAGGGCAGATGTGGAGGAAAGTGGGGTTTTTTTATCAGCTGACTGGGCCGGGAATGTAAAAACAGGAAAGCAGCTGAGCTCATCCCATTTCCCTCCCTGTCCCAAACGGGGCTGGCCGGGAGGGGAGAGCTGCCCACGGCGCAGCGGGGTGAGTCGGGGCTGGGCAGTGCCAGGGGAGGATGCGCCAGCCCCGGGGACGCCTCGGGCACCGGCATGGCCACTGGTGTTGGGATTTGGGGATTATGGGCAGGCGTGGGCAGCGTGGACCGGAGCAAGGGGCTGGATCACGGGGATCGGGGCGCTCCGCTGGGGTTCGCAGCCCTGGCTCCATCTTGCTAACGGCAGCAGGAGAAGGGGGTTTTGCTGAATGGGGGGGTAGCGTGGTCCAGACAAGGCTGGCAACGCTGCACTGGTGCTGCTGCGAGATGGAGGGACCGGGCATGATGGGGAGCCGGGTTTGGGGGGGCTAAAAGCTGCACCCCGCGGCGGCTTTTCTTTAAGGGCTTCTGTAGCCGCTCGGCGTGGGCAGCCCAGGCGTCTCGGGGCGTCGGGATGCTCGGGGGCTTCCCCAGCCTGGCGTGGCCTTTCATGGGGGGCCATGGCCAGGCTAAAACCTCCCCGGGTGCCGTCCTGAAACCTCCCCGGGTCCCATCCCGCTGCCACGCAGGGGGCACAAGCAGGGGCCAGATGCCACCAGACAAAACCCAGGTCCCCAAGCGACTGCAGAGCGACCTGAGCATCCTCTCCCGAGGGACGGCTGCTCCGGGGGGATGGGGAAATTTGGGATCTTGTGTCCGGGCAGACGGGCTGCAGGCTGCATCCTTGTGGGGTCACCCTGGGGCGGTGGGACCCCGTCGCTGCTCAGCCCCCCCGGCCAAGCTGATGAGGAGCCGCTCTCATCCCAGCCAAATTCCTGGGCGCTTAATGAGTAACCGGGGCCGCGCCGGGCCTCGAGTGGGTGTTTCTGTGTGCTCCTGCCAGCCGCGGCCCCCCCGGGCCGTGTTTGTGCAGGGCTGGGGGCCAGGGGGGCCGGGAGCCCGCTCCATCGCGGCGCCGGCGCTGCAGGGTCGGGGGGCCCCGTGCGGTGCATGGGGCTCGGCGAGGTCAGCGCCGGGGTGGGGGACGCGGCCAGGAAGGGCAGCTCCTCTTTATGGCCATCATAACCTTTAGGGGCTGTTTAAAGCTCCAAGAGCAGCCGTAAAAACAATCTGGGGGAGCTGGGGGGGGGTCTGCAGAGCTCAGCTGAGACCCCCCCAACTCGTTTCATGCCCTGCGCCAAGGCTGGGCCGGCCACCCCCGACGCCTCCGCTCCTCCCTCCCGCAGCGTCCGGCCCTGAGCGCGGCATGGACGGTCCCGACATCTTCCTGGGTCCCTGCGAAGGTGCCCTCTGCGGGGTCCCGGGTCAGAAACGTCGCTGCATGTCGGCCCTGGAGCCCGTCACCGCAGCCAGCCCCAGCGCCGAGGCTGGCTGGGAGGAGGAGGAAGATGAGGATGAAGACCGCTTTCGAGGGGTGCCGTTGCGGCGATCCTGTGCCCTCCGGACCTCCATCCGCTCCCGGGACCCCTTCCGCCGGCACAGCTGGGAGCCGGGCAAGGAGCTGCGGCGGGTCCCCGGCTACGACCAGCTCAGGTAGCGGGGACCGGCCCCTGTCCCCATCCCGGCCCCGCAGCCAGCCAGCCCCCATCCAGGGGTCGGGGTGCACCCCGGGGACCAGCATCCCTTGCCCTGAGCCAGTGGGGATGCCCCGAAAGCCGGGTGCTAGAGCAAGGCTCACCCCACGGGGCTGGGGGTCCCGGTTTGGTGGGGTGTCCGTCCCCCCCCGGCTCAGGGTCCCCCTCTCCCCATCACAGCGTGAGTCTCAAAGGGCTGAGCCCCGACGACATCGACTCCAGTGCGGAGCAGCTGGACGGGCTGGGGCGGCACCGGCGGGACCCCCGGCGAGCCCCCCTCGTCCACAGCAACGACGACCTGGAGTCCCTGCCCTCCCAGGAGGAGGAGGAGGACGAGGCCGATGTGCAGCGGGCGCAGGTAGGAGCCTCCTCCTCCTCCTCTCCCTGCCCCCCAGGGTGTCCTGTCACCCAGCACCCACCTGCAGCCGGGGGATGGGTCCAGGGGCTGAGCTTGGCTGAGGGTAGGGGACCCCGGGAGAGGGGATCGCGATGGGTCCCAGGGAAAGCCCCATCCTGGGTGGCTTTGCCATCGCCCTGGGACCGGGACGCTCCTGCCCAGGCTGTGGCATCCTCTGGGAGCAGCTTCGTTTTGAGGATCAACAGTGGGGAGGGGAAAATAGATGGGTCACAAGCTCGGGGACCGTCCGGCACCGGTACGAGCCCGGGCGCGCCGTGCCGGGGACCTGCAGCTGCCCTGTGCCACCCGCCGGGCCCTGCCGAAGGGCAGGTAGAGGGTGACAGGGCCGGGAGCCGGTGGCCCCGGTGCCAACCCCATCATGGCTGGTAGGAGGATGCGCGGAGGCTGCCAGCGTACCGGGCCAGGCAGAGCGCCGGCAGCTGTGTCCTCTCCAAATCGGCATCGCTCAGCGTCATCGACAGCTTCCCCGATGCAGACGGTGAGTGGTGGCACCCACGGCCCCCGGGCAGGACCGGGGCGATTCCCCCCACGTTGCATCCCCATCCCTGCTCAAACCCCCTCATAACCACCCAAAATCGATGGCGCTGCCGCCAAAGTTAATTATCTCTCATCCTCTCCCTGCGGCAGCCCTGGACCGCGGCAGATGCTTCACCAACCGAAAGAGTTGGCTTCTCCCACCGCGCTTCGGCCCCTCTGTTAATTCCCCTTTCTTTTGCCATTGCAGAAATTTCCCCCTTCGCCTCCCAGCAGAGCCTGGTCAATGGGTGAGTCGGGGGGACGCAGGCACGGGGCTGGGGGTGCCCGTTGTGCCCTGGGCCGGGGCGTGAACAAGGCAGCTCAGGGACCAGAGAGCCCCGAGGGGAGATTTAGAGGTGAAAACATCGGCCCAAAGAGGGGTTTGTTTTGCTTGCGGCTGCAGAGGGGGGCCGCGCTGAGACCCGACGCACTTCACTTGCTCCCAGCATCGGGGGCAGCAGGAGCGAACCCCCAGGGACAGCAGGCTGGAGGGGACGGCGTGTGTCGCCCCACTCCCGGCAGGGCATGGTGCCGGTGGCACCGGGCCCCCTCCGTCCCCACCGCCTGTCACAGCCCATTCCCATCTTCATTAGGCCGCTTGTTCCCGGGCACCGTCGCGCCCGCGGCTGGCCGGGAGCCCCGCGGGGGACGAGCGAGGACAGGGACGGGGACACGGAGGGGGCCAGGCTGGCCCCCAACCCCCTCGCCAAAAAGGATGGTGCTGTGCGGCCCCACCGCCGTCCCCTCCGGGTCCCCAGGGACAGGCTGGGCACGGGGCTTGTGTCCCCCCCCAGCCCCAAGGAACCAGGGCCAGTCCTGAGCGGGACCACCCCGGGAAGGGGGGCTCCACGCCTGTAGCACCCCACAACCCTGCGGCTGCACCCGTACAAACTGGCCCCACCGCCCCGCTCCCCGGGTGACGCGGTGGGGGTCACCGAGGAGGGGACGTAGCCGCCAGCCTGGGGGGGTCTCCGCACCCCGCGGGGCTCGGGGCGAACAGAAAGGGCTCTGTGCTCGACCCAGCTGCGAGCGGAGCAGCCACCCCGCAGAAGCCGGGGGGCCGGGGCGGCTGGGCTCGCTCCTCCCTGTTTCCCGGCCCCGCAGAGGCCGGGGACAGAGCGGGATTGTCCAGCTGGATCCTCCATCTCCTGCAGCTTCGGCGCCGGGAGCTGCGGGCAGCTGGCGGGGGAGGCGGGGAGCCAGCGCTGGGAAGAGACCCCCCTGGGCCGGACCCTCAGCTTCATCAGGAGGATGACGGGGAAGACGAAGGTAGGAGGGGAAGAGGAGAGGGTGGCGGGGCGATTCGCTCCCCGAGACACGGCGATGGGGGGGGTTCGTTTGACGCTCTGCCCTTTGGGGAAGCCGTGCCTCAGTTTCCCCTCTCCTGCCTGGCACCGGCCATCGCTGGGTTTCGTACTTTGGGATCTAAAGAGGGGGGAAAACCCCAAATGCGCGTGGGGAAGAAGGCGTTTGCACAGCGGGTACCGGATCCTGCCCGGGCACCGGCGACGCGGTTTCGGTGGCGCTGCCATCGCCCCCCTGTCCCGGTCCCCGTGTTGACACCATTACGGTGCATCCGGAGCCACCGGGGAGAGCGCCGGCTGGCGAGGACCGACGGCGTGCCCGGGATGGCGGTGGGCACCGGCGGCAAAGCCGCTCTCCCCCGGCCGCGAGGCGGGGGCCATGTGGGGACCCCTGCCACCGCCGGCTGGGGGACGGTCCCCACCGGGGCTCACCGGGCTCGGCCCCGCCGCGGCCGAGGAAATGAGGTTTTTCCTGGCGGCGGGCGCGCTTGTTTGTGCGCTGAGCTCACTGCCCGCACGCCCTCCCCCGGGCCCCTCCGCTCCAGCCCAGCGGTTTCCTGGAGCAATTCCTTCATTTGGGATCTTTTCCTCCGGCTCCTTCCCAGCTCGGAGGGCGGCAGGACCCTGCCCAGACCCCCCCCGTGCCTCAGTTTCCCCATTTCTCGGAGGCGATGCCTGCTCGTAGGGTGCCAGGGTGCTTAGGCTGAGGCTGGGCGGCCGTGGGGCAGCCAGGGGACGCGGTGGGGTCCTCCCCGGCCACCGCTGCCCCCCCGGGGGCCAGGAGCTTAGGGGGAAACTGAGGCACAGCAACGCACGCAGTGTCTTGGGGACATGGGGGCTGCCGATGGCTTTATGCCCCTGTGGCGTTGCTGTCCACCCCCTGCCACCCGCTTCTGGGGGTCGAAGCCCCCCTCGCCCCCCCAAGCGGCCCCCTGGGCTTGCGGTTTGCCGCCGTGCGAAGCCATTAATCCCCCCCGCCCCGGCCCCTGATCTCATCCTGCCTCCTCCCTGCCGGGCAGCGGGTGGCCGGATTAGCGGCCAGCTGTTACCATCATGGGGCCAATGGGCCAAAACCCGCCCGGCACAGCGGCACGGTCCAGGCCCCGCCGTCGGGACGGCTCCATCCTCCTCCCACCCCACCGGGTGCCGGACCGGGGCTGCGAAGGGGTTCAAATCCAGGATTGATTATTGTTATTGTTGTTTTGATGGAGCTGGAGGAGAGGGCTGCTCAGGCCAGGCTCTCGCCAAGGCTCAGCTTAGCCAAGTTTGTCCTAGAAAATCGCCGGGGAGGGAGAAGGGTCCTCGGAGGCTGGGAGCGCTGGTGGTGGTCTGGGGCCGGCCCCCCACGGCAGAGGCGGGGGAAAGGGGGTCGATCCCAGCCGAGGCAGCGGGACGCCGAGCCGCGCACGTGGCGATTGCGTCGGGCGGAGGGGATTGGGGTGCGGGGGGATCGGGGTGCCCACCCCAGCGTGGCTGAGGGGTTGCGCGGCAGAGCCCCCCCAGCGCGGTCCGCACGGTGCTGGCGGCACCGGGGTGGCACCAGGCGTCCCTGCGGCTGCGCCACCGGCCCAGGCAGCGCCATCCCCGTGGCGGGGGGGGACAGAGCTGGGGTCACGCTCTGCAAGATGGGTGCTCGTAGCTTGGGGGGTCCCAAGCAGAGGCTGCGGCAGGGATGAGGACGGGGCCCCGCGGTCCTGGGGCACCACGGAAGGGAGGCGCTGGGGCTCAAGGCGGCCATTGGTGGGGGTGACCCCCGTAAGGGGGCCCTCGGGAGGTCTGCAGGCAGCAGAGAGCGCCCAGCGGCGCTTTGGGGGGGACAAGCTGGAGCCACGCTGGGTTTTGGAGCGCTGGGCGCTGGCCGGGAAGTGGCTGCGGGGAGCGGGGAGGCCACGGAGGGGAGGGACCGTGCTATTTCAGGAAGAAATAATAATCGCAGCCGCCCCGGCCGAGCTCGCCGCCGCCTCGGGGACTCGGTGCGCGCCCGTCCCCGGGGAGCCCCAGCCATGTACGGCCGCTCTGCGCCCCGGGTGAGTCATGGGAACGGCTCGGCCCGGGGGTCCCGCGGGGGTCCCGGGGCATCGCTGCCGCTGCGGGTCTCGCCCAAGCACCCGACGCCGCCGGGTCGGCTCCTGGCCTTGCTGGGGAGGGACCGCGGGATGCTGGGGGGCTGCGGGGCATGGCGGGGGGGACCCCCAGGATCCGGCGCCCGCGATGCCGTGGGGCGGCTGCATCCCTGCGGCGATGCCCGTCGGCAGTTTTGGCGAGGGGCCGGTGCTGGGGTGAGTCTGGCCTCATGGGGGGGGACCACGCGGTTTCCCCGGGGCCGTGGGGTCCCCTCTGCGACCGGAGCACCCCCATCTCCTCCCTTCCCGACTTTTTATGGCCGAGCCGCGTCGCTTCCCCCTTCGCCCTCTGCTCCCACGTGATGCTCGCAGCACCGCGGGGCTTTCCAGAGCCCGGATCTGGCCCTGCCATGTGGGGCGAGGCACCGGCCCCCCCGGGCATCGCTGCAGCCTCCCCGCTGGCCGCATCCTGCCCCGGGGTAGCCCAGCGCCCGTTCGGGGTTTTCTTCCGTTGGTGTTGGGGTTGTTTTAGGGTTACGGCCGGGGAGGGGAAGCAGAAGCAAAGCCCGGCCGGAGGGGTTTGTACCTAGGGAGGAAATGAGAAATTGGGAATTAAGCTCTGGGTGAAAGGAGGAGCCAGGCCCCGCTCCCCGCGGATGCTTGGGGCGGCCTCGCGAGGGCTTGGTTCTGCTTTCGGGACCCCGGGTTCATTAAAACCCGGCCTTGGCAGCAGGGCCCCCGCCCAGGAACGAGCCGGCGCTGGGTTAACGGTCGCGGTTGCCTCTGGTAAACCGCTCCGGCTGCAGCAGCCACCTGGTTTCGGGTCATTGGATGTGTTTTCCCGACAGCTCCGCTCCAGCTCCTGACTTCTCCTCTTCCCTGGGAGCCGCGTGCGTGGGTGCATCCCGCCCCGCGTGGGCGCATCCCACCCCTTTCCCGCAGGGTTTGCAGGGCCGCTTTCGGCACCACCGCGCCGTCTCCTTTGCCGCCGGCAGTGATTTCTGCGGGGAAATTGAGGCCGCGCACAGAGCGGTGGCACCTGCCGGCAGCATCGGTGCCCTTTCGCGGTTACTCATTAAGCCGAGAGCTGCCAGCATCTCTCCTGGGCGCCCAGGCGGCTTTGTCCCCGTCCCCTTGGTGAGCGTCGAGTGCTGTCGGGCTGGGAAACGCGGAGAGAAGGGACGTTTATTTGTGTAAGGAGCCGTTTGCCGCCCCGCAGCCCCGCAGCGGGGCGGGCGGCTTTGCCCCGGGTCTCGCCGGGCGACGCGTCCCCGAAAAGCCTCCCCTTGCCCCCAGCCCCGGGCGCTGCCGGGACTTGGAGCCATCCCGGTGCCTCGGTTCTCCTGGCAACCTCGGTAGCGTTATCTCCGGCAGCGAGTGGGATAAATTTGATAAACCCCGGTTTCTCCCAGCCAGCCAGTTAATGTTCAACCAAGGTGAGGTTAGCCCAGCGCTGGCATCCTCCCCGAAGCTGGCGTTTTAAGGGAAAAAAGCACAATTTTCCCAAAATATTGCCTTCAGCCCGACTTTCCGTCGCTGGGGATCTGGATGGGAAAGCAGCTTTTTCTGTGTCCCCCCCCAAAAGCTGGTGGGAAGCGTCAGCAGCTCCCCGGGGCAGGGTCCGGCATCAATGTGCTCCGTTTGGGAGATAAAAGCCCCAAAATGGGGGGAAAAGGTCGCGCTGGGCCCACAGCGCGGGGGTGGGATTCGTGCGTCACCCCAAAACTGCGCTTTGGGGGCACTCAGGGCTCTGGGGGAGTTTTGGGGAGTCCCGTGGCAGCCGGTAATGGGGGATTGGAATCCCATGGGATTTTCTTCTTCTTTTTGGGATTCCAGCCCTGGTGTCGCCCAGGGAGGACGTGAGCGGCGGCTGGGTCGTGGTCCCCAAAGGCACGGGGCGTCCATGGGGCCGATGCTGGTCAGGGTGCCTGCGGGGAGGGGAAACTGAGGCACGAGAGCAAGGGCTGGGCGCTGGGGCACCGATCTGGGGGGACCCCGGTGTGATGCTTCCAGAGCAGCCGGCCGGATCCGGAGCAGCTCCGGAGGGCCGGAACCAGAGTGGCTCTGGAGCAGCCATTCCCGGCAGCCATTCCCGGATCCGGAGCGATGCTGGGTGGCCATTCCCAGATCCGGAGTGACTCCGGGGTGCCTGTTCCCAGCAGCCATTCCCGCATCCGGAGAGATGCTGGGTGGCCATTCCCAGATCCGGAGTGGCTCCGGGGTGCCCATTCCCAGCAGCCATTCCCGGATCCGCAGTGACTCCGGGGTCCCGTTCCCACGCTGCCGGTCCCTGCCCGGGGCCCGATCCCGCTCGCTGCCTGCCCCGCCTGGAACAAAGGCCCGCGGGCAGCACGAGGCCGGGGCAGGCAGCGCGACCCGCCCCCGGGAGGGCGGAGCCCGGGAGCAGGCAGGGGCAGGCAGGAGCGGGCAGGAGCGGAGCGGCCCCGCGGATTATGTCCCGCATCGAGTCGCTGGCCCGGGCCAGGAGCGATCGTGCCCAGGTGGGTGCCGGCGGGCGGTGCAGCCCCCCCGGGCCGGGGGGTCCCCCCCGGCCCCGCTCCCTCGGGGGGGGCATCTCCTGCTTTGGGGGGTCACCCCCATCCGCCGCGGGGGGGGGTCCTCGCTCGGCTCAGCTGCCCCCCCACCTTGGGGGGGCTCTGCCCTTCCCCACCGGGGGGGGGGGGCAGTTTTTGGGGTCCCGCCAGGGCGAGGGGGTGCGGGGGGGGCCGTGGGGATGGGGCGACGCTCGGCCCGGCGCTCCTAGGAAGGGGGGGTTATGCACCTTGGAGGGGGTCCCTGGCAAAGGGGGGGGCGCGGGGAGGTGGGCGAGGATCCTCCGCCAGCCTCGGCGCAGCCGCTCCCCATTGTGCAGCGGGGGCTCCTGGGAAGACAATAACCCTCCTGCCTGCACCGCTGCCCGCGCTCCTGCCCGCCGCCCTCGCCCCGACGCCCTCGCCCCGACGCCCCGCCGCGCACCGCCGCCACCCGCCGAACATCCCGCCCGCAACTTCTTCGGCGAAGCAGCGCCCAAACTTCCTCCATCGCTCTCGCCCGTCAGCCTTGTTTCCGCCGAAGCCGAAGGCCGTTTGGTGGCGTGGAAGCCCTCCAGCTCCGGCACGGCGGGTGAGGAAGTCGCCTTCTCCTCCTGCCGAGGGGGTGGGAGCGAGGTGGGACCCCCCCATCCCGGTTTTATTGTCCGCAGCCCGGTAGAGACAAAGCCCTGCCGCCGGTTGGGCGATGGGGAAACTGAGGCACGGGGAGCCGGGGCGCTCGCGGCCCGCGGGAGCGTCTCCCCGTCGCCCGGGGCTTGGCGAGGGTGCGAGGCGGGGGGGCCGGGCGCCATCGTGCTCCCCGGAGCATGTGGCAATCGCCGGCGTGGCGAAACGACGGGCAAGGGGGGAGCAAGGGGGGGCCCAGCTGGTGCCGGGCGCTGCCTGCGCTTGGCAGGGCTTTGTGCTCCTGCTGCCGGCTGCTGCGGGCGCGCGAGGCGGGCGGGCGGGCGTGCAAGGCGGGCGTGCAAGGTAGATGGGTGTGCGAGGCGGGCGTGCAAAGCTCCGCTCCTGCTCCCTGCCTCAGTTTACCCCAACCCGGGGATTTTCGCGGCGGGGGGGAAAACCCAGCGCTGGCGTGGTGGCGTGGACCGGCCTTGCGTGCAGCGAGTTTGTCAGGTCTGAGGCGGCTGGGGGCTTGGGGGCGTTCAGCCCCGGGATCCGGGTTTTGGGGGGCCGGCGGAGGTGGCGGCGGCGGGGGGAAGTGGTTGTTGGTTCCTGCGCCGGCCGGGGGGGGGAAATGGCGGTTTTTGTTTAAAGAAAGTTTCATCAAGGCCCGTTTCGCCCCACCCAGGGCCGTGCCCTGGCCCGGGGGGCTCGGAGGGTCCCCCTGGGAGGGGGGGGCTCCCGGCGCTTGGAGAGCAGCTGCCGTCCCCGCCGCCGGCTGTCACCGCCTCAGAAATGGGGGGGCCCCCAGCAAAGGCAGCGGGGGGGGGGACTCGCAGCCGCGGGGTCCCCCCGGCTGGGGTGTGCCGGCGGCAGATGGGACGTGTGGGGACCCCCCCGCTGTCCCGCCGCGGCTTTACAACCGTGGGGACCCCGTCTCCCATAGCGGGACCTGCTTTTGGGGGGGCTCCTGGCAGGGCAGCCCCCCCCCCCGGCTGCTGCCTTCCCTGGAGCCCCCAAAACAGCGGGGGGGGGGTCCCCTGCTGCAGCCCCTGCTGCAGCCCCTGCCCGCACCCCCAAACCCGCAGCCTCGCTCCTCCGGCGGCTCGAAACCTTGGGGGGGCGAATTTGGGGCTAAAATGGGGCTTTTGTGCACTGGGGGGGGGCACCCCATCTTTTTGTAGGGGGGAAGGGGCTGCTGGCCGTCCACGCGCAGTTTCGGCCCCGGCGCGGCGGCATCTTTTGTTGCCACGCCGGCGAGGACGGCGCTGGCTTTGTTCAGCGCCGGGGTGGCAGGCGGGGGGGGACTGTCCCCAACGAGGGGGGGACCGTCCCCAGCACGGACGGGACCGACGTGCCTCCGCAATGCCATTTCGGGGTTGGGTCCGTCACCCAGGTCAGACTTTCGCTTTTGGGGGGGGCCGCCCCCCCCCCGGCTCGTCGCAGCCGGCACAGAGGCGGTGATGCCGCAGGTGGCTTTTTTTGGGGGGGACGCAGACCACGGGGTGGTGGCAGCTGGGGTTGTCATCACCCCAAAGCCTCTCCCCCGGGTCTGGCTGGAGTTTTTCGGCTCCGGAGGCTGGCGCGGGTGTGTTCTCACGCAGGAAAAGAAATCGGCTATCTTGGGCGAAGTCGTGTCGGTGCCAGCAGAAATACACCCGCCGTAGGCGTCGCACCGCGGCGCCGGAAAAAAAATACCAAAACCCCCCGATTTCTATTTAAAGCGGAGAAACTTTCTGCTCCCCGCCAGTGCCGGGAAGGTCGGACGCGAGGGGACCCTCTGAAACCCCCGGCCGGAGAAGCCGCAGTGCCCCATGCCGGGGATTTGGCTCGGTACCCGTTTCTGTGCCGGCGGCGTTGGCCGGGGTTGGGGTTTTGGTGCCGGCTGCTGCTGGGTTTGGGGGTGATGCTGGGGGGGGTTGCATTGGGGTATCCGCTGCTGGGGTTTTTGGGGGACCCCAGCCGCCCCGTGTGTTTTGGGGGCGTGGGGACGGAGGCGGTGGCACGGCTGCGGGTTCCCCTGCCGCCTCCGACGTCCCCCCCCCGGCCGTGGGGCGCAGCCCGACACCCCCAAACCCGCTGTCGGACCCAGGCGTCTGGGCTGGGTGGGGTTCGCCGTCCCCCCCGGTCACCCCTTGCCGTGCCGGCGGTGGCCCCATCCCCACATGGGGCTGCCACGTCCTCGGCGCCAGCAGGGACCCCCTGTGCCCCCCCGCCTGGCCCGGGGGGGCCTTTTGTCCCCCACCGGCCTGGATTTGGGGGCTGCCGTCGGAGGGTCCCGGTCCCAAATGCCCCCCGCTGCCACCCCTGGGGGGCAGCTGGAGCCCCCCGTGGCTCCGAGCCCCCCAGTCCCCCCTGCCCCCCGTGCACCCTCCCGGCTATGGACGGGCCGGGGGCTGCGTGTGCCGCCCTCGCAGCTTCCAGGGCACCAGGGGCGATGGCGAAGCCCCCGGGGGCTTTATGGCACCGCTTGCGCCCGTCCCCCCCTGCCCCAGTGTGGCCTTTGCGGGGTGGGGGGGACCCGGGCGTGCTGCGGGGTGGGGGTCTGGGTGGGGGGACCCCAGCGAGGTGGGGGTCTGGGTGGTGGCGTGCTGCGGGGTGGGGGTCCAGACTGGGGGTGTCTGGGTGGGGGGGCCCAGGCAGGGTGGGGGTCCGGGTTGGGGGGACCCGGGCGTGCTGTGGGGTGGGGGTCTGGGTGGGGGGACCCAGGCGGGGGGGTCCGGGTCGGGGTCCCCGGGCGTGCTGCGGGGTGGGGGTCTGGGTGGGGGGGCCCAGGCGGGGGGGGTCCGGGTCGGGGGGCCCCGGGCGTGCTGTGGGGTGGGGGTCTGGGTGGGGGGACCCAGGCGGGGGGGGGGTCCGGGTCGGGGTCCCCGGGCGTGCTGCGGGGTGGGGGTCCAGACTGGGGGGGATCCAGGCAGGGTGGGGGTCCGGGTCGGGGGACCTGGGTGTGCTGCGGGGTGGGGGTCTGGGTGGGGGGACCTAGGTAGGCTGGGGGTCCCCACTGGGGGGGGGGAATCCAGGCATGCTGAGGGGTGGGGGTCTGGGTGGGGGGACCCAGGCAGGGTGGGGGTCCGGGTGTCGGGGACCCGGGCGTGCTGCGGGACGGGGGCCCGGGTGCGGGGGCCCGGGGCGGGTGGGGGCCGGTGTCGGACCCCGGCGGGGGGGCGGCGGAAGGGGAACGGCCCCCGCCTTTGTCTGGCGGCTTCCTGCGGCCCGGGCGGCTGCGGGCCCCGGCGCGGAGCGGGCGGAGCGAGCGAGGGGGGAAGGAGGAAGGCAAAGGAGGGAGAGCGGGGAAAAGGAAGGGGGGAAAGGGGGGGAAAGGGGGGGGAAAGGAAAGGAGGGAAAAAAAGCCAAAAGAAAGGAAAGAAAAAAGAAAGGAAAGAAAAAAGAAAGGAAAAATAAAGAAAAAAAGAAAGGAAAAAAGGAAAGCAGAAAAAAAGGAAAGACAAAAAAGGAAAGCAAAAAAAAGAAAAAATAAGAAAAGCAAAAAAGAGAAAAAAAGGGGAAAAAGGAAAGGAAAGCAAAAAAAGTTAAAAAAAAACCAAACAAAAAACATAAAAAAAGAAAAAAGCAGCAAAACCCAAAAGCAAAGCAAAGAAAAAAGCAAAGCAAAACAAAAAAAAGGCTTGTGAGCAATCGGGGCCCTGGCGGCTGCGGCCGGGCTCGGCGGGGCTGGGGGCTGTGGGCCGGGGGCTGCGGGGCCGGGGGTGCCACTGCTCCTGCGCCCCGTTCCCGGCGGAGGTGGAGAGCCCCCTCTGCACAGAGTGGACGAGCACCCGATCCCCCCGGCTCCGGCTGCGCTCCGTCGTGTGTCCCCCCGGCACGGAGCGGGGGCCACGGCTGCGTCCCCCCGTGTCCCCGCTCCCTGGGGACGCTGTGCTCAGCCCCGCTCCCGTCCCATGGGCTCCCGTGGTCTTCCTCGCCTCCCTCCCCACCTGCCTGGTCCTTCCCGGGGGGCCCTCGGCCTCTCGCTCGCCCTCCTGGGGGTTGGAAACCGGGGACCCCCTTTGGCGCTGGGCAACGGGGAGGGGGATTTGGGACCCAACGCGCCGGCGGTCTGGGGGGGCTGGCGCGGAGAGGGTCTGTTTGGCGGGTGCCCCGGTGCCAGGCACGGCCGGGTGCCCCGGCAGGGGGGGACAAAGGCGGCTCTGTGCCGGTCGGGGCGCGGGGGGGTCCGAGGCAGGAGCGGACGCCCTCGAGATGCTCGGGTCAACACCAGCTCGCTCCCAGTTTCCGGGAGGGGAAAACCATGGCAAGCCGCCGGCAGCACCGGGGTCCCAGGGCTGGACCCCGACACCGTTCCCATGATGGGCAGCTGGCCTCCAAACCCCCGTTTTGGGGGAAAAAGGGTGAAAATATCCGCTTTGGATAAAAAAAGGAAGTGGGAAGGCGCCGGGCTGCCGGCTGCGCTGCTCTGGCGATGCCCCCAGCCCCCAGGGGTGCCGGGGAGCATCGTCACCCCCTCCCCTCCCTGCTGCGGCCCCCGCATCTCGTCCCCATTGGGGCTGGCGGCGGTGGTGCCGGGGGGGGGGGGACGTGTGCTGGGGCGGGGGGGATTTCTCCCGCAGCCGCCCGGTTGTCATGGTTATGGGATGATGGGAAGCACGGGCGAGCGGAGCGATCGGGGTGGCTTCTCCCCAGCCCCTCGGCTCCCTGTCCTTCCCCCCCCGGGGTGGCAGGACCCCCCGAGCATCGCGGGGGACCGGGGCGTCCCACGTCACCCCCGGCTCCCCGCAACCATGAACCGCATCCCGAAGCAAGCGGGGGCCGTGCCGGGTGGTGCCGCCGGGCGCCCGCCGTGCCGCAGCCCCGTCAGGCGCCCGTCGCATCTCTCCGGGCAGAGCAAGGAGAAGGAGAAGATGAAGGAGGGCAAGGAGAAGGATGCCCGCTACACCAACGGCCACCTCTTCACCACCATCACCGTCTCCGGCATGACCATGTGCTTCGCCTGCAACAAGAGCATCACGGCCAAGGAAGCTCTTATCTGCCCCAGTGAGTAGCCGAAACGGCCGTGGCGGCTTTGCCGGGTGGGCACGGCAATCCCCGTTGCGAGCGGCCGGTTGCTCCCGGTTTGGCGGCGTGGATTCGTGCCGCAGAGCAGGAGCGATGCTCACGGAGATGATTTCTCCGAGGCATCCTGGCCAACGCCGGCGTGCTGCCCTGGCACGTCCCAGCAAGGCAGCTGGCACCGCCGGCGCCTTCCAGCTCCCCTGGTGCGGGCGATGCTGCGGTGCCGGATGGAGCCGGCGTGCCCGTGGCACCGGGCCGGCGCGGGGCATCGTGTCCTCCGCGGTTGGGGGGGCCTCGGCGGCACCGCGGCGGCTCAGCTGCTCCCCGGCAGCTGCGGCTCCGGCAGCGCCGGGTGTCATCCGCGTCCGCCCGGATTCCCCCCACATCTGCTCCCGTCGCTCCGGGGATGGCGGCTGCCCCGGGATGGGGGTGGCGGGAGGGTCCCCCCGATGCCGCCGGGGGTGGCCGTGCCATCACCTCTCCCTGTCCCGCCCCCCCCCAGCCTGCAACGTCACCATCCACAACCGCTGCAAGGACACGCTGCCCAACTGCACCAAGGTGAAGCAGAAGGTGAGCGCCCGCCCGGCTGTGACAAGTGACACGAGCTGGCCGGTCTCAGCCGCTCCAGGTTTTTTTTGGGGGGCGGGGGGGGACACAGGGGAACGGTGACAACCGCCGTGACGCCTCCGCTCCCTCCCCCAGCAACAGAAAGCGGCGCTGCTGAAGAACAGCTCGGCACTGCAGTCGGTCTCGCTGCGCAATAAAGGTGAGTGGGGTGCGATGTGCCGGCGGGTGGGGGAGGACAGCTCTTCCCCCCGCCATGCTGCCTGTCACCGAGGTGTCGGGGCAGGGCCAGGTCCCTCTCCCGGCTGCGGGGACAGCCCCGGGGAGGGCTGGGGGACACGTCCCCGGGTGGGGATGCCGGGGGGATGCTGTCTCGGGGTGTCCCCCGTGGGCGGCGGGGACACCGGGCACAGCCGGGGGGGGTGGTGCTGACCCCCGGTGTCCCCCCCCCAGCCGCCATCCGGGAGCGCCCCAACTCGGCCATCTACCCCTCGGAGAGCTTCCGCCAGACGCTGCTGGGTCCCCGCCGCGGCCGACCCTCCCTCTCCCTCTCCAAGAGCGTCTCTACCACCAACATCGCGGGGTAAGCGGGGGCGAAACAGGGCCCGGGGGGGCCAGGGGGTGTCCCCAGAGTGTCACCATCATGCCCCCCCCAGGACGTTCAACGATGAGTCTCCCCTGGGGATACGGCGGATCCTGTCCCAGTCCACGGACTCCCTCAACATGCGCAACCGCACGCTCTCCGTGGAGTCGCTCATCGACGAAGGTGGGGACCCACCGGGGTGGGTGACACGGGCTGGGGGGGACACGGGGCGCGGGGCCAGCCCCCCCCGGCTCCCACCGCCCTCCCGCGCAGGCCCCGACGTCATCCTCAACCAGCTGATGAGCGACTTCGAGACGGACGGGAAGGACTTCGAGGCGGATTCCTGGAGCTTGGCCGTGGATAACAGCTACCTGCAGCAGCACAAGATGGACGTCATGAAGCGCCAGGACGTCATCTACGGTGGGCGGCCGCGTGGGGAAGGCCTGGACCGGTGGCGCGGGGGGGGGACATGGGGGGACGGGGTACAGGGGTGAATTGGGGATGTAGGGACAGGGTAGGGGACACAGGGACAGGGTAGGGGACACAGGGATGGTCAGAGATGCAGGACCAGGGATGCAGGGATGGGGGACGTGGGGACAGGACGGGGGACACAGACAGGTCGGAGATGTAGGGATGGGGATGAAGAGATGGGGGACAGACGGAGGCGGTGGGGACAGGGCGAGGTGCTGTCCCCATGGTGCGGAGCAGGCTGGGACCCGCCGCGGTGGCTGCCCGCTCTCACCCATCCCCTCCTGCCGTAGAGCTGATCCAGACGGAGATCCACCACGTCCGCACGCTGAAGATCATGGCCAACATGTTCCGCAAGGCCATGCTGGACGATCTGCAGGTGGACCCGGGCACGGTGCAGAAAATCTTCCCCTGCGTGGATGAGCTGAGCCAGATCCACGAGCGGTTCCTGGCGCAGCTCCTGGAGCGTCGCCGGGAGTCCCTGGCCCACGACAGCAACAAGAACTTTGTCATCAACCGGCTGGGGGACATCCTCGTCAACCAGGTGGGGACGGTGCGGGGCCACCAGAGCTGGCGGGTGCTGGCGGGGAGGGTACGGGCTCACTGACCTCCCCTCATCTCCATCCCCCAAGTTTTCGGGCGCCAGCGCGGAGCAGCTGAAGAAAGCCTACTCCGAGTTCTGCAGCAAGCACACCAAAGCCGTGAAGGAGTACAAGGACCTGCTCGCTCGCGACAAGCGCTTCCAGCAGTTCATCCGGGTGAGCGCCCGTCATCCCCGCGCGGCTCCGGAGGGACCCGCGGGATGGGTGTCGGGGTCTCCCTGCGGGCTCCGGGCTTCGTGCCCTGCTGGAAGGCCCTTCTGCCAACTCCGTGCCTCGGTTTCCCCGGCTGCACGTCTCTCCCCAATGCCTCTTAACGTGGTTACGTGCCCCGGGGGGTCCGGCCGCTGCTCACGGGGTGCCCTGTGCTTCCTTCCCTCCCTCCGGCCGGCCAGCGGATGACGCGATCCCCGCTGCTCCGACGTCACGGGGTGCCCGAGTGCATTTTGCTGGTGACGCAGAGGATCACCAAGTACCCGGTGCTCATCGAGCGCATCCTGAAGAACTCCAAAGGTAACGGGGCTGGGGGCGGGCGGCAACGTGGGGGGCCCGTGCTGGGGGGTCCAGCCCTGACCGTGTCCCCCAACCCTTCATCCCAGACAACGAGGGTGACTCCGCGGACCTGTCGCGAGCGCTGAAGCTGGTGAAGGAGCTGATCTCCTCCATCAACGAGGAGGTGCACACGTGTGAGATGAACGCGCGGCTGTGGGACGTCTACAGGCGTGTGGACGGCCGGGCCAAAGTGCAGCTGCCATGGGAGAGCCGCGCCGGCATTTTCGGCAAGGACGAGCTCCTGCGGCGTAAGCTGGTGCACAGCGGCTGCATGCTCTGGAAGACGGCGGCCGGGCGCTTCAAAGGTGGGGAGCGGGGTGCTGGGGATGGAGATGCCAGCGGATGGGGATGCTGGGGGGCCAGGGTGCCAGGGAGTGGGGTAGCAGGGGATGGGGATACTGGGAGGCCAGGGTGCTGTGGGATGGGGTTAGCAGGGGATGGGGATACCCAGGGACCAGGGTGCCAGGGAGTGGGGTACCAGGGGATGGGGATGCTGGGGGGCCAGGGTGCCAGGGAATGGGGTAGCAGGGGGTGGGCATGCTGGGGGGCCAGGGTGCCAGGGAGTGGGGTGCCAGGGGATTGGAGGTACCTGAGGATGGGGCTGCCAGCGACCACAGTGCCAAGGGGTGGAAGATGCCAGAGGATGAGGGTACTTGCGTTTGGGGATGCTGGGGGACTGGGGTGCCAGGGAATGGGGGTCCAGGGGATGAGGGTACCTGGGGATGACGATGACGGGGTAGCAGGGTCCCAGGAGCTGGTGGTACCAAGGGATTGGTGGTACCTGCGGATGGAGATGCCAGGGGACTGAGGTGCCAGGGGATCGAGGTGCCAGGGGATGGGGGTGCCTGCGGAGCAGGGTGCCAGGTCACAGGGGTGCCAGGAGGCCCTCGCCCTCCATGGACGAATTTCGGAGCAGCCCTGGGACTCAGGGGGCCCTGGGGCTCTGCGGGGCGGGACACGCCACGGCCTCGCACCCACCCCAGCGTCTCACGTCCCTGCGCTCCCTCCCAGACGTCCTGGTGCTGCTCATGACGGACGTCCTCATCTTCCTGCAAGAGAAGGACCAGAAATACACCTTCCCCATGCTGGTGAGCCGCTGCCGCCTGGCCCCCCGCATCCCGGCCCCCCATCGCTGCCAGGACGGCTGTGCCAGCACCGGGATGGCGTTCCGACCCCGTCACCTGTCCCGCAGGACAAGCCGGCCGTCATCTCCCTGCAAAACCTCATCGTGCGGGATATCGCCAACCAGGAGAAGGGGATGTTCCTGATCAGCGCGGCGCCGCCGGAGATGTACGAGGTCCACGCCGCCTCCCGCGATGACCGCAACAACTGGATGAAGGTCATCCAGCAGACGGTCAGCCTGTGAGTGTCAGCCCCGGGGGGGGCGAGTTTGGGGGGTCCCCACGGCCACGGGGTGGGCGATGGAGGGGTGACGGGTTGGGTCCGCTGAGCCTCGGCAGGACGCGGCCGGTGGGAAGGGCGGACGTGGTGCGATGGCTTTGGGGGGTCCTGGCTCTGACCCCCCCGTCCCTTCCAGCTGCCCCAGCCGCCAGGACTTTCCTCTGATCGAGACAGAGATCGAAGCATCCTTACGCAAGCTGAAAGGTGGGTGCCACCGCCACGGGGGTCCCCATCCCCGTCCCCCCATCCCTGCCCGTCCCCCCCATCCCTGCTCACCCTCTCCCTCCCCGCAGACCGTATCCTGCAACACGATCGGAAGATCACGGCGCTGCTGGAGGAGAAGGTGGGGCTCTTTGCCGACATGCTGGCCCTGGCCAGCGGCTGCGAGGAGCCCTCGCCCACCCTGGCCCCCCGCACCCTCTTCCACTCTGACTCGGCCGAGAATTCCCGAGGGGAGAAGCTGATGCACGACGCCATCCGGGAAGGTATGGATGGGACCGGGGCTGCGATGCTCCGGGGTGCTCTGGGATGGCGATGCTCCGGGTGGGGAAACTGAGGCAGGGGTCCCACCCCGCGGCGTGGGGCTCACCCTGCACTTCCCCGCAGTGGAGTGCCTGAAGGAGATATTCACGGGCTACGGACGTGACCGGGACCAGAATAACCTCGCCGAGGCCGAGAGCTGCCCCAGCCCCGGCGCCAGCAGTAAGGCGGGGGACGGGGGACGCGGGGCAGGGGGCTGCGCCTGGCTCGGGGTCCCCTGGGACCGCGGTGGGGCTCACCCCGTGCCTCTCCCTGCAGACGGCGACGCCGGCAGCTTCAACGGCTCCCTGGAGTTCTGCAGGGCGGATTCGGATGCTGGGCAGCGGGTGAGCGCGGTGGGAGGGACGCCGGGGGGGACGCCCCCACCCCGTGCCACGGCCACCGCGGTGTCACTGGTCTCTTTCCATAGGATGGGAACGGCAACCAGCTCCTGCAGAGGGTACCCCAAGAGGTGAGGGGGGATGGGATGAGGGGAGAGACCCGGCTCCCTCCCCGCGGGGCCAGCGTGCCTCAGTTTCCCCACCCGGCTTCGCCAGGGGTTCACTGTCCCCTCCTTTCCTCCCCAGGAGATCAACCAGCGGCTGGTGAACCTCTACACCCTCCTGCACGGGCTCCAGGTTGGTGGGACCATACTGCGGGGAGGAGGGGGATGGTGATGGGGGGGGGGGGGACAAGGCGGCACCCCCCCTGCCTGCACCCCCCTGCCTGCACCCCCCTGCCCGCATCCCCCTGCCCACACCCCTGCCCGCCTCCCCGCAGGCGGTGGTGAGCCAGCAGGACACGCTGCTGGAGCTGCAGCTGCAGGAGGGCACGGAGAAACCGGCCCGCCGCGGTTCCCAACCGGCCCCGGCCGAACCGGCGGCACGAGCGGGCGAGAAGGCCGGCACGACGGAGCTGGCACTGCTGCAGCGGCAGCACGGGCTGCTGCAGGAGGAGCTGGGACGCTGCCGGCAGCTCTGCCAGGAGCGGGCGCAGGAAGCGGCGACCCTGGAGACGCGGCTGCGGGACAGCGAGCAGGAGCGCGCCCGGCTGGAGCGCGAGCTGGAGGAGGCCCGGCGGCAGCTGGGCGCCCTGCGGCAGGAGGGCGGCGCGCGGGGACGACGCGGAACCGATCCGCGGCGGAGGAGTCTGCCGGCGGGCGACGCGCTCTATCTCAGCTTCACCCCGCCCCAGGTAGTGGGCAGGATGGGGCCCACGCGCGGCGTGAGCGCGTCCGGTCTCAGCCCACCCGGGTTTGGGGTGCGGGGAGGTGACGGCGGGGGGCACAAACGTGCTCGTGCGTGGCACGAATGCATCTGGCCTCAGCCCACCCAGCTCTGGGGCCTCAGGAGGTGGTGGGGGTGGCAGGGGTGAAAGATGTGCTCATGCGTGACATGAGTGCATCCGGCCTCAGCCCACCTGGGTTTGGGGCCTGGGCGGGGGGGAAGATGCGCTCATGCATGACACAAGTGCGTCCGGCCTCAGCCCACCTGGGTTTGGGGTGCGGGGAGGTGGCGGCGGGGGCAAAAACGTGCTCATGCGTGGCATGAGTGCATCGGGCCTCAGCCCACCAGGCTTCAGGGCCTCAGGAGGCGGCAGGGGGTGTGTGAAAGATGCGCTCATGCATGACACGAGTGCATCCAGCCTCAGCCCCCTGACCACCACCCCCCCCTCCCAGCAGCTGAGCCACAGCCCCCACCCCGCCAGCCTCTCCTTCCACCACCCTGCCTTCGCCCCCTGCTCCCGGGAGGAGCTGGATTACCGGGGGGGCGATCCCGACCGGCTGCGGGAGGGCGAGGACGTCCTGGACGCGCTCCTGGAGGACGAGGACTTGGGGAGCCGCCGCTCGCCCCCCGCCAGCCCCCGAGGTGGGTCCCTGGGGCGGGGGGGGCAGGAGCCGGGCCCCGGGCGCCCGCCTTCCCGGGGCGGCGGGGGTTAACCCAGCGCTTTCCCACAGATTTCCTGAGGATGCAGGATATTCCCGAGGAGGTGGAGAGCAGCCAGGAGCTGAAGGAGGGCGACGGGGGCTCCTCGGACAGTTAGGGACCGGCTCCGGCCCCTCCCGGCCCCCCAGCACCCCACGGCCCCCCCCAGGGAGCCCCTGGGGGCAGGGTCCGGCCGTGGGGGGGTTGGGGACGGGGGGCACCTGGGGATTTTGGGGGAGCTGCTCTTCCCGGGGCAGCCTCACGGGGCTGGGGGGGTCCGGTCGCCCCCTCCCCTAAGCTGGGGGGGGGGGGGTGGCAGTTTGGGACCGATGTCCCCCCACCGCTCAGATTTATTTATTTATTTTCTCGTCTTGGGGTGGGAGGTGGCGGCCGGGGGGGTGCTGGTCTGTCCCAGGGGCGGGCAGGATGCGGCCCCCCCGGCCAGCGGTGGCCTCCCCGCTGGGGTGAGCTCATCCCCCACCCCGCTTCTGGGGGGCTGCCCGGGGTGAGAGGCAGTTTTGATCGGTTGGTTGGTTCCCCTTGGTTTAACTATTGAAAAAGAAGGAAAAAAAAAATTAAAAAAAAAATTGGAAAATAATGAAAAAGACCGGTTTGGACCCAAACTGTGCGGGGGGGGGGGCAGAGCCTGGCTGGGGGGGTGGGGTGGGCTGTGGGCACAGCCGGACCCCGGCCCCCAGGACGGGGACGTGAAGCGGGAGGACGGGGCGCTGCGGCCGTGGCATGCACCGAGTGTGTGGGGTCTCGAGCCCACGCCTGCATCCATCGGCCCCCCCGGATGGGAGGGCAGCGGTGGGTGTTTGTCCCCCCCCAGCCTGTCCCGTGTCCCCAGCCTGTCCCTACCGCATCGCCTCCGGGTGAGCTGAGCGTGTCTGTTCTCAGCAGGCTGCTCTTTGCACGGTGCCTGACGCCAGGGTGATGGGTGCCCACGGCTGGGGTGCCCGGGGGGGTGGCAGGGACGGTTTTCCCGGCTCTCACGGGGAAGACGTCGAGCGGGAGGTCCCCAGGGAGGTGACGGGACAAGCCTGGGCTGGGCGCGAGCCAGCCCCGGGCGTGGGGAGGCGACGGGGCGGAGGACGCGCACCCAAGGCGCCTGCACCCACACGCCTCCGACGCTCGCGGCACCCGCACCCACCCCGGCCCGGCGGGGGGCAGGGGGTCCTGGGGAGCCCCCCGGTCGCCATGAAGCGGATGTTCTCCTGCTCCAGCTCCCAGGTGGCGGTGAGTCCCGGCCACCCCCCCATGCCCGGGGGGACCCCAGCCTGTCCCGGGGTTGGGGGCTCCCCACACCCGTGGGTGGGGGTGACACCCAGCCTCGGTGCCCTGCGAGCATCCACGGGTGCTGCCGCGGTGCCTGGGTGGGGCTGGGGGGGCCGTGGCCACATTTGGGGTGAGGGGATGCTCCGGCCCCAACGCTGCCAGCCGGCCCTGCGTGCCCACCGGTGCCGAACCGCAGCCAGCCGCGGTGCTCAGCGCCGCTCCTGCCCCGATGCCGGCTGCAATCCCGGCCCCGATGCCGGCTGCAATCCCAGTCCTAGCCCCAGTGCCAGCTCCGATGCCGGCTGCAACCGCAACCCCAGTCCCGGCCCCGATACCGGCTGCAATCCCAGTCCTAGCTCCAGTGCCAGCTCCAATGCCGGCTGCAACTGCAGCCCCAGTCCCGGCCCCCATGCTGGCTGCAATCCCAGTCCTAGCTCCAGTGCCAACTCCGATGCTGGCTGCAACCGCAGCCCCAATCCCAGCCCTGATGCCGGCTGCAATCCCAGTCTCAGCCCAATGCCAGCCCCGATGCGGGCTGCAGTCCCAGTCCCAGCCCCAATCCCAGTCCCAGCCCCGATGCCAGCTGCAATGCTGGCTGCAATCCCAGATCCCAGTCCCAGTCCTGATGCCAGCCCCGATGCCCCAGTGCCCGGCCCCAGAGCTTGCCCCCAAACCTGGTCCCGCTGCGGGTCCCGATGCCCAGCCTGGCCCCCGGTCCTGGTGCTCGGCCCTGGTGCCCACCCACGCCCCGTACGGCAGCGGAGCCCGGCACGGCGCGGCGGCAGCCCAACAAACCAGCCGGGCAGGCACAGGCAGGGACACGCTCGCCTGCCTCACCTCGCCTTTCCTGGCCGGCGCCCAGGGCCGGGCTCCGTGAGGACTCGGGGTCCTCAGCACCCCATCCCTGATGGAGCACCCCAACAAGTGGGGAAACTGAGGCACGGCTCCGTGCCACTGCAGAGGGAGGCATTTGGGGGGACACGTCCCAAAAGAGGGGTCAACCGCAAAGTACTGCCTCCGCCGCGGCCCTTCTGCCTGGAGAAGCCGTGCCTCAGTCTCCCCTCGCCGCTCGGCGGGGCAGGGCGGGGGTCGCATCCCCCCAGCTCCCCCGGAGCCGCTCGCCACCCCCCAGGTCGAGAGCTGGAACAAGCAGGACCAGAAGCTTTTGGAGGCGGTGGAGAAGGGCAACGTGGGCAGGGTGTCTGCCCTCGCCTCCCGCAAAACGGCCCGGCCCGCCAAGCTCAACGCCGTGGGGCAATCCGCGTACGTCAGCCCCGGGGCGGGGGGGACACGCGGGGGTCCCCAGGGTGGTGGATGGGGACCTCGGTTGCAGCCACCTCTCACCCTCCTCCAGCTTCCACCTGGCCGCATCCAGGGGCCTCACCGAGTGCCTGACGCTGCTGCTGGCCCACGGGGCCCCCGTTAACGAGAAGAACGATGACGGTAAGTGGGGGACACCGGTGGGGACGTCCCCTGGCACGGGGGGACACAGCCACAGGGTCCGGTCCCCGTGTCCCCTCCGGGTGATGGCGAGGGGCTGAGCATTCCCCAGACCTGCACCCCAAGGCACCGAGCCCCGGGGGAGCGCCCTGTCCTGCCGTGCCGGGACAAGATGTCCCCAAGGCGAGATGTCCCCTGGGGGGTTCCCTGCTGGCCGTGTCCCTGGTGTCCCCCTCGGCTGCTGGTGGCCCAGCCCGCAGGTCTCTTGCAGGCAGCACCGCTCTGCATCTGGCCACCATCGCCTGCCAGCCCCAGTGCGTCAAGGTCCTGCTGCAGGTGCGAGCCGGGACGGGGATGGGGATGCAGAGCGGGATGAAGATGGAGCTGGGGATGGAGACAGGGATGGAGATACAAATAAGGATGGGGACAAGGACAGGGATGGGGATGCAGAGGGGGATGAGGATGGAGCTGAGGAGGGAGATAGGGATGGGGACAAGGATGGGGACGAGGATGGGGACGGGGATGGGGATGCAGAAGGGGATGAGGATGGAGCTGAGGAGGGAGACAGGGATAGGGATGGGGATAGGGATGGGGATAAGGATGGGGACAAGGACGGGGTGGGGATGGGGACAGGGGTGAGGATGAGGATGGGAACAGGGCTGGGGAGGGGCAGGGCAGGACGCCGGGTCCCCTCTGCAGCTCGGGGAGGGTCCATGCCCACTGTGCCCCCCCAGTACAGTGCCAATGAGAGCCACGTGGACGGGCAGAACCGAACCCCCCTGCACTGGGCTGGTGAGTGCTGGGGCCCCCGGCCAGGCTGGGACTGGGGGTGGCACTGAAGGCTCTGGGGGGCCCATCTGACCCCCCCCCAAGAGCCGGCCCCCCACGCTGACGCGGCCCCCGCAGCCTCCTCGGGCTGCGCCTCCAGCGTGCTGCTGCTCTGTGACCACGAGGCCCTCCTGGACGTCACCGACGCCGTGAGTGGGGAGCGGGGCGGGGTGGCAGGGGGTGGCAGGGGACGGCGGGGGCTGACAGGTGCCTCCGCGTCCCCCCAGCACGGGCAGACCCCCCTGATGCTGGCGGCGCGGGGGAACCACGCTGCCATCTGCGCCCAGCTCCTGCAGAGAGGGGCCGACCCCAACCTGGCCGACAAGGACAAGAAGTGAGTGGCCGTGGGGACAGGGGGACACTTGTAGGACAATTTGGGGGTGATGGGGCTGGGGGGCTCTCTGCTCTGCCCCCGTGCCCAGGGCGATGGCTCGATGGCTCTGCTCCATGGGGACCCTGGAGATGCCCTGTGCAGAGACAGCTCCGCTGCTGTCCCCTGTCCCCAAGGGACCCAGGTGTCCGTGGAAGGCCACCGCCGCAGAGAGCAGTCCCCGGGGAGAGGGGGGAAAGGGGTGGGGAGGGACCCGTACCACTGTGCTACCATGCCACCGTGCCACTGTACTACCGTGCCATCGTGCACTGTGCCATTGTGCCACCATGCCACCGTGCCACCATGCCACCGTGCCACCGCGCCACCGTGCCACCGCTCCCGCAGGACCGCCCTGATGCTGGCCTGCGAGCACGGCAGCCTGGAGTCGGCCGAGCTGCTGCTGAGCCACGGGGCGGCCATGGGGGACGAGGACCGCTGGCGCTACGCGGGACGGACCCCCAGCCGCGCGCTCCGGCGACTCCTGCGCAGCGCCCGCAGCGGGGGGAGAGGTGATCCCCACCCGCCATCACCCCCACCCCCGTCACCCATCCGGCCTCACCCGGCTGCTTATTTTAGGGGAAAAAAGGGAAAAAGGGGATTGTTTCTTTTTCTCTCGGCAGAGAATGGTGCCAGCTGTGCCGGGGACCCCGCGCCGCAGGTGGGAAGCCAGGGAGAGGGGACCTCGGGCAGCGACAGTGAGGAGGAGGAGGATGAAGAGCAGCAGGACGGGTGTGACACCCGGCGGGTGCAGCGGCTGCAGGAGCGGCTGGCGAGGAAGACGCGGGAATGCCAGCGGCTGGCGGCCATCGCCGCCAGCATCCGGCAGCAGGTGCGGGAGCTGGCGCGGCTCCTGCCCGGCTGCGAAGCTGGGGACGGGGCGAAGGATGAGGACGGCGCCTGCCTGGCCCTCTTGGCCCAGCATGTGGCGGAGCTGAGGAAGAGGATGATGGCTGAGGAAGAGAAGGATGGAGAACACCAAACTGCGGCACAGCTCAACGGCGACGCCAGAGCGCCGGAGCTGGTCCCATTCCTGACCTGGCTGGGGGAAGAGTGTGCCAAAATGCAGGCGGCGAAGGCAAGCGCCTTCGCCCGGAGCAAGGGGCTGCGGAAGGAGGTGGAGGAAGCCCTGCGGAGCAAACTGCACTACGAGGTGGTGTCAGCCGACGCCGTCCGGAAAAGCCTGGCGGCTTGGGAGAAGATGGTGGTGGGGCTGGAGCAGGCGCTGAGCCGCGCCGATGAGACCCACGCCAAGATGCTCAAGGGATCCCGCGTCCTCCTGGAAAACCTCTGGCGGGAGCCGGCGTTGCCGCTCACCGGGATGGCGCCTTGCCAGTGCCCAGTGAACGGCATGGAGCCGGCGCCGGGTGGGAAGAGCGGAGCGGAGCTGCCAAGGGAGGGTGGGAGCTTGGAGAAGGAGATGCTGGAGCTCAAGGAGAGCAACGGGATGCTCCTGGGGGAGCTGGCCCGGCTGGGGCGGGAGCGGGAGCGGCTGCAGGAGGAGCTGCGGGGGCTGCAGGAGCAGGACCCCGGCGCCAAACCGGTGGCAGAAGGTCCCGGAGCGGCCGCCCTGGCCCGGGCGCTGGCGGCCGAGCAGGAGGAGGCAGCGAGGCTGCGGCGGAAGCTGGCGGGGCAGCGGCGGGAGCTGGCGGCGCTGCGGGATGGGGTGGGCGAGAGGGCGCGGGAGGTGGCCGGTGATGCCGGTGCTGGTGCCGGCATCCTGCAGGAGCTGCACCATAAGCTAGACGGGCTGGTGAGGTCCCAGCATGAGGCCTTGCAACTCGTTGCAGAGATGGAGGGCGATGGCACCAATGGGGACGGGGACAGGGATGGGCCAGGGCTACTGGGCGAGCTGGAGGATGCACTGGGCGAACTGGCTGAGGAGCTGGGGATGGTGCCGGGTCCCCGTGTGCCGCGGCTGCTGGAGCGGCTCACCGGCACCGCCGCCGCCCTGCGTGGCCGGGAGCGCGCCGGGGAGCAGCCGGGGGCCGAGGCCGAGCGCTGGCAGGCGGCGGCGGCGGAGGAGAGGCGGGCGAAGGAGGCGGCGGAGGCCCGGGCGGCCGAGCGGGAGCGGGAGGCGCGGGAGCTGCGGGAGAAGGCGGAGGGGCTGGAGCGGAGCGTGGGGAGCCTGCGGGCCAGGGCGGGCGAGCTCTCCAGGGCCTGCCGGGACAAGGAGGGGAAGGTAAGGGCCGGGCTGGCCGGGGACCCGGGCCGGCAGGGACACAGGCCTCTTCCCATCACTGTCCCTTTCCCATCGCTGTCCCCAACACCACCCCCTTCCCATCGCCATCCTCTTCCCATTGCCGTCCCCATCACCATCTCCTTCCCATCACCATCATTTTCCCATCACCATCGCCTTCCCATCGCTGTCCCCATCACCGTCCCCTTCCCATCCCTGTCCTCATCACCGTCCCCTTGCCATCAGCGTCTCCTTCCCATCACCATCCCCTTCCCATCGCTGTCCCCCTCCCATCCCCGTCCCCTTCCCATCCCTGTCCCCATCCCTGTCACCTTCCCATCCTCGTCCCCTTCCCATCCCTGGCCCCATCCCCGGCCCCTTCCCATCCCTGTCCCCATCCCTGTCCCCTTCCCATCCCCGTCCCCATCCCCGTCCCCTTCCCATCCCCGTCCCCATCCCCGGCCCCTTCCCATCCCTGGCCCCTTCAGTCCATCTTCCAGCCAAACTGGGGGGGGAGCAGACGGGCAGCGGAGGGACAACCCCGGGGTGTGACGGGGACCGGCCGGTCCCCCCCAGCACCCCAACTGTGTCCCCCGTACCCCACCCCAGATGAAGAAGCTGCTGGCGGAGACGGAGAAGCTGTCGGCGGAGGTGCTGGGGCTCCGCAGCCAGAACGCCCGGCTCCAGCTCCAGCTGGAGGTGGGTGCCAGCACCCGGCATCACCCACCGTCACCTCGTCACCCTCTTCGTCACCTTCCTCTTCTCCTCCCCAGGTCCAGCAGAAAAACCACCGGGACATCGTGGCCGTCTATAGGACCCACCTGCTCAACGCTGCCCAGGTGGGACCCCGCGCCCCCCTCGCTTCGGGGTGACATGGGGGGGGACGATTTCGGCTGCAATGCTGGCAAATACAAATTTGGAGCCCAGCACCCGATTCGGGTCCCCCGTGGGAGGCCGGATCCGGCCCCACGGCAAAGCTCTCCTTCCCCGCAGGGGTTCATGGATGAGGGGGTGCACGCCATGCTGCTGCGGATCCTGCGGACAGAGGAGTGAGGGGCAGGGCTGGGGCCGGGCCCCTCGCCCCCCGGGCCATTAAACTGGAAAAGCCGCGTGTCCCCGTCCCGTGTCCCCATCTGTGGCCGGGCGCGGCGTGGATTCGGCCGCGGGGAGGGCTGGGTGCGGGGTCCCAGCGGGGGGTCCTGGCCCATCGGGGTGCCCGAGGGGGGGGTTGGGGGCTGGGAGGGGGTGGCACCCCGGGGGGGCTCGCAGCACCCGGGCAGGCCCCGGCTCCCGGCCAGGACGAGGTAGTGGTGCTGGGCTGGGACTGGTCCCCACAGGACCAGTTCCCATACTGGACCAGTCCCATACAGCCCCAGTCCCATACAGCCCCAGTCTCCATAGAGCACCAGCCCCTCTCCCATACAGCCCCATATAGAACCAGCCCCATACAGCCCCAGCCCTATATAGCACCAGCCCCGGTCCCATACAGCCCCATATAGGACTAGCCCTGTACAGCCCCAGTCTCCATATAGCACCAGCCCCATACAGCCCCATGTAGCACCAGCCCCATATAGGACCAGCCCCATACAGCCCCAGACCCAGACCCATACAGCCCCTGCCCCATACAGCCCCATATAGCACCAGCCCCATATAGGACTGGTCGCATACAGCCCCATATAGGACCAGCCCCATACAGCCCCAGACCCAGACCCATACAGCCCCTGCCCCATACAGCCCCATATAGCACCAGCCCCATATAGGACCGGTCCCATATAGCCCCATATAGGACCGGTCCCATATAGCCCCAATCCCCATATAGGAGGAGCCCCGTGCATCTCCAGCCCCATATAGGACCGGCCCCATACAGCCCCAGCCCCATATAGGACCAGCCCCATACATCTCCAGCCCCATATAGGACCGGCCCCATACAGCCCCAGTCCCATACATCTCCAGCCCCATATAGGACCGGCCCCATACATCTCCAGCCCCATATAGGACCGGCCCCGTATAGGACCAGCCCCATACATCTCCAGCCCCATACAGCCCCAGCCCCATATAGGACCGGCCCCATACATCTCCAGCCCCATATAGGACCGGCCCCATACAGCCCCAGCCCCATACATCTCCAGCCCCATATAGGACCGGCCCCATACAGCCCCAGCCCCATATAGGACCGGCCCCATACATCTCCAGCCCCATATAGGACCGGCCCCATACAGCCCCAGCCCCATATAGGACCAGCCCCATACATCTCCAGCCCCATATAGGACCGGCCCCATACAGCCCCAGCCCCATACCGGTCTCGTCACCCCTCGGCGCAGCCCCCCTCCCATCCGGTCCCGGGGGCGTGGCTCAGGGAAGTGGGCGTGGCTCAGTGGGAGTGGGCGTGGCTCAAGGAAGCGGGCGTGGCGTTGCGGCTGCGCGGCCGGCGCCGAGTTGCGCGACGCTCCCTGCCCACGCCCCCGCTCCCTCTCCCGGTCCCCTGCGCCCTGCGGCCGCGGCGGGGCGCGGAGTTTGCCTCGGTCCCTGCGCGGCGGCTGCCATGTCCCAAGATGGCGGAGGCGGCGGAAATGAAGGTGCGGGAGCGGGGGAGGCGAGCGGCGGCGGGGACCGGCACTGCGGGGCTGAGGGGAGCGAGGCGGTGTGGGGCCGAGGGGGGCCGTGGGGCTGAGGGGGGCTGAGGGGTCTGTGGGGATGGGGCCAGGCAGTGTGGGCCTGAGGGGGTCTGTGGGCCTGAGGGGGGCTGTGGGGCTGAAGGGGTCTTTAGGGATGGGGCTGAGGGGTCTGTGGGGCTGAGAGGGTCTTTAGGGATGGGACCAGGCAGTGTGGGGCTGGGGGGTCTGTGGGGCTGAAGGGGTCTTTAGGGATGGGGCTGAGGGGTCTGTGGGGATGGGGTCAGGCAGTTTGAGGCTGAGGGGGTCTGTGGGGCTGAAGGCGTCTTTAGGGATGGGACCAGGCAGTGTGGGGCTGGGGGGTCTGTGGGGATGGGGCTGAGGGGGTCTGTGGGGCCTGAGGGGTTCTGTGGGGAAGGGGCCAGGTAGCGTGGGGCTTTGTGGGGACGGGGGACTGGTAGGGGTTATTGAGAGGATGTGTGGGGCTGAGGGGGTCTGTGGGGATGGGGCCAGGCCGTGTGGGGCTGAGGGGGGCTGTGGGGATGGGGCCAGGCTGTGTGGGGCTGAGGGGGCTGTGGGGATGGGGCCAGGCCGTGTGGGGCTGAGGGGGCTGTGGGGATGGGGCCAGGCCGTGTGGGGCTGAGGGGGGCTGTGGGGATGGGGCCAGGCCGTGTGGGGCTGAGGGGGGCTGTGGGGATGGGGCCAGGCCGTGTGGGGCTGAGGGGGGCTGTGGGGATGGGGCCAGGCTGTGTGGGGCTGAGGGGGGCTGTAGGGCTGAGAGGTTTTTTGTGGTCGGGGATCTGGTAGCGTGGGGCTGAGGGGGTGTCTGGGGATCAGGCAGCCTGGGGCCAAAGGGATGTGGGAGACCGAGGGGATGCGTGGGGCTGGGGGGCTCTGCAGTGGGCCCCAGCAGGTGTGGGGCTGGGGCCGTTTGGGAGACAGGACGGGGTGGCCGTGTGGGGCGGGAGCGGGGCGCTGCGGGGTGGCAGAGCGAGGGGTTAGGGCTGTGCCGGGGCGGCGATGGGTGAACGTGGGGAGGGAGCTGGGTGGGGGGAACGAGGCGTGGGGTGAGGATGGGAACACTGGGAGTGGGGACGTGGGGGGGGCTGAGGCGAGCCGTGGGGTCCCGGCTCGGGGGCAGAGCCGTGGGGGGAAGGCACAGGGACCAGCGGGGCGAAGGGGCCGTGGGGAGGGCGCCAGGGTCTGGACCTTTGTGTGCTGAGCAGCGGTGAGGCTGCGGACTACGGCAGCGAGCCCGGTGGGCTCGTCCGCGAGAGGAGGGGGCCAAAAGACCTTGGGGGGCTTCGGAGGTGCAGAGCTGTGGAGAAGAGAGGTAGAAACCCAAAGCAAGGGAGAGCTGAGAGCCAGAGTGGTTCGGAGCCTGGAAGGATGCCAGGGGCTAGGCAGGGGAGCAGAAAATAACGGCAGGCAGGAGAGGGGCCGGTGCGGGGGCAGGTTTGGGGTGCAGGACGGGAGGAGGGGGCAGAGAGCGTGTAACATGGTAGTGCTGCACCAGTGCTCACAGCTGGATGGGGTTTCATCTCCCTCCACTCTCTTTTTCTCGTTTTTTTAGGAGTCAGAGTGTGTCACCACCTTTGCCCACCAGACTGTGGAATATGAAATTGCCCCTGGTAACTAATTCCAAAGCTGATTTTTTTTTTTTTTTTCTTTTTCTCCTTGTTGGCGGTTTAATATTTTTTCCCCCACAGGCTGGAATGTAGCTCTTAGCTGGCTCAAGTGGCCTAGGAGTCCTGCCCCCTTCCCCGTGCTGGGAACAGTAAGACATTTGGGAACTGGCACCTTTTTGGCAGCCAGCCACAGCAAGAACAGAATTCTCCGGAGTAATATTTGTCTTTCCAGCAGCGCCCTGTCCAAATTTTGATACAGCTTTATGGCCTGATCTTTATCCTTCCCGTAAAACTTAAGCCTGACTACAGCGGGAGCCCTATCAAGTGGCAAAACGTTAACAATATTAGTGGAGAAATTGGATCTGATAATTGTAATTGGGTGATTTGGGACCGTGCAGAAGTGGAGCTCCAGCAACCGTGTCCGCAATCCCGCAGTTTGGGCACGTGGTATAGCCGAGCGTAAAGCCGAGCGCGACCCAGGGCGAAGCGTCCATAATGTTTTCTGCTCCGTTTAAATCCCCACAGAGGAATTGTGCTTTAAGACCAGGCGTAGCTTAGCGCGCAGGTTTACCTCTCTGGGGTTTGGCCCCCCGGGCGCCAGCCCTTTCGGTGGACCTTGCCGTTATTTGAGGCTTCTTCAGTTTATTTTTGAATCTCTGCTCCCTTCCCTTGTCCGTCTCCCCTAACCCCCTTTCTGGTTTCCTCGCCAGGAGTTTGTTTAAGCTTTTTACCATCTGTGTCTCATTGTAAAAGCAAGACGAGCCAGTTGAAAACAAAATGATTTCTCCTTATAAAGCCCGTAGTTGGCTTAAGACACTTCCCTTTATTTAAAAGACCGAACGGTGACTCCCCTGGAAGGAGAAGAGGTTTGCGGACGTGCCTTGTTCAACAGCGGCACGATCGGACTCGAGCCTGCTGCGGATCCAGCCGCTTCCCAAGCCTCAGGTGCCCTCTGGAGCTCTCGATTGCTATCTCTTACGGCAGTAAAGAGAGTTTTTTCCGCTGCTCCGATACTCCGAGCAGTAATCGGAGAGGCTTCGGGGGTAGATAAGAGTCCACAGCTGCTGCAGCGGTGGTGACACAGCCATCCTATGTCACGAATGCGATTTGTTTTTTAATGATAAATGTGAATCTCGTGCTGGTGAGCCATGCTACACTCATCTCCTGCCGGTTGAAGGACTCTGTCCGGAGGATTTGGGGGAATAATGGATGTGGGAAAAGGTCGGTTCCTTTACGATGATTGTCGCAAAAGGGGAGGGAGTTGGTAAGAGGAATATTTGATCGATGTGCATCCCTGATGTGTCTTTTCTGGGAGTTGTTTAAAACAGGCACTGTCAAAGTTGAGAGACCCCAAGTCAAGCTATTTCCTCTTAAATGACAGCGGTTTCCTGCTTCTAACAAATTCCCCTGACTCCAAAAAGGGGAAAAAAAAAAAAGTTAATCATTCTTCTCTCGAACGTGTCACCCAGCAGAGGTAATAGGCAAATCCCACGCGACCTACAGGGTTTTTTCTCCACAAAACCTTCTCTGAGGCTGTGTCTGTTCTGCGTCAGGGGCCGCATGGCACTTTTTGTAGCGACAGAGCTGGCTTTGATAGCTTTACCAAATAACTTCCCTTTTTGTTTTTTTCCCACTGGGAAGCGGAACATCTGTCACGTTGTCCTCCTGAGATGCTGCGTCGTCGGTGCGTGGGTAACGCGCTCCTAATACAGCGAATTAAACTGCCTTAAAACCTCTCGGGGCGCAGACCAGAATCAATTAACTAATAAGCTTGACCTGTAGATTAGAGGTGTGCCTCCTAATTCGGTGTTCAGGAGCGACTCTAGAAAACTTGGTCTGTAAGATGTAAAGTCGAGATGTTCCCGTCAGCTTTTCTCGAAGGAAAATCAGCTCCGTCGGGTTTGAGAATCAATCCGAATGCAAAATACGCCTCCCGTTAAACCGGCGAGGTTCCAGCTTTTATTTTGCATTTCTTTTATCGAAGGGATTGCAGTTTTTTGGCATTTCTGAACTCGCAGAAGCCAGCCTTTCCCCTCTGCGCCCCGGTGCTCCACCGCAGCCGGATGAAGCCCCTCCGTGGAACCGAAATCGTGGATTTAAACCCCACGAAGTTGTAACTGATTGGAGAACAATTCTGCTACTGGTGAATCGGTGTCATTTTGGGAGCCTAAAGGGGAAAGGCTTTCCAGATGCAGAGGCGGGTGGAACTCTCTGTGCCCTTTCTTACTGAAAAGGGAGAGTGCTGGGAGTTGCTCGATCCCAGGTTTAACCCTTTTTTCCTTGCATGAAAGAAAAGATTGTGCTACAATATGTACAAATATATATGCATGCAAGTATATATGTGCTTCCATAGCACTCTTTGTCATCCCATGGGTGTTTCTGCTTAAATAAGTAATTCTGAAATCACGAGTTCAGGAGAAGGATGGTTTTGTGAATGAGACTGAGACTGAGCTGAGTTTCTAGGTCTGCTACGAACTTGCCTGGTGTGACTGCGGAGGGGTCTCTGAGACCCTTTTTGGTTTTCCTCCTGTGAAATGGGAATAATCCTGTATTTTGTCCTCTTCAAGCATCTTTTGCCTTAACCCTAGCAGGCTTGTTGGACTCGTGGTGAGGATTAGCAGGCTGGGGGGACTCCCGTCAGCGAGGCAGGGTGATAGATGATGCCAGTCTCGGTGTAGAGGTGGTGCCTGATAGATGTTTTTCCTTAATTGCAGCCTTTCCCATTAATGACCGACGTCTGTTTTCAGATTTGATGTCTGATGTGTCTCCCTAGAGAAACATCGGGCCAAAACTGGGCATTCCCAAAGTATATTTTTGAAATAAAAGAATAAAAGCAATGGCTGAAAACCTTTGCGGTCACACTGGGGCTTGGCCTTTCTACGCCAGCCTGAAGAGGCCTTAAAGCGAGAGCTTTAACCCCAGAGAGGTACAGAAAGCTTTAGTTTGAAGGCGAGGTTGACCCTACAAGAAACTGTCCGTGTTTATTCGAAGGGAAGGTGATTTAACCGTCCTTTGGGTATCAGAAACCGCTCAGACGTCCGTCGAATTGGGAAGTGAGTGCGACCTTGTGTGTTTCCAGATCCAAACAAAGTATCTAAAAGTAAAAGGCAATCTAAATATTTACGGTTCTGCTACTGACGCGTTCTTGATGACAAGGGGAACTTCAAACCTGACAGTGTCTCTTTTAAGGCCTCCACCATCTTCCTTGGTGAACCCGTGGCTTGTTTTTGGATCACGTCTGCTCACGCAGCAATTGTAACGGTGGTTGTTTTATTTTCTTGCAGCATATGGTTATGAGCTTTAGGGTATCGGAATTACAAGTTCTCTTGGGCTTTGCTGGGAGGAACAAAAGTGGAAGGAAGCACGAACTTCTCGCAAAGGCCTTACAGCTGCTGAAACCTGGCTGCAGCCCGGCCGTCCAGATGAAAATTAAAGAACTGTACCGGCGGAGGTTCCCGAGAAAGATCTTAACCCCTTCGGACTTGTCAATGCTCCACATTCAGGCAGGGCAGCTGCCCTCGGCCGCCGCGCTGACGCAGGGCACGGTGTGTCACCTGCCCTATGACCACAGCTCTGCCGCCGTGCCGGCGGCTCTGCTGCCTCCGGTGCCTGTGCTGGGGCCCAAGCACGAGGCGGACGTTCAGCACTTATCGCCGCCCATCCATCCCGTCCACCCGGACGTCAAGATGAAGAGGCTGCCCTTCTACGATGTTTACGATGAGTTGATCAAACCCACCACGTTAGGTACGTTCGAAAATGCTCGCTCCTCTTGTTCTTGGGAGGCTCCTTCTGTTTGCTCGGGTAGAGAAGACAGAGCAGGAGTGGCGTGATTAGGGCAAGCCGTCAGCATGGATTCAGAAGGCTGATAGCCAGATGAAAGTGGGATTTCATGGAATCGTAGAAGGGTTTGGGTTGGGAGGGAGCTTTAACGGTCGTCTGACCCAACCCCCTGCCATGAGCGGGGCCATCTTCACCCAGACGGGGCTGCTCGGAGCCCCCTCCAGCCTGGCCTTGGATGTGTCCAGGGATGGGGCACCCACCGCCTCTCTGGGCACCTGGGCCAGCGTCTCGCCACCCTCAGCGTGAAAAATTTCTTCCTTCTGTCCAGTCTGAATCCACCCTCTTTTAGTTAAAACCATCCCCCCTTGTCCTGTCGCTACTGGCCCTGCTAAAAAGCCTGTCCCCATCTTTCTTATAAGTCTTGTACGGGCTGCCACAAATGGAAGGTGTTAGTTGCTTGTCAGTCTTGTTCCAAATTTATTTGCATGAAAAAGGGTATTTCTCTCCCAGCTGACACCTTCTCGGTTAAGTGCATGTTCTATAAGTGTACCTAAGTTTTGCATTATTTACTGGTTTTGCCTGATTGAGCCTGGGGTTTTCTTTGCATTCTGAATTGCGAAACTTCCTCTGGTCTGTGGTACATCAGCATTTGGGTCCTAATCCCGAGAGAGTAAAAACCTCGTTCAGTGGGCATGGGCTCCCTTTCCGAACAAATTAGTGAGTGCCAGGAGAGTTAATTACGAAAAGTGGTTTGTTGTTTTTGCAAACAATTGGTGCTCCACCTTCCAGCAAAACAGCTTCTTAAAAATCCTCTGCCACATTTCAGTCCTAATTCTGCCTTAATTACTAACAAAAATGTAGTCCTAAAATCTTCCAATATATCAAATTAATGGACTGTTTTATGCATTGCAGTCCAGCTTGTTGCAAATACGAGGAGAGGTCAGCTCTGTGTTGGCGAGACGACGATGTTGAGCAGGAGACAAACAGGGATCTTGAGTTTAAGAGCAGAAATGGGGTATGGCAAAAGGGCAAAGCCACTTGTTTCTCGACGGGATGTGGGGGCCGAGCGCTCCGATGCTTCCCCATTTGTAAAACAGGGACAAGAAAATGCTGGGTTTTGCCTAATTCCAGCGAAGCTGTGTGTTTGCTGTAATCTTTAAAATGCTGGTGGGGAGACGTACGGTACAGAGTTAGCCCGGTAATTGCTGGTGGGTTTGGAAGCGCTGCTGCTCCTGGGTGATTTGGGCCTGTGAAGAAAGGAGATTTATTCTGGTTTTTAGAATAAGTTATAATTAGTATTTTTACTTTAGGTTGAGCCCTTCTGGCCTCTTCAGACTAGATCCACCCATCTTATGCCTTTTAAATGGTTTTCGCTTGGATTCGGGGCGGTTTTTCTTTCATATAAACATAGTAACGTTTGCTAAAGTGGAGATAAGTGTGCCTGTACTCCAACCAAAGCCCCTGCACTTTTTGGGGGGGGTTGGTTTTGTTACTGTTTTGCTAAAAATTGCCTTTTCTTAGGTTTGGCTTTGTTCAGTCTCTCAGACAACCTGTGGTTAAGCCTCTTCCCTGAAATGGGATACTCGCCTTGCAAAAGAAATTATTTTTTTTTTTTCTGTCCCCTGATAAAACTCCCTTACTTCTGTGTTGGTGCTTGAACTTGAAAGAGTTTTTATGTAATTCCTAGGGGATTGCGGACTTTTATTTTTGGCTTCTGGTGGTTCGTGTCTGTCTTCTCCCTTTAGCTGTGTAAACGTCCCCTTCCCATTCTTTTGTTTTAGTCACTTGGGACAATTCGTTGTAAGTATCCCGACAGGAAGGTTGCGGTGTCAGAAAAACGCCAGAAATAAGGAATATGTGGGAAGGAAGAATGAAAAGAGGGGTGGAGAGGGTGGCGATGGGTGAAGACAGCGAGACGGGGGTTGAGGATAAAGCCTCCTGGTCCGTCCGCGCTCTCTTTGCCGCAAATGAGGAAGATCCAGGCTTTGGCTTCCCCGCTCCCCATCCTGTACCAAAGCTCTAGCGGCGTTACCGTCAGTTCTGGAGACGTGGGTGTTCCTCTCTGGGTCGGACGAAGGCTGCCAGCAGAGCAACAACACTGGTTATAAATGGGTTGTGAGATGGAAGTTGGTTATTGATTATAAATGGAGGCGGCAGAGGCCAGAGAACACCGCAGATATTGGTTAGCACCACTTTGACACCAAGCGGCTTTACCCCGGCTCTGTTGGGAGCAGCATCAGGGTCTGATATTGTCAGTGAGGAGTGAAAGGCTCAGACAGAAAGTCCTAAGATGGTCAAAATTCCTCTGAATTTCTCCGGTCCGGTCTGCCAGCCTGTTGCCGCTGCCGGTCCCGGGAAGATCTGGCAGGTCATCTGCCAGGAAACTCAGGGCCTCGCATTCCTCGCATTCCTGAGCTGCAGGAGGCTGGAGAAGCAAAACCCCTCGCCCCACTGAGGAATCTGTGCTTGAACGTGCTTTTTGGGGAGGCCAGCCTAAGGGTGTCCCTCTCCAAAGAGGACCGAGCTAACCTCCTCTGCAGATCTGTAGTTGCCTATGACCGGCTCATCACAAGTGTTACCACACTCCTTGCAATAAATAAAGGATCAAACTGTGAGATTTACGGGAACACGTGCTGCTGCGATAACGACCTGGGCTTCGTTTTCTCGTGCTCTGCATCCCAGAGAGCACCAGCGGGAGCTGCTGTTGCTCAGGACCTCTCCTGATGGGTGTAAAAACGAGCGCAGAAGAGGCCGAGTCGTCTCTTTGCAAGTTACCCTGGCTTACAGCGTCAGTGGTCTTCATTCTCGGGTACCGACACTCTGCAAATATTCATGAAATAGCTCACGGCTGCTGCGAGGGAGGCAGGTGCTTGCCAGTTTTACCGAGGGAGAGGCTCAGGCGCAAAAGAAGTCACTTGGTTAAGGTCAGGGAAAGAGAAGGGGAAATCCTGGTTTATTTTTACGTGTACCTTGCACCAAACGTTTTTACCATGCTCGTCACTAACCCTCCTGTAAAATTCTTGATTCTCCCATAGTGTGGGTTTATTTTTAATCGAGGGCACAGCTGGTTTTCTCTAAATTCACCGTGACTGTCCATGTACCCGAGGAGAAAATGGCAACGCCTGATTGTTGTTCAGCAACTGTACTTATTCCGTAACCACAGTAATTATTATAATTTCTAGGGCAATGGATGACCTCTGGCGTTTCCTTAGCTCCGCATTTGATCTCGCTCTTCCCAACCTGTCCGCTGATCCCTGGGCAGCGCCGTGCGGAGGGCCCCTGCGTGGAGCTGCAGTTAATTTTGACGACGGATTGCCTTCTGCTTTTAGTGGACGCTGTCCTGTGCTTATTACAAGCCTTGGCGCCTGCAGGTGTAAGAACAACTTAACGATGATTTAATTTGTCTTAAATTCTCTTTTTCAGCCTCAACGAACAGTCAACGGTTTGAAGAAGCTCACTTCACCTTTGCTCTAACCCCCCAGCAAGTCCAGCAGATCCTCACCTCCCGGTAAGGGAAACGGCGTCTCTCTGGATGCCGCGCAAGCGCGCGTGGCTTCCCTGCTGCGGCTGCGCGTTCTTCCCCGGCGGAACGGGGAGCGGAGTCAGGAGGAAAAATGGGGAGAGTTTGGGTGAGCGAGCCTGGCAGATGAGGGGGTCAGGGACGGTCGGAACAGGAGGAAGAGCTGAACCTGAAGCAATTCCTGTTTCTCTGCTCCAGCGCAGTATGTGAGAATAAAACGCCAAGTTGGGTGGCAGAAGGGGAATTCCTTGATGCCAGCGCTGCTGTGCTGCTTACAGCCGTTGAGGGCCTGCCTGGAAGCCTGCAGGGTGGAATTACTGTATGGAAGAGAGAAAATGTGGCAACTGGGATAAAAACGTGCAAGTTCATCCCAAAATTTAGGACTGCCCTCCACCTGTGCCTACAAACACAACCGTTTGTTTGCGTTGGCGAGTTTGTAGCTGGCATTATGTTCTCAAAACTCAGCAGCAAGAATCTTTGAGGTTGATTTTCTCCTTTTCCCGCCGCTCTCCCTTCTGTTCAGTGGGCTTTTGCTTTACGTCCTGGTTTGGGAGTTTTGCCTGCTAGTTCAGGCAGGTATTGCCTGCTTTTACAATTCAGCTGCACTGGTTTTATTCATAATATAACTCACCTGTATCAATATCAGTATAACTTAATAAAAATTTATGCTGTTGGAGTTGTAATTCTCTATTAAGTGCTGCTGACAGTCTCAAGACCTTCTTTTCTGTTGCAGAGATATCTTACCAGGTGCCAAATGTGATTACACTATACAGGTGCAATTAAGGTAAGGTAATGTCTTTTTGATGAACGTGCTGTGTTCCCTGAGCTAGTGTGTCGGTCTTAATTTGTCCTTGATTTTGGTGAATCGCGCTTTTAGCGCTTGGTTTGGTTCAAAATTGCGTGTCAGGTTGCTCAGAGGAAATTTTAAACGTTTGGTGCTACATTCTGAATGCTGGTTTCTATATGGGAGGGTTTCTGTATGGGAGGGAGGGTTTCTATATGGGAGCAAGCCTCTGATAAACCCTGGCGTGCAGCACCAAACCACAGGGGTCTTCCTGGACTCGGCGAGGCTGACTGAGTTGTCTCTGGGTGACGCTCTGCTGGCACAGGCCTCGCACACAAGTTTTCTCAATTTTAAGCGCAGTGAAATTTAATCTTTTTCAGAGTTTGCACGCCGATATAGAACTCGCTTCTCTCTCTTCTCCATTTAATGATTTGCCTGCTTGCAGATGCATTGCAAAAGGCGCAATAAGCCGCAGAAACTACATTACCTTAAAATTTGAACATTTGTTTAATATTCACTCAGCTATTGCTCATGAAAATGCATGACGTGTTGGAGAGCGTGAGTAGAAAAATACTTGGAAGTGCTTCACGGATTGCCCTCTGATTCTTGCAGTCAGTGCCGGGGTGGTTATTTAAGCGCCTGCCCACGCTGTCCTATGGCACTGAACAGGAACCGAGGAGGCTCTTGCCCAACATTCAACCCCCAGCAGCGTTAAAAAATGTTAAATTTTGTTATCTGGGCTTGAACTTGGCAAAGAGACAGAGAATCACTGCTGTACTCTCAGGAAAAAAAAGCGATGAGGAGTTTCGGATATCTGGAAGTCTGAAGAAAAGTGTTGTTTGAAGACTTTGGTTTGATTCAAAAGAGAGCCCGTTGGTTTTCAGGAGGGCGTTCTGTATTAATTATGGTTCTGTGACAACGCCTCTCCGATTTGGGGCTTTACAGTCGCAGTTTCCCTGCTGGGCCCATCTGTTCCGCTCTTGTGCGCAGAGCTGGTGGAGCGACGCGTGCGGGCATCCTGTTCCCTGAGACGCATCAGGAGGTGGACGCTTGGAAACGTCTCTTCTGTAGCACAGAAAACCCCCACATCTGTTTTTGAAGGACCGGTTTGGGTGTATGTGCCTCTGACGATGTTTTAGATGTTGGAGATGAAACAGAGTTTACCAGATAGTCCACCAGGAGTCTCCTGGGGTGTCCAGAGCGCATCCCTTCCCCGAAGAGGTGAACCCTCCTTCGGCAAACTTCAGTGCAGGAGTTAAAAACGATGGTGGGATCGTTTCTTCTCTCCCGCTGATCTGCCCCAGCCTATGCGGTATCCTCATGTTCCCAAGCAAGAAAAAGATTAACGCTCGGTTTTATTCTTTGTTTTATTTGGCAAGCAGAGGGAGGTTAAAAAACAATAAGATCAGATTTATTTTTCAAGAACACTGGTGGTGTGGCTCTGCATCGGCGTGACGTGCCAGGGCTTGATCTCGCAGCTCGGAAGGCGGCGGCCGAGGTCGCAGTCTGACTCAGGGCTCCGCGGCAGGGCTGCGGTTTCAGCGTGGGGAGCCGTCTCTGGCAGAGCAGCCTCCTTTGAGAGAAACTAGAGCGCACGGCCATCTGATTAACTGGGATTAGGGTTTGAACCAGAGCCTGCTCTGGGTTGCTGGTGCTGACGGTTGGACTCGATGATCTTCGAGGTCTTTTCCAACCAAGATGACTCCATGATGAGGGAGGCAACGGCAGGATATCGAGTGGTGACAGAAGAGCTTTGAGAGTCCAAGCAGTAACCAGTCTGTCCTATTGCGAGATCCACTTCGGGTCAAATATAACTTTTTAGTTCCTCAGGTGCTTTTGCCGGGTAACTTAAACAGACGTAGTTCCTTGCATCTTCAAGTGCTGCAGAATCTATGGGTGAAGCTGCACGTGAACGCGCCCAAACCCGGATTAAACCATCCGATACAAGGCTGCTGGGCTGGGAATTCTGTCAGGGTGGCCAGAGCGAATGGCAGTCCTCCTTCGTCCGAAGCGGCAGCCGGGGTAGCTGTCCGCACCACTTGAACCCGCAGCTGGGTTTGGGTCATTTTTCGGAACGATGTTGAGCCAGAGAAAGACATTTTGCCTTTGAAACCGCGATTCCGGACAGCTTAGATCGTCCTCTGCGCTGAATAAAATGAGCCCTGCCCCCGCACACTTTGCAGCGTGCGCGTTAGCAGTCGTTTCAAGTCGCTGGCGTTCTTCTGCCTTGTTTCTCGTATCGCTTTTGCCGCGCGTAGGGTTTGAAACACGCGTAGGGCGGTTCATCTGCTCATGTGTTTGCCAGCCATTGATCTGTTCTGCTTGGAAAATGTTTTCCCCTTTTTACAGGGAAGTTTGGCTGCCGTTTTTTGCGAGTGTCACCACTCACTTGCCAGTTTCTCCCTCCTGCTTCTTAGGTTTTGCTTGTGTGAAACCAGCTGTCCCCAAGAAGATTACTTCCCTCCTAATTTATTTGTCAAGGTCAATGGAAAACTCTGTCCCCTGCCTGTGAGTAAATCTTATTTCTTCTTAATATGTTGTAGACTGAAGTCTGCCCTTTTACACAGCTGCAGCTCCCAGCGAGTGCAGTGAGAACGTATTTTCCAGAGATTAAAGACTGACTGGAAATGGTGTGGTCAGAGCGCAAAACTGATTTCATGTTACGGGGCTGTGGATTGGTGATGAAAGCTGCTCTTTGATTCAAGGAGCGTGGTCTTGAAGTAGAAGAATATGCAAACTTTGGGCCTGATTTTTTTTTTTTTTTTAACCAGCAGATGCCCTCTCGTTTTTTTGGAACGCCTCTTTTGGCGAAAAACTTGATAATAAAAATGCAGAGTAAAATCTGAGTTTAATGGAATAATGGCGCTGCCTTTAGTTTCTCACGTTGCAGGAAGAACTGGATGCTCCAGTCAAGGCTGGGGTCCTTTGTGCTGGGTAATGTGTAAAAATATACTAAGAAATAGCGCTTGCCCCATTTACAGCCCACAAAGGGATGCGATCCAGCGCCACACCGAAGAGAGGTATCGGAGGTTTGACCGTCTCAGGCCGGTCCCCCGTCTGCTCTCCCACGCCGGCCTTGCTGCGTTACAGCTGGCGCTTTTTGCAAGCAAACCTGCAGAACGGCCTCTGATGCTCTGCCGGAGCCGCTCCCTTCATATTTTTAGAGATTTGCATTTTTTGCCTCAGATATTCTGTCTGGTTTTGGCCAAGACGATTAGTAACCTGCTTTTTTTTAAAAAAAAAAAAAAAAAAAAAATATAGAGAGAGGTCGTTTCTGGCCTGGTGGGGCGGAAAGAGGGAAGCGCATGTGAGATGCGAGATGGCTGAAGGGTTCCCCCCCCTGCTTCTGCTCTCAGATAAGGTTTCTGGCGTTCATTTGGCTGAGTCATCTGCAGCTGAGAAGCTGTTTGTACGGGCTGCGCGCGCCACAGCAGCTCGAGGGGAAGGCTTTTTTGTTTTACTTCTGCTTAAACTGAGGGGCGGCTGCTGAATCAGTCTCAGGCTGCCCGGTCCGAGGGTGATGAAAAAAGGGCGGTGTAAATCTCTCTGAGCCGCAGAAAAGGCGCTCTCGGGCTGAATAGTGGGATGGGCTTCTAATCGAGTTGGAACGTGGCTATAATGAAGCAAAAATGAGATCAGCCTGAGATTTGTCACAGGATGTAATTTTTTAGCTTCCCAGCCTCGCTGAACTGGGTAGGATTTGGTTTTTAATTCAACGCCATTTGTGCAAAACGCATCCCGGACCGACAGGTCTGTGTTCCTGGAGAGGCTGAGCTTACGATGGGATTCCAGTGGGCTCGTCAGCGTAAGGAGATGAGAGGCAGCCTTTATTCTCCCTTTCTTGACATCGAGGAGTAATAACGTACTGCTTAGAGATTCGTAGATATATTCTCATAGGTGTGACGTGAAATGTCGTGAGGTACAATGTGCCGTGAAGAGATTGGGTTCGTAGATTCTTGCACGTGGCCTTGCACCTTGGAGAGAATTCATTTTATGCCAGGTCATCTTTCTTTCTTTGCAGGGTTATCTCCCGCCCACGAAAAACGGCGCAGAGCCGAAACGACCCAGCCGCCCCGTCAATATCACTCCGTTGGCACGGCTTTCGGCGACTGTCCCGAACATGATCGTGGTGAACTGGTCCTCGGAGTTTGGCAGGGTGAGTGAGGTGAAAACCATTTCCCGTTTGCTGCTCTTCCTTCGCTGCCAGTCGTTTGCAGCCTCAGGTCTGCAAGGCGGAATCGAGGTCGCTTTTGCAGTAGCATCAAGCTGTGCAGATCCGGGAGAGCCCTCTCCTTTCTGGTGGGTTTTTCTAGGTCTGAGCAGCGTCAACTTCTTTTCAACAGAACTACTCTCTGTCGGTGTACCTGGTGAAGCAGCTGACATCGGTAACGCTGCTACAGAAGCTGAGAGCCAAGGGCATCCGAAATCCAGACCATTCGCGAGCCCTGAGTACGTACCCCTCGTGACGGTGTTCGATCCGATCCCGTGCTGAGCATGGGAGGAGAGAGCGGGTCTGAATTAGCAAGCGGGGGCGGTGCAGGTCTTTGGCGCGTCCCTTCTCGCGAGCCCGCACGCGCTTGCTGAGGCCTGTTGACGGGAAGGTAAGGATCGTCAAGATTGCGGACTATTTTTCAGTGATGCCATTCAACAGAGCTCTAAATCAAACCCTTCTTCAAATCGCTGCCCGTCTCTGTTGTGATCCTTCCAAAACATTGGTCCTGTGAGAAGCAGCAGGAGTGGTGCCATTGCTGCTTATGCTCAAACTGTACGTGTTTCCCTACAACCACATGTTTCCCTACAACCACGCGTTCCCCCCGTGCTGTCGTTTCACAGGCAGGCTGTAAAATCTTTAAGGCAGGGACTGTCTCCTTGTGCTGCCCCGTGGTCCAGCCCAGGAGATTCTTGCCGGAGCTGTTAACCTAATAGTAGTAACGCCTGCTGTCGTAAGCATTACCTGCCTGTAATTTGGATAATAAGTGTCACGGTGCAAATTATAAATCACGTCTGTACGTATTTATGCATGTAAAAGAAGGAGGATGTTGACAGGAGACCTTTTTTCCCCCCTCCTCTTCTTTCAGTCAAAGAAAAACTAACCGCTGACCCTGACAGCGAGATAGCCACAACGAGCCTACGCGTTTCCCTGATGTGTCCAGTAGGTTTCTACCGTTTTGTTCCTTTTTCTTGGGCAGGCCTTTGCGAGCAGCTTCCCGCTTTACCTTACCCTCGCGTAGGAACGCTTTGGAGTGAGACGAGGGCTAATGCTGCCGCAGCCCTGCTTCTGTTGAAAAGTCAGCTTTGACGCCTAAATAAAAGCAGAACCGCTTTCTTTCGTGCATAAAAAAAATTGCTGAGATGTGGCCTAAATTGCCTAGCCAAAAAATGTCTTCTGTTGACCCGATCCTTGTCCTTCGCTATTAGCATGTGTTTGAGGTGGAAGTGAGCTTAAAAAATAGAAAGAAAAGGCAAAAATACCCTCAGGAGAGGTTGTTTTCTCTCGCACGTGAATTCTTCGTTGACGTTTAGTTTAAGGTCTCGTTAAGCGTGCTGGAGCGCTGGGCAGGGGAGAAAAGGGAATGAACGGGGAGGAACGCCGCTGGCTTTGCTCGGTGCTGCGAGAGGCGCCTTCTACAAAACCAACTTCATTTCTTACTCCTCGTTCCCCAGCTGGGTAAGATGAGGCTGATCGTGCCCTGCCGAGCCATCACGTGCACCCACCTCCAGTGCTTCGATGCAGCGCTCTATCTTCAAATGAATGAGAAGAAACCCACGTGGACTTGTCCTGTGTGCGATAAGAAAGCCCCGTATGACACCCTGATCATCGACGGGTGAGCCGAGCAGGCTTCTGGCGCGGTCTTTAGCCTGGATAATGTTTTTCTTTTAAGGCTTATCCTCTAATGCTAGCATATATAGACAGGTTACAGCCTCGAGTAACTTAAAATCTGATTTTCATTCCCTGAACCGCTTTGATGCCAGTCTGGAGAGATTTCTCCCAACGAACAAGAAGCCTTTGTCAAAATCTTGGCTTCCTTGCTGGCAGCCTCCGCAGAGGCAGTAGTGAGGGAACCTGCTTACCGGGGGTTGAACAGAGCCTCCTGTGTACATCGAACAGCCCGTCATAAACCGAAACCTGCAGGTGATATTGGCACGGATTTTAGAACGGTATGTTTACGCGCGAGCCCTTGCAGCGTGCGCTCTCCCCAGCTTGTGCTCCCGCCCCCAGGTTGTTCATGGAAATCCTGAACTCCTGCACGGACTGCGATGAGATCCAGTTCATGGAGGACGGCTCCTGGTGCCCCATGAAGCCGAAGAAGGAGAACCAGGAGGTGTGCCAGACATCTGCCTTCAGCGGGATCGAGGGTACGGGAGCTATGGTCGCCAACTCTTTTTTTGGACGCCTTGTTTTGCCAAAGCAACGTTTACATTTACAATTTTTACATTTACAAAGCCACATTTGGAGCGTTTCAGATCCCATCTGGGAGCCGGTATTTGGGATCACACTGAAATACCAGGAGCATGACAGGCACTTAGCACACCGCTGTGGAGTAAGTGCTAGCAAAAGCAAGAAAAATGCAGGTTCCTCTTGAAACTGCAGCGTTAATCCCAGGTGGGCTAGGGAGACCTGACCGTCAGTGTGGGGATCATCTTCTGTTCTGGGACGGGGTGTGGATTTGCTACGAGCTGTTTGGAGGTCCCGAGTTCCTCGCAGGGGTGTAGCGCTTGCAGAGGCGGCGGTGTTTTGCCCCTCTCCATTTCAGCAGTTGACGCTGATCGCTGGTTTTCCTCTGCAGCCAGCTCCCTTTACACTGTGAGCTCCGAGGGCAAGAACGCTTTGGAGGGCAAGAAAAAAGTGGAAGTTATTGACCTCACTCTGGACAGCTCGTCGGACGAGGAGGAGCCGCCTGCCAAGAAGCAGTGCCCGGTCTCCAGCACGGCTCTCCCGGCAGCGGCCGGGCCCAAGGGGTAAGGCAGCGCCGCAACCCGGCCCCCCGCCTTCCGGGGCTTTGGCTTCTTTGGCTTCCTGCTCTCTGCTCGCTTCCCTTCCCGAACGCCGATGCCGTCGCCGTGACCAGCTCCGAGCCCGCTCTGTCCCTGGGAAGCGCTGCCGCTGCTTCCCGCAGCTGGCCGGGGTGGGGTGACACACCTCTTCGGCCGAGGGAGGGCTTGGTTTTGCTCTAGGTGTGGTAGCATCAGGGGTTTTGGGGGTTTTTGCTGATAAACAACGGAGGAATTTTGCCCTCAGCATGCCGTTCTGCTTTTGTTAAGGTTCCTCGGGTCTGTATTCTGTTTCAGGGCATTAAGTATTGATCACCAGCCGTCTTCTGTGCTTCGAAGCCCGCCCACGGCCACTCTCGGCAGCGACTATCTCTCCAACCTCCCCCTTCCCGACTACCACCCTTCCTACCAGGTGCCCTCGGAGTTTCAAGGTAACGACAAAGATCTCTGGCAGCGCTTTTCAAACGCGCACGATTGTACCAGTTTACCAGACTTCAGCTGGCCGTAACAGCCGGTGCCCTGGCCTGCTCTTCCCCTGAGCCGCGGGGGCCTTTGGGCCGCTCGCACACGTAGCCTTTCTTGGCCTGGCAGCTACTGCAGATCAGAGCAAGTGGTTTTGAATTCACTGGCCCAACACAGAAGAGGGAAGAAGGAAACTAGAGTACCTCCCTCCTGGGGCACGACTCCGGAGAGATTTCTCTGGGGGCCTGCAGGGGAGATCTTGGCTGGCAGAATAACTCGAAATCTGGTTGTCGGGGTCGCAGGTAGGAACGAGCCAGGGTTTGGCTAGTTACTGTGCCCCAGGGCCACCAGGGAAAGGAGGCTGCGACTTCCTTTCGTGGGCTGTTGTTGTTCCTGGCTGGCGGGGTGCGATCCAGGTTGTGTGTCCGAACCCAGCACGAGAGAGGCTCACGTCCGTGACCGAGCAGTGAATAACAAACCATTCCCAGGAGCCCGCGGGCCTGCGGATCGCCGTGTGCTGTACGGGAGCGAGTTACGCCTCGCCTGCCCCGGGGAGGCGGGCGTTTAAAGCCTGGGGTTGCAGGCAGGGAGGCTGCTGCCCGGAGAGATGAGGTGACGGGCTCCGGTCCCCCGTCAGCTCGGCGGTAGAGACCTGGAAACCCTCTCTGTCCCGTGCGCGGTGCACGCGTCCCTCCCGTCCGATGTGATGTGCGCAGAGTTGCCGTCTGATGGCGTTCGTTCGGTCGAGACCCTTAAGCGGCGTTTGCAGAGCGGTTTGAAGCGTCGTGGTGTCGCCAGCCTGCGCCGGCCCAGCCCCGCGCGGTTTGCCGAGCTTCGCTGGGACTTGGTTGGGGTGCCGGGCCCCCCGCCAGCTCTCGGGGTGTGAAATCGTTCGCCCTGTGCTGCTCCGCCGCTGAGCCCAGGCGATGAGTTCCAGAGGGGTTGTAGGAACGGACGGAGTTTGTGATGGAGTCGGAGCTGGCGCTGGCGCGGTACCTGGTCCTGGGAAGCAGTCCCAGCCCATCTGCCTCCCTCTCCACGGCAGCCCGGTTTGGCTCCCCTTCCTGCCAGAAGCTCATTTACCATCCAGAGATTTATTTTTCCCCTTTTTATTTTTCTAGGTCTGGATTTGTTTTCCTTCCTCCAAAGTGAAAACCAGGTAAGTTTTTTTTTTTTTTGTTTTGGTTTTTTTTTTGGTTCGTTTCGTTTTGTTTTTCTTTCTTCCTCGCCAAACCTGCAGACTGGCAAATACCTCCCTCTTCGCTCAGCCAACCTTCCTCCCCCTCCATCCTCTTCCTCTGTGAGAACTGTCGTAGGACGGCTGTGCGGTCCCACGGGCATCGCAGGGAGATAGGTGGTCAGCCCCGCAGCTGCAGGAGTCCCGGGCTCTCGCCCCTCTGCCCAGCACCTCTCTCCTTTCACGCGTCTGCTTTCCCGAGCCTGCCGTGCTGCGGCGAGTTCGGAATCGCCGAGGCTCGGAGCTGGAAATGTTTTGCTTCTCTGAGGCGGAATCCACGCAGCCGTAGGAGAGCGGTGGTAGAAAGCGGAGGGATTTGGCGGCGGTCGCCAAGATTTGTCCTGGCGGCGTCGCGCGGAGGCGGCTCAGCGTAGGGCACGGATCCGCGCGCGCGTGGCTTTTCAGGGCGGTCGCTGTAGGCTCCGTCTTCTTTCTCTGTGCTGGGCTTTATTTCTTGCTGCTGCCGCATCTCTTTGCTGCCGTTCTCGCCTCCGAAGCCCGCGCTCGCACGGGGCCGTGCTGACGGGAGGCAGCGGGGGTCGATGGCTCAGGGCCGGTCCTGGTAAACTGGTACATTGCTCTGGGGTCGTCCCTGCGCGAGCCGTCCGCTGCGTGGGACGGGGGGCGTGGACCCCGTGAGCTGACGGGGGTTTCTCCTTCGCTTGGCAGCATTACAGCCCCTCCGTGATCACCTCCCTGGATGAGCAGGATGCCCTCGGCCACTTCTTCCAGTACAGAGGCGCGTCCGGCCACTTCATTAACGTGAATCCCCTGGCCCCCGTGATGGCAGGCTCTCACAGCGCCGTCAGCCCGGCCGGCGGCCGCATCAGCAGCATCGTCTCCACCAGCGCGCTGCGGGAGAGCCACGGGCACAACGGGACCGTAAGCAGTGGCACGGCACTGCCGGGCTGCAGGCCAGACATCATCTCCCTGGACTAAGGCTGCGCTGCTGCCCGTCGTTCCCTCTGCCGGGGACGGGAGGCGAGGGCCGATCTCCAGCCGCTGCCTTAGGGATCGGCTTCCCCGGCCGGGGCTGGAAGGAGCTGCGCTGCGTTGCGTCTCCTCTCCCGATCGAGGCCGTCGCCCCCGCGTAGCCCGCGCCCCCAGGCCTCCGCGCGCCGGTGGCTTCCGCCTCTGTCAGGAAGGCTGCGTCCCGCGGCCGCGCCTGCGCGGTTTCCGAGGGTTAACCAAACCCCCTGACTTTAAAGAAATATTTTAAAACCGTTTATGTGGCGTAGGATTCCGCTGCGGATCTCGGCGAGGATAAACCAACCGCCGCCTCGGTGGCGGGAGCAGCGCCCGCTCCCCAGAAGCGGGGTGTCCTGCGCTCGCCCCCAGCCCCGGCGCGGACCCTCGCGAGCGAGGCTGGGGCTGCCCCCGGCCCCCCGACATCGCTCCTCGTGTGGCGGGGGCAGAGTGGAGGCACGCGGGGCTGCGTTGGAGGACGGGGCGGCGCCGCTGCCCCTGCCCGTCCCTCCCGTGACAGTGAAATTACGACGTATTTTTAAAAAACGATATAGATTTCTTTTCCCGCGCAGACCTGTACAGAGAACAAAGAGATGATCTATATTTTCAGTTGCAGCTTTTGTACATAGAAAACTCCAAAGACTTCCCCGTTTCTCCGCGCGAGGACTAAATGAAGGTTGCGTCGTCTCCGGGGACGGCGCATCGCCTGTTGCACAAGTTATTTATGTATTTAAACGTATCCTTTAGTTTGTAACCTCTACAGCGCCGTACCTGCTGCTTTGTGAGCGTCCGGAGGGGCTCGCTCCCCGCTGCCGAGCTCCTCGCCCGGCCCCCGCAGCGCCAGGCGCAGGGGAGGCGGCTCGCGGCGAGGCCGGAGCGCCGACAGGTACCACGTGTAGCCATTTTTTTAGCACCTTTTTTTAACTGCTCCTTCCCTGACCTTCCAGGCCGGGGGCTCGGGCGGGGGAGCAGCGCACAGCCTTCTGCTTGGACGATTTCCTATTTCTTGTATCGTAACCGCGGCAAATCTTTCGATGCAATAAAGGTGTAAATGCGGAGGACCTGCCCGCTCCTGCGGCGACCGGGCGCGCGGAGCCGCAGCCCAGCCGCCGCTGCTCTGGTGCGAGGAGCAGGGGTCTGGGGGCAGGAGTGCGCGGGTTTGGGGGGTTTCCGAACGTCGGGAATCCCCCGCTGGCGGGGATTTGTTCCCAACCGGGTGGCGCCGAGATGCCGGGCTGGCTCGCGGTGGGCTCCGCTCGCCCGCGTCCCCTCGCTCTGCTCTGCTTTCCCTGCAGCCAGAGGTGCCCGGCGCGGGACCCCGGTCCCCCGGCACGCGCGGCGGCTGCGCTCCCGGCACTGCCGGGGCGACAACGTGCCTTTTGTAGACCCAGCGCGCCATTACACGCGGCGGGAGCGGCTGGCGGCTTGGCGCGGGCCCGCGCCGGCTCCGTACCGTGCCGCTTGACCCCGCGGGGCCGTTTCTGTGGGTGCAGAGCCCACCTTGCACCCAAAGAACCCCCCCAGCGCACGCTACCGGGGTGGGGGACCCCGGGCTTGGTCGGCTGATGGGTGCTGATCTGCGCCGCGTCCCCTCCGCGCTGTCCCGCCACCCGCGCCCCCGTCCCGCTCCAGCGCGGACTCCACTCCCGGTGGGCAGCAACTTTATTCCCGGCAGCAGGAGCGGCGCGACGCTGCCCTAGGGCCCGACGCGTCCCTGCTCCCCGCGGGACTGCAGCCAGAGCCGAAGGGCGAACTTGGTGCCGGTGCTGACCCGCTCCACGTCCTCCCCTTCGGCGGGAGCCGCGGTCAGGAAGGTGCCGGTCGGCAGCTGGGCGCTGCGGGAGGAGCCGCTGCTCAGCTCGGTGATGCTGAGGGAGGGCGGGCGGTGAGGGAGGGGGCGACGCGGGGCCTGGGGCTCCGCACCCCCTTCCCAGAGCCGGCGGGAGCCGCTCCCGCGTCCCTCCTCACCCCACGGTGGGCGGCAGTGCCGCGGGGACGCGTCCCCACCTCTCCGCTCCGTCCTCGGTGGCTGCGATGGCCTCCAGGAGCGGGGGCTCCAGCCAGGCGTAGGCGCTCACCTCGCTCTCGCTGGGCCGCATCCTGGCCTGGTGCCCGGCGCGGGGTCAAACCGGGGCGCCCCCGGCGCGGGGTCAAACCGGGGCGCCCCCAGCCCGGCCCCCACCCAGCGCTCACCCACCTCCAGCCGCTGGTGGGGCTCGGCGCAGAGGAGCAGCAGGTAGGCGACGATGTGGTGGCGGCGCGGCAGCCCCCGGCTCAGCGTGGGCGGGTAGATGGACTGGGGGCGACACACGCGCGCCGTCAGCGGGTGCTGCCCCCCACCCAAGGGTGCTCGGCCCCCCCCCCGGGCGCGGGACGTCACCTCCCAGAGGCCCAGCATCCGCCAGGAGAAGCTCCCGGCCTCCAGGCGCAGCCCCGTCTCCTCCTCCAGCTCCCGCAGCGCCGCGTCCAGCAGCTGCGGCCAAGGCGGGGGTCAGCGTGCGCCACCCCCCCGGCTCCCGCCGCCCCGGCCGCTCGTCGCCGCGCCGTCCCCTCACCTCCTCGCCCGGCTCCACGTGTCCCCCTGCGAGGAGCCGGGGGTCAGGGGCGCCCCGCGGCGCCCCGCACCCCGGGTTCCCGGCGGCCGGACTCACCGGGCGGCACCCAGACGTCGGGGAAGGCGCGGAGGCCGCCGGCGCGGCGGGTGAGCAGGACGCGGCCGGTGCTGGCCTGCAGCAGCGCGGCCGCCCCCGCCGCCACCCCGCGGCCCCGCAGCTCTGCCGGGAGGGCGAGCGCCGGTCGCTGCCCCAGGCGCTTGGCGGGGCAGGAGCGGGGTCTCTGCGGGGAGCGGGGGGCGTCGGGGGGCGCCGGGGGCAGCGGGCGCCCGGGGCGCGGCCCCCACCCACCTGCAGCAGGGCGACGGCGGAGCCGGGGAAGGCCGCGTCCGAGAGGAGGAAGCGGCCGCGCTCCAGGCCGCAGCTCACCACCGCCGCGTCCTCGTGCGCCGCGCAGAAGGCGCCGGTGACGCTCTGCGGGGGAGCGAGAGGGCGGCGGCGTGGCCACCAACATGGCCACCAACATGGCACCGCCATGGCGCCACGACGGCCACCAACGTGGCACCGCGGTGGCCACCGCCGCGGCACCGCACGGGACGCGCCCCTGCGGCCAGCCCGCGCGTGCACGCTCGGGTGGGCGCCCCCGCACGCTCCCGCAGGCCCTGCCCCCCCCCCCTTGCACACTCACCCCTCTCCTGCCGTGGGCACCCCCGCCTCGTGCACTGTGCACCCCCTGCACACTCACACCGTCCTGCTGTGCGCACCCCTGTTGCACACTCACACTCTCCTTGTCCTCCTGCACACCCCCCCTTGCACACACCCCTCCTGCACACCCCCCTTGCACCCTTCCCCCTTGCCCCCCTTGCCCCCCTGCACCCCCCCTTGCCCCCCCCGCACGCCCTCTTGCACCCCCCGCCCTTGCACCCCCCCCTTGCACCCCCTTTGCACACTCCCCCCCCCCGGTACCTGCCCGAAGCATGCGGGCCCCCCCGCCCCGCCCCGCCTCACGTGCACCAGCACGCGCGCCATCCCCGCCACGGGCGCGCGGCCTTCCCCCCGGGTGGGCGTGGCCTCCGCGAGGGGCGGTGCTGGGCGGCGACAGCGCCCCCTGCCGGCGGCCGCCGGGGCCCCGCCCGCTCCCGGGAGGAACGGAGCCACCGGCGCGCCCCCCCCCCCCCCCCCCCCCCCCCCCCCCGGGCACTCGGGCGGCAGCGGCGGCTTCGGCTTTTATTTTCCCCAACGGCGACAGCGCCACGGGCCGACGCGGCGCCCCCCCGGCCCCGTCCGTGTCCCCACCCCCGGGCCCGGGCCCGGGCCCCCTCAGGGCCTCTTCACGGTGCTCTCGATGAAGGACTCCAGCACAAAGATGGTCTCGTCCACCTGGTTCTCGCTGGCGTCGATCCTGGGGGGCAGACGGTGCGGTGGGAAGGCTGCCGGCGTCCCCAGCCCGCTCCCGTCCCATCCCCGTCCCCATCCCCATCCCATCCCCATCCCGTCCCCATCCCTGTCCCCGTCCTCATCCCATCCCCATCCCCATCCCGTCCCCGTCCTCGTCCTCATCCCATCCCCGTCCCCGTCCTCATCCCATCCCCATCCCCATCCCGTCCCCGTCCTCGTCCTCATCCCATCCCCGTCCCCATCCCTGTCCCCGTCCCCATCCCCGTCCCCATCCCCATCCCCGTTCCCGTCCCCGTCCCGTCCCCATCCCCGTGCCCATCCCCGTCCCGCTCCTGTCCCGTTCCCATCCCCATCCCCATCCCCATCCTGTCCCCGTCCCGTCCCCGTCCCGCTCCCATCCCGTCCCGCTCCCATCCCCGTCCCGTCCCCGTCCCGCTCCCATCCCGTCCCGCTCCCATCCCCGTCCCGTCCCCGTCCTGTCCCGCTCCCATCCCCGTCCCGTCCCCGTCCCGCTCCCATCCCGTCCCGCTCCCATCCCCATCCCGTCCCCGTCCCGCTCCCATCCCGTCCCCGTCCCGCTCCCATCCCGTCCCGCTCCCATCCCCATCCCGTCCCCGTCCCGCTCCCATCCCGTCCCGCTCCCATCCCCATCCCGTCCCCATCCCGTCCCCGTCCCGCTCCCATCCCGTCCCGCTCCCATCCCCATCCCGTCCCCGTCCCGCTCCCATCCCGTCCCCGTCCCGCTCCCATCCCGTCCCCGTCCCGCTCCCATCCCGTCCCGCTCCCATCCCCATCCCGTCCCCGTCCCGCTCCCATCCCATCCCGCTCCCATCCCCATCCCGTCCCCGTCCCCATCCCGTCCCCGTCCCGCTCCCATCCCGTCCCGCCGGCCGGCGCTCACTTGTTGACGTTGCGTTTGAGGTTCTCCAGCTGCTGGCGCTCGGGGGCCGTGATCATCTCCTCGATCTCCTGCAGCTGCGCCTCCTCGGCGCCGGTGGCCTGCATGGACGCCAGGATGGCTTCCACCCGCTGCGACTTCTCCAGCAGCCTCCTGGGGAGGTGAGCGACCAGCAAACGGCGGCTGCAACCCCCGCCTCCCCCGCCCTTCCGCCAGCCGCCCGAGCCCCAGCCTCACTTGTTCTCCTTGGTCTCAAACTGGCGCCGCTCCATCAGGTTGGCCACGCTCTGGGAAGAGGAAAGAGAAGCGGGGCAGGGGGAGACGCCGGCAGCAAAGCCGGAACGGGTGGCGCAACGGGGACGTTGCTGCTGCCACCCCCGGTGGCACCATCCAGGAGAGGCCCCGGGGTGGAGAACAACCACGTGTGGTGGTGAAGAACCACGCATCTTGGTGGTGGTGGAGAACCACGCCTGGTGGTGGTGGCAGTGATGGAGAACCACGCGTGGCGGTGGTGGAGAACCACATGTGGTGGTGGTGGTGAAGGAGAACAACCACACGTGGTGGTGGCAGTGAAGGAGAACAACCACGCCTGGTGGTGGTGGTGAAGGAGAACAACCACGCGTGGTGGTGGTGGTGAAGGAGAACAACCACGCGTGGTGGTGGTGGAGGAGAACAACTACATGTGGTGGCAGCGGAGAACCACGTGTGGTGGTGGTGAAGGACACCAGCCACGCCTGATGGTGGTGGAGGAGAACCGCGCCTGATGGTGGTGGTGGGGAGCCACCAGGCTCCACCGCCCGGCGCAGGCGCACGCTGTGGGTCCTGGATTCCCCCCGGCTTGGGAACCTTGGTGTGGCTGGAGCCCAGATGGGGACCCGGCAGGGACCAGGCAGGTGCCAGCGGCTTCGGGGACCAGGCAGAGCCACCGGCGGGTCACCGGGAGCGTCCATGGCGGTGACGGGGACGTACCTTGTAGCACCGGTGCAGCAGCATCCGCGCGGAGGAGAGGACGTTCACGGTGTAGAGGTAGAAGGTGCGGGACGGGGCGTGGTCCGGAGTCTTGGGAATCTCCTACCGTGGGCGAGAGCAGGGGGGGCCTTCACCGCGCGGCGCCGCAGCGAGCGACACAGCCTCGGGGACACACGTCCAGCCCCCAGGCCTCGGTCCCTGTCCACGCGCCCCCTGCCTCGCTCACCTGCAGGGACACGAAATTCTCCGACAGCATTTTGTAGAGCATGTCCTTGGCTTCCTTGGCCGGGATCATGGCGAAATCCTCCACCTGCTTCTGCTCCAAATGCTTCTTCCGCAGGAGCAAGCGGAATATCCGGGCGCAGCGGGAGCCAAACCTGGGCGGGAGAGGAAAATAATCAGCGGATGGAAGCGAGAAAGGGTCCGGAAGCCTTCAATCGCCGTTTTACCTCTCCTCCACGATGGACTCCAGCGTTGCCGTCGCCAGAGACGCCAGGGCCTTGTGAAGGTCTGTACAAGATCAAGGTCAAGGGCCAACACCGGCGCGCGGGAGCACGGGGGGCGGGTGGTTTACCCCAAAGGATACTGACAGTGTACATGCCCCCGCCGCTGTCCCCGGATTTACCCACAAACTCGAGCTACGAGAAAAGACAGAAAGCTCAGCACATCCCAAAGTAACAAAAATCCCGATTGTCTTAAAATCTTGATTGTAAAAAGTAATACATAGATTTTATGAAAAAAAAACCACCACCTCTGACCTTAACGGCCTAAGAACATCGCCCATATTTTTTAACACTTCCAATTTCTTTAAAACATCAGTAGCAAAGCGGTTTTCCCTCGGCCCGAGATCTCCCCAGGGCGCGGCCCAGGCTGGGGGTGCAGGGAGCGCGGCGAGCAGCCGCCGCGGAGCCGCGTTTGACTTCTTTACGCAGCCCCCTTCTCGCGTTCGGGCGGCACGGATAACGACGCGGTTCTTACCGGGTCGTCTGCTAGCAGGGTGAGGTACTGGTCCAAAACCTGCTTCGCGATGTTGTATCCGGCCGGAAGGGATCTGAATATCTACGGGAGGAAACCAGGCAGAACGTAAGCGGGGGTGAAACGCAATAAGCAGCTTTTTGAAATCTGCAGGTGCTTTACAGAGTTTTCCTGCCGGAGCCAAGCCCGGTGCCGGAGCCAAGCCCGGTGCCGGAGCCGTGCCCTGCACCCTGACGTCTCGGGGGCGGGAACCGACCTCGTTGGAAGAGAGGGGCTGGGTGTACGGCGCGTTGGAGGACGTGGTGACTTCGCTCATCCGCAGCATCGTCCGCACTATTTCGCTGCTGGTCTGGTTTGGGGGGGAAGGAAACGGCCCTGAGTGGGGGAGAGCCTCTGTCCCGAGCTCTTCCCGCAGCAGCAACCGCGCCTGGGCCGCCCCTGCCCGCCCCGGAGCGGGGTTTAAACCCTCCCCGCCGGGCCCACAACCATCCAGCTCCCCCCTGACGTGGAGAGCAACCGCGGGACGGTTCGGGGCGCTTCCACCAACCTGATCCATGCGGTTGGCCACGGCACTGACGATCCCCTGGTCTCGAAAATGCTGGTGGAACCGGTCGATGTTGACTTGCCAGTAAATGCCGTCGTCGGGCAGAGGCTGTGGGGGGACGGTGGGAGAGAGAGGAGCTGCAAAAGCTGAAGGAAAGGGGCCACAAAACTGGGGAAGATGAGATGCAAAAACTGAGGGGGATGAGACAAAACTGAGGGAGAGGAGCTGCAAAAACTGAGGGAGAGGGGCCACAAAAACGGAGGGAGAGGGGCCACAAAAACGGAGGGAGAGGGGCCACAAAAACGGAGGGAGAGGGGCCACAAAAACTGCTCATTTGGTTTCCCCAGGAGAACGTGTTTGGGAAGACGCTGGATCCCTCGAGCCCGTAAGCTCAGAGGAGGAGGAAGGAGCTCAGCCCTCGGCAGGACAGGGACAGAGGAGCGTCCCCAGCAACGGTCACATGCGGGGGGCAGGCAGCTGCCTCCACCTTTCCCCTGTGCCGCAGCCCCGGCTCTGATTTACAGCCGAGGGCGACGTTCCTTCAGCGTCCCCCATACCTCCGAGCTTTCTCCATCTTGCTTCTGCTTTTTAGCCTTGTGTTCCCCGTTCTCCTCCTCGTCGCACGACCGTCTCCGCTTCCCTTTCCCTGTCAAACAAAGATGGCGTTTGCTTTTAAAAACCACTGCCACGGTCTCGGGTGAACAGCGTGTGGCCGCGCGCTCCCCCAGCGCCCTGCTCGCCAGCGGGTAGCGCCTGGGGTTACCCCGAGGGGCTTCTCACCTACGAGGTTGAGCCTGGGCACGACGTACATGTCCTTCTCGTTGATCACCAACGCGGGCGCGGGGGGAGGCGGCGCATCGGGGTTCTCGGGGGTTTCGGGGACCAGCGGACACCTCTGCACAAAGTGCGTGTCCGCCAGGCGCACAAACGTGTTGGAGACGTCAGCGTAATCCATGGTCTTCCCGTCTAGGGCAGAGGACGGAGACGGCGGCGTCAAGCTCTGCCAGCCCCGGCTCGCTCCTGCGGCTCTGGAGGACGAGGTGATGCTGTGGTCCCCAGAGAACCGCTAGGAACAGGCTGCTCGGAGGCCGTTTTGGGGTAGGGGGCCTGGTTTGGGGGCATTTATAACCCCTCTGGCAGCGGGACCACTTTGGGTGGCTCCTTCTCCCAAGTTCAAGGGCTGCTTTCTGCTGTAACGCAGGCCACAGAGCGTCTGGTACCGCATTCACCGAGCAAAACCGGCCTCCGGCAGCCGCTGCGCCTCCTCCCGCTCCCAGATCCCCTTTTTTAGGAAGAGGAGATTCTCACCTTCCATGGTTTCAGTCAGCCTGTCCGCCACCTTCCTCACCACCGCGCTCATCGTCATCTTGCCGTTGAGGAGCAGCTCCTCCACGATGAGCTCCCCCGTGTCGTTGTAGAGGGTCTTGGCGGTGTAGATGTAACGCGGGTAGCGGAGGATCCTCAGGACCCGCTTGCACTGGGCCTCGTACTCCACGAAACCTCGCTTCTGCAGCTGGTACGTCACCAGGTTGTGTTGGATGAGGACGCAAAGGGCTTTCTTAACCTGCCCGAGGCAGAGCGGGGCTCGGTTACGCGACAGCGAAGCCCGCGCTGCGCTCACCCCCCTTCACGGAGCATTTCCTCCACGCGCAGCCACCATTTTCCCCCCGCTGTGACCCTCCCCGGTGTCTGCGTCACCATCTTGTCCCCTGCGCATCACCCCCATCTCTCTGGCCTCTATTCCCTGCCTTTGCTCCCTACGGAGACGTCAGAGTTACGCTCTCCTCCTTCCCAGACCACTTCTTAAGCGAGATAATGAACCACCTCTCCCGCTTGAGAAAACCCACACGATTTATGTTTTTTATAAGCGCCAAAGGGCTCGTTTGTCCTTCTCAAGGTTTTCCCTCCAGTTCCTCCTTCGGTGCTGGCTGACAGCTCGGGCTGAGATGGGAGCGCTCCAGGCTGCGTTATCGAACGCGCCCAAGCCGAAGCCGACGCGGGTTTGGGACGTACCTGATCCAGCAACAGCCCCGTGTCGCTGACGATCATCCGCAGCGGCTGGGTGCCCGTCCTGATAAGGTAAGTCCCGATCTTCTCCACGATCTCCCCGAAGTGTTCTTGCAGCAGGAGGGAACACAGCTTTATTTCCGCCTGAGTCATCTCGACGGCAGATCAAACCCCCCGGCGGTGCTGGGGAAGAGCGCGGATGTTATTACGGCTGGTTTGGGGGGACGGGATGGCGGGGGGCGCCCGGAGAAACCCGTCTGTGCTCCGTCCCGAGATGGATGTACCCAGGGAGACCAAGTCTTGAGTGAAACCGGCCCCTGGCGCTGTGGCGGGGGTGAGATGTGGAGGGGACGGATGGTCAGGCACACGGCTGGTCCCTGTGTCCCTCCCTGGGGATGGCAGCCCTCTCTGAGGAGAGGCCTGGGTCCATAGGTTCCCGCCACCCAAAGGGCAGCCATGCCAGAGGGGCCGGGGTCCCCGTGTCCCTGTCCCAAGGGGGATGGCAGCCCTGTCCGCAGGGTCCCTGTGTCCTCTCCCAGGCTGGATGGCCCCCACAGAGAGCTGGGGTCCTGTCCCGCGTCCCCTCCCCGGGGATGGCAGCCCTGTCTGAGGCGGCCTTGGCCATAGGTCCCCGCCACCCAAGCGGCAGCCATGTCAGAGGGGTCAGGGTCCTCGTGTCCCCCTCCCAGGCGGGATGGCCCCCACAGAGGGCCGGGGTCCTGTCAGAGGGGCCGGGGTCCCCGCGTCCCCTCCCGGGGTCCGCAGCCCGCTCGGAGGGGACCCGCCAGGCCCTCACTCACCCAGGCCCGGCCTAGGCCCATGTGGCCACCATGGCAACGGGCACTTCCGGTTCTCCGCCCTCTACTTCCGGTGGCGCTGGGTACGGCCGCGCCTCGTTGGCCGCTCTGGAGGACCGGGCCGGGCGATGCTCTGCCCGCGTCGTCTCGTCGGGCCGAGGTGACGCTCTACCCACACTCCCTCGCTGCTCAGTCCGGAGCAGACGAGCGAACCGGAAGCTTGAGGCTAGCGGGTCGTTCCGCCGACGCTCTACCCGGCGGACCGCGGCCTCTCTGCCTCGGCGGAGGACTGACGGCAGGGAGCCGGCGGAGGCGGGGGAGAGAGAAGATGGCGGAGGCCTCGGCGGCGGCGGCGGCCGCCGTCTCCCAGCACCGCTTCTTCTGCCACAGCTGCAAGGGAGAGGTCAGCCCCAAGCTGCCGGTAAGCGCCGGGGGCCGGGGCTGCAGCGGGGGAGGGCGTGGGGAGGGGGGCGCCGAGGCTGAGGCCTCCCAGCGCCGGTTTCCCCCCGCCCGAGGCGGGGGCGGGCCGGGCTCGGCCCCGGGGGCTCGGGGCTCGGCCCCGTTCCCCCCAACAGATCTCCCCTTGTGGGGGGGTGCCCCTGCCCGGGGCTCAGCCTGGGGGGGTTATGACCCCCCCAAGCCCTGCAGGGGGGTGACACCCCCCCCCCATCCCCTCCCCGAGCCCTGTGGGGAAGGGGTGTCCCCTTCAAACCCCACAGACAGGGGTGACCCCCCCCCCCATCCCCTCCCCGAGCCCTGTGGGGAAGGGGTGTCCCCTTCAAACCCCACAGACAGGGGTGACCCCCCCCCCATCCCCTCCCCGAGCCCTGTGGGGAAGGGGTGTCCCCTTCAAACCCCACAGACAGGGGTGACCCCCCCCCATCCCCCCCCCAAGCCCTGTGGGGAAGGGGTGTCCCCTTCAAACCCCACGGACAGGAGTGACCCCCCCAAGCCCCCTTGCTGACCTCCCCATCCTGTGGGGAAGGGGTCCCCCCTGAAACAGGGCCACCCTGCGAAGCCTTGGAGGCTGGTGTGGTACCCCCAGACTTTCCCGAAGCCTGCAGGGAAGGGGTGACCCCCAAAATCCCACAGGGAAGGGGCTGTTCTCCAGAAAGCCAGTGGTTAAAGGTGACCCCCCCGCACCCCAGGTCCTCTAGAAAGGGGTGAGCCCCCAAATCCTGCTGAACCCTGCGGGGGCAAGGTGCCCCCCCAGCCCTGCTGGCTGTGGAGAGCGCTGGCCCCCCCCAAAGGTCTGAGGCCAGGCTGACCCGCACCCCAACCCCTCTAGGGCTGTAGGAGAGGGTGAGTCCTCCGATCCTTCTGGGAAGCGCCGATGTTCCTGCAGAAGGCAGGTGGGGGGGCTGAATGTGGCCCCCTCCCAGGGGTGACCCCTGCTTGCACCCCCTAACCGAGCCCGTGAGGGGGTCTTCGTTGGCGAGGAGGAGCGGGGAGCTCAAGCCCCAGCCCGGTGGGACTGAGCCCCCTGTATCTGGGGAGCCCGGCACCCCCAGCCCCGCAGGGGCGAGCAGGGAGGTGACAAATCCCTCAGCAAGGCAGCTGGAAGCGGGGCTGGGCTGGTGTGACCTCCGTATCCCCCCCCCCCGCTCTGTTTTTGGGGTTTTGGGGGTGGAAGGTTTGGTCCGTGATTGCTGAGGGTGGGGGACACTGGGGGAGAGGGGGCAGGACCCAGCTGATGCTCCTGTTCCCTATGGCGGTGGGGATAATCCCAGTGCCCAGCCTGGGAAGGGAAAGGGGCAGGACTGGGGGGACTGGGGGGATGCAGACAGCGTCGGATGGAGGGGAGACGTCCCAGCAGCCGTTACCCACGGGCTGCATCTACATCTGAGCCCGATTCCTGAGCTGTCCTTGCTCTGCTGCAGGTCAGGAACCGTATCTCCTGTCACCTGCAGGCACCCCGGGGTCTGCAGGCAGGGAGTTACCAGCTGCATTAACCCAAAAAGTTCATTTCTGAGATGTCAGTTGGGGGTTTTCTCTGCTCCTTTACTGTCTGAGGGTGTCAGAGCCCTCCCTCTCCTTCTCTGTCGCTAAGACAGGAGCGAGGCCACGCGCAGACCCCTCGGGTGCTGAGCCCCCTTCCCTGATTTCTGTAAAATCCAGGCAGATGGAGCGACGTGGCCCCTTGGTGGCAAGAGGGGGGCACACAGGCTCCGAAAGCGCCTGCACGCAGCCCGGGCGAGGGGCCCCGGCACGGCCTCCGGCAGGGGCTTCTGCGGGCACGAGCAGCCCCCGAGGCTGATCCTCATCTGACGGGATGGAAGTCGGATATCTGCATCCAGATCCATCCCAGCTCCTTTTCTCTGCAGCCGGTAGCTTCACCTTCGGGTGCTTCTCTTCCCTCTTGTCTCCCAAATTTTGCTCCGCTCTCTTTTTACACCATTTCCATCTGTTGCTGACTTCAGCGCTTTACCCTCCAGTGTTTCAAAATCTACTTTGTTAAAAGAGTTACTGCCCCAAACCTGCTCAAACCCCGTCCGTCCCCAAGCCTCAGGCTTTCCCAATGCCTCAGTAATCTTTCTTGCTCGACCTAGGAGTAAAATTCCAGGCCTGCTCCATGAAACACCTTTACATCAAACCTCGGCTGGTTTTTCCTTTCCTCGGATCTGGCGTGCCGCGAGCGGTTTCCTTCGCTTCTAAATCGGGAGCCCGGGCGGACCGAAGTCCCTTCTGCTTTGCGTGGGCACTAAAGAGGTCGCCGCATCCTCTGCCTGGAGGATGGCTTGCCCAGCTCTCCCGGTGTGTCTTGCTCCAGTTTCTATTTCAAGAGCACCCAGAAACCCAGCTCAGGGTTGAGGCCTCGTTGGAGGCTGTTGTTTTGCCTCTCCCGCTGGGCTCCGCTCTCATTCCCCTCCGGAGACGGCTGGATTTCGGTAGGGAGAAGGATCGTAGAGCTTTTGGTGGGTCTAGAAATGCAGGTTGTCACAGTCTGGGCTTTATGAAAACATCTCTTGGGAGCTTGTGCCTGCCACAGTAACGAAGATTTTTTTTTCTCTTTTGAGATCTCCGGTCTTCTGGCCTGGCCCTGGGGTGGGGACGGGGACGGACAGGTTCCCAGTGACCTGCTGGGGACGTGGCTTGCCGTCAGTTGTCCTCAAACCTGTTCCTCACATCATCCCTTTGAAGGAAAACACAGCCAGACCTTCCTTACGCCCTTCCCTGGCCGGTCCACTTGACTTGCAGAGGCTTTTGCAATCTTTACTCGGCGCCCAGACGTGCTTTGAGGAGTGTGGCCCGACCAGCCGCTGCGTTGGGTCGGTGCCGTCCCCATGACGTGGGGACAAGTCGGCGTAGAGGTGACGCCTGGACCCCTGGCCGTGGGGAGGACGTGGCCGCGGGGCCGCTCTGCCCGCGGTTGCGGTGGGGTGACCTCGGGAGCTGCTCCGGCTGCTTCCCTTCGGTCGGTCCTCGGAGGCTCCCCTCGTCCCTCCAGGCTGCGTAGCCGTTGCCCCGCCTTGCAGGAGAAGCGCTGGCTGTGTGCACCCCACCGCCGACTTCTTTTGGGGCAGTGACTCTCTCCCCGTGCCTCAGTTTACCCCCAGCAGCGCAAGTACTGGCTCCGTGGGGGATGATCCGCAAACCAGAAGTGATAAATTGGGAGAAGCTGGATCCGTTTGTTGGGACCGGGACATGATCCCGCCCCCCAACCTCTCTTTCTCTCACCCCAGACAAGTAACTTCTCTCCCTGTCTTTCCAAAAACAAAACAAATGCTGAGCGCACTTTTTTTTTAACTGCTTTCACCAGGATAATGGCAACCTAGACTAAAGCCCTGGCTGCAGATCGTTTGTCTGTCCGGGAGGTTGTTCTTCCTACCGACCCCCTGGGACCTGGCGAGGGCTCCCAGCACGTTGGGTTTAGATGCAGCCATCGTCCTCGGTGAGGCTGCTCTGTCTTCTCGCTTCGGCAGTGAGCCGGAGCCTCCCAGGGAGCGGGCAGAGGTGGTGTAGACTGCACACCCTGAAACGTGGGTGCCCCGAGCAGGGACGGCACCTCGACGGGTCACCGCCGGCCCTTTCGGGGTGGTTGGGGGCTGCCTCGGTGTCGGCAGGAGCCTGCAGTGTTAATGGGAGGCTGGGGCTTTGCTGGGGCTCCGCGGGGCTGATCGCTGCCCGGGCGGCCGGACTGCAGCGCTGGTTTGATGCTGCGAAGCCGGCTGATGTTTGACGATATCCCCTGCCGGCTGTTTCGATTTGTTGTGCGCTGTGGGCGCTCGTCCTGATGGGGCTGCAGCCCTGCGGATCTGTTTTTATTTTAAAGTGGGGAGGAAAAACCCGAGAGAGAGAACGTGTGGCTGGATGAGAGGCAAAGCTGAGCAGGCATTTCAGCTCTCCCGGTGCCACAGCGCCTGCAGTGCCGACTGCTGCCGTGTGTGCTGGTTTCGGCCCCGTGCCGCTCTCCCCAGAAGCGGTGGGAGGAGGCTGGAGCGATGTCCCTGCCGTGGCCGGCTGGTTTCATCCCTGCTGGGCTTCTGTCCTCGCCAAAATGGCCTGACCCCCCTTCTCCTTTGCCGGTGTGAAGCCGGGCGGTCTCAGCTGGGAGCGAGCCAGGAGAGGAGCTGTTCTCGCTTCCTTACCTTGAAGAGCTCTGGATGAACGCCGAGGATGAGACCGTCTGTCCGCTGCCGCGCACGGTTAAAAGCTGCTGCCCCAGCGTCCGGCGTTTCGGTGATGGAGTTTCCCTCGTGCTCGGCGCAGCTCAAAGAAATGCTTGAATCAGCTGAGAAACCGCGTGGCGATGCCGAAACGGAGCCAAGGTTAGGATGCGATGGTCCCCGTCTGCAACGCTGGTGACAACACAATATTTATAGCGAAGAGTGTGCCTGCGTCTCGCCGAGGGCCCTGTCCTTGCGCCGGGGGGAAGACGACGAAGCAGCAAGTTCTGAGGTCAGGTCTTGGGGCAGAGGAGACGGCGCGTGCCTTGTACGGGAGCGAGCAGGTAAGGGGGATGTCCCAGAGCGCTTGATGTCACCTGCTGTCCGGTGTGACAACTGCTTTGTCTTCTCTTGGCAAAATGTTTTTTAAAAAAAAAAAACCGCACAAGTTGCATAAAATTAGCTGCCTTGTGTCATTTGAGCCCTGGATCTTCTTTCCGAGAGGGACTAGGGCAGGGATTAGGGACGAGGTGGTGGAAAACGATGGGTTACTGCGCAGTCTGTCTTCTCGACCTCCCCGTGCTGAAGCTGAGCTGGAGACCGTACCTGCGCTGTTGGGTTGAAGGATCACAATCCTCCAGGAATTCACCTAGTGACTTTTTAAAGATGCTTTATGCTTCTGGCTTCCCGACAGCCTCTGGCCGCAGCCTCCACGGCCGATGCGTAGCGTGAGGAAAGTCCTCAGGCGGTAAAAATACACGTGGAGGTGATGAGCTGCCTCGAGGAGTGGGGACCCGGGGAGAAGCTGATGAGCTGCAAGGGTGACACGGTCCTGGTTCCCATGCCAGCGCGATGGGAGAGATCAGGAGCCTGTGAGCGCTCCAGCATCCTGCCAGGGAAGAGACGCCGTGGGGTTATTCTGCTGCTGCTTCTTCACGCGCGAATGTAAGAGCCGTCTCTTGCTAACGGAGGGTTCAGGCGTGTGCGGCTCAGCCTCAGTGAGCTGCGACTTGGTCGTGTGGCTCTGAAGTGTTGAACTGGGGTCAGTCCTCTGGGTCTCTCTCTTTTTACGCACATCAAATATAAACCATAGAGTTTATTTAGTGCAAGGAGCAGCTGCCCCTTGGGTGAAGCCGGTTTGGACAGTACAGAGTGCTGTTGCCCGGTACTTAAAGACGAGGAGTAAATGTTGCAGCTGTGGGGATTACAGGAGGGATTTTTAATTCAGGGAAGACAAATGAGTCAGCCCAAGCCTGGGGCGGCGGAGCTGAGTTATCCTGCCCGTAGCTGCCTGGTGAAGAGAGGGGAAGGTAGTTAAGTGCAGGGTTAGAGCTGTGGGACGGGCTCCTGGCCATCAAGGGGAGGACAAGCGACCAAAGTAGAAGTGTGCAAAGCTGCTGGATGGAGCAAGAGTCAGGGAAAACTTCTCAGCTCGCCTTATTCTCTCTCCCTCGTTGGAGCCCGCGCCTTGCTGGTCAGGGAGCTTGCTTTGATGTCTCCTCTCCAAGTTGCCGGTGCCTGGAATAGCCAGGAGAACACGAGAAGGGGACGGTTTGAGTCCCGCCTTGCGGGTGAGGGTGACGAACTGACACCGTTACCTGCGGGCCCTCGGCCGCTGGGAGCTGCTCGGGTTCGATGCCTCAGCCAGGAAGATGCTGACGGTGCCAAAAGTGCCGCAACGGAGGGCTGAGCCGGCAGGACAGGCTGGGCTGCGGAAGGGACGTGCCGCGCAGCGATGGCCTCGTCAGTATGGCACAGGGCGCCGTGTGGCTTGGCGTTTGGGCAGCGTGGTGTCCCCTGAGCGGGAGGCGGCGCTGACGGCAGGAGCTGGTGGTTCCTGGCTTGCTGTGCGTCCAGGTGGGACGATGAACAGGGCGAAGGTGCCTCTGCCAGCTCTGGCCATGTGCCTCGCTTTGCCCGCTCAGCCCGAATGGCACTGTGGATGGAGCAAAGCAACCCGCGCGTCGCTTTTCCTGCTGCTTTGTGCTCTTTAAATTCAGTTTTCTGCGGGGACCTCAAAACTTAGACTGGTTTGCTCCACACACCTTTGCTTGCTTCTTAACTGGAATTGCATTTGCATCTTTCCCTCTGTTTTGGGGGTGAAGGGGTGCTTGGGAACCACCTGGGTGGCTGAAAAACCTTCTAGTCCGTCCTTTCTGCCCCGGCGTAGGATCAAATCTAGCAACATCGCTCCCGACAGACGCGCTTAGGCTAGACGTGTATGTGCCACCCAGTCCCGGCTGCTTAGGGAATCAACTGGCGGCTTGCCTCTGGCTAGCTAGCCAGCACGTGTCTCTCGTGAGCAGGGCACAACGGGCTCCCGTCGGGCAGAGCCGCAGGCAGCGAGGGCTCCTGGTGGGATTTTCTTTTATTTTCCTTCTGGGAAACACAGACCACCAGGCTGAAGGGAAGACGGAGCGATAGGATGCTGTCATTCCTCCCTGGAAAGTCTCTTTCTTTGCGCCGCGGCTGGATCCTGCTTGGGCAATGAGGTCCCCGTGCTCAGCGAAACGGTGGCGGTGGCAGTTCTCCGGACGCGGGGCGCCCATCGCGCTCTTTCTGTGCGGGCTCCGGCAGAGACCGGGGCTGTCCGATGCCTCCCCAAACCTCTCGCAGGCAGCGGGAAGGTAAGCCGAAGGGCTCGTGCCGCTCTCTGCCTGCGATGGCTCTGCAGTATCCCACCCACCGCCCGTCCTCTCTTCTGGTTTCCCTTCTCCCTCCCCCCTGTTGCTATTTATCCCAAATGCCATTTTTATCTCTCTTCCTGCTCTGACTATACATTCGAGCTTCTGGGCAAGATGCTGGTAATTTCCATACAGTTTATAACATAAAAAGAAACATTCAAAAGCTTCCAGAAACGCATCAGACCTGCAGCGTCCCCGATGGCACGGCCTGCTGCTAAGTTTAGAGGGGGGGAAAAAAAAAGAAATATCTTTCCAACGTGGTCGTTTTGACGGGGAAAATGCTGGAAATGAATTAAGTGAAGGATTTTTAGGCAGCACAGAGGATCCTCCTGGTTCGGTATCGTTCTGCAGCCTGGCGGTATAGGATGAAATGAGGCGGTATAGGATGAAATGAGGCGGTATAGGATGAAATGAGCTTCCTGACCCCAGTATTTTAGTGCCTAGCTTTTGATTCGGTACGTATTCATTACTTTTAAGAAATGCCAGGCTTTCACTGCTCCTCGCTTCTAATTTGCAGCTCAGAGCCAACGTCTCTGAAGAGGGATGCCTGTGAGTACCCCGCGTTTTGCAGAGCCTTTCCCTTTTTTCCCCCTGTATTGTAATTTTTGTTCAGAGGTGGGTCCGTGCCGTACCCCGCCGCCTTCCCGGCTGCGCAGCCGGCCTCGCTCGCCACGGCGGCATTCAGCCCCGCAATTTGCTCCTACACAGAACCGAGCGACGGCGTTCCTCTTTCAAACGCGCGCATCCATCCTCGTTAGCCTTGCGATTCACGGATGTAAAGCCGAAAGCCCCAGACAGATTTTTTCTTTTTTCTTTTTTCTTTCGAAGAGCTCGTTGCCCATCAGTTCCCATTATATCCAAGGCTGGAGCTCTTTTGAAAACATCCCACATGTTCGGCTGCCTAAATGGGCTTTTGTGCAAGCCTGTGCTCGGCCTCTCCCATCGCGGGCTGGGGTGTCACAAATGTTTTGGGAGCGAAGCTGCTGCGGGCAGCTCCCCGCCGCCCTCGTCTCCATCTCCGAAGCCGCTCCAGCTGGTGAGCGAGGTGCCCCTGCGTAAGCGCAGCACCTGGTAAATATTGCCAGCTAATGCTTTGCTTCGGAGGAAAAAAGCAAAATGAGATTAATTGAGGTGTCTCGAGGGCATATGTGCCATTCCCAGGGAAACACGGATTTAGTGGGAAAAAGATGCGGAGCCGTACGGTGACAGGGGATGGGGAGACGAAGCTGGCGTTTCAGGAGAGCAAAAAAAGACGTCGGTGAATTTGGAGCCGCCTCCGCAAAGGCGTTGTGTTACAGGGCTGGGAGATCTCACCTGCGCCCCAGCTCTGGTAACGCCGCGCCGGGAATTCGATCGGGCCCGGAGCTGGGTGCGGCGTTGGGAGTTCAAGGAGGAGCTGGGCCGTATGGAGCAACCGGTGTGCCGCTGGCTTGGGTGTCTTGTCTTTTCTTCCTCTTCTTGTCACGCTCCGGGTCCAGGTAGCAGGATTTGATGCCAAGGGCTCGAGGCTGTGGTTCGCAGGCTGCTGGTAGGGTTTTTATCTGTGGTCTGGGAAGCGTGCGTAAGGAAAGCAAGACTCTTCTCGGGAGGCTTTATTTTTGGACGGAGATCCTGCAAATCGTGGGTTGGAAAATCACTGCCCAGAGCAGGGTTTGGGAGCGCGCTGGCTCCGCCGCCCCGCAGCGGGACGGGCTGGGGAGGGGGGACCTGGGGGTGCTCTTTGGTTTTGGCAACGTTTTGCGCTAAATTGAAGCAGATCCACAGCTCTGGGACAAAACGAGCGCTCTTGCGATGAAAACGGAGAAGACTTCTCCTCTAAAGGAGTCTCCCCCACTGCTGCCTCCGTGGTTCCCTGCGAGCGGCTCTTCCGTTCCCCGGCACCGAAGCCAGGATCGCCGCGGGGTCGCGCAGCTGGATGTGCCCTTATCCCAGGTGAAGGATGGCAAGGGTGCTCTCCTTTCGTTTCTCCTGGGGGGTAAACAGCTGGCAAACGAGTGTCGCTGTGCCGATGCAGTCGTGAGGACGGACTCTTCCCTTTCCCTGCTGGTGCAAGCCCTGGCTGATGTTCCCTGTGTCCGTGTTTGCCCCTGGGCAGGGGTGTCCCTGCTCCATAACGCCGTGGGGGGCGAGGAAGCGCGGGGGAGATCTGAATTTTTCCCCTTCGGCTGGTTTTCAGGAGAGCCGGAGGTGGGGAGGCTGGATGATGGCTTCGGGCCTTCCCTCCTCGGCAGCCCAAAGCATTCGCTCGGTAAAGGAGCGGCGTTCTCGGAGGACGGAGCAGCGGGCAGAGCCGGTATCGGTGACAAATAGCTGGCGAGCCCGGCTTATCTATGGAGTCCCCGTTTATGAACATGGCTTGGGGGGGAAAAAAAGTAAAAACTATTTATGCTCCGACTCTGATAATTGCAGAGCGTCTCTGTAAGTTCCCTGCGAGAGCCGTCTTCCCCGCGGTGCGAGCGGCAGCAAATCCAGCTCCCCGTCGGAGCTGTGTTACCAGCAGCTCGTCGGCTTTCCGACACCAGTTTAATTGAAGTGACTTGCTTTCCGTCACCGGGGCTGGGAACTGGCCTTGTCCTGGCGCTTTGCAGCAGCCTTGTAAACGGCTCCCTTCTGAAATGTCGTTATCTGGACAGGCTTGAGGCTGTAGGTGTGTTGGTTTTTTGAATTTATTTTTCTTTGGCGCGCCACTAACCTTGCGTGATCTTGATAAGGGTGGTTTTCTGTTCTGCAGTTGTCAGTTGAGGTTGTTAATATCTGCTGTAACCACCGGGTTTTGAAATCCTCTTAATGAAACCGAAACGCCGGTCTTCCAGAGTGCCTTTGCAGGGAGGTGGAGCTCAGGAATCCGTATGAGACTCCTGGCGCGTAACCTTTGGGGCTCTGTCTTTTCCCTGAAATCGCAAGCTAAGTGCTTGGTGGCTAAAACCAGTTTCCTCTGTCTCTACAGGAGTACACTTGCCCGAGATGTGAATCTGGCTTTATCGAAGAAGTCACAGATGATTCCAGGTAACGTACGCACCGATCCACCGCTTGTTTTACCACACGCTTACATTTCTTCTGGGTTCATGAGATGCCTGGTGTAAAGCCTCTAAAAACTGTGGATAACGAGGCCAAAATAAGGAATGCAAAAGAAAAGCTTATATATTAGTGTGAATTTGGACTTAATAGGGGCTGGGACCGAAAAGACAAGTGGCCATCGGTCTCATGCTAGAGCCGAGTGCAGGGGCTTGGGGAAGACATCCAAGAAGATGGGAGTTGTGAATCAAGGCTGCACAAGGCCCGGTGAACAAAAGCGCTTACAGGTTTTTGACGCCTGTTTCTTTGGTCTATGAGAGCAAAAAGCGTTATTTTTCTAGGAATCGAGCTTGAATCTCAGTGACCTACAGTACCTTTCTTTTTTCCTCTGTTGGCCCAGCTCAGTCTGCTGACCCCCTCATCAATCTTGCGGCTCAGGCCAGGAGAGAAGGCAATACCTTTTCTCTCTAGGATTTGGTTGGTCACCCAGCAGAACACGCTGCCTGCAAATTAGGGATCCAAAACGGTGCCTCTTCACCGCTTGCTATGTTCGGTCTTGAGCGATTCCTGAGAAAACGGCTTTATTTGGGTTGGGGGTAGGCGAGATGAAAGGGCAGCAGCGATTACGTGAACCTTTGCTATCCGAGACTTGCCACAGCGGGAATCTGGGGCTGGGTGTCACCGGGGAGGTGACTTAATGTCACACTACGTCCTCTTCTTAAATATAGGCGTATGCCCATCGCTTAGGGCAAGACGGGAGGGCTCCTCTGGGGCACTCGGCACATGATCCCGTTTGCAGAATGACGATGCTCCAGCTCAAATGCCTCCTCTTAGGAGGCTCTTCAGAGTCCGGATAGTTAGAAACCGGGTTTCTTCCACAGCCAGGTTGTGCATAGTGTGCTGGCACACGAACAAGCCTTTCAATTTTCATAGTCCTTTTCTGTCCCTGGGGATGAGTCCGCGGTGTGCACAGAGGCAGGCTCTGTTTGCTCGTCCCTTTCTCTCTCGGACCACACGGAGACTGTCTCGCTCACATCAGCTCCCGTCTGTGTTTAGCCCCAGAAGGGGAGCTGATTTCGGGAGGCCTGACCTGCCCTCACTTGCCTGTTTTTCTCCAGTTTTCTAGATGGCAGCGGCATAGACGACAGCCCATCCACACAGCTCGCAGAGGTGAGTTTTGCTGTCTTGCCTTATTTTGGTTTTTTAACCATAGCCATGAAGAGGTTTGCAGTCTTGGCTCTGGTTGCAGTACGTGAAGGCATCTTCGCTTACTGCCTTGCAAAAAGGACAGCTGATCTTCCTGAGAGTTTTCAGGAACTTGGCAAATTTTGAGGAGACTGTTGACATTGCCGGGGTTGAGACCTGCCAGAGGTTTGCTCACTGGGCAGGGCAGGAAAAGAAGGGTGCTAGAAAGACACCCCGGCCCGTGGTGCTGGCAGATGCTGGGACGTGTGTCGGTGACCCTCGGCCAGCCAGGGAGGGTGTTGCCTGACCGCCCTTCCCTCCCTGCTCATTGCTGCTCCGAGTTTTACCAGAAACGCAGCTGTCTAAAAAGTCCAAACTTGGAACAAAATCCACGTCTCCTAATTCAGTTGCGTGGATCTCGGAGCAGGGGGTGTTGGGCAGCGAGGGCTGGCAGCGTCTTTTCTTACCCCGTTACCTAAAGTCTCAAACAGCCGGGCACGTGCCGGCAGCCTGAGTCGAGCTCCGTGTGAATACGCGCCCTGAACTCGTGCTGCGGCCTCGCCTGAGTCACCCTGGGCTCCTGGCTGCGGCGGCAGCTCCGCTCCCAGGCCCCAGGGAAGGAAGGGCGGCTTTAGGCTCCAATCGCAGCTCCCTTCCTCGGGGCTCTGTTGCCCTTCAGGAGTTCAGCTCAGCTGTGTAAAACAGATGGAAATAAAATTTCTGCGCGTCTCCTCTGCCAGCAGACCTTGCTCAGAGATCAGGTTATTCGTTAGTGAGGAGTTTTAACTGTTCCTCGGCCCTGCCAGGAGAGCTGCCTGATGTCTTGAGTCGCAGCTCGTCGGCCAAGGTCATCCCTGGGCAGATTTGGGGGTCTGTGGTGTTGCTGAGCCCCCCTTTGCGTGCTGCAGCAAAGCCCCTCGGTTCGATGCCAGAAACAGGGTCACCAAATAGCTGAAATTCCTCTACAGCTTTGTGTTTCGGATCTGGATCCCTCCTGTTTGCTTCCACGTTCCCCACGTACGGCTGGTTTGCCTCTCCTCTTCAGCTGGATCCATTTGTCTCTGGAACAAAACTGTTGCCTTCCTATTGCTCCTCCCCAGCACCGTGTCCCAGAAATGCCCGTGTTTCAGCGAGATAAAGTGATCTCGTCTTATAGCCCTCGCGTCGGTTTACAAAGAGCTTTGGGATGCCTCTCCATGAAAGGCGCTATGTAAATTTAAATGGCTTTTAGGATTAATAATAAATGAAAGTCGTCTCTCAGCAGTGTGGCGGCAGGCAGGCAGAGCTGTATCTTGATCACAACCAGCAGGAGAACAAGCAAAACTCTGTCTGCAGGGTATTAATTCAGAGAACAGGTCATAAACTTGACTTCTCCCTTTCCTCCAATACCAGGCAACGTAAGAGACTTGTGAAGCGAGCTAATTCGGTGTGAAACAGAAATTAAGCCGCTCTGATCGTGTCATAAGGCATGATGAGGGTCTCGTACAAATAAGAAGAGAACAGCCCCCGTGTTACGCTCTGTAGCATTTAATTCCCGCAGTAAATCCGAGGGCGCTGCTCTTTCCAGTATCCCTTTTGCAGCGCGGAGCCTGGCCCGGGCATATCGAGCGTGAGCAGCAGCTTGCTCCCACGTGGCCCACGGAGGGTTTCTTGGCTGACACTCCTTGGTTTGTCATGTCCTATGGATTTTATTTTTTCATAAACCCACATCGTAAGTCTTCAGTGCCCCCCTCAGCTCTTACTTTAATCCGTGGGCGATCTGAATTGCAGAAGGAATAAAGCCAGATGGGTTTTGCAGGTGAGGGCGGCTGAGCACCCCCCGGTTTCTCTGCAGGCTGGCAGCCCGCAGTGGGGAGCGTAGCCAGGAGCTCTGCAGAGACCCACTGGTGACCCCCGGCAGCTCTCGGTTTGTGTCCCTGCTCCCCCTTGGGCAGGCTCAGGGCTGGCAATTTGACTTGCTCGAGGAGTAGGAGGGTGTTTGCACCACCAGCAGCAGGTAGATCTGCTTCAGGGCCAGGAGACGGCTTTACGTCTGTGGACGGACCCCACAAAACCATGTTACGTCTGCAAGACCGTTCGTTATCAGCCGCTTCGTGCTGCTCTGTTCTGCCGTGTCGGGCACGCTGAACCAGAGGGGACAACCAGAGACGCAAACCCTCCTTCTGGGGGCCGTGCTTCGGGGGTTTTTGCCACATCCCTTTGCCACCCGCGGCTGTGAGGGCCCGGAGCACTCGGTGAGCCCGTGGATGTGGGGCCTGGGCGCCCGGCGTTACCTCCCCTCAACTCCCAGCCCTCGCGGTGCCCTGGGTGGCTTAACAAAATACATGGTGTCGGGATCGGTACGCAGCAGGAAAGAGCTGACGTGTTGGTCTTCCCGGGGGTGGTACATCTGATCAGTTTGGGCTATAATTAAGCGTTTTTGCCAGACTTTTTTCTGGGAGCCATGGTAACCGTATGAATTTGCTCAATTGCTTCTGTCGAGGTGGACTTCCCTGCCTCCGTGTTGGCAGCGGAGTCACCGGGATTAGTGACGGAGCTGTGTGTGGTTTGTGTCTCCCCTTTTCTGCCCCCAGCTTTGGGACCATTTGGACCACACAATGTTCTTTCCTGACTTCAGACCCTTTCTGAGTAGCAGCTCACTGGATCAAGACAGCAGGGACAACGAGAGGGGCCACCAAGCCCACGCCGACCTCTGGGGACCAAGCCGACCCCCGCGATTGCCCATGACGCGGAGGTACAGATCCCGGGGCAGCTCGCGCCCCGACAGGTCTCCTGCTATCGAAGGGTAAGTGCCTAAATTACCCCCTGGAAGCGTCTCCCTCCCCCATCAGTGGAAAAATGTGGGATCTTGGGGAGAAACCTGACAAAATGGGATCCTAGCACTTACGGTAGGTGGCCCTTGGACCCCGAAAACGCAAGTTTTCACATCAGATGCTGTAGCCTTTGTCCCCCTCGGCACGAATCGAAGCTGTGTGGTGGGAAAGGTGGGTTTTGCCTGTAAGGGTGCCAACCCTCACCACAAGGAAACAAGTCAGTGCTCGGGAAGCTCAGTCATTTCCTCTCCCAGCCTTCCCACACTGATGAGTTAGCATCCCTTGCTCCTTCGTGCTGTGCCTCTCTCTCAGGGCTCGCCCTTCTGCAGAGGGATTTACCTAGGCCTGAGTCTTGCAACAACATGGCTACGATCGATCAGAGCAGTATTTCGTGTTTTGCTGCCCGTTCTTGCTAAACTGTTGCTGCTGCCCTGTATTTGTTTGCTCACCTTGTTCTTTTTTTTTTTCTCTTTCGATTCCTCCCTCTTTAGAATAATACAGCAGATCTTTGCAGGGTTTTTTGCAAACTCAGCGATTCCTGGCTCACAACACCCTTTTTCCTGGTGAGTAGCGAGCATGGTTTAGACCACGGCTTTGATCACAGCTGTCCGCACCAGTAAACAGCCGTGGTTTGGTGCCCAGGAGCTCCATCGCCCTGGCACGGCCTCCCTGGGAGGATCGTGCAAACCTCGGGGCTGGTTTGGGGTGAGTGAAACGCGTTCCTTGACCCTCTGCTCCCGTCTGCAGGAGTGGGATGCTGCACTCGAATCCTGGGGACTACGCGTGGGGACAGAGCGGCCTTGACGCTATTGTCACCCAGGTAAGACCCTCGTATGTGCCTGGGTGGAGAAGGTCCCAAGCTGGCTGGCCTGGGCTTCGATCTGTGCCTGTCAATTTTTGAATTTTTGTGCTCCCCTGTGGTCAGTCCCGCTGCTGGAGGCGAGCCCTGGCTTTCGGGTGAGGACCAGGAACAGACCGTTGGTGTCTGGCTGTGCCCTGCATCTTCAGAGGGCCTAGGAGCAGGGGTCCGACCTTATTCCTGGGGAATACCGTACCTTACTTCACCTCTTTGTCGGCTCCCGCGTGGTGCAAGGCTTGCAGGTGCCTTGAGACAGGCTCAGCGGAGGCCAAAGCTTAAAATCTCCGGCGTCAGCCCCGGATCTCTCACCAAATTCAGCAATTTGCAGCCGTGAGCCATTTCCCCCTGTGGTTTGTGGAGGAATGAGCCGGGTCCGCTCCCGTTCCCTGGAAGCATTGTCTGGCTCCTTTGAGCATTGGGAGTGTCCAGCCTCCATCCACAAACCGTCTCGTCCAGGGTGTTGGCATCACTGGGATGGGAAGAGCAGACAGATGCTCTACTGAGAGCTAATTTGGCTGCTGTTGTCGTGCTGACACCTCCCGAACGCGCCTGGCAAAGCCATCTGCTGCCATTCATGAGTAGCCCCCGGCTTCCCAGGCTGCGTCGCACACCCGTCTCGCCCGCCTTACTCACTGCTTCCTAAAATGAGTCTGCAGCCCACATGGCCGCTCGGAGACAGCACCTTCCCCCTCCCACCCCACGCCCAGCAGAGCCGAGCAAGCCCCGGCAAGCGCACTGCAGTGGGGTTGGTGTCGCAGTTCGGGTTCGGGCTGGGTACGCGGCTCTGCTCGGCGCTCTGCTGGGGCTGCAGCAGCGGCCCGGCCCATCCCGGGGTTTCGTGTCATCCCAGGCATCTTAATGTGGCCCTCAAAGTTAAATGAGGCTCCTACAAATGCTTTTCTGCTCTCCCTGACCGTGCTTGAACCCGTTTGAGCTGATTGCCGGGTGAATCTAGGTCTTAGCAGTATAAAATTCCTATGAGTCATGAAACTATAACACTGGGAAAGAGGTGCTGTCAGCACCAGCACCGCAGCTCGAGCTCAGCCCGTGTTAAAGGTCGGACGCAGGAGACGCAGACCCCCAGGAGCACAGGCTTTGGTCGGCTGCTCCTTGGTTTGGTGGTGGTACTCGACTAAAGCAGCTTCTCGGCGTAGCCCTGGGGGGTCTCCTCTTTCCTCCTGACACCCCGGGCAAGCCTCGGGCTCCCTTGTTCCTGCAGTACGAGGCTCTTCCTCTTCTCAAAACATCTCTACCGACTCTCTTTCGGTCCAAAATCCTCCAGGAGCAGCTTAGCACCCTCTCTCGTGTCTCTGGCAATGTCTCCCTTCCCACCCAGCCCCTTCAGTCTCCCAGCTGTTGACGCAGGAGATAAATGTCTGGAGGGCAGTGGTGTTAGAAGTGGGATTGTCAGGACTGGAGGCACGAAAGTGAGGTTTGAACACCAGAAGCGTTGCTGCGGAGGAGGGCCTGACCTGGTCCAAACCAGCGCTCCGTGTTTGCACGACGATGCTCTGCGCGGCAAAGCCGTGTCCGCTCCTGAGCACAGTGCGTTTTCTCCTCCGCAGCTCTTGGGGCAGCTGGAAAACACGGGACCACCTCCGGCCGACAAGGAGAAGATCTCATCTCTCCCGACGGTGACAGTAACTCAGGAACAAGTTGGTAGGTGCAGTCGGTCGCCAGTGTCCGACGTCACTCGTCTCCTGAGGCTTTTACGTACGCGCCCTGGGCTCCCCCGCTCCCTCTGCTAAGGGTCAGCCTCTGCTGTGTCCCTGTGCTCCCCGGCTGCCGCGGGAGGGGAGCAGGCAGCGCTGCTCCGTCCTCCGGAATTCCAGCCTCGCCTCGGGCTGGAAGGACTCGGATCTCTGCCGGTTCAGGCCATCAGCAAAGCCCTTTGTTCCGCAGAGCGCGCAGTCCCGAAGTGCTGCCGTTTTGACCCCCCGAGCCCCTGATGGCTTTACCTTCTTCTCAGATCTTCCCTTCGTGCTGCTGTCTGTGCTCCCGGGAGGGCTGGGCTCGGCGCGTTGCTTGCTTCCCTTCCAGGCTGGCTGGCGCGGGGCTGGAGGCGAGGCTCTGACCGTGCTCCCGCTGAACGGCAGGCCCAGCTCGCAGGTTCCCGCAGTGCCGCTGGCAGCAAAGACCTGTGGGCTTCTCCTAACATTTATGGTTTTGCAATTAGCTCATCCCGGGGATTTTTCTCCCTCTGTTTGCAGCAGGCTGTCTCCGAAGCCGGCTCAGAGGATCCCTTTCCCTCCGAGCTGCTCTATTACTGGAAACTTAAATGCTCCATTAAGACAAACTGTTTGATTAGAAAAGCCGTTTCCACAACAGATGTTTTTGTCTGGTGCTTTTTATATACCCACGTCTCCTCTTCTTGTCTGGGAAAAGCCAAGCAGCATCTGAATTTCCATGTTGTAATGCTCGGTCTCGCCTGTGTGAATTGCCAGAGCTCGGGCCGCGCAGCCTGGCAGCCGAGAGGGGCTGGCAGCGCCGTCTCCCTGCGGCTGGGCCGTCCGCGTTGGCCTTGGGGCTTGGGACGAAGGAAGAGGGGTCGGGTTTTTGCCGTCTCTCGTGGTCGATGGGGCGCAGCAGCCTGCTGGGCTCCTGCGATGGGAGCGTCCCCCCTTGGCCTCGCCAAACTGCCCTCGTTCGGAATTTTTGGCAGGACCCAGCTAAAATACCCGTAGTTGGATTTATTTTTTTCGTTGCCAGTCATATGCAGAGAACGTAAGGAATTTCTTTGATACCTGGCTGGTGAACGCCGCCGTAGGTTGTACGCGAACGTACCCTGGCTCGTAAAGACCAGAGGTCGTGTTCCCGGGGAGCCAAAGCTGCCGGCTTCACCCTCCCTGCTCTCGGTGTCTCTTCCAGATACGGGTTTGGAGTGTCCTGTGTGCAAAGAGGACTACACAGTAGCGGAGCAAGTTCGGCAGTTACCGTGCAATCACTTCTTCCACAGCAACTGCATCGTGCCGTGGTTAGAGCTGGTAAGAGCCTGCGCCCGCGGGCGACCGGGGCCCTTCGGGCTCCGAGAGGTGCCGCATCTCCGAGCCCTGCCCGGCTGATGGGCCGGCACCGTCCCGGTACAGCGGCATCCCCCCGAACCCCCGCCTTTCTCTTGCAGCACGACACGTGTCCGGTGTGCAGGAAGAGCCTAAAAGGGGAAGATTCGACTCGGCAAACACAAAACCCCGAGGCCTCAGCGAGTAACAGCTTTAGCAGTGAAAGCCAACTACACGATCGATGGACTTTCTGACGCTCGAGGGCTTCCTTGGGGGCTCTGGCCGGAGTATCGTTACTACAGACGTACATTGTATTATAATTCAAACAAAAAAAAAAAGAGTAGCAGGAAATATAGGGCAGGGGAGGGGACCCACCCTGTGGTATTACTGCGATGAGTGCTGTCTTTTTCCTGAAACTGTAAACTAGCATCTCCGAGCGAATCCCGGCTCCATTGGAATCGCCTCTTTAGTCCTAAATTCAGTCTTTTGAGTGATTTGACTTGATTTTATACTTGTGAAACCTTTGCTTCCACCGTGGCCGCGCTGAAGCGGGGGAGAGCCGGCGCAGGGGGGGGCTGGGGAGGCCCCGCGCTCTCCGGCGCAGCCTCCTCCGCGTCCCCCGGCAGAGAGGTGGGGGAGGCGTCCCCGTTGCGGTGCTCCGCGTCGTGAAGGAGGGGGTGGGAAGGAGATTTTTGACTCCTCTCCTCTGGGCCCTTTCCCTGCCCCTCGAACCGGGTGGGTGGAATCGAATCCAGGAGGTTTGGGGTTTGGTTTTCCCCCCCCCCCTTCTCTTGAATTCAAGTGACGGTGTCTAGAAAAGCGTTCCAGGTTTTCTCAAGGGAGAGGCAGAGGTGAAGATGGAGGCGCTGAGGGTCTCCGGAGCCCCGACCGAGGCGTGCTGGCGGAGAGAAGCGCGCTCGGGACGCGCGGGAGCCCCCGGTTCTGGGAACAGGAATGCACCAAGCAGCATTTTCTGTCTGGTCGTGGACTTTTTTTTTTTTTTTTTTTTGGTTCGTTTGGGTTTTTCCTGGCCCTGTGGCCCCAGGTCTGTCCGACCCCGTCCCCCCAGTGAGTCGTTAGGACCCCTCGCTGCCTTGTGTCACACGGACCACGTCGAAGGCATCCTTTAGGCACAGACCTAACTCTGCGTAGCCATTTTAACGGCCGATTCCTCAGTGTCTAACACACAATCTTAATTCTCCCTTAGTCCGATAACTTTAAGAGAATCTCTATTTTTGCGGATTATTTTTTTTCTTTGTTTTATTATTATTTTTTTTTTTTCCACTTCTGTAACATTTCATCCATGTTTGACTTGTTTTTATCGTCCGAATAACGTCTGTGCTTACGGCACCCACTAAACCACCCCATGGCAATGTTAAACCCCCGGCTCGGCCTGGCAGCGGGCAGGAGGGAGAGGTAGGTCGCGTCTAAACATGTCGCCGCTTCATTGCTGTAAACAGTGTACTACGTACACTCGATTTAAACTAGTGTTTTGTTTGCTATTACGTCAAATAAAGGCCTTTATAAAGAAGACAAGACGTGGAGAGAGATTGCTGGGGCTGGAAGAGGCGGCTGCGGGAGGACTAACGGATGGAAATACCCTTGTGAGGTGGCCGTAAAGGGCTTTTCCGGTGAGAAGAACCCGGGGAGCGGCGCGGGGACGCTGCTTTGGGGCGTTCGTCCCTTCTTGCCCCGCCGCTGCGGGGCCGGGGGCTGGGACCCCGCGGCGAGGGGCCGGGGGCTCGGCCGGCCGCCCCCCGCAGCCGCCTGGCGCTGGGAGCGTGTTGGGCCCCGCAGGCGGCCGCCGGCCGGCTCCCCGCAGCCCCCGGGGCTCGTTCGGGGCAAAGCAGCCCCTTGCGTCCTCGGGCCCACCTCTCCCGTCCGTTTGAGGCACGCAGACCCCGCTCAGCCCCTGCTTTTGAGGGCCAGGCGGGGGTTAAGAGCCGATGGCGGCTCGCGGCCGCGTTGGTTGGTGACAACAAAAGGGAAAACGCTTTAACTGCGGCTAGATGCCGGGTTAAGTTTTCTTTGCTGGGTTTCTCTCCCTGCTTTTCCCCGTCGTTTAGCATTGCGGGCTCCCCCGAAGTGCCCTGCCCGCGGGGTGAGTTTTGGGGGGCTGGGGGCCACGCGCCTTCTAGTGACGCTTGGGGCAGTGCCCGGCTCCTGCTCCCGGTTCCTCCCGCGCGCCCACGGTGCCAGCTCGCCCCAAAGCGCCTGAAATCGGGGATTTCCCCGCCGTGGGGCAGAACCGAGACCCGTCGCTGCCGCGGGGCAGGGGCAGATGCAGGGCCGAAGGGCCCGTGGGGGGTTTGGGGTACCTGGCGGGCGTGCACCCCTCATCCCCCCATTGCTTTCTCTTTCCTGGCCCTCGCTGGTGTCGCTCGGGAGGGTTGCGGTGTTTTTCCCGGCAGCGGGAAGTGTTTCTGCTCCTGGAGCATCCCCGCGCCCGGGGGCCGGGACGCAGGCAGGGCACGGCGGCGGGTACCACAGGCTCGGTCTCGGCGGGGCTGAGCTTTATTGGTGGAGCCGCTTGTTTCAGCCCGGTTGATTCCCCCTTTCCCCACCTCCACGACCGCCCCCGAGTCCTTCGGGTCAAACCTGGGGGGCTCCTTCGCCCCGACGCCGGCCCCCGACCTCACCTGGCTGCGTCCACGTGCCAGCACAATCCAGCCCCCGCGGAGGCATCGCCCTCCGCAAGGATGGAGCCGAGGCAGGGGGGTGGCAGAGTCCCGAGCCCCCACTTGTGTCCCCAAGGATGGGGAAGGGATGTGTCCCTTCCCAACGGTGCTGGGCTCGAGGGGCCACCGCCTGCCCTCACTGCTCCTCCTTCTCCTCCTCCTCCTCGGGGAGCTTCTTGCGGGTGAAGAAGCCCAGCTGGGGCGAGAGGGAGAGGAGCGTGAGGAAGGCAGGCAGAGCCCCCCAGCCCCTGCTGTCCCCCCCCGGGCCCAGCCCCGCTCTCACCTTCCACAGGCAGAAGATGATCAGCGCCAGGAGCAGCAGCCCCCCCAGGATGCTGCCCACCAGGATCCAGAGGGAGATGGGCACCCGCTTCGCCTGGATGATTTCAAGCACCGTCTGCGGAAAAAGAAGGGTCCCCGGGGAGCAAAGGGGGACGGGGGTGTCCCTGCGGCCCAGGTCTGGGGGCAGCGGGGGTCTGGGGGGGCTCCTACCTCCCTCCGATGTGCCCCCTCCTCCAGCACCAGCACGCTGCTCCCCGGGACCCCCAGCCAGGCCCTGCTGATGACTTTCACGCTCCTGAATTTAGCCTGGGGATGGGGAAAAGGGGGGGTTCAAGCCGGGTTTCCCACCCCAGCTGGGGGCTCCACGCTTCCCCTCCTCACCCCGCGGAAGAAGTCGTTGTGGATGGTGCGGAGGACGTGGATGGAGACCTCCCCGCCCCGCTCCAGCCGCCCCAGCCGGCAGCTCAGCTCCTGGCACCAGGCGTTGCCGCAGTCCTACGGGGGAAAAACCGTGGGGTGACGTGAGGGGACCCCCCCGACCCCCCCCAGACCCCAGCTCGGGGAGCTCACGGCGACGCTCACCAGCCTGTCCACGTGCAGGAGGTCTTCGGGGTGCACGGGGACCACCGTGGCCGTGCCCCGCGGCCGCGGCTCCTCGGCGGGGGTCCGCAGCACGCAGGTGGCCTGGGCGGGGGGAGAGGAGCCGGGCTCAGCGCTGAGGGGGTGCGGGGACCCCCCCAGGACCCGCGGCTCGGGCGAGGGACTCACGTTGTCAGCCAGGATGCGTGTGACGGAGAGGAAGGTGGCACGGCGGTAGCCCAGGGCTGGCAGGGCCATGTGGAGGGAGAGGTTTCGGACCGGGTAGCACCCAAAATTCTGCACCTGGGAGGAGGAGAGTGGGGTGAGCCAGGATCCCCCAAGCCCCCCTCCGCGCCCCCCTCCGCACCCCCCTATCTCCTCACCTTCACCGTGGTCTTGAATTCGGGGCCGGGGCCGTGGGGGAAGGTGCCGAGCGGGTGAACCTCGTAGCGGTGCAGGTTGGCATCGCTGCCGGGATGAGAGTGGGGTCGGCTTCTGCGTCTCCGCTGCCTCCCTCCCCAGCCCCATGAAGCCCCCCCATCTTTGCCCCGCTCCCCCCAGCCCTACCTGGAGAGGAAGAGGTCGGGCTCGTAGCGGATGGGGGCAGAAAGCTGGACCGTGTTGTCCTCCGGCGTTGCCTCGGTGCTGTCGCTGGAGGGGGGAGACGTGGCCGTGGGGAGCTCGGAAGGACCCTGAGACCCCCCGGTGCCTGGGCCACCCCATGGGGTGCAGCCCCCGGCCCCGCTCCTACCTGCTGGCCTCGAGGGCAACCTCGGCTCGGTCGAGGAGGACGGAGCAGCTGAACTCCAGCTCCAGGGCGAAGGAGACCTGGGGGCGAGCGGGGCCGTGAGTGGGTGGGATGGGTGCACGGGGCCAGCGGGGGGCCCAGCGGTCCCCTACCTTGGCCAACGAGCGGAAGACGGGGTAGCCAACGCTGCAGAGCCGGCGGTGACCCGCCAGCGCCGTGCACTCCAGCTTCACCGGGCTGGCGTCCTGCGGAGGGGGGGACGTCACCTGCGGGGACGGGAGTGCCAGGGGATGGAGCTGGGGGGGCTTGGGCTGAGCACAGGGGCCCTATGGCCATGTGGGCCCCCACCTTGGGTTGGGGGATCCATATGGGGCCAATGGACCCCCCCAACCTGGGCTGGGTTGGGGATGAGGATGGGCTGGAGGGTCTATATAAGACCGGTGAGACCCCAGTCTTTGCCCTGGGGTGGACTGGATGGTCTGCATGGGGCTGGAGGGACGACGATGTCTTGGAGGGGCTGGGGGGTCCGCACAGGTCTGGGGGAGCCCCCCACGTCCCCGTACCTGGAGCGCGAGGCTGGAGAAGTGGAGGTTGCTGGAGAAGCGGAGGAGCAGGCTGGCGTTGTAGGCGTTCTCCTTCTTGTTCTCCAGGACCACGTCCACCGCCACCTTCCTCCTGCCCTTGCGCAGGACGTGGGGGCTCTGCCTGCAGTGGCCAGGGCGGTTATGGCCGGGGGGGCTCCCGGGACACAGCTCAGCCCCGGGCCACCGCGGGGACACCCCATACCTGGAGCCCACGATGTCCATGGTGGCCCGGAGCACCAGGTCCGTGACGCACTCGTTGTCCTCCCCGCAGTCCTTGAAGAAGGGGATCTGGAAGGAGCGGGGTGTGAGCCTGGTGCCGGCAGCACCAGGGATGATCCCGGATCCGGCCACCCCCCCCTCCAGCGCCCACCAGCTTCTGGATGGTGGTGGGGGACGTCTCATCCAGCACCGGCCCGGTGGATTCGGCCATGGCCAACCTCACTGTGAAGCTGAGGGGTCGCAGATAGTCCGTGGTGTCCTGGGGAGGGCGGGGGGGGTCCCCATTAGCCCCCAGTGCTGCTGGGGGGGTGGGAAAAGCCACCCGTGTCCCAGGGAGGGGTCCCGCCGTGGCTCACCAGGACGTGGAAGGGGAAGCGGACGCAGCTCTGCCTCCCCAGCGGGAGCTCGAGGCGGCGCTGCAGCAGCCGCCGGGCACCCGAGTCGAAGGCGGCTCGGGCTCCCGGCGTCCTCTCCTCCAGGGACACGTTGTACCGGAGCTCTGTGCGGGGACGAGGACGGGGGTCAGTGGTTGGGGCCACTCGCGGGGCTGGGGACAGCCCGGAGACGCGCTGGGGACACCCCAGGGATGCTTGGGGACACCCCAGGGATGCTCCAGGGACACCCTGAGGATGCTCTTGAGATGCTCCAGGGATGGCACATGGCTGCTCCACTGATACTGAGCGGCCACTCCAGAGACGGTCCTGGGGTGCTCCAGGGATGCTCTGGGGACACCCTGAGGATGGGCTTGGGCTGCTCTGGGATCGGCACACGGATGCTCTGGGGCCACCCCAGGGCTGCTCTGGGGAAGCCCTGGGATGCTCCAGGGCCACCCGGGGATGCTCCAGGGCCGGGCGCCTGTCCCGTCCCCCCGCACTCACCGATCTCCCTCTCCCGCTGGCCCCGGGCTCGGGTCTCGGCACGGAAGCAGACCTTGGCCCGGAGGCAGACGGCGCCGGTGCCGCCGCGGTGGCAGTTCTTCTGGATGACGTTGATGGATGAGGGCTCCACCGTCAGCGAGGTGTTGACCTGGACAATCTGGCGGGAGCTGGCAGCGAGGGGACAGCGTCACTGGGACGCTGACATCCAACCCTGGCTGTCCCCAGGCTCTCCTCCTCTTACAGCAAGGGGAAACCGAGGCACGGGGGGGTCCAGGAGCTGCCTGAGCGCATCCCGCCAGGCATGGCTGAGCCGGGTGGCCCTGCAGAGCGTGGGGGCTGGCAGCACAGCCATGTCCCCTCCGCCCGTCCCCGTCCCCAGGACTCACCGCAGCAGCACGGCCGCCCCCTGCGCCCCCACGGCCAAGTCCACCAGCCCGTCCCCATCCAGGTCCAGCTGCCCGTCCACGCTGCGTCCGAAATAGCTGAGGGCTGGGCCCAGCGCCGCCGCCTCGATGCGCTGGGGAGGTGAGAGCAGCGAGAGCAGTGGCTTCACTGCTGTCTTGTATAAGGTTGTGCTCAATGTCAGGTTGCCCCCAGATGGCAGCGACACCCCCCCCAACCCATCTCACCTGCTTGTAATGGGGCAGGAGGGTGCCCGGGGCGCCATGGTAGACATAGACGGCACCGCGGTGCCCGTCCTCCAGCGGAGCCCCCACCACCACGTCATTGAAGCCATCATGGTTGAGATCCGGCACGGCGGCCAGGGCATAGCCGAACCGGGAGTCCTGTGGCTTCTTGTCGGCGTGCAGGGTGCCAGCGGGGGCCAGGAGCCGCTGGAGGGGCACAGGGCGGCCCTCGGTACCCCACCGTGCCGGGTCCGGGTCCGGCCCCGTGTGCTCCGCGCCTGAGCCCCAGGAGGTGGAAGGGGGAGTGCAGGGGGATCCCCTGGGCCGTGTGTCCCCCCAGCCCCACTGTGCCCCCCCAAACCCTCCTGTGTCCCCCCACTGCACCCCTCTGACCCTGCAGTGTCCCCTCCAACCCTGCCCCAGCTCTGCCGTGTCCCCCGATCCCCCGGCACCCCCGGCCCCTCACCTGCCCCACGCTGTACAGATACACTCTCCCCGTCTCCCTGCTCTGGGCACCCAGGTACATGGGAGCTGCCACCAGCAGCACGTCAGTGACCCCGTCACCGTCCACGTCCAGGGTGCACACCTCGCTGCCGAAGTAGGAGCCGATCTGCCGGACACAGCGGGGCCGCATGAGGCTGGGGGCTGCCGGCAGCCCCTTCCCATGGCCGCCTGTCCCCCCCGGCAGCCCCTACCTGCTCCCCCGTCAGCGCCTGGGCCACTGTCACGGTCCCCACGGCATCCAGCTCGAAGAGGATCACCTTGCCCTTGTGCTGGAAGCGGGGGGCTCCGGCCACGTACAGGCGCTGCCCGCCCTGCAGCCGCAGTGAGGAGACGGCGTAACCTGGGGTGGGAGAGCCCGGGCATCAGCGGCAGGGAGAAGCCCTGGCGTTGGTGGGGCTGGTCCTCGGCCACCCTGTGTCCCTGGGGCACCCCGCACCCCCGGGGCACCCAGCGTCCCAGGGCACCCGGCATCCCTGGTTCCTCTCCATGCCCAGGACGCCGAGCATCCCATTTGCTCCACATCCCTGAGGTGCTGAGCATCCTCAGTCCCCTCTGCATCCCCAGGGCACTGAGCATCCTTTGGGTGCTGAGCATCCCTGGTTTATCCTGCATTCCTGGGGCACTGAGCACCCCTGGGGCATCCAGCACCCCTGGGGATCTGTGCATCCCTGGGGCACGGAGCATCCCTCATTTGCCGATGATCCCCCATTTGCCCCATATCTCCGGGACACAGAGCATCCCTGGTTCACCCCAAAGCTCTGGGACACGGAGCATCCCCGGCTTGTCCCACATCTCCAGGACATGGAGCATCCCCGGTTCAGCCCACGTCCCTCGGGACACCCCCCCGTACCCAAATAAGCCGCATGGTTCTTCAGCTCCAGCGGGAACTCCTTCTCGAAGGCTTTCCGGGGTGGGACGATGCGGCCGCGCCGGCTCTCCTCCAGCACGGCCCCATCCCAGTCGTAGGCTCCCACCGTGCCGAAGAGGATCCCGTCCTGGGGGGGAAGCGAAGCGGGGGGTGACGCGATGCTGTGGCGGGATGGGAAGCCTGTGTCACACGCCTCGAGGCCATCGCGTGCATGGTGATGCCTCACTGTCCCCAACCCCCCCTCCCAAATGTCACCTGCCCAGCCTGGGACGCTCAGCGTGACGGGGACGCTCAGCGTGACGGGGACGCGCAGCCCCGGGATGAGCTGAGGATTATTTTCCGCTGCCCTCCCCGCTCCAGCCCTTCCCTGGGCCGGATCCTGTCCGTCCGGCAGCCTCACCTCCAGGAGGTGGATGGAGAAGCCGATCTGGGACATCTCCAGCTCGAAGGAGCTCTCGTTGTACCCGTGGGTGCCTGGGGAGGGGGAAGGAGATGGGATTCCTCCAGATGTGGTTCCAGATGTTTTTCCTGCAGCCCCCCACGGGGTCCGGGACTGGATCTGGCCCCACATCACCTTCCAGGCTGAAGATGCGGTCGCCCAAGGCGTCCACGATGTCGTTGAGGGCGGCCTCGTCGGTGACGTTGAAGAAGTATTTCTCATCCGGGTCGCTGGCGATGGACTTGATCTCGCGGATGAAATCCTCGGGGTCCTGCTGCCGGCGGAGGTAGTGCCCCAGCACCTGGGGAGAGGGGGGCCAGCGTCGGCCGGGGGCCGGATCCTGCCCCCAGTGCAGCCGGGATGGGGGTCCCCAGCATGGCACAAAGGGGAAATGGGGAAACTGAGGCACGGTGCCTGCTCCCGACTGGCGGGCAGGGAGGTGGCCGGGGCGCTCACCGCGATGGCGTAGCGGGTGACGTTGCGCCTCTCGCACTCCGCCAGCGCCTCGGGCAGCTCCTCGCCATCGTGGGACTCCCCGTCCGTCACCACGATCATCAGCCGGGTGGCATCCGCGCGCCCGCCCCGCTCGGGGCTGAAGGCTTCCGTGCTGCCGGGATGGGTGGCCTGAGGCCGATCCCAACCCCGACCTGGACCCCAACCCCAATCCCGACCCCAGTCCCAATCCCAGTCCCAACCCCAATCCTGACCCCAGTCCCAGCCCCAGTCCTAACCCTGATCCCAATCCCAACCCCAATCCTGATCCTGATCCCAGTCCCAACGCTGATCCCCACCCCAATCCCAGTCCTGATCTCAATCCCAATCCTGATGCCAATCCTAATCCTAACCCAGATCCCGACCCTGATCCTGACCCCCAATCTCAATCCCGACCCCTATCCCAATGCCAACCCCAATCCCAATGCCAACCCCAACCCCAATCCCAACCCTGATCCCAAGCCCAACCCCGATCTCGATCTCAACCCCTACCCCGATCCCAATCCCAAACCCAACCCCGACCCTGATCCCGAACCCAGCGCCCATCCCGACCCCGCCGCCGGTGCCCACCACGCCCGGCGGATGGCGAAGGCCGTGCGCGTCTCCCGCCCCTCCTGCCGGCTGATGTTCTTGGCCGCCTCCACCACCTCCTCGGCCGTCCGGTACCGGCCCAGCACCCACTCGTGCACCGCCCGCTCCCCGTACTGCAGCACCCCCACCTGCGGGGGACAGGGTGCTGAGCCCGCGGCCCCGCGCCCCAAAACGTGTGTCCCCCCCCCCGCACGGTGCGTCCCCCAGCCCTCGGCCCCCCAAAAGCATCCCCAGCTGGCGTCGCCCCAGGGGTGGCATCACCGCAGGATGGCCCTGGGGACAATGGCATCGCCCCAGGGATGATGGCACTGCTCCAGGGATGATGGCACTGCTCTGGGGACAATGCCATCACCCTAGGATGCTGGCATCACCTGGGGACAATGGCATCGCCCCAGGGGTGGCATCACCACAGGGACAGCAGCATGGCCCTGGGGAGAATGGCATCAGCCCAGAGATGATGGCATTGCCCCAAGGACAATGGCATCGCCACAGGGGTGATGGCATCGCCCTAGGGGTGTCGGCATCGCCCTAGGGGTGTCATTACCCCAAAGGTGGCATCGCCCCAGGGACAACAGCATGGCCCTGGGGACAATGGCATTGCCCCAGGGATGGCGGAGTCACCCCAGGGATGATGGCATTGCCCTGGGAATGACGGCATCATCCGGGGGACCTCCTCACCCCAGGGACAATGACGTTGTCCTGGACATGGCATGGCCCTGGGGACATTGGCACGGCCCTGGGGACACCGGCAGGGCCCTGGGGACACCCCCTCACCTGGATCTGGCCGGGCCCGATGAAGAACTTGCTGAGGATGTTGCTGAGGAAGTTCTGCACCTCGTACCAGGGGTAGATGCTGTTGGAGCCGTCCAGGACGATGACGATGTCCATGTAGGTGGAGCAGCCTGCCATGGGGGACGCAGCTGGCACCGGCACGGCGCGGCACGGCCCGGCACGGGCTCCGCACACCGCAGCCGCCCCCCACTCACGCTGTGCCGTGGGCGCGATCGTCCCCACCGGCCGGAGGTCACCGTCCAGCCGGGCGCAGATGCCGGTGCTGAAGACGGAGGTGCCGCACGTCTGGGACCAAAGTGGGGCGCAAGCCTGCGGGTGACGGGGACGACACAGGGCACGGGCTGGGACCTGACCCCACGCCCGGCCGTGCCTCGGTTTCCCGCGGCGGGAGGCTCCCCTCACCACGAAGCCGCCGTCCTTGGAGTCCAGGAGGGTCATCCCGAGGTGCACGCTGCGGCCGGAGCCGGGGGAGAGCCAGGGCGCTGCGGATCCTCGGGGCCGGGGAAAGAGAGATGCCGGGGGTCAGCGCTGGGGTGACCCCCCCCGAGCCCCGCCGCGGCCGTGCCGGGACGGCTGCCGGCCTGGAAAGGGCAAAGCCGGGCGCGGATGCGGCCACCCGTCCCCGTGGGGCATGGCGGTACCGAGGTTGGCTTTGGCGCACGTGGCGTTGGGGGGTCCCACGCGACACTTGTAGATGTCACCTTGGCGGTCGCCGTCCCAAGGGGCCCCCACCAGCAGCCTGCGGGGACGTGGCAGCGTGAGGGGACACCGGCCGGGTCACCGGCACCACCCCGCTCCGGCTCGGCCACGACATTTCGGGGCGCAACGCCAAACCCTGCCCGCCCCCGCCGCCGGCACCGTGCCACGGCGTTTCCGCCACCGGCCCCGGGCTGCCGGCGGTTTCCGTCCGTCTGGCTGTCTGTCTGTCCTCCCTTTGATCGGCATCCCAACCCTGGCACAGGCACTGGGCCCCCCCGGTTTTACCGATGGGACCCTTATTTTCATGCCCCCCCCCCAAGCCGTGCCGGGGCAAAGCACAAACCCACGGCAAGGCTTAAAACTCCATTTCTGCCCCCAGAAAACACGGAGGGGCTTCGCCGTCCGGCTCCCTGCCCCGGCTTCCCCCTCCCTGCCCCGGCTTCCCCCTCCCTGCCCCGGCTTCCCCTTCCCTGCCTCAGTTTCCCCCTCCCTGCCCCGGCTTCCCCCTCCCTGGGCATCGCAAGCCGCGCACCCCCCGTCCCCCAGCCCTGCCCCACGCACCCGCCCCGCGGGACGTGCTGGGGGGGGGTCAAAGCCCCACGGGTGTCCCCATGTCCCCCGCCATGGGTGCCACTCACCACTTCTCCCCGCCGCCTGCCCGCTGCAGCACCTTGTAGCCAAACTGGGCTTCGGCCGGCCCGTGGAAGAGCCGCGGGCGCTTCACGTCGACATTGAACCCCGCGCACAGCCCTGGGGGGGCACGGCGAGCCCTGAGGGTGGGGGCACCCACGGAGCCAGGCGTCCCACGGTCCCCCCACCCTACGCCCATCTATAGGGACGGGGCCGCTTCGGCGCAACCCCCAAAGCGCGAAGGCTTCGGCACCGCGGCGCCCACGCGAAGCCCCCCCCAAAAACCTGATTTTTTGGGTGCCGCCGGCAGCACCCATCTCCACCCAGCGGGGAATGAGAAGGGAGGGGGAAGGACGCGGGGATGGGTGCGACCTGCCATGGCCGTGCCGCAGCCGCCTCGTGTGCCGGCCGCAGCCCCGTAATTAGGCAGGGCGATGGCCACCCCGGCGGGCTCTGGGCAGCAGGCGGAGGGTGGGAGGATGAAGAGGGCGGCTGGGGAGCCGCGGCGGGGCCCTGGCACCCATGGGTGCTTGGGGCGCCCGTCGGGGTGGAAACCTGCGGGGAAAGGTCTCCACGGGGCTGCGGCGCTGGCCCCTGTCCTGGGGGGAGTGGGGAAGAGGTCCTGAGTGCTGGGTGCTGAGCACCCGGCGTGGGGCTCCGAGCACCACACAGGCAGCCCCCAGTACCCCATGTATAGCACCCAGCACCCCAAATGCAGCACTCAGCACCCCACAGACAGCACCCAGCACCCTATGTATAGCAACAAGCACCCCAAATGCAGCACTGAGCACCCCTCCTTTAGCACCAAGCACCCTGTATGCAGCACCGAGCACCCCACGGGCAGCACCCAGCACCCCAAACGCAGCACCCAGCACCCTACATACAGCAGCCAGACCCCACAATGCGGCACTGAGCACCCAGCACCCCACGTACAGCACCGAGCACCCCAAATGCAGCACCCAGCACCCCAGAAGGCCCCGGGGTGGCGAGGCCAAGTCAGGGGTTTCCATTCTGGGGGCGCTGGCGTTTGCCTCCAAACCCCAGAAGAGCCACAAGGCGCTGCACCCCCCATCCCCTGCGCCCCGGGCTCCGGATGGGGAAACCGAGGCACAGGGAGGCCAAGGTCCACCGCCGAGGCCGGCGCTGGCTGTGTGCCTCAGTTTCCCCAGCCGGCAGGGCATGGCGAGGCAGCGCAGACGTGCCCGGATGGGACGGAGACGGGCTGGGGACCCAGCCGCCAACCTCCCCCTCGGGGGGTGGAAAACCCCGCTTTTGGGTCTTTTTTTCCCCCAAAATGTAGAGATTTTCCATTAAAGTTTTTTTTTAGCTCCTCGTAGCGGGGTTTGGCTTCCTTCCACGCCGGCACCGGCCCCTTCCCGGCCCCATCCCCAAACCAGCGGAGGTTTTGGGGTCCCCCCTCCATCAGAAAAAAGCCAAAAATACATTGAGGAGGGGGGATAAGGACCAAAACGGGGCGGTTTTCCCCCAAATCCCCCCCCGATCGGCTCAGCGGCGGCATCCACACATCGCTGAGCTCCGGGCTAATGGGTACCCAGCTCGGCACCAACCCCCCCCCCGCCACAGCATCGCCACCCGCCCCCGATTCACCCCCAAACCCCCCCTCTTTTCCCAAAGCCGGCTGGATTTCGGGGCGACGTTACCTGGGAGCAGGAGCAGCGCTGGGAGAAGCCGCCGGCACCCACCGCCCTCCATCGCCCCACCGCCGGCATCGGCCGTGCGCGGCTCAAAGGTTACTCTGTCTCCGTATGGGATAGGGTTTTTTTTTTTTCCTCTTTTTTTTAATATTTTTTTTTCCTCCTCCTTCATCTTCAATTGGCTGCTAAAAATAAACAGCCGGAGCGGGTTGTGGTTTTTTTTTTTTTTTTTGAGGACGGAGTTCGGAAAAAAAGGCAAAGTGGAGAAAAACATGGAAAAAAGAGGCGAGGGAAGGAGGGGGCAGGGGGATGCGGGATCTCGGGGGCAGCGGGATGCTCGGGGTGCCGCTGAGGGGGCTTTTCCCCTTTTCCCGGCGGAGTGGTCCCTGCGTGGGGCGGGAAGCGGCTCCCGTGGTGTCCCCAGCAAGGATCGAAGCCCGCGGACGTGGCTGGGACCCCCGGCTCTGCTCCCCGGGGACCTCCATTTAAGGCTGGGGGCGCAGGGATGGGGGTTTTGGGGTCCTCGCTGCCGTCCTCGGCTCTCGGTGGATTTCGGGTCGCTACGTCTGCCGGGTGACGCTGCCACCTCCTGGGCACTGTCCCCCATCTCCTGTCCCTTGGAGGAGGCTGAGAAGATGGGGTGACCTTGGTGAGGACCCCCCCATCCCACCCCACCATCTGCTCCTTGAGCCACCCCTGGCAGGGGAAACTGAGGCAGGTGGGATGCCCAGCCCTTGGTGGCACCCCAAGACCACCTTCCAGCTACTGAAGGACATGGGGCAGCAGAGGCCACCGCTACGTGGTGGCATCCACGACCGTCTCCTCCTCGCCGGTGGAAGGACCGAGCTCCCCGGGGCTGCCCAGGAGGCTCCGAAGCTGAAGCCAGAAGAAGGGTCGCCTCCCGGGCTCGTGGGGCCACTCCAGGTAGGTCTTGGAGCCCAACATCTTCCGGAGCCGGGCGAAACGCCGGGGCAAACCCCGAGCATCGATGGGTTCCTTCACCACCAAGATGACGTCCTCGCTGCCCAGCCCCACGGCGCGCTGGTGGGCGAAGTAGAGCTCGTAGTTGCACCACTCGCTGTCGACGAAGCTGCGGGAGAGGACGAAGATGACCTTGGCGCTCCGCTCGATGTTCTCCACGATGTTATCGATGATCCAACGGCCCGGTGTGAAGTCCCGCTCGTGGATGCAGAGCCGGTAAGGCGGCGTGTTGCTCTCCAGCCGGTGCAGAAGCTCCTGGCGAACCCAGTCGGCGTCGGCGCGGCTGTAGGAGATGAAGGCGTGGTAGGAGCATTGCCGCGCGGTGTCTGTCCGCCGCCTGCCGTACTTGGCGCGCACCAACCGGTACGTGGCTCGCAGGTACCAACCGGCGTCCAGCTTCCAGCAGAGCACGGCACACGCTGCCACCGCCACCGCCGTGCTGGCCACCGCCACAGCCACCAGCGCCAGCACATCGCATTCCAAGGGACGCGGGGCGTAAGCGGCCACGGCCGTATCCAGCAGCGGCTCGGGGTGGTAGCAGGTCCAGTTGTGGGGCCAGTCGGCCAAGATGGGTCGTCCCCGTCGCTGCGTCTCCTCCAAGAAGAGGTAGAGGTCACAGGTGCAGTGGTAGGGGTTGTTGCCGGCCGCCAGGCTGATGAGCCGCGGCATGTTGACGAAGGAGCCACGGTTGATGACGCCAAAGGAGTTGCCGTCGATGGTCAGCACCTCCAAACGGGGGCATCTCCACTCAGAGGGGATGAACTTGATCTTGTTGCCGCTCAATCGCAGCTCCCGCAACCGGGGGCTTCGGGTGAAGTAGTCCATGTCCAAGCGGTCGAGCTGGGAGTAGGAGAGGTCCAGGTACTCGAGGGTGGTGGGCAGGCACCCAAAGGTGCCCGCCATCACCCGGTTGTGGTGCAGGGCCAGCCAACGCAAGGTGGGACTCCATTGACACGTCTCCTGCAGGCTGCCCAAGCCGTTGTGGCTGGCATCGAGGCGGGCAAGCCGGGGCCAGGTCCGCGTCAAGGCGGCTACCACAGCCAGGCGCAGAAGCTGGTTGGCGGCCAAGACGAAGCTCTCCAGCTTGGGCATGACGCCCTGGTAGTGGCAACGTTGGTTGTAGATATAACCATCTTCCAGACGGTTGCTGGAGATGTCCAAGGCCTCCACGTTGCGCATCTCGCCCCAGGCGTCGCAGGGGACGTAGTTGAAGTTGACGTTGATGATGGAGAGGGCGGCCACGCCGCTCAACCAGGTGAAGGTCCAGTCGAAACGCAGGACGTCGGGGTTGCTGATGTCCTGCAGCAAGAGGCGGTCGAGCCGTGGGGCAGCCGCCCCCACGCCAGAGTTGTTCCACTGTGGCGAGCGGGCGAAGTCGATGGCCACCAGCGCCAAGTCGCGGACGCGGGAGCGTTGGACGTTGAGCAGGGCCAAGCGGAGGAGGTTCTCGTTGAACTTGCCCCGGTAGAAGACCAACTTGGTGATCTGCAACTCAGCCAAGCCGGCGAAGGGATCGGCATCACCAGTGTAGTAGGTGAACTCGAAGAGGTTACGGAAACGCAGGTAGTCGAGGGGTTTGCCCCGCAGGTCCTGCAGCATCACCGGCAGAGCCGCCGCGCTCTCGTCCAAGGCCATGTCGCACCACAGCTCCGTGGTGTTCAGCCACGAGAAAGCCCCGGCTTCGTACTGCCGCAGGCTGGAGGCCGACTTGATGGCGAACTTCTGCAGCGCCGTGTCCTTCAAGACTGCGAAGTCTCCCCGGGAGATGTCCCGCAGCAGCGGCCCCCCCAGCGACAGCACCTGCAACTGCCGCAGCTCACCAAAGACGCTGCCCAACGCCGCGCTGCGGTAGAGGTTGTTGGACATGTCCAGCCAACGGAGGTTGACCAACGGTTGCAACGCCAGCGCCGGGATGTGGTGGAGGGAGTTGTTGAAAAGCCGGAGATGCTCCAAGAGGAGGTTGGAGAGGAAGGCGTCCGGCGCGATGTGGGAGATGTTGTTGTAGCCCAAATCCAAGTGCCGCAGCTGGGTCATGCCGGCAAAGTCGCCCGCCGTGATCTCCCGTAGCTTGTTGTAGGAGAGGTCAAGGCTGCGCAGGCCGCCGGGGAGGCCGTGGGGCACCCGCAGCAGGTCCTGCCCCTTGCACAGCCCCGTCTCGTTGTCGGCGTCGACGCGGCACGGCGGCCACGCCGCGTCCCCCGCCAGCACCAGCAGCACCAGGCACCAAACCCCCCGGGCGCCGGCAGTCGGGGGGGCCGCGTGGCCTCCGGCATGGCAGCGGGGTGGCTGGGGAGGTGCCGCCGGTGGCAGGAGCAGGGCCGGGGCTGGAAGGGGCATCCAGGCATCCCTGCGGAGCCGTCCTGCGGCAGGAGAGGAGCGGGGTCAGTGGTGCCGCGGCCCCTTGGGGACGCGGGGGCTGCGCGGGGGCGACCCTGAACGTCCGGGAAGCCCCCAGGATCAACCCCCAGGAGGGCAGGAGGTGGCAGCTGGATCCGGCAGGATGGGACAGGTAAATCTTCCCTTGGGGGCTCAGGGACTGGATCCCAGGGGGACTGGGGAACTGGATCCGGGAGGGGACAGGAGACTGGATCCCAGGGGGATGAGGGATTGGATCCCCAGGGGGTTGGGGACTGGATCCCGGAGATCAGATCCTGGGAATCAGGGACTGGATCCTAGTGGGACTGGGGACCGGATCGGTGGGGTGGGACTGGGTCGGGGGATCAGGAAATGGATCCTAGGGGGAGTGGGGACTGGATCCCCAGGGGATCAGGAACCGTATCCTGGGGGGATCGGATTCCAGGGGGATTGGGGACTGGATCCCCAGGGGCTCCCCCGGGCCGAGCCCCCACGTTTTGCTTCTCCGCTGATTTTTAGGGTGGGTTTTATTTTCCAATCAAAAAAAAAAAAAAAAAAAAGCAATTTAAAAAATGAGCTTTTCTGCACAGAAGCAAACTTGTGCTCCTCGGCCGCGGGGCCGTTGCGGCCGGGAGTTCAGGTGTTTTTATTGGGGGGGGGGGGAGGGAACCACAGGAAACTGGAGGAGAAAAACAGACGGCGTCTGTCCTGCCCCAACGCTGAGGGCAAACGCGGCACAGCGGGGCCAGGTACGGCCCCCGGGGCCCCAGCCCTGCCCAGGCCCAGACCCCAGCCCGGGGGGGACGTGGGGGCATGGGGCAGTCGCCCTGCTTCACCCTAAAAATGTCCCCCCGTGTCCCAGGCTCCTCCCCGTGCTTGCACGGAAAGGAGGAATAACACCTGGAAGCGGCCCAAAGCAGCGGCGGTTGGGCGGTGGTTGGGCGGCGGGGCACCCGCGGGGGCTGGCGTGGTCCCCGGCGTCCCCCGGGGTCCCTTCGCGCGTCCCCCCGTGGGAAACACCTGCGCCCCATGGGGCTGCTGCACCCACGTGGGGAAACCGAGGCACGGGTGACCCTCGTCCCACCCCACCAAAACCCTCCCAGCACCAAACCCTTCCTCATTCCCGACGCCAGCCCAGCCCAAACGCCGCGGGAGCGCCCGGTCACCCCAAAACCCCCCCAAGTTCCCCCCCCGGCTGGCCCCTGCTCACCCCACACAGTGCCTGGCATGCAGCGAGTTCAGCCGGTCTCAGCCGGGGCGGGAACAGCAGCGGTCACATCCAGGAACGGGAGGGGGAGCGAGGCCACGGCGATGCCAAGGCGGCCGGTGGTGCGGTGCGGTGTGGCGGGCCGGGAGGAGGCCGCTTTCCCTCCCCGGCCGGGGCAGCCCCCCGCTGCACTTTGCCCCCAGGGAGGGCTGCAGGCAGGGGCCGTGCCGGGGGCCCGGCTCGTGGGGGGGCTGGGGTCCCCAAAGCCCCCCGCGCCCCAGAACGATGTGACCTCACACGCTGGGGTCCGGTGCTCCCGGCCCGGTGCCCCCAGTCCAGCCCAGTGCCCCCAGTCCAGCCCAGCACCTCAAATTCAGCTCAATACCAGCAGCCCCAGCCCAGCTCAGTGCTCCCAGTCCAGCCCAGTGCCCCCAGTCCAGCAACCCCAAATTGAGCTCAGAGCCCCCAGTCCAGCCCAGCACCCCCAGGCCAGTACCTCCAGTCCAGCTCAGAGCCCCCAGTCCGGTGCCCCCAGTCCATCCCAGTGCCCCCAGCCCACTCCAGTGTCTTCAGCCCAGCCCAGCACCTCCAAACCACCCCAGTATCCCCAGTCCTTCCCCACAGCTGCCCAGTACAAGCCCCCCCCCAGGGCTTGGCACTCCGTCCCTCCGCACGCAGGGGGCCCGGGGCTCCTGGGGGGGTCCCGGGGGGGTCCCCTCCACCGGCTCCAGCCCCCCGCGACGGAAAGCCAAGCACCCAGAAGGAGAGCAGGCAGCCCGAGGGACGCGCCCAGACCAACCTCCAGCCCTCTCCTTAATGACCGACGAACGAAGACCCTGCTCCCGGTAACGGCGAGCTTGCCCGGAGGCTTTGTAGGAGCACAAATAGGGAATAGGTGGAAGAGCGGGTGGAAAAACGCTCTGAATCGGTGTTTCCAGGCTCCGCCGCGACGCGCCGGGGGTCCCGCCGAGGCCACCCCGTCCCCCAGCCTGGCGGGACCAGTCCCGGCTAATTAATGGGAATTAAACTTTGATGACGGTTGCTGGTTTCGGTTTCAGAGCTTCTCTTGCCGGGGAAAGCCCCGCCGCGGCGGCAGGAGGGCATCTGGCGATCGGCTCTGCAAATCAACCCAAATTAATCGGAATTAGTTCATAACAACGTGAATTAATCGGAATTAGTTCATAACCACGCGCATTAGTCGGAACGAGCAGCTCAAACCCCGTCCCCGCTCCCCCAAGGTACCATCTCTATTCTCTTTACAGACCACAGCCCAATAAACACTGGGATAAATGGATTTTTTTTTATTATTCAAGGGGATCCTGCTAATTAATCGGGATATTTTGGGATAAAAGAGTGGATTTAAGAGGAGCGCGGGAGGCTGGAGGCCCCGGCCCCCAACGCTCCCACCTCCGTTCGCCGCCAGGACGATGGGGACGGATGGAAAATGGTTTACGGGGGTGGAAGCGCCGTACGGGTTCTCCGGGGCGGCTGAGGGACCGGGGGAGAGCTCCCTGCGCCGGCAAAAGGGAATTGGGAGCCGTCTGCGGAGCTGGGGAAGGGCTGGGAGGGGATGTGGGGGGGATGCGGGCCAGGGGGCTGAAGGCGGCCGGGAGGGGACCCACAGAACCCGAGGTTCCCCCCCAGACTTCGGGGAGCGCCGAGGCCAGGCCAGCGCGGAAAAACCCAGCGCCGAGGAGGCCGGGGGAGCCGATGGCGGGCTCCCGCTTCGGCGAACGATTCCTGAACCCCTTCGCTTTCGTATTTTATATAAACAATTAAATTAAGGATGAAAATTAAGGATGGGAATGAAATAAATAGGAAAACTAAATAAACCAAGTATGAAATAGTTACATAAATGGAAAGAAAAATAAGCTCAATACGTAACTGTCATGTACGTAAACAAAAACAAGCTAAGTATGAAATAGTTACCCGTGTGTAAACAAAAATAAACTAAGTATGAAAGTTACATATATGTAAACAAAAATAAGCTAAATACGAAATAGTTACATATATGTAAACAAAAATAAGCTAAATATGAAGTAGTCACATACATACAAACAAAACCAACCCAGGCACGAGCTGTCTGCGTAACAGAACCAAACCCAGAGCCGCTGTTCTATCGCCAGCAGCTCTGAGCCATCCGAAACAGGGAAATCCCAGAGCTCCGCGTCCGGGCGCGGGGCAGAGCCGCGAGGCCCCCGGCCCCCGCACCGGGGTCACCCCGGCCCCCTCGGCCCCCACACCCCACACCGGGGTCACCCCCGGTCCCCCGGCCCCCACACCAGGGTCACCCCCGCCCCCTCAGCCCCCGCACCGGGGTCACCCCCGGCCCCCTCGGCCCCCACACCCCACACCGGGGTCACCCCCGGCCCCCCGGCCCCCGCACCGGGGTCACCCCCGGCCCCTCGGCCCCCACACCGGGGTCCCCCCCGCCCCCCTCAGCCCCCACACCCCACACCGGGGTCACCCCCGGCCCCCCGGCCCCCGCACCAGGGTCACCCCCGCCCCCTCGGCCCCCGCACCGGGGTCACCCCCGCCCCCTCGGCCCCCACACCAGGGTCACCCCCGGCCCCCGCACCCCGCACCGGGGTCACCCCCGCCCCCCGCACCCCGCACCAGGGTCACCCCCGGCCCCCTCGGCCCCCGCACCGGGGTCACCCCCGGCCCCCGCACCGGGGGAAGCAGGAGCTCGGGGGGGGGCTGAGCCTCGGTGAGGCCCCCCAGCGCGACGCCCAGGGCGCGATGAGTTTGTTGGGTCTCAGCCGGGGCCAACGCAGCAATAAAAACACCTGGAGAAGGGGAGGAAGAGCTCAAGGAAGAGACGAAGCGGGCTCGTTTGCCTTCCCGGCTTCTCCCACCCACCCTTTGTCGGCTCAGAAGCGCGGCGGGGGGATTTGCCGCAGATGCCGGAGCGAGAGCCGAGGTCCTGCCGGGTGCGCGGTAAAGCCCCGACGCCCCCGATCCGCACGGAGAGGGGCTGGGGGCAGGAGGCCGGCGCAGCCCTAACGAGCCCTCGGAGGGGAAGGGGATGCCAAGGGCTGCCGGGGCATCGCCCGGCCGCGGTAACGGCCAAGATCTGAAATACGGGGGTGGAGGGACGAGGCGGCGGGGCGTCCCCATCGCCTCGGGAGCGAGTCGCAGCCCCATCGCCCGGCGGGCCAGCCGCAGCGGGCTGCGCGTTCATCCCTCCGGGATCACGAAGAGAGAGGAGAGCGGCGACATCTCAGCAACCGGCCTTTAATAATTAACTCTGCAAACCGCCACGGGGCCGGGATTCGCGCGGGCGCCTATTTACACCACCGTATTTACACGCGGGCGAGGAGCGGGAGACGCCGCGCAGCCCTCCGCCGCACCTTCCCGACCGCCGCCAGATTAAAATATTGCTCTAACACATTAAAACCGCGGCGTTAACGGCACGTGGAGGCTGCGGACGTGCCGGGGTCGGCCGCCTTCCCCTCCCGTAACTGATTTACCTTCTCCACCAAGGGTTCGAAGTCCCCGAGGCCAAGCTGAGATTTTGCTCGAGCCCTTTGCCGTCAGCCCGGGGGAGCCGGGGGGCAGCTTCCACCGCGCAAAGGCCGGGGTCCGAGCACCTCGCCCTGCGCCCTCCCTGCCCAAATCGGTTTGCAGGCAGAAAGACCCCACGTTCTTACACCCCACTGCCACCTCCCTCCCTACCCAGCCGAATTAAACTCCCTCTCGCTAAAGCTCCGGGCAGTCCGGCTCAGTTTCGGGCTGTACTCACCCACCCTTTCCCAGCGACTCAGCCTCTCCCCTGCCCGCATCGCCCCAGTGCCCACAGAAAGCCGGGAGATGCCGAATGGGAAGTGCCGGAGAGGTCCTGGAGCTGGGTCCGGGCTCACCGGCCTTTGCCGCCGCGCAGACGTACCTGGAAGCGGGTGAAGCCCCCGCTGTTTGCGCACGGAGCTGCTGGAGCTCAGCACAAAACACCAGCGGGTTTTAAAAGCCCGCGGGGTCGCTCCCTCCCTCCGTATCCTGCTCCCGGGGACGGGCCGAGGAACACCCCACCTCTGGATACAAATAATCATCAGCTCGGAGCCTGGCCTTCAGTCTGTGGCTAAGTAAAACGCTCTTTAGAGCCTGGCGTAAGCAGTGCTACCTGGTGTCACAGAAACCAAAGAAAATGGGCAAATTCAGTGAGGCGGCAGTGCCAGCCCAGAGGGAAAAGCGGGTGGGAACAACGGAGGGCGTCGAGCTGCCCCCTCCCCGATTTATCCCCTCGTGGGGGGCGGGGGGGAAAAGGCAAAAATCCCCTTATGGCAAAAAAACCCCAGGGGACACGAGAAGCAAAGCGCAGCAGAGGCTCAGCGGGGTGTGCCTGCGCTGCTTTTCCCCCACCAGGGACGTGGGAAGGGTGCAGGCAAGCCAATATTCCCCTGCAGGGAAACACCCTGCCCCGATCCCACCTGAAAGCCACCTCCGGCCGCCGAGACCCCAGGGGCTCCCCCCGAGCTCGCCTCCGAACGCCCGCGGCCCAGCTCCTTCCGACTCGCCCTCTCTTTGCCCGCCCTCGGATTTCTTACAAGAAAGAAGAAATCTCCAAGAAATCTTTCTTATCTTTAAAGTGTCAAAACAGGGGCTGGAGTGCCCGGCCAGCGCCAGAGCCTCACCCCCGCCCCGCAGTTTAACCCCCCGGGCTGGGGAAGCACCCAGCGAGCCAGGCGCCTTCTCCGGCCCCAGGTATTTCCCTCTTGGCCGACTCCGGGATAAGAGACGCCCCTGAAGAGGGGGGGAAACGTTAAACCCCTAAAAGGGCCGGCCAGGCCCTACAGGCGATGGGGAGAAGAACCAAATTTAGGTCCGTGGAGCATCGCCCTCCTCGCTGGGAGCGGAGGCAGCTGGAGCAGGTCTCTGTGGGCTCCGCCGCCGCAAACTCCCTCCGCCTTCCTCCCGCCTCCACGGCCCGTTTATTCCCGCCTCCACGGCCCGTTTATTAAAGCAGCCAGGCGTGACGTGAACGCACAGCCACACGCAATGGGACCGAGCCAGTCGGCTTTAGCCGCGTCCCAGCCCCAGGAGTAACCCCCCGGCGTCCCCAGGTATCCGCCTGCGCTGGCTCGGAGGCCGGCGGCAGGCTCCGAGAACAACTAAGGCTTCAGTTTGAGCCAGGGATGAAGGATGGTGAGGATGGAGAGGATGGAGGAGGTGAGGCCGCACAGCCCCACAAAGCCCGGGTTGGTTTTGTACAGCCCCAGCTTGTCCAGGGGGATGAAAAGGTCGCAGGTGTTTTTCACCACGTCCAGCAGCAGAGGAGGGTTGTTCCGAAGGACGTGGATCAGAAGCCGGAGCTGGATCTGCAGCCTCAGCCCCAGCTGCTGGAGCCCATTGTCAGCCCGGAGCTGGCGCCCGTTCTCACTGCCTTTCGCTCGCTTCCCGCCCGCCTCGCGCTCCATCAGGATCCGGATCTCGTAGGCGTCCCGGCTCAGGTTCACGACGAGCGCAAAGAGGTAATACCTGAAAAAGAGGGGAGAGAATTGGCAGGGAGAGCAGAGGGAGCGGGCAAACAGTGCTGGGGACCGCGGTCTGCGGCGCTGGGAGCCTCCAAAATAAATCAATCTTCATCAGGGATCTGGAGGAGGGGATCGAGGGCACCCTCAGTCAGTTTGCAGACAACACCAAGCTGGGGGGAGCGTTGATCTGCTGGGGGGCGGGGAGGCTCTGCAGAGGGCCCTGGCCAGGCTGGGGCGAGGGGCCCAGGCACTGGGTGAGGGTCAGCAAGGCTCAGGGCCGGGTCCTGCACTGGGGGCACAACAACCCCAGGCACCGCTGAGGCGTGGGGAGAGCGGCTGGGAGCTGCCCGGCGGGAAAGGGCCTGGGGGTGCTGGTCGCCAGCCGCTGAACAGGAGCCAGCAGCGTGCCCAGGTGGCCAAGGGGGCCAATGGCATCCTGGCCTGTATCAGGAACAGTGTGGCCAGCAGGAGCAGGGCAGGGATCGTCCCCCTGTGCTGGGCACTGGTGAGGCCGCCCCTCGAGTGCTGTGCTCAGCGCTGGGCCCCTCACCCCAAGGCGGCCATGGAGGGGCTGGAGCGTGGCCAGAGCAGGGCAGCGAGGCTGGGGCAGGGGCTGGAGCCCAAGGCTGGGGAGGAGCGGCTGGGGGAGCTGGGGGGGCTCAGCCTGGAGAGGAGGAGGCTGAGGGGAGCCCTCATCGCTCTCTGCAACGGCCTGAAAGGAGGCTGGAGCCGGGGGGGTCGGTCTCTTCTCCCCAGGAACAAGCGATGGGACGAGAGGGAACGGCCTCAAGCTGCGCCAGGGCAGGGTTGGGTTGGGTATTAGGGAAAATTCCTTCCCCAAAGGGCTGTCAGGCCCTGGCCCAGGCTGCCCAGGGCAGGGGCTGAGTCCCCACCCCTGGGGGGATTTAAAAGCCGGGGAGATGTGGTGCTTGGGGACATGGTTCAGTGGTGGCCTTGGCAGCGCTGGGTTAACGGTTGGACTCGATGAGCTTAAGGGTCTTTTCCGACCCAAACGATTCTACGAGAAGCCCCTGTACGCAGCGCTGGGGCGCTCAGAGCCCTCACCCACCCCTGCAGGGCAGCAGCCCTGGGGGAGCCCCGGGCCAACAGAAGGGAGGCGAGCAGCCCGCTCTCCCCGGGGAAGCGCACTCGCTGCTGGCCGCAGCTCCCGCGGCTGCCCAGCCCCTCACCTGAAGGACCGCTGGCTCCACTTCTCCTGATCCACGCTGGGGACGAGCCCCGTTTTTCCCGCCCAGAGGACGTTGTCGCAGGCGAAGTACATGGCCCTGTTGAGGTGGCTGAGGGTGACGCAGAACCGCAGCACCATGTCCGACAGGTGGATGGCCCTTTTCGCTGCCTCCAACGCCTCGGCCGAGCTGCCCAGGCGCAGCACTGCGGGACAGACAGACGGACGGTCACCGGGGGGTGTGGGGATCCCGGTTCCCCCCCCCAAGCCCCGGCCCGGCCCCACTCACGCTTGCGGCCCAGGCTGAGGTGAGCCTCCAGCTGCCGAACGCTGGCCAGGACCCCGGCGCTCGCCCCGTTCCTCCGCAGCGTGTCCCCCGCCAGGGCACAGGCGTATTGGGCAGCTCTGTAAGAGACGGCGCGGCGTCAGGGCCCAACCCCGAGGCCTCCGTGACCGCCCTCCCCCGGGCCCCGGTGAAGGGAAGGCGGGCCGCGCCGCAGCGGAGCCAGCTCCCGTACCTGAAGAGCCGCTCCTTGGCCTGGCTCTGGGCGCTGAAGCGCACCCAGGTCTCCATGGCGGGGCCGGGCCGGGCCGGGCCGGGCCCGCGGCGTGGCTCCCCGGTGCGGGGCCTCGGCGGGACGGCGCGGAGCCACTTCCGGGAGCGCGACGGAAGCCGCCACGGGACAAACCGGCCGCGGCGGGAGGGGTGGTGCACTAGCGCCGCCTGGCGGTCGGCGGGAGCGCAGCACAGCCCCGTCATATCCGCACGGCTTGTTCCTATTGGCTGGAGACGCCAAGCCCCGCCCTTTTTCATCAAAACAGAGGCCGTGAATGGTCAATTGCAACAGTCTCTGCCTCTAAATATGCATCGAAGCCTTTGATTGGTTAGCTTTTCCTTTTCCCGCCCCCCTTCTCCCGACGAATAAGAACGTGGTTACAATTCCCTACCGCCATCTCTGCTGCTTTGCATTTTGATTCGTTCTTTCTTCTGTCATTATAATAAATCGTGTAGCACGATTGGACAGCTATCCGCTAAGCCCCGCCCCCTCTCCGCGTCCGTCACTCGTGATTGGGGTAGGTAAGGCGAGCGCGCCCCTCCCTCCCCACGCCCTGCAAGCGAGTTCTGATTGGCCGCTCCCCGCCTCGTCCCGCCCACCATCCCAGTCCTCTGCCCTGCGATTGGTCTGCTGCCGCTTTCACCGCCTCCCTCCCACCACCCTCCCCCCTCCCCGAAGCCTCCTCCGTGCCGCCATTGGCCAGCTCCCCCTACCGTCCCGCCCCCTCCCTGAGGTGATCTCCACGCCCATTGGGCCCTGGGGCGGTGAGTGACAGCGGCCCCGCGGCGGGGTTCTCCCTCGGAGCGGGCTGGCGGCGGCGGCGGCGGCGATGATGGAGTCGGTGCGGGCGCAGCGGCTGCAGCCCGGCGTGGGGACCCTGCGCTCCCTGCGGCCCGGCGTTACCGGGGCCCCCGCCGCCGCCTCGGCCCCTCCGCCGCCTCCCGCCCCTCCGCCCGCCGCGGTGGCGGCGGCGCCGCCGCTTCCCGCCGTTCCGCCCCCGGCCGGGCTGGGGTTGGGGCTGGGGCTGGGGCTGCCGCCGCCGCCTCCCCCGCTGGGGCTGCAGGGACCCGCCGCGCCGCCGCCGCCCGGCGCCGGGCCGCCCGCCGTGCTGCGGGAGGCGGTGGAGGCGGTGGTGAGGAGCTTCGCCAAGCACACGCAGGGCTACGGCCGCGGTGAGCCGGGGGCGGGGGGGGCTCGGGGCGGGCTCGGGGACCCGATGCCTGGGGGGGCTGAGGGCGAGGGACCCGGGAGGGGACCCTTTTCCCGTCCCTGGCCCCTTCTCGCCCCGTTTCCCTCCTGTCGGCTCCCCCCGGGGCTCCCCTCCGCCGCCCCCGCCCAGGGCTGGCTCCTCTGCAGCCTCAGCCGGTTTCTCTCTCGGTCTTATTCCCCGTCGCCCTCTCCCCGGGAGCGGGATCCTCTGGATCATCCTCTCCCACGCAGTCTGTGCCCCCAGGGCTGGGGCTCTTCTTTGCCTCCTCTCCTTCCCCCCTTGCCCCATCTCATCACTGTAGGGGCCGGGATCTTCCCGGGCTCTTTCCCTGTCAGCTCCCCCTTTCCCTTCCAGCCTTGTGCCTGGGACTCTCCCGTCCCAGCCCTCCTTCCCCATTAATTCTCCCTTGTCTGGGGTTCCTGTCGAAACCCGTTTTCCTTGGTCCGTGCAACCCTTCCCCCTTTCTATCTTCTCCAGCATAAGCGTTAAGGTGCGGACCTCTCCGAGACCCTCTTCCTTCCCCGGAGTTTGCATGGCAGCCTTGCTGGGTGAGGGCCCTGCTTCCCTTGGCTTCCCACCCCCGAGCTTGGAGCGCCCTTTTCCCCGCAGGTCTATGAATTAGAGAAAAGCGGCGAGCTGGGAGCCTCTCCCGTGACTGTGTGCTGTGTCCCTGTCCCAGCGGCGCTCAGCTGGCGCTTTGCCCATGCGATGGGCTGTAAGGGTGACGGAGGAGGCATCCGTGACTGTTGTCGTTAGGTTCAACGTCAGTAATAAGCGTTTCGTGCCGTTTGCGGAGGGGTTTTTGGTGTCTGCTGCTGTCTCAACCCTCGTGCTTGGCATCTCCCAGCCCTGCAGAGTGAGCTCCCGTGATTTGGGTGACGTTAAAGGTGAGCGCGGGGAGGAAGGGAGGATCCCTGCTCCAGCCCGATCTAGCTGGTGCCAAAACCGAGAAAGTGAGTAAAATAAAAGCGAGTAAAATAAAACCGCTGAGCCTGTGGTTTCTCTGGGTCTGCCTTTTCCCCAAGGAGTCTCGTGGTTTCAGGGGTCAAACCTGAGAAACATTCACGGGTCTCCTTTTCTTAGAAAGCTCTGCGGCCTCTTAAATGCAAACTTTTGTTTTTACGGGATCAGCCATTTCCCGATACCTAATTTGACGTGGTTTTTTGCTTTTGTAAATTAGGGAAACGAGATAGGGGTAGGCGAGTGTATCGGTGACCACGAAGGCAGGCGTAGGAGCTTGGGCAGGCGATTCCCTACCTTGTGGTTTAAAGCTGAGGAGGTTTCCTACTTGTGCTGTGCCTGTAACAGGTAAACGTGTGATAAAGTTAGAGAAAGGGGAGGCTGTTTATTTTTTTAAACGTTTTTTAGATGTGTTTTATGCTTTTAAGAAGGGGGATTCTTGTGCCGTAGCGATTTAGTCCTCTGTACATAATTCCTTTACTTCAACTCGATGTCAGGACAAAAAAATGCTCATTTCTTTCAACGAAGGCAGCGGCGAAGAGACCTCCGCTGGGCAATCCTTGGCCGAAATTCCCGGTGGCCACGGTTTTCCCGGGATCCCCCTCAGTCCTGTGCTCTGCACGGCTGCACCTGGTCGATGAAAAACCCCGTGGCTGGGAGGAGGAATCAGCTCTGCTGGTGCTGGAAGAGGCTGTCGCGGGGGTGTTAAGTACTCCACCACGCTCCGGCGCCGCGGGGCTCCAAGTATTGCATCAGAGGCGCCCGGTCGTGCGAGAGCCCCTGGAGGAGGCTCGGATCTGAGTTTCTTGTACACTCCTTTTTATTTAAAAAAAGAAAAAAGAAAAAAAAAGTACGGAAGCGAGAAACAAGGTCGAAGCACATATTTTACTGGTCCTGTGATGGAAAGAATCTTCCACCCCGCCCGAAAGGGGACGTTTTGCAACTATTTTGAGTTCCCGACTTCTTCCGGCTACGGCAGCAGGTCCAACAGAGGCGGTCGTCCGCTTCCAAATGGTGAGCGCTTGGCAGCCAGCGCCACCGGCGCGCGAGGGACCGCTGCTCCTCTGGCTGCGGAGGAGCTCAGCGCCATGTGGAATCACTTACCCTTCTGTATTTAATATGCAAGTCAGATGTGCTATCGTATACACAGCGCCGGGATACGGGGTTACGCTCCAAAGCAATAAACAGATATGAGTGATGGTCAGAGCAGGCTCTGCTTTGTGTCTCCCAGCGTCTCTTCAGTTTTTCTTGGAGTGGCGAATCCGAAGGGGGAAGCCTCCGACAGAAGCCGCCCCGCGTGGGTTAAGCTGCGCTCTAAATCCGCGGCTCTCTCCCACGCGGATGGGTGACGAGGTTTTTCTAGAAGATTGGCGTTTCCAGTTCCTGCCCTCAGAAATGCAAACAGATAAAAAAGGTATCGACTGATGCCGATGTCTCTTGAGCTGCTAGAGAGACTTGTTCTACTTGCGGGCACTTAAAATAGCTTTCTTTATATGTTGGGCTTCCCGTTAAACATCACCTCGCGTGCGGTGCAAAGAATACGTCGCTTCTTCGGCACCTTTACCTGCGGTCAAACCGTCCAGTCGTTCTTCTCTCTGCCCTCTCCCCAGCCCGAGCGCTGCGTGGTGTTTCCCGTGCTCCGTACGGGATTGAAATCCGTCGGGGGTGCAGAAGGCATCCCTGCTTTCTCGAGGACCGTCCTCTCGCAAGCGTGAGCCGTAACGGGATTTAGGCTGCTTTCCGAAAAGCCAGCTTCCCGTCCCCTGCCTCTTCCCCCCACGTCGCTGGTTTGTGATTCAGTGGGAGGAGGGGGGTGAATGAGCAAGGCTGAAAAATCATCGATCCGGAGCAAATTCAGACTAAGATTTCACTTTGGATTCAGCGCGCTGCAGGGTTTGTCTGCTCAATACGACGCGTGCAGCGTTGTGGCTGGGAAGGAGAGGGCAGGTGGGCAGATCTCTGTTCGTAGCGAGGCGGGTTGCTCTCCGGCCCTATAAAAGCATATTGTCCTGAAGCCTTTGTCGAGTTTCAATTAGGTATTTCGCTCTCTCGTCTCCTAAACCCATCCTGCCTGCGGCAGCTGGAAGCATTGAATCCAGTCTGGGAAGAAAACCTCTTTTGGATGCTTCTCAGCTGTCTGACCTATTGCTCCAGTCGCTAATGAAGTACCCAGCCGGTGTCTGGCATAGAGGAACCCTTGTCTTGGGCTGAAAACACAATTCCCTGCCCACGGGCGTGTTGCACGGCGTTTCCTCGTTAACCTGCCCTTAATGCCAGCTTCTCAGACTTCACTAAATTAAACCCAACTAGAATTTCCCTGAATTTTCAGAGTAATTCCGTGTGTGGTGAGCATTTGCCTTGCCTGATGTAGCTTGGCTTTCTCTGCAGTTTCTTGTGTGGTCGCGGCTGCGAAGTCTCAGTTGCCCTGTGCCAAATGGTCCCTGAAGCCGTTATTGAATTGGGCATTGTCTCCCCAAATCCGCTGGGGATTATGTGCATGATTTACGCCCTCCCTGGGACGGGAATCTGCCTGGATGGATGGGAATTCTGTCTGGGTATCGGTGCGCTGGAGAACTGGCAGGGAACTCTGTATTGTTTGTACGGCTTTTTGTTAGTCTTCAGTGGAAAATTGCCTCTGTCTTGCATGTTTCATCAAAAAAAAAACCCACCCAAATTAAACTTGAAAATAATCCAAAGCGACTGCTTTGTGAAGAAATGCCCTGAAAAGCCTGTGGTTGAAAGAGGAGGGAAATGCTTGGTGAGGGACCGCTGTGCTGGTGACTCCTCGCCTGGCTGCATCTTACAGGGAGCAATAAAACAAAGTAAAAGGCTCAAGCTCGCCGTCTTCCTGAAAGCCGCCTGGCTGAAGACTTAAAAAGTTACAGCGCTGCGTGGGCCACCAAAAAGCTAAGCCAGGGTGGCTTGTGATGGCCTTGGCTTCTCACGCTCGTGCGTGGCCTCAAATTCACCTCCCTTTTATACCTTACCCCGGGAGACTTTGAGAGCAGCAGCCGCCTCTGGCTCGGTGCTCTGCCCGGTGCTTGCTGCGTGGTACACGGCTCCTCACGGGAGAGCTTGCCTGGGGGTTTTGGGGTACTTTTTCTCGTTTTGCTTAAAATGAGAACTCTGGGGTGGAGGCCTTTTTAACAGCTCTTGGATGAGCGAGGAGTTGCTGTAATCTGTTTTGCAGATCGCCTTGCTTCAAAGCAATTGCTGAGATTGAAAAGGCTCGGAGAAGGAGCGCTGAGGAGGAGCTGAGGGCAGGCTTTTCCTACAGCTACCTGTCAAACTCTTCAGCACGGAAAGCAGCTTAGAGCAAATTCGACGGGACTTGGCGCGTTAGACGCTACGAGGGTCGTTTTTTCTTGCCCAAACCTTGACAAAGTAAAGGGTGGGTAATCGAAGGAAGTCCTCACGGCGCTGGGGATTCAGAAATGAGGAGAGTGACAGGAGAGCTGGCTCATTGTTACAGCAAACACCTCTAGTTTTTGCCACGCGTATTAAAATAAGAATTTAATCTTGCGGATTTGGGCTACGAGCTGATTGCCGTGAGGGCTGTGCGCGTTGGTTGGCTGTGCGCAGTGTGGACTATCTGCTGGGTTAAAAGCTGGGTGAGCGCTCAAACCCCGTCTGGCAAATCTGGTGCTCCAGAAACGGTGCCTGCTTAAAAACGACTTCTGGAAAGACTGTAATTACCAAAGTCAACGAGGGCTAATGCTTTAGGCTCTGGTTTCCTAACTGGGATGGAAAAAACAGTTACGGTAACAAAAGCTAATCCTGGTCTTGGCCTGTGATTCACCGTTTGGTTATACGCCCCCGTGCCGAAAGGCACAAGGAGATTCTCCGATTGGATCTTTCCGTTCCCTGTGCTGTTACGCGCTCTCTCTCTGGCAGTCAAACGCTCCCACCATTACGGGGAGTTCTGCCAGAAGGCCTCGGCGGGGCAGCTTTGCGCCTCGGGTCACTTCTTGTATCTCCATCGTGTTGTTTTGAGCCAGGTACGTGATGTTCAGCGTAAAGGCAGGCGGTTCCTGCAGGTCTGACAGTGCACGCGCGGGTCAGCTGCTTTATTTTTGTTTTAAATGTAAGAATGTCAATATCGAGGATCGGCTGAGGCAGGTGAGCAAACCTGCTGAGCCTGTTGGCGACCCTCTTACGGGGGAGGAATGCCTCACTGCCCTGCTGCTTTGCAGCCCTTTTCAAGTCCTCTTCTGAAAGCTTTTCCCTAAGTTTGTTGGAACGAGAAGAGCTTTTCTGGAGGAGGCTTTGTTTTAGAACTCGGTGGTTCTCCTTACACTCCTCTTGCTGGGAGAGGCGTCTTTGTGTTGACATCGTGCACCTACGGCTTCCCCTGAAGCTGATGGTTTTTAATCCGAGACGTAACCGCGCTCCCTGGCAGGGCCCTGCTTGCGTAGGTGGGACTACGCTAGCGTTTATGCCGTTCTGTTTCTGGATGCGGACGCTCCTGGCGGGTGATACCTGAGGAAACCAGTTTCCCAGGTGCTTGTTTTCTGTCTCTGAACTTGATTCTATTTCTGTCTCCGCAGTGAACGTCGTGGAGGCCCTTCAGGAGTTCTGGCAGATGAAGCAGTCGCGTGGAGCCGATCTGAAAAACGGAGCCCTCGTGGTGTACGAGATGGTCCCTTCCAACAGCCCCCCTTACGTCTGCTACGTCACCTTGCCGGGAGGGAGCTGCTTCGGCAGTTTCCAGGTACGATCGCTTGGTTGGAGGCTGTCCCTGCGGCACAGCTCGTTGGCCAAAGCAGCCTGACTTGGGTGCCCTGGGATCCTTCCCCACCAGAATTAGTGCTCACACGCCGTTCTGCGCTGGGTGCGGCGCTAACGGTTTTCCTCTGATTTGAAGCATGAGAACGACATGGGTCTGACTGTGAGCCTCTGTAATTTCAGGCTGGCTATTAATGCTCCCCGTTGCCTGTGAAACCCCGCCCGACTTCAATCGGGGAAGGTTTGGCTGTAAATATTACGTTGCTGTGTGTACTGTATGCCCTACGCGTGGCTGACCTGGCCCTTAGCAGTGCCGGGGTAAGAGATGTGGTATCGGAGAAAACTCTTAGATCGGCTGGTTTTGACACTGGGTTCTCCTTCCCCGGGTTAAGCAGCGGGATGTATTTACAGGATGCGGCTCGGACAAGCTGGTAGAATAATATTTCCTTGCAGGGGCTCTGGATTTGACCCAGAACCTCTTCTCCAGATGCCAAAAGCCTCTAGAAATCAAATCGTAACATGGGATCGATGGTTTCTCCCCTCTTTCTGTTTAAAAGGAAAATGTCCAACCCAAATACCTCACCCGAAAGATGAAGGTCCAAAAATCACAACGGGTCCTGACTGCGTTTCGGATTCCTTTGCTGCAGTGGCTTTAGGCAGTTACTCTCTAGTCTTGGTTTGAAGAACGGATCCAAAAGAAACAGTTCAGGCAGCTACAGAGTCTGCCCGTCCTGAAGAGCAGTCCTTGTGCTGAAGAGTAATTTGGTTACGTTTTGGTTTTAAGCTAATTAATTTTGTTGACGGTCCGATGGGTGGCGTTTCCCGATGCAGATACTATGTGCTGAGTTCAGCTGCCTGCCTAATTTTTGTGTTTAGCGTGGTTGGGATAGCTGTGGTTTAAAACTAGCTCCTAATGATTTCAGGATGTCGAAGAGCACGACTTTCCAAAGCTACACAACACTGCCACCTAATTCCCGTTCTCTGCGGTGGGGGGAGAAGTTTGGAGCACGGGGCCGAAGGGACCTCGGTCAGCTTGCCGTCCTTCTGTCCTGATGCTGTCTGTCTCTCCTCAGTTCTGTCCAACCAAGGCGGAGGCCCGAAGAAGTGCTGCGAAGATTGCGCTAATGAACTCGGTCTTTAATGAGCATCCCTCCCGGAGGATCACGGATGAGTTCATTGAGAAGAGTGTTTCGGAGGCCCTGGCATCTTTCAACGTAAGGCTTTTCGGTGCCCAGTCGGCTGCGACTGGTGGGGACGGGATGACTGGGGAAAAACCTCAGCTCATGGGAAGAGAAGTTTTCTTTTACATCTGGAACTCTTTATGGCAGGTTTTTTTTCAGCGACTTCTGAGTATTAAAACTTTAACTACAGCTCTAATTCTCGCTCTCCTGCTTCCCCTCCCACACAGGCTCACACTCGCCTCGCGCGTGATTGTGCTGCCCTCAGATCAGGCAGGGTAGGGGAAGACGACTGAGGTGTCGACTCCTGCAGCCCTTCCGTGACCGGGTTGCCGCATTGGCTAGCTTTCTCTAAACCAAATGTTTTCCAGAAACTTCAGTTTCTAGCGGCGGGAGCTTTGCATTCTTCTTTTACTGCCCTAATTATACCTTATCCCGGAGGGAGCTCTCGCTGCGCAGTCACATGGCAGCGCCCAGAGTACTGTAAGAACTTTGAAATCGCCATAATGGGCTGCAGAAAAAAATCCCGTTTCAAGTAGCATCGTCAAAAGCAGAGCAGGCTTTGTCACTCCCTGAGAGCCGTAGCGAACGACGCGAGTGTTAGAGGCTGAATTAGACTGGTAAAAGCCAGCCGCAGGCTGGGGCGCGTACGGCTGTCCTCCTTAATCTGACCCGGAATTGCTGCGGCGGAGGTGATGCAGCCGGTAGCAGGTGAGCCCCGCGCGGTCGGGAATTGCAGCTCTCGTATGAAATGTCTCTTGCAGGGCAATCGAGAGGAAGCTGATAATCCCAACACCGGCATCGGTGCTTTCCGCTTCATGCTGGAATCCAACAAGGGGAAATCAATGCTGGAGTTCCAGGTACTGTTCATAATTTAAGGCCACGGTTCAAGGCGGGGTGGTTTGATCTCGCAGCGACGTCCGTAGCGCTTTACATTCGAAACAAAAGTGAGGCTTTCCTCTTAGAGCGCAGCTCGGGATTTGTGGCGCTTTCAGGTGCTGGTTCACCAGCAAAATACTTTGAATTGGGCTTCTCTCTGCAGATGCTTTTTGATATTTGCAGGGCTCAGTACTGCGAAGGGTTGTGCGTTCTGGTCCAGTGCTTTCCGTGACACGGCGTTTCGGTAACTGGGGCTGGAGGTCCGGCTGGCACCTGCAGGCACCTTAACTCGTGGCATTCAGCGAGCCGTCTCGTTTGTGGTTTTTGTCCTCCCCTGTAAAATGGGAGAGATCTCCCTTCCCTTAGGAAAGCTGGTGAAGATCTTTCACCCAAAGGCATTTTGATTGTGGAATTAGGAGTCTGGGTTACTGTCATTACATGCCCTCCCACCACAGCTTTATCTGAGCAGTCTTCATATCCCCCTGAAGTATGCTCAGCCTGTCTCCCGTTACGACAAAACATCTGTGGAATGAGAAGTACAAACTGCCGAGGGGAGCTGCTATAACACTTATCAGTCCTGGGTAATGGAGCAGAAGGAGTCCGTGCAGAACAGATGACTGAGAGCTGGGATTCTTCTGGGCTTTATTCCAGCCTTTCCGAGGAAACTGCTCCTACGAGCAGAGCAGCCAGGTAAATAAGAGCGCTCGGAATCCTGCCTGTGAGCGCGCTCCTCGTTCTCCAGCACGTCCATCCCCGCACGTACAGAGACGTCGTTAGGACAGCGCTGTGAGATTCCCAAATCCTTTTAATTTAAACTTGGGCTTCAAAAGTAACTCGAAACGATTCTTGTGCAGCCGAGTTGACTGTAAGCGCACCAACTGGAACTGGATTTTTAGAAGAGGAGAAATGAGACGGTAACCCTGCTCCAGACGGCGAGGCAGGGTTTGGATGCGCCTCGGAGCAGGGGCCTCAAGTCTGCAGTGCCGCTGTATTTGGGGTTCTTTGCTGTAGGCAAACTTCTCCCGAGGCCGACTTCTTGCCTGGCTCCTTTCCCTTGAATGGAAATAGTCGGTAGGCGGAAGACAGAAGTGTTTACACAGGGTGACTCTGTTCTGTATATCCCTTAGGCTGTGTTTGTGCTTGGGAAGCCTAACTCGTCCCTGCAAGTTTGAGGCAGAATTTGTGTGGCCTTGAGAGAGAAATGTTTGCTTGGAAAACATGGGGTTGTCACCTGCTCTGGCTGGTGGTGTAGCCTGGAGGTTGTCTTGCTTGCAGAATCCTGAAATCCCTGGGGCGGAGAAGCATCAGCGTCTTTGTCTCCTCCGTAATCCCCTCATCTGGTCGGGGGATTTTGGTCTGGTGGGGTGAGCCAGGCTTTGCCCTTGCATCCAGGCTCCTGGGGCGCTGGTGATGCCTTCCCCTCCCCCGCTCTGGTGGTTTTCCTGTCTTTTTGATAAATCTGGACTCATTCGTGCTGGAAATCTTTTGTTTATAGACTCCGGAGTTGCAAACATACTCTGTGACCCTTGCAATTGCAAAGGACCGGCCGTGATGTTGCCAAGGCCTTCTCGGCTTCTTGTCCCCCTAGCTAGAAACGAGCTTGCCTGCTTGTCGCGCCCAACCCTCGCCCCCCGCTTTGCTCGCCGCCTGACTGCCTCTTGCCCTTGCAGGAGCTGATGACCGTCTTCCAGCTGCTGCATTGGAACGGCAGCCTCAAAGCCATGCGAGAGAGGCAGTGCTCACGGCAGGTGAGTCCGGGCTGCGGGCGTCTCTCCAGTCGTGCTCTCGGTGTCCTGGGGTCGCCACAGCCGCCTCCTTAAGCTCCCTTAGCCGGCGCGGAAGCCAGGCACCCCTAAGCGACGCGCGTGCCCCGTAGCGACCTGTCTTTCGTGTGTCCGTACCACCAGGAGGTCCTGGCTCACTACTCCCACCGCGCTCTGGACGATGACATAAGGAACCAGATGGCCATGGACTGGGTGAACAGGGAGCAGAACAGCCCGGGGGCCCTTTCCAGAGAGCTGGCTTCGACGGAGAGGGAGCTGGACGAAGCCCGCCTGGCTGGGAAGGAGCTGCGTTTCCATAAGGAGAAGAAAGACATCCTGATGCTGGCGGCTGGCCAGCTGGGGAGCATGCACTCCTCCAACTGCTAGACTCTGGCGTGCGAGTCGTTCCGCTCCCCCAGGCCCACTAACACCTCCACGCTGACGGGATCCGGCCCGTGTCACGTAAAGCATGCAATGCCTCTTCCAGAATCGTGGCCCGTTTGCACATTTGAAAGATTTTTTTAAACAAAACAAAACACAACACCCCCACAAAACTCCTGTACAGATCTTTAAACCTTTTAATACTTGCTTCTAGACCTACTCCTCCGCCTCCTGTCCGCTAGAGAATTCCTTCTGTCACTTTTTTTTAAAGACGGCGTTAAAAATGCAGCCTTTCAGTATTAACGCCGGAGAGCTCCGCTGTACGTCGGCGCTGTACGGTCGGCAGGATTCCAGGGAACGTAGCGCTTCTTCCAGAAAGCTTCTGTTCTTTGGAGCCGATGCATGTCATGCGGACCTGCTTTTATTTTTCCTTCTGCTTCTGTAGTAGGGGGGGGTCTATCAAAACTCCTCGATAGGCACACGAATTAAAAAAACCAACACGGCAAATTAAAAAACCAACAGGACAAAACAACCAGCGCATTCTCTTTGAGGCTACAATGCGAGCTGCATGGGGGAATACTCCCAAGCACGTAAAAGGGATCTAAAACTGGGTTTTTGTTTTGGCCAGACTTAAGTCTGGGGATCAGTCTTAGAGAATTCCGGTTCCAAGCTCGGGCAGGACTCGCGGTTACCCCTACAGCTGTACCTGCCCCTGGCTTTTCGCTCGTGGGGCAGGACGTGCTTCAGTCTCTAAACAACGCACCTAATGACACGCTACGAGGCCCTGCGCTAATTAAGGGCTGGGGCTTGGCAGTTTAATTAGTCGGCAGCAGGCAGAGCCTCCTGCTCCGCTCCTTTTCGGTCCTCTTTGGGGTCTTACAGCGTCGCGCCCAGGGCGGAGGCGCTGAAGTCCCGTCCCAAGCTCCAGCACTCGGTGCGGGGATGAGGCGGCCAGTTTATTCTGCTGGAAACGCAGCGCTGGAGCTGTGCAGCTCCCCCAGCCAGGCTGGGGAGACGCGGATTTTTTTAAAATCTTGCAAGAAGTGAGAGAGGGACGTGCTGTTCTCTCCGGAGCAGCTTCCAAACCGAATGTCAGGCTTGGCCTCTTCAGGGCAGGTTTAAAAGCCTTGCCAGGGCTTCCGAAGGCCAGCAGGGAGGGGGAACGCCCCGCCTCTCTGCCTGAAGGGCCTCGCCAACGCGAGCCTTCGTTAACTAGGGCTGCGGTTAAGCCTTCGTTAACTAGGGCTGCGGTTAAGCCTTCGTTAACTAGGGCTGCGTTTTAAGTTCTTGTTAACTAGAACCGCGTTTAAGTCTTGGTTAACCAGAACTGCATTTAAGTTTTCGTTAACTAGGGCTGCGGTTAAGCCTTCGTTAACTAGGGCTGCGGTTAAGCCTTCGTTAACTAGGGCTGCGTTTTAAGTTCTTGTTAACTAGAACCGCATTTAAGTCTTGGTTAACCAGAACTGCATTTAAGTTTTCGTTAACTAGGGCTGCGGTTAAGTCTTTGTTAACTAGGGCTGCGGTTAAGCCTTCATTAACTAGGGCTGCGTTTTAAGTTCTTGTTAACTAGAACCGCGTTTAAGTCTTGGTTAACCAGAACTGCATTTAAGTTTTCGTTAACTAGGGCTGCAGTTAAGTCTTTGTTAACTAGGGCTGCGGTTAAGCCTTCGTTAACTAGGGCTGCGGTTAAGCCTTCGTTAACTAGGGCTGCGTTTTAAGTTCTTGTTAACTAGAACCGCGTTTAAGTCTTGGTTAACCAGAACTGCATTTAAGTTTTTGTTAACTAGGGCTGCGGTTAAGTCTTTGTTAACTAGGGCTGCGGTTAAGCCTTCGTTAACTAGGGCTGTGGTTAAACCTTTGTTAACTAGAACCGCGGTTAAGCCTTTGTTAACTAGGACTGCGGTTAAGCCTTTGTTAACTAGAACTGTGTGTAAGCCTTTGTTAACCAGGACTGCATTTAAGTTTTGGTTAACCAGAACTGCGTTTAAGTCTTCGTTAACTAGGACTGCGGTTAAGCCTTTGAACGAGAGCAGAGCTCCCGCCCCAAGCAGCGAAAGCTCAGGCGAGGATTTGGCCCCAACTCCGCTTTGCTTCCCTCAGCCGGGCGAAGGGGCCCGACGCTCCGCTGGGCCTGGCTTACCCCGCCCAGCTCCCCCGCCCCGGGAAGCGCTTACTGGGGACAAATCCTGGGATTTTGGCTCCCCCGGCCTGGGGTGTCGGTGCGGCGCGGCCTCGAACGAGGCGAGGGGGCGACGGCCAGAGCTGGGCCGCTCCTGGAGCTGGGAGCGCCGCGTCGGAGCTCGCTCCCTCCGTGTAACAGTGGCGACGGAACAAACCAAGAATCTCTAGATGCACTATTTTTTTAAATTAATAATTCCCTATTCTTTGTATCCGTACGAAATCTATATAATGTGTAGAGTTTAAAAAAAATGCTCTTTCTGACTTTGAAGTGTTCCTGCAGCTCGAGTTCAGTCAAGAGCGTAGCCACTTGTTCACGGTCATTCCCGTATCCCTTCCTGCCTTTTCGACACGTGCCCGGCGGAGCGTCTCAGCGGGAATATAGACTGCGGACAGACTCCGGCGCCTCTTTCCTCAACGCCGCTTTCGCCTCTCTCCGCTTCCTTTCCCCTGGTAGAGGTACCAAAGCCTTCGGGACTCGGCTCTTTCCGCGGCCGCCCGCTCCTTTCCCTCCGCGGTTTGTTTGACCGCGGAGGCGGGCGGGTGTTCGAGCAATAGTCTTTGTTTTGAGATGGAGATTAAAAAAAATTGTATTATCTGTAGGTATTCTACTTTTGTATTCTCATCCTAACAAGCCTGTTTTGGTTTTTTTATATATTTTTTATATGCAGCCTCTTTACACGACAGTATTAATGTTTAATGCGTTTATAAACGTGATTGTAAATGGTGTGGAGTTTATGTTTCTTTTTTTTTACAGGCCGGCAATATCTGGACCCTGTGTGTGGATGTAATCGCTTGCTCTAGGAGCAGCGCGGGGTCCGACGTCTCCGCACCCGCGCTTCCGCGCCTTCCGTCGCGTGCGGCGGCCGTTTATCCCTGCGCCCGACCTCGCACGCCGGGGAGCTCCTCGGAAACCTCGCGGCGCCTCCGCCGTCAGGTTTTTGGGCCCCTCCTGGTGCTTTTTGCTTTTTGCGGCGCTTACGAGCGCTTCGCACGTCGGGATTTTAACGTTTTTAGCGAAACTCTTCTGTCCCGCGGCGCCGGGTGGTGCACGAGCTGTTTCAGGTGCCTCGCTACTGCCAGCAGCCGCGCTGCAACGGGTCGGGGAGGATTACGGCGTTTCCACCCGTCCTGGCATAAGGGAAAGGGAAAACCTGGTATTCCCCGACTTGGGTTTTTGGCGATTCGGGCACCGGTTTTCAGTCACCGGATCCGCTTGGAAGGTGATAAAAATGAACAAATCCAGGTTTTCTCAGCGTCCAAAATGGGTTGTTCTCCTCGTTCAGGCTACGTAATCAAATGCGAAGCTGCAAGGAGGAATCGCCGTGCGCCGTTGCGGGCTGTATGTATGATTTTATACAATAAACCGATAGATTTTGGGGTAGCTGAGGCGGCTTCTCTCGTCTTCTGGGGCGCAAGGGGCAGATGGTGGCCCCCACCTCTCCTTTGAGCTGTCCCTGCGCAGGGGCTCGTACCCCGGGAGCAGCCGGGCTGGTGTCATCCCCGGGGGTGGCAGTGGTGCCCAGTATGGCCCCAGTGGCTCCAGTATGGCTTCAGTAGGACTCCGCTGTTTCCCAGTATGCGTTGACCTCCCCAAGATGGCGGCGCGGGTGGTTCCGCCTCACGCCCTCCCCAAGATGGCGGCGAGGGTGGTTCCGCCTCACGCCCTCCCCAAGATGGCGGCGCGGGCGTTTCCGCCGCACGCCCTGCCCAAGATGGCGGCGCGGCAGTGCTTCCGGCGCGCTTCCCGGCGTGCACCGCGGCGGCGGCGGCGGCGGCGGGGAGAGCGGCAAGATGGCGGACGTGCTGGATCTGCATGAGGCGGGGGGCGAGGATTTCGCCATGGACGAGGATGGCGACGGTGAGGGCGGTGCTGGCGCTGTCCCCTAACGGCCAGGACCCACCGACCGGTCCGGCCCGCGGTTCCCGCCTCCTCCCGCTCGGGGCCCGCTGAGGGCCCAGCTCCCCCCGGCGGCCCGCTCACACCGGGATCTGTCCCCCCGGTTACCCCCGGCTCGGGCCCGGCCCCCCCTGACGGCTCCCGGTTCCCCCCGCCAGTCCCGGGCCGGTTCCCTCCCTCCCCACAAGCGTCAGTACCGAGCCCGGCCTGGGGGGGACCTGCCCGGCCCCGGGGCCGTGGTCGGGTCCCCTCCCCGGTTCCAGCCCTCTCCCCTCTCGCCCGCAGAGAGCATCCACAAGCTGAAGGAGAAAGCCAAGAAGCGGAAGGGCCGAGGCTTCGGCTCAGGTGAGGAGCACCCGCCGGGGCGTCCCCATCCCTCCAGGCCTCGCTCTCCCAGTTTGGGTTACACGCTTCCCCTGGAGAGGGGCCTGGTGCGAAACCCCGGCCGGCTTCGTGCTTTTGGGGGGGTTTAAGTGGGTTTGTGGTTCTCTGGGCACTGTTGTCCTCCTGGGTGACGGCACCAGTCGCCCATTTCTCTTTCCCCCTCTTCGCTGTGCCCAGAGGAGGGCTCGCGGGCCCGCGTGCGCGAGGACTACGACAGCGTGGAGCAGGACGGGGATGAGCCGGGCCCGCAGAGGTGTGAGTATCGCCGGCGGCACCTTCCCGGCCCCCGCTGCGGGCACCGTACCGGAGGGAGGGGAGATGGTGGGGGAGCGTGGGGTCCTTGGCCCCGTATCGGGGTTCGGACCTTGCTGGGGCAGAGCCTTTCCCTGCCTCGCTGGGATTTATCCCGGGCTGAGCCAAGAGCGTTGGGCTCCGGGGCTGCATCTCCCCTTCCCACCCGCGCACGGCTCGCTCTGTGCTTCGCCGCCGCTTTTGGGGGTCCCCTTCCCCGAGAGCCCGCGGCTGACGTGGGAGCGCGCCCTGCGCTCGGGGTAACGCGGGTCCCTTTCACGCCGCAGCGGTGGAGGGCTGGATTCTCTTCGTCACGGGGGTTCACGAGGAAGCGACGGAAGAAGACATCCACGACAAGTTCGCGGAGTACGGCGAGATAAAAAACATCCACCTGAACCTCGACAGACGGACGGGCTACCTGAAGGTAGGAGGGGGTGCTGCGCGCGCCCGCGGTTGCCCCTCGAGCCTCTCGGCGGCTTCACCGCCTCCATTTCGGCTTACGGGGCGTTTGAACTCACCGCGTGGCAGCAGCTGGACGCGACAGACGCTCGTGCTTCCCTTTCCCTGGCTCTGCCGCGGAGGCCGGGATCGAACAGGGCTTGGGGGAGGGTTTATTCCCGTGTCCGGCCCCTCACCGGCCTCCCGCCCTGCCGGGATCCGCCGCGGCTCATGCTCCCTCCCTCCCGCTCCTTAGGGATATACTCTGGTGGAGTACGAAACCTATAAAGAGGCGCAGGCGGCCATGGAGGGGCTGAACGGCCAGGAGCTGATGGGGCAGCCCATCAGCGTGGACTGGTGCTTCGTGAGAGGGCCCCCGAAAGGAAAGAGAAGGTGAGGAACGCGCCGCGGGCGAGGCATCGGCGTGCCGGGGACCGGCTTATCCGCCTGGCCGGGAGCACTCCGGCATCTGTGGTGGTGCTGCGGCGGATCAGGGAAGGGTTTGGGTTGGGAGGGACCTTCAAAGACCGTCCAGTCCTGCCGTGAGCGGGGCCATCTTCACCCAGAGGGGGCTGCTCGGAGCCCCCTCCAGCCTGGCCTTGACCGTCTCCAGGGACGGGGCACCCACCGCCTCTCTGGGCACCCAGGCCAGCGTCTCGCCACCCTCAGCATAAAGAATTTCTCCCTTATGTCTAATTTAGACCTACCCTCTTCCAGTGTAAAACCGTTGTCCCTTGGGGCCCTCCCCATCTTTCTTAGAAGCCCCCTTTTATACCGAAAGGCCGCAGCGCCGTCTCCCCGGCGCCGCCTCTTCTCCCAACAACCCCGACCCTCTCCGCCTCTCCCCGCAGCAGAGGTGCTTCGGCCCTTGGATCGCCCCCGTGGCCTCCTCCGGCCCCGCTCCCACCGGTCCAAGCCTTTCCCGTGCTGGGGACCCCCGAGCTGAGCGCAGCGCCCCGGGGGGGCCTCACCAGCGCGGAGCAGAGGGGCAGAACCCCCCCCCCGCCCCGCTGGCCCCGCTGCGGCTGAGGCAGGCCAGGACGCGGTTGCCTTTCTGGCAAAAACCGGCTCCTTTGTCCCCTGCCGATGCCCCCACGTCCTTCCCCGTGGGGCTGCCCCCCACCCACCCCCCCCAGCCCGCGCCGGGATGGGAATCGCCCCCGCCCCGGGGCAGGACCTTGCACTCGGCCACTGGATCAGAGAGAGAAATCGCTGCGCGGGCTCAAAGCACCGATAAAACCCCCGCCGTGCTCTGCCCTCTCTTCCAGGGGCGGGCGCCGACGGAGCAGGAGTCCGGACAGGAGGCGCCGATGATGGATCCTCATTCCTACCTGTGCGTTCCAAGTCCAAACTGGGAGAACTGGGAGGGGAAAGTGGGGGGGGGGGTTTGTACATTGGGGACGGGGCATTTGAGGAACAGCTGGAGGAGTAAAACAGTTCATGGCTTCGGCAAATTTGCTTCTTACAAGATTTTATTGTTTTCGAACAAGAAAACTTGAGTGAAGAAGCAAGACCTGAGGCTTCTGGGTTCTCCTCTGTCGGGGGCTGCGGCCCGCGGGTGGCCGGGCACGCCTCCAGCCGCGACGTTTTTCAGCCTTCTGTCCCGCCCGTGGGTGGCCGGGCGTTGCGGCCGCTCTCCTTTTGGAGAGAAGTTGTTTTCTACACCCCAGGCAATCGTTCCTTAAATCTCCTGCGGGCTTTCCTCTGTTGACTTCCCATTTGCGCGTGAGCTCAGCCTTTTAAATAACCCCGGTTTTGTGTAAGATTGTCCTCTGTTATTTGTCCTTAATTAAACGCGCTGAGAGCTGTAATCGAGCCCCGGTTCCTTTCGTGCCTCCTTGCTAATTTTAGATGTGCCTAAAATCAGTTGATGTCGCTGTCACGGTTATTGATCTCGGGGCCGGCAGTAGAGCAGTTGATGAGTTGGAAAAGCCATTTTTCCTTAAAACAGCGTTTGGAGGAGACAGCTTGCTTTAGCCGGGTGCTGTTCTCCGCCAGATCGGCGGGCTTTGCGCGGCTTGGCTCTGGTCGTGTTGGATTCTCCCCGTGCCCCCAGGCGCGGCTGAAGGGGCACGTTTAAATTCCATATTTTTTTTCCCCGAGGAGCCCCTGCCGCGTCTTGGACAGGAATTTCTGCCCCAGCTTGTGCTCTCTGCCCGGCACAGGGCGCCTCGCTCCCGGCTTATCGCTCCTTGCGCGTTGCCGGTGCCCTCAGACCCTGCCTGGCACGGAAACGGGCCACCGTGCCGGCTCCGGTTAAGCCATCCCCCGGCCCAAAGACAGGCTCCTGCTGCGAAAATAATCGGAGTTTATTGTCGAGCGGCTTTGTGGCGGCGCAGGGCCCTGGTGTCCCCCCCAACCCCCTTCTGGGGGTCCCCTTGCTCTGCCGCGGGTCCGGCCTGGCCTCCCCGTCACATGAAGCTCTCCACCGTCCTGCGGCACAGCTCGCACCGCCGGCCCGGCAGAGCTGCGCCCGCCGTCACCTCCATCTCGTGCTTTCCGGATCCCCCCGGGCCGCTGCCGGCTCTCCTGGCCGGCACGGCGGCAGTGGAGACGCGGAAGGAACCGGTGAGGGCGGAGGCGACCTCCTGCTCCTGCCGCCGGCGGCTGCAGCGGCACGCGCGCCACATCTCCCTGCGGAAACGCACCGTGAAGAGCCCGTAGATGAGCGGATCCAGGCACGTGTTGAAGAGGCCGAAGAGGAAGAGGATGTGGCTGAGAGACGGCGGCACCTTCTCCCGGGTCAGCATCTCGGGGGAGAACCAGTACCAGAGGCCCAGGAGGTAGTAGGGCGTCCAGCAGAGGATGAAGGTGAGGACGATGACGATGGACATCTTGAGCGTGCGCATCCTGGCCCGGGGGATGTTGTTGTAGGAGCGGCGGAGCTGGATCCCCTGGGAGGAGGCTGCGGGGTGGGAACGCCGGGGTAGGAAGGCGCGAGGAGGAAGGCGTCGCCCCGGGGTTAATTAGGAGCGCGGGGTTAACGAGCTGGGGAGAGGGGACCCGGCGGGGCGCAGGACCCCCGCAGGAGGGGAGAAGGAAGAGAACCGAGCGGTGACGGAGAAAGGGCGGCGGAGCGGCGCGGCCCCGGCCCCGGGCTCTCACCGCGGGCGTCCTTCAGCCGGCCCGAGATGGCGGCGAGGATGCGGCCGTAGCAGAGCACCATGACGAGGAGGGGCAGGAGGAAGAGGCAGGCGAAGGTGAACATGTTGTAGAGCGTCTCCTGCCAGTGCGCCCCGAAGCTGCCCACCGTCGCGCACTGCACGAAGCGGCGGGGCCGCGACCGGCTCACCGTGCGGAAGACAAACGCCTGCAAGGGGCCGCGGGGCCGTCAGCATCGTTCCTCCCCCCTTCCCATCGTCATCATCGTCATCCCAGCCCACCCGAGGCGGCGGCATCCCCTCCGAGGTCTCCCCCCACCTGGGGCAGAGCCAGGATGGCGCTGAGCGCCCACGCCGCGCACAGCATCGCCTTGTTCCTCCTCTCGGCGCAGCCCACCGCCAAGGGGTTGACGATGGCGGCGTGACGGTCCAAGGCGATGACGACGGTGACGAAGGCCGAGGCGTACATGGCGGCCAGCTTGAGGAACATGAGGGCCCGGCACGCCGCGTCCCCCCCGTACCACTGCACGGTGACGTTCCAGGCGGCGTCCAGCGGCATCACCACCACCGTCACCAGCAGATCGGCCGCCGCCAGGTTGGCCATCAGGACGCGGACGCGGGGCGGACGCCGCCGCGGCGCCCGGGCGGCCGACCAGAGCACGGCGCCGTTGCAGCAAGCCGAGGAGAGGAAGAGGAGGCAGGTGACGGCCACCCGCACCTTGGCCGCAGCGGAGAAGGTGGGCAGCAGGACGGGCTCCTCACCGGCACCCGTGCAGCTCCGGTTCCCCGCCGTCCCGGTGACGTTCATGCCGGCGGTGGCCTCCACGGGGCTGGGAGCCCGAGGACCCGCGCGGGCTCGTCCCCGGCTGCGCTGTCACCGCGGCAGGGCCCGGCGACGCTGAGCATCTTTCGGGTTGGCCCCGATTCTCCCGGCGGGGTCCTGCTCCTCTGCCCTGAGTTTGGTCAGGTCTCAGCCTGGGGGGGCCCGGGGCGCCGGCGCCCGCCTGGGTCCCCTCTCGATGCCGGGGTGCGGCGCATGCGGGAGCCCGGCCCCGGGGCAGCGGCCTCGTCCCCCCCTCCCCGAGGACCCCCCGGCTCTGGGAGCACCCAGGGGTGCAGCTCACCCCTGGGACCCCTCAGCACCCGGCGAGACGCGGTTGGTGTCCTTCCTCCTCCTCCTTCCTCCTCCTCCTCTCCGCGGGAATAACCCTGCGGGGGTTAGCACATCCCTCTTGGCACCCAGGCCGCGGAGAAGGGACGGCGGGGGGTCCGGGGGGGAGCCACGTCCCTGTGCCCGGCGCCCCGGGGGTCCCCGCTGCCCCCTCGCCCCCGCGGGCTGCTTTTAGCTGGGCTGAGCGGCCGCGGATGTGGAGGAGCCGGGGGGGCCTGGCTGTCCCATGGGGGCTGCCCCGGGTCCCCGGCGCTGTCCCCAGCCCCTGCGGTGTCCCCCCCCGCCCCAGCACTGTCCCCACCCCAGCAGTGCCCCCCAGCAGTGCCCCCAAGCCCCGGCAGTGTCCTCCAACAGTGTCCCCCAGTGTCCCCCAGCCCCAGCAGCACCCCATGGCAGTGTCCCTAAGCCCCGGCGGTGTCCCCCGGCAGTGTCCTGAGCCCCGGCAGTGTCCCCAAGCTCTGGCAGTGTCCCCAAGCCCCAGGAGTGTCCCCAAACCCCAGCAGTGTCCTGAGCCCAGGCACTGTCCCCCAACAGTGTCCCCCAGTGCTGGCAGTGTCCCCCAGCCCCAGCAGCTCCCCATGGCAGTGTCCCCCAGCCCTGGCAGTGTCCCCAAGCAGCAGCAGTGCCCCCCGGCAGTGTCCTGAGCCCCGGCAGTGTCCCCAAGCCCCAGCAGTGTCCCCAGCCCCAGTATTGTCCCTAGCGGTGGCCCCAGCCCCACAGCGGTGGCCCCAGCCCCACAGTGGTGGCCCCCAGCCCCAGCAGCGGCCCCAGCCCCGGCGGTGGCCCCCACCCCGGCCGCCCCTCCGGTGCGGTACCGCTCTGCAGTGCTGCCCAGCCGCGCTTGCCGCAGCCGGTGCCGCCAGCTCCCGGCACAGCCCAGCCTCCCGCTGCGGCACAGGGCCGGCCTCGGCCTCACCGGGAGGCCACCGGCTCCCCGCGCCCCCGGCACAGCGCCGCGGGGCACCCACCCATGGGGGGCCCTGCCAGCACCCTCACCTCCCCCCCGGGGACGGGGCCCCCCACCCACCCCCACTGGGACCCCCCGGCTGCGTCCCCACGGCGGGGACAGCGTGGGGAACGTGGGGGCCAGGCTGCCCCCTCCCACGGCCGCGCCGCGGCTGGGGAACCCCGCATCTGCGGCCTCTTCCCCCCGCGCTGCTGGCGAGACCCATCAGGGTCCCCTTGCCCAGATGTGCCGGCCCCCAGATGTGCCGGCCCCCAGATGTGCTGGTGCCCAGATGCGCCGGTCCACGTGCACCCTGGCGCCCAGGTGTGCCAGCACCCAGATGTGCCAGCCCTCCTGAACCCCGCTGCCCAGATGTGCCGGTGCCCAGATGTGCCAGGCCTCATGTACCCCGGTGCCCAGATGTGCTGGTGTCCACATGCACCCTGGCGCCCAGATGTGCCAGCCCCCAGATGTGCCGGCATCCCGATGCGCCAGCCCTCACGTACCCTGGCACCCAGATGTGCCAGCACCCAGGTATGCTGGCACCCAGATGTGCCCAGATGTGCCGCCCCCCCCCCCCCCCCTCCGTGCCCAGGGCGAGCGGCCCCCCCCGGCCCCCCGACACTCGGAGACGGGCTGAGCTGTACTGGGGTCTTTATTCACCGGGACGCCGACAGCGTGTGCCCCCCCCCCCCCGGCACCCCCTCACTGCGACCCCGCGCCCCAAAAGTGGGGACCCCGCCCTGGGGAGGGACCGTCGGGGGCCACGGGGGTCCGGCGGCTGTTATTGCTCACAGCCCCCAGCAGCGCCTGGCACCGGCGGGGACGGGGGCACCCCAAACGCGGGGCAGGTCGGGCGGTCGGCGGCTGCTGCCGAGGTCCATGGGGAAAAGCGCTGCTGGGAGGATGAGGAGGGAGCAGGAGGAAGATGCAGGGGAGCCCAGAGAGGGGGGATGCCGGCTCCTGAAGGAATCTGGGGTCGTGCAAAGTTTCTGCCAACGGCAGCAATGGGAGAATTGTCGTGTGCCCGCAGTCATCAGTAGGGTTCAGAGTGAACGTTGCTACTGCCTGCACAAGGAGGCCCCGCGCCGGCATGAGAGCAGCCAGGCAGGGACAGAGCGGCCACCTGGGGTGCTCCCTTCACGGGGGGGTCCCCAAGGACACCGCTCTGGGTCTGGGGGGCCCCGGGGGGTCCCTAACTGCCCGGCTCCGGGGCCACGCTGCTCTGGAAGTTGGCCAACTGCCGCATCTCCTCCGTCTGCATGGAGTGCCGGCGCAGCAGCTTGCGGCGTCCCTTGGGCGAGCCGGGGGCCGGGGGCCCGCGGGGGCCGGGGGGGTGCGGGCCGGGGTGCAGCGGGGGCAAGAAGCCGGCCCTCCCTGGAGCCAAGGGCTCCAGCAAGAGCGTGCCGGAGCCACGACGCTCCAGCAAACCGGGCGGGCGCCGGCGGGTGGTCGGTGGGGACTCGGCGGCCGGCAGCGGCATGGCCGACGCAGCACAGCGCCGGCCTCGCCCCGGTGACGGAGGCGGTGAGCTGGCCCAGGGGTGCCCCTCCATTTCGGGGGGTTCCCGGCGAGGCGGTTTGACCCGCGCCGTTTCGGGAGCCGTGTTCCGGCGTGCCAGCGGCTGCGGGCAAGCGGGGGGCACCCGCTCGGCCCAGGTGGCCCCCGGCAACCCCGCCGCCTCACGGCCCTCCACGCTGTGCCGCCGCGGGCGCCCGCCCAGGCTCAGCCCCTCCATCCCCGCCACCAAACGCTCGGGGGGTCCCCGCGGCCCCTCCGGCCCCGGGGCCACCAACCCCCAGGGCTCCGAATTGAGGCGCTTCAGCGGCCGCCCCCGGGCGCGGGATGGCTCTGGGGCGGCGGTGACCGGTGCTGGCGGCGGCGGCGGAAAGCAGAAGACGTCCCTCTCCTCTTCTTTCTCGCTGCCAGCCGGCGAAGCCGCCGTCCGCACCTCGATGTCGGAGGGCGACATGCAGAGCGCCGGCGAGCGTTTCTCCTCCAGGCCCGGCGAAGGGGGCGAGTTGAGGTATTGCCGGGTGGTTTTGGTACCTGAGGGCGAGGTGTCGGTGGTGATGATGATCACCTCCTTCCCTCGGGCTTTGCAGGCATCCAACAGCACCTGCAGCGTCTCCCGGTCCCCCCGGTTAATGGCGTAAACCAAAGCGGAGGCTCCGGCGTAATCGCGGGCGCTGGGATCGGCGCCGTGAGCCAACAAAACGGCGGCTACCGCTGGACCGGCGCGTTCGGCACAAGCGTGCATCAACGCCGTCTTGCCCGTCTTATCGGGGATGTTGGGATCGGCGCCGTTTTCCAGGAGGTACCGCACCATACGGGGCTGCTCCAGCGGGTCGGCGTAGCCAGCCCGGCACGCGGCCATCAGCGGCGTCTGCCCGGCGGCGTTGCCCTCGTTGATGTAGGCTCCCCCTTCCAACAAGAGCCGGGTGAGCCGAAATTTGCCCTGTGCCACGGCTCGCAGCAGGGCCGAACCGTCCGCCGGTAACATGGTTAAACCGGGCGGCCCGGCGGCACCGGGAGGGCGGCGGACGGGGCTGGGCATGGTGGCGATTACGGCAGCGGGGATGGCGGATGGGTGCGCCGGTCCGGGAGCGTCGCCTGCTCACTGCAACGGGACACGGCGCGCGTTGAAGCCCCCCGAGCCCTGGGATGGGGCACTCCCGGCTCCCTGCCTCAGTTTCCCCAGCTGGCTCCCGCGAGGGGACGGTTCCCGCGGATGCCACCGGCCGTCACGGCGCAGCCCGTGGTACCGGGTCCCCCGGGCCTCTCTGCCCGCACCCTCTGCACATCCCCACCCTGCTGCCTGTCGCCCCCTCCTGCAGCCCCGGTCCCCTTCCTGCACCCCTGCCTGTACCCCCGCACCCCACCTGCCCTCCCGTACCCCCCCATCCCCTCCTGCCCCCCCTCCCTGCACTCCTCAGCCCCCTGCCTGTACCCCCTGCCCGTATCCCCCTCCTGTGCCCCTCCTGCATCCCCTGCCCGCACCCCCATCCCCTCCTGCATCCCTGCCTGCACCGTTCCCATGGTGACGGCAGCTCATCCTGCTCCTCAGCTCTCCGGCCAGCCAAGAAAATGGGGGAGAAGCCACCACCCCTCCCATTCCCCCCAGTTCGCCAGCCCGGCTGGCAGCTGCCCCCCTCCAGCAAGACGCCGGCAACCACCGAGGCTGGGCCTGGCACTGGGGGCTGCACCATCCCCCGTGGGCAGGGGGGACCCCCCGGAGGGGACCCCCCCAAACCCCAGCCCCTCTCTCCCCCATCCCTCCGTCCCTTCCTCTGTTACCATGGTAACCGGAGCCTGGTCTCCCCCAGCAACGGGTCCCGGTCCCGGATGCCCCCGGGATGGAGGTGTTGGGGACATCGCTCGGTGGCCGCCATCCCGGCCCGCCGCTGGCGTAGCGGGGGGGAAGGCAGGGGAGGTTATTTGGAGGGTTTTTCCCCCCCCTGCATCGCTATTTTTGGCAGCCGCTGGCGCGGGGAGGGCTGGAGCGGGATGAATCACCCGGCAGCGCAGGCAGCAACGCACCCGCTGCGCCGAGCAGCCTGCGCGGGCGGGCGAGGGAGAGGGCCGCCATGGGGCCTGGCGTGGCGGGGCTGGGGGGCCGGGGCGGCGGGGCGGGGGGCTACGGGGCGGCGGGGCTGGGGGTCCCAGCAGAGTGGGGCTGGGGGCCATGGGGTTGGGGGGCCATGGGGCGGCGGGGCTGGGGGTCCCAGCAGAGTGGAGCTGGGGGTCCCAAGGCAGTGCGGCTGGGGGGGGGTCAGAACACAGCGGGGCTGCGGGCTGGGGGGTGGCGGGGCTGGGGGTCCCAACACATCAGGGCTGGGGGGTCCCAGCACAGTGGGGCTGGGGGCCATGGGGCAGGGAGCCTCTGCACCCCCCTTCCCTTCCCTTCCCTTCCCTTCCCTTCCCTTCCCTTCCCTCCCCTCCCCTCCCCTCCCCTCCCCTCCCTCGCACCCCCGTTCCCGACCCCGCCCCATTCACTCATTCATTCCTTCCCTCCTCGCCCCTCGCCACGCCCCCTCCCCTCTGACTGGCTCCGGCGCGAGCGAATCAGCGCGGCGCTGGCGCCCTCGGCCCCGCCTCTTTCGAACGTTGCGCAGCCGGCGCGGCCCCGGACGCAGGTGGAGCGGCTGCGCATGCGCGGCGTGAGTACGGGGAGCGGGGCTGCGCCGCGTCCCCCCGCGTCCCCCTCCCCGCCCCGCCGTGTCCCCCCGTGTCCCCTCGTGTCCCCCCCTGCCCTCCCCCGTCCCCCCCGTGTTCCCCCGCGTCCCGGGGCGGCTGCCCCGCGTCCCCCCGCGTCCCGTGGGGATGCTCCGTGTGTCCCCCGTGTCCCGGGGGGGCTTGCGCCGTGTCCCCTCCACCCTCCCACGCCCCCCGCCGTGTCCCAGGGGGCCGCCTCGTGCCGTGTCCCCCCTCGTGTCCTCATGTCCCGGGGGGGCCGCCCCGTGTCGTGTCCCCCCTCGTGTCCCCGTGTCCCGGGGGGGGCCGCCCCGTGTCGTGTCCCCCCTCGTGTCCCCGTGTCCCCCCTCGTGTCCCCGTGTCCCGGGGGGGGGCGCCCCCCACCCCCCCCCCCCCCGCCCTGAGGGTCCCCCCACCCCCCCATAACCCTCCCCCGCGCGGGGGGGCCGCCCCCCCCCAAGGGACCCCCCCACTTTCCCCCCAGCCCCCCCAGCCATGGCGGGCCGGGGCCGCGGCCGCGGCCGGGGGCAGATGACCTTCAACGTGGAGGCGGTGGGGATCGGGAAGGGGGAGGCGCTGCCGCCCCCCACCCTCCAGCCCTCCCCCCTCTTCCCGGTAAGTTTGGGGGGGGGCGGGATGGGGGGTGTCCCCGGTGTGTGCGTGCCCGAGCGGAGGGGGCTGAGCACCGACGCGCTCGCCGCACGCGTGTGCCCCCAGCCGCTGGAGCAGCGGGCGGCCCCGCTGCCGGGGGGCGAGGAGGGCGAGTACATGCTGGCGCTCAAGCAGGAGCTGCGGGGGGCCATGAAGGGGCTCCCCTACTTCGTCAGGCCCGGGGCGCCCCGCAGAGGTACGGGGGGGGGGCGCGGGGGGGCCCCGAGCCTCCTGCACCCCCCTTTGAGCGGGGGGGAGGGTGCCTGGGACCCCGCCCTGCTGCCCCACAGCCCCCCGGCCTGCTGCATCGTGACCCCCAGCCCCATGACCCCCCCCCCCCCCCCCCCCACTGGGACCCCCTCCAGCCCCATGACCCCCCCCCCCCCCGGGACCCCTCCAGCCCCATGACCCCCCCCACATTGGGACCCCCCAGCCCCGTTCCCCCCCCCCCCCCCACATTGGGACCCCCTCCCAGCCCCATGGGACCCCCCCCCCCACATTGGGACCCCCCAGCCCCGTTCCCCCCCCCCACATTGGGACCCCCTCCCAGCCCCATGGGACCCCCCCACATTGGGACCCCCCAGCCCCGTTCCCCCCCCCCCCACATTGGGACCCCCTCCCAGCCCCATGGGACCCCCCCACATTGGGACCCCCCCCAGCCCCGTTCCCCCCCCCCATTGGGACCCCCCCAGCCCCATGGGACCCCCCCCCCCCCACATTGGGACCCCCCAGCCCCGTTGCCCCCCCCGGGACCCCAGCCCTGTGGCCCCCCCCCCCCCGCACTGTTGTGACCCCCCTCAGCCGGGCTGCCTTGCACCCTTGGGTGTCCCAGCGCGGGTCCCACGGGTGGCCCTCCCCCAGCCCCCCCCCGGTGACCCCCCGACCCCCCAGATATCGAGCGCTACTCGGACAAGTACCAGATCTCCAGCCCCGTCGACAGCGCCATCGACTGGAACCCGGGTACGGGGGGGACACGGGGGCCGGGGGGGCTGGGGGGCCGGGGGGGGGCTGGGGGACCGGGGAGGGGGACACGGGGCCTGGGGGGGCTGGGGGCCCGATCCAGCCCCTCGCTCTGCCCCGCAGACTGGAGGCGGCTGCCGCGGGAGCTGAAGATCCGGGTGCGACGGCTGCGGAAAGGCCGTGAGTGTCCCCCCCGCCATGTCCCCCCCTCCCCCATGTCCCCCCCATGTCCCCCCCACGGGGCCGGACTCTGCCCCCCCGCAGGGACCACCATCCTCATCCCCAAGTGCAAGCAGCGGGTGACGCTGGACAAGGAGGAGGCCATTAAGAAGCTGGAGGTAACGAGGCCGAAGGCTCGGCCACCGTCCCCCGTGGTGGGGGGCGGGGGGCCGCTGGATTTCGGGGTCCCCCCCGCGTTAACGCTGTGGGGGCTCCCCTGAACCCCCAGAGCCTGGAGAAGAAGGAGGAGGAGGTGACGTCGGAGGAGGAAGAGGAGAAGGAGGAGGAAGAAGAAGGGAAGGAAGAGGAGGAAGAGGAGTACGACGAGGAGGAGCACGAGGAGGTGGGGGGGGTCCCAGTGGGTCCCAGTGGGTCCCAGTTGGGGTGGTGGGCCGGGGGGGGGGGCGCACTGGGGTGCCGCCCCGAGCCCGGCCGTGTCCCCGCCGTCCCCAGGAGACCGACTACATCATGTCCTACTTCGACAACGGGGAGGACTTCGGCGCCGACAGCGATGACAACATGGACGAGGCGGTCTACTGACCCCAGTGCCACCAGTCCCGGGGGCGCCGGGGTCCCCTGTCACCCCCCTGGGATGCTGGGGTCCCCTGTCCCCGGACACCTGGGTCCCCTGTCACCCCCCTGGGCACCGGTGTCCCCGGTCCTTGTCCCACCCGGTCCCCTGTCACCCCCCGGACACCGGTGTCCCCTGTCCCCGTCCCCCCCGGTCCCCTGTCACCCCCCTGGGCACCGGTGTCCCCTGTCCTTGTCCCACCCGGTCCCCTGTCACCCCCCGGACACCGGTGTCCCCTGTCCCCGCTCCCGCCTGCAGGTGGCACTTGTGCTCCAGGGACGGAGTGGGGGACGCCCCGGGGGGGGCACCCAGGGCTGGGGCACCCCAGGGTGCTGGCAGCTGGCGGGGGGGGGACACACATGGGGCCACCCCGCTGCCCCCCAACCTGGGGGGGTCCCGAGGGGGTCCCCAGCCCCTGCGGGGGGGGGGCAGGACCCCCCAGCCTTGTCCCCAGGCCAGCGGTGGGGGGGATCGTCCCTTTCGGAGGCGGTTTTAGGGGTGACGGGGGACCCCAAACTCCCCCCCCCCCCTTTTGCGGCAGCTTTTTAACGTTTGGGGTTTTTTAATCCTTTTGGGGGGATTAAAGCTGGTTTCTGCACTTGCCGCCTGGCTGGTGCCGCGGCCGGGCCCCGGCCGGCGGGGGTGCGAAGGGGCTCCCCGCGCCGCCCCGCGGCGTTCGGGGGCGTCGGGCTGTTGGCCAAGGCCGGGTGTTGTTGTAGGGTCTCCTGAGCCGATGGTAAACAACACCTTGTTATGGTCGGGTTGCTGGAGGAGGGGGGGGGGGGAACCTGCCCCGGGGGTGGGGGTCTGGGTGCACCCGTGGGTGCGGGGGGTGCTGTTTGGGCGTGTCCCCCCCCCCGACGTTTCACCCCACACGTGTGGGGCCGGCTCCTGGCCTCGGCCGGGTGGGGCGGGTGCCCGGCGGCGCCCGGTTTTCCGCCCCGGCACCCATGTCGGCTCACGCTCGGGCACCCCGCCGGCCCCGGCCGTGTGCGGGGTGGGCACGTGGCACCCGCTGGGTGGCGGGGATGGGGTGTTGGGGGTGCAAATCCCCAGCTCCCGGAGTCAGGGGATACAGCGGCACCATGGCCCTGTCCCCCCGTTGTCCCCCCGTTGTCCCCGGGCTGGGGCAGCAGCTCTGGGTTTTTTGGGGGGCTGAGCAGGTTCGGGGGGACCCCAACGCCCCCCCCCCCCGGTTTCCCCAGCCTGGATTAACCCCTGTGGTGCTGGGCTCCAGCAACATTGGGTGCAGGGTCAAACTCCCAGGGTTTGAACCCCCCCCCCCCAACCCCTGGGCCTCCCGTGGGCCCCCCTGACCCCCCCCCCCCCCGTGCTGGGGCTGGTTCAGGGTGCTGGGCTGAGCCCTGCCAAACTCGCTGCGTGCACCCGCAGTGAGAAAGGCTGCTGGGTGGCGCTGGGAGGGGGCAGAAGGTGGTTTGGGGGGGCAGAAGGTGTTTGGGGGGACAGAAGGTGTTTGGGGGGACAGAAGGTGTTTTGGGGGGCAGAAGGTGGTTTTGAGGGGGCAGAAGGTGTTTTGGGGGGCAGAAGGTGTTTTGGGAGGGCAGAAGGTGGTTTTGAGGGGGCAGAAGGTGTTTGGGGGGCAGAAGGTGGTTTGGGAGGGTAGAAGGTGTTTTTGGGGGGGGCAGAAGGTGTTTTTGGGGGGGCAGAAGGTGTTTGGGGGGACAGAAGGTGTTTTGGGGGGGACAGAAGGTGTTTTGGGAGGGTAGAAGGTGTTTTGGGGGGACAGAAGGTGTTTTTGAGGGGGCAGAAGGTGGTTTGGGAGGGTAGAAGGTGTTTGGGGGGGCAGAAGGTGTTTTGGGGGGGACAGAAGGTGTTTTGGGGGGGCAGAAGGTGTTTTGGGGGAGCAGAAGGTGTTTTTGGGGGGGCAGAAGGTGTTTTGGGGGGGGCAGAAGGTGTTTGGGGGGCAGAAGGCGTTTTCCGCAGGCGCCGGCGGGCGGGGGCCGCTGACGGGAGCCTCACGCGGCGGGGAGCGAGCGCCGCTCCCCCGGGCAGGGTTCCTGTTTGTGGCTGCTGCTTCATCCCTGCCTAACTAAAAACCAAACAACAGAACCCAAACAGCAGCGGCAGCTCAGCAAAGCCGGGGCTTGTTTGCTCTCGGGTGCCCTTCGCCCCGAAAACAGAGGCGGCCCCAAGGGCGGCCGGGCATCACGGTACTCCAGGAGGTGGTGATTTCCTAGTTACAGCTCCCAGCGCTGCTGTGGGGCAAAAAAATAATCCGGGGTGGGCAGCAGCGGGGCCCCCGCGCCAGGAAGGATCCAGCCCCACCTCCAGGAATAAAACTGGCTGGAAAAACCTCCCGGGAAGGGGAATCTGGGGCTGGGAAGAGCCCCGGGATTCTGGGACGGGGCTGGGGGAGCCCCCCGGATCCCGCGGGAGAGGAGTGGGGGGGCGCGGGTTTGCTTTGCCCCCTCCGCCAGCCACGGGCCGGGCTCGTGCCTCGGTTTCCCCGGCGGCGTGGGGGCCTCTTCCTCCCCGGCGGCGCGGTGCACGCGGGCGGCGCGTGGGCCTCCTCGTGCTCACCGCCCTGCGCCGCCGTGGTTATTTTTACCGCCGCAGGCCGGGAGGGGGGCGCGGAGGCCCCGGGGGGGCTTGGTTTCGGGGTCCCCTGTGTTGGGGCACCCCACGCTTCGGCCCGGGGGCCTTGCGGGGGTGCAGGGCTGTGGGGTCCGGAGTCCCGTCCCCCCCCAGCCCTAACGGGGAGGGGGCAGGGCCTGGCTCCCCGCTGCGCCCCACAAGTGCCATCGGCCCCGGGGGGCCGCAGAGCCCCGAGCTGCCCCCCGCGCCCCCCGGGGAGCCACGGCCGGCTGGGCTGGGGGGGGGGACGCGGGCTGGGGACGGGGGACCTGCCAGCACCGGGGGGTCGTCCCCGTGTCCCTGGGCGAGAGGGGGCCGTTTCGCCCCGGGCTTTGCCAGCACCCCCCACCCCGAGAGAGAGAGAGTGTGCCCCCATCCCGGCTGCTCCGCATCCCTTTGGGGACATCCCCGTCCCCGTCCCCACCCCAACCCCATCCCCGGGGGTGCTCGCTGCGCCCCGCTGCCCCCCGCCTCGCCCCCCCGCCGTGCCACGGTTGGTCCGGGGACCTTTGGCCGAGTTGGCAGCGGCGGGCAAGCGAGGCCGGAGCCAGCGCAGGCCTCGCACCAGGAGCCGGGGCGAGCGGCCAGCTCGCTGCACCGCGGGGCGGCCGAGGCCCCACCGGGGCTGGGGGGGTGTCGCAGCGGGGGCCGAGGTCCCACCGGGGCTGGGGGGCGTCGCAGCGGGGGCGTCCCCACTCCACGGGGTCGCCCCCCGCCCCGGCCGGCACCGCGCGACCCTCGCCTCCTCCGTCCCTCCTCCCGCTTCGCCCCGGGGCCGCTGGGGTCCCACGCCACGGGTGGCAGCCCCCCACCCTGGGGACGGATCCTGCGCTGGGGGGCAGCGGCTTAAACCCCTTTTTTTTTTTTTTCTTGTTTTTTTTGCCAGAAAAGCACCGGGTTTGGCCCAGTTGAGCTGCAGCTCGCTGGAAATAACGCCCCCTCCCTCCGCTGCGCGGCCCGGGCAGGAGGAAGGAGAAAAACCAGGTAAACCCAGGCGTCGGCCGAACGCAGGCCGGGGCGGGGGCAGGATGCGGCCCCGCGGTGCTGGGGCCATGCGGACGCTCCCAAGCCGCTCCAGCGCAAAGTCCCCGGCGTGGCGGCGGCGCGGGGCGGGGCGGGGGGTGCGATAACCCCGATTTGTTTAATTGGGGCTGTAAAGTGTGGGTGGAAAGCAGGCAGGGGGGGGGGGGGTGTTATTGTAGGGTCTCCGGGGGGGGGGGTGTTATTGTAGGGTCTCCGGGGGGGGGGGTGTTATTGTAGGGTCTCCGGGGGGCCGCTGCTCCTGGCTCGGCTCCTTCTGCCCATACTTGGCCCGGAGCGGGGCTGACCCTTCGCCCGCTTGGAGGGCGGCCCGGGCGCCCCGCCAGCCGGGCACAGGGACGGCCGCGCGGCGCGTGCCGCCGGGAGGGGAAACCGAGGCACAGAGGGGAGTCGGAACAATGGGATTGGGGGGGGGCGGGGGGTCCCCAAGAGCCTCGCACCCATGGGAGCAGCTGGGGCGGGCTGCGCCGAGGGCAGGGAGCGAGGATCGCCGGGCCGAGCCGCGGTGTCGGGGCGCGTTCCCGGGAGCCCCTCGCGGCACCGGGCTGGGGACGCGGCGGCTTTCCCGGGACGCAGCGGCTTTCCCGGGATGGAGCCGGGATAAGGGCAGGGGGGAACGTGGCGGTTGGGGCAAACGGATGAGAGCGGGGCTAAACCCGCCGCGGCGTCGCGGCCCTTCACCGGTGTTGCCGGCGGCGGGGCTCGGACGGGGACGCCGCTCGCCCCGCGGGGGTCAGGCTCGGCGGGGCCCAAAGTGGGGGCTGGGGCGCGCGGCTGGACAAACCGCGCTGGCCTGGCACGGCCGGAGCCGCCGGCTTCCCGGTGATAAGGCCCCTACGTGCCGCGCCGGTGCCGCGCCGGCAGCGGGGAGATAACGGCAGGCAGGGGGGAACGGGGCTCCCGGCGAGGCTGGACAGGGGGTCAGCGGCTCTGGCAGGACGGGGAAGCTGAGGCACGGTGAGGGAGCGGGAGCCCCCGCTGCCGCCTCGGGGCTGCGGTGCTGGCAGAGCTGTGCCGGGGGCTCACCGCACACCGGGGGGCAGCTGCCAAGTCGGGGCGGGGTGAGGAGCCCGCGCCAAGGTCGGGGCTGTTTTCGCGGCAGCGCCCCGGCCCCTTTTTTCCGTTAACTTTCACCCACATCCCCCAAAAAAGGCCCGGCGCATGGGGAGGCCGCCGGTGCCGCACGCGGTGGGAATTTCCCACCTCGCTCTCCCAGGGCGGCACCCAGCCTGCCTCAGTTTCCCCTCCCAGCCCTCAGCGCCGCTTTTCCACCGGGAAAAAGGCTCGGCGAAGGGGCAAAGGACCTCCCCCCCCCCCCGCCTCCCCCCACAAGTTCACGGCCAAGGGGCTCCGCGACCACCGCGCGTCTCTTTATTACAAAGGCGGCGCCGCCGGGCGCGCGCCATCGCCAGTACAAAACACCAGAACAGCCCGGATTCCCTTCCCCCCCCCCCCCCCCAGTACAAAACAGTAGAAAAGGAGTCTCTCTCAGTCCGAGGCAGCCGGCGGGCGCGCCAGCCCTTCTCCTCCCCCCCGCGCCGGGAAGAGCCGGGCCCGGCCCGGCAAAGCGGGAACGGGCGAGGAATTCCACCGGGGACCAGAGTCCCCAGGCCAGCGGTGAGCGGGGGCCCCGCGCGCTCGGGAGTGTTCTCGGACGCGAAAGCTACAGGCGCGTCCGTCCCCCAGGACGCCGTATCGGATCGAAGGCACCGCGATGGCCGCTGCTGACTCAACACCTGGGTTTGTTTCAGTCTGTTCGGGCTGGGACCCGCCTCTCCCAAGGGTCTGCGCCCTTCGCGCCCCCGCTCCGCCAGGACTCCCCTGCCAGTCTCCAGGTAAGCACCGCGGCTGGGTCGGTTCTTCCGGAAGACGTCGACTGCAAGCGAGGTTTCGGGGCAGGGCCGGCACGCGAGGGAACACACGGACTCACAGACTTCATCACCTCTGCCACGCTCGCCCGGCAGAGCCGCGCCGGGAGCCGCCGAGCGGCCGCTCCTCCTGCGGCAGGGCCGCCGGCCCCGGGCCGGGCGTCCCTCGCGGCCCGCTCCAGTCCAGAAAAAGCGGGAGAGTAACTTGTTTTTTACTCGGCGCTCACTGCACGTTGTTGTTGGCGACGCAGGGGTCCACCTGAGGAAGCGAAGAGGCCGTTGAGAGGCTTAGAGCCTTAGTCGCAAGCCTAAACCGAAGCCTAGGCCAGAGCCAGCTCGCCTGCGCTGCCGCCCCGGCCCCGCGAAGCCCCCGCAGCTCCCCCCCCTCACCTCCGTGTAGGTGGGCGGCGGCATGAACTTGAACTCGGGGGCGTACATGAAGATGGGGCTGTCGAAGCCTTCGGGGTCGTCCAGGAGCGGGGTGGTGGGGCTCTCCAGGCGGTGGTCCTCCGGCACGATGTCCAGGTAGCACGGGGGGGCTGCAAGGGAGGGCGGGGACCCGTCAGCTCTCCCGCGTTCCCCCACCGCGACCCCTCTTGGCCCCCCCAAAAATTGCGGGGGGTGACAGCGGTGCCGCTGCGCTCCCCTCCCTCACCTTCCGGAGCATCGGGGAGGTTCAGATCCACCCAGCTCATTTCGGAACTGGTCTGACTGGCCATGCTGGAGCTGCGGCTACCGATGCCCGAGCGGCTGCCGATGACGAGGGGCAGCTCCAAGATGATCTTCTTGGAGCCCGGGACGCTGACGTAGATCTGCGAGGGCAAGAACCGGAATTTTAAGGGATGTCGGGAACGAGGAGGGGACAAAGCTCACGCGCTGACCGAGCGAGGAGAGCGACGGGCAGCCCAAGCCGCTCACCTGCAGGAAATACTCGACGCGCAGGATGTTGCAGCCCAGGATGGACGGTTTGAGCTTCTTGACGCGGATGGTTTTGCCCCGCCAGGACTCGGACGTGCCCGAGATGATGTGGTTGCCTCGGACGCAGGAGAGTTTCTGGGTGAAGACCTTGGTCTGCCCGTTGGCCAGGTAGGTGTGCTTGGCGATGATGGCCGCCTTGGGCACCACGATGCGGGAGCACGTGTTCTCGAAGTCGGCGTTGATGCAGATCTCGTCACCTGGGGAGGGAACCGCGTTTGGGTTTAGGACGGTCCCGACTTTTTCCTTGTGGGAAGCCTGTTTGAGGTGTTTAACACCCCCCCAGGCTTGTCCCACCGCCCCCTGCCCCGCTCCTCCGAGAGGGGAGGAGAGGCTCCTACCTTCGCAAAACCCTTTCCTGTCGATCTGAGCGCTGACTGACACACGTCCATCGGGAATGAACATACAGGACACCTTCTTCTCCTTCTTGGCAGCGACCGGGGACTGCAGGGAAAGCAGACTTGTTACCCAGGCGAAACCTGCCCGCCGCTCCCGGCCCACTCCTTCCTTCCTCTTGGTTTGCAACAAAAGCTCGAGTTCCCCGTGAGGCTCGAGCGTCCTGCCGCCAAGCGAAAGCAGAACAAGCGCCTGGCTTCATCGGCCTTGGTGTCGATTTCTAGAAGTAGCTGGGACTTCTTAAGAACTAAGCATTTAATCCACGCTCAGCACTAAAGCCTATTAGGGGAGCCTTAACGACAGAGGTCGGACTGACCGACCCCGGGGCTTTTCTCTTCCCCCAACGCCCACGACACCCAAACGCCTCGGCGTAAGGCGGCACCCACCAGCAATTCCGGAGTGTTCACGTCCACGGGATCCATAACCTCGAACCGCTTCTTTATCTCCTGGGTGGGAAGGGAGGGGCGCTCCAGGAACGCCTTCACCCAGTAATCCACACAGCCGTACTTGCCCTTGAAGGTGGTACCCAGAGGCCTGTGGACAGAGACACTCGTCAGGCCCATCTGCGGCAACAGGAGAATTTTCCCTAGAAATCCAATTTAATTTTCTTTGAAGAGGCAGCGTTCGTCTCATACTCACCCCTGGGGAAGCTCGAATCCGAATTTGTACTCGTACTTGTTCCCAGGTCTCAGGATTACAGAGCCGTCCCCATCTGGGAAAAGAAAAGGGGAAGGGCAACGTCAGCTTCAGCTCCACGGGTTGGTTCTTAAACCCCATCCTCTGTTCTGCTTACACAGGCGCTGACGAAGCCGCGCGCCGCACGGGCTGGAGCTGCGCTAGCTGTTTGCTAAGAGCCGCCTACACCTGTCCCCCAAGCACAGCCCGAGAACTCGCTGTCTTCTCGAAGCAGGGAAGCGCCGCTTGTTTACTCTCACTTCTCCTTTCAACATCCCCGCCCCAGGCCAGAACGCCCTGTCCCGATGCGCTCGGGCCCTGTTACCTCTCCTCGCCACACCCCGCCTCCACTCCGTGGGAGTACCAAGTACTCGCGTCTCTCCCCGGCTATCTCCTTATCTCCGAGACTTCACCTGACCCCCGGTATCTCCCGGGACGCTCTGCCAAGTCCCTGTCTCTCGCCTTCCCTGGAGCCAGCCTGAGGAGGAGGCTGCTGAAGGACTTCTCCGTGCCCAGGAGACGAAGCTCCTTGTCTGGGGCGAGACCTGCGCTTGCCACTCCCTGCCCACCACCCGTCCCGGGCACCGCACCCATCCAGCGGCACCTCCCGACACCCAGCCAAGGCCAAGCCCGGTTCTCGCTCCCTGCAGGCACACGGCATCGCCGCCTGTTCCGCGAGCCGCGCCAGCCATGCCAGCTCCCGTACGCTCCGACAGGCTTCTGGGTTAGGCTCTAGTCAGGGCTCAGCAGCCCTCAGCTTTCAAACTTTGAACTTGACTTAGCCCAGCCCTGCTGTCCTCCGCCTGTTCGCAGGTTTCAATACTTTTCCTTACTTCTGCCAAGACTCCGGTAACAGCTGATCCCGCTTCCGTCCTGGTGCTGAGCCCCGACACCAGCGCCAGAACCAGCCCGGTTGACTCGTACCCCAACGGGATGCAACCGGAGACTCGCTCCAGCCTCCTGAGACCCAACCAGCCAGAAAAACCGCCGGCCCCTGGATGAGCTCTCTTCTCCCCACCACCTTTAGCCCCCCAACTCCCTTCTCCCAGCCCCAGAGCCTCACCCGTGGGCTGCTCCTCCAGAGTGAGGACGTCCTCGAAGCGCAGGTACTCCATCTCCTGCCTGCACTGCTGGGGGCCCTTGGCCCAGTTGACTTTGGCCACCCCGCAGGCCAGCACCTTGACGGCGCTGACGCGAGTCACCTCGGCCACCTCCACCAACACGCGCCCGGCCACCTTCTCCCCGCTGCAGTAGACCTTCTCGGGCTCGCTGAAGGTCATCAGGAAGGTCTTCACCTTCTTGAACATCACCATGGCTGAGGTGAGTCTGGGGAAGCGCTTTCAAAGGGGCTGCACAGGGCAGGAACTGCGGGTTTTTTTCCCCCTGAAGAGGATGAAACCCCTCTGAAACAGGTCAATTTCAGTCAAAAAGGGCGAGTTAACCCTTTGCTTCCTGGCGTTACAGGGCTACGGCGGGGCTGCTCCGCGTTACGGCCGCTCCGCACCGCTCCCTGCCCTCAACGCTTTGAGAGCGGCCCCCGCCGGCCGCCGCCTTTTATAGCCTCGGCGCGCGGCCCGCCCCCCGCCCGCGCCTGTTGATGCCAGCAGCGCCACGCCGAGGGCGCGTGGCCAGGCGTGCTACTCGCGTGATCAGCGCCCCCATTGGCCGCCGCTGCCTTGTTTACAGCCCCGCTGTCCAATCAGCGCGCTGGGTGCGGAGCGTGGACAGCGTGTGAAGGAGAGGCGAGCGTGTTCAGGGGAGAGGAGGGGGGCAGGCGGGCGGTGAGGGGGGAGGAGTGACAGCGCGGTAGGCCAATGGGGAGCGAGGACGGGCGGCGGCGGTGGCCAATGGCGAGCGGGGAACGGGATGTAATGTTCTCAGCCGGGAGGGAGGGGGAGAGCCCCCCTGCCCAGTTCGGGACCTGCTGGGCTGGGCCCTGCTGTACTGGTCGAACTGGGAGCGGCTTCACCGGGCCTCTGCTGGTTCCCTCACCCCTCGGGGGGCTTTCATCCCCCTTCTTTAGTCCCCCCCACCCAGGGCAGCCTGGGGGCATTGCCACAACCCCCCCTGGCCTCCCCTCAGCCGGTGCCTGGGGGGTTCCCTCAGCCCCCCCCGTGCCCCCCCCCCCCACATTATTTGAGGTAAAAAAGGGTGGATTTGGGGTAGGGGATCGAAGCCTGACCCTGGGGGCCTCTCTCCATCCTCCTGGGGGGTGTGTGGGGGGTTTCCACAGCCCCCCGTGGTGGGGGACCCGCGGCCCCTCCCCACCCGCGCCATTTCGGGGACTTTCCCCAGAAATGGCCCTTTCCAGGCGCCGCCGTTTCGCTGACAGGGAAGCGTGGCCCCCTCCCGCTCCCCCGCGCTTCGGGATCCTTCGAGCCAGCGTCTCGGGGCGGGGGGACGACACGACGACGACGACCGAACGCAGCCGGTGACAAAACCTGAGGCAAATGTTTATTTTTAAGACCGCAATGTCTCGATGTGCCTCGCTGCTCGACGTAGAAAACGGGATTTTTTTTCGCCAACAAGCCTTCCTCGATCTAAGGGAGGGCAAACAACCACATCTTTCCTAGAAACCGTGCCCGGGGCAGGCCCCTCGTCCCCGTTTTCCAGCCGGGATTTGGGGAGCGGGGACAGCTGTGTTGTCCCCGTAGAAGCCCTTTGGACTCGGAGAAACCCTCGCGTTTTCCTTCGTAGATAATTTTTGCTGAGCATACATTCTTCCCCGACAGGCGGGGGCTATATTGCCCTTGGTTTTGAAAGCTGTTAATGCTTTTACAGTTCAGGAAAACACGGGGAGGGGAGGAAATGGGAAAACAATCCTTTCGGAGCCACCCAGCAAAGCAGGAATGGAAAACGGGGGTTCCCAAGACCTCCCCACCCCGAAGGAGGAAAAGGGATGTTTTTGTTAGGAGTTGTCTCCGTTGTCCTTTGGAGCTTGTTTGTCCGTGCTTTCCCGGCACGCACCGTGCTTTCCCTTCTCTGCCGCCCTCTCCTTCCCCCGGAGTTAATTCACACCTGTTAGGATAAACCGATAAACCAGCCAGATAAACTGTGGGGCATAAACTGTTCGCCTGCCAAACTGCAGGACAATTTTCCCTACGGCGAGAGAATTGGTTCACAAGGAGGGACGTCATGGAGGAACTGCGCCTTTTCCTGCCGGCCCCGGTCCCGGCGCGCTCGCCCCATTGTCTCTCGTGGCACACTAGGAAAAAAGGTGCCGGATTAACGAAGAATTGAGGATTTGTTCTAATTTGGCAAAACGAGGAGAGCTCTCTTTCCAGCCTTGCCAGCTATGGGATATTTGATCCCAGAGACCCCAGCTTGGGTCCGTGCCCGGCATTCCCTTCGGAGCCGTGTTTACGCTCTCCCTCTCCGGTTTCCTTCGGTGCCCGTCTTTCCAAGGAAGATGCACCCAGCCCACGGCTGCTCGCTTTTGGACAGTAAAAACACATTCCAGCCATGTCAAAGGATGATGGAGTCCGAAACCAAAGAGCTTGCCAGCGATACGGGCCAAGGCACGTTCCACAGCCCCAGTCCTCTCCAAATTTCTCTTTATCTGTCAATCAGCTTTTGCCCTTTGCTCCCCTGACCCCTATCCGGCTGGAAATGCCTCCCCGCTCCTTCTGCAGAAGAAGGAGCAGCTGTAATTTCCTCGGGGCCGAGACTTGGTTCACAAGGTTTCCCACGCAAGCAGCACCCTGGATTAAGCAAGGGTTTGGGAAATGCTTAGGAATTTTAGCTTGTAAAAACGAAAGCTTCAAAACGTCGCCTCTCTTTCAAAAACCAAGGGCAGCAGAAGAGAAGCCAGTTGGATTTCTAGACAGAGACCAGCTCTTGGGGGCTTCCTTGCTCCCGCTAAAGGATTGTTTTAAGGCATTCAGCCCGCTCTCAGCTCCTTTCCCGCGGGGATCGGGGTGCTTGGAGGATCCCCCCACCCTTAATTGCGAGCAAAGCTGCTGCTGAGGGTGGACGGGGAGAGTGGCCGGAGCCTTGTCCCCTCCGGCCTGCCTGGCGGGGGGCGAGGGACGGCGAGGAGGCATGACTAATGTCAGACGCTGTGGCTAATGCCGTTGGGAAGCTGCAGGGCTGGGCTGAGTGAGAAACCAAGCCCCGAGGTGACTCAGTGCAAGCCGGGGCTGGTGCACGGGTCATGGAGAAGGAATTGGGTAAGGCAGAAACCGGGCAGGACAACAGCTTTCAGCGCCGCCCTCCCTGCCGGCCACCCCATGCCTCGCTGGAAACTGCCCTTCTTCCCACCATCTGTCTGCATCCTCCTTGTAATAAAAGCCTGATACTGATAAATGCCTTTTTTTTATTTCCTGGTCTAGGTTATCGGGAGCCGCTACCCGTCGTTGCCCGGAGAAGCCACGCTCCTCTGGTGGCAGACCCCCGTCTACCAGGCAGCCGGCTGCCAGCCCTGAACCGCTGGGAGATCTGGTGGGTGCCTGCCGCAGGCTGCAGCCCTGGAGCTTCTCGCTGCCGTTTTCTCCGGTTTTTTCACCATATATGGTTGCTTCCAGCAAATTCGAGGTGGGGAGGGGAGGACGAGAGGGACGCTCGAAGCGAAGGGACAGAGTGTGCCTGTTGTGCGGCCGAGAGCGGGACCGGGGCGGAAAAGGCATTTCCTTTGGCGAGGCTGTTTATCCACAGGGAACACAATAAATAAATCCCACGCTGACTGCATCGGGTGCGTGTCGCTGCAGCTGGAAAAGGAGGGACTGTGGGACTTGAGTGGCTCCTGGAAAGCCACCGCTGTCCCACGCTCGGCTTCTCGCTGCTCCCGTTTGGCTGTTGCCACCGCAGTGATTCAACAGCAAAAGGGCTGCCTGAGATTTCTAGGTTTGAAAGCAGGCAGTGAAGCAAGGGGAGCGTCTCTGTTTCGGTTTCCAAAGAAAAGCAGCAGTTTTGGTGAGGATGAAGAGGTTTGTGGTGCCTGGCTTCAGGCAGGGGAGCACAGCACGGCTGGGGCTTTCCCAGGGATCGACCAGAAACGGGTTGGAAAGCTCTCAGGGCAGATCCCCATTTCCAAAATCAGCTTTTTTTGCTGCTTTCATCTGCAGCGATGGCTTCCGTCACCGCTGCCCGTGCTTCATAGCCTTGCGCAGGCTGCAGATGGTTTTGAAACGCGTTGTGGCACAGACCGGGATCCCCTTTTGCCCTTCCCCGTCCCCGCTGAAGTCCTCTCAGGGCCCGGGCGTGAGGACTTTTCCCCCAGAGCCCCAAGTTTCCAGCTCCTGCCAAGGAGCACGATGCGAAAGCTCTCCCTGACAGATGGTTCTCTGCCGTGGTGGGATTTCTTAATTTCTTTTCTGGCCAGATTGTGTTTTTGCAACAGAGGAAGGGGAAAGCCAGAGCTAAAGTGTCAACATCCTGTGACAAGAGACTGAACTCAGTCATCTATAAACAAGGAGGGCTTTGAATTCAGGGTTTGGGAAGTCCCGTGTCTACCATCTGCTCTGGGCAGGAAGACTCAGCTCCATCGGCTCTTTTCTCTGGCTGGGAGAGTGTGACCTCTCCCGGGCTCCTGGCGCACGGCAGGGCCAGCTGAACCCACCGCTCTCGGCTCCGTCGGCCAAGCCTTCCCCTCCTAACAGAACAAATCCGGCTCATCTCTGTGCCAAACCACACCACGAGCTCCTCTTTGCCTTTGGTGCCACTTGGGTTTGGAATATGTTGTTACGGAGGGAGGAAAAAATATCATAAAGCAAAAGATTTCCTGAGCTTCCGTCCCTGCTCCATCCAGTTGTCCCCCGACAGGCCCCAGCCGGGGCCGCAGATGCTGGAGGCAGCAAAGAAATAAGGAAGATTTGGTGCTTTTCGGCAGCCAGAGCTGCCCTGAGGCTGCCAGCGTGCGCGTGTGCGCGCGGGGGCAAGGGGATCCTCGCTGGAGATGCTCACCCCAAACATCAAGCTCCCTGATTTAGAGGACCAGGTTGGGTGGCTAAAATTGGGGGGGAAATCCCCTCCTCGACCTCCTTCACCCTCACCGCTCTCGCAGGCCGGGCGGTGAAACTTTTGTGGGAGCGTTTGGTGGCGAGGGGGTGAGGATGGAGATCCCTGGGCTGGGGAGCTGGGGCTCTGCCAAGTCCTTCTCATACTTTGGGCTGTGTGGACATCTAGAGGCCTTGCCAGGAATGGCACAGAGGGATTCTCCATCCACCCACGCAGGCTGGTGGTTTGCATCCCACACACCACGGACTAATAATATCTGTGCTTTCGGCCTGCCCGCCCCTAGGTGCAAAGTTTAAGAGGAGGCAAGCGAAGCTGCGCTTAAATTTGGCTGCTGTGAGCCGATTTCTCGTGTTTTGGGCACGCTGCTTGCGTGTTTGTCAAGGTGAGAATGAGCGTTAACCTTTGGGTCTTTGCAAGAAGAAGGAATGGCTGTAAGAGGCTGACAGCGTGGCGTTTGCCACTTCATGAGGACAAGGGGAGGTTGGACCCCCAGAGATCTGGCTTCTGTGCCTCCGCTGCCCCAACGCCACTGGCAGCTTATTTCTTTTTTTTCTGTGATTTGAGGTTATTTTTCAGGCCAGACGAGGAGGAACGCGAGGAAGCAGTCCACACCGAGACGTGCCCGTTTCCGTCACCGTCACCGTCCCTGTTCCCATTCCCTGCTGGTGACGCTGCTCAAGGCATTGGCTGTTGCAAACATGAGGGAGCCGAATCTAACCCTGAACTGTGGAGGAAGCCCTCGCCTTGGCCTGAACATCTTGCTAACAAAACAGGCCGGAATTTGGCAGGAAACACGCCGAGGAAAGCGGCACGTTCGGGCGGCTTTTAAACCAGCGCTGCTATTTCGAAGACCTGCTTCTGATTTGGACAGCTCTAGTCTGCAGGTGAGAGGCTTGGCAGCTCCAGCTTACGCGGCTGCGTGCCCTCGCTGCCACACCGGGAGCTGGCAAACGTGGCCGCCTCGGATGATCGGGCTGGTTTATGACACGTAGAAGCAGCTGCTAATGAAGATTCAGGTTTGGCTACTACGCCTCGTGCCCCAAGGCCTTGGCATTTCTCTAACTACTAGAAATCAGAGTGAGACGGGATGTAAGAGGAGCGGATTGTCCCAAACTTCTCACACCTTCCTGCGAGACCCGGTGCTGGCTGCTGTTGACAACCACCTCCCAGGGCAGGCAAAGCCCAGGTCCGATCCCGGCTGGGAATTCCCTTGCTCCAGCCACCCAAGTCTCATGGGCATCTGGATGCAGAATGGCCCAAAGTGGGCTTGCTTTTAAAAACGCTGGCCAGCGTTGCCGGTGTCTTTTTTAGCAGGTGATATATGCTAGGAAACTTAAGGGCTCAATCCAAAGTCTACTGACGTCAATGGAAATGCTCTTGTTGACATCAGTGGGGCTTGGATCCACGCCTACGTTCCACTTCTTTATTTCAGACTGCAATCTGTCAGGGGTGGAATGGTCTCCCTTCTACTTACAGACTTTAGCGCGTCTTCGAAAGGTCTTGCTTCCTCGGCAGTCGTTGAGGATGCGGAGTACAGAACAATTTGGAGAACAGGCGCCAACCCATTCAAGGCTGCGCACGTTCCTTCCGCGTTGCTGGACCCGGGCCAGGCTGCAGCTCAGGTTTAAGCGTCTGCATCGCCTGTAAGGGGGGTGGTGGCCTTGGCTGTGACGTGCTGTGACTCCCCAATACCTGCTCCAACCAGAACCAGAGCTTCAGACCTCCGCGAGCCGCTCAGGGGGGTCCAGCTCACCTTTTCCAGAGAGCTCTGGCCAAAGTCCTCTCTTCAAGGAGTGTCTGGATGACGCTCTTAGTCATACGGTTTCGCTTTAGGCGTCCTGCGAGGAGCAGGGAGTTGGACTCGCTGGTCTTTATGGGTCCCTTCCCACTTGAGACACTCCATGATTCTCATGGGCTCGGGGTTTGTCGGGTGGATGATTGGGGGGGTCTTGAACGGGCAGACCCAGGAAACTGCTTTTCAATGGGAGCAAAGCCCCTGCAGCCGGCTTCATTGCCTCCTGCCCGGGTGGGAGGTCAGTGAGCCCGCTGGGAAGAGTGAGCCTGAGTAACAGCCCTCCCGCAGGGCTCTGGGACGGCGCTCGCCACGCTCCTCGGTGGGGACAGAGCTGGCCTGAGGCTATGAGACACGTGGTGGGCCGGGTTCTGCTGCGCCGCTTCCCTGCCGTGCCCACGTGCCCAGGATCACCTCCGCCGCCTTCGCATTGCTGCTGGGTCCTGGGGACTCTTCTGTCCCCGTTTTGTGACTGTGGGGGTACCGAGAGGCTGGATCTGGGGGGCGAGTGTGGCCCTGCTCACCTGCAAGGGTCATCAGCCAGCGAGATCCTCATCTCTCCCTTAGGAAGGCCCCCCTTTCCCCATGGCATTCTTGTTGATTGGCTCCGTTGGCCAAAACCTAAAGGATAATTCTATTCTGCATCATAAAACCTGACCGCGACGCTGTTTCTGGCAGTTGTGTAGCATCGCTGTGTGCTGTTAAAGAGCTGCTGTTTCACACCGCGGAAGCGGCTACCTTTTATTACTGAATCAAGCCAATGCCGTTTCCATAAGGAGCTCCGGCACTCCCAACCCCGCAGCCTCTTCAGGGCTCCCGAGGATTTTATGCCCGCGGGGGACGTTGCTCCCACGGGGACCTGCAGTCTCCTGCGAAGTGGTGGAGCAGAGCAGCAAGGCGGGCCGGCTTCCCCTCCTCATTCACTGTGTGTATATATAGACCACAAAATGCTCCGGAGTAAAAGGAGCAGTGGGTGGAAGGCGAGATATTATTATCTTCACCTGCTGCTGCCGACCAAAGAAATAAAGAGACAGATGACAGGAAACGAGGACTTCAAAAATAGACACCTTTAATGTCAAAACCTTCAGGGATTAGCGAGAGCACCATACAAGAAACGGAGGAACTCTCACGCTAGTCACCATGTGCTTTGAGTGCATGGCGGAGGAGGAAATATGCTGCGATATCTAAGAAGCGTTTCCGTATTTATTCTCTGTGCCCTCGGCAGAAGAACCAGAGAAAAAGAAAAAACAACTGACCAAAGAAACTGCAGCTATACTGAAACATGAATTGTAAAACCTCCCTTTACGGCTTGAGAGATCTCTGTACCTGGACGATCTGCGGTTCTCTTTCCCCGAGCTGCGTGCCCAGGTCCTGCCCATGTCTGCCGGCTTAATTCCTTGCCTCCACGAGGCTGGGGCTTTGCAAGGCTCTTCTTACGGCTCCGCGGGGCAGGAGCGGCAAAGTTTTTAATGTGAGCCCTCTTTATTAAAAAAAAAAAAAAAAGTCTTTGCATATGGAAAATATTTCTTATCATATACTCTATCTGCTTTACTTAAAACCTCTTAAATATATTAAACATCTAATTTGGCCTCACCGCTGTACTTACGTACATCTGCTGGTAGTTCCCCTGCCCATCGATACAGCCATCTGGCTTTTTGCCAGCTCCGCGCCTTCATCATTAATTCTCTTTTGCAAGTCAAACCCCCAGCCTGCGTTGGATTGGAACGGGGTTGGGACAGTGACGGAGAGAGTTGGGCCCAAGGGAGAGGAATACCAAGGGGTATTTTTCCTCCCTGAAACTCAACGCTGGTCCAAAGTCCAGAACTGGCTATATTGAGTCCTAGACAGGTGCCAAGACAACAAGGAAAAATAGCAACGGTAGCCTGAAATGCCAGAGTCCTGACGCTCTGCAGCTCCCGACGCTGGAAATCAGCACGTTACTACTCCAGAGAGAGGAGAACGCGGTACGAAATGGTTGATTTCTAGCTCAAAAATCTCAAACCTTGGTCACAACGCTCCGATAACCAACTTATTGCCTTGCTTCACTCTCGCATGACTTTGGTAGCAGCTGGGTCAAGGGGCCCCAAATCCACCAAACAACATTTTTTGACTGCTAAAAATCGGGATCTGGGCTTTGAGCCCATTATTTCTGAATCTGTAGGGTTCCTGAGTACAAGTCTGATGTAGTAACACTGGAAGAAAGGTGTAAAGCAAGTTTATGGAAAGGCTTCGAGGGGCAAAGAGGTTTTCTAAACGTGTCTTCACCCCGTGTATTTCTTTTTCTTTGGTACGGCTGCAATGTCCTCAGCTTTAGAAAAAGGAAATGCATCAGAATCCAACAGAAAAAAAGGTGATCTGCCTTCAGGAGAGGCACCCGGTTCAGCCGGTGCCGTGCGTGCAAGAACAGCGGGTGCAAACCAGCGCCTCACTGTGTCTCATCTCCAGCGCTCCCCTCTCCAAAGGTCCGGGTCTCCGATTCCTTATTGCCGCAGAGATACGTGATCCTGGCCGAGGCATCCCTCTCGATCTGCACCGCGTGGGTCTCGAGTCAGCAGCTCTCTCGGGTTACCCCCGCGGGCTGGCTGGATGCGTCCCCTGCGCCATATGCCATGCCAGCGGGAGTTAAAAGTGCAACAAAACAGCCCGAAGACCAGAGGTGAGGAGGAGGAGGAAGAGGAAGGAAGAAGAGATGCGCGGGCAGCCTGCCCCAGCCTGGAAGATGTGCAGTTTCTCAGCGTTGGGAAGGAAGACCCTGGCATCCTCCAGGGCCCCGTGAGCCGCCATGGTGAAGTTGGCATCCCCCGAGGTCACCACGTCGAAGACGCACGACTGGAAGTAGACGTCCTCCACGGGCAGCATCTCCTTGCAGAGCGCCCGAGCCGTCTCGGCCGCCGCGCGGCCGCGGCAGCACTCGCTGCGGGAGATGCGCTGGCTGCGGGGGCAGCCGCCCACGCAGAGCTGCAGGTCTTGCTCCTCCGTGAAAGCGCGCGCCACCTCCTCGGCTGCCCGGATGGAGAAGGAGAGCTGGCGGCCGGCCTGACGGACGGCGATGGTGGTGCCGATGTACTCCGCACGGATCTCCACGTGCCGCCCAGGGCTGCGCTCCCGGATAGCCAAGCTGCTCCCGCCTGGCCTCTCGCCCCCGTTCACCGAGCCGTCCTCGAAGGCCGCCGGGAGGTTGTCTATCTCAGCCTGGTAGACCTTCTGGTCGATGCATTCCTTCATGTTCTTGAAGATGATGGTGAGCTGCAGAGAGCAGAGCAGAGGGGATCTGATCCGACTGGCGGGTGTGAGAGCGGCGGCCGCGTCCCCACCCCAGGCATCAGCTGTCTCGGGGAGGGCGAAGCAGACCGCACACGTCTGCCTCACCGATGCATGCCCCCCCCCCGCCCCAACCCCTCTCTCCCACATTCCTGCAGTCCTTTGGGGAAAACAGCAACCTCTCCTTCTTTCCTTCCTTAGTTTCCTTCTTTCTTTAATACCATTTAAGCAACTGAAAACCGAGACGGAGGCAAGCCTGGGTAGGTTGCATGCATGGACCACACAGTAGCCCATCCCCAGGCAGCAACGGGAGCGTTTGCAGGCCTCTCTGGTCCCCTCAGGGACCTTCATCCCACTTGTTCCTGCAGACATGAATTCCTGATCGCACGGGGGTTTAGCTGCAGCTATTGCTGCCCTCCCCAGCCATTTTAGGGAGCTCCCTAAGCCGTTGCTGCATCCCGGAGGTGCCTGGGTTTGCTGTCAAGCTCTACGCACGAGCGTTACCTTGCTGGTGACCGTAGCGTTGGACCCCTTCGCCACCGGAGAGCTGGTTGCTTGCACGAACAAGTAGTCATTGTCCAAGAGAGGCCAGGAGCCCTCCACTCGGCAAGTGTGGAATTCATCATGGAAAGTGCGGATATGGGGGTCCCCGAAAGCCGCGCAGTGCTGGTAGCCGGGGGGCTGGCCGTGCTTGTAGAGAAAACTCTTCTCGTAGTTGCAGATATCGAGAGACTCGAAGCCCTGATGGTTGGGGGCCGGGGGCCGGGGTCGGGGCGGCGATGTGGGACCCTCCTTGGAGCAGTTGTTCTGGATCATGAGGTCCTCGATGCCATGGACGGCGGAGTGGTAGGCCAGGTCGCCCCGGCACGTGCGAGCCGTCTTGCGGGTGCAGTGGGAGTAGGAGCGGAGGGCGTTGCAGTACGCCGCGTTCCTGTTGGAGCCGCGCAGGTTGAGGGTGGCAGCCACGTACTCGGAGTTGCAGCGCAGGATCTTGCACTGGGAAGAAACTGGGAGAGACGGGATGGCCCGGAGCATCCCAGTAGACCTGTAGGGGTGGGGAAGGGCAGCCCCTTCTCCTCCCACCACCTCCCACCCTCTGGCCCTTTCCAGATCTCATGATGGAGACACTTTCTGGAAGCACTTCTCTCCCTGCGTTAACGAATGCAGCCGCCAGTTTAACTGACCTGCCGCTTAGGTGCCTGAGAGGAATGAATCCGGGGCTGCCCGCTGCAGGAGCAGGCTGGAGCCCGGTGCGGAGGGCAGTCCTGGGGCCGAAGCGGTGTCCTGCAGCAACTGGGATGTGCGACTGTACCTGGGGCACGAGCGCGGCCGAGAGCCAGGGCAGCAGTTGCGGCTGTGGCCCTGGGACGTGCCTCAGACTGAGATTCTTTGCCCCAGGGCTTGCCAGGGGACAAACGGGAATTTCTGAGCTGGGAAACCCCTTCTTCCCATTTCAACCTCGGCCGGGCTGTGCGATCGCTCCTTTGCGAGAGGCTTGGCTGCCCCGAGGACAGCCTGCCCCTCGGACGCGGTTGCTCCGTGCTGCAGAGAGCAATGCCCGGTGCCACAGCTGCAGGGGAGCTCCCCAACTCGCCCCAGCAGGGATCATTTAGCTCGTTAAGCAGAGGGGTTATAAGGGCCGGCTCCCCTTGCAGGGGTGAGTGTGAGCTGGGCTGGGCTGGGGGATGGGGTGTGCTGTGCTGCTGTCTGGGTGCTGGGAGAGGATTTTAGGTGTTGCAAGTCTGAGCCCTGCCAGAAGAGTTTCTGGGCTGCAGGAAAGCAAGGGGCTGAGTGATGGATGTGGCCGGTGCCTTTTGCTGGAAGACCTTGGACTTTGGCTGGTCCCTGTGCCCTGCTGTCCCTCTTATTTTGGGAGATAATAGAGCTTTTAAGGGCTCTCCCAGGGCAAGTGCCTGCTGCAGGAGCACAGGGGGATGCTCTCCTTGCTGAGGGCACCCTGGATGCTGCCTGCCCTTCCCTCTGGCTGTGGTGGGCCAAGGGCACGCCGATACTGCCTGAGCCTTTCGGCTGCGATGAGAGGATCTTCTGCTTGCTCCAGTCACCTCCCAGGAGCTCTGCCACCGTTGTGCCCTCCCTGCACAGCTCCTGTGGGTGTCTTTGCCTGGGATACGGCTCTGCCCATGCAGTTCCTTACCATGCCTGCAGAAGAGGAGGATGAAGAGAGCTCGAAGGAAGAAGCCGGGGTTTTCCAGCTGCCCTGGGCTCTTACTGCAGGCAGGTTTCCCCATTCCAATCCATGCAGAGCCTGGGGGTCGCTCACCCGCTGGCTCCTCTCGGCTTCATTCAGCAGGTCCCCTAGAAGCAAAGCGGAGGTGGGATCTGAGAGGGGCCAGCAAATGGGAACTGCTGCAGGTACGGAGCTGCCAGCACCTGGGCAGCTGCCAGACATGGCCCTGCAGGGCTTGGCTGCAGGGCTGCCTCCCGGGGGAGGCGAGCTTTTGAGCAAAATCCCGGAAGGTTTGGGTTTTTTAACTGCTTTCAACTGCTGCAGCTCTCATCTTCCACCCCGAGGCAGCTGCGCCGTGTAGTTCAGCGTGTCAAAAAGTTAAAGCTTCCAGCTGCCCTTGGAGAGGATCCGTGAGCTCCAGGGGCTGGAGGAGACTTCGCCGCAGGGATGCGAGCAGCCGGTGAGCGTGGAGAGGACCCAAGCTGTCCTACAGGTCAGGTGCAGCGTGGGCTGCCGCTGGCCCCACCAAAACGAAGGTTTGGAGCACAGCATCCCAGGGGAGAGGAGATGAGAAGCCAAATTATAAGCGCGGCTGCCGTGATGTCCACAGCCAGCACCGCTGGGTGATACCGGCACCTCCTGCTCCACCAAAAACCTGCGTCTGGGTTCCCTCAAAGCTGGGAAACGTGCTCTCAGCCACACTCCGCCTTTCCCCTTTGCTGTGCCGGTGCTGGCTGCTCCCTGGGTGCCGGGGGGCTCGAGGTGGCTGGGAGGGGAGTGCGAGAAGCCACGCACATCCGGACGGTGGGCTGCGGCGGGAGGGGGTGCAGCCACAGCAAAAACTTAACTTCCCTTGTGCTTCCTCAGGGCTGGGGATCCGAGTCCTTGGTGGCTTATTTTAACAGCTGGTTATTAGTCATTTGTTAGTCAAATAGCTTTTTGCAAAGGTCCTTTTGAAACTGCTGTATGTGAAATCGGTATTTTTTTCTCCCCTCTAGCTTGTGTGAGGTGCCAGTTGCCAGAGGCTGATGCTCACGGTGATGTGTCTGCGCCTGGTCCCCTGGGCAGCCCAGGGAGTTGGTATTACTGACGCTGCGATTGCTAGTAAGTGTAAGCTGCAACTGGAGGGGAGAAGAGACAGAATTCTCCTTTTTTTTCTTCAAAAAAGGAGAAATTGCAGTCCTACCAGCTCTGTCTAGCACCTTTCAGCTCCCTTTGTCATGGCTGCAGCCGTCACGCAGCCACCGTTAGTTGTGCTGGCTGGCACGGTGACGTAGCTGAGTGCTGGCCGCCCCCCGCGTTCCTCTGCCAGCTGGATTAATGGCTAACGGGGCAGATGTCTGGAGCAAAAACATGCTCCAGACCTGCTGGCGATGCTCTGGCTGCCAGCTGCTCTTAGCAGCGAGGACAAGCTGAGCCAGCCATGACAGAGGGGGGAAAGTGGTCTCTGCAGGCACGGGGACATGAGACTCAGTACTCGCAACTGGGGTTGTATTTGGTGCGTACTGGTGAGCGAGGTACAAGCAGACCGTGTGCTCCTATCCTCCTCCGATGCCCGGCACTTGCTCTGTCATATCTTGCCCTATCTGGCTTGGCTCTGACCAGGCTGAGCATCTTTCCTGGGGCTCAGAGGAGCTGGTGACCCCTCAGCACTCCCCCCCCCCCCCCCCCCAAATCCCCGGCGGTGGTGACACGGAGGGGACCTGGCACAACGCTTGGCAGATAAAGAGCTGGTTAATGTGTAGCAGAGAAGCGTGGCTCTGGCCGGGGCAAGGAGAGGCCCCGCCGTGGGTCCTGTAGGCAGCAGGACTGTCTTTGGGATGTCCCGATCCCCATGGTGTTAGGAGAAAGGCGGTAGCAGTGGTTAGAGATGCTCCACAAGCCCAGGGTGATGCCACCTGTGAGATGAGATGGATGGTTTCTGGCTGTGCCAGGCGGGGCAGCGAGGGGGGCTCGGACACCCCAGTCCTCCCAGTGTTCGGGGCCGCCTGCGGATGGGACCGGAGCCTGGGGCAGCCCTGGGTGCCAGTGCCAATGTCCTGTGCCTCAGACCCTTGTCCCTGCCCTTGCTTTGCTGCAGCCCCACTCACCTGCGTCAGCCTCCTCCAGAGATGAGCTGGCTCCGGGTACAGGGAGCTCCTTCCCTGGTGGAGACACGGGCTGGCTTGTCCTTGTCACCCAGCTCTACCCCAGGTGACAGCCAGGGATAGCCGGGAAAGTGCCAGCCTCGGTCCTGGGCACCTCCATGGCCTCGCAACTGGATAAAATCCAGGGTGCTGGTGCGGAAAGCCCGGCCGGGGGTGCAGGGAGCGGACCCCACCACGGGGCACGGCTGTCCCTGCTCTTCCTCCCCAGCTACCTTTGCTCCGTCCTCTTCCCCCCGCAGGGCAGAGGATGGGTGTTGAAATAGATCCGCCTAAATTTAGACAGGCTAAAACCCAGCCAAGAACAACAGGCGGAGGGGGCAGAGGGAGCCGGTGTGTGGCAAGGGGAGGGCCGAGGAGGGGGTGGGAGCCCCCAGACCACCCTGGCTGGGTGCTGCTCCTCGGTGGCGTGGGGCACGTCACTCGTGGGGCGCAGCACAGGCTGCGGGAGCTGGCTGCCTGGTTTTCCTTCCTTGGGTGATATTGCAACCCCTCTCGTCCACCCCTGCGGAGTGAGTCCCCATGGAAAAGCACTGCTCTTTTCCCTCTGGGCTGGATCCCCCCAGGGAATCCTTGCTGGGCTGTGTCCCGCATAGCTTCCCCTCCTGGGGCACAGCCGAGTCCTGAGCACAAACACGGCACGGGCCAAAGGTGGCCGGTGTCCTGGGGGTTGATGAACGCCGGGCCGTGCCGGCTGGGTTCCCGAAAGCCCACCTGCAAGGGCTTGGGTGCAGAGAGCGGCTGCGCAAACCTCCTGCAGGGAGGAGGAATGGTGGGGAAATGTCCACGTCGGGCTCTTCCAGGGGTGGCCTGTCCATTTGGGATCCCTGGCTGGAGGGCAGGGATTGACAGCAGGTGCCTCCGTGCCCCCAGCACCCCCAGACCCCTTTGGGAACCCATTCAGAAAAACCGCCTGCCTCCTAAACCAAACTCCTGCTGTTTTCCAGGTCTTGCTCTTCATGGCAGGGAGTGAACCTCCGCAGATCCGCAGTGTCCTCGATGCCTTCACGCCCGGAGCCTCGTGCCAACCTGAGCCCAGGAGAGCAGCGGGGCTTAACCACCCCCCCAGGTACCGCCGTGACCCTCCTGCGAGAATGGCTCCTGGTTTCTGCCGTGCACCTCTGGGCCAGGTTGGGTTGTTTGGGGATGGAGGGGCAAAGGCTTTCCCCCTCCGACCTTCTCCTCTCCTGCTCTGGCCCCGGTGCAAGCTCTGCTGCCGCATGAACCGTGGGTCACGGCAGCTGCTGAACTGTTCTTCACTCAGGGAATTGGGGAGAAAAGGAGGGAGAGTGGCTGCTTACTGCAGAGCAAGCTTGAATCTGCAGCCAGACTCTTGGTTTAAGTGTAACAGAGCATCTTCCTTGGGGGCCATGGGTAGAGGAAAGGGAGACACAGAATAAATACCAGCTTGGGTTCAAATCCCAGCTGGGATTTACATCAGCAGACATCGGAGGAGGAAGGCTTTAGATGCCCATGTTTGTTTGTGGTTTTTTTTTGGTTGGTTTTTTTTGCTCCGGGGGTGCATGGAGGCTTTGCAGCTCTTTTCCCTGCCCGGTATTTGTGCTCTGGGCCTCTGTTACCTGGTAACAAGGGATAACCAGGGAGTGGAAAAAATCTTGTTTAAAAAAGACCCATATCCTAGCGTAGCCTCGCAAGGCCCGCCCTGGCCATGCCTCGGGTGCCTGGTGTCCTCCCCATCTGCTGCCGCAGGCTTCCCCGCAGCGAGCCCCCAGCGCGGGGCAGCGTGGACGCCCACCAAGGGAATCGGTTACACGCAGGGCGGGAGCAGGGGCGGGCAGGTGGGAATTCTGGAACAGCAGACAGTACCATCTGGGCTCAGCGAGAGCGGAGGCCTCTCGGCATCCCACCCACCTGCTTCGTTTGGACAAGGGAGGGGAAACTTCGAGTGGAGAAACCAAACGGGGATACCCAGGCTGCTGCAGCCCAGAGGGTCGTGGGGTCCTTCCCCTGCCTCGCAGCCCCGAGACGCTGCTATGGGTGCACCTCCCTGGCGACGTGCCGGATCCTGGCCGTGCCCTGGGATGGAGCCATCGATTGCTTTAACGCCGTCAGTGCGCAGCGGCTCTCCGGCTGCGGCTGCAGGCATATGTTGGGCTGGGGAGGCTGGGAATTTCTCCCGAGCTGGCAGAGAGTCACGGTACCAAGACAAAAGCATCTGTGATCAAACTGCTTCCGAAAGCCAACTCCCCCTGCCTTCCCACCAGCAAAATCAGCTGGAGGTTTAGGAGGCACAAAGCACCGGATCCTGCCAGCTGGGTCACCAAATCCTGCCGTCGAGGGGGCTGCGGAGCAGCTGGCCTCAGCCAGCCCCTCCTGCCCGAGCAGAGCAGGCTTTCCCAGCGCTGCAATGCCCCACGAGGGGGGAAGAGACCCTGAGCGTGGCAGTTGCCTAATTGTTGGTGCAAAGCAGGTAACGTCCAGCTCTGCCCGTGAGCATCACCCAGTGGATTGTCACCTGGAGCAGCGTCATCCCTCCAAAGGTCGGGACAGCGTGGTCACAGCTCTGCTCCAGCCCCCATCCAGCCCAATCGCTAATGCATCGAGTTTGGCAAGGGTTTGCTTTAACCCTCGTGCTTTGGAGATTTAATTTGCTCAGGGAGAGCAGCCCCAGCTTGGCTCTGAGCTGGCATCAGCCGTGCCTGCAAACCCACTGCTACCAGGAGCCCTGGTCCGAACCCAGGTGGGTTTGCACCCAAAATGACCTGTGTGGATGGGGAAACTCAGCAAAATGGATCTAAAGAGGCATCGGGCCTCCAAGGAGCTTGTCTGCCTCCATCAGAGCTGTGGACACGAGCAAACCCTCCCGCTGCCCACCAGCATTGCGAGATGAGCATGTACAGCTCGTGCACAGCACATCCACGCTGCTCCTGAACGCGGCTTGGTTGAGCCTCCGCCAGGGAGAGCTCCGCCAGCCTTTCCCGAGCATCCCTGGGCCAGCGGGATCAGCCAGGCTCTCAAGGTTGGAGGCAGGGAATGAGCCAAGCCGTGTCATCCCCGTGCTCCCCGGACCACGGCGCAGCAGCCAGCATCCCCTGGGAGCTGCCAGGGAGAGCCGAGCTGCAGGGTTGGGATCGGAGTTGGAAGAGGGGCCCGGGGAAGGCAGGATTTGCTGGAGAGCTGGAAGAAAGGATTTCGCTTCTCTCCAGGTACGGACCCAGCAGCGGACGGGCCGTTTGCACAGTGCCTGCTCAAACCCAAAGCATCCACCCTTCTTTCCACACCGTGCTTGGTGTAAAGCCCCCATCCCTCCCTCCCCAAACCTCTGCCGAGGATCCCAGCGCTCCGCTTACCCCAGCAAATGCCACTCCGACCAGCCAAAGGACGGGCCACCAAATGCCACCTGACCCTCCGGACGCGAATCCTGGTCCCCGGCGTGGGTTTGGCTCCGGGCAGGAGCGAGGAGGGAATCACGGCTGTTAATGCCCTGGGCTCAGTGCGGAGGGAGCAGCAAACAGCTGAACTTTACGACAGCCCGATCCGTCACCGCGAGCTGGAGGAGAGGGGGCTAAGTCGACGCTTTAAAAATAGCCAGTAGTATTTTTGATCCCGAAAGCTGGATTCCAGTGGGGAGGGGAAGGGAAAAGGGAGGGAGAGCCAAAGGCTTCCCAACTGCGCACTTCAAACCTGTGGGCAGAGCAAACCGCGTGCAAGATGGGCACGGGGTCCCGGCCGGACCACGCGGAGCTGCTGATCTCGGGGGTTTCTCCAGGCGCTGGGGAGAACGAGCAGGTTGGGAATGCAAAGCACTGCTGGAAATTCACGGCAGGCTCCTCTTCCAGCAGCACCCGCCTCCAGGAGCGCGGGAGCACCTGGCCTGGGCACCTTCCCCTGGCACGGCAGGGCTGGGAGCGAAGGGCCTGCACCTGCAGGCGACTGCTCTTCTCCTGGCCGTGAGGAGGGAGATGGCAAAACTGATGAAGGTGTGCGTCTGGAGTCGAGTTAAAACTCTTCCTCCAGGTTTCTCCAGCCCATGGCTTTCCCTCTCCCCTACCTGGGGAGCCCCGGAGGTCCCAGAGAAGAGCAGATGCTGGGAGGACTAGAAGTCTTGGTGCTACATCTGGAGAGGGAAGATCTTGAGAAGGTCGGGGAAGAATTGGGGAGCTGCGTCCTTCAGCCTCCCCACCCGAAGGTGCAACCCAAGTCCCATGGGACGGCACATCCACGCGGAGCTAGCATCCTTCCGGAGGAAAACCAGCCATCCTGCTCCCCTGCCTTTGCCTGGCTGCTGCTCGGAGCCGCTCCGGAGCTGCCGATGTGCAGATGAATCCCCGGCCCCCAGCACCTCCTGCGGGGCAGCTGCGGGGCTAAAAAAAGATGGGAGCAGATGGGGGCCGGCCGCGGCCGCTTCGCAGAGGGCCCGGGAGCTCTCCCCTGCCCCGGTCGGTGATGGTGGCGGTGCCCAGCGCACGCAGCTGGGATGCTGGGGCCCACCAGCAAGCTCATGCAGCCATTGCGCTGTCTCCTTGTGCCTCAGTTTCCCCATCAGTTAAAACTGCAGCGTCCCGGTGGGAGAGGAAGGTCTGGGCTCTGCGCGGCTGCGGTGCGGGGATGTCACCGGGTGCGTACGGACCCTCCGGGCACCCCCAGCCCTGCCGGGCGCAGGATGCGGCCGGGCACCCGGGGCTGCCTTTGGGGACATGGGGACAGCAGGCGAGCGGGGACACGGCACCACGAGGTGGCAGCAGCACTTTGCGAGTGACAGCAGGGCCTGCGAGATGGGGGGCTGCCAGCCCTGCCTGCTCCCTGCCTGCTCCCTGCCCACCTGCCTGAAAGGAGGGGAGGGGAGGCAGCCCCGGGGTCGCGGGAGGGAGAGGTCCCAGCTCAGCGTCACAGCGGTGCGGGGACCGGCGGGTTTGGTGTCCGAAAGGACACCCGAGGACCCTCGGATTCCACCCCGTGCCTCAGTTTCCCCACTGCTGCTTTCACGTCACCCGTGAGGTCCCTGAGGCCGAGCTCGCTCCGTCACGCCGCGGCCCAGCCAAGGGGCAAAACGGGAGCGAGGGGCTTGGGAAAACCAACTCCAAGCATCCCTCGGGGACTGTCCCACCCTCCCCAAGCCTGGGGCGCCCGCCCTGCCCCCGGGTCCCCCGCCCTGCCCCCGGGTCCCCTGAGTTCCATCACTGGCTCCAAGCTGGTGCCAAATCTGGCCTTCCTCTGCCCTCCGCCTGGGAAGCGCTGCTTGCATGGCCGGCTTTGGCTTGGCACGGATGGCTTAGCAACGAGCTGGGGAATCGCTTCCATGTGTTTGCTCCCATAAACAGGAATAACGGCCTTTCCCAGGAGCCACCCTGCCCGTCTGCAGGCCTCCAAAATGCTCCAGCGAGGGACTTCAATGACCTCGTGGTTGCCTTTAGCAGAGGTCTGGGGAGAGGAGGAGATGGGCTGGAGAGGGGGGACCTTCAGGGACCGGTTTGTCCTTGTGCCCGAGCAGGAGAAGGAAACGGACCCCGCGCTGAGCTGCGGCCGCTGCCAGCTCGGCCCGAGAATACCTGGGAAGGTGGGGTTCGAAAAGGGGAAAAACAATCTTCAGTTTACGGGCTTGTCTGGGGGGGGAAGAGAGAAATACCCCCAACACGGGGATCGGAAACGTCAAATCAGCCAGAGACTTTTCAAATTTGGTGTAATTGCGTGGCTGTGACACAGGATGCGAGGGGGTCCCTCTCCGAGGAGGAGGGGGGTTGGCTGGGAAGGGAGGAAGAAACGGGAGGGTTCCCGGTGCCCCCGCTGACCTGTTGGACTTCACTTTGCGAACCAGGTTCCTGCCAAGGCGACCGAAACCCTCACCAGGCTCACCAGCGGGCGCGATCCGGCGCGGCTGCCTCGCCGGGAGATGCTCCCGCAGCCACCGCCTCCTCCTCTCCCCTCCCAGGTAACGTGGGGACCGGCGCAGAGCCGACGGCGGGGAAACACGGCCCCGCACGCGTGTGTGGTGCGTGTGGTCCATGCGTGGTGTGACCTTTCCTCGCCGTCCTGCCTGCGTGGTTACGTGTAAATACCTGCACGAAAGCATCAGTGTTTCAGAAACACCCGGCGTGAGCGATGTGCGATGCACCCGGATTGCTGGCGGGTGTAAGCGTGGGCATGGCGGGTGTAAGCGTGAGCGTAGCGTGTTCGTGTGGGCTTGTGCAGAGGCAGGCGTGTACGGAGAGGTGCCGCGTTGCAGTGCCGGCTGCGTGCGGCAGCGGTGGAGCGGCGGGGCACACGCGGGCTTGGCAGGTGCCGGCGGCCGGGCCTCGCTCCTGCCAAACCCTCGGCACGTGGGTGTAACGTCCCGACGGCAGCGCCGGCGCTGCTCTCCGTCACCCACCCTGCAGCGTCCGTCACCCAGCCGCTCCCGCGTGCGTTTGTCCAAACCAAAGTCCTGGAGGTTTCTGTTCCACGGTAGCGGGTTAAAACCCCCATCTCTGTTGCAGATGCGTCTAAAGGGAAAATCTCTCTTGGGCTGAACCTGCTTCGCCCTCGCAGGGCTTTGCAATTTGCCCCAAAATCAGGCAGGGCGGCTCGGGCGGCTTCCTCCGCGCCGTCGGAGCTCGCCAGCGGCGAACAGGGCTCCGAATCCAGCCCGTAGCACCGAAAGGCGTGAATCCCCGGAGATTAGAGGGCTGGATTTTGGTGGGTTTTCTTTTTTTTTTCCCTCCACAATGCCATTCAGGGCCTGGAAAGGCTGTCCCTGTCCCCTTGACCCAGTCCGGCTCTCCAGCACGGCTATGCAAATCGGTCAGTGCTTTTGCAGGCAACGTTAGGACTCGCTGAGCCGGAGCTCCGGGGGTAAGGCGCCGCCGGGGGCTTGCGGGGCTGTTTTAAGGGAGGCAAAACGAGGGAGGGATGGTTAATTAACTTCTGTGATTCACTAAGAGTTTGTCAGTGCGACAGTCTTTACTCTCCTTGGTTTTTGCAGTCGGGAATTATTTATTTTTGAACAGTGTTTGGGGGGGAAACGTTTCTTTTTCTGTCTCTGAACGTTTCCAGTGGGAAAGCCGTTAATCTCCAGCCGATCTTCAGCCTGGGGAGGGAAACGAGCGGGTCCGGCCGCGTGGGAATGAAAAGCTTCAAACGCTGTTGTGGTAGCTGGTAGGCGAACCCGGGCCGCGCCGGTGCGAGAGGCAGAGCACGCTGCTTTGCTTCCACGGGAGCGATCCTGCCGGGATCCCGCCAGGAGCCATCCCGCCACCGGCAGCAGATTCGGGACAAATCCTGCCGGGATCCCGCCAGGAGCCATCCCGCCACCGGCAGCAGATTCGGGACAAATCCTGCCGGGATCCCGCCAGGAGCCATCCCGCCTCCGGCAGCAGATTCGGGACAAATCCTGCCGGGATCCCGCCAGGAGCCATCCCGCCACTGGCAGCAGATTCGGTGCCGGTGGCAAATCGCTGTCCTGGCCGGCAGCGGGGAGCGTCTGTAGCCGTGACTTCCCAGCTGCCTTGCAAACTTTTCACCCCTTCCCTCGGTGGAAATCCTCACCCGCAATTTTCTGCTTTCTCTTATTTTTTCCATTTAAAAGTCAAGAGGAGGGAAATTGTGGCAATTGATTGTTTGGGTGAAAGCATCCTTGCCGGTTTTCCGGGCGCCGGGGAGCGTCTCCACGCGAGGACGCGTTCCCTTTGTACTTCCCCAAGGCGGGACAGCGAGGGGTTAACGCGGAAAAGATCGGATTCCGTCAGGATCCACCCTGATGGACCTTGGGCTGGTTGGTTATTTTTAATTGAATTGACTTGTCAATCAGCGCCCGCTGGCTGGGCTGCCAGCTACCGCGCCTCACCCCGGCCGAGGCTGGGGTGCCAGCTGGCCACTGCAAAAACCCACCTCAGCCCAGAAATCCATAATAATAATAATAATAATAATAATAATAATAATAATAATAATAATAGGATTGCTGGCAGGGAAAAGTGCAAGCGGGGAAGAGGTGGGGAGAGCGCGACAACCCCTCAGTTTGCATCCGCTGGTCGTCTCTCCCGTGCCTCGTGTTTTGTGTGGCTTTTCCTAACCGGAGGGGGGAAAAAAAAATAATGGTTTAAGGGATGTTTGAGTCGGCTCTTGAGAGGCTGGAGGAGGCTGTGTTGATCCCCCCACAAAGGAAAACAAGGGAAAGAGAGGGGGGAAAAAAGCCGTGTGGCTCTTTGTGAACGGAATTAAAATGGGTCCCGGCGGCTGCGGGTGCTGGGACAGGAACAGGCGCCGATGGGACTGGGAGCCCTCGGCGAGAGGGCTCTCAAAAAAGCGAGCTGCGGGTACAAAAGCACCAGGCCAGGGAAGGGAGATGCGCTGGGACGCTGGCAGCCGGGCTGGGTGCGGGCAGGGCTGGGCGGCAGCAGCCCCGTCGCCGCCGGGATGCTCTCGGGGATGCAAAACCCGGGGCCGAGGCGCGGGCCGGGGGTGCAGCTCCCTGGGCAGAGGACGCCGGGCAGCGCAGGATGCCTGTAGGGCAGCCCTGGAAAACCCCCTCTCTGCCCGGCACCGGCCTGCCCTTCCCGTGCGGCTTTGCACCCGCGTCTTTGCTGGTTTGGAGGAGCAATTAAAAATAGCCAGGAAAAGCACGGTGAAGCTGCTGCGATGGGAAAGGCCTGGGAGCTGTCTTTAGGAGGCTTTAGTTTTGCCTCCGCGACCCTCTAGGCAAATCCCAAGGGTGATCCTGCAGCCGTGCAGGGGAACGGGACCCTCTCGAGTCCCGGGTTCATCCTCTGCCAGGACCGCGGCCTCGATGCATCCCCGGGGCTCGACGCATCCCCGGGCCTCGCCAGATGCGTGGCTGCACCAGAGCCGGGGCGAGCCCGCCGGCGTCGAAGGAGCCGCCCCAGGTCGACGCCGCTCAGCCAAGCTTTTCAGCGAGCGTTATCCCTCTGCCTTTTAAAAATGAGAATAACCGGGTAAAAAAGCAAAGAGTGAGGACAACCCTGTGGCGGTGAGCGCGGTGCTTGGCCCCCGCGCCCGGTGTTTGCCGTGCTACGTTGGGAAACCAATTTGGAAAACGGCCTCCCGTGGCGTCGCCGCTTATTTTCCCTTTCCCCTCTCCTGCGTCCATCGCTATCGCCAGCCTTGGGGTTAGACCCTGTTGGCTTTTTGTTTCTGTGGAGGGGGGAATAAAGTAATTAAAGAAATGACATTTTATAGAGCTATAAAGCGTCCTCAGCCATGCGTTTCCACCAGCTTCGCCGTGCAGCGGCTCCCCTGAGCCGAGGTGTCTCGTAAGAGAAGCACCCCCAAATAGGTCGCGTTGGGTTGGGATGAATCATCTCCTTGGTTTTGTCTTTGTGAGAGATTTTTAATGCAATCAGGTCTTCCAGAAAATGGACGATAACAAAGCGCGGTAAATATATTGTCCGATGACCACAAAACAAATGCTGTCAGGAAAATGGAATGAAGGCTTGAAAAATGGGATTTTGGAAGGAAATATTGAGCTGGCATCAAAAGCAGCGCTGTTTTCGCAGCGCGAGGGAGGCGAGTCTTGCTTAGGACTGCTCGCGGGCAGAGGAGCGGTTCCCCAAACCCGCAAAAAGTTTGGATTTGGGCTGACTTTGCTGGCTGCAGTTCTTGCCACTGAAAATATTTGGGAAGTCCCCTTCTAAACTGATAGAAATAACTGAGTCCCAAATCGCCGCAAAGAGACACAAAGGAGTTTTATTTTGGGCTGGGCATGAATAGATCTTCATTCCCCCCCAAAACGTATCGCAAAAGGCATCCCATGTCCTCTGGCGCTGCCGTGTGCGTTTTGAGTTCCTTTGCTCTGCGGGCTGTTTTTCCCGGGCGAGGAGCCACCGTCCCCGGGGAATCCCGCTCCCTCGCGTCCGCTCTCCCCCTCGCAGGCCCTCGCTCTCCGGGAGCCGCGCTTTCCCTCCGACAGCATCCCTCCCTGCCCGTTCCCGGGAGCTGTTTTACACCCCGCAAAGACCCTCCCGCAGCTTCAATTTTTATTTTTTTTTTTTTTCCCCCCCAAAAAGCCCTTTTTGTGTCGCCGTCTCGGGGACCTGAATTAAATCCCACGCTTAGCAAACGGGGCGGTGGGATTGAACGTTCAATGGCTACGGCATCGCTCGTCAGGATGATGCAAACGCTGTGGGCACAGAAGATCCTTATTCCAGGGACGTGGCAGCAAAAATACTGGCTCGAAATGGCCTTTCTGATCGTAGCCAGAAGCTTTCTGGTTTTTTAACTGAATTTATTTGCGGCAATACTGATCCGTTGCTTGCGTAGGGTCTGGGGAAGTTTAAGAAGCAATTATAAAAGCCTCAGCTTTTATAGCAAATTATAAAAGCTTTTCTAACAAATTGTACAAGCCTCAGCTATTTACTGCAGGGAAAACAGATGCGTTTTTAAAGATACTTGAAAATTTAGTAAGCGTGTTCCTATTAGGGCAATCCCCTGGTCTGCTCGGTGAGCATATTGGATCCACTAGATCCCGCTCCATCCCCTTTCTGCCCCCGGGCCCGCGGTGGAGGGGAGCCGGGAGCGGTCACGGCCGGTGAATTTGTGCCGGGTTTGAGCCGGGTCAGAGACCCGAGCGCCGCAGAGGAGCTCGCCCAAAACCCGTGGCCGTTCTGCGCAGGCTGAAGGCCCTTTCCCCAGGGTTTTCTCCTTGTGCCGCGCCGATTCGCGCCCTGCGCGGCCGCTTCCATCACCTCCGAAGCCGATGGCGGTGGGTCGCACACCTCTGCTTGCTCCTCAGGTGGCAAGGGGCGCACGCGGCGCAGTGTCGGTACAAAGCGCTCGGCTCCGTTACGGCATGCTAAACACCCCTGGGCATGCAAGGACCCGCCAGGCGCGCGAATAGCGCTGGTTTGTTCTCGAGGGCATTATCCAGCCTCAATTGCTTTTATTTCTTTTAAATCCTACTTAATAGTATTAATCCGCAAGTATCTTTTCTGCTCTTTTCCGAGAGCCGCGCAGGCACGCCGGGCTGGAGAAGGTGCTGCTTTTTTCCTTCGAGGAACAGGCAAAGTCGCCTCAATATTTGCAGAAAACGCTGTCGACTGTTGCAAAGGGAAAAGTTAAAGGCTGGGAGCGGCGGCGGGAGCCGGGAGCGAGCGGGGAACCGGCAGCCTGCAAAACTTCAGCTGCCGCCAGCCCTGGTGAGCCGTAGAGCCACAAACCCCGGCTTTGTTAGCACGACCCCATCCCGTGCCCTGCATTTTGGGGAAAAAAATAACAAAAAAAGCCCAAGCCAACCCTCCGTTTATTGTTTTAGAAATAAGTTTGGAAGGTAAAAGTGACAAGGGGTGATTTTTATTTTATTTTTATTTTTTTTTTTAAAAGGCATCCCTGCGTTTGCTTAATCAACGTTTGCTTTTGGCTTGTGCTGGAGCAACACAGAGGAAAAATGAATTCCTTGGGATAAAAGCAGCTCTCCGCCGCGGTGCTAGAAGCACAAAGGTGTCAGCAGCACGGCACAGATGAGATTTGTTTAACACTCCTCTGAGCCTTTTAAACCACAAATTAATGAACTTGAGACCACCGACGCAATATTGATGGTAATCTTTCCTTTCTAATTTGCTTACTTGTTCGCTCGTTTTCCTGCTCGGCTCTGACAAGGGCTCCTCGCTCCGCGCCGCCTCAGAGGGGAAAGGTTACGGGCCGGCAAGGTGGGTTTGAAATAATTTCTTACCAACCCATCGTTTCGCTGGGAAAAACGCGTCGGCATCGGCGGGCTCCCACGGGGAGAGCGGGGAAGGGAACTGCTCATTTGGGGGCTTTTCCAGGGAAAAAAAGGGACTCGTTCCCGTTGCTGGGGAGGATTACCGGGTTTAATTCCTTTTTCCTCTGCTCCCTGCTGTTGCACTTAGAAAAATAAGGGCGAAGCAGCAGCCCTGCAGCTCGGTGGCTGTTCGGGGGATGTGCAAGCTCCGGATAAATATCTATATTTTTTTTAATCTGTTGCTATCTCGAAATATCTGAGAAGAGCCATGACTTAAAGCCGGCGGCATCCTCTAACAGCCCGCTCTAAGCCGCCGCTCCTCTTTGTAAATTCAGAGTCCGTCCCTCCAAGCCCGAAGAAGTGATGTATTCCTGTCCTTATTTTATAGAAATTTTATAGATTTCCTATAATCAACTCCTCTGGCTTTTGCTAAAGGTTACTTTTTGATTTTTAAACAGAAGAAAGAAATGGATTTAGCCCTCCTGGATTTAAATAAAAGGTGTCAGGACTTTTAGGGCACAAAACAGGGGCATGAGAAGGTGGGTTTGCAGCCGCAATTATCTAAATTACCTGATTTATCTGAATTATCCTTACGTCTCCCACAGGACAAGATACCCGGCTAGAAGGGCTGAGCTGGGACCGCCAAAATAGCCCAGGGAGGGGAGAGAAAACCCAGCCGATGGGAGAAACGGGGTAAGGATTCAGCGACGGGGAAGAGGGGTGTTCTCGATGGCTGTTTCAACGCCGCCACGGGGATGTGGTACCCGACGGGCACTCGGGGATGGAGTCGCGTCTCCGTCTCCTGGATCCGGACGCGCATCTGGGCGGAGGAAGGTCTCGGCCTCTCCCCACCAAAACGCCCGCGCTGGGGACGCACCCGGGAGCTGCCGAGGGACACTATTCCCAAAATGCCTCTTAAAATCCCTATTTCTCCCCATCAGTTGAGACTAACCACCCGCAGCCTCATCCTTCAGATATTGCCACTATTAATTATCTCACGTACAAAAACTTTTTAGGACCATCCTCATCCTCATGGAAAGATTTGCGGTTTGCTTCGTGCAGGCAGGGCTGGAGCCTTCACTCGCAAAGCAAAATAGGAAATTTCTTGCTTTATAATCAAATCCCTCCTTTTTAATATAAATAAGTAACGGTCCTGGAGAGCCGAGCAAATTTGCAGCATCTGGTTTTACGGAGGAAACGCATCTTAGAGGTAGTAAAAGTCGTATTTTATGGTGCAGAGAAAGCAAACTGGGTTTGGGGAGGAGGCTGCAGCGGCGCTGGTCCAGGCCGGCGGCGGGTGTCCGTGGAGAACAGTCGCTGCCGTCACTTTTCCTAGTGCAAGCGGGAAAGGTCGGCGGCAGCCGGGGTGGATGCTCCCATCCCCATGTCTGCCAGGGGTGAAGCCTCCCCTTCTCTTTTTTTTGGGGTGCTGGGGCTTGGAGCAGGTGGGATTTCTCCCCAAAGTGCTCCTGGGAAACGAGTTAAGAGCTGGAAATCAGGCAAGGAAACTTCTGGCTGGAGAAGGGAATGCTTACGACAATTCAGCCCCTGGGTCCATCCTGCTCTAACAGGTCCCCAAAAATATCTGGGGGTTAAAAGCCTCCCTCCGAGTCGCGGGGAGGCTGCAGCCCCGGGCAGGATCCCGGCTCTTGGGGTTTTCTGCAGGATCTTTAGGGCGTTACGGGGAATTTTGCCCACGCAAGGAGCTGCTTGTACAGCAGGGGAAACTGAGGCACGGAGTGAGGTGGCAACATCCTCAGCGGCTGGTGCAAAGCCCCTCTGCCAAAGCAGATCCCCTCCAGGTAGGGACGCCCAAGGTCACGGGGACGCCCAAGGTCATGGCCTTGATGCCTTCAGAGCCCCCCAAACCAGCCCAGTCCCCCCAGGGTGGTCCCCGTCCACCCCCGGGCCCCCCAGCCCCGCTCGGCCCCGCCGGCAGCGGCCCCACGGTTGGGACGAGCCGGCCGCGGCGCCCCGGGAGGCGGAGGGAGCCCCCACGCAGCCGCCGTGCGGCCGCGCCGTCTGAATTAACCAACTTTGTTTTCCACCAAGGCTTTTCCCTTAATAGCCATCCCCCTCCCCCTCGCTTTTGCCGGCGTTTGAGGAGAAGTGAGGCGTGAGAGATCCTTTGGAATAATGAGGTGTAATTAGCCCTGGCAGCTCTTATCTCCCACCCCCCCCTTCAATTAGATTGAAATAAAAAAAAAAAAAAGCAAGCAAGAAAAGCGGGGGGAAAAAAATAAAAAGGGAAGAAAAGGAAGGTGGGGAGGGAGGCGAGAAAAAGTTGGACGCCTTGTGCGGCTCCGTGCTTCTGGGCCGGGCCTGTGGACGCCGGCTCTGTCCCGCTTTGTGTGGCTGCTCCCTGGGGGGGAGGTTTTCTCCGTGCCTCAGTTTCCCTCGGCCCCGCCGGTGGCGTGAAACGCAGCAGGGGCAGCCAGCTGCGGTCGCTGACTCGCCGGGGTACCGAAACCAACCCCTGCGGCCAGGCGGGAGGCATCGTTAGGGGAGTCGGGGATGAAACCAGAGCCCCGCGCATCCTTGGAGCCCCGCGCATCCTGCCGGCGTGGTCCAGGCAGCCCCGGGATGGGCAGGAGCTCTCGTTTCCCACCCAGCCACCGGTTTCTAACCCCGACTTTGATTCCCGTGTGCCACATCAGGTTGCTGGTGATGAGGGAGGTGGGAAAAGCCGCCACGAGCAGGACCCGGGTGCAACAGGGCTGTTTTCGGGCTGCTCCATCCCTCCTCATCCCTGCATCCCCCCCGATCCCCGACACCTCCTGGCCTCCGACGCTGCCCGTCCATCCCGCTCCTGCCCCGCTGCCGTTCCCGCTCGGCCCTTGATCTTTCGTACCCGTGACCCTGATCTTCAGGCTGACAGGCTGATGGATGGGCAGCGCCCCGGTGATTTACGACGTCCTTTAATATTTGGCAAAGTGGCCGAAAGCCCCGGGCAGCCGACGGAGCTGGGTGGGGGGGAGACGGCCGGGAGATTTGTCAACCTTTGAGCCGGGGAGGCGAGGAGGGAGGAAAGTGCCCTGTCTGTCCGCAGTGATTTATACACAATCGCCGTGATTAAATTGGCCTTAGCTAATGATAACTAACTAGTCAGGGGCTGACCTTTCTCTGACAATGGAAGGGGGCCGGGAGCCACGCTGCTGCGGGGTGTCTAATGGGGATGTTTCTTCAGCCAAGACACCACTTTTTTTTTTTAATATCGCTCTCTTTTTTCCTTTAGAAACGGTTTCCCAGCTGGCCCTGCGTACAGAAGATGCAGGACGGCGTATCTCCCCGCACCCGGGGCCTCGCCCCCGCCGCACGCCGCCTCTCCGGGCTCCCTCACTGGGGCTGCGCCGGCGCGGCCACGGCCCGGGAGGGACCCGGGTGCCTGAGCCGCTGGTGCCGGGGCCGGGAGCGCTGAAGCAAGTGGGTCTGATGGTTTTTATCTGGGGAGGACTCGAAATGTGTTTCCAGTGGGAAATCTGACCCGTAGCCAAGCTGAACGGGGTCCTGGGGGGCTGCACAGGCACCCTCAAGCCTGAAATGTCCTGGTTTTCCAGGGATGCCGTGGTGTCCGTCCGTCCCTCCTTCCCCAGATCCATCCATCCACCCCTCTCTCCATCCCTCTCTCTTCTCCTCCGTCTCTTTCACCGTTCATCCCCATCTCTCCCCCATGCCGCGGAGGGGAACAGCCCCTTGTCTCCCTGCCAAGCCACAGTGGGGATATTTGAAATGGTCAAAAATGGGGTTTTCTGCCTTAAAACACCTTTTGCCGCCTCTGCTTGCCCTAAACAAAACCCACAACCATTGAGGCGGCCCCTGACCGCCTCCAAGCCGAGGTTTCACTGCTCAGCCCGGATTTTTCCCGTTGCGGTTCTTTACACAGGTTTGGTTTTTTGGGCCCGGTTTTAGACGCGTGTGTTGGTGTCGCCACATCCGAAGCTTTCCCCGGCCGGGAAGGACGTCACTGGCTCGCCGCGGCCCGGAGAGACACCGGAGAGACGCGCCAGCAGCCAGAGTTAAGGGTAAAAGGGAGTAAAATCCTCCGGGGATGGATGCCTCGGTGCGTGCCGCCCCGGCCGTGGCCCTGGCCGCGTTCGCCCTCCCCGCCCTGACGTCTTGACACGCGGATAAAAGCCGGGCTGAAGGGACGATTTCACGGAGATTAACCTCGCGCGCTGCGCTGGGGCCGCCGCTGCCCTCGACACCGGGTCCCCCGTGTATCAAAGGCGGATTACAGATATATTAGCCCCGCCACCGGTTTTATTAGCAGCCGTTTATCACGTGGAGGGGGGACGGCCAAGGGCAGGGGACGGAGGAGCCCGGCCACCCTCTGGGAACCCGGAGCGTCACCGCAGAGGCTTGAATTGAGTTTTTGGGAGGGTTGGGGTGAGTGTTTTCTGCCTGGCCCCAGTACAGCGCGGCTCCCCGGGATTTGTGGTGCCGATGGGCGATGCCTGCGGCGCCCGTGGCGAGGGAGAGGGGAAGCCTTCGGCCTCGCCGCGGGCAGGGCTGCCCCTCTGCGCCGCCCGGGGCTGGGTTAGAGAGATTTCATTCAAAAAAAAAAAATCACTTGGGTGGCTTCTGCAGGGGATGGAGACGCTGGTCGTGTCCCAGCCGGGCACGTCCCTCCCCACCCCGTGCGAAATCTCCCCCGGGCTGGAGGAATTCCCCTCCTGGGACCCAAACCATCGCCGTCAAACCCCGAGCATCCCGGTGCGGCACGGCGGTACCCAGCCCCGCGGGGGCTCGGGCAGACGCCGGGCTGCCTGGCATCGATGCACCGAGGCACGTCGGTGGCGGGGGGGGGGGGGGATTTGAGCCTGAAAGAGGTTAAAGTGGGGCGAAGCGGGGGGAAGAGAAACCTCCCGAACGGGGCGTTTTAATGACATTCCATTAAAGCTCCCTTTGGGGCCTGCGCGGCCGCCATGTGCTCCACATTCTCATGGTAATTATGAGACATCTGTATAGAGGCTCTTTTCTCATCAAAGATGGCTCTCTTCAAAGACACTCCTGGGAAACCCTTCACCTCTGACCCGGGGGGTCACTGCCGAAACAGGGCCTCTATAGTGCGCGCTACTGTAAAGCCCAGTATCCTTTTTCCTCCCCTAACCTGACCAGGTCCCGGCTTTTCAGGCGGGATTCGTTGAGCTGGGAGGGGGGGTCCACCGGTTGCCGAGAAGGGTCCCCCCTCCGTGGTGCCGGGCCTGGGTGCCGCCGCCGCCGCCCGCGCTGACCCCGGCCGCGGGAGGGAGATCAAAGCGGGATGAAAAGGGGTTTAATGAGAGGGGACGGGGCTGCCGCTTTCCCCTCCCCGTGCTGGGGCAGGGGGATCCCCCCGACGGCACCCATCGCCGGGGCAAAGCCCCCCCCCGCTCCCTGCCCGCCGCCTCCCACCCAGGTAGCGCCCAGTCCCAGGGAGTGATTTTTGGTGACCACCACAAAAATCCACCGTCCTCGATGCTGCGGAGGTGACAGCGACGTCCCCCCAGCTACGAAACACGGGCGCTTCGGCCTGGTGAACGTGTTTGACGGCCCCACGCGAGGCAGACCGCCTTCTCCCGTGGGGATGTTTCCAGCATCACCGTCCCATCCACGGCACCCGTGTCCCCGGTGTCCCACCGCCCTGGTGGGGGACGGTGGCCTTGGGACGAAGGGGATGGACGCCTGGCGGCTCCCTCGGTGCTGGCACGGGCGGCCCCATCCCTCCGGCACGCCGGCACGGCACCGGCGAATGCTCCCCACGGCCCTTTCCAATAAGCGGCAAATGATTCTTCGTCCTGTCGCTCCCCGGCGGCAATAAACCTTAATCACAATGAAGTCATTTGATTTCCACGTCCTGTAATCGCCCGGCGATTTGGCATTAATTAACGAGCGTTTACGGGAAGGGCCGGCTGCCGGAGTTAGCGCTGTGCTTTGCCAGAAGATGGATTACCTCCGGAGCGTCCGTGGGGACTCTTTGGTGCCGGTTGTGCCGGGGGACGCCCCGGCCGGGGTCCCGAGGGCCCGGCTCACGAGGGAGGGGACGTGGGTGCTGTGGTACCTCTCGTTTTCACTCCCACTCCACTTTTCCCCCCGCCGTATCGGTCTTCTCCTGGGCAGGGCTGTTGGGGAAACTGAGGCAGGGAGGGGGCCAGGCGGGGAGGGGGATTTCTTCACCGCAGAGGGAAGGGCCGGGGCCGCCCCCGTGGCGGGGGGCCGGGGCCGGGGCGCTTTGGGGCCGGGGGTGCTGGACCATGGTGTTGACTCAACAGGGAATTAAGCTCGTTAGAAACCATCCGGGGGCTGCGGAGGGAGAGACCCCGGGGCAGGAGGGCTGGGGGGGTCGCCGGCACCGGCGCATTATCGCCCTGGGGGTTGTTTGGTGGCCGTGGGCCTGTGTCCGGGTGGATTCTCTACTGTCTCATACAAGGGTTGGGTCCCCTCCGTGGCCTGTCCCAGCCGCCCTCCGCCACCGTCCCCCCTCTGTGCCGACCCCGGCCACGCTTCCCCCCCAGCCCTCGCGCCTCCGCCGCCGGCAGCCGAGCCTCGCCGGCACGCCGCCGGCGCGGGATTGTTCCCTTTGTGCCGGCGTCTCCCTCGCCGGAGGCTTCCCCGAGTCTGCGTCTCCCTCGCTCGCAGCTTGGCGTCGAACCCTTTTTATTCTCTTGGCAATTAGATTTTTTTCCCCAGGTCTTCAGATGTTGCAGAGGGGGGGCCTCCTGCCGCCCGGGAGCACGCCAGATCCTCCTGCACCCGCCAGATCCTCCACCGGCGCCGGAGCCCGCCACGAAATCCCCCTGCGGTTAATTCGCAGCCGTCGCCTTCCCTCCCCGGCACGGCGATTTACCGGGGCTCGGTGCGGTGCGCGCCTCGCGTTCCCCGGTGCGGCGGGAGGGGGTCCCCCTCCGTTGCACCCGAGGGGCTGGTGGTGATGTGGGGCGGCCGTGTCGGAGGGCGGAGATGGGGACAGGGAAAGGGACGGGAATGGGGATGGGGATGGGGACAGGGTTGAGAACAGGGAAGAGGATGAGGATGGGGATGGGGAAAGGGAAAGGGATGGGGATAAGGTTGGAATGGGAATGGGGAAGTGCTGAGGATTAGGATGAGGATAGGGATGGGGAGGAGGGTGAGGATGAGATTGGGGAAGGGATGAAGATGATGGGGATAGGGATGGGGATGGGAAAAGGGACGGGAATGGGGATGGGATTGGGGTGAGGATGGAGTTGGGGACAGGGACAGGGCTGAGGGCAGGGCTGAAGTGGAGATGGGATTGGGATGGGGCTGGGGCTGGGGACAGGGATGAAGGTGGAGATGAGGTGGGGATAAGGATGAGGATGAAGATGGGAGTCGGAATGGGGAAGTGCCGAGGATGGGGACAGGGACGGGGACAGGGACGGGGCTGCAGGGAGCGGCGCGGGGCAGGGGACAAGCAGAGGGACACCGGTGAGGGGTGCGGGGGCCCCGGGCCCGGCGAGCGCTGCTCCCGCCTGCTGCCCGATAAATCCTCCCGTCGTATATAAGCCACCCCAGCGCCGGGTTGCCAGATTTTGTCTGGTGCCTTAATGTCAGGACTGTAAATTAGCTCCCGGCACCGAGGCGACCTTGACGAGTTCTCCGCAGGGTTTAGCACCGGGGGGAGTGGAGCTGCGGCGGGGGAGAGGACACATGTGGGTGCCCCGTCCCCCGCCGTGCCTCAGTTTCCCCCAACGAGCCCTGACCCTGGCAGCTCCCAAGCGTCCGTTGGGACCCCAAGGAGATGGGGAGCGGAGGGGCCCGTCCCCCCCGGGAGCAGCTGCGCCCGGGCCCCACGGCCTGGGAAGGGGTCGCGGCCACGGTCAGAGCCTGCTGGCCGGGGTCTCTGCTCCCACCCGCCTCCGGCTTGCGAGGGGCTAAGGAGCCTTCGCACGGCACCCCCCGGCCACAGGCTTACCTCCCGGTTAGCGAGCCCCTCCCCGGCACCACACACGCTCACACACGCATGTGCATGTCCGTACACACATGTGCTTGCATGCACACGCATGTACACATGCGTATATGCATGCACAGATGCATACATGCATGCACACCTATGCACATTCATGAACGTACGTACGTGCACAGACAGGCGTATACACGCATGCACAGGCATTCACGCACACACATGCCCATGCAGGCGTGCGCATGCATGAACACGCATGCACATCCATGCACGCACATGCACGCGCATGCACGCACACGCTGCTCTGGCCTTGCTTGTGGTGCAAATCCCGCTGTGCGCAGGGCGAGCGCCCCAGCGGGTGCTGGGTGGCCGCGGTGGGGCCGCATCCTGCGCATCCCCTCCCCTTCCCCATCCTCGCTTCGGGCTCTCCTGGCCCTTCCCCGGGAGGAACCAGCCCGGGGGCTCCCCCACCTCGTCCCGGGGCCGGGATGGTCGGCCATCGCTCGCCCAACCGCTGGGCGCTGAGCTCATGGCAGCCAAACAGCTACTTAATCGATCGATCGAGACATTTATCCGCCTCCCCCCAGCCCATCGCCGCTGGATCGCCTCCAGGTCACTAAAATTAGAAGCCGTTGGAGCGGCTCTGGCCGCGCTGGGAAGGGGGAGCGTGGCGGGAAGGGGGGGTGTTTGTGCGAGGGGCGCTGGGATCGGAGGGTGCACCCCGACGCTGGTGCGTGCGCAGGGATGCGGGAGGGACGGGGACAGCAGCGGCTGCACCAGGGCTGGATGGAGCAGGGACGGGGCTGGATGGAGCGGGAGTGGGGCTGGATGGGGCAGGGATGGGGCGGATGGGGCAGGGATGAGACAGGATGGAGCAGGGATGGGTTGGATGGGGCAGGGATGGGTTGGATGGAGCAGGGATGGGGATGGATGGAGCGGGAGTGGGGCTGGATGGAGCGGGAATGGGGCTGGATGGAGCAGGGATGGGTTGGATGGAGCAGGGATGGAGATGGATGGAGCAGGGATGGGTTGGCTGGGGCAGGGATGGGGCGGATGGGGCAGGGATGGGTTGGATGGGGCAGGGATGGGGCTGGAGGCAGCAGAAGCAGTGGTGGCACCGCGGGGACGCCCTGGGAGGGGGTTCATGCCGCTTTTCCCCTCGTTTATTTGTGCCTTGACATCAAACGAGGGCTTTTTAAGCGCCTGCAATGGCGCGTTCCGACTTTCCAGCCCTGGGTGACCCCCGGGGGCCGCGGCCCGGGGCTGGAGGGACCCGGAGGTTCCTGGGCTGCCACAGAGGGGTCGGACTCCCCGCTTTTAGCTACAACTCGGTAGGGAAAAGGGGATTAAAACGGGAACACGAGGCAGCAATTTTATATTTTCCCTGGACATATTCTCCACTATTAAGAAAAAAAAGAATTAATAAAAAAAAAAAAATAAGGCAGGCTGCAGCTTGACGGCTGCGCCAGCCCCCGCGCTGCTCCGACAGTACTCGCAGGTTTAAAAATGGCTTTTTTATTATTTTTTTGTTATTATTTTTTATTCTCCCCCCCCCCCCCCCAGCTTGGCTCCCCGACTCTGATTGACTGTGACTGACAGCTCTGCCCATCATTTTCCACGGGAATCACTGCTGGATTTGCAGCGCCCGCTCGCTTTATCGATATAATTGGGATTTTTATAAGGATTCTGCCTCCGTCCAGGGGGGCTGAGCCCCCGCGGGCGTCCCAGCGCTCCCCCCCTGCGACAATAACTTTTCCCCGTGGCCTTTTCCAGCTCGGCCTTGAATTAAGGCCCCGTGTCCCACACCGTGTTTATTTAAAATATTCCCGGCGGAGGTTATTTATGGGGGTGAAATGGAGCCGGGCCGGCGCCGCTGCGTTGGAAAGGCCAGCGCTGCGATGGGCTGCGGAAAAGCTGCACTAAACCGGTCCCAGCAGCGCCGCCCCCCCCCCCCCCGGGAGCTGCTGGGGGATGGACTGGGCTGGACTGGGGGGCTTACTGCAATGAAACTGGGACCATACTGGGATCGGACAGTGGGGCTTACTGGGATAACACTGGGACCATATTGGAATCAGACTCAGGGGGCATACTGGGATGACACTGGGACCATACTGGGATAAGACTGGGGGGCATACTGGGATCAGACTGGGACTATACTGGGGGCATACTGGGATGAGACTGAGACCATACTGGGATGAGACGGGGGGGGGGGGGAGGGTGTGCTGCTGGGAGGCACAATGGGATGACAGTGGGACCATACTGGGGGGCTTACTGAGATGAAATTTGGACCATATTGGAATCAGACTGGGGGGGGGCTTACTGGAATGAGACTGAGACCATACTGGGATAAGACTGGGAGACATACTGGGATGCCACTGGGACCATATGGGGATGAGACTGGGGGACATACTGGGATGAGACTGGTACCATTACTGGAATCAGACTGGGGGCATATACTGGCATGAGACTGGGATCAGACCAGGATCAGACTGGGGAGCATACTGGGATGACACTGGGACCATACTGGGATCAGACCGGGAGGGGCGTACAGGGATGAGACTGGGGCTGCACACTGGGATAAACTGGGGGCCATACTGGGATACACTGGGGCTGCACTGGGACCTCACTGGAGGCTCATACTGGTGGGACCACACTGGGAGCATCCCATGGACCACACTGCGGGGTGGATGGGGCTTAACTGGGACGAGCCTGGGACCACCAGTGCCCACACTGGGAGGGGACGGAGCCGCCGTCACTTTGCTGTCCAACCCCGGTTCCGGCCGAGGCGATTCAAGAAGGCGCTGAATCGGTCGAACCCCTCAAACGCTATTTTTTAACGAGATAAATTAATTATAGCCCCCCCCAACCGGCTTCTCTCCCTTAAATGGGGGGGAATCCCCCCACAGCATCCCTGGCCCCGGGGCCCCGTCCCTGGGGGGCCCCATCCTTGGGGGTCCCCTCCTTGGGGTCCCGTCGTTGGGGTCCCCTTGTTGGGCGTTCCATCGTTGGGGTCCATTCTTGGGATCCCCATCCTTGGGGTCCCCTCCTTGGGGGTCTCCAGCCATGGGGCCCCCCATTTTTGGGGTCTCCAGCCTTGGAGTCCCCATCCTTGGGGTCCCATTGTTGGGGGGGCCCATTATTGGGGTCTCCATCTTTGGGATCCCATTGCTGGGATCCCTCATGCCTGGGGGTCCCCCTCCTTGAGGTCCCATCCGTGGGTTCCCCAGCCTTGGGGTCCCCTCCTTGGGGTCCCATCCTTGGGGTCTCCAACCATGGGGTTCCATCTTTGGGGTCCCCTCTTTGGGGTCCCATCGTTGGAGTCTCCAACTTTAGGGTCCCATCTTTGGGATCCCTCATTCCTGGGGTCCCCATCCTTGGGGTCCCATCCTTGGGGGGGGGGGCGTCTCCAACCATGGGGTTCCATCTTTGGGGTCCCATCGTTGGGGTCCCAACCTTGGGGTCTCTCTCCTTGGGTGTCCCCAACCTTGGGGTCCCATCCTTGGGGGGGGGGGGGGTCCCATCCTTGGGGTCCCATCGTTGAGGTCCCATCCTTGGGGTCCCAACCTTGGAGTTTCCAGCCTCGATGTCCTCATCTTTGGGATCCCATCCTTGGGGTCCCCAGCCTTGGTGTTGCCTTGTCTTTGGGGTCCCCTCCTCGGGGTCCCCGTCCCGGGGTGGGGCTGTCACTGCATGGGGCCGTAGGGCCAGTTGAGGGTGGCGCCGGCCAGCAGCATGTCGCGGATGAGGGTCTCGATGGGGGTCTTGCCGACCAGGCGGCTGAAGAAGAGCTGCTGGATGCCGGGGGCGGAGACGCTGCGGAGGGCGGGCAGGCGCAGGAGCAGGCGCCCGAAGCGGCTGGGCTGGCTGGGGTGCTGCCGCCGCACGTGCTCCTCCAGCGCGCACTGCGACTTCTCCTGCAGGCCGGCCACCTGCCCCGGGTCCGACAGCCCCACCGCGTCTGCCGGCGGCAGGGGAAACTGAGGCACGGCCGGGACTCCGCCCCTTTGGCCCCACCCATTCGCTCCCTGCCCCATTAAGCCCGGTCATCCCCAGTCCGTTCCCTGCGCGCCCGTTGATGCCCAACCCCTTGGGACCTCACTGCCCAAGCCCCGCCCCGTGAAGCCCCACCCCATTAAGCCACGCCCCATTAAGCCACGCCCACTCACCCCCAGCCCATTCATTCCCTGCACACCCAGACACCCAGCCCCTTGGAACCCCACCCCATTGGACCTGCACCCCATTAAGCCCCACCCTACTTAGCCCCACCCCACTTAGCCCCGCCCAGCCATCCCCAGCCCATTCATTCCCTGCACACCCATTGATGCCCAACCTCTTGGGACCCCACCCCACGAAGCCCCACCCCCTTGGCACCCCACCTCATTTAGCCACACCCCGTTTGGCCCCACCCAGCCATCCCCAGCCCATTCATTCCCTGCACACCCTTCAACACCCCCACCCCCCTTGGCACCCCACCACTCCCTTGGGACCCCACCCCATCAAGCCCCACCCACAACCCCACCCCCTTAAGCCCCTCCCCCTCGGCCCCGCCCCCTCACCAGGGGAGAAGAGCGCCACGGCCTTGAGGCAGGCGTACTCGGCGGCGTCGACGTGCAGCGCCTTCAGCTTCTCCACCTGCTCCTGGAAGAGGCGGATGTGGTCCATGAAGGCGACCACGCGGTCGGCGGCCATGGGAGCGGCGTGGAGGCCGGCGGCGGCCAGCAAGGGCGCGGCGTGCAACGGCAACGCCGACTGCGCCGCGTTCAGCACGAAAAGCTCGCTCCACCCTAAGCGGAGCAAAGCCACTTGATCCGAAAGCTGCAAGTCCGGGAAGAAGGGGATGCCCTTGGCCCATTCGATGGCGCTGAAGAGGAGGCGAGCGGCCAGCTCGCAGATGCTCTCGATGCCCACCACGCCGCTGGGTTGCAGGCACTGGGCGCCGTAGCGAGCCGGCGGGTACGGCTCGGCGCGGAGCAGCAATGAGATGAAGCCGCTTAAGTAGCCGTGGCCGCCGTAGGGGTCCCCGGGGAGCACGGGGTATTGGCCGGGGCTGCTCGGGGCGTGCGCCATGCGGCCTCGCTGCACGGCTGCGGAGGGGAGCAGGAGGTCAGCACCCCGAGCCGCCCCGTCGCCGGCCCCCCAGTCCCCAGGGGTTAAATCCCGGGGTGCACGGTGGGTGCTAGCAGGTCCCCAGGGGTTGCAAAAGCCCCACAGGTGCCCCCAGCCATGTTGGCAGGGGGACGTGCCACCCGCGATGGGGACAAGGCCCCTCCTGGGGACCCCCAGCGTGAGGCACCGGGCTCGGCCGTCCACCAGCTCCCACCCCGCTCCTCAGCCAGGATGGCCATAAAAGATGGCCCGCCGGGGTTGGGGGGGGGCACGCAAGCATTTGGGGTCACCCCCTTCTTGCAAGGGGATGGTGCCAACGAGGGGCCCCAAGGCGATGCTGTGGGTCCCCCCCAAAGTGCCAGCATGGCGGACACAGGAGCAACCCTCCGGGTCCCACCCCTGCAGGTTTTTTGCACTTTGATCTTAAAAAAACCCTAAATCAGCCGTTTTTTTTCTCTCGTGGCGCTGCTGTGCGGCGGGTGGGGGGCTGCTCTCCTCCCCGGTGCCCCCCGCTCGCCCCCCGGCATCGCCGCCCCCCGCGGCGGGGCAGGCTCTGAGCCAGGCTTAGCCTAATGCGGCGTGACAGTCCCAGGTGTCAGCCAGCGGTCGGGACCGGGGGCCGTGGGAACGGGGGTCCCCCAGGATTGGGGTGCCGGGGGCCCCCTCCCGCTCTCGCCCCAGCCCTTGGGTGCAGCGTGCGGCCCTGGCTCTGCCCCAACGCTCCCTCGGCTCAGCATCCCCCGGCGCCGTTCGCTGGGTGCGGCCCCCTCCTCGCTGCCCATGCACCCCCCCCCCGCACCACAACCCCCCAAACCCTCTTTGCATCACCCCAAGCCCTTTTTGCATCACCCCAACCCCCCATTGCTCCTCCCTGAGCCCCAAAGCCCTTTGCATCACCACGAACCCCCTTTGCATCACCACGAACCCCAAACCTGCTTTGCATCACCCCGAACCCCCTTTGCATCACCGTGAACCCCCCCTTTGCATCACCCCAAACCCCTTTGCATCGCCCCAAACCCCTTTGCATCACCCCAAACCCCTTTGCATCGCCCCAAACCCCTCTTTGCATCACCCCGAGCCCCCTTTGCATCACCCCAAACCGCCCTTTGCATCATCCAACCCATTTGCATCACCCCAAACCCCCAACCCTTTTTTTCCCCCTTTTTGGGTAGAACAATCGCTTCGAGCCACCGGGCGCGTCCTGGAAGGAAACCAGCTTTTTTAGCCCAAAAAAGACGGGGAGCAGCCGCGGAGGGCGTCCTCCCCCGCTCCCTCCGCCCCGAGCAGGCCGCTAACCCCAAAAACCCGCTCCCTCGGCCCGGCCGCAGGCTCAGGCCTCCCCTTCCCCGTGCCTCATCCCGGATGATTTTCGGGAAGCCAAAATTTAATCTACCTTTCCCAGCGAAATCCCGCGCCCGGGGCTTGCACCCCCGGCCTCCTTAGGGAATAAACTCAGCCCAAAGCAGCGCTCGGCTCCCAAAGTGCCGGTTTCGGTGCTAGTTTTGGTGCCGGATTCGGTGGCGGATTTGGTGCCCCTTCCCAGCCGGGAATGCCGGGATAAGGAGCACGAGCCAGCGGGTTCAGGACACCCCAACTCCAGCCGGAGCATCCCTGCTCCGGTGCGGCCGGCGATGCCATGACCAGATGGGGAAACTGAGGCACAGAGCAGCCGAGCCCAAGAAATTAAATCCCCGGGAAGGTTTAACCTCCCAGGTGCTTTTCCACAGGCATCTTTATGGCATCCGCGGCGTTTCCCCGCGCCTGGAGGTGCCGCGTCCCGCGGCGGCTTCACGCTCAGGGCAGCCGGGACCCCCAAAAATCAGAGCCAAGAGGGGGTGCGGGGGGGAAGGGGGGGCTCTGCCTGGGGAATAACGCCGTGCCGGGGATCCGCCGCGGCCGTGCCCGTCGCGCCCGATGCCGGTGTTAACCAGCAACTCTGAACTAAAACAAAGATAAAAAAGAAAAAAACAAAAAAACCACCCACGGAACCAAACCCAGAAAGCCCAAATCTGACCCCAAACCCGAGCGTGGGTCCTCGGGGGCAGGGAATTCCCCTGGAGTTCGGGGGTTTCCCCAGGGATTTCATGCCCGGCTCCGGCCGCAGGACGCGGGTGGAGGTTTGCTACGAGCGAGTCTTGCTGCACCCAGGGCCGCTGCAAAAAATCGCCCCCCCCGCCATGCAGCCGGCCTTTGGGGAGCAAGGGGAAGCCGGGGGGCCGGGCGCCAGCGGGTTTTGTCCCTGACCCTGCTCCCACCGAACCCACATTTATCTGTGCAAGCCGGCGTGCCGCGGCGTGGCCGTGCCGGGACGCCGCGGTGGCCCCTTCCCACCGCCCATGGCAATTGCCCGCCTTGCCTGAATTGTGATTTTTTTTTTTTTTAATGCGAGAAAAGGCAACTTTTGAATTTGGGGGCTTTTTTTTTTTTTTTAATGCTAAAAAAGGCGACTTTCCGGGTGGGAGCATGGCTGCCGTCGCTGGTGCCGAAGGACCAGCCCTTCGGCACCGACTCGAGGCGTTGCGGAATAAATCCTCCGTTCGGCGGGTAAGGCAGCGCAAGGGGGGTCTGAGCAGCTGAGCCCAGCCTGGGCCCTCGCTATAATTATTTATAAATACTAAATTTATAAATAAGGACCTTGAATATAAATAAGGAGCCCCCAGGTCCTTGTTCAAGCAGGGAGGATGCTGCACGGCAGAGATTCGGCGCCGAGGTTTCGGCACGGCAGCGAAGCCGATGCCCCAACGCATCATTTTGGGCTTAAAACCCCCAAAAAAATCAGGTTCAAAGCTGCTGCTTTTAGAGGGAAAAAAAAAAAATACAATTAACCCAAAACGTGATGATGGGGTGGCTGGAGGCAGAGGGCCGGCACACGGCGTATCGCTGGGAGCCTGAAATGCGATTTTAATCCCAGTCACGCTACGTATTCAGACTAATTAACTTCAGATTTACCAGACTCTCCTCCCAAAAAGCCGAATTCTTAATCTTTTAAAGAATATCTGTATTGTCGCCCTCTAATCCCCGGGTTTTAACAGCCGCGTCCCCGGGCTCCGTCTAACGGAGAGGAAAAGTGAATTGTCCCCGTCGCGGCGTAGACCCGGACCCGCGGACCGAGCCTAAGCTGAGCCCGGGAGAAATGTGAAGTTGAAAAGAGGAGTTTATATGACGATGTCATTAAGGGGAAGAAGGAACGGGTTCCCTCGGCGGAGCCTTTCCCATGGGAAAAGCCAAAAAAAAAGAGGCCGTGAGGGTTTATCCCGGGAAGGGAAAGCCGGGGCGAGGCGGGAGCCCCGGGATCGCTGCCGCTGAGCTTGGGGTGCGATGGGGAGCCTGGGGGCGGCCGGGGCGAGGGCGACGCGGCCGCCGCCGAGCTTGGGGTGCGATGGGGAGCCTGGGGGCGGCCGGGGCGAGGGGGACGCGGCCGCCGCCGAGGGAAGCTTCTCCCTGCTTCGGGGACGCTCTCCCCGAACCGATGGGGCCGAGGGCCGGAGGGAGGAGGAAAAACGAAAGAGAAGAGGGAGAGGAGTTTTCTTTCTCTTTCCCCCTTCTCTTTCTCTTTCCCTCCCCGCCAGCCCTTTCTCACCCGCTTTCACTTTCTTTCTTTTACTTTCTCTTTCCTCCGGCGCTCCTTTCTCTTTCTCTCCCTTCCCTTTTTCTTTCTCTTTTCCTCCTTGGTTTCTCTTTTTTGCTCTCTCCCGTTCTCACCTTTCTCTTTCTCTTTTGTCTTTACCCTTCGGGCTCGCTCCCTCCCGTCCTCCTTTCCCCTCTCCTTCCCCCTTTCTCTTTTTTTTTCCTCCACTTTTTCCTCCTCTTTTTTCCTCCCTTTCCCCTTTTTCTTTCATTTTGCTCTTTTCCACTTTTCCCCCTCCCTTTTCTTTCTGCCTTCGCTCTCGCTCTGCCTCGCTCCCGCCGGGCTCTTTGCAGCACCCGCTCCCCTTTTCCGCCCGCTCCCCTTTTTCTACGTCCCCTCTCCTCTTGCTCTCTCTTCTTCTTTTCCACCCTCTCTCCTTTCCCATCCCCTCTCCCGCTTTTCCATCTTCGCTCCCTCTTCTCCATCCTCTCTCCCTTTTTTGCATCCCCTCGCCCTCTTCTCCACCCTCCGTCCTTCTGCACCCTCTCTCCTTTCCCATCCCCTCTCCCTCTTTTCCAGCCTTTTCCTCTTTTCCATTTCCATCCCCTCTCCTTGTCCACCCTCCCTCCTTCTTTTCCACCCTCTCTCCTTTCCCATCCCCTCTCCCTCTCTTCCTCCTCTCCCTCTTTTCCACCCTCCTTTCCCATCCCCTCTCTTTTTCACCCTCCATCCTTCTTTTGCACCCTCTCTCCTTTTCCATCCCCTCTCCTTTCCCATTCCCTTCCCATCCCTTCCCTCTCCCCAACCCTTTCCCTTTCCTCTTCCCCTCCCTGCTTACCTTCTCCCTTCCCTCCCTGCCCCCTCCCCTGCCTTCTCCCCTTCCCTGCCCTCTCCCTTCCCTCCTGCCCTCTCCCTTCCCTCCTGCCCTCTCCCCTCCCTGCCTGCCCTCTCCCCTGCCCTCTCCCCTCCCTGCCTGCCCTCTCCCTTCCCTCCTGCCCTCTCCCTTCCCTGCCTGCCCTCTCCCTTCCCTCCTGCCCGCTCCCTCCCTGCCTGCCCTCTCCCTTCCCTCCTGCCCTCTCCCCTCCCTGCCTGCCCTCTCCCTTCCCTCCTGCCCTCTCCCTTCCCTGCCTGCCCTCTCCCTTCCCTCCTGCCCTCTCCCCCCCTGCCTGCTCTCTCCCATCCCTGCCTGCCCTCTCCCTCCCTGCCTGCCCTCTCCCCTCCCTGCCTGCCCTCGCCCACCTTCCCGCCGCATCCCGACGCGGAGGCACTTGCGGAGCCGGCAGTACTGGCACTGGTTGCGGTGGTGCTGGTCCACCGGGCAGTCCCGGCCGCCCCGGCAGCTGTAGGAGAGGTTGCGGCGCACCGAGCGTTTGAAGAAGCTTTTGCAGCCTTCGCAGGTGAATTGCCCGTAGTGCTTCCCGCTCGCCTTGTCCCCGCACACCAGGCAATCCCCCGCCGCCTTCCCCGCCGCCTCCGGGCCACCGGCAGGAGGAGGAGGAGGAGGAGGAGGAGGAGGAGGAAGAGGAGGCTCCGGCCACGGCCCCGCCGTCAGGGCCATGCTGGAGGGGAGGGGGGGCCGGGAGGGAGCCCCCCCGGGGGAAGGGGGTGTCCTGGGGGAAGGGATGGAGATGGAGGGGAAGGGGAGGCGGGGGGAGCCCGGGGCGGAGAGGGGAGAGCCCGGGGTGGAGGGGTGGGAAAGGAGCCCCGGGAATGGAGGGAGGGGTCTGGGATGGAGAGGGGGGTCCGGGATGGAAGGATGGGAAAGGAGCCCCGGGATCGAGAGAGGAGTCCGGGAATGGAGGGGGGAGACCCGGGACGGACAGGGGAGAGCCCGGGGTGAAGGGGTGGGAAAGGAGCCCCGGGATGGAGAGGGGAGAGCGGGGATGGAGAAGGGGGTCCGGGATGGAGGGGTGGGAAAGGAGCTTCGGGATGTGGAGAGGAGTCGGGGATGGAGAAGGGGAACCCCGGGATGGAGAGGGGACCCCGGGATGGAGGGGTGGGAAAGGAGCCCCGGGATGGCGAGGGGAGCCGGGATGGAGAAGGGAGCCCCGGAGCAGGGAGCGCCCGGGATGGGGGAAAGGAGCCCCGGGATCGGGCGAGGACCCCGGGCTGGAGGAAGCCGCCCCGGGAGGGGGGACCCGGGGCTGGGAAGGTCCCCGGGGCGGCGGAGCGGCGGCTCCGGGCGAGGGACGGGGAAGGCGGCGGCGGCGGCGGAGCGGGCGGGAGGGGAGGGCAGGGACGCAGGGCTGGGGAAGGACTGGCGGCGGCGGAGGAAGAGGAGGAGGAGGAGGAGAAAGAGAAAAGTTAATTCCCCTCCCCGCGGGGGCTGCCCGGCGCCGCGGGAGGCGAGGGGGGGCCGGGCTGGCGGCGGGGGGGGCCCGGTTCCCGGGGGGGTGGCTCCCCGGGGCGGGGGGGGGGGGGGGTGTCCCGGCGGCCCGGGCAGCCCCGGGGCGGCTGGCGCGGTCCCTGTGCCAGCCCCTGGCCGCCCCACGCGGGTCACGGCGCCGCGGGGAACCGGCCCGAGCCACCGGCGGGGCGGGGACGGGGAGAGCCCGGCCCCCCCGGGGGAGGAACCGCGGGTGGGGGGGTGCGCACGGAGCCCCGTGCAAGGCGGGGGGGGGGTGTGCGTGGGGCCGCGGGCGGCCCGCGCGTGGTGCCCGCCCACGGATCGCCGTGCAACGCGGGGGGGTGGGGGGTGCAGGGACCCGGGTGTGCAACGTGTGTGCAATGTGCGCGCGTGCGGGGATCCACGCGTGCAATGTCCGTGCGCGCACGCGGGGCTGCGTGTGCGAGGCGGGTGCGTGGGCAGGGCCCCGGTGCCGGGGGGGGCGCACAGGCCCTGCGCTGGGGCTGGGGGGGGCCGCGGCCCCGGCCCCGTTCCCGTTCCCGTTCCCGTTCCCGTTCCCGGCCCCACGCCTGCGGTCCCCACCCGCGTCCGCACCGGGTCACGTGGCGCCGCCGCCAGCACGCCCCGCCCCGCCCCGCCATATAAGGGCATGTGGGGCGGGGCGAACTGCCGTCATCGGCCTCCCCGCCTCGGCGAGCCGAGGGAGGGGCGGAGGGCCGCAGCCAATCAGAGAGGCGCGGGGCGGGGTGAAGAGGGGGGCGTGGCCCGGACTGAGGGGAGGGACATGTCCCGAGGGGGCGTGGTCTTCGTGAAAGGGGGCGGGGCCTGGAGGGGGCGTTGGGTGCGGGGACGGGGTCAGGGATGGGGACGGGGGATCCAGGGCCGTGTCCCCAGGGAGAGGGGACAGGGATGGGGACGGGGACGGGAACAGGGACAGCGATAGGGACAGGGGGCCCAGGGCCGTGTCCCCAGGGAGAGGGGACAGGGATGGGGACAGGGACGGGGGACCCAGGGCCGGGTCCCCAGGGAGAGGCAGCTGGACAGTCCCCCGGAGGGAGAAGGGACAGGGATGGGGACAAGGGCGCAGAAGGGGACAGGGAGGGTCCCCACGGTGGGAGCGGGCTGGGGAAGGGGACAGGGACGGGGCCGGCCGCAGGGGCCGCGTCCCCAGGGACGGGGACAGCCCACGGGCGGGGAGGAGGCACGGGTGGGGCTGTCACCCCCCGGCAGCGGGACACGGCCCGTGGGGACACGGCCCGGCCCGAGCCACCAGCACGCGGGGGTGCCCACGGGGGTGCCCCACGCACCGGAGGGCCCCGGGTCACCCCGCACCTCGCTCCCTGCAGCCCGGAGCCTGCACCCTGCTGCCCGCACGCGCCCCAGAGCGGCGGGAGGCGGGAACGGGGCCGCCGGGGGTTCTGGGAGTTGTGGTTCTGCCGGCGTCACGTGACGGGGCGGAGGTGGGCGGGGGGACTCCATCTCCCAGCGTGCTCAGCGGCGGAGCGGAGCGGAGCGGCGGTCGGTGAGGGCGGGGGGCTTGGGGTGCACCCGCATTGCACGGGGGGGGTTGGGGTGCACCCCCATTCCACGGGAGGGGCTGGGGTGCCCCCCCATTGCACACAGGGGGGGTTGGGGTGCACTCCCATTGCTCGGGGGGGGGGTTGAGGTGCACCCCCATTGCACAGGGGGGTTTGGGGTGCACCCGCATTGCACGGGGGGGGTTGGGGTGCACCCCCATTGCACAGGGGGGGTTTGGGGTGCACCCGCATTGCACGGGGGGGGTTGGGGTGCACCCCCATTGCACAGGGGGGTTTGGGGTGCACCCGCATTGCACGGGGGGTTGGGGTGCACCCCCATTGCACGGGGGGGGGGGTTGAGGTGCACCCCCATTGCACAGGGGGGTTGGGGTGCACCCGCATTGCACGGGGGGGGTTGGGGTGCCCCCCCATTGCACACAGAGGGGTTTGGGGTGCACCCCCATTGCACGGGGGGTTTGGGGGTGCACGGGGGTGGGGGGGGTCAGGCCTTTCTCTCCCTGCTCCCCCTCTCCAGTGGGGGGGCTGAGGCTGGACGGGGGGTTGTCCCACCCCCCAAAGCCAGAGCTCCCCACACCCCCCTTCCTGCCGTCCCCCAAACCCCCCAATCACCCCGTGCAGCCCCTCATCCCCCCCATCCCGCTACCAGTCCCCCCAGATTCAGGGTCTGATCCTGCAGAGCCCCCCAAAATGACAACACCTTGACCCCCCCATCCCCCCTCCTGCCACCCCCATTTACGGGGTCTGGTCCTGCAGGGCCCCCCCAAACTCACCCCCCCCAGCCTCCCACGCCTCCCCCCATAAATGAGGTCTGGTCCTGCAGAGCCCCCCAAACCATCACCCATGGAACCCCCCTATCCCCCCTCACCCCCATTTCCAGGGTTTGCTCCTGCAGGGCCCCCCCAAACTCCCCCCCCCCCATGCAACCCCATGCCCCCCCTTGCCACCCCCATTAATGGGGTCTGGTCCTGCAGAGCCCCCCAAAACCATCACCCTGAACCCCCCATTCCCCATTTCCAGGCTCTGGTCCTGCAGGGCCCCCCCCAAACCCCCTCTCTCCCTTGCAGCCCCTCTCTCCGGATGCGGGGTCCCCTCCTGGCGGCCGCCGGCGGGGGCCTGCGGGCCATGGGGGACGGTGGCCCGCTGGCCCGCGCCATCCGCGCCAAGCTGGACGCGGCCCTGCAGCCCACCCACCTCCAGGTCCTGGACGAAAGCTGGCGCCACGGCGGCCCCCCCGGTGCCGAAACCCATTTCTCGGTGGTGGTGGTCAGCGGCCGCTTCGCCGGGTTGCCCCCGCTGCAGCGGCATCGCCTGGTCCACGCCGCCCTTCGCGCCGAGCTGGCCGGACCCCTGCACGCCCTCGCCATCGTCGCCAGGACCCCCCAGCAGTGGGAGAGCGACCCCCACGTCCCCCCCCGGCCCCCGTGTTTGGGGGGCTCCAAGCAGGAGCGGCGCGGGGCCGCGGCCGGCGGGGATGCACCCGGGAATCAGTGATGGCTGACACCGCGGCGGGGACGGAGCCTGAATTTGGGGGGCCAAAAATATTGGGGTGACCCCCCACCCCGCATCGCCCCCAGCCACCCTCTGGGTCCCACCCTGACCCCTGGGTCCCACCCTGGCCCCGTCCCCGCTCCCCCTTGGGGGGGATTTTGGGGTGTCCCCCCCATTTTTAGATAGTTTCACCGTCTCGGGGCGCGTCCCCTCCCCGCACCCCAACACAATAAAGGCGGGAGCAGCTCGGAAGCGGCGGGGGGCTCGTGGCTGCGCGCCGGCGGGTCCGCGGGGGGAGGCTGCCTGGGTGGGGGGCGTTTTAATTCATTTACAAACATCTCAAAACTACAGCACGGCACGACTGCGTACGGACAGAACTACGGGGGGCTCCCCAAAGGGCCAGCTACACCGAAGGACGCGGGGCGGAGGAGGAGGAGGAGGAGGAGGAGATGAAGCACAGGCCGCTCGATCGCTTGGGGGGGGGGGCTGCTCGCGATGCTGGGGGGGGCTGCCCGAAATATTGGGGGGCTGCCGGTGATGGCGGGGGGCTGCCGGGCGCCTCCGAAGCGCTTTTGCATAGACCGACGCTTCCCATCTCTCGCTGGGGACCGACCCGGGGGGCGCAGCCCCGCGACCCCCCCGTACCCCGCTTTTCTTTGGGGGTGCGGGGGGGTCCCGGCGCTGCGGCCGGGCGCCGCTTTGTGCTTTGCAAACCGCTGGTGGTTTTGTGCTCTGGGCTGGGGGGGGAAAGGGGGTGCAGGGGGGAAAAGGGGGTGCAGGGAGCACCCCGCGCCCCCCATCCCCGCCCCAGCACCCGTAGGAAGGAAAAATCCTTTAAAAACGGGTTAAAAACAGAAAAAGCGGCAGTTTGGGGAGCAGAGGCGTCCCCGTCTCCACCCCACTGCACCCCAAAATGCAGCTGGGCCCCCTCCCACCCAAGGGGCCCCCCCCTCACGCAAAGGCCAGCAGCACCCATGGGTGACGCATCGGGGCGCCCAGCCGTGGCCAGGCAGTGCCTGGTGCGGGGGGGTCCCTGCTGCACCCCGAAATTGGACGAAGGGCTGGGGCTGCAGGCGGGGGTTGCTGCACCCTGCGGTGCAAGGGGCCGGCAGCACCCCGGGGTGCTGTGCTCAGCGAGGAGCTCTGCACCCCGAGGGTTGCGCACCCCAGGGTGCTGTGCGTGCAGAAGCACCCTGCACCCCGAGGCATCGCGCACCCTAAAAATGCCACGCCAACGGAGGCGGCGTGCGCCCCAAAGCGTTGTGCACCCCGCGGGGTCGTGTGCTTTGCGGCGGTGGGCGCCCTGAAACGGCGCGCGGCCCCGCGGGGTTCTGCAGCGGGAGGCGGGGTGCACCCCAAATTGCCGTGCGCCCCAGAGGGTTGTGCACCCCCGAAGGGGTTTGCACCCCAACACGCAGTGCACCTCGGCGCGCCGTGCCCCCCAAAGGGCTGCGCGCACCCCGCCGTGCCCTGCGCCCCGAGGCGTTGTGCGTGCCCAGGTGCTGTGCACCCCAAGGGGTCCCGCACCCCGAAAGGCTGAGCACCCCAAGGTGCCCCCCCCCCCTCCTCCTGGGGCAGGGGGTGCAGATGGGGACCCCTCCCCTGCCCAAGCCCACCCTGCGCAGCGCTGGACACCGGCCCTCGGGATGGGGAAACTGAGGCACGCAGCAGCCCCATCCCTGCTTGAGGACGGAGCCTTCATCCTCCTCCTCCTCCTCCCTGGCCCAGCGGGGATGCTGGGGGGCACAGGGCCCGTCCCGCCCCCCGCAAGGCCGAGGCACCCGGGCCCCCCCCGCAGCCCCCGGGAGCGAGCAGCGTTTCACAGAGGGGACGACACCGAGAAAAGAAATGGGGGGGCTGGGGGGGGGGGGCAGGGGGTTTTGGGGGGGCCAAGTGCAAATGAAGAAGATCCCAAATGCTCCAAGAAGCCGGCTCACAGTGTCTAAGGAGGCTAATCCCGGGGGGCAGGGAGGGGAGCCGGGCGGGGGGCGGCGCGGGAATCGGGGTCCCCCCGTCACTGCAAGACTTGCCCCCGCGTCTCCGGCAGTTTCAGGGCGAGGGAGCTGCCGAGGGCCAGGGCGGCGGAGGCCAGGAGGATGGGCACCGCCTTGGTGATGCCCACGAAGGAGGTGAAGATGCTGATGCCCAGCACGGCCGCCAGCTTGCAGAGGGCGTTGAGGAAGCCGAAGGCCGTCGTCCTGCGGGCGCGGGGACAAGGGGGTGGCATCGCGTGGCCCCGAGGGGCCGTTTGCGTCCCGCGTCCCGCAGCGCGCAGGCGGCACCCGAAAATTCGCACCCGGCACCCCGTGCTTTGCAGCCAGCACCCAAAACCTTGGACCCAGCGTCCCACATCTGGCACCCAGCACCCCAAACCTGGCACCTGGCACCCAAAAGGTTGCACCCAGCGCTCCAGCTCTGGCACCCAGCACCCAAAACTCTGTACCCAGCACCCAAGACCTCACATCTGGCACCCAAAACTTTGCAACCAGCACCCCAGATCTGGCACCCAGCAGCTGGCACCCTGCACCCAGCACCCCATGCCTCGCAGCCAGCACCCAAAACCTTGTACCCACAACCTGGCACCCCACACCTGGCACCCAGCACCTAAAACCTCACAACCTTGAGCCCAGCACCCCACATCTGGCACCCAGCACCCCACGTCTGGCACCCAGCACCCAAAACCTCAGTCCTGGCACCTGAAACCTCACACCTGGCACCCAAGACCTCATACCCAGCACCCCACATCTTGAAACCAGCACCCAAAACCCTGCATCTAGCACCCCATGCCTTGCACCTAGCACCCGAAACCTCACCCCCAGCAACCCCCATCTCGCACCCAGCACCCAAAACCTCACACCTGACACCCTACAACTTGCACCCAGCACCCAAAACCTCACCCCCAGCACCCCATGCCTTGCACTTAGCACCTGAAACCTCACCCCCAGCACCCCACATCTGGCACCCAGCACCCAAAACCTCCCCGCCAGCACCCGCCAGCTCGGCCCCCGCGGGGTGCCGGCCGCGGGGCCGCCCGCACCTCTTGTCGGAGGGGTAGAGCTCCACGGTGAGCACGTCGAGGGCGTTCCAGGAGGCGATGCTGACGCCGCCGAAGAGGCAGAGCAGCGCGATCATGGCCGACTCGCTGTTGCCGAAGGAGAGGAAGAAGCAGCTGACGCAGGACATCACGCTGGAGCCGGCTGCGGGGGGACACGGGCACACGTCAGGGCTGGGAGAGGGGACGGGCGCCCTCCGCGTCGGGGAGGGGAAACTGAGGCAGGAGATCATCGAATCCCAGAATGGTTTGGGTTGGGAGGGACCTTCAAAGCCCCTGCTGTGAGCGGGGCCATCTTCACCCAGACGGGGCTGCTCGGAGCCCCCTCCAGCCTGGCCTTGGATGTGTCCAGGGATGGGGCACCCACCGCCTCTCTGGGCACCCGGGCCAGCGTCTCACCACCCTCAGCGTAACAAACTTCTTCCTCGATGCCCACCCAGCATGCGGAGGCGGCCGATCTTGTCCATGAGGAGGGCCGAGACGATGTTCCCGGGGAGGACGGCCAAGGTGCCCAAGAAGCTGACGAAGTAGATCATGTAGGCGTTGTTGTCGTCGCTGAAGTCCAGCTGGCAGCCCTCCTTGTTGTGCAGGAAGGTGCTGTTCACCACCCGGCTGTTGATGAACTTGTACTCAAAGAGATCTGTGGGGATGGCGAAGGGGTTTGGCGGGGTCGCCTCCCTCTCCCTCACCCCCTCGGCGAGCGGCCTGCCGCCTCCCACCTGTGTTGTAGAAGACGGTGGAGATGAAGGTGCAGTTCTTGAAGAAGGTGTTGCTGGAGGTGATGTCCTCGAAGTAGCACTCCTCGAAGAGCGAGTCCTCGAACGTCACCGACTTCATCTTCAGGCCGATGAACCTGGTGGGGTCGGATAGGGGGGAAGAGCCCGGCTCATCACCTCCGCTCATGCAACGAGCGGGCCCGGCCTCAGCGCCTGCCCAGGACGCACTTGTCGTTGAAGTACTCCCCGCCCTGGTGGATCTGGTTCTCCAGGGTGAAGTTGAAGGTGAAGTGCCGGACCTTCTCGCGGGTGAAGAGCTTGGTGCGCGAGGCGTACTCGATGTTCTGCAGGTGCTTTATCATGTCCGGGAACCAGACCGTCAGCCCGTAGTAGCTGCGGGGAGAGGGGGGCTGAGCCCCGGCACCGCGATGCCCGCCCCGTCCCAGTGCTGCCAGTCCTGTCCCAGTGCCGCCCATCCCATCCCAGTCCCATCCCAGCACTGCCCATCCCATTCCAGTACTGCCTGCCCCATTCCAGTGCTGCCCATCCTATCCCAGTGCTGCCCATCCCACATCAGTGCTGCCTGTCCTGCTGCCCATCCCATCCCAGGCCCATCCCAATACTGCCAGTTCCATCCCAGTGCTGCCTGTCCCATCCCAGTGCTGCCTGTCCCATCCCAGTTCCATTCCAGTGCTGCCTGTCCCATCCCAGTGCCGCCTGGCTCCCTCCCGGTGCTGCCAGCCCCATCCCAGTGCCGACTGTCCCATCCCAGTTCCATTCCAGTGTTGCCTGTCCCATCCCAGTGCTGCCTATCCTATCCCAGTGCTGCCAGCCCCATCCCAGTGCTGCCTGTCCCATCCCAGTTCCATTCCGGTGCCGCCTGGCTCCCTCCTGGTGCTGCCAGCCCTATCCCAGTGCTGCCCGGCCCCGGCCATGCCGCAGGGTGACAGCACCCCTGGGTGCCCCCGCTCCTCGCCGGGGCTGTCCCACCCCAGCCCGGCTGGCGGGTCCCCCCGTCCCCACCTGAAGGACATGGTGAACCACACGGCCATCATCATCAGCGTGACGCGGCGGTACTCGGGCGCGAAGCACTGCTGGAAGTTGCTCCAGACCTAGGGGGGACGGGAGGGGTGAGGGGGGGACGCGGCGGTGACGAGGGGACGTGGCGGGGAGGGACGCACGCTGGGGCAGGAGCCGGCCTCACCTGCTGCGAGAGGTTGAGGAATCGGACGAGCCAGCGCCGGTACCACGTGCCGGTGTCCGACTGGATCTCGATGAGTTCGTCCTCCCGCTTGATGGTCTTGATGTGGGTGACCTGCGGGGTACGGGGGGGGACAGTCTGGGGACGCTGGGAAGCGCCAGCCTCAGCCAAGGCTCCCTGGTGAGAGCCGTCCCCACCTTGTGCCTCAGTTTCCCCACCTGTTAAAGCAGGGCTGACCCCTCCGGGCGCTGCTTTTCCCGGCGGTGGGAATTTGCAGCCCCCTGCTCCTCCAGGAGCCCACCCCTGGGGGCTGCTGGGTGCCCGCAGGCTCAGCCCCGGGGCGGGGGCACCTTACCGAGAAGACCCTCTCAGGGTGGCCCTTGGCCCTCATGTTGGTGTCGTGGACCTGCTTCAGCACCATCCAGGCCTCGTCGTGCTTGCCGTTCTGCAAGGCAGAGCCTGGGCTCACCCCGGGACCAATCCTGCCCCCGTCCCACCGCCCACTCAGGGTCCCTGCCTGGGTCCCCCCATCTCCGCCACCAGCTCAGCATCCTCGCCCAGCTCCCCACCATCCCACCGCCCACTCGGGGTCCCTGCTTGCACCCCCAGCCCCCCAGCAGGACCCGGCCCTGCCTTCCCCCAGGTCCGCTCACCTCCAGGAAGAAGCGGGGGCTCTCGGGCATGGTGGTGAGCGCCCCGATGGCGAAGACTGAGGGGAAGGCGCAGACCAGGACGAAGACCCTCCAGCTGTGGAACTGGTACGCCGAGCCCATCTGGAAGCTCCAGCCTACGGACATGGGAGAGGATATGGCGGTCGTGCTGAGACCCGCCAAACTCGCTGCATGCTCCGGCACCGGGAGGCTCTTACCGTAGTGGGGGATGATGGCCCAAGCCATGGCGGAGGCGTAGATGCCCCCGATCATCCAGAACATGCAGAGCCAGCTCAGGTGCTCCCCACGTTTCTCCTGCGCCAGGAACTCCGAGAAGTAGGAGAAGACGATGGGGATGGAGCCGCCGATGCTGGGGACGAAGGGCAGAAGGGCGTCACCACCCGCCCCGCCATCCCCGCCGCCGCGGAAAACGGGGGGTTTCGGCACGGCAAGGGAGCGGGAGGGAGCTCAGCCCCCCAGCATGGGGGTCCCCTACACGGCGCCGTGCCCCCCTTACCCCACGCCCGAGAGGAGGCGGCAGAAGAGGAAGGTGCCGTAGCCTTGGACGAAGGAGGAGAAGAAGGCGAAGACGCTGTTGACGGAGAGGGAGATGAGGAGGCACTGCCTTCGGCCCAGGCGGTCGGCCAGCCCGCCCCACAGGAAGGCGCCCACCATCATGCCCAGGTACACGATGAGCCCTGGGGGGGGACGGGAGGCGGCGATGTCAGCCCTGGGGGACCCAGGGGCCTGCACCCCGAGCCACCCGGCAGAGGGTGATGCGCTCGGGGCAGGGGCTCGCTGCTGGGGGGCCACGGGGGTGGCGGCGACCCCCCCGAGCGGAGCACAGCCGGGGTCCCTGGGTCCCCTCTGCGCGGGGCCACGGGACGGGGGGGCAGAGGTGCCCCCAGCCCCAGCCGGCTCCCCAGGCCCCCCCCCGCTGCATCCAGCCTCCACTCCTGCCCCGAGTTTGCCAGGTCTCAGGGAAGGGGGGGATCGGTAACACCCGGGACGATGGCGGGGGCTCAGGCTGCAGCGGGCACCACGGAGCAGGGGGGAGCGTGCCGCGGTGCGGCCAGCGTACGGCCCGCAGCCCCCCAGCCCCGCTCTCGGCATCCCCTTATCAGCCCCGGGCAGGAGGAGGGGGGGGCTGCAGCGGGGAGATAAGGCGGGGGCTGCGGGGCGGGGGGCTGCGGGGCCGTGAGTCACGGCCTGACTGCACAGCGGCGTCCCCCCGCCCCAGCCCCCCTCTCCCCATTGCTCAGGGCGGGACCAGTGCGGGACTGGGAGGAGGAGGAGGATGGTGGGAGCCCTGTGCCCGAGGGGTCCCATCACCGCCCCCGTGTCCCCACAGCTCCTCCCGGCCCCCCCCATCTCCCTCTGCATCTCTGTGCCCCCCCATATCCTCATGGCTCCCGGTATCCTCTGGTGTGTCCCCCCCATCTTGTGGTGTCCCCCCACTCCCCCTGGATTGTGCCCCGCCTGTGCCCCCGCATCCCCTGCACCCCCATATCTCCTTCGGTCCCTCCACGTCTGGGTCGCCCATGCTGCCTGTGCCCCTCCGTACCCCACAGCTCCCGTGTCCCCAATACCCCCACGTCCCTCTGTCCTGCCATCTCCCCGCCTCCCGCTGTCCCCCTGTACCCCCTGTGACCCTCCCTATGTCCCATGTCCCCCCACATCTCCTGAGTCCCCCCCGTCCTTCCCCATCCCCACACGCCCCGTGCCCCCCACCTCCCCTGCGCCTCTCCGACCCCCACATGTCCCCGCTCCCTGGCACCCCCGTGTCCCCCCGCGTCCCTCTGTCCGCTCACGTTCCCCCATGTCCCCATCTGCTCCTGTCTCCCCACATCTCCCCGTGTCCCCCCATATCCCACATGTCCCTCCACATCCCTTATCTGCACGTCCCTCACACTCGTGTCCCTCTACACCCTTCCATGTCCCCTCCTGCTCACGTCCCCCATCTCCCCTGTGTCCCCCCATCTGCTCATCTCTCCCCACACCTCCCCATATCCCCTCCTGTCCCCCCATATCCCATTTGTCCCTCCATGTCCCCATCCGCTTGCGTCCCCCCATGCCTCCATCTCTCTCCACATCTCCCAGCCCTCCCCCATGTCCCCCTGTCCCTCCTGTTCCCCACGTCCCCCTGTCCCTCAGGCCCCCCATGTCCCCCTGTCCCTCCCGTCCCCCCATCCCCTCCTCACCCAGCATGCCCTTGTTGGAGTCGGAGAGGCACATGTCCTTCTCGGCGCTGGGCAGGACGAAGCCCACCACGAAGACCTCCACGCCGTCGGCCATGAGGGCCAGTCCCAGGACGAAGTAGAGGGTCCACTGGAAGCGGCCGTGGCCACACTCCTGCAGGATGAGCTCGTACTGCTGCGCCAGCTCCTCCTTGTCCTTCCGCCGCTGTCCCTCGCTGTCGTCGAAGGCGCCGACGGCCGCCTCGGCCCCCAGCCGCTCCCCGGTTTTCAGCGAGTCGTGCCGGGGGATGCCCTGGTATTCGCCCTCGTAGATCTCATCCTCCTCGTCGTGACCCTCGGTGGCATCGCTGGAAGCCCCCTCCTCTTCGTTGGCCCCCTCGCCCCCCCGGTAGTAGCCGTCCTGGGGCGCGTAGTCTTCATCGTCCTCCTCTTCCTCGAAGCGGGAGTAGGAGCGCTTGGTGTACTCGTCCTGCATGCGGTCCATGCCCTTGCTCACCTTCTTGGCCGCGTGTTTCTTCACCTCCTTGGCGATGTCCTTGGCGCCCCGGATGAACGCCGTCCGGTCTCGGAAGCTCTCATCCATGGTGCCGGTGGGATCGGCCGGGACACCGGGATGGGGGTCTCTGTGTCGGGGGCGGCTCCCTCACACCCGGGGACCACGGTGGGACGCGGGGAGATGGGCGACGGCGCTACCCATCCGCGTGGCACCAGCTGGGAGGGGACGCGGGGGGACCCCAGGCGCTGGCCCGGACCTGAGGAGCCCAGACACAAGCAGGGGCCGTTTTAGGATGGGAACGGCCTCGCACCCCACCTCCCCCCGGGGTTTGCTCCGCTCTGAGCTCCCCCGCCAGCACCCCCAGCACTTTTCCCCCATCTCGGATGGGAACAGGAGGATTTGGGAGACCCCCGCCCCACAGCGAGGTGGCGGGGGGGTCACCCCAGCGCCAGGCACCCGCAGTGGGGGCCGGGATGGGGGCAGCGCTGGGGGACGCCGGGTCCGTGCCAGCCCCCCAGGCTCAGGTGCCCTCTCTGCTTGCTTGGAGGACCGAAGCTCTCACAGCCACCCCCGTTTCGGCAGGATTTAGACCCCCGTTGACCTGAGGGTGGGATCCGAGGTGGATTCTCCAGTGCCTGATAACGTGGCTGAGCACAAGCTACGGCGCTTGTTGGCCCCTCTCTGCCTCTTCCCCCCAGCTGCCCCTTTGAACCCAACCTCGCCGGCGCTGCCTGAATAAATCAATCTGCGGGAGCGGGGAGCGCGGCCCCCGCGGGTTCAACACGGCGAGAGGGAGGACGGATCCGCACGGAGCTGAGGGACGAGGGGGTTGGCCCACGCCTCCCCCGCCATTGCAGGGTCACCTGCCCCATCCACCCGCCCGGGGACCCCGGTGGCCCTTGGGGATGGGGGTCCGCGCCCGGAGCTCTGCAGGGCCGCGGCGTCCCCCAGTTGGGCCCACGGCGGGGATCCCAGCGGTGACGGATCCCAGGAGGGTCCCACAGCCCCGCCATCCCCCCCGGCAGGCCAGGGCCCCCCAGGCCGCGGGGACCCCCCTGGCCCCACCGATGTCCCCCACCCAGCCCATTGAGAGAAGAGGCCCCGCCATCCGCTCAATGGGGCCGGGAAGGTGTGGCCGGGCCAAGGACCAATGAGCTCCAGGGGGTGTGGCCACCCCACCAGCATCAATGGGGCCGTGGAGGCATGGCCCAGCTGTTCAGCCAATGAGCTTCAGGGGGTGTGGCCACGCAGCTGCATTCCCCCCCCCAGCTTGGGGTACCCTCGGGCGGGGGGGTCACAGTGCTGGGGTGAGACCCTGGGGAGGGGGCCCCCGGGGGGACGGGGACCCCCCAGCTGACCCCAGCAGGGCACAGGGTGACCCCAGGGGTGGGGGGTCCCAGGGGACACCCCAGCCCACCGCCAGCGGGAGGGGGACCCAGCACCGCCGCCCCCGTGCTGGGCTGCGGTCCGGATCCGTCCCCACGAGGGAGCCCGGGGGGGGGACGTCGGGGCCACCCACTCAGCGCTGCAAGTCACCACCCAAAACCAGGCCAACGAGACCGAACCCTGCTGCTTCCTCGGGAAAGGCGGGCGGGAGCAGCACCGGCGCCGGAGGGACAGCGAGGGGACCAGCACCCAAGGTCCCGGGGGTCCCCAAAGCCTCCCAGGACACCCCCAGCGCTGCGTGGCCGTGCCCCGGGGCAGGGGGCTCAAGGGATGGGGGTCCCTCGGAGGGGTCCTGGGCTGCCCGAGGCTGGCCACGGTGGCAGAGCGGCTCCGGGGACCTCGTGTGCGGGCCACGCTCCCGGGGGAGGCTTCCAGAAGGGACCTGGCTGCGGGTTGTGTTTGGCGAGAGACGCCGGCGTCGGCAGAGCCGGTGGGTGCTGGGGGCACCCTCGGCACCCCCAGGGTCCGGCCTTTGGGGAGGAGAGGGGGCACCCGGCTACACCCCAGAGGCTCTAATCTGCAGGTGGCACCTCCCTGTCCCCACGCACCCTGCACCCCCGTCCCCAGCCCCGCAGGCTGCGAAGGCCAAGGGCAGGCGGCGTAGCCCCCCCGCGCCTCGCAGAGCCCAGCCCAGCTCGTGACAGGGATGGACCCGCAGACCCCCAGCCTGGGCACGGGCTGGTGAGACCCCCCCAAAAAGGTTATTTTTGTCTCTGGCACGGACGGCGAGGCAGGAGTTGAGCCGCAGGGAGAGGGACGCAGCCGGCACCGTGTCCCCCCTCCCCGAGCGAGGGGACGGGGCACGGTGGGGAAGCTAAAATTAGCCCCTCCGAAATAGCCGGGGCTGGGGGCAGCGCTCCCCCCGGGGCGGGAGCCCACGCCGGCTCTGCGCAGCCGGCAGGGACCCGGGGACGGTGCGGGGACGGTGCTGCGGCACGGCACGGCGCCCCCAATTTCTGAATAAAGCCGGGCCGGTGCTTTTAAGCAGCGTAAAATCGCGAATGCACCCCCTGCCCTCTCCTTCCCGGCCGGTCGGGAGCAACCCCAGCCCCGGGCCCTGCCAGGGGAGCCCCCGCTCCCCTCCTCGGATTAAAGCTATTGGCACCTGAGGCCCCTGGAAGGAGCCAACTCATGGCCAAGGTCATTTTGCTCCAGCCGGGCTGGCGGCTCCCTGCGGTGCCTCCCAATGCGGCCGTGCGGCGGGATGCCGTTATACGGCCCGTGACGTACAGGGCAAAAGGAAGAGGGGGGCAGAGGGAGGCCGAAGACCTGCCGGGGAAGAGGACGGGCCGGGGAGCAAGGTCACAGCTCAGCTCCGTGACCGAGAGGCTGCTCTGCACGAGCCGGGGAGCCTCGAGCGGCCGAGCCAACGCCGCGCGTCAGCGACGGATGCTTTTGAGATCAGGGCTTTGATTTCACAAGGAAGCCAGAAATCAGACAGACCGCAGCCACCCTCCGTGCCAGAGCCTGGGGGGGGTCCCCAAAAATGCTCTTCTGGTCACAAAAACACACCGCTGGCCTTGCCAGCCCCGTCCTGGCGCTGGCCGGAGCAGTCACCGCCAGCCCTAGACAAGGTTATCAGGCTCTGGACCCATTCCCTCCTGCCACGCGTCCGACCGGAGCCAGCGATCGATGCAGCCCTGCCGCGCACCCCCAAACCCCCCCCGGGAGGTCCCACGTTCGGGCTCGTCTGGCTCCGTCCCCCCCGCCGCAGCCCCCAGCCTTTTTGCATTATGGCAAGAACATGGCGACAGGGGAGAAGAGTTTTAAATCGCCTCTGTCCAAGGTCATCTTCCAACACCCCCCCTTGCCACCCCCGGAGAGCTGTGACGCTCCCCCTCCCCAAAACCTGCCGGTACCACCACGATAAACACCCATCCCCACGCCAAAACCCCAATCCCCATCGGCAGAGATTCCCCGGCCGTACGACGGCGCGGGAGGGATGACAAGAGGCTATTAAACACGCACATAAAAAGACAGAGCAAGGCTAGAGGCAAGGTTTTCCAGGACAAAATGGCCACACCAAGTGGGAAGGAGAAGCCGAACCCCTAATCCATCAGACGGCGGCTCCGAGGATGCTAATTAAAAGCAGCGGGGAGAGGAGGGGGATCTGCCTTATAAAAGGCATTTCTTTCTCTCCTTACCTGCTTCAGCCCTCGCTCCGCTCCAGCCCTCCTTTCGGCGTCCGCCTCCTGCGCTGCGAGGAAGGATGCTCCGGCAGGGATACGGCAAGAAAACAGCTCACGGGTACCAGACCCAGCGTTAACGCCGCAGCCTCCGACACAGACACCGAGCACTGGGAGAGTCCATTGCAACAGCCCAGGGAAGGGAGGTGGCGGGGAGGGCTGTGCTACAGCAAACGAGGAGCTGGGGGGGGCACCGGCAGGAGGACGGGGGGCTCGCCCCTCGCTTTGGCTTATTAGCGAAGCCGAAGGGAGGGCGATGCTTCCCCCGGGCTGCCCACGCTTGCGGGGAAGCTCCCTCGGGAACGGGGTTCCCGTGCCGGAGCTGCTGGGTTGAAGCTGCTCCGGTGACTGCGGAGGCGACCGTGGCTAACGGGGGGCACGAGCAGCCGGCCCCCGGTTTCCCCTCCCTGGGGATTCGCGGCGGCGTAAAGGCGAAGCCGCGGGGATTTGGCGGCGCTCAGACCCTCTATGGCAACCTCTCCTCCTGCCGCCCACCGCAGCCGCAGGCAGGCAGGCAGGCAGGCAGGCAGGGCGGCGGATGGAAACGCAGCCTGGCAAATCTGAGTCACGGCCTCCTCGGGGGTGAATTTTGATTTCTTTGGATCAAATCGTCTCCGCCTGGGCTGGCCAGACCCGGCCCCTCCGTCGTGACAGGGCACAAACGCCTCCGACATCTTTTTGGGGGACGCGAGGAAGAAGGGGGTTACTGCAGGGAGGCAAAGCAAGGCCCGGGGTACCCAAACCGGCCCCCATTTGCCCCGGGTCGCTCACCGACGGTGGGAAGCCGAGACCCCAAGTGCTCTGGCCCAGCTCCCTCCCAGGGCTGGGCTTGGAGCGGGGGGTCCCCAGGCTGAGCAAGGCTGGGAGCACTCGCAGGACCTTCCCTGAGCCCCCTGCTTCTCCCAAACCACACGCAACGAGTTGAGCCGCTCTCAGCTTCCAGCCCCAGAGCCACGCGACGCATCGGCAGAGCTGGGTACGGGGCCGGGCCGCCCGTGCCCTGGCTGCGCCGGGCTCGCAGCAGCTTGGGCACGACCCAGACCCCAGCGGGAGACCATCCTTTAACGAGAGGGGGATGAGGAAAGCACGCTCGAGGCTGAAATAAGCACAGCGAGGGTAGGAACAAGTGCAGGACTTCAGCTCAGACTGGGCAAATGGGGTCGGGAACCAGTCCAGACCAGTGGACCAGCATGGGGAAGGATTTAGGAAACTGGGAGCTGAGAAATAATAAGGTTTCCCCGCTGCGTGGGTGGCTGCACCCAGGGCTGGGCGCCCGCTCCGACAGCGTCGCATCTGGGCTGCAGGGCTCTCCGGGAGATGCGCTCATCACGCGCCGAGCGAGCCCCGGCGCAGAGCCTCGTTGGCCTGGCGCGGCCGGGCGAGCGCCGCGTCCTCGGGGCCGCCGAGTCCCATCGAGCTATGACTCATGTGCCACACTGTCACCGGCACATCGCCGCGTCCCCCTTCCCTTCCGTCTCCGTGCGCTCGCACTCGGCCCTAAGGCTTCAACGCATGTAACCGGAGTAAAATGCATCGCAGCAGGGAGAGGGGAACGGCTTTGTCCTGTCCCGAGGGCCTCGGGTCACCTCGCGTTTGCCAGGGCCTAAAAACCGGGGGCGGTGGGATAAAAGCGGGGTGGGTCCGTCCGCGGCAGGGAGATCGGCTGCCCCGGGTGCGTCCCGGTGGCTTCCTGGAGCGAAGAGCCCAGAAGTGCCGCCCCGGGGCTCGCTGGCTTGATAGGGGAGGCACCGGTTTCTTTGGACACTCGAGACCTCAAAGCATCTCGGATCTCGGCATCACGGACATCGCAAGCTGCGGATAACCTCCGTCCCCACCAGCACGCCTCCCGCCCCTCAACCCGCCCGCTCCAGCAGTCCCAGCCCGACTCTCCCCAAATTTCTGTCTCCAAAGGCTCAGGAGGGGGTTGCTGATCGCGCCCCTCGCTCCCCAGCCAGTCCGGACCACGGCCGTTCCCCACCCCGACGGCCCGCTGAAGGGGGACGAGGAGCCATCTCTTCTTTCTTTTTTTTTTTTTTTTTTTTTTTGCTATTAAAGTAGAAGCTGTTCCCTCCCTGCACACACACATCGCAGCGGCTTTCGGAAGCCCGAGCCAGACGGGCTAAGGTTGCTGTGGAATTAAATCCGAAGCCGTACAGCAAACGGCACCGAATTACAGGCTACGGCTGTCCTGGGGCCGGAGCTCCTGCGGAGACGGGAGCATTTTGGAGAAAGCATCCAGGAGCAGCCGGGAGAAGGCGGGATTGGGGAAGCGGATGAAGACGCTGCTGAGCACAGCCTCCCTGCAGATTAAGACGCTGGGATGAAGGAGGAGGCAGCACGTTCCCGCTTTTACGTCTCACCGCGAGGGTCCGACGCCGCCCGGGGCAGGAGAAGGGGTTTGTGTATCTCGGCCTCTCAATGCAGACGCCTTCAGCAGCGGCTTGCTCCCACTCGCCGTGACGTAGCGGCCACACACCTCTCCGTCGCCTCCGTCGCAGCTCAGAGGGCCGCACGCTTCCCACCTAGCAGGAGCGCGGACGCGCGAGCTAACAAGGTCACCCAGCCGCGTCGCGGCAGAGGCCAAGGCGTCTCCCTTCTGGCAGGTGCTTAGAGCCGGTCGATGGATGCCCATTTGCCTCTCCCTTGGCATAATTATTTCCACTCCAGGAATGCTTTTAATTGCTGTAGCTATCACGGATTTTTCATGGGACCGGTTGACTTTGGTCAAACCTTGGCACCAAAATCTTGCGTCATCTGCTCTCCGGCCCGGCGTTACGACCGACGCCCCGCGCCCAGTTAAAGCCCGAAACCGGAGCCCAGCTCAGCCCTCCGGCCGCCTCCCCGTCCAGCCCAAAGGAAACCCCACCGCCCCCTTGCTGCTTTAAGATTTGTTCGGCCTCAGCGATGCTTTTCTCTGCTGCGCGAGGAAGCCCATCACCTGCAACGGGATCTAAGCATCTCCCTCGTCCGCGCCTACCGAAAGGCGAGAGCGTCCTTGCCTTGAACTGCACCCAGGCGTACACCAACGCTCCGACACGCAGACGGCCGCAGCAGAGAAAGGCAAACTACGGCCCCGCGCACGGCAAGATTGGCACAAACACGAGGTACGTTTTTAAATGCACTCACCAGGCATCTCTTAAGACAAACACCTACGGCCCAGCTGCTGTCTGCTCAGCCAGCAGAGCCCCTCGCAGCTTCTGGCCTCTTAACCAGCAACGATTTACTGCTCATTTACACCTGAGCCCAGTTTTCTCCTCTCTGCTCCTCAAAGCTGCAGCTGTGAAGCCGCTTCTCGTTTTCCTCCTAGAAGAGGTGGAGGAACCGGAGCCAAACGGTGCCATGCCTTCGCCCCACCGCTTCGTCCATCAGCCGGTACAGAGAAACAGCGGCCCCACCTTCCCGCTACCCGCCACGAGGCAACCATGTTCGTGGCGGGCTCTTTCCATAATTTTACCATCAGAGCAGGACGCGGTGGAGCGGCTCCAGGCTGGACACAATCCAGCAGGAATTGCAAGGCACGTTCCTTGGAGGGAGGCTGAACCGATGCAATCGTGCCGGGCGCTGGAGCGGCCCAGACCAGAGACAGCCAGGCCCGTGGGCGGTTTAATGAAATCGCAGAGGTTCGGCGAGCACCCCGCTGCCTCCGCGGCTGCTGGAAGCCCCCGTGCAAGTTCTGTTTCCTCCTCTGGACTTCGGTCTCCCCTGTCTAAACTTGGGAACCTTCACTGCAGCTCAGCATCTGGGGTTAATAACACCCCGTTTCAGTGGGAGCACTGGGGGCTCGGCCTGGTCAGGATCAGCCCCCCACAACCATGGTGCTTTGAGCTGGGAGCAGTCCTGGAAACCATTCACAACACAGCAAGCCCCACAGCTCCCCTAACAGCGCTGAACTGGCCCCGGGAAGGCCGGAGCCGAGCAGGGCTGGCTACTCAAGGAGCAGCACGAGAACCCACATCAGCGGTAAAAGCTAAGGACAGCCTAGACGTTACTTTTATTACAGCCTCTGACAAAGCACAATTATCAAGCAGCTGAAGCAAGCACAGAGCTCTTCCAGTTCGTCTCACAGCTCCCGCACCGGCCGCTCACGGGCCAAAGGCAACACGAGCAGAGAGGCAAAGCTCGTAGATCAGCCGTGCTACCTCCCCCGCCTTCCCCAATCAGGCTCTGCATCTCTCCAGCTCTCACTTACCAAGTAACCCCGCGATGACGAGAGGGGAAGCACGGCACCATCCTTTCTCCCTGGCCCGCAAGGGTGAACAGAGATGGGAGCTAAAGGTCAGTTTTAGCCCTAGGATGTTAAAATAAAACAGAAAGAAACCAGCAAAGGGTAAAATCAGGGCTGAAAGCAAGGCAGCTTCTCTGCAGAGCGCTGGAGAGCCACAGCAGCCTTCCAAGAGGAGTCACAACAGCCAAAAAAGCACTACAGTCCCCCATTCGTATCCCCCGGCTCTTGCACAAAGCCACAAAACAACTACAGGCGGCCAAATATCTGGAAGCACCTTGATTTTTTTTGTCTTTAAATCACCGGGATTTAAAGCCTCCTATGTATAAAGCCAACACCTCTCTCCCTGTCTCCAATTGCAGGCTCTTCCGCCCTCCCGTACGGAGCTCTGCAGAAAGCCAAGCCCCCTCCCTCCTCACACCTTCCCAACTGCTGGGGAAGGCGTGAAACTTTCCCTCCACAGGCTCCGCTTCTACGCTTCCCCAATTAGCGGTCTCGCCGGCGCGAAGACACTGAATTCATTAGGAGAGGCGGGATGGTCCTGGCGACTCAGCCCCAGGAAGCGTGGAGACAACACGTGGCCCAGCCCCGCTCTACCTCCGCTCCCAACCGGACCGCTTCACCCCAATTTTATCGCCCCCCCAGCTAACACTGTCCCCAGAACCACAGCTATAACGGCTGCCTGTGGCTGCCAGCGACATCGAAATGAGATCTCATTTCTAAAGAAGCCCCTTCCGCGTGGAGAGGGACGAGGCAGGCACTCAGGAGAGCGAGTGTCACTGCCGAATTACTCCTCCAGATGTCCCGCCCGCTCACTTGCGCTCTCTGGGACAGCAGCGTCCAAGGATGCGATGGACTTTAAGGCTTTATCGTACATTTTCTTCACTGCAGGAGTACCGGATTACGTGGAGCCTATCGGCCGCCAACAAACAGCCTGGATAAAGCAGGAGACCGGGAGCATCAACCCTAATTCAGCGCCTCACCAAGACAGACAGGCGGCATCGGTACCAGCAGAGGCGGAGAGCTTTCACGTGCCGACGAACTCCATCGCGGGCGTCCCCGGGGCTGCGCGCAAGGCGAGAGCAGTCAGCAGCCGATCAGCGCCGTGATGACAAACAGGCAGAGCCTCGTCCCGATCTCAGAGGGACGACCCCCGGTTCTTAAAACGCTTTATTTGTAAATGGGTGATCGCTGCTTTACATAGAAAAAAATCCTGTTAAAAGTACCTTGACAAATCTTCAAGGCCGAGATAAACGGAAGGAGGAGGGGAAAAGTAATCAAAACGAACACTATAAAAAGAAATGGCGAAGAAGACGGGGAGAGGGAAGGAGAGCGGGGGGAGCTGAGGCAGGGATGGACCCAACCGCCCCTCTTGGGTGCGGGGATGCGAGTCCACGGGGAAACGAAAGCCTGAGGACAGAGGGGGAAGGATCCCCAGCAGGGAGGGGGTTTTACCACCGCTGCGTTTAGGGCAGGGGGCCCCTCAAGGGGCCGCGCGGCGGCACCCCGGGGGGCCTCTGTGCCGGCCGGGGCGGCAGGGGGACCCTCTGGTAGCCATACGGCGGGGGGCGAGGGGGACCGTTGTAGCCGTGAGGAGGCATCAGCGGAGGAGGGCCGCGCATCCCGTGGTGCGGCATGGGGCCTGGGTGACCTGCGGGGACAGAGCACAGACGTTAACAACCGCCGTGGGGAGAAGCAGAAACAGCCGATCCCACCCAAAACCCACCCTTGGGCGCCAGCTCTACCGGGTGCCCCCGGTTTGGGCCAACGCTCTCCCCCATCCTCCCTCTACCAGCAGATCCTGGAGAAAACGTCTCTCCTAGGACCCTCCAACGGCTGGCGGACACCAGAGGTCTCAGGAACCCTCCGGGTTGGCAAAGCCCAGCTGATATCCCGACGTGAGAGGTGGGGGGAAATCACCAGAGAGCGCAGAGCCCCACATCGCGACGAGCACGAGGAAAGCCCCGGGAGACCCTGGCTTAGCGGCGCGCAGCCGCCAGGTCTTGCTCCAAGACACCTCTCCGCGGGGAGGCTGCGCTGTCACCTCCTTCCCGTCCCCGTTAAGCTAGGAACGAGGGAGGGCGCGGGGCCGAAGCAAGCGCCGAACTCAACGAAGCGTGTACGATCGATAGAAAAGAACACATACCGCCTCTTGCAGGCACCCACTTACCCATGGGCGACCCGAAATGAGGTCCTCGGGGTGGCATACCCATGGGTGGGGGTCCAGGGTGTGGCATGCCAGGTGGGGGCCGTGGGGGAGGCTGGCCCCCGGAGCCCGGTGGTCCTGGGTGATGCTGGCCCATCCCGGGCGGCCCGTGGTGCACTTGCATGGGAGGCATTCCTAGGGGAATAACGAGTCAAGGGATGTTCGGAACGAGGGCAGCCGCTCGGCACGGCAGCTCCGGGCAGCCGCGGCCCAGAGGGGCACTAAATCCAGCTGGATGGTTACGATGTCCGGCCCGCCCAGGGGGTTCTGCTGCCAAAAGGGAGGTTAAAGAGGAGAAAGCGCAAAGCTCTCCGACGAGAGGCAACAGGAACGGGCTGCAGCATCGGAAACGCTGCTTGGGCGCGTGTGAGAGGGGGGAAAGATGCGACAGCAAGCGTGGTGCAGCCCTGGGACAGGGGCTTGGAGAGAAATCGCCACCCTTGGAGATTTTGGACAAGCCCCTGAGCAACCTGACTTTGAAGCTTGCCCTGCCCTGAGCAGGAGAGGCCTGGGTCCTTCCACATCTATTTTTTTTTTCCTATTATTCTCTTATTTTATCCCTTTAAAAACCCAAACAAACACAGATTCTTTTCTCCTCATCAGAAACTCAAGAGCCCAGCGCACGCGGCGTGGAAGCGCTCGGTCAGGCTTTCCTTTGCCGCATGTAATTGGCTGCTCTAAAGCCTGAAGAGCCAGCTTGCGATCGGGGACAAGCAGCAGCCATCTGGTCGCTCACACGGCCAGAGCCACGATCACACAAAGCGCCCTAATCAGCCAGCCTGGGAGAGCGTCTCGGTGCAGGGGTCGTTTTACAGCAGGCAGGATTAAACAAACAAAAAAAATTAAATTGCCAATTTCACTTAATTTTTGCATTTGAAACCAGAGTCTAGACGTATACGCTGCTCGTTCCCCAGTACTACAGGGCTAAAAACGGAAGGAAATCAAAGAAACATTTTGTTCTCATGTCTTGAATTAGCTCCTGCCTGGCAGAGCCGCAGACTGTGCTAAGAAGGTTCGCACTTAACGTATTCGTTTACACTAGAGAAAAACGACGAAGGCTTGGAGTCTCGTTAACGTCCTCCCAGCCAGAACAGCACCGAGACCTCGCAAGCCCGCGCCGCGCCGGACCCTGCCTTCCCGCGTCCCACACCTCGAGGAAACCAACGTCTCGACCCGACTGGATGCCTCCCGGAAGGGCACTACTTCCTAAATTACCAAAGCGCTCCATAAATCCCACCGAGCCCCGCTCCAGGCTATTTTTTAACACGTTTTAGAACATCCAGGGGAGAAACCCAGACAGCAGGCACGGCGCCGCTGAGGTGACATACGCGCTCCTACGCAGACCCTCCCTTTTCTTCACCAGGCTGCCCTGTGCTGCAGAGAGCAACGTTCTGGGGAACGACGCCGCGTTCAGTCCCCTACAGAGGACGGCAACAGTTTTCTCCCCATTTTACAGAAGGGGAACATCAGGGAAGAAGAAGGAGGGGGCGATTTACCCGAGGCCACCCCCCAGAAGCAGAAGATGAGCGACGTTTCCCGAGCCCGATACCTGTCCGACGCTTACCTGGGTGGTGCATCCCGCCCGGAGGGAAGGGGTGCGGGTGAGGCGGGTGTCCCCCGCTGGGCGCAGCCCCGGAGGGGGGACCGGGGGCACCCGCGCCAGGCGGCATGGGCGGGGGCGGCATGGCAGGAGGCATGCCGGGAGGCATCGCTCCGGGGGGCGGCACCGGCGGGGGGAACGATCCTGGGGGCGGGAGGCCTGGGAAGAGAGACGGTGAGAATTCGGTTCAGTGTAAAAAAAACCAAACCAAAAGCAAAAAAAAAACCCTCCCAAGCAATCGGGAAGGAGGCGAAAGCACAAACAGCCTCAGGAACCATCAAAACCCAGCAGACAGAAGCAGGCTCCTTCCGCTCAGCCCTGGGACAGCGTAGGTCGAGCTGCCGCGGGGAGGGAAGAGGTCCCGCCAGCTCGTGATCCTACAGCTCCGCTGAGGGTTTGGCACTGACTGTCACCAAAGAGCGCCCACGCGGCGCGGTGCCAGCGCCCCGAGCCTCCCCAGGCGAGAAGGAGCGGCTCCGCACCAGGCACGGCAGAACGTGGCCACCCCCGGGCCCGGTGGTGGACGGGCACAACAGCCTCCTGTCAACTGACGCGGCACAGGGAGGGGTCCCGCCAGGATTGACCCACCTGGAGGGGTGACGCCAGGTCCCAGGGAGGTGACAACAGGCGTCGGGACAGACGGAGGAGGAGGAGCGTCGGCGAACAGCTGATGGGGCCGATCCGCCTGCGAGAGCGGGTTCTGGGCTGCCAGGAGACGCTCAGCGGCTGAGCCGTGCCGCTCGCCTTTGGAATCCTTCTTGAAGGCGTAGGAAACGGTGATGGGCCTGTTGCAGAGGTACTGTCCGTTCATGGCCTCGATGGCCGCGTCCGAGGCATCGAAGCTGGCGAAGTTGATGAAGGCGTAACCCTTCGAGTTGCCCGTGTCGGGGTCTCGCATGATCTTGGGCGTCTGCAGGATGACCCCGAAGGCGCTGAAGGTGTCGTACAACAGCTTCTCATCGATTTCGGGGTCCAGGTTGCCGATGAAGATGTTGGCCCCCACGTCCAGGTTTTTGTTGTGGGCCGAGGCTTTGTTCACTCGGATCGGCTTCCCGTACAACTTAATCATGTTCATGATCTTAATGGCGTAATCCGCGTCCTCCTCGCTGAGGAACTCCACGAACCCGTAGCCTGCAGCAAGTCCCCAAGCAGAGCTTTAGGAGAGGGCAGACCCACGGCCTCCCACAGCTCATCCAGCCCCGCTTGATTTAAAACCAGAGAGCCCAAAGCTCCCCTTAGGGGAAGGAAGATGATCCTTCCTGGGGATTATCCACCCCTCGCCTCTCTTCCCGCAGTAATCTCTCTCCGATTTTCCCCTCCTGAAGTATTTTATTCAATGTGAAGCTTTTGCGAGAGAATGGTAAGTATCTCACCTTGGTGCTGGCCCGTGACTCGATCCTTGGGCATGTGGGTATTGACCACCGGTCCCGCCTGGAGGAAGAGCTCCCACAGCAGCGGCTCGCTGACCTTCTCGTCCAGCCCCCCAACGTACACCGTCGCATCTTGAGTGGAGGGAAAAAGAAAAGCTGAGCTCGACCCGGGAAGCTGGAAGTCTCGGCCGCGCTCGGACTTGAGGGCTTGACGCTGAGATCACTCAAGCCAAAGACAGGAATCCCCCTTTAGCCACATCCCCCATAATTACGCCCTCAACCAGGGAGGCGCCCGTAGCCCCCCCTTTCCTCTCGGGGGACCAGAACCCCTCCGTGCCAGCTGCTGTGTGCCCAGGAAGCCCACCAGGCGAGGCCAGGGCCCCCCAGCCGACACCCCCACACCTCTGGGGAGCCCAGGCCCTCTCCGCAGCCCCCCGCCCCCCCCCCCCCCCGAGCACCCCATGGCTCCAGGGAGCCCGCAGCCCCCACCCCAAACCCCGAAACATCCCCAGGGAGCCTGGCGCCCCCCCCCCCCCCCGGAGCCCCACCACGTCCCCAGCGCCCGCCCATGAGGTCCCCGTGGAGCCCTGGGTCCCCCGCAGAGCCCCCGGGAGCCCTGGAACCCCACGAACCTGGGACCCCGGACCCCCCCCGGCCCCCGCACGTCCCCGGCAGGGCCCGGCCCCGGCCCCGGCGCTCACCCTGGTTCCGCTCGGAGATGGGCCCCGCCGCCATCTTGCCCCGCTCCCGCCCGCGCGGCACCGCCCTCACGTAACGAACGCCGCGGGCGCGACGGCGCCGTGCGCCGTGACGTCAGACGCAGGCGCCAGCCCCGCCCCCTCGCGTCGGCGGGCCGCCGTCGGGCCGGAAGTGGCGTAGGCGGCTGAGCGCGGCGAAGGCGCGGCCGCCATCTTGAGTGTGGGCGGGCGGGGTGAGCGGGCCGGCGCCGCCGCCCTCCTGTCGCGATATCCCCTGCCGTGACAGGCGGCGACATCACCCTCACGGCCAGGAGCACTGCCCCAGCGGGGACCCCAGTGCCGGGGGGGATCCCAGTGCCGGGGGGGATCCCAGTGCCGGGAGATCCCAGTTCTGGAGGGATCCCAGTGCCAGGAGATCCCAGGGTGGGGGGATCCCAGTGCTGGGACCAGCCAGTGCCATGGCAGGGGGGATCCCAGTGCTGGGAGATCCCAGTGCCAGGGGATCCCAGTGCCAGGACAACCCAGTGCCATGGCAGCGGAGATCCCAGTGTGGAGGGATCCCGGTGCTGGGACAACCCAGTGCCATGGCAGGGGGGATCCCAGTGCCGGGGGGGATCCCAGTGCTGGGAGATCCCAGTGCCGGGAGATCCCAGTGCCGGGAGATCCCAGTTCTGGAGGGATCCCAGTGCCAGGAGATCCCAGGGTGGGGGGATCCCAGTGCTGGGACCAGCCAGTGCCATGGCAGGGGGGATCCCAGTGCTGGGAGATCCCAGTGCCAGAGGATCCCAGTGCCAGGACAACCCAGTGCCATGGCAGCGGAGATCCCAGTGTGGAGGGATCCCGGTGCTGGGACAACCCAGTGCCATGGCAGGGGGGATCCCAGTGCCGGGGGGGATCCCAGTGCCGGGAGATCCCAGTGCTGGGAGATCCCAGTGCTGGGAGGGATCCCAGTGTGGAGGGATCCCAGTGCTGGGAGATCCCAGTGCCAGGGGATCCCAGTGCTGGGACAACCCAGTGCCATGGCAGGAGGGATCCCAGTGCTGAGAGATCCCAGTGTGGAGGCATCCCAGTGCTGGGGGATCCCAGCATGGAGGGATCCCAGTGCTGCAACTACCCAGTGGCATGGCGGAGGGGATCCCAGTGCCGGGGGAATCCCACTGCGGAGGGATCCCAGTGCTGAGTGATTCCAGTGCCAGGGGGATCCCAGTGCCGGGGGATCCCCACCCCGCGCCCCCCACCCGGTTCCCCCTCGCAGCCACACGCCGGCACCGGCAGAACCGCGCTTTAACGGGCTCTGCCACATGGCGTGCGTGGGAAGCGCCCGGCCCAGAGCCCCGCGGGGCTCCCGAGCCCCCACGCCGTCCCCGTCCCCCCGGCAGCGCCCCGGGGCCGGGTCCCTCGCGCCGTCCCATGGCGGAGGGGCCGGGAGCGGGACGTCGGCCTCGTGGCGGCCACGGCCGGGCCCAGGGCCTTGCAGGAGCCAGGACCTGTCCGTCCCCGTCCTCCTCGGGCAGCCAACCCCAGGTGCGGCGCCGGCCCCGGAGCCGAGGGCCCCGCTCCCGGCAAAGCGCGGGGGTCCCCCGGTGACGCCCTGCAGCGGGGCCGGCTCCTGCTGGCCCAGGCTGGATGGGGCCACCCCAGCCCCGAGCTCCTCAAAGCCTCCGTCGAGGTAGCAAGAATTTTAATGAAAAAACCAAGAAGCCGCCGTGTCCGGCGAGAGTCGGGGGGCGCCTCCGGGGACCCCCCGCTCTGCCTCCTCCAGCCCAGGCGCCGGCAGCGGAGCGGCCCCGCAAAGCCCCGCGCCCCGGCGAGGAGCAGGGGAACCGGTCAAAGGCACCGGCGGAAGGCGCAGGGCGGTTTGGGGGGGTCCCCAAAACCCGCACGGCTGGAGGGAGCCCCGGGCCGGGACCCCCGGAGCCCCGCCGAGGGACGGGGCTGCCCCAGCAGCGTCCCCACAGGGGGTCCCGTCCCGGGGGCCCTCACCGCGAGGGTGCGAGGGGGCTGCCGGCGGCCTCGCTGCGGGGTCCCGCCGGCTGCCAGGCGCTGAGCCGGTCCTGCAGCAGCGTCAGCTCCTCGGCCAGGCCGGCCGGAGACGGGGCGAAGCGCCCGCGCTGCGGGGAGACGTGGTGTGCGGCCGGGGGAGAGGCGTACGGGGCCGGGGGACACGGAGGGGGCCGGGCTGGATGGATGCGGGGTCGGGATGGATGCACAGGGGGCCGGGCTGGATGGAGATGGGGGTGGGATGGATGCACACGGGGTCAGATGGATGTGCATGGACTTGGGATAAATGGGAATGCAGTCGGGATGGACGTGCATGGGATCAGGATGGATGGATACAGGGTTGGAATGGATGGAGATGGGGTTGGGATGGATGTGGGGTCGGGATGGATGCACACAGGATCAGGGTGGATGGACATGGGGTCAGGATGGACGGACACGGGATCAGGATGGATGGATATGGGATCAGGATGGATGCACAGAGGGTCAGGACGGATGCACACAGGCAGGACCACCCGCACCAGCCTCAACCCACGTCCCGAGCCGCAGGCCACGGCTGGGGAAGAAGAAACCCCCTCCGAACCGGGAACCCCTCGGGTCTGCGCCCACCCGGGACCCCCATCACAGTGCAGCCCCGCCGTGCCTCAGTTTCCCCCACCAGGGAGCCCCCCCAGCCCGGGTGCCGGTGTTACCTGTGCCTCGGGCAGACCCCGCAGGTAGCAGCGTCGCCAGAGCCGGACCGAGGGTCCCGCAGCGCAGGGCAGCAGCAGCCCCGGGGGGGTGGCGGGGGGCCGGCTGCCCCCCGGGCTGCCCCCTCGGTCGCCGAGGCTCTCCAGGGAGGGGGCCCAGCGGGACAGGCGTGGCGGGGGGCGGCCGCTCCGCCAGGGAAAGGGTTGGGGCGACAACGTCCCCTTGGTCAGCACGAACACGTTCCCGGCCCCCGGCCCCGGCCAGGCGTCGGCGGGCTGGGAAACGGGGGGAAAAAATAGGGATTGGGGAAAAAAAGACGGGGGAAGAGCCAGCGGGAAGGGAAAACCCCGCAGTTAGGGACAGGGCAGCTTTTTGGGGGGCACAGGGCACCAGGAAGGGATTTAACACGCAGAGCACCCCAAATGGAGCGGGGTCCCTTCCCGGCGGTGCAGCCCCCCAGCGCCGAGCCCTGACTCACCCTGCCCGGCGTCTGGGGGTCCGCGGTGCCGGGGGGGCCCCCGCCGCCAGCAGCGCCCGCTGGGTTCCTGAATCGGGCCCGCTGCTGCCGGCTGTAGCGCAGCCCCCAGTCCCAGACGGCGGGCAGCCCGCAGGCAGCGCTGCCCGTCCTGCCCGCCGGCGGCATGCCCGGAGCGGGGTCCCGCCAGCCGTTCACCGGCGTGTAGGTCTGGCTGTGGGGCCGGTGCTGCGGGGAGGAGAAGGGGTGAAACAGGAGCTTTTGGGGGAGGGGTCAGTCCCCAATTGGGGATGCGGATGGGGAAACTGAGGCACGGGGACGGGAGAGGATTCGCCTCCGTCCCCAAACCTGTCCCTAAACCCGCTGCCTCTTGCTGGCAAGGGACCCGGGAGTGTCCCCCCAGGCTCACCGGGCTGCCGCGGCCCCGCTGCCGCTGGCAGCTGAAGAGGAAGGTGCTGAAGTAGGGGGCGAAGCTGCTGTCGTGGAGGGCCAGGAGGTACGCCTCGGTGAAGCCGAAAGCCGCCGGGAATTGCCGCACCAACTGCCACGTGCAGTCCAGGAACAGCAGGAAAACGGGGGCCTGGGCGGGGGACACGCGTCCGTGTCACCTGCCGATGACGGCGCTGGGGCGGCGAGGGCACGGGGCGGCTCTCACCTCCTCCCGGGGGCTGTCGCGACGGAGGAGGCCGAGTCGGCGAGGAAAGGGGTGCCCGGCTGCCACCCACTCCCGCTGCACCAGGCTCTGGAAGCCGGGCAGGGTGCGGGTGTGGGGGTCCCCCAGGAGCTGCACCAGCGAGGCCAGCAGGCAGTTCAGGTCCCGGTCCGATGGCTCTGGGGGGACGAGGCGGTGTCGGGGTGTCCCCAGGCCGGCAGCCCCCCAGCCCGGTGCTCCCGCCGCCGCTACCTTGCAGGAGGACGGAGCAGCGTCTCCCCACCAGCAGCGATGCCACCTCCACGGCTTTTCTCAGGCAGGTGCTGGGGGGTAAAAGAGGGGGTCAGGGCACCCCAAAATGCCACGGCCGCCTGCCCGGGGGCCTGCAGCCCACCGCAGGGTGCTCACGCACCCACCGCAATGCCCCCCTCGCCCTGCAGCCACCGGTCGGGCTGTGGGGGGGACCGTCCGCCATGGGGAGGGGGGATCCCTCCACACTGGGATTCCCCTGGCACTGGGATCCCCCCCTGCCATGGCACTGGGTTGTCCCAGCACCGGGATCCCTCCACACTGGGATCTCTTAGCACTGGGATCCCCCCTGGCACTGGGATTCTCCTGGCATTGGGATCACTCAGCACTGGGATCCCTCCATACTGGGATCCCTCCCAGCACTGGGATCCCCCCTGCCATGGCGCTGGGTGGTCCCAGCACTGGGATCCCCCCCCCGGTATCTCCCGGCACTGGGATCCCCCCCGGCACTGGGATCCCCACCCCGCACCCCAAAAAAAGCCCCCGCCGCCGCCCGCTCACCGGACGTGGTCCAGCCAACGCGTCCCCTCCAGGGCCGAGAGCCACTTCTCCTCCGCGGCCGCGCCTGGCTCGCGCCGGCAAAGGATGGGGGGGTCAGCGGAGGGGACGGAGCCCCGCGGTGTTGGGGGGGGTCCCCCCACCGGATCCCCCCCGTCCCCGCTCACCGGGCAGGCAGAGCGCCCGCAGCTTGAGGTGGGCAAGCTGGATGTCGGCGAGGGTGGGCAGCTCGGCGGTGTCGGCCAGCACGCAGGGCCCGCGGCCCCCCAGCAGCAGAGCCTCCAGGCACCTGGAGGGGGGGAGTGGGACCCCCGGGTGGGGCTGGGTTGGGGCAGCACCCCCAGACCCCCCAGGACCCCGGGCGGGACTCACCTCACGTCCTCGCTGCCCGGCTCCGAGGCTGCATGGAAGCGGGCGGCTCTCAGCAGGTCCCCGCCGCCCGGGTGGTGCCAGCACAGGCGCTGCGGGTGAGACGGGGCGACACCCCCCCACATCACCCCCAAGCCCCTTCCCTGGCCCCCCCAGCACCCCGTCGCCCTCCCGGGGCACTCACAGGCACCCGGCGCTCCTCGAAGTGGGCGAAGGTCCGCTTGAGGTCGTGGTCCAGGAGCCCGCTGGGCACCCACAGGTACCGGGGGAGGCTGTGGGCAGAGGGGGGGGCGTGGGGCAGGTGCCCCCCCAAATCCCGGGGTGCCATTTCGAGTGGTTTACCCCAAACCGCGGGCGGAGGGGAGGATTCTCCCCCCACCCCTTCACCGCCGCTCCCCGGTCCCCTCGGGGCGGGGGGGGTTCATGCTGGGCCCCCCACCCAGTGTGGGGTGCTGGGGGCCCCGGGGACCCCGGCGTCCGGCCGGGCCGTACCTGGGGGCCATGTCGAAGCGCTCGTTGACGGCGCTCACCCTCCAGCCTGCGGCACCCAGGCGCTTCAGCTCCTTCTCCCAGTCGCGCAGGCTCTCGAAGAGCAGCGTGGCGGCCGAGCCTTCCTCCTCCTCCTCTTCCTCATCCTCATCCTCCACGGGGGCTTCGGCAGGGCAGGACCAGCCACCGTGTCCCTCGCCGGCGTCCCCCAGCCACGCGGCCGCTTCCCGCGCCTGGGCGATGGCGTTGGCGACCTGCAGAGAGGAGCCGGGACCGGGCATGAGCCCCCCAAAAATCCACGGAGCGCCCCAGCGCCGGCACGAAGCCTCCCTGTCCCCCCCCGAACCGCCACCCCCCAGCTCACCCGAAACGCCTGCGGAGCCAAGCCGTTCTCGTGGAAGTGGAAGCGGAGCAGGCGGAAATCCCGGCAGAAAACGGCCAGCTCCTCGGGGATGAACTTGAGGGTGGAGGCGGCCGTCAGCACCTGGGGCTTGGCGACGCTGCTGGCTGCGGCGGGCGAAGGGGCGGCCGTCAGCGCCGGCTGAGACCTGCCCAACTCATCACACGGGGCTCGGGGCTGCCACATTTACCTGCCACCAGCTTGCGGATGCAGGGCAGCGCCACGTCGTACTCGCTGCGGAGGAAGGCGCGGGAGCCAGGGGCCTGCGGGACAGCGGGGAGAGCTGGAAGCCGCCCTGGTGCGTCCCCTCCCTGCCCCGGGAAGGGCGGCGGGGCTGGAGCCGGGATCCCGCCGCCTTTGCCGGGCTGGCGCTGGGCCCCGCGCCTGCCCCTTGTCCCCACCGCGTCCTGCAGCGAGGGGGTCCCGGGCGGAGGCAGCGGTTCTGCAGGCGATGAGCAAGGGTGGGGCTGGGATGGGGTCGGGATGGGGCCGGGATGGGGCCGGGATGGGGCTGGGGTGGGGACGCAGTGGGATGGGGGTCAGGATGCGGCTGGGATGGGGCTGGGGTGGGGTCAGATGGGGTTGGGAGGGGGCTGGGATGGGGCTGGGGACGCAGTGGGACGGGGGTCAGGATGCGGCTGGGATGGGGTACGGATGCAATGGGATGAGGTTGGGATGGGGCTGGGTGCCACTGGGATGGGACCAGGATGGGGCGGGGATGCAGGCGAGTTGGGGTTGGGGATGCAGCCACAATGGGATTAGGATGCAGCCGGGATGGGGCTGGGATGGGGTAGGGAATGCAATGGGATGGGGTCGGGACGGGGCTGGGATGGGGTGGGGATGCAGTGGGATGGGGATGCGATGGGGTCAGGATGGGGCTGGGGTGGGGTGGGGTGGGGAATGCAATGGGATGGGGTTGGGACGGGGCTGGGATGGGGATGCAGTGGGATGAGGTCGGGATGCAGCTAGGATGGGGCTGGGGTGGGGTCGGGATGGGGCGAGGATGCAGTGGAATGGGGCTGGGATGGGGATGCAATGGGAGGGGGCAGGGATGCAGTGGGATGGGGATGCGGTGGGATGGGGTCGGGATGGGGCTGGGGTGGGGATGCGGTGGGATGGGGCGGGGGCGCAGCGGGCCGGGGCCGGGGTGCGGGGCCCCGCTCCCGCTCCCGCTCCCGCTCCCACCTGGGCGGGCAGGAAGGCGACGCGGCGGTTGGTGCAGAGCAGCGTCCCGGGGACGGAGCCGTCGCCCTCGCCGCAGCGCTGCCGGGCGCCCGCCGCCTCCTCCAGCACCAGCTCCCCTGCGGGGACGGGGCGCTGGCTGCGGGGCCCAGCACCCCGGCCCCAGCCCCCGCGCCCCGGCCCCGGCCCTACCTGGGAGGCCGGGGAAGGCCGGCCGGCGGCCGCCCGGGGCCCCGCTCATGGCGCCGGGACTTTGACCGGGCTGGGCGGCGGCGGCGGCGGCGGCGGCCGGAGCGGAGCGGAGCGGAGCGGAGCGGAGCGGAGCAACGCGGGAGCCCCGACCGCCCCCGCCCGCCCCCGGCTCCCGGCGGGGCGGAGCGGAGCGGCCGCGGGAGGACGGGCAGGGGGCCGCGCTGCCCGGCCCCCGAAGCGGGGAGAGCCCGGGGGGGGGGGGGGGGGGGCACGGCCGGGATGGGGGGGGGCCGGGCCCCCCGAGAGGGACGGGCGGTGCTGGAGGGGGCGCAGGCAGCCCCCGGCACCCCGAAAGGGGCGTACGGAGCTGGGCGGTGGGGGAGACCCGTCTCCAGGCGCCCCGTAAGGGATGGACGGCATCAGAGGGGACATACGGCTCCAGGCACGCCGTAAGGGATACGCGGTGCTGGATGGGGTACGTACAGCCCCCAGCGCCCCAAAAGGGACGGGCGGTGCTGGAGGGGGGGGTCTACAGCTCCGGGAGGGGAACCGTACACCTCCAGGCACCCCATAACAGGCACCCGGTGCCGGACGGGGTAGGCACAGCCGCCGGCACCCCCAAGGAACACTTGGCCAGCCGAGGGTCGCACCGCGCCGTGCGCGGCGGGAGTACGCCGCGACCCCTGGCCCATGGGGGTGCCCCCAGCCGACGCGGCCGCTCCTCGGACCGGGGCCGAGCGGCTCTGCCGCGGAGGAACGAGCTGCTCCGTGACTCACCGCCGAAGCACGGCCTTCTCCTCCCAACCCCGGAAAAACCAGCGCGCCGCCGGCACCCGCGCCAAGCCGGCCTGGCTCCCGCCGCCCCAGCCCCGCCGAGGCGACCGAGGGGCCCTGACCCCGCTGCAGGTGGATGGTGGCCCTGGGCCGTGTTTGCCAGCCCCCCGCTGCCATGAAACCCCTGGGCACCCCAAAACCCAAACCCCCTCGGCTCAGCCCCTCCTGCCAGGGCAGCACCGGTGCCGGCACAAGGCGGGATAAACCCCGGCATAAACCAGGCTCAAGGGAAACCAGCACGGCTGGAGCACACGCCCCGGCTAAAAATCTGATTTTAGGTGTATTTGCCTGCAGGTTTTGGGGCAGCCCCGGCTTTGGTGGCTGCAGCTCGTGCACCCCAATTTTCCTCCTGCAGGAAAATCAGCCGGCGGAGCATCCCGGGGAGCTTGGCCGGGGCTTTGGCTCCGGCACCTGGCGGAGAAGAGGAATTTCCTGCAGGGCTTTAACCCAGGGCGGCTCTCCAAGGCGAGGGCAGCGTCCGCGCCAGCTCGGGGTCAGCCCGGGCCGCCCCGAGAACCGGAGGAAAATTGGCCGGCGCGGGCAAGCCGGCACCGACGTGGCGCTGGGCACGGCCTGGCCGCTCGCCGAGGCTACGAGGAAGGAAAAACACCGGGAGTGGGAATAGAAAAGCCCAATGCAAAGAAATCCTGCGGGAAGCACTCCCACCTCCCCGGACAAGCGTTTCCATCCAGCCCCAAAGCCCCCAGCAGCGGCGGCACAGGGCGAGGACGCAGCCGCCCTTCCCCGCTTGCAGCCCGGGGCTGCGCCGCCGAGGCCGTGGTTGCCGGTGAACACGCTCGGAGCGAATTTTCCTCTTTCTGAACCCATTTAAGCTTCAGCATCCAACACGCCCTGCGCCAGCGAGAAGCTGGATCTCATCTTTCCGCTGGAGAAAAGCTTTGCTTGGGTATTAAATTGTTTAAAGCATCCCCGGGCACCGGCCTTCGAACGCAGCCGGGGAAAAGGTTCCTCCCAAAGCAGCGCGGACGGGCGACAGTGGAGACGGAGGGGCGGCTGGGGCGGTTTCTGTTTTAAATGTCAGCGCGAACGCGGTACCTAAATAGAAGGAAATCTGCCCCCGGCCCCAGGGAAGAGGGTGGAAGGAGGACGCTGCGCGCCGGAGCGGAGAAAAAGCCCCAAACCCCCAATAACCGGATGGAGGAGGGGATGAGGAGCGGCCCCAAGGCGGGGAGCTCGGGGCACGGAGGACGGGGACACCCGGAGCCCCTCGGGGGTGAATCCCGCGGGAGAAGCGGAGGAAAGAGGCTCGGCCGCTGCCCGGGGCTCAGGAGTTGAGCGTTGTTTATTGGCAGTGAATCTACGGTAGCACGAAGGACGCGGCGTACAGCCCGACTGCTCGCTACGGCGGTGCCCCCGGCGAGCGGAAACCCCCAAGTCACCGTTCAATTCCATTCTTGAATTCAAATATTGAATTAAAACAAACAAACAAACAAAAAGTCTTTTATGAATAAACAATGGCAGAATGAGTTCAGGTCACTTCCCAGCGATGACCAGAGCATCCCCCCGGCCTTCCCCCAGCGGGGCCGGCTGCCGTCGGTGAAGGTAAATGCTCCGTTCGACAAAATAAAATGCTCATTAACGGGTTTTGCACACCCTTAAAGAAAATCTTCACTGCCCCCAGGGCCGGAGGGCAGCGACGCTTCGCCGACACCAGTAAGTGCACTTATTTAAAACCCGGGGATCGCGCCGCAGCCTTGCCGTCGCCGAAGGGAGAAAACCCCTCCCGGGGCAGGCTCGGTGCTCCTCCTCCCCGCAGGGTGCTGTGGGGGCTCCCGCTCCCCCACCCAACCCACCCCGCTTTAAAAAATAGGCGCCGGAAAAATATCGGGTCCCACGCCCCGAAAACACGGCGCGGGCAGCGGCTTTAGGGTGTTTCTGAACCCAACCGGCGGAGGGGAGAGATCATCTTTCAATAAATACAATTTGTAGTTAATAGTCCCTTACAAAAGAAAAAAAGAATTTAGTTTCACCATAAAGGAAACAAAAATGACCTGAAAAAATCCTTCGTGGTTCTGAAGAAGCGCAGGGGCTTCGGTGCGACCCGGGGAAAAGCTGAAAAAACGCGGTGCAAAGATTTCTCATCATTGCCTGAAGTTCAATTTTTTTCCCCCTATTTGGATTTTAAAAAAAAAGCTACAAGCTCTACTAACCCCAATAAAATCCGGCAGCGCCGGCACCGCAGATCCCGCCAACCCCCGGCGCCGGGAGCCCCGCGTGCGCCGAGGCCGCGGGGCCGCGTCCGACCCCCGCACCGGAGAGCCGCTTTTGGGGCGCTTGGCCCCTTCCCTCCAGGTTCGCACCCCCTCCCCGGCGCTGCCGCTCCGCGGAGAGGCACCCCGACACAGCCAAACTCCGGTAATACGAACGCAAAGCCCCCGGCCAAACGTGTTTTCCCCCCCCAAAAAAGCCTCGGGAGGAGAAAGAGCGCCCACAGCTCTGGCCGTACGGGGTTTGAGAGGGTTTTTGGTCTTTGGTCGAGCATCCCCCTCTCCCACCGCTTTCGGCAGCAGCCGGAGGAAAAATAAGCAGCAGAAATGGGTCTGTACAAACCAAGCGACCCCCGGACAGCGAGGAAGCCGTTTGGTTTTCAAACATCTCGGCTTAATATTTGGGATGAACCAAGAGATGGCCGCGGGGTGACCGGGCCGAGAGCCCGCGGCGCTTCACCAGCACCGAGCATCCCCGCGCCCCGGGTTCGAGCACCGCGGCTTTACCGCGGCGCGAGGGAAGGCTTCGCCGCCCGGCGCCTCACCTACGGGAGCGGCGCCGGCCCCCGCTGGCACCGACCGCAGGTTAAAGCCCTTCCGCAGCCGGGCAAGGCTCACCTGCACTTGGCCATTTAATAAAACCAAAGAGCGCGACTCCAGCCGGCGTTAAACCATCCCCGGGCTATTCACAACCGAGCAGCTTCGGTGGCTCGACCCAAACCGTTAGGGCCACGCTTAACGACCCCGCGCCGCCACCTCCTCCGGAAAAGGCCTGAATTGGCGGGTTTTTAGATAGACATTAAACTGGTAAAACTTGCGGGTTAGAACCGAGCCTCAGCGGATTTGTGGGAATAAGGCTTCAGGTGATTCGCCGGCGTTAAGTACACTTTCACCTCCTCGGCCCCGTTTTCTCGGCCCCGCGCCCCGGGAAGGGCAGCGGGCGGGAGCGGCACGGGAAGGGATTGCATAGTTCGATGCCTTCTGAAAAACAACAAAAACCCAAAAAACCAAAAAGAGGGAATGGTGTAAAGCTCTGAATTATCGGTATAATTCATGGTTTATTTTCACGTGGTAAAACGCTGAACCTTGCTGTATACAGGATCGAGTCCGGTTTGGGAGCTGTAGTTACAAAAAAAGAAAAAAAAAAAAAGGAGAAGGAAAAAAAAAAAAAAAAAAAAAAGATCTGTGCAAACATTGCAGTGCTAAAGTGAAGCCCACCCTGCGGGACGGGAGCGGGAGCGCGCGGTTCATCCCGCGCCGCAGGGGCTGGGACGGGGGAGAAGGGAACGTAGTGGACCACGTCAAGTCTGTAAGTTAGCTACGGGTTCGTTTTTTCTTAACGTTTCGCTCTTTAGCCCTATTATCAAAAATACCTTTTAATATTCCTCAGCCTAAGGTCGGTTACGTGGCTCAGCAAAATGGAGCCGAGTTAATCCGATTCAGCGGAACAGAGGTAGTACGGAAGTAGCTTGCTCAGGTAGAAGGAGTGATGGCGGGCGGGCGTCCGTAGGGCTGCACGCGCCCGCGGCGGAGTTCCCTCCCGGTGCTCCTTGTCCTCTCTACCTCCCCGCGCCGGTGGTTATTGCTGGGTGGAGACACTGACCTTGTTCCTTGGCGCGGTTCTAAGCCGGGTCGACCGTACTGTGACCGGAACGGCTTTGCACAGGAAAAAAAACACCCCTCAAAACCACTCAAGCACTGTGACCGCCCCCTCCATCTCCCTCCCACCCCAAGAAAGAATTTAAAAATAACGTTTTAAAACCAGAGCCGAGCCCGTCGGAAGGGCAGAGCCCCGAGCCCACCGCTCCGAGATGCTCAGACATCCGATGGGGCCGGGCTCGGACGAGTTCAACTGAGAAAAAACCCCCGATAACATCCAATTCCAACTAAGTTTCGCTCAGTACCAGCAAAAAGAAATATAAAATAAAAACAGTGTTTAAACAAACCCAACAAACTCTATCTCAATTAAAAGGTCTGTGACATTCAAACTGAAATTGCTGGGGCGTTTTCGCTCCCTCCTGGGCGGTCAGCGACGGCGGAGTCCAGCTGGAAGGACCCGGCGGGGTGCTGCTCCCCGTTCGCCTTCTCCGAAAGCTTTGGTCTGGTTTATTGAATCGTTTTGAAGAATCCCCCCCTGCCTCCACCCTGTGCTCGCCCTCCGCTCATCCCGGGGGCTCCCTGCCAGAAGCAGCCTCTCGGAAAGCATCCTCCTCCCTCTGGCGGGGTCTCCGGGAGCGGGGCCGCTTTCCCTCGCCCTCCCGTCCCCCTCCTGCCTCACCTCCGTCACCTCCGCCGATTCCCATTTCTCAGCCCATCCGGCCAAATGCCCGCTCCCTCCTTCCACAGACACGGAGAGGAGCATGGGGGGGGGGGGGGGGCTTAAAATAGAAAAACCAACAACAACAAAAATATTATTGCATTCCCCATCTTTCATGGGTCCCAAGATCGGCGCCGGGGCAGAGCGCTCAGAACCTGTGCACTAGACCCTCCCGCTCCTTGCGTTTCAGCTCCTCTTTGTAACAGCAGGAGCAGAAATTCCCAGTTTCCGGATGTCCGTAAAAACTGCAGTTCGGCTGCTTGCATTTGGTCTGCTGAACGTTATAAAGAACTCGGCTTTTATTTTTGTCCGCCGGCGTTCCTTTCTGCGAGCTGTCCTGCTCAAGGTATTCCCTGTAGCCGTTGCTGTGCGGGGGGAGGCAGGCTGAGCCGTCGCACTCCGACGGGTAGGTGGGATGGACGTCCGTGTCCGTGGGGGAAAATCTCCCCAGGTGGGAAGGGCTGCTTTGGTAGGGATTCGGCCGCGCCTGGGTGCAATGCCTGGGTAAGGTAGCGTAGGGAGGGAGGCTGCTGCAGGGCCCGCCGGCGACCTGCCGCCTGCTGTCTTGATAGCTGGGGGGATGCGACCCTTCCACGCTGTTGACCACGGAGGGTCTGGGAAAGGTGAAAACGCCCGAATAGCCGGAGGGAAAAGCTGCTATTTTAGCACCGATGGCCAGATCTGGGGTCTGGATGGTGTACGCGGGGGGAGGCTGGGGGTACGCGGGGTTGAGCATCGCTTCCTCGCCCTTGTGGGTGTTCGCCTCCGGCTCCAGCTTCTTGGCAGGGGCAGCGCTCCCCAGTGCCTTCTTCTCCGCCTCCTTTTGTTTCTGCTCCGCCATGAAGCGTTCCTCGGCATCCAGAAGGTACCGCTGGATCATCTCCTCCTGGTACTGGTGCCGGTTGCTGGTCTTGAGGTGGCCGGCGAAGATGAACTTGCGCTCTCCCTGCATGGCGGCCCGGAGGATGCTCAGGCTCAGCCTGACGTCGTTGCTGTATTTGTAGGGGTCCGAGGGCTTTTCGGGGGCTGCTTTACCCGGGCAGGTTTTCTCCACAGGAGCTGACAAGTCTCCTTGGGAGGATTCCTCTTTGCTGCCCTTCCTTGACTTCAAGGATCCTTTCTTCTTCTTCTCCAAGGTATCTCCCTGCCCGTTGCTCACACCTCCCTTGATAGTTTTGCTGTGCATCAAGCCACCCATGTTCTTTTTTAGCTTGCTTCCCAAAGTCTTGCCAAAGCTGCCCAGCTTATTGGCAACCGAGTCTGCCCGTTTTTTATCTTTTTCCTTATCCTTTTCTCGGTCTTTCTTTGGTTTCTCTTTGTCCTTGCAACCCCTGCTGCCACCATTGCTTGCTGAACTGCTGCAGACCGACTCCTTGTCCGACTCTCCCGACTCCGCAGCTGAACGAGCATCGTCGCCCGCGGAGGCTGTAGGGGATTCCGGCTGGGCCAGAGGCGCCTAGGGAGAAAGAAAACACAAATATCAAAGTCCAGTAAGATCCCGAGATAAGAATTTTCAGGCTGAAGGTGAAACAGAGAAGTAGGCACTTGCTCGGAGAACGGAGGGGACAACATTCAAACAGGCAGTGGGACACAACCCCAGCAGCCGTCCTGCACGCCCCCAAGTGTCTTAACTTGCTAGAGGTTTCGGGGAAAAGCTAAAGAAGAAGAAGGGGGTGCTACTGGCGAGGAGGGGGCCAGCAAATTCCCCCTCTGGTCACCCACAAGCGCGGTGGGCACGGCCGGCACCCGTCTCCTGGGGTCAGGGCATCCTCCGCTCCTTTGCATCCAGGGTTCGCACGTGGATGAGGCCGGGATGGGGACGGGTTGGGGTATTTCTAAGCAAAGCCTCTGAGAGCACGTGGCCGGTTAGGGAGGTCACAACCAAAACGTCACCGTTCGAGCTCTGCTCCAGAGATGACACCTCGACAGTTCCAGACAGACCAAAACAGCTCGCGTTTAAGTTTGGGGAGTTTTCTCCTAAAAAGGGAAGAGGGGGAAAAAAAAAAACCCTTCATGCTGTCAAGGCAGCTACCACCGCCTGCCAACGCACCACCACGGAGATGTGGGAAGCAGACAGGAGTTTTCCTGCCAAGGAAAGGTCCCAGGAAAACTACAGTCGAACCGCGCGTCTCAAGGCGGCTTCTGGTGGCCGTAAACCAAGGGTTCGTGTTTGTCTTGGAGCAAGCGGCGGCGTCTTCGCTGCCAGCCACCTACACCAGAGCCTGCCCCGCGGGACGTACAAGGGCTGCGCTCCGAGTTTGCACGAAGAGTAAAAACGGGCACGAAAAGCTCTAGGAAAAAAGCGCGCGCACAAAGCCCCAGTTGCTGATCTGCTCAGAGCAGCGTCAGCTGCGGTTTGTGGAGGCAGAGGCAACCTCACGTGAAGGAGAGCGAGCCAGCCGACGACTTCACGGCTGCTGCCCTGCAGAGAGGGGGCTTAAATAATGAAAGGGTAAAGACACCGCTCCTTGTCTCTTTACCTGCGTGTCACAAGGCAACGTGATCCACTTAACATTCATGTAGCTGTGCAGCAAGTGCAGCTTGGCTTCCAGCGATAACGTCACGCTAAAATTCAAAACAAGCATAAAAAAAAAAAAGTTAGAGTCAAGTTTCATCTTAATAACTGAGGTTCTCCTGCATATTGACCGTTATTTGCCTGTCGTCGCTACATTAAAAGGCATGTTTTAACACAACAGGTAAAATTGCATCGGGACAGCAGCCATACAAAAGGTAACGTTTTTGTAGCCTTCCAAACCTTTCAATTAAAACCCAAAGGAATAAATAAGACGACTCCTGAGTATCAAAATCAAGCCTGCTACGACTTAAAATGAACTCGACAAATAATCTTACTTGTACATGAGACAAGTAACAAAAAAGCAGATGTCTGATCTAAATAGAGCTGGTTTCAAAATGATTCTCCTCTCCACAAAAACAACTTCAGAGAAGAGTAAAGATGTTTTCTCAAAAATTTCCACTTGTCAAAAAAAATTAAAATTGAATTCTTTGCACTAAAAACACAGGGACAGAATCCTTTCTGCTGGCTCCAAACCCCTCAAAATGAGATAGCGTATCGGTAAAACCTGCCCTGAATTTGAATACTTTGATCTTGGAGGTTTCTAGGTTTCCTAACCCGAAGTCAGATGATGGGCAAGTCACGCTTCCAGCTCCCCGACCGCGACGCCCACCGGTGCCGCCTCCTGGCTCAACAACAGGAAACTCGCCGCTACCAAACGGCGGCACGGCTCGCCCGTAGCCCGAGTCAAAAATAGGGTGTCTGACCGCGAGCCGTCCTCCCCACGCCAGGGCCCACGCTCCGAGATGTTTGTTATCTTCGAGTGGGGACAGAGGAATGGAAAAATACAACTTTTTTTGGGGTGAATACAACAGCCGATCCTCCCTTGCTTCTCGTTTCTGAGCGACGCCTAGTCTGAAGCTCCAGGAGTTGGAGCAATCACCTCTCTGCCTTGTGGGAATGAAGCTGATGAGATGCCACAATCCGACCCAAAACGTACCGAAATCAGGGCATCAGAAGAGAACGAAGTACGAGAAAAAGCCGCTCCATCCCCACCCAATAGGTTCATACCCCGAGTACAACGTTCACCCAGACGCAAGAAACCCCCAGCTGGGGACCCTCCAGCCGTGACCGCCCTGGTTTGCCCTTAACCAACCTGGCCAGCTTGACGTTGTCACTGTCGTCTTTTCCCCACTGCCACTCCTTCCCGGGATCCACGGCAAAGTGCACGGGGAGCAGCTTGTGCTCCGAGTCCGTCAGGGGGATCACAGCTGCACGGGGGACAGAAAGCCCACTTTTAACACCCGAAAGGACAAACCTTTCACCTTGGCAGCCAAGCTCTGAATGCCCACCAAGAACAACATCACCTCTGATGGCAACCGGTGTCATGCCAAGTCACACAGTGACTGCCGACGCTTGTGACCGTAGAATCACCACAGAATGGTTTGGGATGGAAGGGACCTCCAAAGGCCATCCAGTCCATCCCCCTGCCCTGAGCTGGGACGTCTTCACCCAGACGGGGCTGCTCAGAGACCCGTCCAACCTGGCCTTGACCGTCTCCAGGGATGGGGCACCCACCGCCTCTCTGGGCACCTGTACCAGCGTCTCGCCACCCTCAGCGTGAAAAATTTCTTCCTTCTGTGCAGTCTGAATCCACCCTCTTTTAGTTAAAACCATCCCCCCTTGTCCTGTCGCTACTGGCCCTGCTAAAAAGCCTGTCCCCATCTTTCTTATAAGCACTGAGAGGCGGCAGTGAGGTCTCCCCGCAGCCTCCTCCTCTCCAGGCTGAGCACCCCCAGCTCTCAGCCTGTCCCCACAGCAGAGCTGGGCCACCCTCTGCCCATTTCGGTGGCCTCCCCTGGCCCCGCTCCCGCAGCTCCATGTCCTTCCCGCGCTGAGGACCCCCGAGCTGGACGCAGGGCTCCGGGGGGGTCTCCCCAGAGCGGAGCAGAGGGGCAGAATCCCCCGCCTCGCCCCGCTGGCCACGCTGCGGGTGAGGCAGCCCAGGAGACGGCTGCCTTTCTGGGCTGCCAGCACCCACTGCCAGCTCACGTCCCATTTGTCACCCACCAGTGCCCCCAAGTCCTTCTCCGCAGGGCTGCTCTCAATGCTATATTGATATAAATCTTGTTTATCACCTACCTTGATCTTTTGTGGGTTCCTTCTGCTCCATGGACACCAGGGCAGAAAAATGGGCTTGGTCGTAAGCCAGTACCAAGGGAGACCGATGGCATTTGTTGGCTGGGACTTCCAGGGGAAGATAGATCCCTCCAAAAGGAATAGGGGCAAAGGCTGGAAAGAAATCAGGGTGGTTAGTTTTCACAATAGGTTAAAGAGTTAAGAGTTGTTTATACTGAAACTGCTCCAGAACAAGCTGTTTGCTTCATTCAAGGTTTCACCTGCAATTATCTCGCAGCTCGAGGGACACTAAAGAAAAACAAAACCGAACCCACAACCCAAAATAGACATCTATTTTACATCAGGAGGAACGCAGTTGCAAGACGAACCTGTCTTTTCTATAAAAAACCCTTCTTCCCTCCTCCACAAGACAAGTGAAAATTTGCACACAGAATGATGGTAATTGATTAATCTTTTCTGACAGGAAATTAAGTCTGCCGGTGGAAAATACGACACGCAGGGAACGGAATTTCCCATCTCTACACACATGTGTCGGGGTAAAAGAGGTAGAAAAAAACCCCATCACGCAGATGCTCTTAGAAATGGCAAAAGATCAGGCTGCAGCAGTTCAGCACACCCCGTGCTCTGCTCTCCGATTCAAGATCCGAGCAAAAAGACCCCGTGAAAACGTGCTGCAGGGAAGAAACACAGGGTTTGAGCACGCACAATCCATAAAGACTTTTAAAGGAGAGCGCAGTTCTTACCTTCTCCCCCCGAGTCCCGCAGCATCGTGTCTGCCACCACCACTATGGGTCTCTTCAACACGTGGGCAAGGACGAAAACGTGAAACTCCTCCAGGCTCTCGTACACCGGCTCTTCGGAGCTTTCAACTCTTCGGGAAATGAGAAAGACATTAATTTTCGCTACTTGCATATTTAACCATCGCTTTTAAAAACAGGAAGGAGTCTTTATAGGCAGACAGGTAGAGGTGGATCATATTAACAGCATTAAGTCTAGGCTCAGCTCCAGTTTGAAAGTTTAGATGTAGATCCCCAAAACCACCCTATGCTAAGACAAGGGTTGTATCCAGGACACAGCACGTCGCTGCCTGGCGCTTCTGGGAGTCTCTTATCCAAAGAGCCTCAACAGCGGCGTTTGTTTGGGTCGGCTGCGGCGACAAAGCGCCCTCGAAAAACAGAGCGAGCGCTGCAGAAATCCCCGACTTGTGTTTATTACCCTCATTTCGGAGCCATCGACACGAGCATGAGAAAAGACAAGTTTTGCGTTCGGTGTGCGCGTTACCCCACGAAAGGGGTCGTGCAGCACTTAAATCGTTTCCCGTGATGCTTTAGGGACCTCTCGCTGTTCCTCGTCATCCTTCAGCCTTCCCCTTCAAACCCTGAACCAAAGCAGCAATCCCCAGCCTTGTCCCGTGGCCCGCCCTTGAGGATTATCCCGAGCTGTACGTTGAAGGAAGATATTCGCTGGGTTTTACATCTAGACTTATTATTTCTTAATTTGGTCCCCTCCACCTACCCTCCACAGCCGCCGCCGTTGGTGCCGTAGTGCACGCGAGGCTCGCTGGACGCCAGCTTGATCAGCTCATTCCACTCCTTCTGCCACTCCTCTTCGGTGTAAACGAGACCAGACTGGAAAACGGCAAATAAATGGCAATAAAACCCCCAAAATCTTCAAAGGAAATATTTTCCAATCTCTGCAGCATAGTTTTATACAGGCAGCCACAACTTTTCGCTATGGATTTATGCAAAAATAATCAATGCGTTATGCAAAAAAGTGCACATTTCCCAATCTCTTCTCAAGGCAGCCGGGGAGATAATCTGCCCGAGACGAAAATGTGCCGTTTTGTGGGATGGAAGTAAACATTTCAGCCCACCGAATGAGAGGAAACCTTTACTCTTACACTAAATCCTTCCAGGATTAAAGACAACATCACCTATTGACAAGAGACAGGGGGACAGACAAGCGGACTAGCTAAAATAAAGGTTTGCCTCTAGAATTTATTTTCCTTCAAAAAACAACAAAAGACACCGTATCATCCAGAAACATTCAATTCAAGGGCCGCTTTGGTATTTCAACACACGGCGAACCTACAGTTTACTCACATTTCCTTACGCTATGATTGCAAAATGTCCGTTCTGCAGCCTGCGACAGGCGGCTCCGGGACGGCGCTGCACCCAGGGCAGACCCCCGCAGGGCGCAGCCCTCTCCTCGCCAAGCTGCGATGCTCTGCAGCCGCCCGCCGTCCCACAGCGCTCTGCTGCAGAACACGCCGCCTGCGGTGCAGCCACCCTGCTCCATAAAGTCTGCATTGGGACAGACTTTTTAGCAGGGCCTGTAGCGATAAGACAAGGGGGGGATGGTCTTAAACTAAAAGAGGGGAGACTCAGACTGGATGTAAGGAAGAAATTGTTTTTACACTGAGGGTGGTGAGACGCTGGAAGGGGTTGCCCAGAGAGGCGGTGAGTGCCCCATCCCTGGAAACACTCAAGGCCAGGCTGGACGGGGCTCCGAGCGACCTGATCGAGTTGTAGGTGCCCCTGCCCATGGCAGGGGATGGACTGGATGGCCTGGAAAGGGCCCTGCCATCCCAAAGCGGTCTGTGATTCTGTGATTGAGACCAGATTCAGGAATAGCACCTTTTCTCCTTAACGCAGAAGCTTTTCAAATAGCTTCCAATACAATCCCAGAGTTAAAAGGCATCAGGAGGCACATTCATCCCAAGGAAGGGGAGAAATACCTTAAAAACACAAGGCCGTGCAAAAAGCTACGCTCGAGCCTGCTGTATTTAAGGTCACAAGCCAAGAAACGCAACGGGAAGGGCAGCAGCCTTTCCCTCCTCCTCCTTTCCCCGGCTCCATAATCGGAGCTCCAGCATCCAAACACAACATCCTAAGGCCTCAAAGCTGCCAAGAAAACCTTCAAGCCGTGCACCAGAAGCAACCCATGGCACGTTCAGCTCTCCACTTGCTCAGTAAGGTATCAATTAAGTTTCTCCGCTCCCGGTTAAGTCGTCAACGCGAATTCTTTCATCACTGATCTAAAGCTTGTGAAGCAAAGCACGGGAGAATATTGCACCCAGGGTGGGTTGTGAAATTCAGAGCAACATCCATCACCCTGGGCTGCTTCTTTCAGAGCTTATTTGGGAAGGAGGAGCTCATAATCCTCGACTTCCAGCCAACTGCTTAAGCGGTACCTGCAGCTCCGGGACCGTTGCACCACCTACGTCCCACGTCTCCTGCCAAGATCCTTCGGCTTGTGCCGAGGACTACGACCAGGGCATGCCGCTGCCACATCCTACGCCCTGCGTATTTTCAAGCCCTTTTAAGATCTGCAAGTCACTGTTCTTTGCTGACAGCTAATTCTGGAGCACGCAGTTTAAAGCGATGCATAAAAGCATGCTTTTAATAGCAGTAAAACCTCCGATTATTTATTAACTACTCTGCTTCAAACAGGGAAGCACGTATTTTTCAAACTGTCAAGATAGGAATCTTGTGCCCTTCCAAAAATAAAGAGGAAGCTGGAGAGTAAACAACATCGCTCAGTGTCAGGTGGAAACAGAAGTTTGCCCTGTTCACAAAAGCATCCCGAGGCGGAGGGGCCGTCTCCAGCACCTGAGGACATCTGGTAACCTTCCACCGTGACAAAGTCCCCTCCCTGCTCTCGGGGGGGCTGCGGCACAGCGCTGAAAGCCTTTAACATGGCAAGTTCATGAATTTCCTTTTTTGGTGGAGGAGTTTGCTCCGCGCTCGGACCGAGGCACATCTCGCTGATCTTTATTGCTGGAGAGACCGACGCCACAGCGTTGCTTTTCTCTTAAGAGCCCAGCACGGCCGTCGCGTCCTGCTGGATCTTAAATGCCTGAAGGCAACGTTTGTTTTCCCATCGATATTGGGCATAACACGGTTCTAATAAATAATTTTCCTACCTTGTAATAAAGAGAATTTTGCCATAGTTTAGACTGAAGGATACCTCTCATCCTGGCACAGCCAAGTACCGCAAGCCAGGGAGTTGCCCAAAATTCAAGACAGACTTTGTCACGATAGTTAGCAGCTCCCAGACCCGTGGGATATTTTATCGAGACCTTCCCCTCCGCAAAGGGGACGGCGCTCGGTCTGGTTCCTACCTCCTTGTTCTGCTGCGTTTGCTGCCAGCGCCACCTCCGCTTCAGGGCTTCCCTTTCCACGCCTTTATCCATCAAGGTGTAAAGGGATTTGCGAAGCATGAGATCTCTGTCGTGGAAACCCCACATACCTGCACGGGGGAAGAAGAAAGCAGCAGAGGATTAGCAGCAGCTGGCATCGCCCCATCGATCCGCTGAGGTCCTGCAGCCTGCCACGAACCAGGGGAAGCGGGAAAATGGGGAAAGAGAGGCAGGGAAACGCAAGTTTCGCCAGCTAAATAACACAATTCCTGGTTCAAAGCCTGCATTTTCCACCTGCAGTGAGTTTTCATGCAGCTAAATGGAGATGCTGCCACCTCTGCTTTCAACTCTAAGGCATCTCACAGATGCAGCAAAATATTTGTTCGCAAAATCACGCGCTCCTTTACATCAACATCTGATGGAAAAACGAGACCGGGTTAAACGAGACTGTGGTTTTGCTGTGTCTGAAATACAAATAGGAAGGAAACACACAACGCCGCTGATTTGAAAGTCTAGAAACCTCAGAAAATTTACTACAGTCACACTTGGCGAGATGAAATCAAACCTGAGCCCTTGAAACGTCACTGTGCGAGAGGAGGGAAGGGGCGGCGCTGTTATTTCACGTTTCCGTCAGGAAAACTCGCCCAATGGAAGGGGAGAGGGATTTTAGAAGCACACGAGCTATGGGCAGCCTGTTTCCTTCAACCCATTCCTCTCCTACAGAGCCTGAGCATCGTGACCGCTCGCACGCCTACTGCCGCGGCGGCCGGGATGAGCAGCAGCATCCCGGTTTCCCGCGGGAACGGATGGGGAATGCTCGGTCCTGCTCCCAAAGGATGGTCCCGGGCTCTCCCCCCCAGCAGAGCCGCTTCCCCAGTCTCAGCCGAGAAGGGAGGTGGCACCGGCACGATGCACGTCACCAGGTCTGAAGCGAAGCCGTTGGTTATTTCGCCTGCCGTAAATTCAGTCACGCTCTTACCCAGGGAGGCGGCGTGGAGCAGGCAGTTCCCGTCGCCCGTGGTGGCCAGGGGAAGCAGCCTTTGGCAGCTGGGATCCACGTTCGCCCACCAGTTCAGACGACCTGCGGGAATATTTGAGAGCATGAAAACGGGGCCCGTTGCACAGCGCGGGACTGGCGGCTGTGCTCCTGCCCTCCAAAAGCGCCGACGAGGATGGAAACCTGCTTGTTTTGCGGGGGAACGCCCAAATTGATGAGCGGTTATAGACCCATCGCGTGGCTGGAGGAAGGAAGGAGTCAAGACGGTAATAAAGCAACAAAAAGGGGAGACCGGAGCTGCAAAACTTCATGGGGATGCAGGGAAATGGCCAGGCTGAACTTAAAGTTGTACAAATTAAGAGTTAAAGCTGGAAACGGGAGCCAGCCCAGCCAGGACTTTAACCCGGCCCGGCGTTCTCCTCCTATCCATTTCTCCCCCACCCTACTTATTTCAAAACCCCCAAAACCATCGGGCTGAAAACACCTCCCGAAATGCCCGTCACAAACAGAGCCCAACAACTTCTCCAGTTAAGAACTGCTTTTCATTTCTTCTTGTAACCAAATCATTCCTATTTAAACCGTCTCCCGTCGGTCATTTTTCCCCTGCTCGCTGGTTTAGGTACAATACTCAGGGACTTTTGCTGATCCCAGCAGCTTTACCAATGAAAATGCAAACTGACAGTGCTTTACGCCATTTAAAAATAGCAGCTTTTTGGTAATATAAGGCACTTGTAGTAATTCAAGTCAAGAGCATCTAAAAATAGAAGCTAGGAAAAAAATTAACAGTCAAGTACAGCGCGACTGGAGGTTAAACATTTATCAAGGAAACGAAGCTGGGCTGAATTTGGACTTTGAACTTACAACCCGGCCTGCGTCTCGCTGCTATGCCCTCAAAACCAGGCGCTGCCTCCCTTGGCTGCCACTGTTTCCAGTAGCTTTGCTGCAGCCGATCCTGTGCAACAGGCAGTTTTTTGGCTGGTAGATGCTGCTCAGGCTTCCAACGAGTTGCATTTAAATTGCTCTTGCAGAAAAGCGGCCCTTTCCCAGCATTTTAAGGAACCTCTCTCTGCTCCCGAGCACGGCCCCTGCCAGCGACCCAGCTCTCAAACACAGGATTTCTTGACATTGTTTGCACAACCTCGGCAACAGCAGCTGTAGAAGAGCTAAATACAGAAAATTTGTTTTTAAACATCGATAAACACAGGAAAACATAAAAACGCAGAGCTAACTGCAACGCCAGGCGGGTAATTTCTTTTCTCCGCATCGGGAAAGGAACCCATTGGAGTTGAAAAGTGTTTAGCACACAGCCTCGGGACAATAGCTCCGCTCGGAAAAGCCGGCTATTTTCCCTCAATATAGCTCCTGGCACAGCCAAGTCGCAAGCCTGCGCCAAGTGGCACAGGGCCAGCGGAGCGAACCGAGCAGCAAAACAGCGTCTCACAAAAGCTAACCAAAACGTAACGCTACTGCGGGCAGCGCTGAGCTGCTGGTTTTTTTCTGTTTAAAATCCATTTCACGTTGCTCCTGGAGAATTTGCTGCTCTCTTCAGCGGCCAGGGGAGTTTGCATCTCTGGTCGGCGCTTTGGAGGTTGTGCAACCTCTCGTCGAGCCAAGTCAGGTCCAGTTCGGAGGGGACACACCTTGGGGAGGCATTTCTATTTGCAGCGCGCGGTCACGCCGTGCCGCGCACATCCCCGGCGAGGCAGGCAGAGTAATTTGTACGGATTTCCAGTTACGCAAGACAAGTCATCTCGAAAGAAACCGCATTCCCTAAGCCCTTCTCCAAATGTTTTGCTCCGATCAAGGCGGTGGAAAGGCCAAGAGGCCCCCTAAAAGTATTTAAAACAACATATTTCTCTGCACGCGGTTATTAGGAGCAAGCCCTGAAAGCTCTACAAGAAAGATAACCGGATTCAAGAGCACGAGGGATCTTCCCACAACCATCGCTCGAGCGGCGAGGTCGGCGACAGCTCTTCTGCACGTCTGGAGAAGTCCACCAGCATCAAGAGGCTTTCCCTGCTTCCAGCACCGTGACTCTTATGGGGTCCAGATTTGCTACAGAACATCTGTTTGTCCCAGCAGAGATCAGGAACCTGCGCCCAAAGGTGTAACTTTGGGTAAAATACCATCGTTTCTTCTAACAGGAACCATCTAAATAGGTCACGGCGATAGGAAGGAACAAAGACGGCGCTCCTCCCAGCCTGAAGACGAGGACTGACTCATCGAAAAACCAAATGGCTCCCCTAAGGCTACCAGCACCGTAATTACAAGGCCAACCTCTCCGCGTGACGACGACAGCGTTCCCGGGGGTGACTTGGCCTCGCGCTGCTCGGGCTGACGTGACAGATCAACACGAACGCCCACCAGGACCTCGGTGCGGTGACTGCAGGGCGCTGGGGCTCTTCCCCCCTGCTGAATCACTGGTGGAGGTGAAGGAGCAGGATCACCACCTACAAGTGGGCTAAAAAAAGAGACCAAAAAAGGAGAGCAGCTAGAAAAAGTGGCATCTATGCTGAAGCAAGCTCGTTTCATCTATCTAAAATGAGATAATTCACCTGTAGTCTCCTTATCTAATCCAGAGCTTATCTCTTTGAGGAAAACAATACCCGCAGAAAACATTTTTGTTTCAGGATCTGGCAGCGATAAGAGCTTGTTCGAGTGCGGTTACACGTCGGTAGCTACTTTCTCCCATGCTTTGGGGAGGATGGGAATCAAAGGCTTCCAACCAACCCTGCCAAAACGATGTGACCCACGGCAGCGCGCATCTCACCGAAAGCTCGGTCGTCCTCCTCCGGGCAGTCGGGGATGCCTCCCTCCGCGGCACAGGCTCACCTCCCGGTCGCGGATGACAGTGGAGGGGCCGAAGGCATCGCGGCAGCGGTCCCGTGCCACAGGCAGCGATCTGGCAGGAAGGGAGCGGGCAGAGCCCAGCACCCAACTTCTGAGAATGTTTCACCTGTTTTTTTGAAGCAAGGTGGACCCAGACGAGAGCTCGCCTCTCCTGCCGAGGGAACCAGTCCGGCCAATGACTTATGGGCGAAAATATTTGCAAGTCGGATGCCAGGTAGGTAAGAGCGAGTGGGGTATGTGTCCACACGTGCCTCTGCTCACGCACGGGCTAAACCCGGGCTGAAAACCTTCTCAAAAGCCGGGTGATGCACGGCCAAGGCACCCATTTCTTTGATTGCCCGCTCTGAGACGCGGGACATTTACACCCCAAGAACGAGGAACCCGCTTGCGGTTCCTGCGATGCCGTTCCCATGGTGAAGCAAGCACGCCGATCTCTGAACTCAGCAGTTTTTAATAGTCCACCTACAGATGTTTATTAAATATTAGTCTGAAGTGCGAAGCAGGAGGTTTCTTGCCAATACGCTGGGGGACGTTCGAAGGCGTGCTTGGCACCGCGTCCCGACCCCGGGGAGAAAGCCTGACCTCGCAGCCAAGGCAGACACCAAACCCAGGGGTTTCTTTCAGTTCTTCCTTATTTTTTTTTTTCCAATAGCCTCGGGAAAGGCACCGCCGACTGCTCCTCTGTGTGCGCAACGAGAAAAACCACTCTGTGTCTTCAAAATATAGGGCAAGGCTTAATCCATTTAGGTTCGTAACAAAGAACGCAAAGGTTGCGGCAAGGGCCAAGTTTTCAGCTCCACCAAGATCTTTTCATACAACTCTGAGCACGTTAAAAGCTTTCCGAGAGGATGTCATTACAATTTACAGCCACTTTAAAGCGCACTTACTCTGCCCACGGTGGTGTAAAGGGATCTCTGGACAGGAGGAGGAGAGCATCTGAACCTTTATTGGTCTATAAAATATTTGCTTAATCCCCTAAGGACAGCGTGTACTAAATTAATAACGGGAGTCACCGTAGATCATAGCACCACGCTCAAAACTCTACTTCGAATTAAGCTTGGAATATTTTATATGTGCAGCACAGCCCTTTAATCAAGATAAACACCCATTTATAACAAACCCACATACATAATGCAGACACACTTTAGTCTTCAAAAGGCACTCTCTAAAAATCAATTACTTGACGTTAACGTCGTCCCGGCAGGCCAGGAAGCATCCCCAGCGCAGGGACGGAAAAGCACAGCCAGCCCTGCTTCCCCCAGCTCGATCCCGTGCTGAACGGCAGCGATCCGACACCCCCGACTCCGCTCAGGTGCGGATCGGCGCGTTTGATTTGCATTAGGCACGACGGCTTCGCCGGCGACGAACGGCAACGCTGCTGTAACGAGATCGCTTGGATCGAGTGTTCATTTCCAAAACATGAGAATATTTGTTACAGGAACACTTGAGCAGGAGAGGGCTAAAATTTGACGTTAAGAATATGTTCTCCCCGAAGGAATAGTTTTCTTGGTATGTGCGTCGGTGACGGAAACAACGGCGAGGGGTAAAGGCTCCCGAGCTCCCGCCCGGTGACCTCCTGCCCCCCGCCCCATGCAAGCCGTCCTGGCAACACGCATCAGGCTTTCTCCGCCAGCACGGAGGTCCCGTTCATTCACCGGCTAAATCTTATTTACAGAGCACCTAGCAACTATTCAGGAGGAAACCAGCACGCTGGAAACCAAACCCATCTGCACTCCTAAGGTGGCTCCTCTCCAGGCAAACAGGGAGCCAGCAGATGAGCTTTCCTGCGTTGAAGCAGCATATAAAATGCATCATCAATCTAAAATGTTTGTAATCGCTTCTAATATTTGTCAGCGGTGATGAGCTACTGTTTGCGTTCTGCAGGAATCTCTTCTCCCCCCTCCTCTCAGCGAGGCTGCCAGGACGGTGCGGGCACGGGGAAGCTCGGAGGGTGAGAGAACGCAACTTTTTTGAGCGTTACCATTGAGCTGCATGAGCGATGACGACATCCACAATTTATTTACATTCAGTGCCTGCAGGCAAAGTGAGGCAGACTCTGACTCAACTCTTGCACCGTGCTATAAAAAGGGATGAAATAATACCTATCAGATACGCGTCCTTGCAGCGTGCTCGCTTCCCTGCGGCCTCAGGCTCGCTCCCGGTGGTACCGCCGCAAACCTGCCGCCGCCGAACTGTGTTAGCATTAAAAAAGCACTCACCGGCCTGCTCCAGCGCCACCAGCATCGACTGCTCGATGAGGTCTCGCTCGATGAAGCTGCGGAAGTCCTCGGTGTACACGGTGAGGTCGGGCAGCTGGAAGGTGCAGATGGGCATCTCCAGCAGATGCTCGCTGCTGCCGTTGCTGGAGACGTGGGAGCGGGCCAGGGAGACGATGGTCGAGCTGGCGTGGGAAATGCCTCGAGACAGGCGTTTTTCTGAGAACGAAGATGAAAAAAACTCCTGAATGGTGCAGAAGCAGCAAACCTCGCAGAAGCAATTATCAAATCGCTGCCTTCAGCTCGCACTTTTTGGTTGCGAGCGGCTGGATTGCTCCAGCACATCAACATTTCAGGCAGCAGAAAGAAAGATTTAATCGATCCGTATCATTTTTGTGACTCGGCTCTCTGGAAGCCACCGGGTGACACTGACCTTGCACAATATCATCCTGCCGCTGGAGCGGTGGTCGCCCGGGACGGGCTGCCTCTTTTTCGGGGGGTTTATAGTTGCGTCCTTCGTTGAAGGAATGGGGCAGGTTGCCGGCATGCACTTGCCTTAGCTGTTCAAAGTCGCTCAGGGCTGCGCTCAGATCCCAGTTCTTGCCTGGATGGGAAGGTATCGATAGTGGTCACCATCACGTGAGAAAGAAATCAAATCAGTTCCTAAAACATCCATGCTAGAAACTAAAAATAGTGCAGTTTATCACGAAGCATGAAGGCATGTCTCGCAGAAACAAGGAGGAAAGCAGGGTGCAGCACCACTCGTTCATTCGCATTTCTGGAAGAGAGATAGCCGTGAACCTGAAGTGCCCAGAAAGCGTTGGCTCTGCTGCCACGGGGAGCGCGGGTGGTTTACACCTCGCGCGTGCGGGGACACATCCAGAGCTTAGAGGGAGCTACTGCTCTTGGATGCTGGACATCTGCAAAACCCAAAGAAAAGTCCAAAGACCTCAAATTTTCATAGAATCACAGAATCACAGAATGGTTTGGGATGGAAGGGACCTCCAAAGGCCACCCAGTCCATCCCCCTGCCCTGAGCTGGGATGTCTTCACCCAGACGGGGCTGCTCGGAGCCCCCTCCAGCCTGGCCTTGACCGTCTCCAGGGACGGGGCACCCACCGCCTCTCTGGGCACCCGGGCCAGCGTCTTGCCACCCTCAGCATAAAAAATTTCCTCCTTATATCTTGTCTGAGACATAATTTTGCCAGAACAAGATTCCTGGCTGTAAAATGAAGGGCAGGGTCACTATAACAGCACACGCTGAGCACAGAGCACGGGACCGGAGTAAAATAAACATCATTTTGCCCTTAGGAAAGGGAAACGGAAGGTCGGGCTGTGTCACATCCACCAACATCTATATAAACCTAACGGCAAATTGCTTTAAGTCACACCGAGCGCTTTGGTTTACGACTCTCCAACCGCGGTGGAGATAATCCGTCGCGATGCAGGCACCGCTTTGCTGACAGAGTCAACAGCCTCCAGCTCTCCTCACCCCCCATCATCGCAGGACAACGCTTGAGCAAAACCAGGCAACTTTAACAGCTGATGATCTGTAACACGACTTTTTAAACCTCTGTGCACGCTTTAAGAGACAGCCACCCCATTCTTTTCGACCTGACACCCAAAACACAGAAGCGAGCAAGGTGCCAGCCGGGCTAGGCAGTATCCAGAAGACTTTTCAGCAGGCTCACGTCATTACTGGCCAGATAAATTATTCAGCAAAACAGCCTGGACCTCGTGGAGTTGAGCGAACCCTTAAAGCAGTTCCGTTTCCCTTTCACACTACCCAGCAAGCTGCAAGAACACAATATATATTAATACTCCCAAGTCCTTCAGCATGCAATAAACTGACCTTTTACAAGCCACTGCCTTCCAAAGGCAAGAACACGCAGCAAAACCAAAGATCTACCATACGGCTTACATTTGGGGAAATTGTGATTTTTTTTTTTTTTTTTTTTATGAACACTGTTAATCTAGGCTCTTAAATTAGCAAGTTAGCAGACACTGCAGAAAGCAAGCCAACTTTATATATAGCAACTCCACTACAGGAAAGATATAAACCGCCAATTGGTTTATATGATAGCTCATGGACAATAAAAGAAGTCATTACGTCCAATTCCCTGAAGAAAATACACTTCTCAAGTATTTAAATTCTTTTGAGAGAGGTAATTTGCAGCATTTAATGATTGACTCCAAACGGAAAGTTATTTTAAGCTTTACCTTTTGAGTCAAGGGGATTTTTTTTTGCCCTCCCCCATGAAATAATGAATCAGTAGCAAGGAATGAGAATGACTCGTCAGATTAAAACTGAATTTGCTGCCACATCGCTATTTGCTTTAACGTGTCAGGGACAGGAGGACACGCTAGCGGCACCGACCCGCGGCGGCTGCGTTTCCCAACCACCCGCACCAGCGGCCACTTCAGAGATTGAGAAAAATGAACTTTGGAAACTCTACGTGAAACGACGGCAGCTGAGAGGACTCACAAATCCCAGCATTACGAGAGAACCCAGCCATCTGCGAGCCCCTGGAAAGGGTGCCTTTGATGGACTCGGCACCACGGTGCTTTTTGGCAAACAGGAGCGTGGTGGTTAGAGGCATTCAGGGCAACTTTTGCACAGAGCGGGTTTTGCTGGTGCCTGGATGATAAAGGGGAGGCTCCCTCCTCCGGCAGGAAAACCGGCGTCCCCCGGGTCACCACGAGCCAGAAGTTCAACCACAGAGACACCCGGAGCCCAACTTCTCATTGCCGGAACGTGGGACGATTTCAAAGAGCAGAACCTAAATAATTTTGCCAGTCACGATGTCCCCTTCTCCCCCGGTTCTTCGGCTTTGTGTGCGTTCGTACGCTGAAACCCGTTGCTGTCGAGGCGATGGGCTTCCCGCAGTGCCGGAGGGCAGAACGACGGAGAAGACCACCACTCAGGAGACCTGCCCTTGCCACCCGACCGGCTTCGCTTGACACGTGCGCGAAACTCAACGCGCAGACAGAAAACAGGACTTAAATTGCTCCTATCGCCCTCAAACTTCACATCTGACTAATTCACTTTATACCTCTGCTTTATCTGACTGCTTTCGCTAATACCCACCCGAAAAAGGAAAAAAAAAAAAAAAAAAAAAAAAAAAAAATCGCTGTGTTTTCCCTCATTTCCACCCCTGGCGTCGTCAACTCCACCGAGGCTGCAGAAGAAACAGCAGCGACTCAGCGGCACGGCATGAAAAGGAGCTAAAACTACCGTTGTCAAAATAAATCAACCCATGTGCCAAGCGGGAGAGGGAGAGTTTGAAGGAATATCTGCTTTAACCTTTCCTGTCGCAGGCCTAAATATTTCTTCCGAAAGATAACATTAGAGATCCTGACACGAAACAAAGCAACCTAAACCCAAAAACCAGCACATAAACACACCACGAAACCCACAACTCGCCAGACTTCCGCCGAGACGACGCTCGGCTGTCAAAATTAAAGGCTGAAGCCCTGAACCCGGCAGAGCTAATGGGAGTTTTGGCGAGGAAAAAGCTACGAATCGCTGCTGCGAGGGCCGAGGAGAGCCAGAGCCAAGCAGGTGGAGCAAACTGCCTAAAGACACAGATTACAGCCGCAATTTCAGGGCTTTGAATTCATTACTGCCAGCGCACCCGGAGCGGCAGCAGCCGGGGAGCTGGCGCGGAGGCCGTAGGAGCATCAGGTAGCCCCGGGTTCAAGCAATAACAAAAATGACCCGTATTATACGAGAAAAGGGATGATAGCGAGGAACACAGCAAGTATGGTCTTGCGTTGTAATTACAGATTGGTTAATTAGGTACAAACCACCCCGCTTCTCACGCAATGTTTCTGTCCTCCAGCATTACAACAGATGCCAGCATTTACTCCCCGTCCTTTTGTCGACATTAACCCAACGGCAACACTCGCGAGCAAGCTTACAGCCCCAAAATTCAGAGCTGGCATCCTTTCTCCTCTACCCTTCCCATTGCTCTAAGCGCAGGGTGAAAAAAATTACCTGCAGCCTTCAACTAAAGGCGATCGCTAACGAGCAGCTTCCCCATCTGAGGGGGTTTTTGAGAAAGGCAACCTTACACTATATTTTTAGGGCAAATCTACGTGCTCTTTTAAGTACATAGAGCCCTAGAAAGCTGCCAGCGCGGCGTGCCGAGGCTCTCGAGGGCTGGCGCGCCCGTTTAAAAGCAAACTGATCGCAGCTGATGTTTGCGTTCAACTCCTGAGCCCCCCAGTGCTCTCCATCACCCTAAACCGCCCGCTCCTGTTGGGTAGGCAGGCTCCCACGCCGGGTGCGGAGGGGGCTGTAAGGGGGTGCGCTGCCAGGAGAGGTCACCGGCACCGACAAAACAGCAATTTGGATCGGCATAATCAAACCACCTTCACAAGCAGAACAAGATATACCAGTAAAAGCACGGCTTTGCCTATATAATTACCCCTATACTGCTTTCCAAACGCAGGCAGCCTTCACCTAGTGCTATCCCTTCAACCCCTTTGAAGGCATCGCTGCTATAAAGAAAAAAAATCCTGAAGTTTTGCTGCTCGCGGTGAACGCCACGCGCGAACGGAGAGGATGAACGAAGGGAAACCGCGCTCCCGGTCGACGCGTTTCTCCTTCCCAACGTTTGAAATTCATTATCCGATGGACGCGTAACAAGAAACCGAGGCAGAATTTCACCAGCCGCGCCGCCGAGGGCACGATTTCAATCTCTCCGGCTTCGCGCTCGCCTACCCCCAGCCCCGGGGTCTGGCCAGCAGCTCCCTGCCCCTCTTGCAACGCCTTTTTTCCTACCAGCCCCCCGTCAGCCACCGCCTGCCTCTTCCCTTCTTTTATTCCCAATTTTATTTACCTTCCAGCAGGTCTCGGGCCAGTCCTGGCTCGGCCCCCGTTGAGCGAACAAAATCCGACAGGACGATGTCCATAGCCGAGGTCTTGCGCTCATGGATTCCTCCTGGCAGCTGGGGTCGGCGGCGCCCGGATCAGCACCTCGGCATCAATCTAGGAACGAGACCAACAACGCGCGCAGCTCGCATTACAAAGTATAAAATAATTAGCCCGGCCAGGCAGCCTCCGAGCTGGCCGGGAACTACCTGAGAGTAGGTGCCAAGGGGGGAAAATAAACCTCCCCCGATAAAATTAGTTGTGCTTTGCGCCTGGTGTTTAACTAATTGATAATTGGGAGAAAAAAATACAAGTTTTGCTGCTTTCTCCCCGCAGGTGAACGGGCCGTAACGACTCCGCTAACGAGGGGCACGCCAAGGGCTCAGCAAGCTCAGGAAAACGAGAAAAATCAATTCTCGTTTCAGAGGCGGCGGAGCTTTTCTTTCCAAAATCACGGCCAAGGAGCTGGGAGAACCAGCGAGTTTGGTAGCAGCAAGAAAGCAGAAAGTTTCTGTTCTACATCTGCAGAGGGTTCAGCATCCCTGCCCTCCCCGGCAGGCGGTCCCCCTCCTGCTTGCACACGAGGGAAATAAAAGCAAGACCGAAACGCTGTAATTAGTAGATGTTGCCTATGCAAAACCAAACAAAAAGCCCCTTTCAGGCAAAACAAACAAAAAAAAAACAACCTCAAAACAATTCCTCTTCTTGCAGGAAAAAAAAAAAAAAAAAAAAAAAGCACCAGCCCGGATCTCCTTCCCAGAAGGGAACAAAACCAGCCCGTCCGAAGGTATGTTACGTAAATGTTAAGTCCTAAGATTCAGAGAGGTGTGTGCTCTTGCTGTGCATTCAAAATCCTGATTTTCTGCATTCCTCGAGGCAGAAACGGAGAGCCGCGCACACCCGCAGGAGCTCGGACCGGGCACACAGCTCCGCGGGGATTTATTTTGCAGTTCAAGGGTTATGGTAAAAATTCTACCGTCAAGGAAGAGAAACCGCTGGGAAAAACAGTCATCCTGAGCTGAAAGTCTGGCACGCGAAGAAGAGGGGAAAAAATTCGTACGGCTGGTTGAGGGAGGCCTTGCCGTATTGAGAGCAGGATAGGGAATCTCAGCGTTACGTGGGAGACGAACAAACCTGTTCGTTTGTTTGCCCGGTGCCTTAAAAACGTCTCCTTTCAGGATTATTCCTAAAGATGGGCAAAACTCCCCAATGGCACGCAACTCCCAAACCCCGAGAGCAGCAAGTTAAACATCCACGCTTTAATCTGGAATTTCCTGGCTTTGTTGGTTAAATACCGTTCTTATTATCTTCCACGCTCGCTAATCGTACGCTTATTAACTTCGGGCACACGGAAAAACGACTTAATATTCTTTTATCACCGGAGCAATCTCGGGGCTGTTGTCGGCTGAAGGCAATCCTAAACCCGAGCGCATTCAGACAGCGAAATTTGGCAGGGGATTTCTTCCTCTTGCCCCACCGACGATGCAGGGAACATCCCTAACCAGGAGCCAGGCGTTTGTATCCTCTAACCACCGGCAAGAGCTATAGAAACAGCAAATAGCTTCTCAACGAAAACTCACTGCCATAAGAGATAACTTCCTTCTGGTGGGTTCGGCATTTAAAAAAAAATTAAGCGTGCGCAGCAAAGCGCGGCTTTTGGGGAGGAAAAGAGCAGCAGCACAGCCCACACCCGCTAACGGATGGCATTTGCAGTTACCCAGCAAACTCCCGCGCGCTCAAAAATGTCAGGCAAAACACAGATGGAAAACTCCGGGTCCGACGACACGGCGATGAACCGTTAGAGAGATTTATCGCCGGGGTTCAAGCAAGGAACGTTCGCTCCCTCTGGGTTTAGTTTTTAGTTATTCTTTTCTTTCCCGTGCAAGGGAAACGCTCTCTCCTCTTCCCTCCCTCCATAACAGGTAGGAAATCCAAGCCCAGAGAGATCTGCAACCGCAAATATATCATCCAGCAAAGGCTGCAGGCGTCAAGCACGCCCAGATACCCTCCGTAAGCGTGTGCATATCCGTGGGCAGGCGCGATGCTCTCACGGTCGCTTCCAGTGCTGGGTATAATCCATAAGCGAGCTTTCCCGTTCCATCGCCAATAGAAACGTGCTAAAGAAACCGTATTTAGGACTACAAACCAGCCATTTCCACGATCTCTGCGATGCTGACAGTTCCTTGCAGGACACACCAGCAGGAATTAAGCAAATTAAATGGTGAATAGCCACGATTTCATCTTCCCGCACAACAGCCTCTCCTCTCCGCGTGGTGGCCGGCATCGCCATCGCAGGAACTTCACCCCAAAACCCGCCGGGTACCAGCTTTCCTCCGATATTTAATGGGAATACGCAACAAAAACAGGACTAAGAAAACACGTTGCCTGAAGATATTGGAGGAGCATCCCCAATGCATCCGACGTGGATGGAAAGCCCCTGATGCCAAGCGCCTCGCCTTTCATATTTTAGATTTTTGGGATGAATTTGCACGTTTAGCAAAGTGGTTTATCAGATTTTTATTATACAGCTTTGTTACAAATCTGAAATACTGAAGAAAGCCATCGTATCCCATGTTACGGGGTTTTTCCCTTATCAGCGCCCATTCCTTTCAGCTATTGAGAAATACTTCATAACCAGTACTTAGCAAGGAAACGCTACTTTCCAAATATTTACATTTTAAGCTATTCCAGGGGGAAAAACAATAAAAATACCCTCGAGCGCAATGCTGCGTGCACCCGAAGCTTTTGCTGTTTAAAGGCTGTGCGCAAAGCACCAGCCGAATTTCGAGGGTCCTGCCTCCCGCTGCCATCCACCGCCCTCGCGCAGAAAGGACGGCGTCCAAACTTCCCTCTTTCCAGCAGCACAGAGCCAAAACCCAATTGCCTCAATTTGCAAAGACTTTAATTAGACCGATTCCCCGCACGCTGCCTGGCTACGGGGGGGAAGCGCCCAGAAAGACCAGCGAGGCGGGCTTCCGAAGACGCCGCTATCCCTAAATTCCTTTAGCTTTCCCTTTTTTTTTATTTTTTTTCCATCTTTTTTGAGATGTTTGCAAGTCTTGCACATCCCTCGAAGCTTTTCTCATTTAAGTCCCCCACCGGGCTGCTGAGCAGTAGCCACTGAGGTAAGGTTTTAGAAACCCAGCGTGTTTTCCTTAATTGTATTTTCAGGTACAAAAAGGAGTCGAGAATACCCATCTCCGAGCTCCTCAGATAATGAAAATCTTGATACGAGCGGGGGAAAATGACAGCGTGGAGCACACCGAGCTCTGGACTCACGGAGAGGCGACGGCCGGCTCGCGCAGACCGGGATCGGCGAGGCTTCATCATCGACTCCGAATTAAAACACACTCTTCAGAGCTTCAAAACAGTTTAAAACAGTGGGCAGGAACGCTTGGCAGCAATCCTCCCGCGGTGGTAAGGTCTTATCAGCTCCTTCCCATCGTTTTTCTGGTGAGAAGCAAGACTTCCTTGCTGCTTTTGGCACGAATATCGCACCGCAGCCCAAATCACAACTGCTGCTCTCGCAGGCACCGTGGGGCGAACGCTTTGTGGACGGCTTTCCAGGACCGAAGCCATCACCTATTACGAGCAACCCCGAAGGCGATCCACCTGCGGCATCTTGGCAGTATGTGTTCAGTATTTTATCTAAGAAAAAATGGCAACTAATTCACCGGGGAGCTGTCACGCTTCCCTCGCTGAGGTTTTCAAAACTTGGAAGAAAAAAAACCAAACCACTCCACCCCCCAAAAAACCCATCCACACACCTTTATTTGCACAATCCAATATTGATATCGCGCCTCGAGAGCTGGGGATGCAAAGGCAGCTCTGCTCTGTAAATCCGGAGGATTTACATCTCTCTTCAGCCTCACGCAAACGAGGTTTCTCAAAAATCTGCATAGAGGACCGAAATAGATGCCTGGGGAAGAAGAGTGCCTCCTCCACAGCGAAATCTGGGAAAAGAGATTCCCATTTGAACAACCACGCGGCTGGGAAGCGCGCAATTGCGCGTTGTTATTTGCGCCCCGTCAGTAACACCGTTTCGCGCGGCCGGCGTCGAGCAGCAGCGCAGCAGCGGGCGTTCACGCAGCACCCAGCACATCGGGGGGGAATGCTGCAAAATATACACCCAGCCACGTCGCCAGATTCCCGACGGACAGAAATTATCCCATTTCAGCCATCTCCCCGCAAACAAACAGGAGAAGCGAGACCGAGGGACGCAGCACATTCACTCCCTCTCCCTCCCGTTCAGCTCTACCTTAAAATATGGAGAAAAAAAAAAAAAAGATAAATCACTTGCAAGGGAATAAACCATTTGATGGAAGCGCTGCTTTGGTTGCTGCGGAACGTGGGTTTTCGGGCTTCAGGTCCTTAGTTGTAATCCTAATTTTCTTGGCATCGTACCCAGTTACCTCCTTCCAGCTCGCTCCCCCTCAGAGCTGTTCTGCAACTTCGTTATCTCCTTACATCCTTCATGCTTTCTCTCCCGTGGTTCGCGGCCACTCCGATCTCGCCGTTGAGCCTCCGAGCTGGTGGGAGGTTGAACGCTTTGACGAAACACCGCAGACGAGGATTATCCATCTCGTCGCAGCCTCCTACGAGGACCTGCCCTCCTCTAGGAACGGTAGAGCATTAAATTCGCTGAAGACTTTCATCCCGACTGCTTTTGGCCAAAGTTTTTGAAAACGTGAGAGTTTATTAGCCCCTCTTTCGCTGATGGATTTCGCGGCTTCCCAGACGTCGCGGCGTGCTTTGGTGAAAAACTGGCAAACCCCAGGGAGAACAAACTCAAAACCAAAGCAAGAGGCAGTGCAAGGAAGCTAAATTGAAAATACAACCAGAAGAAGCCAAAGAAGGTAGAAGAGTCCAAAGGGGAAAAGCTCAAGAGAAAACAAACCTTCTCCTGGCATCGGCAGCAGCACCAGCGGCTCGGAAGGAGAATTCCACCGAGTACGTACCGGCCCAGCCCCAGCCCGCTGACAACGGTGTCAATATTGTCTTTGAACCGTGCGTGACGCCTCGTTTAGAAGCCACAATGTCCCAGACTGCCAGGAATCCTCCGAGCCCGACGCCTCTTCTGCCGTGACGCAAGCGCTCAGCTATGCGGGCGAAACACGAGGGACCGGAGCGGGAGTCGTGCCGCTCGCTTCTGGTGCCTCCTGATTAAAATAAAACCCCCTACGTTCGAGGCAAACACTGGCATCTTTCAGCTCTCGGCATGACGCTTCTCCCCAGAATTTGCCGTATCACCGTCCAGATAAAATTGGCGTTTCAGAGGGTTGACCTTTCTCCTCCCTCGTCCCAAGTACCAGCACCCGTGCCCTCTTCATACACCCCCAATCTCTCGCCAAGTGCCATAAAGATAAGAAATCAGGTAAAAGCTCAGCGTGGAACCCACATTCACCCTATTTTCCATTCTCCTTTTCCTTTAGGAACACAGACGCTTTGAACACGAGCTCCAGACATCGCCGTCAGCGGGCCACCAGCAGCATCTTCAGCACATCTGCAACCTCAGCTCTCCTAAAAGCCGCTCGTTTTAAGGATGCTCCCGTCTCCAGGAGCCTCTTTACGACGTCGTCTTACAACTCCGTCGGATGCGTCACGCAGGCACGGGGTAACGTCAGCACTGCCTGAGAAGCCAGGTACTTTCAGAGCAGCTTGGCCTAACTCCGGGCACGGGGCATCATCGGGAACCTCATTTCAGAAGCAGCTCCCTCCCAACACAATTCTCCGAGTGCCCGCATGGATAGAAATGCCTTTATTAGGAGAAGCGGAAAAACCACCTACCCCATAGGGATGTCACAATATTTAGTTAGCTAATGCTTGTAAAATGCTATAAAAAGCTTAATTAAGCCTCGCCCTTATGAGACACGGGAAGGATTCGCAGGCTTGCTTCGGAGGCAGGAGACAGGCGAGCGCTAGGCAGCAAAACCCCGAGCCTGGGAAGCGTTCCCGCCTCCCAGCCAGGGCATCGCTGGACGTTTCAGAGTTAATCTCGGGGAAAGCCCCAGAAAAACTGCAAGTGCACTCGCCTCATAGTCAGAGGCAAAGATTCTGGCCAGTATTTTAAACGTTCATCTGCAAAAGAGCACGACACTCAAATCTAATAAATAATAACCTCGTAATGCACAGGACCGGATTCTTGCATGACCGACTGCCAGCTACGGGACCAAACCCCCTCCATCAAGGGCCTCCTCAGCTTCTGCTATCAAAGCTTATAAAAGCGATTTACGACCCGATCGGGTCAGGCGGAAAGGTGTGGATTTACTGCTGCCTGCAGTCACTTCTCCATGATAAGGCAGGAGTTTAGAAGGCAAGGACCGCTCAGCGCTACCACCCCATGGAAACACGCTGGGCGCATCGGTACGGGTGCCAGGGCGGCCCGCGGCGATGGCAGCTCCATCTGCCCCGAAATCGGCTGGTCGGCGGTGGCCGTCGCTGCTCCCAGCGCCCATCAGCCTCTGCAAGAAGTCACCATCCCCTGCATCGGTCACCGGAGCCGGCGGCACGAGCAGCCCCGCTCACCCGCAGGGAGCGCGACTCGGGCTGCTAATTAACGGGATTTAAACACCCATGGCCGACGTTGCCCGAAGGGAGGGCTCCCGCCAGCCGGTCCCCGGGGAGATCTGCGGGAACAACCACCCCGGCACCGGGGCGAAGCCTTTATCTGCGCAGCCGGTCGCAGGCTGAGCTTCCACCCCAGCTCGCACGGGGCAAGCGGCAAGGGCGTCCCGCTCGTCCGCGCCGACAAGCTCCGAAATAAGCCTGAATTTAAATCCAACAGAATTAGTCGATCGCATCTCTGAAGGCCGCATTCAGAAGCGTATTAATTCAGTTTTAACTGCTCTCCTCCCCTTGATTTTTAAAGATTCACAAGAACTCAAGGTACGATGCCTTTCTGCCTGCGCTGGTCTTAAATAACGCAGGCTCAAAACAAAGCTAAAAGGTTATTCAACAAATTCCTCTCCACCTTGAGGTGTTTCTAAAACATAAAAGCCACAGGGTGTTGCTTAAATCAACACAAGCAAGGAGGAGAGGAGAGGAACGGCTCGCGAGCTCCCAGCCCCTCTCCTGCCACGCGCGGGGATCTCGGGCCGGAGCAGCGCGGTGCCCCGCCGGACCCGGAGGGGTTTTGCAGGACTGCCAGCAAATGGTTTCAGGCTGATTCACTGGGTCTTCTGGGTTTGTTTTGTTTTTTTTTTAATTGTTCCGTCCAGAAAGCGTGACTGAGTTCATTGCTGCTGGAAATACTTCACCCCGTTTCGCCGTCATGTCTGAACATGCCGTCATACTTGCGAAGCGCGGTCCTCTCCGAGCTGCGGAAGGAGGGAGCCGTCAGCAGTCAGCTAACGAAGGAGACGACTCCCCTGCGAGAGAACCTTTGCTGCAGACAACACGAGGTTGACAACGCTGGGCTAACCCTCCCGGTCAGCTTACGGCGACGCACCGAGCTCTGCCTCCGACAAACTCTTCCCGTGTCTCTGCTTGGCACCACACCACACCAGCTGCTTTATCAGTTGCGTGCAAATACGAGAAGAAAGCACAGAAAACACAAGTTTTCGACTGTACGCGCAACACCCCTGATAAGAGCCTTCTGGATTACAAATATTTAGGAGCCTGCATCGTTCTGCTTGTTTCTACAGTAAGACTGCCCTGGTTTCTGAAAGCCAATCTTATCAAAACCAGCAACAGAGCGTGAAATCTTCAGTTCTGGCACAAAAGCAGGTCGAACAGAAAAAGAAGCGAAACTCAGTCTTTATTTATTTATTTATTTTAAACCAGACTCGGAAGAGCTGCCTGGTGAGAGACGCGCCGGTGCTGCCCCGCCAAACCCCCGAGTCCCGGCGGACATCGAGACCCGAAGCCACCGGCGCAGGACCGGGCGCCCGCCGCGGGCTCAAACGAAGGCAGAAGCGGGTGTCCGCGCCCCTTCAGCCCTCGGGCATCGCTCCCCGCGCGCCGGGCAGCCGGACACAGCAACCAAAACTATATTAGGAAACTTTACAGTTTCAGCCCAAGGAAAACGTTTCCTTTTGCGTCAAAAGCCCACGTGCAACCTCTCTTGTTTTTAAACTCCAGCTTTTAAGTCAACATCGTAACAGACATCAGCAACCGAAGAGGACTTTCATCTTCAAGTGCATTTAAATACTCCCTCTGCACCGCATGTATTCTGATTTTAGACAGAGCTTGGGCTGGGAAGCTGTGTTTCCCAGCCTAGTTACTGAAAAATCTCTTTTGTTAAGATGAGGGCACGGCGCTGTCGCAGCGCAGGGGCGGCAGGCGGCCGCCGGGCCGGGGTACGTTTGCTAAGGAGGAGCACGAGGAAAGGGTGGGCCAGGCGGGACCAGACCAGCGCGGCCCGGGGGCCTCCGAGAGCCAGAAGCCAAGCAATCCATAGGACAAGTTCATGCCATCGGTGATTTTAACACACAAAACCACACCAGTAACAAAGTCTTACACCACGACGCCCTAACTTTTGCTGGCTGCCCGCCCACGGACGACACACCGGATTTTATTACGTTACCCGTAGGCTTCTCCGCTGCTTCTGCCCGGGATTTTTAGCAACGTATCGACGTGCTCTTCCCCACCCCGGCAGCTCGCGGCGGGGCCCGAGCACGGCGATGTTTCCAATGGAGCAACGCGGTGGTGAGATTACACCGAGCCCTGAGTCACACCTAGCTCTGGACTATAATAAGCGTGATCCTTACACAAACAGTATTTCTTGCTCGGTCACCACACCCATAAAAACAGCGAGTGAAAGCCGTGCATCCCCGAGCGCCGTCAGGATGCCTCCACCTATCGCTAATTCAGACCTTCATCCTTCCAGGCGGTGACACGACACGGGACAAGACCCTCTCTGGTTTTGCCTCTTCCAGAAAGGGGCAGCGAGGAAAAAGCCGGGTCCGGTTCATCTCTACGTCAGTCTGCAAAACCTTCGTAACGGAAATTAAAGCACTTAATACCAAGCGCCTGTCTAAAACAAGAGTAAAGTCAGGAAAAATACACAGAAGCAAAGCGACTCGCAGCCGCCTCGCTGCCCGCGCCCTCTCCGCAGGGTAACAGGCCACCAAAACGCCATCTGCCAGGCGCGGTACGACCTCGCCAGAAGCAAAGCCGGGGAGGTGCAGAGCACCCCGCTCCTCCGGGGCGGCCTGCGGAGACCGCAGCACCGCGCTCCGGCCCTAACTCCGTCAGGCAAATTAAAAGAGATCGAGGGAAAAAATAAAAAGGAAGCAAGGTAAAACAATTAAAGGTACCTCAGCTTCATCACTTCTGTCTTCCAGGGCACGATGGGGGGGGAACAACAACAACAACAACAAACCCCATCAAGCAGATTTAACCAAATAAGCATTGCACCAGAAACACACACAATCCGCAGAACAGGAAAGATGGACTATTGGTTCCAGGATGATAATTTTGAGGGGCTCTAATTTTCTTATTTTGTTAAAATTTCAACCCGTGCTGAGAACACGTACTTCAGAAAAAGAAAAAAAAAATATTTTTAAGGGCTAAATGTCAAAGCTAAGCATGAAACACGATGTGAAACTCCTGCACTGTAGGCAGCCTTTGCTACTTTTAAAAAGGTATTTCCAGGAGTATTTTAGGAGCACAAAACTACGCCGCCTCTTCCCTAGATTCGCCACGTGATTTTTTTGACGGGCAGGACCCCACGCCAGGACGCCGGCTCCGGTCCCAGCGGCACAAAGTCAGCGCACGACCTTGGCCAGGCGCCTCCGCCACGTCCCAGCCCCAGAAGGGCCAAGAGGAGCCCCCACGCCGGGCCCTCCGAAGCCCCCGGCTACCTGCAGACGAGACCCAAGGCAGGAGGTGCCAAAATCCATGGGAGATCTAGGCTTTGCCAGACGCAGCCAGCAGCTTTTTGCTCCCCACCGGCACTCACCCGCTTTGCTTTGCAAAGCTGCGCCAGAAGGAAGCTCCCGCGAGCGATGCACAAAACGTATCGAACCCCTACACCAAAAACCCACCCAAAAACCTGCAAGGAGCAGCCCTTACGTCTAACGCAGAGGGGAATGTGCCAGGCTCGCTCTCCCCGCAGACCCATACGCAAACCTTGCCCCAACGACAGGTTCGTGGTGCAACCCGGAGGTGAGATGGGCGAGACCGCGGCGCCGTGAGCGGCCCCGCACCTGAGCTGACCAAGCCCTGCTCTTTACTTAATGAGCCTTATCAGAAAAGCTACGAGCAAAATAAGCTACTCACATGGCTCGAGCAAGACCTGAAGGTCCTCGAGGGAGGTTCCTCGCTTTCTCCTCCTTCCCACGAGCGCGGGGCGCTGCCTCCGTCCCAGCCCACATCCCTGACCTGACGCCGGCAGGTTACCTAACGCGCGCGAGAACAGCCGAAACACAGAGCCGGGATTAGCGATGCTGCGCTGGACCTGACCTGACCTAATACTTTATTATAGTCACTAAGCTCCGACTAGGTGCTGTACGAGACGGGATACGGACCACGCAGCTCCCGCTGCATCGAGGGCAAAAATCAAACCGGCAGATCATCATCGAACCTCCGTTCGGCCCAGCAAAATACTTATTCCCCGTGAAAAGGAAGGTGCGAGCTCGCCAGCTCCTTCAGCCCAAAGAAAGGGCGCTGTGGACGCAAAAAGGAAGCCAGTCCACAAGGCAAAAAGAGGAATATTTGTAAATAGCCGCGACGAGCAGCCCGCGGCCGGGCTGGACGCAGCGCTGAGGTCGCAGGGCTACAGCATCTCGGGTTCGGTACAAGTAGCTCTTCAGCGAGATTTACCGTCCTGTGCAAGCCTGCCCTCGGAAGCCTCCGGCAGATTTCTGGCAGGAGCCGGGCTGCTGCAGGACAGCACGCCGTCCCCGCAAACGGAGCCTCTCCAGCAGGGAAAAGGCGTGTTTAAAAATACGCTGTTGCTCAAGAGTCGGAGCACGAGAAAAGCAGCAGTTAAGCAAGAGCGGCAGTGAAAGTTTATAAAAACGTGACGATTTTCATATGCTTAACTGTTTGTAAATAAAAACTTTACCCTGTTTTCCAGATTACAGCTACCTGCTTCCCTTTGCTCCGAATACAACCACGCTCATTTCAACACCCAGATTATTCTGAACGCTGGGTTGAAGAAACATCGGCAGCGGCACAGGAGCGAAGCCTCAAAGCCGTACAAAAGCCGAACAGTCTCCAACACAAACGCAGCAGCTTCCTTACGTCCGAGGCTCTACCCACATCATCGTCACCATCACCACTCTTATTTATCAATTCCTGAAAAGTGCAAACCTCCTCGAAAGAGGAAAAATTACAAACCTCAACTTTCCGTTTCAGAAAGGCCCTGAAGGCAAAACAACGGCTCAAACCCTGACGCGGATTGTGTATTACGTTAAAAAAAAAAGCATCATCGGTGCAATAATTAGTCAGGATGATTATCGAGCAAGCATGGTCTAATTTTCACAGCATCCTTGCTTCCACTTTCAGCACCTTTTCACCTCTGACAGCCACCCCCGGGGGGGGACGCGGGGTCCCGTACACCCGGTCCCGGGGCAGACGCCAGGCCAGCCGGCACGGAGGCAGCAGCCAGGACCCGGGGGCGAAAGCGCGGCCGCGTTTGGGATGGAGAGCCGACGGCGAGGATCCCACCGCGGCGTAGAGTTAAGGGCTGTGACGTTCGGCCGCGAACACGCCGCCCTTCGCAGGGCCGCGGTAGCCGCCTCATCAGGACGAGGGGTGGCGGCGGCAGGAACAGAAGGCAAAGAAATCATTGCACAAAGCGGAGTTTCCTAAAATCGTCCTTCCTTACGCTGCGGCTTGATAGAGCCATTAAATCGTTTGACGAGCGCGGCAGCACCCGCTCTCAGGAGCGGGGTTACACCCTCAAGAATTATAGTAATTCCATAACAACCCGTCTTAGGCTCAATTCCCGTTTTAGCCAACTACGAGGCACGTATCTAAAATAAACACAGTTTTCTCAGCGGCTGCACACAAGGAAATTCAGTTTGAGGCACATTCACCTGCTCCAATCGGGCTGCTGCTATTTCCAGCGCAAACCCTGGTTTTGCGCGAGGCCGGCACTCGCTGTCCTCGCCGGCCTCCGGGGGGGATGCTCCTAACGAGCACCTCCGCAAACCAGGCCACGGCAGATGTCGCCACCCTACTAAGCGCCGTTTTCTCCCCGTAGTATTTTGATCCAGCGCTCTTCCTGCCGGGGAAATCTATTTTTCCGTCATTTGAAGCGGTGAGTTTAGAGTTTAACTAAAGCACCGTCAGAGCCGAGGCGCTTGTTGAGATACAGAGTGAGAGCACTTCCCCGCCACGGAGAGCGAAGTCACGTCCCGCTGCGACCGCACGGCATCAGGCGGCAGAGACTCGCCAGAAACACGGGGAACTCTCGGCGCAAAACCAAACCGACAAAAACGAAGGCACCAGAAAGACCACGGTCCTGATCTTCCGAAGTATTTGGGGGCACAACTCCTCTCCGCATCCCCTGCCTCCCTCTGTTCTCGGCAGGGATTTGCAGGCTTGATGCCCCGCACTCGCCTGCCGAGAGCCGACGAGTGTTTCTACACCTACAAACGCACTCGGAGAAAGCCCGGCTCTGCCGAGTCGCGTGCTCCTAACGCGTATCCCGACAGACGTCCCTTCCAGATGCACCAAATACAAAAGCCGTGAGCTGCCGCGCCGCCTCCCCTCCATAAGCTGATTTCTTTAGCAAGCAAAAACGCACGTTCCAGTAGTTAAACACCACATTTCTTCAAAAAACGACGCAGCGCAGATGCGCGCTGCTCGAGCTGCTGCACAACGGCTTCGCCAATACGTTTTCCACCACGAACATCCCTCGTATTTCCTGGGAAAAGAACGTTTTCCTTGCAACGCCGGGGTAACGACTCACGGTCAGCAGAAAGGAGCTCGGCCCCCGCCCCGCGCAGGTTAAAGCTGCGATGCCGCAAGTCCCTGTGCCAACTGTTTATTTTCCTTTTACGCCTACTTTAAACAGCAGCTTTTGTTCTACTGAAACTATTAATCCAAGTCTTAAAAAAAGAAAAAAAAGCCTTGCGGTGCTAATTGTATTTTAAACACCATGAAGAAAACCAGTTCCAAAGAAAAAAATTGCCACGATGCTTTAAAGTCCAACAGAGCAGCGTTAAACAGAGCTTCACGCTCTTTACATCGCCGCATATAGAACAGCGCTGCGCTGCCGGGGTCGGGAACAGCCGAGCTCTGCGCAAGGCGGGGCAGAAAGCGAACCCAAACCAGAAAGTCCGACTGCGGCGTACGAACGGGAGCGACCGCGATCAGTTGTCGCCGAGGCCCGCAAACACGCGGCGGGGTCAGGAAGAAGAAATCTGACATTGTCAGCGATCCGACGTGGAGAATTCCAGCCACCGGGTTTGACTGTTCCGGCTACGCGACTTAAGCTGACAATAACGTCTTTATTAGCCCTGCGTTTCAAAGTTGAATATCATCCCCCCGCACGCTGCGAGCGCATCGCCGCCAGCCAACGCGCTGTGTAACTCATCAGCACGTATACGGCGCCGCGCCGGCGTTAGCCCATTTTACAGACGGGTAAGCGGAGAGACATCGCGGCAGGGATGAGCGACGCTCTCCCCGCTGTCACAGGGAGCCGCTGCCGGCTCCCGGGAGGATCCGTCCCGTTACCGCGCTCCTTGCGCAAGCGACTCCCACGGCAGAGCGTCGGTGCAAAGACGTTTCCCTTAAGCATGGGATTGTCAGAGATGCTCGAGCCGGTGAGTCACCGCCAGCCTCCTCGCCCACAAGGAAACCATACGGAGTCCATGGCTCGGCAGCGAGGCAACCTGTAATTAGCCAGATGAGAAACTCCCTTTCCTCCCGAGATTAAGGACAGTAAACTCTCGGAGTTGTTTTTAAGCTCGTGCCTCGCTGTGGCACGGCCGAGCAACCCGAGCGCGAGCACGGCCTTGGCCCCGACGGTTACACGCAGACCTTCACGCCAACGCCCGGCGCGGTTAAACGGGCGCACGAAAAGAGACGACGGCTTTTCACCGGGGCGAAACCCTCGGCCGGAGGCTGGCAGCAAAGTTTGCTCCGGTTCGAACGCAAAACCGGGGACTGAGAAGCCGTAGGGATTTCCAGGCTGCAAACGGCAAATCCTAATGGGATCAGACCAGAGGGAAAGTAACCAAATCGCAACTATTTGGTCCCAAATCACCAGGAGTGAGAACGTTTCCATGACCCTGCGCCCACCGCCCCGGCCTTGCCCCTTCCTACGCCCCGTTTTAGCTTAGACCCGGCTCGGGCGCTGGACGGAGCGACCGCAGACGCCGTCCCGGCGCAGCCGTGGTCGCTCCCGTTGCAAAGCCGGGCTCCCCCTCCCCAACCCGGGGATTCACTCGAGCCGAAGTTGTTGAGATCGGCCCCACGCTGCCAGAAGCCACCGAAACCTCCGCTCCCTCCGCTTTGAGTCACCGGCTGGGGCGGCGGGGACCGGAGCGGGGCAGCCGCTGTCCCGGGGCTCCTCACAGGGCAGGAACGGGCGGGGAGGCGGGAGGAGGGCGGCCGCGGACCGGCCACGGCGGCGGGCGGGAGCCCGGCCGCCCCCGGCGCCGCTTCCCCCTCCCCGGCCCGGGGCGGCCGCAGCGGGAGCCCGCCCCGCCCGGGCGCCGCGCCGGGACCCCTGGCTCCTGGGGGCCCAGCCCCGGGCCCAGACGGGGCCTGCGGCCGCCCGGGGACCCCGCCGCTCCCTGGGGCAGCGCCGCGACCCCAGCGCCGCCCGCCGCCGCCCCAGCAGCGCCGAGGGCGCCGCAGGCCCGGCCCCGCCGAAAACTTTCCCGAGCCCGACCCCGCCGGGCGGGCGTTACCTGCGCGGGGCTCCATGGCGCCCCGGACCGGACCGGACCCGACCCGACCGCCGCCGCCGAGGCCGCGCTCCCGGAGGGGCGGGATGGGGAGGGGAGCGCGGTCCGCCGCCGCCCGGAACGCCGCGCCGCCCCCGTTCCCGCCCGGAACGCTTTGGCGGGCGCACGGAACCGCCCCGCCCCGCCCCGCCGGGCTGGGCCGAGCCAATGGCGGCCCCGCGGCGGCCACGCCCCTTCCCCGCGCGTGCGCGGGGGCGGGAGGGGGAGGGCGCCCCCTGCGGCTGGGCGGGGCCACGTCCGCGCCCCGGCGGCGGCCAGTAGCCCCCTGCCTGGGGCCAGTGGCCCCACCGCGGGGCTTGTAGCCCTTCGTGGGGCCCGTGTGGGGCCAGTACCCCCCTGCCTGGGGCCAGTGGCCACACCACGGGGCTTGATAGCCCTTCCTGGGGCCCGTGTGGGGCCAGTAACCCCCTGCCTGGGGCCAGTGGCCACACCACGGGGCTTGATAGCCCTTCCTGGGGCCTGTGTCGGGCCAGTAGCCCCTGCCTGGGGCCAGTAACCCCACCGTGGGGCTTGTAGCCCTTCCTGGGGCCTGTGTTGGGCCAGTAACCCCCTGCCTGGGGCCAGTAACCCCACCGTGGGGCTTGTAGCCCTTCCTGGGGCCTGTGTCGGGCCAGTAACCCCCTGCCTGGGGCCAGTGGCCCCACTGTGGGGCTTGTAGCCCTTTGTGTGGCCCATGTGGGGCCAGTACCCCCCTGCATGTGGCCAGTAACCCCACCGCGGGGCTTGATAGCCCTTCCCAGGGCCTGTGTGGGGCCAGTACCCCCCTGCATGTGGCCAGTGACCCCAGCGCGGGGCTTATAGCCCTTCCCGGGGCCTGTGTGGGGCCAGTACCACCTGCGTGTGGCCAGTACCCCCCTGCATGTGGCCAGTAACCCCAGCATGGGGCTTGTAGCCCTTCATGGGGCCTGTGTGGGGCTATTACTCCCTGCATGTGGCCAGTAACCCCAGCGTGGGGCTTGTAGACCTTCCTGGGACCTGTGGGGGGCCAATAACCCCCTGCATCTGGCCAGTAACCCCAGTGCGGGGCTTGTAGCCCTTTGTGGGGCGTGTGGGGGGCCAGTAACCCCCTGCATGGGGCCAGTAACCCCACCATGGGGCCTGTGCCCTCAGCATGTGGCCTGTCTGGGGCCAGTAATCCCCTGCATGTGGCCAGCGACCCCAGCGTGGGGCTTGTAGCCCTTTCCAGGGCCTGTGTGGGGCCAGTACCCCCCTGCATGTGGCCAGTAACCCCAGGGTGGGGCCTGAGGGGAAGGTGCCTGGTCCCCCGAGGCTGATTCCCACTGGGAATTGCGTTCACCGCCAGGGAAAGCCCCAGGGCAGAGCGGCCCCGCAGCGGCCCCCAGCCCTGGGCAAGGAAATGCCACCTCTCCCTCCGCCCCATGGCCGAGTGGGCCGGCCGGCACCGGGGCCCGGCGGGCCAGCACGTCCAGCTGGCCAAGTGCTTGGCATTCCCCGTGCCGTGGGCGCCGGCGGCCGCGGGCGAAGCACGCTGAAAATGTGCCCCGGCGCCGCCGCTTGGGTTATCGCTCAGAGCCGGGAGGACGCGACCTCGTAAAGGCAAACCGCAGGTTTCGGTGGCCGGGGCGAGGAGACTCGTGGTGCCACCAGCCCTGCCATGGGGTGTCGGGCCGTGCCGGGAAATCCCGGCAAAGCTCCCGCGGGGAACGGCCCGTCGGGCGTATTTGCCGCTCTGGTCCTTCTCCCGCTCGGCCTTTCCGCTGCGCAACCGCGTTTCCCTCGGAAAGGTGGGGAAAGGCCCCGGGCCGGTGCGGCGGCGGCAGCCGGGGGCCGCTCGGGCCGGTGGCGGTCGGTGGCAAAGCCCCACGCGGGAGGAGCGGCGCGGGGCCCGTCATGCGCGGCGTTCAGCTGATCCCGGCGCTGAATCGCAGCCTTTGTTCTCCGCCAGCAACCTAGCGTTGTTTATATCTCGCACAAAAGGATTGTTTATCGTGTCAGGGCCCGAGAAAAGTCCAGCAAAGAAAGAACGGTCTGTGCCGTGGAGTCCCGGCCTCCCCAGAGTCTTTTTTCCCCCCCCCGCTGCAGTGTTTGTTCAAAGGAGAGATCTTTCTGAGTGCCCCTGGTTTCCCAGCAATCCACGGCGACGGCATGGCAAGCGGTCCCCGCCGCCGGCGCGGGCAGGCTTCGTGTCATCCTCCTCCCGTGCTGCTTGCGTTAGCCGTTTCTTTCCAGCTGCCTGGAGCGATTGTGAGGGGTCAGCAAGGCAGGCACGGCGTTCAATCAAAGTAAAATCGCGCCTCTTTGCTGCCAGTTCTAGTTTAAACCATTTCCACAGCTGGGAGAAATGGTTTTGTCAATGAATTTCCCTCTGAGGAGATGTACGAGGCCTCTGCACCCTGCATCGGCAATGCCGGTGCTGCCCTTCTGTCCGAAACGACGTGGCGGGCACGGTGACAGCGATGGTGCGAGCCGGCCGCCACAACGCAGCCGCTCCCGGGCTGACCCACGGCCGCTCCGCAGCTCCCCAGCTCTCTCCTGGGCCTGGTTCTCATCGGCACTGGCGGTTTTAGGAGTTCAGCACAATTTTTTTATGACCTCAGTGTCCCTTCAGCGGAGCGTTCACAAGATTTCGAGCTCAGCGGCTCGGCACGCCGCCTCCCCCGTGCACAAGGCCAGTTCCAGCAGTTTCCACGAGCAGGGAGAATGCATTTGTGTCGTGTCGGCTCTGCCGCAGCCCAGGCACGGGTCTCCCTGGGAGGATCGATGCAGCCGCGGCCGCAGCTCCTCTTGGCCAGCGCCAAGGGCTGTGCAAAGCCGAGGCCAGGCTCACGTCTCCCCGGGGGCCCGAGCAGAAGCTGGGCCTGAAGGAGAAGCTGCAAACGGGTCGTGGAGATTGAAACTGCTGCTTGCAAGGGTGCTGAGTCTGCGCGCAGCCTCCCCGTTTCTCCGTTTGTATCTTCCTATCTCATACGGATGGGCAAGGGCTCTCTTCTTGCTCCCGTGTTCTCCGCTGCCGAACACCCTGCCCCTGGCTGGGCCTTCTCCATGCAACCCCAAACCGCCTGAGGAGCGCTAAACAGAAAGGACTCGGGCAAACGTAAGCCAGCGTTGCAGCTCAGCTCCTCTCCTGCAGTCATCGGGCTGGGCTCCATCAGCTCCGCTGCAGGCCACGTCCCCAAGCAACCGCACAACTCCACCTCCCTCCGTGCAACCCACCCGCCCGGGTGCTTTTCCTGGGGTTGCTCTTCCAGGCAGATGCTCCCGAGCGTCGACCCCGATTTCATCCAGAGCTCGGTAACTTTGCGATCCTGTCACTGCGATTCGGAGCCTGCGGTGAAGCGGCCTTGTCCCGGGATCCTGCGAGACATCCAGCAATGGCCGTGGTTCCCGTCAGCCGATGCTCTGACAGGCGAAAAACTTGGAAGTGCAATTTGGGTCTTCAAATACACCTCGGCACCCCGGTGGGAAACAGGGCCTGTCTGCAAAAGGCAGGAGCAAGGGAAAGGGCTTTTTGGAGGAGAGGACGAGCAGCAGGCGCGGGTCTAACGAGGTGACTCGTGCCCTCAGCATGGGCAAACACAATGACAAGGGCGACCAGCCGAGCCACCAGCGCTTTTCCAACCATTGGGGGCTGACTTAAGGCGAATGGACTCTGCATTACTGCAGCGTCATCTCGCAGCCCTCTTGGTGCAAGAACAGAACGCCAGTACGGTATCCTGAGGTGCTACCGTGATACAAATGGTGGTAACAGACCTGATTTGCTCGTTAGGCACCGCCGGGATGGCAGGAATCACCCCCTGGGAAGAGGGAAGAGGCTCAGGTGAACTGGGACTGCCGGGATGCCCTGCACCGCAGTGTGCAAGCAGGTCCTGGGGTGAACTGAAGTAAGAGCAGAGTGAATGTGTCTGAAAACCGCCTGCAGCACCGTGCTCTGTCCTCGGCAAGGAGACAGCGCGGCAGAGGAGCAGGCCCTCAGGCTCAGCCTCTTCGGTGGACCCGAAAGCAAGGCGGCAGGAAAAGAGCAGCAGGCTAAACTGCCCGCGTACCTCCCCTGCACGACACCTAGGCAGGGAGCCGACGTGAAGGATTAGGGAAAGCACAAAGCCACCGTTGACGGCAGACACCGCGGTTCTTCAGGCGACTGAATAGTTCAATTCTTGCTGCTCGCTATGGTGCCATCAGTCGTGCAGGGTCACGTTCCGGCGCAACGCAAGCAGGGACGGCTCCACTGAGCTGCGCGGAGTTTCACCCACCTACATCAGCTCCGGAGTCTGTTTATGGATTTGATTTGATTTGATTTTCTTTCCTTTCCTTCAGATGAAAGCTTTCTCAGAACTTCCTAGTTGGAAATCTCGCAGCAGCTCCTGCACAAGTCGCTCCTCAGATGCCGGACAAATAACAGTGCTTTGCACTTCTAAAGATCCTTTCATCTGAGGATTTCAGAGGACTTCACGTATGGAAATGCATTAACCCTTCCAGCAGCCCCCAGTTTTATTCCAGTCACTTTACAAACGCAGGAGGCAGCCCTCGCTTCTGGGAGGTTAACGGGCTCCTTTGCATTCCCAGCGGATCAGGCTGGTAAAGGCCAGTGGGATTCCCGACATCCAGCCCCAATTGCCAACAGCGGAAGGTGAAAATCCTGATTTTTCCAAGGCTGGATGCCAGCTGCTCCCGCTGATCCGCAGCGTCTGGGCATCGCCGCGTGTTCATCCTGCTGGGGACACGAGCGGGAATGGGCGGCGCAGCCGGGAGCAGATGGGAGATGGGAAGCGCGGGATGATCCGTGTGATGGAGCGCGGTCGGACCGGCCTCGGCGTGCTGGCTTCGCAGTAAGGCAATGAAACGTGCGGGTGTGGACGTGGGGGTGCTGTGGGGCCGTCGCTCTCAAGTAGGAAGCGAAACGTAGAGAAGCATCCTGAAGAAGAGAGTACCAGCTCCGGGGGGAATCAAGAGGGAAGGCATCAGCCGACTCGGCTGAAACCCCTGTTTTCACTCAGTTTCCTTGTGATGTGAGCGGAGCCTTCATCTGGTTCTTTCAGCTGGATCGTTGTCAGGAATGGTGCGAGAGGGAGGACAAGACACGGGAAAAATGCAAGGGTGAGGCAGAGTCGGAGCTGCCGGCGGCGGTTCTGCCCGGGGAAATCCACGTCTGGCTCCGCCGGAGCAGGCACACCCCGGGGTATGACCTTTTCTTTGGAAAACCCCAAAGGAGGAGCAAATCCCAGACGATTGTGGGTCTGTTTGGATACGTTTGGCTCACCCGTGAACTGCTAAGCTTAATTTTGTGACAGCTGGGGTGGACTGTCTGGCTTTTAATGCCTTGGAAATTAAAAAAAAACATTGTAAAACAAATTAAAAACTCATAAAAGTCACACTTCTCTCACTATATGGGATATTACTGTTCCTTCTGGGGAGAGCGAGACAAAATGTATGTTTATGCGAGGTTCCAGGGCTTCACGCAAGGGGCAAAACATGGAGGTTTTCCCTTTCTTTGGAAGCTTCGGGCGCCGGTCATCAGCAGAATTAATGCCCAGCGTAGCACGGGGCTGACATCCAGACTGCTAAAGCAGCAGTTAAACGCCCGTTGTCCTTACAGCACCCGCAGCATGGCACACCGGCACCGTTACAGCGCTTTACATCACGGATGCGGAGGAAGATTAAAGCGCGGTCTCGACTGAGCGCAATGACTCGCCTGGATTTGCTAGGGGACGTTGGGATAAATAAGAAGAGTGCCGTAAAGAGGATCAGGGATTGGAGTGGAGGGGGATAAAGACAGGGGAGCAGATGGCGAGCATCGCCAGGACACCGAAGAAGTGAGGCGAGGCACTCGTGAGCCCAGGACCGCCGTTGTCCGGGCTTTGTACAGAAATCATTTCGCTAGTGAGGAGAAAGATGTGACGAGGAAGCACAGGGACTGGAGACACAAAGTCTTTTCAGCTTAACTTGGGCTCGACCGGTTAGCTCTGGACTGATTGGCGAAGACAACTCTTAAAGGCCTCAGCTAGCGGGGTTGTGAAAGAGCTTTTCTTGCCTTAAAACTCACTCGGCTTTTCCCAAAAAACCTTATGGAGTGGCCAATTAACTCAACGTAACTGAGATGTACGTGCAGTTTCCAAAAGACAGTGGATAAGGTTCTGGACCCGAAAGGACCTTTGCTTGTTTATTTGCTTTTTTTTTTCCCCCTTGTCACTGTTAAAAGGGGAAGCACAATAAGATTATGAAAAAATAATGAGGTGAAGTAAACCATTCCACATAATGAAGTGCGCTCATTTTCCAAGGCCAACAGGAAACCACAGGACTTACTGTAGGCCAGCTCAATAGATGCAGAAATTGTTCCCAAGGCAGTTAAATGGAGTTACTTGTATTTACTAATGAGAGATAATTGAGTAGGAAAAAAGACGTGCCTACTCATGGGGGGATGACTTTTTTTTTACTCTGTTAGAAAAGCAGAGGGTTAAATGGCAGCTGACAAGCAAAGCTAATAGGAAAACAAACTAATTTTTGGCTTCACAGGCCTGAAACTCTTCAAAGATGGAAACTCATCCAAGCCTCATTTTACTTGCCAAGAGCCTGTTTTTTTTATGGAGCACTTTTCCTCAGGAGACCTGAGCGCTGCGGCAGATGATGTCTTGGACACGAGCATCATTTTAGAGCGTAAGAACGGAGGCACAGGGAAAGGGTCGGGACCTTCGCAAGTCACCAGATGCAGAGCCGGGACCGGGACTGGTACACCATAAACTTTCTTGCGCGCAGGAGAGAGATAGGTAAAGAAAATTATTTCCTATTAATGAAAACCAGAGGAAGAAAAACATCACGAGACATACAGGCACAATTGTTTCTGAGCAACTACTCTATTTGTCAAAGTTTGCATGAATTTCAGCTCCCCTCTGTGGCAGTCGTCTGGTTTTCCTCTCTCCTGTAACTAAAGTTGTTAGCCTTTCACTGACACGATAGGAAGATGATTTTGTTGCCGAACCGAAGATGTGAATTTATAGGAGCAAATGCTTAGTTCCCAGCCCATTTCCAGAGCTGGACTCGCTCACGCCACGGGTTGATTTGGCCCCTGGATGCCACAACGCAGAGGGATGGGGTGGAAGGGGACGCAGGGGTATTTCTTCGCCCACGGCATTTCTTCGGTTAAAAGACTGCTGCTTTTAAGAAGCGTGCGGGGAGATGACCGTCGAACTGATGTGCTGTTTTCACGGCGTACACAAACGTTTCCATCTCCTCAATACGAGGGAGCTGACAGGAAGGTGGGAGCTGTCTGTGGCTGGATGCCTGTAGCCGTTGGCTTCCACCGCAGCTTTGCAATAGGATGCGCAGAAGGATTATCTCCTCCTCGGACTCGATACCTGATGATGTGGCTTTCTGCAGTTCGGCTTTCTCCTACCCGCAGGCAGAAAGCTTTCGAACTGCAATGTCGTACGTCGGCTAACGGGTTCGCCAGGCGCAAATGACATCAGCGGGAAGCGGACGCTGATGTCAGAATGGCCGAGACATCTGGCTCGAAGGGGCACATCTAAATTTTTCTAACTTGGCATGTCGTTTGCAACTGGTACCAAGAACACATAAACCAGGGAGTTATTCCACGGCGTTGTTTGTATCAAGGTGGTTTCCAGCTGACGATTTTGACCTGAATCTCTGGGATTTAATTTATGAACTTGTGTTCAATGAGACAGTTCGAGCTGAGCAATTGCGCGTGAGTGTTGTGACCAAAGGCACGGCTGAAACTGTGCCCGTTTGAGAGTAGGAAAAAATGATGGAAGCAGAGTCTGATCCAGTAACGTTACTGGTTTGATACACGGGTCAAATATAAAATAGCCATTTGGAACGTATTCCACATGAAGCACAAGTCTGTGGAGTTTCTCTGACCAGGGGGAACTCTTCCCACGTCAGTCCCCAGTTTTTAGTGTTTCACTCCAATTTGGTAAAAGCACCAGTATTATCTGCCAGGGCAGAGATGGTGAAAAATGATTTTCCTACGGTAAGAATGAAGTAGAAGCGTTTTAAAGATGTGAGACAGGGATGTGAATCGAAGGTTGCGGAGAGGAGGAATTTTCTGTTAGGTGGTAGCGTGTGATGTCCCAGGCAATGCCGACTGCCTTGGTCTCTTTCCTCTTTGAAACGAGAAGAGGAAAATTGACTCCTTTTTAAATAATCGAGATAAAATTTGATCTCTTAAAATAGACGGGACTGTAATCCTTTGACAATCCTATTGACTAAACTTAGGCACCAAAATCTGCCCCTGAAGCTGTTACCGTGCTGTTTAAATAGTAATTGGACTAGAGTAATTATTAGCAAGATTAAATAGATTTTTATCTATACAAATATATATTTGAATGAATTCTTAAGGAAGATTTAAATTAGAAAATGTCAAACGTTACGTTGTCCAGCAACAAGTCCCGTTGACGATAAACGGCTCTTCCACCATCCGAAGTCATCCTGTGGGAAAGGAAAATTGTAAAGATTTCCTCAAAATAAAAACACAGTTGCTTCAAATGTCCTAGCTGAAAATAACAGATAAATATCCTACAAATAAGACGGACATTTTCACTCTCACTAATTAATAAAATGATCCTCAGAACTATTTTTACCCTGGAATATTTCTTTTCTGTTCCTTTTTATCACGTCCGTTATTTGACAATTTGTAAAAGCGGTAGATCGGTACAAATCCACCGACTCCTATGTAGCTGAAATGTAAATATGAGCAAAACCCAGCACGACAGCCAACAAACGTTTTGCCACATCGTCCTCAAAACGACCGAGCCACCTGCGTCCCACCCTGACCTTCTGCAGGTGGATAAAAGCCACGGTGGAAGAATAATTATGGGAATCGCGGAGTCTGAACTAAGAAAGCCCGAGGGCCATCCTGTCTGAGGGGCTCGCCAGGAGAGCGAGTCGGAGTTCGGGACGGTCCCCGAATATGAGAGCCTTCGACTGCTGGAAGCTGCAGGTTTTATTGTGGTTCCCTTTTGTCCGCAGTTCCCAGAGCGCTGCACCCTTTGGTAGGAATAGCGTTGGTCTGCAGCGTTTTAGGGCTGATTCGGAGAGCAGCACCGCGCTCTGTTGGCGAAGCTTAGACGGCGGGAGGGGAAAAGGGAAACGGATAAAAAAATTAGTAGCAGCTGACCACAATTTGCTGGATTCGTATGCAGCCGAGGCATTTTAATTACTTGGGCCAGTGACTCTTCACCCGCCCAGCTAAGCTGAGAAGGCAAATAAGATATAAAGCTACTAAAGATAAAATCTGCATCAGGAGATCGACTTTATCGTTTGAAATACATGAACTAGATAATTCCTCCAAAGCTCGATGTCGCTAGGCTGGTGTGCCTCCAATTTGTGTTCAGTATTGCTCTTCGGTTGTGCTTTTCAAGAAGGTGCTTGGATCCGTCCATTATCGTTACTCGTTTATGCATTTACGGGAGCTTGCGGGATCTTGGTGCCAGCCCAGCTGCCCTAAGGCAGAACGAAAAGTCCCTGACTCAAAGGTATTTTGCAGAGACATTACAAATGCAATCCCGTCTCTGGCAATTTAAAACCAGGCTCCCGCAGCAGAGGACCATTTACGACTGATTGTGTATTTTTCTATGGTTGAATGTCTTGTAAGCATTAGACTTTATTTTCAGATGTGCCTACCGCTACCTAGGTTTGACTAAAAAATCAGTCCCTGATGTCTCACATGGACAGTCAAAATTAGGAGGGAGATGCCGTGTTATAGCTTTTGACGTAATAATAGGTTTCAACAACAAAAAATAGAACTTAGGATATTTTTGTATCTATTTTACAAGTTCAATATGAATATAATTTACAGTCTACATAGCAAGTTGGGTTTTTTTTTAATAAACCTACTGCTTTGCTAGTGCTTTTAGTGTGCATTCACGCTGTTATACATTACCTCAAGCTTCCTTCACCTGTCTGAGTTGCAACTGTCCTGTAATGAAAGAACACCCCCCCTCAGTAATTACATGAATTTTGAGTCCTTTTTGATAGTAGAATATTAATGTTAAAATAACAGAATAATTCGTGCATTATACTTGTGATTTGTAATTCATTTAGTCAAATCTATCGCTACAGAAAAATGGCACAGGCACAAAGAGGCATTTGCGTTCCTTTAAGGACAATGACAAAGATGTATTTAAGAAGGAGACAACACTCTGGGCTTATTTAGTTGAAAAAAATCATCACTGACATCATTACAAAAGCATTTCCAAGGAAACCGGACAAATAATTAAATGGTAAGTACTTTCCAGACACTAAATCGTTTCAAATCTAAACAAGGCCAGAAAACACTAGGATGCAATTAAATACCGATTTTTTATTTAGTTTGCAATTATTATGCATATAAAGCAGTACCTTTTGCCGTGAGCACCACCACTAACTCCTTACGCAAGGTGTCACTCGGTCTGAATAGGAGAAGTAAAATCAGGTGCCTGGAATAGTACGTTTTCTAGAGAAATCCTGAACCGTCTGAACCACACAAATCTTTTTTTTGCATAAAGACCTGTACGTATGCAAAACTTCTGGCCTCTAACTGCTCAGTAGGAAGAAGGCCGAAAGTATTTTGAGCAGTGAAGTGAAATTTAAAATGTGATCTCAGCTGGCGATCTCAGTCCTTAAAAGACAACAAAGGTGTAGGTTACTCGCTGGAGAAAAAGGGGAGTTGCTTAATTGGAAGCGAAAGGCAGGATTTATTCACGTACCCGTTCTCCTATAAATAGCAGTCTGACAGCCAGGGTGCGCCGGCTCTGTTTCGTGCAGCCCCTTTTTAGCTCTGCTCCTCCAGGAATAGCACCTAATCCCAGCTGCAGTTCTTACCGCGATTAGCAGGACCCCAGGCTGTTCCGGGTGCCTGGACGTTACTCGGCCAGAGCCAGCGTGCCTGAAGAGGAGCATTACCTAAGTTTCAGGAAAACTAAGTCACGTTCTCGTACTTGGAGCCTGGAAGGACGCTCCTCTGATTTACCAAGCACTCCTCGGTACAAGCACAAATGTAAAAACCTGTGCGATTTTGGGCGTAAGGAGCAGAAGGACAAGGGATGGAAGAGCTGTGTGAAGCTGTGCGAAGGGAGGAGAGGGGGAAAAGAGCTCTCGGAAGATGGGATTTGCAGAAGCGTACGAATGGGTGATGCAGACAAATAAAAAAGCTCTAATGCCATCCTTACGTTTCCTAAATAGGGACGTAATCTGTGTCAATTCTTTCCCTACGGCTGAAGTGGATGAGAAACGGCGGGTTGTCCAAGCAAAAGAAGTTCCTGGGCGCTACTGTTAACGATGAATGACGATACTCCCTCGTCTCCTTTACAGGCTGGTTCTAGCCCTCCCATGCCAGCACGCCCTGGGCCAAAGCTACGTTTGTTCCCGAGCCTGCCCGGTTGAAGCCGCGCTGCGTGCCAGCCTTCCCCAGCAGCCGCTTCCAACAGCCCGGGCTCGGATCTTATGTCCTGAGCCCGTGTGGCGGCATCATTTTCCCATAGGAAGAGCACCGAGGTCCCCTGACCTTCAAGGCCAGGTTCTTTTCTTCCCAGACCTCTCTGGCAAGACGTATCGACATTTAGCTATGGGACTTGCATGAATTCGGTGACCCACGTATCGCAGCTACGCACAGAGTCATCCCAGCCGTATTAATACCGCACAAACATTTTCCATCAGGCTGCCAAGTAGACCTCTTCGTTACAGCTACATCTTGCGACTGATCCCATTTCTCATTCCCTTTTACTGATGTTTCACTGCAGCTGGTGAAAAGCAGCTTGAACGACATGCCTTGCGTGGCACAGAAAAGGAAGCAGTGGGACACAGGCGTTGCTTGCTCCTGCTACTGGTTTTAAATTCCCCTGCGGCTTCTGTGCCGGGGGACGCCGAGCGCGAGCCCTGGGTCGCTGCACGCATCATGTACCCGGCCAGCACGTTTTGGGGCACCGCTGCAGCTCCGCAGCATCCCTCCACGTGTAACAGCTACGACCACTAACCTCTGCGTGATTCTGCGTGATTCTGCGTGTCAAAGCATCTCCCCGAAGGGGCTGCCCAGGCCCCCGCTCCGCAGGCGCCCTCGCCCGAGTGCTGCAGGAATTCAACCGCAATTAAAATCCCTGCTGAAACGCCACTGAGCTTTTGTGGTTTGCCCCAGAAGTTGCATGTTGGGGCTATTTACGTTTAATTGGTTATTTAACCTAAGCTGCTGCAAGCTTCTTCGATGCCAGCGCTTTAATTAAAACTGCTAATTAAATGATACTGACATGGGGTGTCAATGCTTCTCCACATTTTTTTCCTAAAACAAAACAAATGCAAACAAACATTTTACAGCTCAAACCTAAGTACTTTAAATAAAAAAAGATGCATATGTAGCCACCAGTTTTGTGAAAACACCTTGGCATGCACCCAAAATTTCTGTTACCTAGCAGGCAAATGAATCACCTCAGCATCTATGAAAAGCTCGGGGTTTCACTTCACAATTTTTCTAAGCCATTCAGCTAAAAAATGACATTTCGAAGGTGATGATGCAATACATTCTCTCATGTTGTTATTCCAAGAGGCGTGGGTAAAGCAAACGTTTCCCATTGCTCACCTCGTACGTTCCGTCTGGTTCCTCGGTGCCCTCTTATCTGCTTTAAAAAGAGAAGCACAATCATTTTACCATTTAGAGTTACCTGCAGACCGCGTGCTTCACATCCAAGTTCTAACTCTGAATGCAAAATATTTTTGTTATCGTTTCTTTTAATCTAAATAACGCTACTCAGACTCCTAATACAAGCGTTTTCATTCTAAATCACCTACAGCGGCTACAAAGCGATAGGAAGCATTATGAAATGTTCATGGTACAGAATTTCCTGTTGGGAAATGCTGAGGTGCACTGTAGAGTAACACACATTTTGTTTTACATCGCAGTCGTGAGTTCCGAGGAAAACAGAACGCAAATGGCAATGAATGAGCACCAATATGGAAACGCTAACAGCGAAGTCTCTGTATACGAGAAAACCAAAGGTGTTAAACTGATGTGCGTGATTATTCCCTGAGCAACTGCAAAAAGATGTCCCGCAACAAAGTGTTTATTTAAACAAACGTTTAAATAAAAATGTAAAACCTACCGCATTTTGTAGCTTCCTATTTTCTGTCTTCAAAGCATCGATTTCCTGGACCTGGGATAGGAAAAAAACATCGCGTTTTGAACATTAAGATCAGTATCAACTTCGTGCATCCTTAACGTCGGCTTTCTTCAGGGCTGATGAAGCGTCCTGGATTTTAAAATACCTATAACTTTGCCTTTTAGTCTTTACGCTGCATGCTGTTCTGAATTGCAATACGCAATCGATGCCAAACCGATATAATCTCATCAGGTTAAACATTCTGCTTGCACTGACTTATTTCTGCTGTTGCAATGTTTATGGCTTTCCAGATGCAAGTGAGAACACAAAAATATCTGATCATTTCAGGATGTTTTTATCTTTACCTTACAATGAATGCTGAAACGTACTGGCTCCCTGACGGCAGAAATGACAGCAGCTACCAGATGTTTGCTTACACGTGATGTGGATATCGCGGGGGGTCAGTATTGCACTCGCTGGATCCCACTGGAAAACAAACGACAATCAAATCCAAACGCCTCGAGTTCGTCTGCGAGCCCAGGCTAAAGGGAAGGATTTTAAGGCTGTTGCCTCCTGTGTTATTGCAGAGACACAGCTGCTTTTTTCCTCCCTCCAGGCCAAGGAGCAGCGAAAGGACACTCAGGGACCTGCTTTGATGACACCAGGCATAAGGATTGCTGTCCCTTTCGTCTGCAGTCTCTTAGTGTTATTTACAAACGCGAGACAGCTTTGGCAAAACAAAGCCTTGCCTTAACCTTACCGGGGTGTTGCTTTAACATCCATCTTTGTAGCAATTGTATGTATTTAAAAGCCAAAACTTCCTCAGCTCACTTCATCGGGATGTTGCTCAGCGCTTGACTACAACTGCTTTTTGTGTACCGTAGCTGGGATTTCTAAATCTCACCCCTTTTACTCGCTAGAAAGGTGAAGGACTGCGCCTTGTAAGGAGAGAAAATATCAGTAATATTCAGCTTAATGTAGCCAGGGAAAGTACGACGCTTCTGAACGACGCCGTTACACTATGGCATGAACAAACTTCACGTCTCATCGCCGTACACAAACTTCAATAGTCTACGTACGTATCGCTAATGTATCGTGATCATCTCCCAGAACGCTTCCATAAATATCACTTACAGGCTGGCTGCTGTCTAAAAAGGAAAAGATTTCATGCACAAGCCTCTTTCTCTGATCTTTATTTTTTCTATAAAATACAGAAATTTTAAGCTATATCCCTATTTCCGTAAGGTATTTTGATGTATATTAAATGTAAATCAAGCAGAACAAAAGATGAACTATAAGCATTCAAGAGTTCCTTTGTGTCAGCTTTTATGAAAAGCTACCTACAAGATTTGCAAATACTTTCATTTTTCATCAGCACCTGCTCACCATTTTCTGTATAAAACACGCACGTTAGATGATTACATTTTTATGAACATAACAGCCCTTTTCCAAAATTGTCACACTCGGGAATAATAATAGCGGCAGAATAAATGGCACAGAGACCCGCTCTTTTAAAGGTTAGCAAAGCAGGTATCAGCTCCAGTCACGCGAGTTATCCCGTGAAGGTCAAGCGCTGCGCTCCCCGTCCCGAAGGTGAGAGATGCGGAGGGGGAGCAGCGGCGCGGAGCGGCCTCCCCTCCCTCCGCCTGCCCCCGAAGCCCTGGTACTGCTGCGGGTCTTTTTAAGACATAAATTATTACAATTTTTATTTGCTTTTGGAAGCCAAGCTGGCTGGCATAGGGCATGGGCTTCCATAACCGGCCCGGATGAATAAATACGCAGTTAGCAGGGGTGCTGTGGCCGCATGTCCCGCAGGCAGCCGGGCCAGGTTAAACGGGCCGCCGTTTGCCCACAGGACTTGCCCGCGCCTCGGCACACCGGGCACGGTCCCAGCTTCACCTCGCCCAGGCCCAGACCTTCCCAGAGCCGGGTGCCAGCTTGCTTGGTGGGTTATACTGGTGATAAATTACTGGTCAGAAGGAATGGCCCTGATTACTTTATTATGCACAACATTGAAATGGTATTTTAATGCATCGTTTCTACTTTCCGTTTGCTGGAAAACAAGACTGAGAGCAAGGGCTGCTTCTTCAAGCAGGGCCACTGCGGGAAGGCGGCCTGGAGCGGGGAGAGGGCGGCTTTGGTGCCTGCCGCGGGCAGAGCCGGGCTGGGTTTAGTCTCAAACTGCTTCTCCCCTCCCAGGCCGCTCCCACCCCGCTTCCTCGGCTCGGGTCCCCTTCAGGCCCCCGGGGAGGGCGAAGGGATGAGACCCGGGCGGCTGCAGGAGTTCCCCGAGGGGCCCCGGGGCTGGCGGAGGGGCTGTGCCCGCTTCCCAGAGCCCAGAGCCCGGGGCCCGCAGCCTCTCCGGGGCTGGCGGAGGGGCCGTGCCCGCTCCCCAGAGCCCGGGGCCCGCAGCCCCACCGGGCCGCGGCAGAGGAGCTGTGCCCGCTCCCCAGAGCCCGGGACCCGCGGAGGGGCCGTGCCCGCTTCCCAGAGCCCAGAGCCCGGGGCCTGCAGCCTCCCCGGGCCGCGGCGAAGGAGCCGTGCCCGCTCCCCGGAGCCCGGGGCCCGCAGCCTCTCCGGGGCTGGCGGAGGGGCCGTGCCCGCTCCCCAGAGCCCGGGGCTGGCGGAGGGGCCGTGCCCGCTCCCCGGAGCCCGGGGCCCGCAGCCTCTCCGGGGCTGGCGGAGGGGCCGTGCCCGCTCCCCAGAGCCCGGGGCTGGCGGAGGGGCCGTGCCCGCTCCCCAGAGCCCGGGGCCCGCGGAGGGGCCGTGCCCGCTCCCCACAGCCCGGGGCCCGCGGAGGGGCCGTGCCCGCTCCCCACAGCCCGGGGCCCTCAGCCTCTCCGGGGCCCGCGGAGGGGCCGTGCCCGCTCCCCACAGCCCGGGGCCCGCAGCCCCACCGGGCCGCGGCGGAGGCCGGCGGGGCGGTGGGCGGGGAGCGGCCGGGCTCCGCGGGGCAGGCTGGGAGCTGTGGTCCGGCGCCGCGCTCCGCCCGCCCGGCCCCGCCGCTGGCGGACTACAACTCCCAGGGCGGGCGGCGGCGGCGGAGCGGAGCCGGGTCGAGCGGAGCGGAGCGGAGCGGAGCGGCGCCGAGCCGAGATGAACGCGGTGCTGGCCGTCAAGCAGTACGTGTCCAAGATGATCGAGGACAGCGGGCCGGGCATGAAGGTGCTCCTCATGGACCGGGAGACGGTGAGCGGCGGGGCCGGGGCGGGGGCCGGTGCTGGGCCGGCGGGGTCCGGAGGCCTCGGCCCGGGGTGACGGGGCGCTGCCGCCTTCCCCCCGCAGACCGGCGTGGTGAGCATGGTGTACACCCAGTCCGAGATCCTGCAGAAGGAGGTGTACCTCTTCGAGCGCCTCGACTCGCCCAGCAGGGAGGCCATGAAGCACCTGAAGGCCATCTGCTTCCTGCGGCCCACCAAGGTAGAGCCCGCGGCCTGCCCTGCCCCAGGCGGAGGGACCCCGGGGGGCACGGGGCACGCCGAACCCTTCTTATTCAACACTTTTGAAATCTGCTGTTTTTGTCCAGGAGAACGTGGAGTTCCTCATCCAGGAGCTGCGGAGGCCCAAGTACAGCATCTATTTTATTTGTAAGTATGTCCCCTTCTCTGCAGTGAGTCCGACTTCCCCGTCAGAGACCGACCTGACGTTCAGTAGAAAATACCGTGCCGTGACCGCTCCCGCCGACCTTTACTAAAAGGCCGAGAATGTGTGAATTCTAGTTTTTGTGCCATTTAGGTCACCAAATTCTTTTAGCAAAGGGTACATACCTACCAGGTAAAATAATTAAACCAAAGCAGCTCATGAGAGATCTTTACAAAGCAACATCATAAATCTGCATTCCTCTGATACGGCTTATCCCTGAAAATTTCTGGGATTATCACGTTGCTTTGTAAACGTGAAAGAAGACTAATGCTGGGGTGACGTGCCTTTATTATAAGGAAAGCTGAGATGCACTGGGTGAGAGACCAGCCCAAATCTTGAAGGTAAATAATTCAGAGACGGGATTAGGGTAGACTTCACATCCCAGCGTTGGACTCAACCTGCTACGCAGCATCTTCTAGTGCCCGCTGTATCAGGCGGTGTCCCTCATGTCCCGCTCACACCACAGAGTAGTCTGTGGTTTCGGAAGTTAAGCAGAACAACTACAGCTGGTTTTGTGTCGAAGTCTGGTCCTCCAGCAGAGGCATCTCCTGGTGAGACTCTGGGAAATGAGCCGAGGTGGCCTCTAGATGTCATTGCCGCTCCGCAGGAACACAGCGGCGAGGAGCCGGGCTCCGGGCTGCGAGAGGGGACTCTGGGTTGGTGGTGACGGTGAGCTGCGAGCAGCTCAGCAGCGTGGCTGTCGCTGTGGTCAGCCATTTAATATTGCTTTTTACGCATATAAATCTACTGGCTGCAACTGGGCTGTACCTGGTGTCGCTTACTTGGGCAGATGATAGGCAGGGAGAGGAGAGGGGAGAGCCAGCGCTGCCGTTCCAGCGCTGCCGCGTCTCACCGGGCGTTTAATCCGTCGTTGACACGGATTACATCCACGCTGATCCGGTGCTGCAGTCGTGTGCTGGGTATCGGCACCAGAAAGTTGGACAGGGAATTAGCTCAGAGTATCCTGGGGAGGTAGCTTCTGGATTATAATGTCTGCGTAATAACTGCAGGTGCAAGGTCAAGGGATCTCTGTTGCAATCTGCTCCGGCTCCGGGGGAAATTCTGGTCATACGTTCTGCGGTGCTCTTGTGTTACGTGTCGCTCGCAGAGCCCGACTGTTCTTTCGCTCTTGTTTTCTTTCAGATTTCAGTAACGTGATCAGTAAGAGTGATGTCAAGTCATTGGCTGAGGCTGATGAACAGGAGGTTGTGGCTGAAGTTCAGGTGAATTTTGAATATTTTAAATAGATCTCCTAATCCAAAAGCACCAGCAAAGTGAACGTACGAGCTAACAAACTCAGGTGTGGCAATGGGAGGACTCTGTAGTTCTTGAACAGTACGCAGCAGCACTGTGCAACAGTCTTGGATGAAAGAAAAGATGAACGTACATGTGGGATTAAAAAGTAAAAGAAAGAGAAACTCCTGTGTCCCCTGTTTCTCCCTGCCCTCCACTTGTCAGAGCCGCTGCTGGTTCTGCTGTCACCTCTGTTTCACACGGCTGCTCTGTGTTTGTGGTGTTGACGAAGAGCTACGTACTCGAAAAAGGGATTTGAGAGGTTGGGCGTGGAGGAAAGAGAAATGATCAGAGTCACCGAGTGTGCACCGCGTAGGATTTTGGTGTCAGTGTGGCTGGTGCTGGGACACGTACTCCCGTAGGCTGAATAAGGGTTGGCAAGACACGTAACTGTATTTGCTTTCGCTTGTTGGCAGGAGTTCTATGGCGATTACATTGCAGTGAATCCACACGTTTTTTCTCTCAACCTCTTGGGCTGCTGCCAGGTATGAAAAAGGCTAATGCTCCTCCAGGGCCTTGTTTTACGGTTAATAGAGAGACCGGTAGCCGCAGCGGGCTGGGTGCGGTGGTGGGCTGCCCAGCAGGCAGGCCGCTGTTGCGGGTCCGTAAGCTGATCCTTACAAGGAACTGGCAAGGAGAGGAACACTGGGGAATGCGGACTGCGGCCCCGGGAGTACCCGCTCCTTCAGTCAAACTGTAGTTTTACTCTAAGACTTTAAGACTTAGAAATAAGACTTTATGTGAGAAGGAGTCTGGGGACGGTGCATCCGTGCTAGATGCAGCCTTTCTTTCTAGGGTCGCAACTGGGACCCGGCTCAGCTCTCCAGGACAACTCAAGGGCTGACTGCTCTGCTTTTGTCTCTGAAGAAATGCCCCATGATTCGGTACCAGCTCTCTTCTGAGTCAGCAAAGAGGCTTGCTGAATGTGTGAAGGTATGGTGAGAACCTACAGTGATGTGAAATAAGTTTGGCAATGTACTTAAATTTTGTTTGGTTTTTTTTTTACATACCGATGCATTTGAGAGAAATAACCTTTTTCAGTCGATTCTTGTAAATTGGGTCATTTGCGTTGTTGCACGGCTTTGGGCAGGTCGCATCCCTCGTCTCTGCCTGCATCCAACCAGGTAAAGCCCCCCGTTTCCTGCGAGTGTCACAAATTGCAGTGGGTTACCCGGGGCCTTCTGAGAGCAGGTATCATTTCTGCGTTAGCAGCGCAGACTCGGATAGCAGCACAGCTTCTTTTTCACCAGCTCTTCACTTTTTGTCCACCTGTATCCAAACTAAGAGGAAACGTTTTCTGGGTATACATAAGATCAAGTGGCTTTTTTTTTTTTTTTCTTGTCTCGACAGCAAGTAATCACTAAAGAGTACGAGCTGTTTGACTTTCGGCGCACGGAGGTTCCTCCTTTGCTTCTCATTCTGGACCGGTCTGACGATGCCATCACCCCACTTCTGAACCAGGTGAATCATCTCGCGGTCGTGCAAGGGCTGAGATAGGAATGCGAGTTCCAGAAGCGCACAGAGCCCTGTGGCGGTAGCAGCGAGTCGGAGTGCACGCCCTGGCAGGGCATGGTTTATATCTGAAAGGTAAAAAGTATTGCCTCCCACCCCCGTCCTTTTTGAAATCCCTCTTTTATCTCGTGGCCTGATTTTTCAGACTGGTGAGCACGGATTGCGTGTGCTGGCTTCGGAGGCAGGTGTAGCCCGCACCCTGGAAAACCAGGCCGCTCGCGCTTCTGTGAGACATGCTTTACGTTTGGAGTCCTCGTGTCTTGGCAGGGTTTATTTGTACAGGCTGCTGGCAGCACAGGGACACAGTTATCGAGTGACCTTGCACTGGTGTCTCTCTCCCTCAGTGTCATTGATGGGCAGTAGTATTTGCTGTGTAGCTGCTGTGATTTTTTTCTTTGCTGTGCTGCAGGTTCTGGCCTCAAACAGTCTGTTTGTTTTCTTTCATTTCTGCGGGTATGCACGGACGCAGGCCGGTCTGGCGATCAGGCGACGGCTGGAGCTGCAGCCGGGCCACCTCGACAGCAGCCAGCGCTTCTGTAGCGCTGGGGGTGTGGGAGCTGGGGGTGACGCTCGTGTTATTGATCTGACAGTCAGAAACCCGGCTCACACGTGGTGTGTAGAGTTAAGGACAGCGTTATCTGCTACGTGGAGATTTTCTATCCAGAAGAGAGACTCAAATGAATGTCAGTGGGGTGTCGGGCACGTCAGTGCTCTCATCAGCTTTCTGTTTTCTCTCTAGATTAATATTAGTCTTCCCAGGATAAATATAGTAACTCACTGATGTGCAGAAACACACGCTAACCGCTCCTACTGCTGCGTACGAAGCAAAGGAGCATGTAGGAAATTGTACGGTTTGTAACTGTGGAACCTCTGCAGCCAAAAATACACGTCCCTTCGCAGCAGAGGAGGGGGAGGTAATGGTGGCAGGCAGAGCTGTTGGAACAGGAACATTAATCCCCATTGCGCTTCTTTTAGAGAGCCGTGTCTTTTGAACGCACCTGCAGTAAGCACCCTGGAACGGGGTGGTTTTCCTTTGTGTTTGCAGCAGCGCCTCTCACCACGGGATGCCCGTCTGTTTATAACAGAAGTCATAATTATTTCTTATCGTAACATTCTGGCAAAAGTTGGAGGGACGCGCGCTTTGGATCTGCTGTGTGTTACTAGAGGAGTATAAACTGGCTTGCTCGGAGTTCAGCCTGAAATCCATTCATCTTCCAGTGCTGTTTGTGATCTGACGAAGGTCACCTCTTGCCTTTCTCTTTCGCCATCCTTGTTAGTGGACGTACCAGGCTATGGTTCACGAACTGCTGGGGATTAACAACAACCGCATCGACCTCTCGCGGGTACCAGGGATAAGCAAGGATCTCCGAGAGGTCGTCCTGTCTGCCGAGAATGACGAGTTCTACGCCAACGTAGGTATCTCGGTGGGGATCTTCGTGAGTAGCCGAATTTGGGGATCAGGTTCCATTCGTGGTTTTGTCACGTGAAAGGAATTTTCCAGTGACTCCGAGCATCGGGGTGATGATGTACTGTATAAGCGGTGAAAATCAGTGTGTCGTGCAACAGCATCTGACATGAAATAACGTGTCCATTTTATGGTTTTATTTCCAACTCGGACCAATGGCAGAGCTGCGCGCTCAAGCTTGGTCTCAGGGAGACGATGTGCAAGGGCAGGTCACTCTTTCAGGCACAGAGAATGGCTCTCTCTCAGATCCCTGTCTTGTTCCGTGCAGAACATGTACCTGAACTTTGCGGAGATTGGCAGTAACATCAAGAATCTCATGGAAGATTTCCAGAGGAGGAAGCCTAAGGAGCAGCAGAAGCTGGAATCCATAGCAGACATGAAGGTACAGACAACCTACGCGTAACTGACTGGACTTTTTAAATCCCCTCCATTGCAGGACAGTGCGGATCACTGCTGCCTGTGCTCTGACAGTCCACGCTACCAGTACCAACGGTTCAGATCTCTGTGGCGAGCTAGGTTTGTGGAGCGGGAACCTCCTTTTTGCGCTGTGTTCCTTACGGTGGTTCTTCACTGAAGGCCAAGCACTTGGACAGGCCGTTCTGCACCGCTGCAGTGTGGTCTACAAGCTTGCTTGCTCTGACTGCACTCTAAGCTGCAGCTGAGAGCTTGCTGGAATCCCGAAGCCCTACAATTGAATCAGGAAGCTCTGGTTTAAGAACTAAGCTTACCCTGATGTGGCCGTGTGGACTTTATATCTGAGTTGGGTCGCTCGGCAACAGCTCAGAGCACGGGCTATTAATTCAGCCACTGCTCAAGATTTAAAGAATCCCGGCAAAGTCTTTGGAGATACCTTCTGTATCCTTTTGTTTTAAGAGTAAATAAAAAGTACATCCCTTCCAGAAATCTCCTTGCCATTGGAGAAATCCTGTGGGCTCCTGGGATTGAGGTGCCCGATCATCCATATACTCGCACTGGTCTTCCTTATATCGATGCAAGCTGGTTTATGCAATTTGTCACTGGGCTGCATGCATCCGCCATCTCTCGCTTTTCTTTTGAAGAACCGGTTGCTTTGGTTTCCCCATTGCAGGCATTTGTGGAGAATTACCCGCAGTTCAAGAAGATGTCGGGCACGGTGTCGAAGCACGTGACGGTAGTGGGAGAGCTCTCTCGGCTGGTCGGTGAGCGGAACCTGCTGGAGGTGTCTGAAGTGGAGCAGGAACTGGCCTGCCAGAATGACCATTCCAGTGCTCTCCAGGTACCTTGGGCTCAAAACCTGGCCTTGATCCTTTGTCTGAATCTAGCTGGTTTGATCCTGTAACTCCCCCGTTGATGGAAGTTTGATACTGAAAGTCAGTGGGAGTTCTGCCTGCAGATACCCTGCAGGGTTGGGACATGAGATGTTAGAATTACTCCTCTCCTCCCCATTCAGTTCAGATGGGGATGAATCATAGCTAATAACTGGCTTGAGAAGCATCTTTGCAAATTTGTCTTTACATTTCACCACACAACATTCCTTCATTATATGCAGTCAGTTGGCTTCTGGCAAGCTGCCCGTGCAGGCACCAGTGGAAAAAAAAAAGCTTGGAACCCCGTGCAGAAGCTCGTTGTGTTTGTTGGGGAGGAGAAGAAATGGAATCCATGAAATCGTCTGAACCAGACTGTTTGTTGAGGTGCTGGCTTCTACCTTTTTTTTTTTTTTAAATAAAAAACAGTGGAAAGCCTCTTAGATAAAAGATTTCTTGGGCAAAGAGGACTGAAAAAGCCTAACAGAGCCTCCTGTTGTAGCTGAGTATAGACTGAAGTTTTGACCCCCTGCTGGCTTGTTGGATTCCGTGCCCTGACCCAGTATCTGACAGTATGTCACCAGTGATGAATGGTGGCTGCTGACTGTTCAGGGAAAATAGCAGTATTGTTGAGTGTGACTGCATTATAGCAGAGTTCAACCAGCAACTCGCTATTAAAAACCAATTCCTTTATTTTTTATGGCCAAGGTAGAAGTTACACCATGTAACGGACTCCTTTACACACTACTGGAGAAGCAGTTTGGCTAGAAAGTGAAGACAAGCATCTTCAACAGATTTGAAATACACGTCCTCTTTGCCTCTGTTATCCTGTGCTCCAAGTGGGTGGCTAGGCGATAATCTTAGACTCTTCAAGTACTGTAATCTGCTACCAGACCCTGATCGGTACAGGCCTGTTGAAGTCATCCCAGCTATATAGATTGGCGAGCTTATAGATATGATTCGATAGCTTAAATTTGGTAGAATTTCGATGACTAAGTATGGGAATGTAGCCATAAAATGCATTTGCTGAAAACAGCCTCTGAGGTTCTCTTGCTGTATCATTGTTTCTAGATCAAGCTTTTGCAGTTTAAAAGTCAAATATTTGAGTTCTAATCCGCCAGCCCATCGTGTCTGTGCTGGGAGCTGTTGTTTCTGATACTAACACAGCACAGAGCGTTAGTGTTGAAACTTGGTGCTTGGCATTGGAGACCATTTTGGTCTACTTTTCTGTCTTTGATGAAGTTATCTCAGATCTGTTGAAGAAAGGGATGATGTGAACTTCTGGTGATGATGCAGTTGCATCACCAGCACTGCCGTGCTGGAAACCGGACCGAGACGTGGGCAGGCCAGCCCCCACCCAGTGCCACGCTGTCACCGCAGGGTGGGTACTGGGGTTCACCTCGGTGCTACTTCAGCTCTTCGTCTGCGCTAACCAGGTGTTGCTGCAGTTTTTAAAGCAGAAGAGCTGCCTGCAGTTTGCTTACAGCCACCTGCCTGAAGGGCTCTATTGTATTTCTAACAACTGAGACGGACTGGAAAACATGTAGCAGCGAGGAAATAAATGCAAAACTATGGAACTGGTATCTTTCTACAGGAGGGATCAGTATCTCTCAAGCCGCACTGCCCCAGGCTGTTCCCTGTTGCAGCCTCCTAATGGCAGTGAAGGGCCAAGGCCACAGAAACAATGAAGAATAAGGCAGCGCGCAAAATAAAGGCAGAATTGTTCCCCCACTGGTGTAACTTCAGCAATTGTTAATTCCTCTGGTGGCCTCGGGCCTCTGAGTACAGTACATTTTGGTTATTCTTCCCCGGTCTCTTGTTAATCCTGACATAGTACATGAGCCTTGAGAGATGAATGGGAGGTTTTGAATCCCATCTCCTTAGATGGACAATAGCTTTTCTGTTCTACACGCTTCCCGCTTATATAGGCATTGCCACTGCGCTGCCTGCACAGGATCAAAAATCCTGCAAGCAAACATCTCCGTGGGACTCTGTCCCTACCCTCACAGGTGAATTCCTGACCTTAGGAAGGTTAATGGTAAAACTCCTGTCGATCCTCCGCAAAGCCAGGATTTTATCTTGTATTTTTGTAACTAGTCAGCATCGGTCAAACAAATTCCAGCAAATACAGCTGAATCAGCGTGGGAAGTACCAACAGTTTCACAGCCTTGTTTCACAGCTGTTCACTGAATGTTTCCACGTTGCCTACCTGTATTGGGAGGGTGGGAGAACCTTGCAAAGATACGCTGGGATTTTTGGAGTGTTTGAAGGTCACGTACACTTACAGAGTGGAAAAATCCTAACTGGTTCCCTCCCTCTCTCGGAACTGCCATTTCTGCAACCGTAAAGCTGGCAGCTCCTCCGCTCCCGTGCGTTTGAGCTAATACAGGCCGATTGGTTTGCTTTAATGTTCAGCACAGGGAGAATTTCAGACTTTGCTGTGTCCTCAAGCATCTGTCCAGCCCTAACCAGACGTCTGCAAACACATCTGGTAGTTGATGCCTGTTCTTTGAGGGCCATCTCAAAGCTCGGAGTTAAGAAGCTCATTACTCCCCCTGCTCACCTAAGCTCCCAGCTTGGCTCTGGTGTTTGTTCTGTTAACTCCATTATCTCAGCTCTGTGACTCCACCGAGGACCGAGAGGTTGCAGGGAGGAAATAAGTGCTTTTCGTTGTAATGAGAAGGAGCAGCACTTAGATGGCCAATTGTCAACTTACACAAGCAATTACACCCTGCCTGCAGTCCCCGGAGGGTACGCGGCATGCGCCGGCGGGTACGCGGCATGCACCGGGCGTCCTGGAACTTTTCTGGGAAGGGTCTGCACTTTAACAGGCAGCCTCCTTGGGGCATGCGCCCTTTATATTTATGGCATCGTGTTCTATTCAGCAGGAAAAGTAATGATCTGCATATTACAAGTAATAAGTGTAGATTTCTGTATTTACCTCCAGTGCTGTAATCTTTTGGTTCCTTTTCATGCTTTAATTCCTTTGCTTCCAAATGCTTGATACTTGCTCCACCGCTTCTCGCACCCAAAGGTTATCTGGGACTGCGATGCTTCTGCCCCGCGCCTTCCAAAAGAAAACAGAATCTGCGTAATTGTCCTAGCTCGTTTTTCTTGACAGCCAATATTACGATGGAACCCGTGGGCCGCTTCTGGCCCTACTCAAGTCGGAAAGGGAAGGGCAGAGGTTAAAGGTTTCCCTAAGTGCCTGCTGACCCCCCTTCAGGGGAGGCGTACGGGAACCTGAGCTCACCCCACAGCACGTTATGGAGAGTTAAGAATGGACAACAGAATTGGGTTATGAATTCCCAGCTTCCTGAAAAGACCCAAAAGCAACTTGCACTCCATTGTACTCTAATAAATCTCACCGCAGAGCACATAAGAAGCTGGGCTCTGTTGCTTATGACACAATTTAATTCTCTTGCATTCCTCCTGCATGCAATTTTGTTGCTAGGCAGTGGGCTTGATATTAGTCTGATCTAATGTCCTTTGAAGGCCTCTCCACTAATACCGCTCTCTGTCTTGCTGCAGAACGTGCGGCGCCTCCTGCAGAACCCCAAGGTGACGGAGTTCGACACTGCCCGGCTGGTGATGCTTTACGCCCTGCACTACGAGCGGCACAGCAGCAATAGCCTGCCAGGGCTGATGACAGATCTCAGGAACCGCGGTGTGTCAGAGAAATACCGAAAGGTAATCGCAGCATTTCTCCGTCAGCTGGATGAACGAGTGGGACAGGAGGGCACGGAGGTGGAAAGTCATCGTTAATTGGCGTAAGGCTTGCCCGCTCTAGTTTAGCAGAATGCTTTTTTGTTGACTTGCGCCACACCTTGCGAAAAGAACCCTGAGCTTGGCTGGGGCCTGCAGGTGTTACTTTAAAAGGCATAACTGATCACTTAATTTCCATTGCCAAAATCAGTGATATTATGAAGGATTGAATAAAGCAGAGGTGGCAGGCATGGTAGGAGTCTGCTAGGACGGGTGTGTGGCATGCAAACGGGGCCTGGAACATGCTTGCTTTCTCCTTCCCCTCTTCCTCCCCACCCCTTTTCCCCCAGCTCCCGCTGAATAGGCCATAGTTGCAGCAGAGGATTCCTGGAGACTGTAAAAGGAGCTTGGCTGGAGGGAGAGGGTGGCAGAGGGTGGCAGCGCTTGGCAAATGTAGCGAGCAGCTGGCGAGGAGGTGGAGAAGCAGGATGATGTCACACTGTATGGAAGATCTGCTCTCGCTGCAGCAGACTATGGAAATGAAAGCCTCTCTCCTTCTGCAGGCAGCGTCACGGCAGCCTGGCTTGCTTGGTGGATATGGGGAGTACTTCTTCTCTTCCCCCTTGCCTCTGTGCTGCGTTATCTGCTTGGGATCCATCTCCCTGACTCCTTGGTCATCACTCCAGTACCTCCATTGAGCCTAACCAGACCAAAACTGCCTGGAGGCTGCTTTCCCAGGTTAACAGGATTCTGGTTTTGCCTCTCTCTGTACAGCTAGTGTCTGCCGTTGTGGAGTACGGCGGGAAACGGGTGCGGGGCAGCGACCTGTTCGGTCCCAAGGATGCTGTAGCCATCACCAAACAGTTCCTCAAAGGACTGAAGGTATGGATCTGCCGCAGATGAAATAATGACAGTTTTAGTCAAAATTACAGTCATGGAGCAGGACTCGCATGCAGTGCAATGCCACGTGTCAGGGATTTCAGAGATTTAATAGTAAGTGCACTGGGCTTCTAGGGCATAGTTCTCATTGAAGACCATGGGAGTTAGCTGCTGAAAAGCCTCCCTAAATCTGGAGTAGTTAACGCTTGATGTATCCGTCAGATGATGATGTTCCTTTTATGGGCCTTTGCTGATCTTCTCTCTTAGCTTGCTGCCTTGCTGTATTAATTCATAACAAGAGCTTCTCTTGCACTGCAGGGAGTTGAGAATGTGTATACGCAACACCAGCCTCTCCTTCAGGAAACCCTCGATCAGCTCATCAAAGGAAAACTCAAGGACAGCCAGTACCCCTACCTGGGTCCCAACACGCTCCGTGACAGGTATGTGGGGCCTTGTAGGGCTATTAAGACTGAAATACAGTTGTCTTTTCTTGCTGGCCAAGATGTGACATTCGGCTTGTGAGGGCTCAGGTAAAGGATAAAGCCATTGCACCAAGCTGCCAGGATGTTCACATGATGGATTTCAACATGCCCCCTAACTTCACTCCACGCCATCTGGCGTTTATTTGTAGAGTACCAAAAATAGTCCAACTGCAAGCTCTCCCTTCTGAGCCAGTTACTATTCCTGATGAGAATGGGATCTTGCTGAATATGGCTAATAACTGTAATTGAAAAGAACTCTGGCTGTCTGGTTCTAGCTGACTTTGCTGGAGCTCAGCTAATCTGTTGTCAATGAAGTCATTAAAGGTAAATATGGGCCTCAGGATGAGGGCCCTGAATCATCAGAGAGAAGACGACAAGTTCTCCTCTGACGGCATTCTGTACAAATCACTCCTTTCTTCGGTACCGCGGTCTCCTTTCCATAAATTAAGTTAAGCTTCTGGAGTGTGCTGGGCGGGTATTTCTTATTCCTTCTAGTGGTAGTCTCCTTTGGGGAGAAGAGCCTGCTGTTGCTTTGCTTCCTCTGGGTGATCTGTGATGAGGTCATCACAACGATTCTCTGAATCTTCTCCCGTGTCTGTTAAATGCCCCGGGGTTCTGTGGAAGATGTTTCACTTGCAGCATTAGAACAATCGTCATTGCCTTCACACGCTGCATATTATTGCTTTTTATCAGCAACTGCCACATTTTCAGTGAGGCGGAAAATAAACTCAAGGTAATAATTCTCAACAAATGAGGCAGCTGTTGCAGGGCGGTTTGGTTAAAACCACAGTCTCATTGGGAGCAGGAGAGAAGTAGACTTGGGGACCGAGGTTCGGCAGTGTCAAGCGGGCGGGAGGGGCAGAAGCATGTCAAAGAGCGAGCATTCATGTCTGGCGCTCTTTGAGATGCACACACACTGCTCTTCCTCCTTAGCCCTGCCTCGGGGCATTTCGATCCATCTGATGAAAGCAAAAATGTATTTTCTAGCAGGGAGGCATCCAAATTCCATGCCAGGCTGACAGCAGGGGACATTAATCATTTTATTTATGAATAAGAAAGAATTATAGTCATACAAGAAACAATTCGTTTGTGTGTGTCCCTGGTAGGCCAAAAAAAATATCTGCCTTACTCCAGATTTTCCCTTTAAAATAAAATGGTGAATTGTGGATAGGGTGGATGGGTGGTTTTCATAGGCGTGAAATACCGAGGCCCCTAGCAACAGAAACGCTATCCTCTGTCCTTGAAACCAGCTCTCGACTGAGGTGGATTTCAGCCCAACGAAAAGAGGTTGAGGGATGCGGTTTGTGGTGGATCTGAAATGAGACCTGCAGAACAGCAGTAACTGCACCCAGGCATCCCTGACCTGGGTTTGTTCTGAGCTCACTAGAAACAAATGCTCTTCTCACCTTTATCTTCTCTTTTTCAGTTCCCACTTACATTTCCCTGAGCTGTGTTTAACTTAGATGCCTCTTTAAATGTTTCCGGAACAGGGTACAGCAACCTGCCCCTGAGAATGCTGCTACAAAGAACATGCAAAGAATTTATTTGGGGCAGCATGAGAAAGATTTAATTCCTACCTCGAACTGAAGCAAAACAGAAGTTGGATGAAGGGAAATGGAGTTTGTGCCTCCCTCCCTTCTCCGCAGCGGCTACAGCCTTGTCTCTTAGCTAAAGACGTGAATCCTGTAGTTTTGTTGAAGTAAATCTCAAAATACAAAGGCAGAGCTTCCAAACTCTTCTGTCCCTTCAATGTCTCACGGTCTTCCTTTGGTCTGGGACTGTCCTCGGGACAGTGGCCGGGTCCACCAGTGCTGCTGCTGGGTCAGATGTCTGCAAAACAATCAAAAGCGTAAGGGCACATGGTTGTTAGGGTTGATTCCTGATGGGAATGGTAGATCTTGTTGAGTTTAAGACACAGGAGCTGTAGGAATGAGGGTTCGTAACTGACAAAAAGTAAGCACCTAAATACTTTTGTGTCTGGGCTTTACTTGCTGCATAAAACGGGGGCCACAGCACGGTGTTCTCTCTAAAGTATGAATGTTCAGTATCATGAAAACAGGGGCTCATCCGTAAACAGGTTTTAGTTAGCAGGTTTGGAAGAAAAAGGCCCCCTTGATGGTTTTGCCTTAGTGCCAAACCAATTGAGCGAGGAATTTAAATTTCATAATTTCACAAAACTTAGTATAATAAATCACAGCCCAAGGCAAACTGGGCTGCACTGTCTTCTTGCTTTCTGCTTTCAGAGGATGGTGTTACAGTGATTGGCAGGAGTTCAGCAGAAGGTCAGGGCAAAAAGCTTTGTATTTTTTGATCAAAGGGACGCAGTTGCTTGAACAGCAAAGAATTTGAAAGGATTCTTTTTAACTATTTCTTTCTGTATTAAACATTACACTGTTGTAAGGGAGGAAAAGCTCCTGGTCCAAATTCAGCTGTGGAAATTGGCAGCAGTGAAGGAAAGGGAATCTTTGCAAAGCACTGAGCAGGGTTCCTAGCAGAGAGCAATAAGCAATTCTGCTTTCTTTTGCTTCTCCTCTGTTTCCCACTGGGTTACATATCATCCTTTTCCCGTATGCCATCAGCCTGCAGTCCCTTCCACCTTGCTGCTGGAAAGGACTCGCTAGAGAAGTTCCTACAGCCACTCTCCGTCGCAGCAGCCTGGGGGAGCCCCAGAAATGCCTCCCGAGGTCTGCGACCCGTCGGCGTGCTCTGCTCGCCAGGCTCTGCCGAAGCCTCCCCGTTGGGTGGAGCTTTTGCTTTGTTTATGCTTTCAGCTGGGATTTTCTCTGACAGGGCATTTGTCCCGAGCAGACCAACGGGGCCTGACGGTGCTAGAGTCCACTTCTTACAAAACCAAGGTTGTAATCAGACCAGGAGACAGCTCGGTCACTGCTGCACTTCTTAAAACCAAACGTGGGTCCTCAACATTTCGCATGACCCAGGCAACAGCCTCTGAAACAGCAGTAGGAAGAGGCGTGCTGCTCCCTGGGGATCCAGACGGGACTCGGCTCATTCCGTGTCTCTCTCAAATTACCACAGTTACGTACCCGCTTACTCAAAAATCTTGGAAAGTTACCTTGTCTGAAAGCCCATCAAAGTTCAGACTTAAACGTGGAATGTGAGAACTCGCCAGTATCATCTAGTTCAGAGCGTCCTACAGCTTACAGGCTGGACCTGAGCTTTCTCCCTCTGATTTTGTTGAAGGGAAAGTCCCCGTTGACTGAGGAGAGGAGGAATTTGGAACCATTTGGAAATGTCTATAGCTGACACGCATCTGAAGGGATGGGTGAGGTGTCTCCTTAGGCAGCGAATATAAAATCTCCTTTTTTGGAAGCATCAGCGTGCAGCATGTGATGTGGAACCATTTGGCTGTATGCTTTTGCATCTGAGCTCACACATACTGCCCTAAAGATTAGGGAAAGCAGCGCTGTTGCTAAATCATATATATCCTCTTGTGTTTAGTATGGTTTGCGTTTTGTGGGGTTTTTTTAAGGCAAAACTCTGACCGTGTCCTTGTTTGTTCAAGGAAGTTGCTTCTTCCTCCTGTCTGAATGTTTGAGCATTTAGCTGTTAAATTGGTAGTTAACCCGAGGAGATACATAGCCACATCCACAAATTGGGTCTGAGGAGCTCAACAGCTGGAGCGAGCGTTGCTGTAGATTGCTTTCCCACTAATCCTATAACACTCTTGGGGTTTCTTCCTATTCCGAAATTGCTTATTATTTGCCCTTGATATAAGCAGCAATTCGCTGGGCGCTTCATGAGAACACCAAGATCCCTTTGTTCCTTCCGCAGCAGTCTGCCTCTGCGTGCCTTAGCTCACTTCTGGGCTGCGAGAAGTCTGCAGGGTAAACGCCAGCTGCTTTCAGCGAGGCACCTGAAGTGGGAGAGAGGCCGTAGTTCTGCCTCCACTCCCCCATGCCAGGCTTAATCCTGCCAGAAAGGCAGCAGCAATATAAAAGCAAAAATAAGCATGTTCTGTGCCGTACTCCTGGTACCTAGCAATCACAACTGCTCGGGAAGTAGAGGCAGACCAGGATATAACGTCCAGGCAGGAAGGTTTCTTACCTGCGACCCAGCATCTCGGGCATTACCACTTTAGTTTGCAGCCCAGCGTAGCTATTGGCTCTCCCATGCTGGGCCTGTTTGGATTATCCTTCTTCCTGGATTTCTGTATGTTTGACATCTTTTTAGTATAGGTTTTTCTGGATATCAGTCGATCTATTCCTCTCTTCGTACAAAGATTCTCCACCACAACAAAAACTGCTAATAGGCAGTGACGGAGCCGTGCCCAAGATGTAACCCAGACTTACTTACTGATCGAGGACGGCAGAGAAATTTTCTTGCGGTCTGTGATGGCATCGCTGGGCTGTTTAGTCTCCCGAGTTGGATAGTGCTTCGTAAAAAGTGCAGAAATGACTTAAAGGGCAAAGGAGCCATTTTCTTACCCTTGTTTTGTACAGCACCCAGCACAGGGGAATTCTGTGCCATGAGAGGGTCTTCTAAACGCAGCAGCAAGGAAAACACAGTATATTAAAAAACTCCCAACTTCCATTCGTAGTTTTCTTAGCGCAGACCCGTTTGCCTTACCAGTCTGATCATATGTGTAATCCTCAGCAGCGTCGCATAAACCGCGGCCATACCTGACAGGCTGTGCGCGAGACTGCCTTCATTTCACAGCTCCTGGAGGAGTGGGAGGGAAGAGGCCAGGCAGGCAGGGCGTCACGACTTGCTGCTAACTTCTCCTGTGTGTGCTTAGCTCCTCCTTAGCCTGATGTGATTCAAAATGCACTTTATCTTTTTCAAACCTGTTTTAAGACAGCTGTAGATGCCCTCATAAGGTATTTTTCTGTTCTTGAGCCCAGGGTTGAGAAACTAGCAGATCTCCTCTCCTCTGCATCTGGGCTTTGCATGAGCAAGAAACACACGGTTTCCCTTCCGGTGGATGTAATCTTCAATCCTGCCTTGAGCTGATGAAGTGACTAGGCTGACGGTCTCACCCTCATTTGTGGGGATCCAGCATCTCGTTAGACTAATTCCTCTAACGCCCTCCTAGGAGAAAGCTGTGACCGAGCACTGCATAGGCCTGACTTCAGGGACTGTTAAGGGCATCAGTGATGTGCGTTGGCAGGGCCGGTGTCATGGTGCCAGTGGAAGGTGATGGCAAACGTAAAGGCTGGTACACGTTAAGATATTCCAGAGGAGTATACGGGAGCTAGCCACGTGACTTCGGCATCTAAATTCCATAGGTCTTTGATAGTTCCAACCCAAAATGCATAAATGATGGTATCAGGAGACGGATCCTGTGGATTTCGGTCTGCACAAGACTTCTTGGTAAGAAATTGCCTGGTTTGTTTCTTTGTTGCTCCAGTGATCCAGTTAGTAACGGCACCTTAACCCTAACGGTCCTAACTGACTGACTGGACTTCGGGAAGGTGCGGCTTTCTCAGCCTAAAAGGCATTCTCCCCGAGAGGCGAACTGTGGCATGGCCTACTTGGCACCTTTTACATGCATCACAGCAGAAGTGGGCTTGTAGAGATTTCGGTATGCTTTTTCTGACAACTAACAGCAGCTTATCAGATTCCTTCATTGCTGTGCATTCCCTTTCCTTTGATTTCCCTCCCCAAAAGACTTGGGCACATTTGCTTTCGGTTTCCAAAGCCGTATGCCTGATCGTAGCTAGGATGACAAGGTACAGCACTCTGCTGTCCCCTGGGCTGGCTCGGTGACTTGTATTGTCACTAGGGTGCAAAAACCTCCGCCTGCCTCGGTGAGATGTCTGAACCTGCACAGCCCGAACGCACGGTTGCTATATATAACCTGCTTATCTTAAGGCTGCAGCGCAGTTTTCACAGGCTGTTCCCGTGCAGGGGACACTGTGGCTCTGCAGGGAGAGGTGAGCACACCGAATCCTGGGGCTCTGGGAGGGAAGTGAGGACAGCACAGACTGCGTTGCTGAGGTCCCGAGGGCAGCACTGCCTACGCCACCGCTCCTGGCTGGAAGGGGTGAATCATCTGCAGGGTAAAACTCGTCGCTCCGTCCAGAGAGCGCAGGCGTAAGGCATCTAACGGCACGTTCCGCTATTGCGGACTTCTCTACAAAGGATTCCGCTTTGAGCCTTGTTCTTTCCAAGGAAGCTGTGCAGTAAACTGCAGCTGGAAGTTTGGCCGTTATTAGAATTATTGGAGTTCTCAAGGATAACAAATTGTATAGTACCTGCAGAAGAACCGTACGGAATGCAACAACTTTTTTGTTGTTGAATTAGCAACGCTGTGTGTCACCAGAGGGTGTGCCTGAAGTGATGGGGTCCCCGCGTTCCAGGCATCCAGGCTGCAGCGTTCTCTTTCCACTCTGCAAAGGGAGACTACCAGCAGCTTCTACAGCATCTCCGAAAGCTCCGTTTGTCTGTCCAAACCATCCTATGCAGACCTAACCCAAACTTTCTGAAAAGACTTACGATTCGGAAGGTTATTGGTACCAAAGATCACCTTGGGGAGGGGTGTGTGCTAATCATTTCCATTAATTTTTCTTCCCTTTCCGCATCCCCTCCAGGCGCGGGGAGGCAGTTGTGTGGATCTGGCGGCTAACACGCTTGTCCTGAGCCAGTGTCCCGTTCTGACGGCAGAAGCAGTTTTGCTCTGGGTGGTACTGCCCGTTCAGTGATGCCAAGAAAGACGTCCCCGACGTTCGTCCTTCCGGGGCGCGTGTTGCTCCTCCGGGCAGTAACAGGTGTCGAGGGCTTTGCAGGTTGGCTTCTCAGCAGGGAGTAACCAGAGACGCAGCCGGGGTGCTATGCTAGGTGCATGCCGGGGTCATCCCTGTCTCATGCTCCATTTGCTTTGTCACTGATCCAGAGCTTGCACAGACAGAGCAGATGAACGCCTGCCGCTTCCACCGCTGCAGCAAGCAGCTGCGCTCTAGCAGAAGTGCCTGCGTGGAAAGCAGAGATGAGTTTTGAGACTGCAACAGAAAGTTAATTGTGTCGAGGCTTGACTGCTCGGACTCAGGCGGATGACTGACGGGATGTGATCCGCACCTTTTTGCTGTAGATTCTGCAGAAATCGTTCTCTCACCTTGTAGATGGTAGCGGAGCTGATTTATGGGTTGCAAGCGCAGTCTGCTATCCCAGGGAGTGGAAAACTTGAGTGATTGGGTGGTGCAGGGAAGGTGCAGCCTTCCTTTAAAGCAGAATGTGCAGGGCATATGGCTGGTTTTCTGTTTTGTTGGATGAAGGCTCTTCCCTCGTTTCCCCCTTTTCCCCTCACGCTACTTCCCTGGAACATCCCGTATTTCCAGGCTGGCTAGGGAATGTAAGCTCAGAGGTAAACTTAGGCACAAATCCCAGCAGTTCTGTAACCAGCCAGCAAAACTGGAGCTGATCCGTGCCCTTCAAACCAAGCCCGAGAGGTCTGAAGCACCGCTGGTGTCCTCGTTTGACTCCTGAATTGATCTTAATTTAACAGCCGCAGCCGTGTCTCGATCATGCATTAAACATTGGCGTGTGTGTCATGGTGGAGCTCCACAGGGATGCAGCGTGTGGGTGTTGCTGAGGAGGCTTTTAAGGACTGTTAGCACGTTGTGTAAATGTTTAGGAGAGACAATGTTTTAAAAGCGATTTAATGGGCTACACATTGTTGTCAGACTTGAGCCCAGCGCATCACAGAAATGAGACATGGTCTGGGCAGAGGAATGAACAACATCGTTGCCCCAGCACCCATGAGAGGTGCAGGATTTATCCTTGTGTTTTGTCTGATCCCATCTCAACATTTGTGTCTTTATTGCAGGCCCCAAGATATTATCGTGTTCATCATTGGAGGGGCAACTTATGAAGAGGCGCTGACTGTCTATAACCTTAACCGCACCAACCCGGGGGTCCGCATCGTCCTAGGGGGGACCACAATCCACAACACGAAAAGGTAATAACCGTATTTTTTACTGTGGATCCTGTGTATGTAAAACTGCTGACGTGAGCGTGAATTTGTGACGCCTGAGGGATCTTCATCGCGCAGTAAAACTCAGAAATGTGTGTAAATGGTCCGAGCCCAGCTCTGCTCATTATGGCTGAGGGATGTATTACCAAGCTGAAGGTTTAATGTGCATTTTACTGAATTCAAGGGCAGGGACGTAGATGTGTATAGTTTTTCCTGCTTATAATTCACCGCACGCTCTAATAAGAATGAGAAGCCAGTGCAGCACACAGGAATTCAAAACTGACTGCGGTCTCATTGCTCCTGTTGAAATCTGGAGCAACTGCATTCAACAGCAGTGAAGTTAATGTACCTGTGATTAGAATTGAGTTCTATGATTACACTGCTCGCAGGCTCTCTGCCGCCCACAAGCCGGCAGAGCATTGGCTGTGTCTTTTGCATTTCTCCCTGGAGAACGGAGCTTTCCTTATCGGTTTGCCGTACGCTCCGAGTTGCCTTTCCTGGGGGGCCAGGCGTTTGTAAGGGCTTCATCCCTCCAGGGACGGAGCGGTGCCAGGGAGCGCTGGCCACGCTGAGCGTCACTGATTTCCTAGGTCGCTGTCTCTGGGTGTTCCGGCAGCTGAGCGCCGGAGCTGGGGGGGCTCGTGCCGGCAATGCTGATGGTCCTTCACGTCCCCTGCGCTCAGCTGAGTGCGCCATTCCTGAGGGTCTCAGTCGGGATTGACAGAGTCAGACGGCTTGTACAGAAACCTGCAACCTCTTTGCTGTAGCTGGCCAAAAATTCCAGTCTCTACGGAATGCCTGGTTTATTTCCTACGAAATGTCTGGTTTATAAATACAAATAATGTTTCCTGAACCCCGATTATTCATCAATTACGAGCACAGGTGAAAATTTAGCCCATACTGGGGATTGTTTCCTATCAGCACAACTTGTTGCTAGCCCAGCAAAGGAGCATGGATTCTTCCAGTCCATGCCTTGCTCCCTTCCACCACACTGTTCTGTCCCCGTTCGTAGTGACGCTGCCGGGGCCGGGAGCCGACTGGTTATCGGAAGGAGGGTAACGGCAGGAATGCGACAGGTGACCCACGTCTCTCCCATGTGTTGTGGCAGGAAGCATGGTGAAATCTAAGTCCCGAGAGAGTCCCTGGTGTTGTCCAGCAGCTGCTCTGAGCCTAAAGGGAGCACGCTGCTCTGAGCCGGGGCGGAAGGAGAGCTTCACCGTTACCACGTAGAAATGCAAACAAAATGGAGTCCTGCAACAGGAAGGAAAAGTTGTGCTTCTCAGCATTTGGGATGAAATTTTCAGAGCTGACCAACAGCTTTGGGTGCCTCAACAGCCTCTTGGAGTCCAGAGAACGCATGCTATTAACACCACAGGCGTTGTATGTCAGAAATACAGCTGTCGGGCACTTCACTGAGCTCAGTTACTGACAGGTGGACTCAAGTGTAGCGAGCAGGCTAAAAAACGGCTTGGTTTTCAGGCCATATACGTGCACTGGTGCTGCATCAGAGTCCAGTGTGATATTTATAAAATCCTTGCACTTTTGCCCTTCCCTTTCATGCCTGTAAGGGATCTTCAGGCTCCAAAGCTGCCTGCACAGAAGCAGTAACAATTCTCTCGCAAGGAAATCCAGGGGCTCCTATCATCGCTTGCTCAGAAAAAATGCCCAAACCCTCCAAATTCACAGTGCTCGCTCTGAAATTTGGCCCTTGCTTTAGCTTCATGTCGGATGATTGGAAAGCTCCTGAGCTGATGTTAGCCCAGAAGCAAATTGCTTTTATGAACTGGGTTACGAAGGCAAGTCTGTATTAGCCCACATATCAATCAATTCCTGCCCAAATTACCCAGCTTCCTCAAGCTTCTGCTTTACAAAGTAGCCTTTGAACTAAATCCTGTTTTAGCCAAGCCTAGAAATAGTAAGAAAAAAGAGATCAGCGGACTTACTAGCCACTCTTTGACTGATAAAAAGGAAGAAATAAAGTACACTGTCATCGTGCAAGGATGCAGAAAAGGCTGGTTCATATTCAGCCTGGCATCCCCTGTAACCTCTTAGTCTACCAGCGCGTTTTGAGGCTGATTTTGACATCTACCAACACGCCTGCATCAAACTTTTACCAGCATCTGTGCTGAGAACCTGGATGGTACTGTCATCGCGCCACGCTGAACACAAAAAACAGAGTGAGCGATAAGGAGATCTCTGGGATGGCACAGTTTTTCACACCATATTGGAGGTTGAGACCTGCCCCAAAAGCGTATCGGTGTAGCAGATTCAGCAAAAACTGTCGCTGGGGGGGGAACAGAGAAAACTCACCAGCAGCCTCTTGAGTAGGAGAAGGAAAGCAGTAGTGTGGCGAGCAGGACGGGTGCGAGAAGATGGTTTGAGCTTTAGGCTGATGTCCCAGCTCTGCTGTTGACCTGTTGGTGATGCTGGGCAACTTTCTCCTTTGCCTATATGCACCAGGAGGTCTCTGAGCGGGGACTGTCTCTCACTTCTGCTTTATGAAGTTCAACATTTGCAGCTACATCGCTGGGCTCCGCGTCTTAGATTTGTGCTGTAATGAGTAACATTAGCTAGTTAGCGTTTCTACCGTGACTACGTTTTGGCGCAGTCTCTGAATTATTTACAGAAAAACGAGGATACTGTATCAAAATTTGCATTTCAAAGAATGAAGTGAAAAAAAAAAAAAGAAAAAGAAAAAAAAAAGGCTGTTGCTTTTTAAGGGCTGACTACTACAAGGTCCTGCCTGGGAACCGCGGGGTGAGGACTGCCGAGGGTCCCATTCTAAAAATAGCCCTGCCCCAAGTTATTTGCTTTTCCCTGGTGGCTTGAATAAGATTTCCTAAATGATGAGAGGCCACATTAATAATAACAAAAAATCAGAAATTTGAGTCAGTAAGCTAGAGCCCTTAGCAAGGGAAGACTGGCCTGCTTAGCGCTGCACTGAGAGGGGGAGCGGCCTGCGCAGTGGAGCTCGCTCGCTCAGGACACCCGAGGAACGACGACATCTCCTGCGCACTGAGTGTTAACCCCAATTCTAGAAAAGTGCATGAGGCTCACAGATATTTCAGCAACTACACCGAGGTGTCTAATGTGAGAAAACCTAGATTTTATTGCGTCCTAACTCCTCCCGTAAGCCACTGGCCTTCCTTTAATGAACTGTTGCTTATTTCTGCTGGATTAAGGTTGATATATCACAATAAACAAGGAGATTTTTATATTAATGCGCTGAGCAGCCCATGTAAGCACACTAATCCTGTGCTTTCATTGTTCTTACCAGTCCAACTTAAATGGTGATCAACATCTGTGCTTACAGGGTGGGGGGTGGCTTAAGGGATATCCATTCTGCTTTTTTACAAAGCGGGAGACAAAGAAGGCTTTGGAGCTGGTTATGTTGTTCGAGCTGGATATTTGCGGGAAGCTTATCTGTTTAAGAGACCATCTGCATTGTCCGTGAATATACTGTAAGTAGATGCTGTAAAGTGTGGGGGGGTGAAAAATACTCGGTGTAGGGATGAGAAATACAACGTTCTGTGTTGGCAAAGAGGGTCTCAAAGTGGGCCTAGGAGGTACTTGTTTAAAGTTTCCTTATGCTACACAGTCATGTCAAGGAGAATCTGTCCCTCTTGATCCTTCTGGATTTATATCCATACAGACGGAAAATACGGGCGGGCATCTAATAAAAATGCTCATATCCTGAAATGAGGCAGGTAGGCTAAGGGATTCCTTATCAATAAATCATGCTACAGAAGCTAACAGGCTGTACTGCTGGAGTTTATTCCCCCATTTGAAAAAATCCCAGTGGTTTTACAAGGTATGAGAAAAATTTTGTTTCTTGTCTTCCCTCCTCTACCTCTAACAGATAAATCCGTGTCGTGCACCTATTCCTTGGCCTCTTTGCTGACATTACCCACGGGCAGGTCGGTCAGTGATAGGGCTGGGAATGCGGCTTGGGTCCTCTGGTCCTGGCTGCAACCAAGAGCTGTGAGAGAAAAACGCATTAAAGCAGCGGGGGCGCTGAAAAGTCAAGTGATGAAAGCCAGAGAAATGCAGAAATCCAAAGATCAGAAAATCTCTTTGATTATGCACGCTCAGTTTTGCTGCAGATGAGGCCTTAAATCTGTCCCATCTCAGTTTACTTAATTCCTTTTTTTCCTCCGTTCCCGTTAACAGGCAACCCTCGCGCTGTTAAGTCTCGGAGGGTATACAGATATGCGTTTGGTAAGGCTTTGAGATCCTTTGAGAAACGCCAGCAGGGTGGAAAAAAATCTGTTGCTGTCAAGGAATTTTCAGTGTTTTTCTAATCAAACTAGATTGGCTGCCTCTGTTACTTTTGAAATTTTGGCAGCCCTACTAAAAATACTTCTATTATGACTTGATTGTCAAAAAGGTAAAAAAGCCTTCCTGGATGTGTTTTCCTGCATGAGGAGCCCAGGCAACAGCTCGCTGCGGAGCCGTGCCTGGCGTATGAGAACTGAAATGCCACATCTGCCCACTTAACGCCGTTCTCCTACAGCGGACTCGCGCTGGGGACTAGGTCTGCAGCTACGGCATTGCATCTGGCCACGGGTCGACCCAGTTGACAAAGACCTGAGTGTAGAGCTCGTATCTGGTTTTTTCCTGCAACATAACGAGCTGTAATGGAAGGCTGGAGATTATTAATCACAGGTTCTTTAAAAAATACATATGTAATATGTATTTAAATTATGGTGAAAGTGAGAGTTCTTTCTTGATTTGGTGCCATTCCTTAACACTGACCATAGCAACATCTGTAATTACCTGCAGGAACCAGATGGACGCGGGCAAAACTGTGCTGGAGTTAAATCTGTGAGTTTTCAGTTGCTCACACCAAAATGCAGAATGCAAAGAGCTCTTAAAGTCAGTGGCTTTGCTGTGGCATTAGGGCAGGGCGAGAAAAGCCAAGAACACAATTCCTGGACTTTGAATTGAAGACATGTGAGAGCCTGATGTGGCTGGCAGCACCTCCTGGCTGCTCCCCTTCTTTGGGCTGAAAGCTGGAAAGAGATGGCTCTGGCTTCCCCTGCTTCCTAAAGAAAATTCAACATGAGGGAGCTGATTCCTTGCTGTTGGCAAACAGTTTTACCACCAGTCCCACGGGCAACCAGCTCCCTTCTTTTCTGGTACGGGCAAATGGATTTCAAGAAAATTCTGCTGGATTGGGAGGAGAAAGGGTTAAAAAATGATCAATAATCGGCTGAAAATGGAAGACCAAGATGAGGAGGAACATCTGGCGCATGGGGCTGACTCATCCAGAGCACAGGTTAAGCACAAACCTGCTGTGACTAATCCAGGGGGATATCTAGCCTGACCCACTTACCCAGTTACAGTAATAGCCTGGTTGTGCCCAGCGCGGCTGCGGCCTGCTTAGCCAGCGGAGCCTGGTCGCTGGGTACCTGTGCCTCTGGGAGGAGCGGTTGGACCAGCCGCGGTTCCTCCTTGCGGCGGAGGGAGGGAGGGTTTGGAGTAGAGCGGAGAGGTCAGCTCAGATTCTCCGTGTGGTTTGATATTCGCACTCCGATCAGAGGCTTTCCCAGCCAGAGCTGGGGTAGCCATGACCACCGCGCTAGATGCTCGCTCTGTTTCTCGCAGGATCCTCGGCATCCTGGGAAATAACAACAGCCGCAGCACGGCGCAGTTTCCCTGGGCTCCAGCTCACCTCGCTGCCGCGGGTGGGAGTTTGGCTCCTGCTTCGCTGCAGTCCAGACGGGGAGACCTCTCTGCAGGAGATGCTCCGAGGTGGTCGTGCTGCCCGCTTTTAAGTCCTCCCTGAAGTACAAAGTGACAGCGTCTCACTGCATCTCCCTCTCCACACACACAAACTTTCTCTCCAGATGACAAGTAAACAGGAGTCCCCTTTAAAAAGAAAAGCAAGTCATTCTCTGTTAAGGACTCAGTCTGCCTGACTCTAATGCCTAAAAATAAAACTGGAGGAGGGACAGCTCTCTAGCTGTAATCACAGAGCTGAATGACCATAGTGCAAGCGATGTTCCTGTACACCGCTTATAAATCAGGCTGCTGCCCTCCCAGAATGCATATTTCTAAATGGTGCGGTGTCGAGATCTGGAAATTGGTGCAGGCATTTGCATGAGATTTTCTTTCTTTCTTTTTTTTTTTTAAACCCTCATGATTCACAACCTTGGCAGGTAGACCTATTTTAGACCTGTTCTAGGGGAATCACATTTTTGTAGGATTCGTGGTATATCCTGATTTTTATTTCTTTATCTTTTTTTTTTTTTTTTAAAGCATTAATGTTCAGATAACTTGATCAGCATATTGAAGGAATGAGTCAACCTAGAAACTGGTAGCGCTTTCTCGCATTGCCAGAGTAACCATCTTCCTGGTAACGTATCCTCATTAGATCTTACGTGGGAGCGTTGCTGTGGTTTTGCGAAGTATTCAGCTGCCTCCCGAACTGCACAGACCGGCAGGTGTGAGTGCCTGCGATGAAGCAATGCCGGCGGGCCAGCGCTGCATTTTGTGGGCCGTCGTCACAGCTCCTTTGGCTTCAGAGACTTCTCGTATGGATGGCATGCGAAGGTTCGCTCGCAGGCGTCCTGCTCTGGTGTTCTATGACAGTGGCTGCTCAGGAGCTGGATCAGCGCACAGGAGAGGGTCTGGCTGGTGCGTGCTCCAGACAAGGCCAGTCACACGAAAGACGGGAGGCGGGGAGCAGCAGGGAAAGGCAGGAGTGAGCTGTCGCTCGCTGGCGAAACTGGGGCTAGCTCCAAGCTTCGGTCCTAGCGTAGCGCTCACCTCTGTAGGCCGAGCTCCCGTTCGGCTTTCGCAGGCAGGACTGCTGTAGGAAGGCATACAAAAGCCTATAGTCAAACAAAAACAACGCAAGGAGCTTTAAAGCATTATTCTTTCAAAGGTTTTTTTCTTCCTCTTGAAAGGCTTGAATTAGTCTCAAACCTTAACCCACTTTTAGACCTATTTAAACAACTGTGTTTCCAAGGTTTAGCCTTCCTTGCTCTGGCGTGCTTTGCTGGATTAAGCTGTGCTTTGTGAGGCAGGGCTGAGGCTGCCGGAGCGCAGGCGCGATGCGGCTGACCTTGGTGCAGCTCCAGCAAATACCACGCCGTGCGTACCTACTCTCAGCTTGCTGCGCGTACCCATCCGCCCAGACACGAAATGAATCGGCGCTCGCGACAGGAGTAAGGCTGGCGACCGAAAGGCCGTGGCATGTGTCAGGGATAAAACTGGCCTTTGAATGCTGCCTGGTGACGGAACGGGCAAAATTCATTTTGCAGACTCATCAAGGTAGAAATCGTCTCCCTTGGCACCTAACACAGCACCATGCGACCCCAGTCCCGCAGGCAGCAGAAATGCTTTGCTGACAAGCAGAGTTGCCTCCACAACGATCGTGACTCCAGCCACGTCCATACAAGGCTTTTAAGACGCACCGCAAGCATTCCAGAAGGGGACTTTCCAAACGATCAAATGCTCAGCCTAACTCCGCTCCTAAAGACGTAATGGGGCTTAAATGGAAACAGATTTGGGTTAGGAGTGAACGGTCTTGCAAATGCCGATTTCAGGATCTCAGGATCTGAACCAGAGCGAGACACAGAGCCCAGCCCTCCCGACTCCCAGACATTTTCCTTAGCTGCTGCACGCTCGCTGCCTGCTTTGACCTTTTCTCCCTCTGCGCTTGGCCAACGCCAGCCCCCGGCAGCTGATCTCCACCTGACGATTTTTACCTTAAGAAGCAGTTCACCTATTCAAACGTGTCTCTGAATGTGCTGTCTTTTGGTTTTTGCATGGAACCACTGCTCTGGCATGCGGTCGAGCCGTTCACTTGACTTTATAGGGCAGACTTGTACATAAGCCTCAAACTGACACGTTCCTTGGGGTCTAGCCCCCGAACTCCCTTGAGTTTCCTTGGAAAATCATACAGAGGAGAGGCTGGGATGAAGCTGAGCGTGTACATAAGCATTTTACTGAGTTAAAACTTTCTTGGGATGCGTCTGAATGAATAGTTAGTGCCCAGAGGTTTCCATGTGGCTCATTAGTGAGATTTGAGTGTGGTCTGAAGAGGCTGGAAAGCGGAGGGAGGGTCTTGCTGTGGATGTGAGCCCTAGGACGAGGCTGAGGAGCTGGGGAGTGAGGCACAAGCAGTGACCCAGGCTGCTCAAGGGGCCGCTTTCCAGAAAGGCCTGGCTGTGAAATGTCAAGGATGCCTCAGCAGGAGGTTTCCACCCTGCCTCTTCCTGCCTTATCATCCACACAGGAAGACTGAGAGTGAGCAGAAAAACAAGCCTGAACGCTGGCCTTCCTGGCTTTGTTACGGAAAGGCGAGCGGGGCTGCCAGCGCGGGCCAGATGCTGAGCTGAGCCCGCGAGGAGCGGCTGCCCTTGTTTTGGATGCCTTACCGTTCACGGCATGGGGCAAGACAGGAGACCTCCCGGACAGGATGGAGCGTTTAAGGATGAATGGCCACATTAAGTGAAGATGTTGACCTGGTGATCCATGCTGGGAGCCCCAGATCTTGGTGCTCCGGATTTTGGTCCCCAGGGCGGGTTGTTGCAGTCCCATAGCTTTGCACTTTGTTCTCCCTCATTGAATTCATCCTGGCTGGTGGGAGGATCTGTACTGGAAAATGGGAGCGTTCTCCAAGGCTGCCATTCACTTATTTCCTCTTGGATTAGTGGGTCCTAACTTCAGCTGTCCCATGCTGAGGACATTTCCCCTTGCAGGCAGCTGGAGGAGGCCAGTCCAAGGGTGATCCGTCCACCCTGCCGCTGTCCCTCGGCTGCAGAGGGAAACGGTTAGCCCCGATGCCAGCTCTCGGGAGGCTGCTTTTACGTGGGAGGAGATGAGTGTCTCTCTGTCACGGGCTCCTTCAGGGACCCTCAGTCCCTGTCACTTCCTTGCTGCTGTCCCCTTGGGGAGGGAGCTGCTGGGTTTAACAGGAGCCTGATGAGGGGAAGGAGCATCACCGCTGGGACCGGGATCTCTGTTCTGGGTGGGGTTTTTTGTTGGATCCCATGCTGTTGTGGGCAGGTCTTCTCCCCTTTGCCACTGTCACCACATATGAAGCAGTGACTCTGTCCCCCCATCCTGGTGACACCAGGGGAGAAAACAGATGCTTACGTAGCTCTGAGGTCGTAGAGCACTTGTCGGTTTTGTTCAAAGGCTTGACACCAGGCCGTGTGGTTATTTTTCTATCTACATGTGTGAAAAGTTGGCCCTTGTCTCTGCTAACGTTAACTTTGTTTGGCAGCTTCCTCGAGGAAGTTACAGCTTCGGGGTTCCGCGGCCGAAGCACTGAGAGCTCTCAAGTTACGCCAAGGTCAAGCAGCAGGCGGTGAATCTTGGAGAAATCGCCGTCCCGCCCATCCGAAGCTTCCATGAACTGACCGTACGGCTTTGGAGCAGAACTGGACGTTCCCGCACTGCGCTGCTGCCGTAGCTTCCCCCATCCATGCCAGGAACCTTAATGGGCACGAGAGGCATCTGGGCAGTGAATGCTGGAGTTGGCGTCTGCCCTGATGAACCAGGACATGTCCCAGACTGCAGCACCCTCGCTGTCTGCTCACAAACACAGCTCTGGACGGGACGCGGCTGCGTAATTGGAGTTGTCACCTGCAGGAGAGCCTGGGAAAAATGTCCCTACAGAAGCACCGAGTCTCTGCAGCTCTGCCGGCCTGTGGGAAAGCTGTGCTCTTAGCTGATCTGTCAAAACACGTGGTATGAGGCCCCTACTGAACATCTAATGATCCTGGCCCAGACTCTGTGTGCATCTCTGGAAGGTGAAGCTGATGGGCGCCCTTTGTTCTGCTCAGTTGTCTGTATATTTTGAGTCCTATTAAATAACCCATTTTGACTGAACCTCTTGTCTGTTAAATGATTCCTAATATCCCTTTCGTAATGCCACTGAGGTGTAATTACATTCTTAATCTTCTTTAATAACTTCTGTTTACCGCAACAAACACACACAACTCCATGCCCGTGTTGTTGCTCCCATGTTGTGAACGGGAAAAGTGTTGTCATTTTTTTTTTAAGAATAAAAATCATTCTAGCAGTTATAAAACATGTTGGATTTGAAAAGAAACAAGAGAATTGTAATTGTGGAGCAGACCTGGGAGCAGAGGAGGGTGGTTGGCGTCCTCCTGGGCACGCGAGCCGGACCAGAAAGTGCTCGCTCTGCTTCCCATACCCTGGCTCTGTGGAAGGGGGAGACAAGCAGGGCGAGAGCTGTAATCCCAGCCCTGCCTCCCGCGAGGGCGCAGGCATCCAGGAGAGCACCGCAGGCTCTCTCCGCACCTTCAAGAGGATTTTTTTTTTTCGAGTTGCCTTTTATTTTAGGTACAGGAACTGTGAAAAGCAGCACAGGTTAAGAATCAAAACAGACATCAGCAGACTGGATGCCTGGTTTCTGTGAATGTCCGCTACCAATGAGCAAGTCTTTCCCTTATCTCTTGCTTTCCCATAATTAAATAAGGCTGAACCTCTAGCTCCCCGAGAGCTCTGCAGAGCTGCTGTGGATGGAAAGTACTTGAATTCACACTCATTTCTCTGGCTTAATTCCCTGAAGCAAGGTCACTCCGAGCCTGGGCGCCTGTCCATCCGAAAATCTCCCTGCAGTGCTGAGGATTGATGGTACGTGCGCTGCGGAGCCGCGCCAGGGCTCTCGCATGGAAACAATGGGGTCAGGCTGGGGGGCAGAGTTCCCACGCCACATCATTAGGGAGCATTTCCTTTCTAACTCGGGAGCGTCGGGCGCTGCTTTGGAAGGGATGGGTGCTGGCGTGGTTTCCAGTCCATCGCCTTCATCCTCGCATCTAGGAAGCTGACACATTTTGCTCCTCTGCTCCCTGTGGGGTTAACGCCCTGCAGCGCTGCAGTTCTCGGCAGGCAGGGGAGTTCCAAGGTGGGGTTGATGCTGTTGCTGGAGGCAGGCGAGGTACCTAACGAAACAAGGTGTTTGGTTTATTTAGCCAGCAGGCTCTAACCTTATCAGGCAGCTCAATTTCCTGACAGGGTGTTGTAAAAGGTTGTGCTCCTGGTACTGGATTAAGTGGTGGATTAAGAGACTCCTACGATGTGTGGTGTTGCATCAACCTTTCTGAAGTGAAACCCGTCTCCTGTGTATTGCCTTTTGCAGCCTCCTTGGTACGCGTTTTTGCTTACTGGCAAATACAAGCACTGAAAGAAAGCGAAAAGGGCTGAAAGAAAGACCCTGGACCTGGAGCATCCCTCCTCGGCAGAGCGGGCGCTCCGGGGGGGCTGCCTCCCGATGGGCGTCCCTGCTGTCAACTAGAGATTGTCAAGAACAGCTCCCGGGCCGGTGTCTGAGAGGCCGAGTCCTGCTGGGACTGCACACCCCAGGCTCTGACACCCCTGTATTTTCTGTGCTGCAAAGAGCTTCAGGCCCTGGGTGTAACACGGGCTCGCCCCTGCTGAGCCCGCAGCGATCCGCGTCCTGTTTCCAGGCACCTGTAAGGATTTGGCTCGTGAACCGTTGCGCTGGTATAAAATGAGTGCGCTTTAGCGATGAGCATGGAATTGGGGCTTTTGGTTCACGCAAAGCTCTGAACCCACCCTGGGCCACATGAGACAAGCCAGAGAACTTTACTCAGTAGTTTCTACATCTCATTTATAACTCTGCTTAAGCTGAAGCGCACGTTAACAATGTACCCAATCTTTGTTTAAAAACACATATCCCCCGACTGCCTATCCTCCCTGGATTTCTTTTTTTCTTTTCTTTTTAAGTACACACTGTAGCTAAAATTGGACTTGCTTCAATTTTCAGCCACTGGATTCTGCTCTGTCTTTTCTTTCAGAGCTTTCTGCCGTGCCAGTGGATGCACAGATCACACTCAAGACAATTTTAGCCCATAGGTACACGTGGGGCTATTCCTTTGCCTTCGGGAGGCCATGTAACGTACTGGCTGGGTGGGGGGAAGAGAAGCAGCTCCCAGGGGCCTTCCTCTGACGTCTTAGGAAGATTCTCTTTTCCCCTCTGGAAGGAAAGGCGTATGATGCCTCTGGTTTAGGGCATCATGAACAAAAGTCCCCCCACACTGAAGAATCAGTTTCCCAGGGCATTTTCTCATGGAAAAATCACTGAGCTGAAAAGGAAACAGCAGGGCCCTTGGTAGGAGGTGGGAAGACTCTCTGCGAGGCTGGTTCCTTTATCACTCTGCTGAGCCACGGCTTTTTGTGGCTGGGCTTGTATTGTTCCTGCGCTCACAGAGGCAAAATGGGAGAGTCTCAGTCATTCAAACCCTCGCTTCTTTCCTTGGCACGGGTGACTAATACTTCTGCAGATGGAGATTTATTGGGCAATTGCTAGGCTCCTTGCAAAATGGGAAGAGCCTTGTAATTTCTTCTTTTGGCCACAGCTTCAATCTGTTCAAGGAGCAGGAATAAAAGAGACTACAGATGGAATAATGTCCCTTGCTGTTTTCCGTACCCATGTGCTGGAATACAAAGTGCGAGTTGCTGTTATGTGGAGGATGAGATGATAATAGTTTACAGAGAAAGGGAGGTGATACCTCTGCATGATGCTGAAACTGGATGAGACTGGAGCTAAGTGAAGTTTTTGCACCCAAGCTGCTTTTTCAGAGAAAAATGCAAGTGTGGTAGCAGCGCGACACTTTGCAAACGTGTTTTGCTGAATTGTTGGGGAGGCTGTTGTTTTTTCAATATCAAAACTCTGGAGAAACTTTTCATTTAGAAAATATCAAAACATTTTGAGAGGTGCGAAATAAAAAATCCTTTTTGTTTCCAGCTTTTCCTTTCTTTGTAACTGAAGGAGTTTAAGACAGCTCAGAAATAAAGGATTTTGTTTGTGTTTTATCATCTGCTGCGTGCCGACCCAAGCGGGGCTCTGCTGGTTAGCGGCCCTGGCTAGCACAAGCAATACTGGTCCTAACGCGGGGCGAGTCCCCTTAGCTCTGCCCAGTGCATTTGTCCCTGGGGGGGCCTTGTGAGGGCCAGCAGAGCGCTCGTGAGCACTGCAGGACCTGAGGACCCCCGATTGCCCCTGCTCCCTGCCTCCCTGCCTGCTCTCTCCTCGGCATAACCATGTTGAGTGGCGGCAGCCACGGATGCCGGGACCCTGCAATCCCCACGGTTACGTGAAGGGTCCTGCTGAGAAACCTGCAAGTGAGTTTCCAGATCTCTGACACGTGGCCTTTAATCAGCGATTGACTTGGGAATTAACAAGCCAGATCAAATGAAATGAGCTCCTAAATCCCTGGGAATTATCTTAGCATCACAAATAGGTCCTCTTGATGTGGAGCAAAGCGAGAGAGAGCTGTAGTGGCGAGGGGGCCAGCCAAGCCGGGCTAGCAGTGTCCCTCGGGGTGTGTCCTTGACAGCTCTTCTTCATGTTGGAAAAAGCACGCGGCCATCGTCAGGCAAGGAGCAGATCCCTCCAGCCAGATCGTGTAAGCCGTACCTGAGGGACACGGTGAGGATCCGCAGGGATGCGGATCCCTGTGCTGTGGACCTGTGTCCCGCTGGGAGTGGGGGTGAGGACACAGCACCAAAGAGAGAACCTGGCTGGTGTCCCACGTTGGCATCGGTGTGGCCTGGGGGCTCCTCCGCTCTGCCAGAATGCTCCACAGAGACAGGGCTGCAGGAGCAGTCCCAGAGGGGTAAGTCAGGGCATAAAAACCCTGTCGAGATTAATGTTTTTCAGGCTGTGTGCTGGCTGACAGAGCCAGGCAGACGTGTTGGTTTCTCTCCTCCTCTCTCTGCTAATGTTTTAGCTCCAGTGAATGCTGCTACCTCGTTTGCCCCCGCACTGCAGGAAGAGCTAGCCCCGCGCAAGGTGTGAAGCTCTGGGTGAACGCCAACCTTACCAGGCCCGTGTTTACCATCTTAGCACTCCCCACAGACCTTTTCTGCCCTGGGATCATTAGGCTGCAATTTCCCAGGCCAAGGCCCACCTTATATCCCACTCTGGTTCCTGACCTCTCCCTCCTGTGTCGTCTTTTCAGTCTTGAGCTATGTTTGCAGAGCTGGCCAGTTTGTTAGCTCTCCGCAAATTTCATTAGCAGGCTGGTTTCCTCCCCCTTCCACATCATTAAATTAGAGATGTTAAATAAAACTGGACCTCTGGGAGGAAAACCAAGGCAGAAAGGGAAAACACATTGCAGTAGGAACACACAGATTTCATTTAAGGAAAAAAAACCCCAAACCCAAACTTCCAAACCTGTCTATAACGAATATCACCTGCGGGGGAAATAAAGGCCTGTTTCTCTGTTACTTGGAGGCTACTTTACATCAGATCAGCAGTGCTGCAGGGTCAAGGGAGAGGGGATGCTAAATTTGCAACTGCTTTAAAGCACCAGTGAAAGGAGTCACTGAGAATGGCCATCAGGTAGGAATGCAGTAGGAGCAATGGTTTAGCTGGAGGTTTATACTGGTTAGACCTATACTGGGACAGTCCTGAACATACTGTGAAGGTAAGCTGGTATAAAGGTGCCTCGTCTCAGCAGAGTTTACCTTCACATGGGAAATACTACGCCAGGAGTGGACAGAGCCCTGGCCTGCGTCTCTGGAGATCCTGGGTCTACTCCTGGCCCTCCCACTAACTCTTATTACTGTTGCCTTAGCTCAGCTTCAAGCTTGCCCTTGACCCCAAGTTCCCAGCAGCCCAAATTTGTTTGCCTACACCCTAGCTCATGTCTAGCCTAAGCCAACCTGATCTCCAGACGAACTGGCTCAAACTCTGTGAAGGTCGAAGATCTCCTGCAGGCCGTGGGCCAGAGATAGGTTCCAGCTCCGGATCCAGCTCCAGCTCTGGCTCCGATTCTGCTTCTGCCCTGCTGGAAGCCCCTGTGGGATTTAAGGCACTTCATTAGGACACAGATACAGCCTGACCTGCTCAGAATTACACCCCTGTTGAGCGCTTCTCTGGACAGGAGCCTCTCTCTCTTTCCCACCCTCTCCCTGCCCCATACGGTAAATTTTAAGTTGTTGGGAATGGGGCAGAGCCTTGAGGGAGTCACTCCACAGCAGGCAGCTCTCAGATCTTACTGCCAGCCTGAGCCACCAGACCCTGAAAGAGCCTTGCAGAGGGGAGAGCTGTCTTGGGCTCGATGATCTTAAAGGTCTTTTCCAACCTAAATGATTCTATGATTCCATGGCCCTGAAAGGAAACTTGGGCAGTCCCCTGGCCTGGTCCTTTCCAGAGGGGTAAATTCTCCCATCAAGCAGACCCCTTTCCCAGACAATAGTGCTGTAATTATCTTCAGAGACAAGGAAAAACACATGTCCTAATTAAACTCAATTCATCTCCTAAGCAGCAGTTTCACACTTGATATCCAGAGGCAAAATTATGCGGGGGGGTGTTAAGTACGTAAATAAACTGAGAGTGTTTGTTGTTCTGCTTTTGCAGCAAGAAGATATTTTGGTAACTGTTTATTATGAATCAACACATCATAGGGGAGCAAAACTGCAACATCAGGGCTGAACGGAGCAAATAGGATGTTTGAGGACAGCAAGCAGGAGGACATAAACATAACTTTAGAGAGAGCTTCTCTTCATTTTGCCCACATTTCCAAGGTCCTTTCCCTCCCTCTTCCACCCTCCTCCCTCTTGTACAAACAATGATATTTTTGTGCTCCGTGTAACAAAATTCAAAGCCGTGATATGAACAATTCCCTGCAAGTCCGTTGTTCCCTGCTCCCTTAGCGAAAAGACGGTCAGCCGGGAGCGAAACGCGGCCCGGGAACGCAGCCCCAGGCTCGCAGACCCCCTGCGAAGGAGAGCGCAGCAACCCAGCCTTCCTGCACCCGCGACCACGGTGCACGCTTCGGTGGAGACCCTCCCGCATTCCCCTGCCACGGCAAGAGCCTCCTTGTGCCCAGATTCAAAGCCCTTTGCGCCGGCAGAGTAGCACAGAGAGCCTCTGCGGAACCAGGTTTTCAGATTACAGCTCTACAAAGCAAAAGGTGGAGACTTTGGGCCGGTTTGTGTAGCACGGAGGCATCCTGGAGCATGGCAGGGGCTGTTGGAAATACCGTGCCGCACCTCCAAACGTACAGCACCGAGCGCCAGGACCGAAGTCGCTTGGCGATGCTCACAGCAGGAAAATCACATCCTGACACGGACTCTTCAGAGCTACCGCAAGAAGGTACTACGGAAGCGATCGCCGTAGTTTTGTAACAGTATAATCTAAATATTTCTGGTTCCATCTTTCCTGCTCAGGGCCAGGTGGTTGCTCCCAACTCTGAGCCACAGGTTGCTTTTTCCTGCCGTGTTATTTATTAGGTACTTTTGGTACAACCTGCAACCACAATAAAAAATACATCGCTACTGAAAATACAAACTGGGAAGACAAATCATCCCAGAATACAGTCTACACAAAGGTTGTTAAACTATGGACTGAGTTAATTAGCAGCTAATAAAAGACTAAATTCTTCCATTAGCTATTCCGGTATGCGAGATCCACTGATTTCACCGGGGCCGTTCACGTCTGTGGGCACAAGGCCATATTTACTGTGGTAACCATGAATGCAAATCACAGGACAATCAGGGCTCGCCGCAGCTGGGGTGGGGACGGGGACGGGGACGGGGACAGGGATAGGGACAGGGATGGGGAGCTGCACAGCCATACAGGCAACTTCACGTGCCACACCGGTGCAAGCGCGGCTCAGGGAGGCCACAACCGCCTCCATCCCTCCCCGCCGCCTTCCCCAGCGCAGTAAATCCAGCGTGAGCAATGTCCGGGGGTCAGTTCCACCGCTGGGAGTGTGACTGCCTGTTTCAAGCACGGAAATTGGAGCTGGACTCCCTCCTATCTCCCTTCCTTCCTTATAAATTGTTGATGTTTCCAGATCTGAATGACTGGTCACATCCTTTACAAACGTGAGTCACTGTCGTACTCCTGCCTGCAGGCTTGTTCAACCAGCTACGCCCCTTGTGTTTTCCAAAACAGCCCGAGGATTTCAGCTTGAGCTAAATTCCTCCTCCCTGGGACGGGTGTGCAGGTGCTTTACCTGGTGCAGCTACGAGGCGACTTCCCTGGCACGAGGCACAACCACAACGGCCAGGGATGTTCGTCTGCATGGCATGAGAGCCCAGCTCTGCCGGGTGAGCGGTGCCAAGGGCCATCAGCGCCCGTGGAAAGCCAGGCCATCGCCTGGAGGGCTCCCAGGTGGCTGAAGACCCTCCTCGGCCACCATCAGGGCTGCTCGGCCATCACATTTCCTCATCTTTGCGGTTCCTGTGCGAAAGAGATGGCCCCTTCCAGCAAGGAGCCCTGCACGCTCCCCCCAGGACGAGCACAGACTTAGAAGTGCCACGGAGATTTATGATGTCAAACGCTTTTTACATTTTTTTCAAAGCCCCTTTTACACTGCCTGGATAAATCAATTACCTGCGGATGGGGGAGTGGGAAGGGCTGTTTATTGGGAAGCACCGAACAAGAGTTTGTTGGGATCAGAAGAAACCAGTAGGATTGACCCACTGCCCTTTCCTTTGATCTCTGCAAGACGTGCCCGGGGAAGGCACGCCGGAGCCGGAACAATAACGCAGAGCGTGCCGGCAGCATCAGCCCGACTGCCGCCCAGGCAGCCGCTCCTCCGACGGCGGCGTCTCCTCTGCGCGCTGCCGGCACCCAGGCCACGCTCCGCCAGCCAGGGCTCGCCGCTGGCAACGTGCGACTGGGTGAAAACAAGTCTTATGTCATCAGACCGCACCGTGGGTACGCATTGTGTTGTGAAGATGGCAGGCGGCTGCTTTAGTAAAGGCAACTTAGGTGACAGCCGAAAGCCTGCCGGTGGCGAACTTTCGGGTTTAAAAATTGTATGGTTTAAAAATTCGTAGGTGACAACGGGGAATCTTACACCAGTGACTTGGCATACGGCTGCGGGAAGTGTGTAGCTAAGGCATGATATAGGCTCTTAAATGGGATTTCAGTGGGCGTGAGGCATCTTCTCCATCCACTTTTAAAATTCCCACGAGGCACCTAACGATAAGTCTTTTGGCACGTAAATCCCTTGATAAAACCCCAAACACGATCCCGAGACAAATGGTACTCAGAGTATCAGAGATCTGAGTTAGACTGGTGAAAACAGCCCATCACTGCGAGTGCCGGGCTGTCCCGGCAGCCCTGCAAGGAGGCCATTTGGGAAGGGAGCGGGCCCTGAGCAGCACGAGCCTTGATTCAAAGGGCATGACAAAGCTGTCCCGCTGCTACCAGCGTCGTGCCATCTGGCATTGGCCTGCAGCCACCTCTGGGGCGCTCCGTAGGACCTGGCCACTGAAAACAGGACGTGAGGAATAGCAAGTCCGGCTGGGAGGCAAAATGTTATTAAATAAATTGGCACACTCCATCGTGCAGTAAGAGACCCTGCAGACTGCACCGGGGGCTTTAGACAGTCAACTTCTGCTGCAGCGAGCGTGACTCATCTCCGTCCCTCTGCCGCTTCGCCAGCTTCGCCCAGGTGCCGCAACCCAGCTGCCCGGGGCAGGTGCCACCGTCGGGCCTCTGCAGCCCTCGCCGGCCACGCGCCGTCGCTGTGGCTCTTCCCGCTCCCGCCGTACCCGCCTAACCCAGGGCCTCTCAAGCAGCACGGAGCAGCACCCGACACCGCTGAATTTACTGAAGAGAATAAGGGAAGCAATACTAAAGCATTTAGCCACTTCCTAACTCCACACTGTAATTGTCCAAAAACCAATTATCCTCATGGTATAAAAGGGGAAACTGAGGCACAAAGATGGCAACTCCCAGTTCTGGGCCGCACGGAGTACGGGGCTGCACAGGCACAGAGGGAAAAGGCAATCCCTGCTCTGAGCATCCTAGAGGGTGGGTTTGGTTTAGACAGTAACTTGTTGCACTGTTCCAGGTATTCAGCTCACGACACAAACGGGAGAGCGCTACAGAAATGCCAGCACTTGAAAAAGAAAAGATACAAACCCGCCAGCCCCTCACTCACAAAAGCTCTGAAAATACTCTCCAATCCAAGCGCTCAACCGCTGCTTCTGCTTCCAGCGTATAACATTTTAAAAGATGTTAGCAGCACAAGTACATCATCGGTATTCTCGACGCGCTAATTCCGAAGTACTTGGGTTAAAATACGGGCTACAATCGGTGGCGTGGGTGTGTGCCAGCCTGCGGATGGGGTGGAGGGCTTTCACTGTAAGGCATACAACCGATCAATTGATCAATGACTGATGGATCTCCTTCTTTATCTGTCTAGTTCTGAACAGAACTATTCCCTCCTTTCTCTGTTTTTCTCTCTTTTTTACACATCTCTCACATAAACCTGGTCTACGACCTCAGTCCCACACTCGGATAGTTCTGCGCTTGCAGGACATACAGGAGGGAGACCAAATAAGCAGAAAAAGGGTATTTTTTAAGAAGCCAAGCATCTCCTCGCTTTTGGGAAGCTGTGCTCTGAATCTCACTGTCTTTTTGCAGCGTAAGTCCCTGCTGCCAGATGCGCGGTGCTAGGAAGCGACCCCTTCTCCCCTGGCCCCCTCCCCAGGGAATCTCCTCTCTGCAGAGCGCTTTTGTTTATAACTTCTCAACACTCAGCCACTTTCTTGGCAGAAAACCCTCCTGGTGCCACCTGGCCGCTCTTCCGTCTCCCAGGAAGTTTCGCAGTGACCTGTGACACAGCCAGGAACGTGGCTCGGACACGGCGGGGACACGGGACGATGCGCTGTCTGCTCCCGTCCCCCCCGCTGACCCCAGCCTCGACACGCTCACGTCCAGCCACACACACAGACACTCACATCAGCAGTGAGTCAGAAACAAAGAAGAAAAACCCTCGTGGGCTGCGATTCGCCCTTTATTGTGAACTCCAGACGTCATACGCGCACGGCTATAGATGGAGCTCGGGAGCCCAGGCCAGCCCAGTGCAAGCCCACGAGAGCTCAGTGATGGTGGTGGTGGTGCCGGTTGGTGGGGGGGGATGCTGTGTCTGTGTGGCTAAGGATGTATTACAGAGGCGGGCTGCTCTTAATGTAACTAGAGAGCTTCTGTGATCTACAAAGGGTGAAGACAGAGAGGGAGTACGAGGAGGCAGCCTGTGTATTTCCCAGCCACGCTCTCCCCAAGAGGAGGCCGCCGGGAGCCCCTCTCCGATCCCCCCCCCGTCTCCCTCCAGCGCAGCACACCAAGGAATGATGAAAAAAAATAATTCTGCAAAAAGGGTGAGTCGAATCGGTTCTTCTTTGGGGCACGGTGGGGTGGGGGAGGCTCCCGGATGTTTTAGGGAGGGGGGCTTGGCTCTTGATTTCCAGTTGTTCGCTTTGCCTCTGCTCCCCCCGCCCTTGCCTTGCAAAAAAAACCCCAAACCCCAACCAGATCAAAACAAACCCCAACCCAGCACCCGTCTCTCCGTCTCTCCTGCTGCCCAGCACCTCTCCTTCCTCTTGCATTCGCCAGGAGATACTATTCGCCGTTCAGCGCGGAGCGATGTAGGCAGGCAGTTTTCATTTTTGATCACAAGGAAACGATAAAATACGGAGACACCATCTATCTGTCGCTCTCTGTCTGCTCTGTGCCGTATGTGTGTGTCTGCTCTGCCCAGAGATCTTATCGCTGTCTATGAAGAAATCTTAAATATAAACCCATACAGAGATTTCGCCTCTAGGATTAATTGTTCATAAAAGGCTCAAAAATGCAATTGTCACTGCAGTAAAAAATCAGCTAGTTCAAATTCTCCCCAACACCCTCCTGTTCCTCTTTCCACGGGCAAATGCCCGTTGGATGAGGCGAATATAACACAACATAACAGCCTTTCTTATATAATGCACAGAGTGAAACCCTGCCTGCGATTTTTGCATCGTCCCCTCGGTATTATTGTTGTTGCTTCGTGTCTGCAGCAGAAAAATCTATGTAGAGCGAATCAAGCAAAGTACCTCGGTCCCAGCTTCGGTGGAGAGAGGGGCCAGGAGGAGGGGGAGGCGAAAGTTGGGCAAAGAGGGAGAGGGGGAGAAGAGGAGTGTAAAACCAAGAATAATACCATTTTCCCCCATTTTCTTCCCTCTCTCTTTGTGTTAGGGGCAACAGGATGGAAACCAGCAATCTGTGCAGCCAGAGAAGGTCGGCTGGGTGCGGAAATTTTGCGGGAAAGGCATTTTTAGGGAAATCTGGAAAAACCGTTATGTGGTTTTGAAGGGAGATCAGCTTTACATCTCGGAGAAGGAGGTAGGATCGGTTTCATTTTCCTTTCCCATCCCCCCTTTCCTCCCCTTTGCATATGAAAAGCAGGCGCGGAGCAGCCCTGGCCTTTCCCCAGCGCCCCTGCCCAGCCATCGCCCCTCCATCGCCACCCTGGGTCCAGGAGGTTTCTCGGGGGCTTCTCTTCTCCCCAAGCCGGCACCGGAGAAACCTGGCCTGGGTTGGCGTGTCAGCGCCAACAGCGACTCTCCCAGACAGCTCTGGCTGGGAGACATTTTCCCAGCACTGGACACGTGAAAGGATTCACTTAGCGAGAGTTAAAACCCTCATCCTTCTTTCCGCCGCGGTGAAACGGCAATGCCAGCTTCCTTCTGTGCCTGTCCTCTGTCATTAAGTTCGACAGTGGTCTTGTTCCCAGCTGCTGCACTGCTCTATTTGGAAATAACTGTGGTCTCCCAACTGGAATCGAGCCACTTACGGGTCCCTTATCTCTTGTATTTTTTTCCCCCTGAACCACACCACAAGGGGACGACAGGGAAATTTAACCACAGATTCAACACCTTGTTGAAAAATGTGCCCCCTCTCCTCCCCCTTGTCTCCGCTCAACATCGGCTGGGGCTTGGGGTTTAATGTCGTGTTTACATGAGGCTTAATTGGATGTGACTATCGGGCTGAGCGTTGCAGGCTCTGGCAGGCTGGGATCCGGCTGTCCTTGCACAGCCTCCCCCCTTAGTTTTTGTCTTGATAAATTCACCAGGAAGAAATCCCCAGGCAACAGCACTCCTCCCCCTGATTACCCTTTAAAAACTCAGGGCTAAGCACTGGGGAGCGTTGTGCCCACGAGAAGCGGCACGGGGGCTGTGCGGAGTCCGGCTGGTGTTAGGACAGGGTCGATCTCCAGATCTGGGCCCGGGTCTCGGTGGGTTTCCTCCCACAAGTGGAGGTTACTCCCTGACGGGCGTCGCAGGGCGCACTGTTGCTCAGATGCGTGCCTACCTGGCCCAGCTTTATCACTTTGGGATCTGGAGAGATAATAGGGTCCAGAGCGCCAAGCATAATTTGATTTAGAGGCTAATTGAATCAGGGGGCATGGCGGAGTGCAGATGGCTCAGGGGTTATTAGAACACAGAAATAGCCTAAAAGCGGACTGAAAGCCCAGGTCGCGGTTAGCTGTGTGTCGGCATTTCACGGCTCGCTCCCATTATCTCTTGGCTGCTCCATAACCAGAGAGAGACACAGGCATGGGGAATAAATGTTGTCTGCAGGCTGGGGGTTCGGTGCCTTAGAAATGCTCAGGTAAAGAGACATAATAAGAGAAAGATTGGAGACTACAGACAACACTAGTGGTAACGAAACACTAAACTATGATGAATGTATAGACAGATTCATGGATGGGGAAAGTTAGATGGAAAGATGGATGCGAGAGGTACGCAGCGAGCGGTACAAATCTCCTTTGATTTGTGGTCCTTCCAAATTTTCCAGCAGTAACGCAGACTGTACGGTGTGTATTTCTCAATGGCAGGCCCGCTTGTCTTGCCTGACTCTTACAAGCAGCTCACATACCTCTGGGGCCACAGAGCAGAGTTTAGAAACTGCTAGACAGAGAGATTACATGGCTGGAAGGATTTTACCTGCTGCCTTGTGTCCTACCAGTCTGGGTCAATGGCTCTTCTGTACTGGGGCCCCGATTCAAGGCAGTACTGAAGCACGCGCCTGAGCAGAAACATACACTTAAGCCCAGTTAACGGGGATAGAACTGGAGCTTGTACTTTTTGAGCCAGGACCTGGAAGAGAAGTAATCATGACTAAGTCCAAATGATAGAGGAGCTGCTTGCTTGGATCAGACTGCATCGGCTGTGCCGACACAGTTGGAACTGCTGGGAAGGGATGGGGAAGAGGCTGGACTAGGCGGCTCTCTGATGGTAAATCCATTGCAGGCTGGGCAGATGCTTAACAGCGTTAGCAGGATGCTTTGTGGTCCTTCAAGCAGGTGTGAAGGTGCAGCGATGGACTGAATAATACTGGAGTTCACAGCTGAGTTAGCACAGAGGTTGTGTACGTGGTTTGGGGGGACTCAGAGGCAGACACGGGAACTTCTCAGGCTCCCTCTCGCCACCGTTCAGTGGGGGAAGGAGCCACATGGGGGGGCCAGAGGGAGAAACTTGGCCCCGCTGAAGCGAAGGCAGAACAAGGCGGCTGGGACGTCACGGCACTGTCCCTGCAGGCGGGACGGGAGGCCTGACTGCCACCCGGGCTGCACCGGCCGCCTGAGCCCACGGGTGCGTTCTGCCTGAGCTTAGGACCTCCTCAGAGTACCCTCGCTAGGGAGAGGGAAGGGACACTTCCAGGGAGCGATTCGGCGCACATAAGCCCTGAGCAGCCTCTGGAAGCACCCATTCCCGACAGACACTGGTGCCTGTGCTCCTAACGGGGCAGTGCGCGCAGGGGAGGCCAGCCGAGCGGCTGGGCTCCGTGCTGGCAAACTCCTCCAGGGCTGCCCCGTTTGGAGGATCCTCCCAGGCCCTCCCTCTGCAGCCCAGACCCGCACAGCGGCTCTCCGGGACAGCAAAGCTGTGCTGTGGGGCACAGTACACTCCTTTAAGCAGTGTGCAAACCCTCCCTTTGATGGGAAATACTCTGGATCTTGCCTGGGAAAACAAGAGTGTTTTCCAAAATCCTGGCCGCCCTGAAGTCACCAGCTGGACCGCCACCGGCTGCAGCACCACCGGGACGTCCCGGACACCCAGCGCTGCCGGGGGGGTGGTTGTGTCTCTCCCTGGTACCCCAACTGCCGGAACCCTGGAGAATAAACCGACAGCAAAGGCTCTACTTGGCTAAGGAGCAGGAAAGCCTGCGCAAGAGAGAATGTATTCATACAGGAATCAACACCAGTGAAGAGGTGCAGGAAAAAGATGTCTGTCTGTCCATCCCTCCCTCCCTCCCAAATACATCCAGGTAGCTACCGCTCAAATATCTCTGTGCTCTGAGCCTAGAAAAGGGCCGAGGCTGGCTGAGAGGCCAGGCGGGTGCTAGTTCTGAACAAGGAGCACTTGTGTTTGTTTCAGGGAGCGTGCGTCTATTTCTTTACGGGGAAAGAAACTAATGCATGTGCAACCGAAGCAGCACTGTGGCTCTACGTGCACGAATATGTGTGTGAAAGACCATAAATAACACGCGGCAGTGCCTGCCTATGTCTTTATATGGAAGAATCTGTGGTTGTGTAGAAATGTGGTTACAGAGGTAACATCTGGCTGCCTGCATGTGCGCTGAAGTGACTCTGTGTGCCTGCGGGACTGAAGAATACGCCTGCGTCGCTGGGTCCGCCATCTCCGGGAATCTCGATAGCCGAGGTGGCTCTGGCCACCTGGCCCGCGGTACGCTGCACTGCCTGCTCGGGTGAGCACGTGTGACGGAGGGCACGCGTCTGGTGTGGCCGCCTGTCGCTTGTGCGTCTCCAAGACTTTCTGTTCAAAGACAGACGGGGCTTTTAACACCCAGTGCGGGTTTTTGGTACTGACTGGACCTTTATTCCTTAGCAAAGCCAGGCCTTCGCGTATCAACAAGAACTGAGATCTGCCCTGGGGAGGCGCGTAGCCGCACTCCCTCCTGTCCACAGGTCTTAACGCGCGTTTCAGAGCTCTGCTCCCGGAGCATGAGGCTCCCTCTGCGCACTCGCTTTCCTGGCAGCAGGCGCCCGCAGCTCCCGCAAAGCTTGATAAATTGGGATTTGTCAAGCAGAACAGGACGGAGCCTCTTTTGTTTTTTCACACACCAGATTATGCCCAGTGGAGAAAATGGAGCCACTGCTGGGTTGTGCTGATGAGCTGTGTGAGAGGCTCTTCCCTGCTCCGGAGAAAGGCCTCCCCGCTTGTGAATCCCTGCCGCTGCCGGTGTGGCTGATGGGGCAGCCACTGGATGCAGCCAGAGAGAGAATTAAACAGTGGAGACCCTGAGGAGACGTGAATAGAAAACTCGGGTGGAAATGGCCACTAGACAGGTTGAATCTCAGCCCAATTTCTGCAGTGATGGGAGAGGAGACTCAGTTGTCTGTTTCAGGAAAAGATCAAAGTCCTCCTCTGCTATGAATTATTTTTGCTCCATCAAAGCCATCGGAGCAATGTGGATTTGGTGGATGGAGCTTACGAGTTAACTCTCATATTAACCTTGGTGTTTCTTGTCAGCTCCTCTTAAGCTCAGCGGCTGCTCTGGAACAGAAGGCGGGTTGTTTAGCGGGTGAAGCCGGACTCCCGGCCTCTCCCTGTCAGCTCAGAGCACCGCAGAAGAAGGGGTTAAACACCAGGACTCCTGGATGCTATCCTCGGTTCTGCCACGCACTCACTAAATGAATTCAAACCAGACATTTATTTACTTTCCCCTGAATTTCTCCATCTGGAAAGCAGAGCTAATAATACCCATCTCCCTAAGGCACAAGGTGCCTAGGAAGGGGGAATTGCGTGTCACAGACTGTGGGATCCCTTGGGAAAGATGTCAGCTCAGGGCAGGCAATGATGTTGCACGAAGACAAGTGCTCAGAACTGAGCGCTGCTCTGATATCTGGAAGGGCTGAGTGGATCGGTTTCCAAAAGGCTAACTCCCACAGGCAGAGTCAGACTACCAAAATCCCATCGATATCCACATTGATTCCTGCTGGGAATCTGCGTGCTTTTTCAGTTGCCTACCTCGGACCTGGGCTTGCAGGTTAGAGACAAGCCCTGGTTTAGTTATTTTGGTTAGGAGAAGATGTGAACGCCTGATGGAAGCCTGGGCTTTCTCCCTGGCAGAAACCCAGTCTGTAAGGAGAGGAAATATATTTTATCAGACCAGCTGATATATCTGGAAAATGCAAACAGGGCTTTTGAGTCATGTTCTTCTATTAGGGCATCAACCTCTGGAAGCTGTGAAACCTGCTTTAAGACCTAGCACCTTTAGCTCTTCCAGCTGTGCACCAAGATGGTAGCCGAGGCTTACAGACCTCCTTCAGCCAGGGGCCCTGAGCCTGCAGGGCGATCTGTGCCCCTGCGGCAAGCCGAACTCTGTGAACTTATGCAAAAAAACCCTTCATTATTTAGCATTTGGTCATCAGCCAAAAAAAGCATTCAGGGCAGAAATATGCAAGACAAGATGTGCTGAAGTGAGCTGAGCTCCACTAAGCAAAAGAACACCTTCTAAGTATCATTTTTGCATTCTTTCCCCTCGCTCTCCTCCACACCGGTTCCCTCCCCCCCTGCAAATTTCTGGTAATTGTTCTCTTGTTTCTAGCCCAGCTTTGTTATTGCTTTGCACTTGGGAATAGCAGTCAGACTACCACAGACACAGCTGGGCTCCTACCACTTCCTGTCAGGAAGCCCAGGGCCGTCCAGACAGCATGAAGGGGCTCTGTGACGACGAGATGTTAATGAGGAAATGCTTCTCGGGGCTTCCTTAAGCCTTTTCTTGTTTGCTACCAAAAGCATCGGCTCAATTAGCACAAGAGCACTTGAAAAGTAGTCTGTTCTCGCTCCTCATTTGTTACAGCACCATCAAACGCTGCACAGCTCTGCCTGGAAGGGGCGTGTGCGTGTGTGTGTGTACACACTCCAAGTAGCGTCTAGAGTTCACACATGGTTCACGCGTGTGATGGCGCCTGCAAAGTACTCGTGGTGTTTCTGTGCACGTGCTGTTCGGGCACTTGGTACTGTGACGATGCTTCGTGGTGTGCATTTGCACTCGCTGAATGCCTCTGGGTACGGGGGGGGGCCGTGTTTTCTGCCTCTGTGGCACGTCTGTGCGGAAAGTCTGTCGGCGTCTGTTGCGTTCAACATGTGCAAGGTGTTAACTGGAGCTGTGCAGTTACGTACGTGTTTAGGGACAGCGGTAGTGCTACGTGTCAGGCTGGTCTGTAAACCCTTGGCTTTCAGACCTGCTGCCCCTTCCATGCCTCTCCTGCTCTTGCTCTTTTAAGCCGTCCTTTTCCTTTCCACCTTCCTTCTCCTGCTCGGCCAAGCTCTGTTCTACCCTCTGCAGAGCAGGGTGACAAGTCTCAGTGAAGTGTCTTCCCTGTCTCAGTGGCACCATCCTGCACAACCAGAGAGAGGGCCAAAGAACACTTAGGCAGCAACGACACGCAGCCTGACGCCCTTTCCCTGCGACGGAGGCAGCTTGTGAGAGGAGGCGGCACCGCTTTGGGATTCGAGTGCAGCACTGGGATGCAAAAGAGCTGGTTCCAGCACAGGGTGTTCTTCAGGGGCCCGTCGATTCTGAGAGCGCTGCGTTTCTGGTAGCCTTGGCTGATGCCTCTTTGGGTCAAGGGACTGGATGTTTGCAAGGGACAAGCAACTTTCTGCTGCCATCCCCTTGTTAGCTCGGGGCAGCAATCTGGCAGTGGAAAGGCCTGGAAGGTCACGCTCATGCCCTTGAGCTACCGAGTTCATGGTGCAGCCTCCCACTCGGGATGCAGGTGTGCAGATGGGGAAGCAGTCTCTTGGAGCCCTGCCATTCCTATTCCACCAAGGTCCGGAGGCTCTGGCCGAAACCAGGGTCCTGCAGCGCCGGTGCCTGCACGAACACTCGGGCTGTATCCCTGTCTTCTCTCCGCACGTGCACCTTAACTGGTACCAGAGAAGGAAAAAGTGGACCCTCTGCAGTGTCCCACTGTACACGGGCCATTTTACCCCGTGTTCACAGCATTTTGCAGGTCCCTCTTACTGGAATACCTGAAACTCTCCCAACGCTCCCTGTATTTCTTCTTCTAGTTCCCTCGCAGATCAGAACCGTGCAGTCACCCCCCTTGCGCAGCCAGTGACAGGACAGGCCATGGCACTCAGGTCTCCCCCGTCACCTGCAGTCCCCTCACCAGCGCTGCTTCCCGGCGCTGCCAGAGCCGGTGTTGCACACATGCGTGGGGATTCCTCCCGTAGTGACAGCCTGATTTTAGCGAAGCTCTGCAGAAATTTCTCTCCCTTGCAAGATGGCAGAACTTCTCAGCTTGAGGAAGTGAAACCTTCGTCTCAGCTTGAGAGGGGAACACGCTGGCTGATGCTGTCCCCGAGACTGCCCATGTTTGGATATTCAGCTTTACTGAGAATCTGTAGGTTTCTTGTCATGCCCCGAGCCACGTTATGACCTCTTGAGTGTCTCGTGAATACGTTACACTTGGTGTCTTGTGATTTTCTGTACCTTCCGCATTTGCTTTGAGCATGTCACATCTCAACAGGGAACTGCTCAGGCAGATCTCCACCAAAAAAACCCGAGGAAAACGGCAGAACTTTGCCTGGTGACTGAGTGACTGCCCTTCCGCTGCGCTCCTGGTTTGGCCCCAGAGCACAGCCCTGGTCTGAATCAAGGAGGTTCAGAGTTGTTGCAGGTGACAACTTGATGAGGGAAGAAATTTTAACTGTCCGCCAGCAAGACATCCGAGGGGCAGGTAATTTAACCCAGATTAGGGATCCTCCCGTTGCCAGAGTGCTGCGAAGGAGCATTCGCGCAGGAGAAAACAGACCTTTGGAAGCATGACTAGCTGCAAGGCTAGAAATAAGCCCTACAAGCCTTTGAGCGAAGGTACTTTGGGTACCACGGCTGATGTTCTGACCCACTACGTGGCTACGGGACCGCCACGTCCCACAGGCGCAGGGAGTGCCGTCGTGGCGGGCTGACCCTGCTGGGGCAGCAGCTGCGGGGGCGAGGCGTGTGAGGAATGCAGCTCCCCTCCTTGAACTTTAGCAACGCGCCAGCAATGTCAGCCTCAGCACATCTCGCCGCTGCCGGCGGGCCCAGATTAGCCGCTGGCTGCGTGGCTGGCTGCAGCGTAGCTATACCCCAAGCAGCGGCAGCTGCCGTTGGCAGTGCGTGGTCTAATGGCTCCAGGGTCTAACCTACCCTGCTTTAGGGACCTGGCTTTGTCTTTGGAGATGGGGGGCACTTTGGGTTCCTTCTCTGTGCCTCAGTTTCCCTTCCCTCGCCTGGCTTACTTGGAGTGTGGAGGCATTTCTGGGAGCATGGGGAGGAGCCCAGCTGAACCCCAGGATAAGAAGTTGTTTTGTCCGCCTAGGGCAGGTGCGATACGGATAGCAAAGCCAGCAGACAGCCATGGCAGCAATTGCTGGGATTTATATACCTTAATCCTTTCAATCCAGAGCTTCCCTGCAGGGCAAGGAGCACAGGACCTGCCTGTCCATGAGGCTCTGAGATCTGACAGCTCGCTGCATGCCAGGCACTCAGCAGCTGTGAGAAGGAAGGACCTGCTGGCCACCTCCCAGCTAGGAATGATTCTGCCAAAATCGACCATCCAGGCCTCTCCCTTCCTAGCCCATTAAGCCAAGCGGTCCCTGATTCCTCTCAGCCTCAAGCTGCAGTGTGGGAGACCTTAAGAAAGGCTAATGAAAGCAGCAGGATCAAAAAAATACCCGCAACTGCAGAGCCCCGGCTGCTTCACAGGCAGGTGTGCAGAGCCGTGCGGCAGACAGGAGAGGATACGCCGCCCCAGGCAAGGAAGCTGCTTCTTGACTCCCAAAAGGGGCCGTAGAAAAGAGGAACCGTCAGGCCCTGGAGAGCCTGTTTAAGCCACCTTCCCTGCAAGTCTGAGATCAAGAGACAAACTGTCTGGGGATGGGGAGCCAGACTGAAGGCTATTCAGAGATGCTCAGCCCTTCCCAGAACTCAGACCTTTTCTTAAAGAGTTTCAATTCAGCATCTGAGACTCAAAGTCACCCCTCACTTTCAAAAATCAATCTATATTCAGCAAAGAAGAAGAAAACAAACGAGCAAACGTAATGATAAACCTCCCCCACTAGGATTAACTCCACTCAGAGCACCCTGGGTGCATGACGAGCTGCAGTAGGTCACCCTGACACAAACGAAGATCGGTGCTGCTGTGCTGCCCCTGCCACCTCCCTTACAAACCACGCCGGGCGACAGAGGAATCGCGCTTCATTCCCTCCTACTAAGAACCGACACCTGAGGCTACTTCCTCCCAAAGGTCTCCAAAATGTTATCCCAAGACCCGTGTGTTGCCTGGGTGCTGGGAACACATCAAGCCATATTCTCTGCTGGTAAAACCTGAAAGGTTTTATTTGCATGGCTCCAATCTCACTGAAAATGTGGAGGGGGGCAGACACACTGAAGGTTTGTCACCCACCTCCTATTGATGTAGGTGACTGGGATTTAGGCTGTGCTACCATGTGGTTCCAGCAGTTTTGTGGGTCTTTAAGGGTTGCTTTTTTCTTTATCTTACAGAGGGTGGGCTGCATGACTGTCCTCAGCCTCTGAGCACTCATCCTCTCCTGCCTCTGAGGTTGCTCTGTTCTGTAATTTGTGCCCACCGCCTCCCTCTTTTTGGCCTCAGTAGCCTCCCACAAAGGACAAAAGAGCTGGCTGGTACTTTTGAAGTTTGCCTTTCACCTTCCTTCTCTCTAGTTTCACTGTTTACACACTGAATGCTCTGTTATTTTGCTCTGCTGCTTACTGCTCTGCCTGCGTGTCCCAGTGCGGGAGAGCGGGGGGAGATCAGCTGGCAATGCCCCTTGTGAGACCAGGCTGCTGTCCTGCCCATGCCCCGCGAAATCGCCGCCACTGCATCACCGCGATGGAGCCCATTTCAGGCTGATGCTGAGACCTCTTCCCACCACCAAGGCAGAACAAAGCCACGTTCAAATGACTAAATTACAGCCCTATTCACTTTATGGCCTCATTATACTACCAAGGCTGTGTACGAGAGGGAATCAATCCAAAGGGAGCACGAACCTGCCTCTCCTCCCTGCGCTGCAGCTCCGGCTGAAGGGCAGACGTACCCTTAGGCACCCGTATCCATGCGTGCACCCACCCCACAGAATACCTGGGGGGGCTGAACCTGCCCACCTTGTCTGAAACTTAGAAATGGGACCCCAAGATGTTGCTTATTCTTAGTTCTTCAGCATTTTAGAACTGGGCTACACATGCACACGGCACTTTGGTGAAAGACGGCTGGGTCTCCTCTGTGTGTCATGGGCAGACAAGCACGGTGTTGTCTTGTCACTCCAAGTCTTTTGGAGGCCTAGCTACACACGAAGGGTGTTTATCTGCACCGATTACACCCGTCCTTTCTGCAGCCTCCTGTAGATATTCCTTGAGACGAGCTATTTGAGTCCCAGCTCCCATGAGTTCGCAGCGCAGGCTCTGCGTGTCTGAGAAAGGAGGGAAGGGAAGTCCCAGTGACCTACAAGAGCAAACATCTGGAGCACGGACTTGTGCCTCAGCCGCTGTGGCACAGCTGGGGGCTCAGAGGGGATCGGCTTTTCCTGCTGCAAATGAACCAGCCAAGATTCTTGGAAAGAGGTGGATTGTAGGATGGTACTGGGAAGAGAGAAAAGCCGATTAGAAATGCACGGGGAGGATGTACAGATAGATGTTATCTGCGAGAGACATTTCTGTACCTGTTTGTAATAGTCCATACACAGTGGCTGTTGTTATGAGCAGAAATAAGCAATAGCTTCTGGGGCTTCAAGAATAGCTGTGTACAGTGTCTGCCTCCTAGTCCTTGAAGGCAAACGCGGGGGATAGAAGGAAGAAGGATAGAGGGGGAACTGCAGTCATTATGCAAGGCCAGATGGTCAGTTTATCTGTGCCTCTGGTTAGAAAGCTGGTTACAGCATTTTAGTCAGCCTCTTTGTTTAAATTGTATTGAAAAAATCATGGGGAATTCCTTCAGTGCTTCCCAAAACGAGGGAGGAAACATATTAAATGGGGTGGAGTCCTTTCAGGAAATCCAAGAGGGAAGAGCTCATCACCGTCTGCCGTTCTGGCACCTGAGTTACCCACACTCCACTGCGGATCCCAGCCTGTAACGACCCCGGCTGGAGGTGGATTAAGCAGATTGACGTGGATTTGAGCCTGATAAGAGTTCTGGCCTTACGGACATGCAAAACCAAGTTCTCTCCCATCCCAGTTACCTACATTCCTCATGTTTGCCATGGGAAAGAGTAGAGCTGGCCTGCTGGAGGAGCGGGACGTGAAGATAGTGCATTAAAGACAGCAATGAAAAGGAAAGCCACACAAAACCAAGGGGGCCCAGGCAGAAGACAGGCTGGGCGTTCTCTTCTTTGTTCCAAAGGTGATGGCACCTTCAGGGCAGGGGTCTGTCTGTCATGGGACAGTGCATGGGCCACTCGATGACTCCCTAAAGGACAACCAAGAAGTGCTTCTGTCAGTGAAGGCCAAGCCCTAGCACTCTCTTCCTTCTCGAAACCTTCCGTGAGCCCCCTGGCTGCCGAAGGTCCCTGGGGGCCTGGCCAGCCACCCAGCAGTCAGAGCCTGGCAAGCAGCTGCCAGCCAAACCCCACCGGTGCCCGGGTGAATGCTGCCCATAGCCCCTTCACAAGGGATGCGGCTCAGCAGCGGGGGAGAGCAGCACACGCGTCGTGTCAGTAATCTGGGACTGGATGTGCTTCATCCACCCCCCAAATCAGCTGTCAGCACAGGCTTCAGTAATACCACCAGGTTAAAAATAGGAAGTGCTAATCTTTATCCCTCAAACTTTTGTTACGCTGTCTCCAGAAAAGCAACAAGCGCTAATATGATTGCCCCTTTTAATCAGCAGATGAAAGTCCACCTCCTCCCAGCATCTCCTGCCTCCGCACCAACCTCCTCCCAGCAGACAGGGTCCTCTCCTTGCTGCTGAAGTAAATCCTATTCATTTTGAGGGTCCACAAGCATGAACACAGGGAGAAGTCTGATCACACCTGCATGTCCGTTCAGCCTAGCCCCCGTAATGTTGCGGGTGGGAGAGGCAGTTAAGGCCCGAAGGAATCTGTAGCAAAGCAGGAATGAACCGAGGAGACTGTGATTTTCAAGTTATCCTTCTAAATACGTTCCCCTCATTCCAGAAGAGACTGGAGTCAAAACTATCATGTTGAAATCTCTGCTTCTCCCCCCCAAACCCAAGTGTAGCACTCCCCAGCTAACAGCACCATTACTGTAGTTGTGCACGATGTTTCGGTGACCACGTAACACGGCAGAGGCTCCAGCACATGCTCTGTATATTCAACCCCCCTGTGCAGACAGCAGCTCCAGCCAGGCACCCCGCTGTTACCGCCTCTCTGTCTGACATCTGCAAGGCTGTCATTTTATTTTTGTTTTGCAGGTAAAAGATGAAAAGAACATACAGGAAATGTTTGACCTGAGTGATTATGAGAAATGTGAAGAGCTCAGGAAGTCCAAAAGCAGAAGCAAGAAGAACCACAGCAAATTTACCCTCGCCCACTCCAGACAGCCTGGAAACACGGTACGCTTTGCTCTCAAGCATGTGGTCAGCCCGCGAAAGCCATTAGCTCTTGGTGCAGAGCTCTGCCTCTCAGTTACCTGCTCCAGGCCTGAGGGCTTGGCACAGTAATTGGGGGGTAGAACTGCATAGGCTGAGTGGTGTAGGAGTCCAGATCACGTCTCGTGGTTTAAAATATATGAACGTCCATTTACCACGTCAGGACTGCTAGCAACAGTGAGAGACGGAGAGAGAAGCAGGGTTTCTGCTGGGAGAGGACGCGGGCCTCTGGTGCACTGAGTAAACACGACCAAGCACTGAGCTCTGGATCTGCTTACCTGCGGTATTCTGGCTTTGGGAAAGAAGGTATCAGAACATTTGCCAGGAGCAAGGACAAAGCCGTTTTACTGCCGCCGCTCCTGCAGCTGGGCTTTAGCTGACTGCACTTGTTTATGCACAGGGGGAAGGCAGGGAAGGGTGGGAGCTGATGGTCCTTGGGTTTGCTGCCCAGATTTGGGCAGCATCAAAAAAGCTGCATGGTAATTTGTCCCAGGAGTACTTTCTGCCCAGAGGAAAGCTAAAAAGTGCTGTAACAGGGGCACTGCTACCTAGGAGCAGGACTTTCCGTGAGGTCTCAGTGGCCTCTGCAAAAAGAGAGCCAGTCTCTAACTGCAAGCTGTCTCTGGCACAGATGCACCCACCCACAGCCACACACGTGAGCTGGATTTACACTGCTCATTCTGACTTGTTGCAGCAGACCAAGCTGGCCCGCCCCACACGTTGATAAGGATTGTGTAACACCATGAGATGCGAAAAGGGAAGAGAAGGGGAAAAAGGAAAGCACCCGCGCTGTCCCCAAGCGCCCTGAGCAATGGAGAGAATTGAACAAAATGCTGTGGAGGCTAAAATTGATTTCTCCTGAGTATCTAACTTAAAAAAACCCGCTAGCATCCTGGATCCCCTACACAGGCCATACTTTCAGAACTGCTCTGCCCTCAGTGTGCATCTGACATATCAAAGTATGGAAAATATGGCTGCTTCTGTGGGTACCTGCTGTAGCTGCTTGTCTAACAGACTCTCTCAAAGTCTGAGGTGGCAACAGATAAATCGCATGTGAGCAGCAGATGCACAGAAAGGCTGCATCATCGTTTGATGAGGGTAAAATCTAGGATGGTGTGTGGGAAGGCAAAGAGGGGGAAGGAGGAACTGCAGCCACGAGGGAAGTAAATATGGTACACAGCTTTTGGTTTGAAAAGCTGGGTGCTGTGAGGAATCATGGTCTGCTCTGCAAAGGGCTGCCAAGAAGCAGAGAGGCCAGGTGCAGTGTGTGGCAGACCAGTGCCGTTTTGCAGGACTGGAGGATCAGGTCTGCTTTGCTTTTTTCCACGAAGGCAAGCCAGCTGTAAAGGCCGTGTAGCTTTTCTGTGGGCAGGGACAGTGTGAAAGCATCTCTGTATGAGTTTAGTCGCTGGCACTGACCTGAATTCTCTCTTTTGTAGGCACCAAATCTGATCTTCCTGGCTGTGAGTCCAGAAGAGAAAGAGTCCTGGATTAATGCCCTCAACTCTGCAATCACACGTGCTAAAAACCGCATCTTAGATGAGGTGAGCAGGACTCTGAGGGCTGGACCCAGGCTCCGTTGTCTCAACTTTAATCTTGGGTGAAGATTTCAGACTGCTGGAGACAGCAGCAGCCCCTCCTACCCTCTCCGTTTCCTACTTAAAAGGAGTGCAAAGCCATTGGGGTTTATGGACCGCACTCAAAACACAGCCACCAACACCTATAGAGTGAGCTCTTCTGAAGGTCCGGGACAGTTTGATCCTCCCGGCCTCGGGATTAATATGCAGCACTGATTGCAAAGCAACGGCAAGGGGCAGCTGCCAAGGCTCTGTCACGCCCGGCCCCAGTGAGGTGCCTTCACTTTCCAGCCCAGCCTTGCCTCGCACAGGGATGGTGGGACTATGTTGGAATGCTTGCCCAGGGCTTTGGAGAGTGTTTCCTCGCTGCTCCTGATCACGCAGTGTGCTCATGTGCAAAGGGGCTTTAAGCAGTGGAACTGAATTAAGGAATTAACTGAAAACCAATATAGTCCCATGCTATCTTCAGAGCACCCTAATTGCACGGCACCATCTGTCAGCCCACCTCAGGCCATCTCCATCCCGCCTGCCCCGCCCCTCTCCATCTCATCTCCAAGAGACAGGCCCATTTCCACCGCTCGGCCCAAGGAAGGGGACCTACCGGGCATTGCAACTTTGCAGGTCCTTTCCTACTGTTCAAGGGTCAAACCAGGAGCGTTTAATCCTGCCTTCTCTGCACTGTGTGGCGTATATATTTCTGCCAAGACAAGTCAGGCTCTCCATTTAGTCAAATAAGAAGGGACACCCAGAGAGATGAGGCATCAGGGCACTGTGGGACAGCAACAGGAGGACCCTGGAACAGTATAGCCCTGCCTATTGAGAACACGGCCACACAAAGAGTAACTAGCATAGCTCCTACCGCTTCCAAACTGGCAGCATTATTGCTGCACGAAACTCCCAGAGTAGCTACCACAATTATGCAAAGCAGTTTCTACTAGAAAAAAGAAAAAAAAAAAAAAAAAAAAGCGTACACTTACAACCACAGCTGAGCTGACAGAGGCCGGGTTTAGATCAGGATGAGCATTCCCACATAATTTATTCCAGTGTGAATGAGAACTAACTTGAGAAGGCTGTGCCCCTCGCTACCACGGCTGCAGTTTGAAAGAGCATTTCAACGCTGCCTCACATTAATGCTTCATGAAAACTATTCTTCAGTTTAGATCTGTCTCAGATCTACCTCATCCACATTCAACTTACCGCAATACAGGCGGCCCACTGCTGTGATGCTGTTTGTTCTCTTGGATGGCAACACAAAACCCTGTAGTGAAGGAAAACGAAGGTCAGACCATAGGCAAAGCTGTAGAGCAGAAAGCAGCAGAGCAAACAATGGTATAGATTGCTTCAAGGAGAGTCTGTCGCTGAAATCTTTACAAACAGATTCAAGAGATAATTGTCAGGAATGACTTAAGTAGATCCGATCCCATCAAGGCACAGAGGGGAGAGACCAGGGAAACACTCTAAGACTCTTCTAAGGCTGGATTCCCACACCCCCTTCCCCGCTGGCTCTACCTGCAAATCTCCTTCTGTGCACCCCTGTACGCACAAAGATCAGCGAGTCCCACCTGCAAGCCGTGGACCAGTGCTGGCCCTTGGGACCAGCACATTGTTGACACTGTGCAGGCAGGTTTTACAAACCTATCAGTCTGTGTGTGCCTGGGCACACTCGGTAGGGAGGGTGGCACGGACTGTAGCCATCCGGTAACACCAGGCAGTCAGGCTGTGCTCCCGGACACAATCCTGGCACAGCTCGGCAGCCAGAGGAGCCCAGCAAGTTAGCACGTCGGGAATGCGTTGCTTTCCTCATTCCAGCTCAGCACGAGGTTTGGTTCAGGTGGTGATCACAGTTCTCCTCCTGTTCAGCAAACATTTGCACTACAGAACTGCAAACTCTGTATTCGAGTTCAGGATTAGCTGTTTGCAACCCAAGCTTCTGCCTGCTGAGCACCCCTGCCTGACAGCCTTTAGCGAAGGATCCTGGCCCAGAGGTATGTGGGCTGAGTTCACCCTCAGCATATGGCCAGGTCACAACAGAAAGGGAATCCTGGAGGAATAAATGATCTGCCACAGTGCATCTGGCTGATTACAGCTCCAGCAACTAGGAATGGCTCGTATTTCCCATGCTCCCAGGCATTCACTTGCCTTTGTCACCCCTTTAGGTTACTGTCGAAGAGGACAGCTACCTCGCCCACCCAACACGCGACAGAGCAAAAATACAGCACTCCCGACGCCCTCCAACACGGGGACATTTGATGGCTGTGGTACGTATAACAAACTCCAGACACCTGTTTAGGTAAAATTCCCTTGTAACTATATTTCATTTATAAGTAAATGCAAGACCTGGTGTTTGAGCTCTGGCCTGAGCTGAAAATTGTCATAAGACCCAGGGCTGTCCTGGGTCACCCGGTCTAGTCCGCCGTTCTTGTAGACCACTGCACTGTGCAAACCCTTTTGCAAAGTGGTAGCTTGCCATCACTGACACCCGTTTTCCTGACGCGGAAAATGAAACGCTCCTTCAAGTTCCTGACGGAGAATAGCCATGCAGCTGGGGAGCTCAGTCACGGCTTAGCCCAGATGGCTTGTCCGAGGCCGTGGAGCTGATCCGCATCGCAGCTACGAACCCAGGACACCTGGGGCTCTGCCACTACGTCACACTTGCTATTATTCCTGGTCCCTCTTTGCATCCCAGTGCAGGTGATGTGTAACTTCGGTGTAAGACACACTCAGAAGTAGTGTGCAGCCATGCCTGTTCCTGTGATAACACAGCTCTTCTTTGTCTGCTTCTTCAGGCATCTACCTCAACCTCTGATGGCATGCTGACACTCGACCTGATCCAGGAGGAAGACGCCTCTCCAGAGGATCACAGCACCTGCGAAGAGAGTTTCCGGGTGGATCTGGATAAGTCAGTGGCACATCTTACTGCTGGCCGGCGCCGGTCGGATTCTGAGAACGTCAAGTCGTCAGAGAAAGGCCGGACAGGGAGCCTCCCGAGACGGGAGGTGACCTCATGGGACAGATCTGGGCAGCGCAATGACTCCTTTGACAAAGGGACCATGTACACGCCACAGGTCCCCAAAAAGCTCTCGCACTCAGAAAAGAATAAATGTGCCTCCATGGAAGAAATTCTGTCTCGACGGGACTCTTCCACGCACCGGGCGGTGCTGAGGAGGGGGCTGGAGGCTCAGTTTGCCTCAGCAGAACCAGAGCAGCTGTCCCGGATACAAGAACTGGTTGCACTGAAACTGGAAAAAACTCAGGAACTGCTGACAGAGGTGAAGGGCTACGGGGAAGGCAAGAGAAAGACCAAGGATTCCAACACCAGCACCACCACCACCACCTCTTCTTCCTCATCATCTTCCAAGTCGGACTCTGAAAGGATCCTGCAGGAATCGGAGAGGTTGCTGGGGGAGGCTTCCTCCACCTGGAGCCAAGCCAAGAGGGTGCTGCAGGAGATCAAAGAGCTGAGGGACCTGTACAAACAGTTTGAACTGCAGCAGTCGGACTCAAAACCCAAACAGAGCTCACAGTCTCAGTACAGGAAGAGCATGATGTGAAGGCAAGCCTTGGGATTGGGAGGGAGGGACAGGGGAGGGCGGCCACTTGGTCTTTTTTTTAATTATTATTATTTACAGTGTTCAAAAGAGTGAAAAGGTGCCTGTTCTCACCCAAATTTGCTTCTCAAAGCTTGAACCCTTCCTTTCCTCCATCACAACCCCTGACGAAACAACCCTGTGTCCCAATAAATTCAGTTACAGTTTATACCTCCTTTTTTAAAGAGCACCCTTTGCACCACGGGCCCCCAACTTCTGTCATGCTCGGAGGACGGAAGAAAGCACCAGTTCCTAGAAAATGCCCCTGCATGCCTGGAGCAGCACGTGCATAACAATGGGGACAGATGCTCTTGCGCTGTATAAGCCCTGGCTTTGCTGCTCTAACGTCTGAGCTGTAACCTGCATTACAGCTCCTTGACCAAGAGTCTCGTCTCGTTCCCTCACTGTCCTCTTGGAAATAAATGACAAAAAAAGGTGTCTGTCCCAGCCAATGCTTGGAAGTCCCCATTATCCAGGAACTGTCTTGAAGATGCTTGGAAGTTCAGGCTGACCTCAAGTTTTTACGCGAGTCGTCTCGCTGGACTGCAGCTAGCGGGGTTCTGTCCTGGCACAGGTCCCTTTTGTGAACTCCTGGGGTCGGCAGCTGTTATTTTGTGGTACATATACAGCCCTCCAGAAGGAGGGCAACAGGTATGCAATCTGTGTTCAAACTAATCCTGTCTGTCCGTTGATGCTTTACAGAACCCCCTTGGCCCTGCGCAATGGGAGTTAGCAGCTCTATGTCTTCCTTTCTGTGCAAATAGAGGATCAAAGCCTTGACTCTAACAGACAGCCCGTATGGGTTGTTTGGGGGGATTGTTTTCTGGCTTTTCCATTTTCATTTCGTTTTTTTTTTTTTCCTTGTCTTTGAGCTGAGGGGAAATGGAAAAATCAGGGTTGTGTACAGGCGGCAGCCAGAAACCAAGAGCCAAAAGTAGTTTTGGTAGGTTTGATTCTGTTCTCTCATGCATGCACGCACGCGGTTTCTGCCAGTCGGACTGCAACAGATAGTCCTTGTTGCTCCCCTAAGATCAGAATCAGGCCTACTGAAATGAAAGCTGAGCCTGTAAGAGAGCTCAAATACCCTCATCTTGGTGATGCCAAGCACTTTGCTAAATAGGTGGCTCAGTTTTCACGCCTTTAAGCAGAAAGACAAGAAAGGAGGATGTTAAGATGTCTCACAGGGCTTAAAGTACACCGATGTGGTAACATCCAACTGTCACTTTTTTTTAAAAAGGAAGCCTAATTCCCTTACCTACATTGCAAATAACCCATGAAAATATTAAAACCAACAGAGTTATTTCCTGGTCGCAGTTGGTGTTGTCTATTTTCTTGCAACGGTTGACCTCCCTTGGAAAGGAGATTGGTTATCCACTTGTGCCTGGTCAGCTTTACTATTCAGGCTCATGTTGCTGATGTAGAGTTGCCAGCGCTGCAAAGAAAGCGTTTCTGTTTTGTTTTAATTAGTCCTTCTCCCACTTTCCTGTTAGAATTACTGGTAGAATTATTACTGTTGCCACTACGTTCCTGAAGATGTTATTATTTACAAACTTCAGATCCGGCTCTTGCAACAATCTTTCACTCGTTCCTGACTCTAGAACAGCTCTTTGCCCACTTAAACGACAATTTTGAAAAGGCAGCACTGATTCACCTAAGCTCTTGCCACAGAGCTGCATGCTACAACTGTCCAGGAGTATACGTGTCACCCTTCCAGCATTTTTGTTCTTTTCAATTTTTTTTCTTACCTTTTCTATCACTTGAAGGATCTCTTTGGATGCATCAGAGGAAAAAACATAATCCCTAAAAGAGATTAAAAAAGAATGCATGTGAGCCACTCTGATAAAACCTTTCCCGCTCAGCTCTTTGATCGAGAGAGCAAGAAAAATATGCAAATATTTTCCAGATGTGACATTCAGCATTAAAATTAGCCTTGTTTTCAAAATAAGAAAGCTAATCTAAAAACCTGGAGGTTTGAATTGCACTCGATTGGGCTGGATGTGTGTTGTGGCTGGCCTACCGGACCGATGTCAAAATGTGAGCATGAAAATACACCTGATCCTGACTGTGCAGGGGTCATTAAACGCTCTCAAGTCTCTCTTAAGCAAGAAGGTAACATAAAAATTGGCTGATTAACAGGGTCAAAACAGTGCCAGAGGCAGGGATGAAACATTGAGCAGTCACCCAGAAGAGGTGGCTTTTTTTGTTAGACAGGTAACCAAGGGCATCTTCCTTTCACTGCTGCCTCCACAAGACTGTGGAACTGAATCACATCTGATAAGACCCAGACGTCTGGGCACAGCGTTGCCACCCGTAGGTCTCTGCTGTCCCGAGAAAAGGGATGCGTTACACACACGTCAGAGCCGGGCAGAAATACGGGACCGTTTCTGCTCTTCAGACCAACCTGTGCAAGCCATTGCAAGCCAATTTTATCACTAGAACAAGGTTTGGAGGAAACGATGGAGCTGACTTAGGAAGTTAGGAAGAAACTACTTCCAACCTGGGAAGAATTGCAGTTCTCATCCCGCCAGTTTTTAGTCTGAAAACCCAAGGGGCCAAGTTTGATGCAGCTGCTGGTGCAGCATTTCCGTCTGGACAGCGAAGCGCTGCCGGGGTGCTGAGCCGCGGCGCAACAGCAGGAGCGGCAGCTTTTCCGCTCCCAGTGCTGTCTTCTTGCCCTAGAAGACGTCCAGCTCCCCGCTGGTGGTGTCTTACCCCCGGCCCTTCTCCTCCGCTCTGCGGGGAGCAGAGCATCAGGCTAGCACAAGTACGACACGTGATTTAGGACAATTTTTCGAACTGTACCGCACAAGATGCCAGATCTGATCCGTACATCGGCTTCTCCCTCCCTTCTCTCCGCCTCAGCGCATCACCGCTGAGTAGGATCTTGTGAAGATTTACTATTTCCAAAACTGATTGGAAACTCTCTTTCAGAATATGTTCCCTGTTAGAAAGCATCATTTCTGACGGGGCCCAGGGAAAGGGAACAACTAAGGGAGAAAAAACCCATGAGTTTTCAGAGTAGAAAAGCTATATTTTTCGCTTGGGAATATTTTTGTATTATACAAAATGTGAATTTTTCCTTAAAAATCTCTCAGAGTCAAAATAAAACATTTTTACAGTAAAATAAAACGGTTTTACCAACTGCCCCCCTTCAAGAAGCCTGACACTTTTTTCCACAGGCAATTTTTACATTGTTTTCATTCAAAACAAAATCAAACTCCAATTGTGGAATCCTTCACAAGGCAGAAATGCCGGGCTCCAGCCGGGTCGGATTACCAAGCTGTGAAAACTTCAACCCTGGGCTCAGCCTCCGTGCTGCTGAGCACTGGGTATCGCTGGGCCACGGCTACGACGCAGTCATGCACCAGAGCCAGAGCAGAGGGTTCTGGGCGTGATCCGATGCTTCACAAGAATATAAACTCCTGCCTACATTAGGAGCCTCTGACTGTAGACATCGCACAAATTGAAAGGATCGAAATATCTCTCTCCCCTTCTCCCACATGGGCTATAATTCTGCCCTCTTTTTATTCCTTTTTTATTTATTTTAAATGTTGTGAAGTTCTCCCCTCTGTCGATCCCGCTTCTGGGACTAGAGACAAAAAGCCAATTCTGAGCAAGAATGGCATGTGTATGGAAAACATGCCAGTCACGGCAGCGCTGCTGCTTCTTCCCTTCTGGAGCACGGGTTCCTGAGCGGAGAACCGCCGGGAAGCGTGGCTGGGCCGGCCGGAGGGGACCCTTCCTGAGGGCCGGGAGAAGTGGGCTGAGATTCCTCCCACCCGGCGGCTGCGGTTCATTGACAGATCACAGTTAGCGACAGTTTATTCTCTAGCCATATAAATGCATAAGGAAGGGGATGAACACACAGCAATTCTCACCCTTAGTTTCTCTTACTGAACCACATTCGAAAGGACCGAGTAGAAATTTTGCTTTCTTTTAAAATAAAAAACAAACTACAAACTGCAATAATAAAAATGATTCAGCCGCAATTGCAGTGATTCTCTCTAGTCTCTGCTCAGCACGCCCACGCCGAGGAAGCCGCTCGCAGCAGGGAGGGTGGGCTGCAGCGGGAACCTCCCTCCAGCCCCGCTCGCCGCTGCCCGGGGGGTCCTTGCGCCAGGGGACGGGGAGGAATTTATGGTGCTGCCATGAAGGGGATCTTCCTCGTTAATGGATTCGGAGTCCGTGTGCTGTAACACCCCTAAGTCATCAAAGGAAGGGAATTGTCCCTGAATTGCCACTGGAACCTCAGAAAAGGATTCCAGCAGATTTTTTGGAGATTTGGGAGGGTTCAGGAGCCTGTTTGAGTTTTATCATGCAAGTCACTCAAACCGAAAACACGCCTGACCACTGAAGTGCTTCACAACAGCTAAGAATGAGGGTCTGCTGTTCTCTAAGGCCTGGCTTGCGGCTGCCTCCTCCCCAGTGCCTCGGGCAGAATTCAGACGGTCCCAATTCACCCTCGCTTCCACCACAGCCCAGAAAATCCAGCACAGAAAATTCGAGCTTCAGTGCAGCAGGCCTACGGGAAGACTGTGCTTTGCAACCTGAGACAACCTCCCAGTCGTCTCCAAGACATTAAATTGGAGAGCTGCAGCAGTAATCTCAGCTTCCGAGCTCCCTGGGAGCATTGCTGTTCTTGTCCAAAAGCCCCTCGGAATTGCGCTGGGGACTGGGCAGCACTTTTTCAGGAAGATCAGATGTTAACATGAATAAAACAAAGCTGAAAATGAAGAGTTTCTTTATACCTGGTCTCTACACAACAGGATGAAGGGCAGAGTCCACCTGGAAGCTGAAAGGTTTTGTATTTTGCTTTCATGCCTTTCTGGTACTTCAACCTTTCCCTCCCGTCTCCTTCCCTCTGGCTGCGCGGGCCCCAGCCTCACCGCAGCGGAACTGTCCCCACGGGTGGCCGTGTCCGCCTGCGCCCGCGGGCACCCTTCACCTGGCTGTGCCACGGCACTCGGCAGGTGGCTATGCTGAGAATAAATCAGTCGGCGTGGCGGCTCAGCAGGCACACCCCACGCGAGCGTGCGCCTGGGATGCTTCACAGCATAGCAAGGAAAAATTTGCAAGGGGAACAAGCAGTGTCAAACGCGAGCAAATCGTTTTTATAAAAGCAGTTCAAGAATTTGAAGAGCAAGATCCCTTTCTGCTTCATGCACCGCATGCCTGAGCCTGGAGGGAATCTCGAAGCTGAAGAAAGCCTGTCCTGCCCGGACCGCGCTTGCCGTGACCCCAGGAAGGGCAGGCAGCTGGCCCTGGCCGTGCTGAGCGCAGCACTGCAGCAGCCACGGGAGCTGTCACGCTGGCTCTCAAGGGAAGGAGCATCTGTGCTAGGAGGGGCGCCAGGGCTTACCGACCGAGGCTATTTGCAGCACCCGTGTTTGGTATCATTGAAAGGATGAGAATGAAGAGCCTCAATTCCCTGTATATTGAAGAGTCGACATAAATCAGAGCGAGATGAACGCCTGAAGTAGTTGGCGCAAGAAGAGCTATAAATGTAAAATAGGAATTGGTATCATAGAAGTGCTGACTGTGGTTTGACTTCTGTGTGTGCCTGGGGGAGGCGGGGGCTGCGCTGTCTGCCTAAAACAGAAGTCAGGGATGAAGGTGTTGAGCTGGGTAGAGAATTGAAGCTGCCTTTCACAAAGGAAATTTCCAGACTGCTTTTATTCCAGAATATCATTCCCAACTTCTCCTTCGGGGACATTTCCAAAAGCCTTTCATTTTGATTTCTGACTTTCTTCCCTTTCAGCTGTCATCTACAGTGTTATGCAAACGTTTACAATGAAAAACATTAACACTGAAACGGCAAATCCACTCGGAGCACTGAGCACTTCAGCGCTCTCCGAACTGCTCCCTTCCTCCTCCTCAGCCTTCCCCTGTGGAATCCACCAGCCGAGCAGCACATCTGGGGCTCGGAGCAACCCTGGGCTCTCCTGGAACTGGTCCCCTGAACCGCCTCCCAGGGGCTTCAGTGAAAAGGAAGACGACCGCCTGTTTGCTCCTCTCCTTCCCGCTCTCATCGTTTCTATCTCGGTTTGCGTTTGCAGTTCAGCAGCTCCTGGTTTCCAAAGCTCCTCCAGTCCCATTCTCTGCTCAGAAGGGTGATGGGAGAGCAGGAGCTGTGCGATTAACCCGGGGCTCTCACTTCGCCTAACTGCAAGATGCTTGTCAAGGTCAGGTTTTGCTGAACAGCCCTTAGGACCCCTACACACACACATACACACACACACACGACCATGGTCTCATCACTGAGATCTGTCTGGCATCGGACCAGCAGAAAGAGCAAGGTTATGCTGTGCAGAGATGTCGCCAGGTCCCGAAGGCAAGGTGATGGCACCCACCGCTCCGCAGCCCCATGCACTGCTGGGTTAGGCGGCTGCCAGGCCCAGGGCAGGCTGGAGACGCACAGGGCGAGTTTAGGGAAGCAGCCGGAACACCAGACGCGCTAGCTGGGACAGAGCCACAGGACCTTCACTGCCTGCCAGTTGAGAGTGCACCTAGATGACAAGAGCTGGCCATCCCTTGCGTCAGTGCTGTTACTGTGTCCAGTGTTGAGGGCCTAGAGAAAGAGTGGGGATTCTTTAGTTGAGTAACAACTTCGTTTTGGCTTTGTGCCTGAGGGTTTCGCTTAGCACAGAGCACAGTACAGAGTGGAAGCTGTTTCCTGAAGCACCCCTGCCACATACTTGTTTCTCAGGTGTTAAAACTTCATTTAAGCATTTAAGACTTTTGCTAAATCCCCCTCCCCAAATCCTTTCTGCGTGGCTGTAATGTACTAAGGAACCTGCCCTTGGTCCGGCTGTGGAATATTTTTAAATCTAAAATTTAAAAGCTTGTACCTGCTTGCCTGCTTTTTCAATAGGAAACAATTTTCCTTGATTCCATTGTAGGCAACAGTTCACAGCTCCCCTGACCCTCCAAAAAAATGACAGAAAGCCTCCTTAAAGAAAACTTCCTCCCAGCTGATAAGTGGCAGAGATTCCCTGAGGGACGGACGGGGACCACAGCCCCTAATTACAGCCTCCCAGCAGAGCTCTGCTCGCAGGGATTTGCATCACAAGCTCCCCCCGCCTGCTTACACACCATCCAGCCCTGCAGGGAGAAGCGTGCCAATACCGGCAGGCAGTAAACAAGGCATCAGCCTTTCTCCTCCTCAGGGCCCTGTCGGATTGTTTCAGCCACGTACTCCTAGAAAACTTGAAGGACACATATTTCTGGGAATTTCACCTCACCTCCGCATCTGGAGCAGAAGACATCGACCATCCAACCCACCTGCCCCTCCCTACCCACCAAACTGGCAGGGAATTTCAATCGGCAAAGCTGGGAAGAAGCCTAGGGCCCCCTGTCCTCCCCTCAGAATAAATAATGAATGGTTTCCAGAGACTGGGAGCTATTTGTAGCTGAGCTGCAAGAACCCCTAGCGAACAAAAGGCCCTGGGAAGAACTCAACAGTGACTATGATGTAAATGGAGCAAAGCTTGGGGCGACGGGGTGGGAAAAGAGAGGGTTTAGAGATGATTATATGAGTCTTTAAAAAACAAGCAGGCAACACGCTGGAGAAGTGTGCTCTAGGAGACTGTGCTGAGCTTGTTCAAGGAGCGCGTGTACTGGTTGAAGGAAGGATGGGCGAGGGAAGGGAGGAGTGCTGTTCCTGCCATCATTACATCTCTTTTCTGTTAAGGAAACCGAACGGAGTGCAGGAGGAGCAGAAAAGCCAGCTGCGGGCTGAAAGGCCGCTCCAAGCATCCCGGGGCCTGTGCAGGGATCAGTTAGGTTCAGGCTGCTCCTGCTCCATGAGGCTCCCAGGCTCTTACCGCCTTCACTGATACGATAGATCTGAGCATGTGCTTAAGCATTTGACTGAATCCGGCTCCTCTAGCAGAGCCTGCAGATGTGTTCATGCTGCAAGAGGGCGGGTGTGATGCTGAAGTATCAGGGCTTCGCGTCACAGCCCAGCCCATAACCCAGGCCAATTCCTGGCCTTCTGGCAAAAGCAAAGGATCTCAGGGACTCAAGAGTTTTAGTTATTTGCTGGAAGGTTTCTTTGGGACATGTTGATCTGCCAACCCAGTCCTCATCAAAACACCAAAAGCTCCAGCCTGTAAGAAGCAGCTGGGCCAGGTAATTAACAGCCACGAACGGCCCTCAGTTGCACCAGCTTCTGCAGAGCTGCATTAGCTCCTGTCAGCCATGAAACTTGTGGGAATACGTGCCTGAGGACCTGCTCCACACAACTGGCACGGACTGATGCTGGGATCAGGCAGCTGTAGACAGGAGACACCTGAAGGATGCTGCGGCACTTGCAATCTGTGCTGCAGCTCGCGAGGCCGCAGCAGCCCTGCCCTCCTGCTCGGAAATCCCTGCTGTGCAAGGCGGTTGAGCTCGCTGACCCCAATGTTCTGTCGCCCGTTTTACTTGGAAATCCAAAGATCCTCTACACTTAGCTTTGATTCATCACCCAGCAAAGACCAGCCCCAGGAGCGGCTGATCAGAACTTCAAAGCACACGGAAGCGTAGATATTAGAGAATGGTTCAACATCCATTTAATCAGAATTCCTCAAGATTCACTTTTACGTCTGCTTTGCTGTGTGAGAAAGAACCATTCTCCTCTTTCACTTTTCTGTACCCAATAATCAAAGGAATCAAATCGTTTGCAAACCAAGACAGTGAATGGAAATCTGACCTGGAACTTTATGAATACTCATGTCTATCGAGCCACATGGGTTCATCCCCCACCGAGTCATGGCTCAGAGCAAAGCAACAGTGTTCAAAGAAGCTAGAAGGGAATGCAACGGTTTGAGTCCCTCCCCGAGAATGCCTAGACGGTTTGGGATACAAGTGCCACTGAAAGTCAGGAAAGGATTCATTTTGCCTCCCTTGAGTCATTTAGCTTCCTTCCACAGAAATGGTATCTCCTAAAGTATGTTAGGTGGATTATTTTAGGATCTAAATATTTTAAGATCTAAAGTATTTTAGGTGCTTATCTTGGGATGAATAAATCACCTCCCACAGGTACTGATTTCTTTCCATTAACTGTACGCAAGCCCAAACAGTTAAAAGTTGGAGGAGATGATTCTTGTCCCTAAGCAAAACATCATGTCATGTCTCTAACATTCAAACTCCATGGAAAGCCTTGGTTTCCACATACGTTGTACAAAGGGGCTTTGAAGGTGCTATTTTTTGCTGCAACTGCTCAAAAGAATATTTACAAACACGATATTGATTTTGTTGTTGCTCGATGTATCAACTCTTTTCCGCTTTGACTTGTATTTCAGGTTCTCCTTTCCTCTTCTTAAGAAGGGGATTTGGGAGGAGGAATGGAATGGGTTGTTGCTTTTGGAACAAAACCTGCACTAATTTTTATGTAAATTAAACCTTCCATATGTACAGACTCCAGGACATTGTTCCAGTCTGCTGCAGCTCTGTTTATTTTGATTGATTTTAAGGCTGTGACAAAAATAATTTTTTAAATTAAAGGAAAATTTAAAAAAAAGAAGTCTTTCTTGATGGTTTCTGCATAACTAGAATCAAGTGATGTTTCCAGGACCAATGTCAAGCATTTTTTCATGCTGATGAACTGGACTGCTCCACAAAAAGTCTTTTGCAATGGAAGGGCTACGCTCCTGACCCAGCGAGATGGGTGGCAGCAGTACAAACCAGCGTGTGTCCCTGTTTACAGTGACAGGTAAGGGCAGCGATCAACACGCCCTGCTAATGCTGCAACAGCATTGCCAGCAAACTCAAGCAAGTCAGCCCCTTACGGTTGTATTAAAGCAGTGGTTAAGGTGGGAAAGGCATTTAGTTTCAGCTTTAAAGGTACTGAACCACCTGAGAATCCTGTGTGACCCCTTGCAACCCAGGCAGCGCCGACAAGATGCTGGTCTCCCCAGTGACTCTGCTCGTATCTCAGAAAGCCTGCTGCAGTGCTGCTGTGAGCTGAAGCCTTTAAAAAAGCCAGCAGAAGCTCTGTTTCATGCTGAAAACCAGCAGCAGAACAGCTGAAAGGTCGTGAAGAGGAGCTGGTAACGCTGCATACCTGGTACGCCCGAGCTACCCTGCCCAGCCTTTCAGACAGGGCTCAGTAAGTCTCTGAAGCACCTAAGAAAGACCGTGTTTTGGGGACTGGGAGCAGAGGCGGATGACAAGGGACGTGACCAGAGGGCAGACAGCAGCTGACAGCTCAGCTGGGACTCTGAATATTTCCTCCCTAAACCTTTGTCATTAACTGAAAGCTGGTTTAGGCTGGAAGAAGAGCGTCAGCTCCTGTCACTTCCAGGTTACTGTCAAAGCCTCCTCTAATGAGGAGCAAGGAGGGAGAGGTTTTAACTCAGGAAAATTCAGGACTTGCTGTAGCTGAGGGAAGGCCAGCCCCAGAGGCCCAGCCCGCAGCACACCAGCTGCCTTCCCTCACCGTCTCCTTAGCAAAGATCTGGCTACTGTTTTATCCAGCACCCGCCGCAGCAGCACAGCCCCATCGGGACGGGGCACCAGGCGTGCCTGGCCGCTCACGCAGAAACTCCCTGCAGCCTATTGATTTCACAGACACTGCCAGAAGTCGTCAGATCCTACAGTACCACTGGCTTCATCTTTTACATCGCAAGCTCAAGCCCTGGACATTTTGCAGCTCCTAGAATTACAGTTCCCTCCTACATGTTTCCTTAAAATATGCAATAACATACTGCACCCAGCGGTAAGAATCAAGGCAATTTTTTGTTTCTTTCACTACTATGACCTACCGCAGTATCTGCTCTCACACGATCAGTGTCACAGAGGTATCTAATGCTGCCAAAAAGACCCCTCTTCAGGCTCACGGAGGGTTTAAACGGCACTCAGACGTGTCCCGGCCAGGCTGGCCGCAACGCAGGAGGGGACGGGACGGGAGGCAGTGCGGAGTCATGGAGAGCAGAGCTCCCGCCCAGGTGTCATGCGCCGCAGGGCTCTGAGCCGAGCGCTCTCCCTGTATTTGCCAGGTACCTTCAATCCCTGTATCAGCTTTAATAACCTGGGCTTGAATCCGAACTTTCTGTCTTAGCATAATTCTGTAGGAGGACACTTCTCTCTACTGGTGTCAATAAAACCACTCTGTCTGTCGGTAACAAAGGACAAGGTTTGTTCTCTGTGACCTCTTCAACAGTAACTGGTAGTTTGCAGAGAGAAAGCGCACAGGCTGCTTTTACAGTAACAGTGATCCAAGCGGAGATAGGAAGAACAGGTTGGAAAAATAGATTTAAAACACACAAAAATGCATTAAACTCTTCCATGGTTTCCACGATTTCTAGGCTTGCTCTTAAAGCCGAAGAAATGTCCTATTTCTTGGTTCATATTTCAACAACCTCACCTGCATATGCCAAGTCTTACAGACTGGTTTCAGAAAATCACTCTCTTAAAAATCAGATGGAGAATAAAAACATTCAACAGCTGTAGGAGTTGGCCTATAGGATTTCCACCCCCACTGATGGGTTTGCAAACCCTACTCTCAATTTATAAATCTGAGCCTAGTTTTATTAACCCTGCTGCAGATTTACAGATCCTATTAGAGATTTACAAATCACACCAATCTACCCTAAAGGAAAAGTCCTGATTTATAAACCCACGTGTTCTGCTTAGGCAACAAGGCCACGTCACGATAAATAACCAGCTGTATGAACTTGTTCCCGTATTTTTTTCTTCTCTCAGGCACGCTCGGTCTGAGCTGTCTGTTGTGATGGTGCAGAGCCTGATGAAGAAGGAGGTCTCCACAGGGAATTTTTCTCCCGAGAGAAGTCCAGATATTGCAAAAACATCTGCTAGATGGACAGACAGATACATACATACATGCGTACGTAGATCTGTTCGCTACTCTCGGTGTCACACCACGGCCTCTCCCCTCTCCAGGACTTCATGTACCTGATACCGCGGGTCAGCCTGAGCTGCGAGGCACCGGCAGCGAGTTTGGCAGCTGGGGCGGCAGCAGGAACCACGCTCCACCACGCAAACTGCCAGGCCCTTTTTCAAAACACACAACCTGTGGGCCAAAACTAACCACAGAACAAACGTGTCTGCAACGGGTCCACTGCCGATCAGTCGCCAGCTGCGCGAAAAAGCTGCCTGGTGCTTTGTGATAGGAAAACCTCAAAAAGCGCTGTGTTCAGGACTCGGTTGGATAAGGCCTCAGAAATTCAAACGTTGTTCCAACATATTTCAGAAGTCTGAAAAACAGGCTGGGCAGATTTTCCTGTGCTTCCTGCATCGAGATAGTCTGGAAAGACCTGAAGAAACAGCGCTCTCGTTTTCCGAGGCTCTGTGTTGAGTCTCATGCAGAACTTAGAAAAGCAGAAGCCGTTACCCGAAAAATAACTGACAACTGTCTGCTAGACCAGTGAAGCAATAGAAATTACAAACCCTCTGAGATGAGGAGATCGGCTTAAAGGAAGAGCTTTAGAGAGTCAGTACAGAATTCTTTTTGCCTGCTAATGTCTCCAGCTTTTCGGGAATCGCAGTTGCATGACTCCAGGAGCCTGACAATTTAAGAAAAACACCAAAAATGAAGGTTGTTGGCAAAGTGGAATATTGTTGCGACCACTTTTCTCCGGTTTCTAATCTTCACTTCTGACTACTCCATTTTTTTTCTGAATCCCATTCCTCAGACCTCTGCTTTCCCTCTTCTTATCCTATAAATCACTTCGCTTCCCAAAGCATCTGTTTGTGGACATTTATTCTGGTCTTTACTTCCAAGATAATCCCACCATGCCAGTATCAGCCCCAGCTCCCCTTCCTGTCCTCCTCCTTGCATCTGATCACCTCTCCTTACCCCTTACTAGTTTCTTCCACCTCTGTGTCTCTGCTCCCTCCCTGCCAGCCCCTTAGACGGTCCCCCGCCTTTGATGGCATTTCCAAAAACACTGGCATGTTGCAATGAACTCTAATGGAGCTGCAAAGCCAAAGAGAGCACAGACGTTGCTTTGTGCACCGCACACCGGTTTTGTGGGTCTATCCATGCGGGAATAACGCTGCACAAAGAGGGCATGCTTGGCCAACAGAGGAGCAACGAGTCTGCCATTCCCAGAAAGCGCTGGCTGCATTGTCCAGTGTGTCAATTATGTCGGCTCTGGAGACAAAAAATTGTATCATTATAAGAATAAAGAGCACCCTGGCAGAGCAGCACAGAAAAGAACAAGTTTGAAGCCTGTGAATGGCCAAGAAATCTTGCTTATGCACAGCTCTGCACAACTGTGCCTTGAAAACACATGCAAGATGGGGAGAAGGGAGGCTGAGGAGAGGTATTTCTCATTACACTTCAGGGAGATCAGACGGATTCTTAGTTAAGATGTAGGCAAAGCCTCTCCTATAAAAATAGCTGCAATTTGCTTGACAAATGCCGATGAGCCTGTGAGTGTTGTTTGGCTGTGCTTGTCAGCTGCCACTCCGCAGGCAGCGAGCTCGCTTCCCTTCACCCTCTCTGCCTGCTTCTCCTTCCCCGTCTCCGCTGCCGGCTCCCTCTCCGCAGCCAATCCCCGGCATGCTCCAGCTCCCAGCCAAATAAGGAGAAGCAGCGCGAGGAACCCCGGGTGCCTGCAGGCACCCATGCGCCCACCCAGCTCAGCAGCTGAGCCAAAGCAGCTTTTTTTGGTTATTTCCCCCTCCCCGGCTCAAAGACAGGCAAACCCCCTTCTCCCTCCCTCTTCTGCCTTTCTGAAGAAATAACGGAGAGGCACCTGGGAAACGCCTGGGGTATCATGGGTACACCACGGTCTGGGAAAAGCGGTTTGAAAAACAAACAAAAAACCCCAACAACAACAGCGGGCCATGCATCGGCCTGCAGCTGAGCTGATTCGGAAAACAGGCACCGAGAGAAGCTGCCACGGCGCACAGCAAACCTGCCCACAGGAGCACGTTTTGGGGTGCAAAGGGCACCCTGCTTTGCAGATCAGCACCACCGGGGCTGCTGCGTCTGCAGGCAGGGGGGACTTCCATGGTGTCCTTAACACCCACTGCATGTTTTAATCACCAAACCAGTGGCTCTTGCCTGTGAATCCTTAAAGATATTTCATTAATGAGCCCCCTGTCACACAGAGCGTCAGTCTGCCGCCTCTGCCAGCCTTGCCCTGCTCTCCCCAAGTCTGCTGCATTTAAAGCTGCAAAGCAACCCAGTTTTAGCAGCAACCACCTACTCCGTCCCCACGGCAGGGCTGGAGCAAGGAGCGCTGTGCAGGGCCGTGCTGCTCGGCGTCAGATGACGCCCTCCGAGCTTTCCGAAAGGCATTTCAGAGCAGAGACCCAGGCAGAATGGGGGAGAACAGCAAGGTACAAAGTCGGATTTTCAGCCTTGCAGTGCTTAGATCAGCAGTGAATGGAAACTATCTTCATCTCGTGACTCGTTCGGCCGTCAACAAAGCCAGGGGGTGGGGGATATGAATTGAAGATTTTCCACAGACACTTTTGATGAAAACAATGACAAAATGTGTATTTTCAGTTGATTTTTCCACAGAAAAAGTTGGGCTTTTTGTCAAATGAGGCACATCCAAAATATTTCAGTTTTTAAATTCTGCTGCAGCGCCTCAGGGGAGTTGTAGTTATTTGCTGGGACCCCCAGGCAGTCTCCATCCCTGACACTGCCCTGCGGTGGGCCTTTTTTGGAGACACGAAGACAGCCTCCTAGCTGTGGCCCGTAGATCATTTTCACACTGTCCTAATTTTTCTTGAGAAAAACAGAGAAAACAGAACAGCATATCTGAAAGTCTTATGGCGGTTTTTCTACCAGGATCCTCTTCCAGCACACGCATGACCTTCTCTTTCCACTTCGCAAGACTGGAGGGACAAAAGAAATGTGGCCCCCCAAGGTAAGAAATCGTGACGGTTATGGTGAGCACTGTTGAGAGCCCGTCGGTCTCCGAGCGTCGAGGAACCAGGGAACCTTGCAGTCCTGTATCTCTGGTCTTTAATGGTCATTTAGCTGAGGATAAATGAACCCTGAGGAAACCTGGTTACGCACATTGTCAACCGTGGGGCACACGCAACCTGGACTTCCAGCACCGGGAGCCGGAGCTGCTGTGGTTGGCGCAGGTTAGGCTCCTGTTAGCCTTGCCCCGAGAATTTTAAGTGGGAGGGAAAATAAGGAATGTGACAATCTTGCTTGTGCTACGGATGTTGAGAATGTCTGGCCACCATTTTGGTGACACCTCTGTGGTGGCTGCCACCTCGTTTGACACTGATGATCAAGCACACGATCTGCACATACAACGGTTACTGCTGAAGGCAGCGCTGCTTAGCTGCTGCTGTAACAGACTTGTACCCTCTGTGGAATTAATGGCCTGTCCCATGTCTTATTTTCATAGGTTGCTAATGCCCTTCAGAATCCATAACTCAAAGCAAGCATAACAGGCTGGATAAAGAGAGCAGCTGCAAGATTTCTGAATTACTGCACGGCCTCTTTAAAGCGAAGAAGACTATTAAGAGGCTTTTGGTGGCTATAAACAGAATTTACACACACTTCGAGGCAACTTTTACACTGCTGGAGTGAGGTAAAGGACTTTGGTATAAAGAAGAAATAGGCCTGTGGTATTTAAATAGCAGTGGTCCACATCCTGGAATTATATCTTACAAAAACAGTTCACACGAATAAAATTTTGGTGGATAAGGTCATATTTCTCCAGCAGTTTCCAGTCTTGGAGCCTTCCACTGCATTAAGGGGAAAAAAAAAAGCAAAGCCCCCAAACCCCAGAACGGAGCATAAGCAATTGTGACTCATGCCAGAGGGTTCTCAGTTGGCGAAGTGGGCGGATAAATACAGTTTTGCGATAGAGCTGATAGTTCCTGCTGCGCAGAAGTATTTCGTGGAGTTACTGATGAAGGAAACTGCAGTTGTTGTTGTTTTTTCTCTAATAAGGCAAATGCCTTAAAAAGATAAGGCGAGATGTATTTCTGGAGGTCCACAGAAGGTGGAGAGCTGTATGCCCTCTGATAGCCCAACTGCGATGGCAAAATACGGTTGAATAGTATGTTCAGAATACACTTTTAGAATAAAACCAATGGGATTCACCATTATGTTACCGGAGCTGGGTGGATTATTTTCTGGACACTTGTACCAGCAGCTGTAGGTGAATAGCCAGCCATTGAGGCTGGGGGGCAGAGGGTGGCCTGGAGCGACAAGGAGGCTTGCTTGCACGACTGTGTGCCTCATCAGTTTTACCCCCCTGGGACAATTAGTTTGTTGAACTTTTGGAATAAAATGTTCCTCTGGAGATGCCCATCTCTCCATTGATCAGAGAGGGGGTGCTGACAAGTAGGTTACTCATGTCGAGATCCTGTAAATTACCTGCTCCGAGGCAGTGCCAGGGATTTACTGCCTGTGAAGTGCATGTAAATGGGCCGCTGTCTGCCACGGAGAAAAGCTCTCAGCAGAACGGAATGCACCGACACTGAACTCGCTGATCATAACACTCCGCTTTTCAGTAAATTTTGCGAAAATCTTAAGACTGTTTTGAAAACTGGAGTGTATTGAGAAGACAGTTCTATTTCTGCGAATTTCCTGCTTCGAGGGAAGGTGCTCTATAGGAAAATCTACTTAAGCATACAGGAGTATATTTATCGTGAATCCCTCAAGTCTTTCTGCTTTGTTATTGAGAGTTGTCTCTTGCTAATGGAAAGCACGGTGCTTCTATCCTTGGAGTACTGGAGTACTGAAATCCTCTTCCAAGTCTCAAGAGGGAGAGGAAAAAATAGAAAATAGTTTGACCTACATTCACAAGAATAATTATTGACTTAACAAGTTCCAACCAGTTTTTCAAATTAAAGCTCAGCAAGAACAGACCCACTTCCCTAAAAAAAAAAAAAAAAGAAAAACAGGAAAAAAAATCAGTCTTATTATATGTCAGATGTACATGTGTGCAGTGATCATATGTAAACGTAACCCTGGAGTATGCACGCATGAATAGTTGTGTGCGCTTGTGTCTCTTTAGGAAGGAATTCTTTTTTGTGGTACATTGTACAGTGCCGCGCAGTGTGGGTCTCTGGTCTTCGACTGGCCATTTCTGCACGCTGTCAGGCCAGGGAGACGTGTGGCAGGACACGTCCAGCCAGGCAGGCCACAGACCGTCTCTGGAACCTGCGTGAGCAGTGCTGGGAGCACAGCTGTGAACCGTTAACAAACACTGCCCGAGAAGGGCTCGTTTAGCGCTTCCCTCTTGCGACCATAGGGACCAACGGAAGCCGGAAATACAGCAGCTGTGGATCCAAGAGATTCAGGATTATACCTACAAACAATCGGCATCAGAGACGCTTCTTGTCCCTGGGATTAACGTCTGAGAAAGAAAGAAGAAAAGGCCTTCAAGTATCAATACTTGGGACTGGAGTTCAAAAGAAAGTAGCGAGGAAAAGCTGAAAGAGTAATGATTAGCATTTGTGCCTTGGGAACTCCTTCCTGTATCCTACCAGAAACTCTCAATGACATCAGCATCTCCATTAGTGTCCCGAGTCCACAGAAATCTACTGTTCTGAAGGTACTTTCTCTTTAAAGCTCCTTTCTGACTTCCAAGATTCTGCTGGATCCCAAATCAAGACATGGGACAATGATACAAAATATTATTCATGATAGATCTGATCCTGCCTCAGGCCAGGCAGAGGGACTGGATGATTTATTATGGCCAATTCCTAACTTTGATTCTGTAAGGAATTAATTGTAGCTGATTTTTCATAATAATTGCAGTTAATGAATATATAGAGGGCTTTTGTTCCTAACACAAACCTTGGACAGACGTTTCCATCTCTAATCTTTCACCTCAAGAAAACGATATCTTACTTACAGATACTGATTCAGGGAAACTTCCCTGCTCAACCAAATACTTAAACAGATGCTTAATTCATCATGGGCTTAAGTGCTTTCCTGAATTAGGGCTACCAAGAAGGAAACAGTACCCTAGGCAAAGCAGAACTGATTAATCTCCTGATTATTTTGCCATTACTGGGCTCAGTTTTTAGAAGTGAGCTTGGGTGTTTCATTACATCGCAGGTGATTAAAAGTGGCAGTGATTGGGTTAGGATCCACATTTTTACTAATATTTTTATATGCAAATGCAGGCAGGTTCATGTCTC